>NC_071350.1:13342500-14542500 GCF_027744825.2 Synchiropus splendidus | reverse complement strand
GATGTCGTTTTCTAGAAGTACTGGTTTCTTAAAGAGGGTTTCCTCAAGAGATGACTCTCGTTCATTTACAAAGAAAATCTTCCTGAAACAGAGCGACAGGAAACACCTCAGCTCTGTCTGAGGACCAGTCAGGTTAGAAGTGTTAGCAATAATTGTGACATGCAGCATGCTAACTTCATCTTTACTCATCCATAGCAACCTGCTGGCTCGATTGAGAGAAGAAAACACGCTAGCAGTCTTGATGTGGCACCCATTTATTCCTACTATTTACCCTCTTGTGGTGATGCAAATATATAGAGGAATAATATTCTGATATTATTCACAAGATGATTTACTTGAAAGTCACATTTTGATATTTCAAATTTAGCTCAGAGCACAAAGTGTTCGTTGTTTCCCCAGCGCCATGTTCACACACTGCCAGATCAATGATCAATAATCTGCTGCCGCTCTTCTATTATGATGAATATTGTTGTGTATTATCTGCTGCATGCTTGTGTGTAACTGTGTGTTTGTGTGTGTGTGAGAGAGGGACTGAGTATTACTTTTTATTTTGATTCACTATTCTCCTGCACCATGTTTCAAGTGATTCTGTAAATAAACTGAGGTGGTCAAACGATGAAGCTGTGTTCATTTGCACTTTGAGATGTGCGAATCGCTATCAAAAACTGGTTCTCTCTCTCTCTCTCTCTCTCTCTCTCTCTCTCTCTCTCTCTCTCTCTCTCTTTATATATATATATATATATATATATATATATATATATATATATATATATATATATATATATATATATTATTTCCAATGTAATCCAAGGTGGATTGTCAATACATGACAATTTTAAAGTTAACATGAAGTAAAGGAGATAGATATTTTCTTTACACACTGTACATCCAAGAGCTCACACACACACACACAAGGCCATATATATATATATATATATATATATATATATATATATATATATATATATATATATATATATATATATATATAAAGAGAAGAAGATTTCAAATTAAATTCACAGTATTTCAAACTTACTTCTTTATAATAATAAACTATGACAAGGATAATATTCAATCTTGACCACAAGGTGGCAGCACCTGCACTTTCCCGCGCAGGAATGCCTCAACTTTGGCCCCGGAAGCGGAAATTCTTTCCTTTCTAGTTTCTGCTTGCTAAAAGACACACAGAGGTAAGCGTTTCCCCCAGATTGTATCCACATTAATCCTTGATAAAGGTGTTATTACTGACACTATTGACACATCTGGTCAGATAGGTGAGCTTTGTTTGTCACTCGAACGGAATATTTGTTTGTTATATCGAAATATTAGTCTGATTTTGTGGGTTTACAAAATTGCAGCTGCACGTCGCCATTTTACTTTCTGACCAGAAGTATAACTGGGCATTTTCGGTGATGAAGTCGCGTTTATTGTGATGAACTGATGTGGACCGGTGTCCAATACTGTGTATTAGTTAATCGATTACCGTGGAGTGGTCTGTGGCCGTTTTGGAACGTCATTAGCTAACATGCTAGTTTTCGTTTGCGATGGACAGAAGCTCAGTTTATCTTCAACGTCTGATTATATTGATGTCAATATTGCGGCCAGGTTGATTTGGGGATGTCTAACGCACTTAAAATGCGGATAAACCGTTAAAAGCAAATGGCTTTGACACCATGTGACCGGCAACTCAAGGTGCTGCTCGAACAGCGTGCAGAGTCGTTGGTGTTTTGTGTGATAGATGTCACTATGCGATTCAATGTAATGGCGTTGCCTTCGTCCAGCCAGACGTTTCTTACATTGCTGTGCCTTCTGGATGTTCCTAGTAAGGACGACACTCGTCTCTGCATCTCTGAGTGATGTCGTTGATAGTCAGTTGAAAAAAAGTTTATTGATGTTTATGCATATGATGCCGTCGGAATATTGTTCTGATCTCTTCTCCATTTTCAGACGATGGCTCCTCGTAAAGGGAAGGAAAAGAAGGAGGAGCAGGTCATCAGTTTGGGTCCTCAGGTGGCCGATGGAGAGAACGTCTTTGGCGTGTGCCACATCTTCGCCTCTTTCAACGACACCTTTGTCCATGTCACCGATCTGTCCGGAAAGTAAGTGTCATACATGGACGGCTGCTCTTTACTGGACCTGTCGCTATGGTTTAAAAGAAGGTGAATTCTGCACCACAGTTGTCACTGTTGACGCTTATCATTGCTGCAGTTGCTGTCGTCCCATTGAATATGAAAAACTGGAGCTGTTACATGTGGAACAATGAAACTAAATCTGCTGGAAAAGATATCAAGTGAATGAATGAAGGGCAGGAACCCTTAGTGCCACGGTAGTGTTGTTTACACTATGGCAATGAACTGAGAAATGTTTGAAATATGTGGAAGAATTCTGAATACTGTCCCCTGTCCCCCCCCCACAGCAGATCCTAAAATATTGGTTTTACCACCTACTTAAAGATACTTGAGTACGAAGCAGAATTTTGGACTAATGTGGCTCGATTTTAATCGAGTGGATTAATAAGTTTAATGCTTTCCTGTCAATTGTTCTTGGGCAGAGCTTCTATTGACTCTAGTCATCAGTTTTTAACTTGCATGTTCCTGATATGTTCAGTTGAAAATAAATGGCTGCTTCTGTTGTAATCTTGAATGTGTCCGTTTCCAGGGAGACAATCTGCCGTGTGACCGGTGGAATGAAGGTGAAGGCTGACAGAGACGAGTCTTCTCCGTACGCCGCCATGTTGGCAGCTCAGGACGTTGCCCAGCGCTGCAAAGAGCTGGGGATCACAGCGCTGCACATCAAACTGAGAGCCACCGGAGGAAACAGGTACGATGTCACAGATGCATGATGACTACAGTGGCTGGTCGCACAGATTTCAGGAGTGAAAAAGTGACCTTTTTATTTCCTCTGCGAGGAAGTAAATGTGCACTAGCTTAATTCAAAGTTTGTATTGGAAGTTGTATGTCTTTGTGCTTTGACTTTAAAACATGTCTGGTAATGGAAACATAGATGTTGCATTGCCCCTCAAGTCTCAGAGCTTAACTGTGCTAATTTTGAGTCTGGAAACTAGTTGGTATGAGTTAAATGTATTTTGGTCAGTTGAATGTGTTTGACACAAACGTCAGGAAATTGCTTTTCTGCCTGTGACTGTTCCCCTGGAGCTAAAATGATTATGATTATGTTTCAGGACAAAGACTCCTGGTCCAGGAGCTCAGTCTGCTCTCAGAGCTCTGGCTCGCTCCGGCATGAAGATCGGACGCATCGGTGAGTCGATCTTAGTGTTGTCTTGTGTTCACCTATCAAAGTTGAACTACAGCCGTTGGGGGGGAGAGGAAAACTGATATTTTTCCCTAATGGGGAGCTCGGTATTAATGTATATTTGTGCTTCAGAGTATCTCGGTATAGAGCTTAAATCCCAACGCTATTCGCTCTGAAGTGTAGAGCCTGTGTGGATTTGATCCTGACTAACATAGCTCACAATGGTCCATTCACTTGCTGTTACAGAGGACGTGACTCCGATCCCATCAGATTCGACCAGGAGGAAGGGTGGTCGTCGCGGTCGCCGTCTGTAAACTGCAGCAAGGTTTTCTCACAATAAAAACGTTAAGTTGTCATTTTGCCTTGGCTTTCTTGAACATTCGACTTGTATAGACTTAAATATGGGCGTCGTCTTGTAGCAGTCACATTGGGCGAATAAATGCAGTTCGCATTTCTTTCCACCAGAGGGCGCCGTTTAGTTGCTCCCTGTAATGTGTTCCTGGAGGGAAACGGACTTGTCTCTGAGCACGTTAAAGAGCCAGTGATCCTCATACGGTTATGCACTGACTTGAGGGAGAACTCAACTCGGTTCCATCCAATTTGCTGAACATAGACACATACAGTCTCACTGTTCAAAAACCTGACAGTCTTCAGGGATCTTTCATGATTTTAATGTTTCAGAGAGAATGAAAACAAATAGAAAAATAACACGTTAAATAATGGAAGGCATCTTCGTCAAGTTTGGCTTTTAAGTTAAATTTCACTCTTCAACTGGTAACGTGCGCTGCTCCGACTCCTCTTCCTCCGCCACCTTCTCTGCCTCCTCCGTGGACGAGCCGTTTTCTCCGTCGTAGATGATGTCTTCTGGGTTGGGTGCCGGAGGACAGAACTCTTCATTGGGGAGGATATTCTTGAAGATGAACTCGGCCTGCAGAGAAACGCGAGCTGAACACCTGCTGTCTGAACGTTCTCCTGTGTCTGTCCTCACCTGCCCGATCGCGTGCTCGTGTCCTAGACTTCCATCGGGTCCCGTGCACAGGTACACATTGGATGGCAGTTGATGACCCTGAACCTCCACAGAAGAACCGTCAGCCATGTTGAAGTACATGCACCACAGGACAGATGGAGCTTCTGCAGACATGTGAGCCTTCAGTCAATGCTTGGATGAGTTCAGTGGATGAATGGGAAGAAAGGTTGTAGCAAGAGAGGCTGGATGGAAGAGGGGGTGGGATGTCACCTTTGTCAGGGGACTCGGGCGTGCGGAAGATCTTGGTAATGAGTGGTGACAGGTCCTCGTGGGCGGAGCCAACAGACTGACAGGTGAGATGGACCAGATCTGAGGAGATGGAAACATCAGTCTCTACGGCAACACTGATCATTAATACTGTTATTTAGATGAAAAATGTTTGAACTGCGTTCGGCTTCACTGGCTCAGGAACCAATCACAGCACAGCAGGAAGACATTGCTCTCTTCAAGGACGTGCTCTAACTTTCAACAGAAATCAAACGGGCCTCACATGTTCCCGGCATGCACGTCATGGTGGACGAACACAGCTCCACCATGTGGACCGCAGGATGACCGGCTTCCTCTGGAGGAACCGTCACCATGGAAACCTGATACAGAACCAAGTGTCAAAAGATTCTGACTAAAAGCGATGTCAGTGACGAAACTTACCTGCTGCTCTGAGTCGCTGGGGAGAACCGACCCGTCAGTGATCAGAACCGCTCGTGACAGAAACCTGGAATCAGAACCCAGATCAGAACGTTGTTCTGAAGTGATCATCTGTGATCCCTCACCTGGCTGATGTCTTCTTTGTCTCAGCAGTGACGTATGAGTCTTCTGCTACAAAATGGCTGCAGCTGATTCGCTGCCCGCGGCTGTCAATCACAGCTTTACACCTAGACGGGAGCATAACAGGATGTGATGTCACAGATGTTAGTTCCTGACCACCAGGATGCTGTTGAAGCAAGCTTCAGATTAAACAAAACCAGAATTTCAAATCCCTGAAAATGAGGCTTCATGAAGCTTCATCATGAAATGAGCGAGTGAAAAGAAGAGGGGCCCTGAGAAGGAAAGTCTCCATCTTTGGAAGTATTCAAACAAAAGCAGCCAAAACAGACAAAATGAAACTTGACTGTCCGTGTCGCTTCAGTCATTGGCAGTTTTGGGCTTAAAAACATCATCCTGCTGTTCGTTTAACTTCTTCAGGGAAGCAGCATCGATAAATCTTCTCAAGGTTGACACACAAACACAGACGCAGACAGAGGCTATTATTGGGGATAATGATGCGCGTGAGGATCATCAATAACCTCTGACACCAGAGTTCAGCGGCAGAAGGTCAAACTGACGAGAGTCTGTCGTCCAAAGTAACGATTGTAAATGAATGTTGTTTTTCGAGAGGCAGCATTAAAAAACAGCGACGTGAGGTGGAGTCATGTGACTGGACTCTAAATATCAGATTGTGGCGAGGGCCCAGGGACACGCAGCCTCGGAAGTGGCCATGACAGCAGACAACATATGAAGACAGAAACTATTGAGAGGAGCAGTCCATCCGTCACACTCTCACGCGGCAGGCGAGGCAGCAAATAATGATGAAAAGACGAGGGCAAGAAAAGAGAAGACGGCGAGGAGGGGTGGGGGGCGTGATGAAGAGCAGCAGAGGTGAAATTATGATGTTAATTTCCACTCCATAAATTGAATATTTTACAGATCATAAATTATCCGACGACACAGCAGTCACCCGCCGTTCCTCCTCAATGTCGAAGAGACTGAGGCTTCCGCTACAGAGGAGGCACGAGGGTCCAGACCAAGCTTCTTTCCTACCTGTTCTTGTTCTTGTCGACCACCAGACTCTGGACTGAGTGTCTCAGACAGTAGATTCCTCCGAACACAGCACACATCCTGAAACAAAACAAGAGAGTCTGACAACTTTTGTTCTGAAAGCAGACGGTCACAGAGAACAGTGTTTAATATGTAAATGAGCGCTGCCTTGAGCGACACCCACTCTTTAATATTGACAGCGTCGCCATGACGACCACCTGCTCCATCTCTAAAGACCATAACATCCCTGCGGCGCCCCAGTCCTCTAACAAAGCTGCAGTACCGCCATAACCCACTGGAGGCGCTATTCCTCAACATCTAAATTTCATCTGAAAACTTGTTGCCCACAATTATTCGGCTCAACTTCAGCACTCACCTGCAGAAGCACTGCGGTATCTCTCCCAGGCCATACACAGGAAACAGAAACGGTGTGTTGCCGTAGCGACCCAAGCAGCGCAGGAAGTGGCGTGTTGATGCAAGACCCACTTCGGTGGGCGTGACTTCTGTCGCCATGGCAATGGAATACAGCAGGAAGTGCTGCAGATTGTCGCCCAGCTGCTGGTCACGGAGAAACTCAGCGTACGGCCGACCGTTGTAGGCTGAGAGAAGAGGCCAGAACTACATTTCCCATGATGCCTGAGGAAAGAATCGCATGGAAAGAGTTCCACTCACCCTGCTGTTCTTCAGACTCCTCCATACAGGAAGTCAAGAAGCGCATCAGCTTCCTCTTTTCCACCATGGACAGCTGACGGCTGGCGAACACGTCGGCTCGGCTGCAGGGCACCTGAGGGGGCGCCGGAGAGTCAGGCAGGTCTGAACACGAATTTATTGAAACGTAGAGCGCAGGCGTACCTGCTCCACACTTCCATTCCGATAGGTGAGAATCCGCGTGACGTTCTTGAACTCGGCGTAACGGCTGACGTTTGACTTGATGAGCAGGTCGACCAAAGCTCCGCGAGAGTACATGAGCTGGACAGAACAGCCAGCAGTGAGGCCCAGTTTTGGAGGCATGCTGAGCCGGAGTCCATCAGTTACCTTGGATACAAGGTCGATGTTGAACCTGCGACCTTCCTTCACCAGCTGAGCGTAGCTTATTTTCTTCTTCTTGGGCGACTCGGGTTGTTTGGGAGGCTCCGGCGCGTCTTCGCTGGGCTGCAGAACAATCTTTGTTATCACCTGAACCTACTGCTCCTGAGCGTCACTCCTCACCTCTTCATCTTGTTTATCATCACTTTCATCCACCTTCTCTTCTGTTTCTTCTTCTGGACCTGAGACTGAAATAAATGAGCCGTTTGAAAGAGTCATAAACAACACACTTGTGTCGTGAAGATCCAGATTCAAACCTGCATCGCCGCTTTCTAGTTTCACCTCTCCTGTTTCTTCTGTCGTCTTCTGTGCCTCCTCTTCCTCCTCTTCATCCTCCTCACTAACAACAGCAGCAAACGTCAAACCACCACACTCACAATTCAAACAGGTCAAGCACGGCGTCTTATCCACCTGGCGTAGCAGAACACCTGCAAGTTGCTAACAGAGGGTGAGTCCGAGTTGTTCAGGTAGATCAGCTCCTCGCCTTCCTCCAAAAGTCCAGACAAATCCTGGCGCTCCTCTGGTGGAGGGTTTTCCTGAAGCACACCAGGTAAGACTCGACTGTCAGAGGTGTGTTGACATGCTGCGCGCAGGGTCACATGACCTGTCACAACCAGCTGGACTCACCTGTTGTTGCTGTATCCAGGTGAGAAGGCCATTGAAAGTGAAGCTCGCCCAGTTTGAGGCGTAGTAAGTCTTCCTGCACGAGAGAGTCGCACACAAACATGAGCATGGTTTGGTGAAAAGGTTCTGCAAAATGAAGAGTCCAAACCTGTCCAGGTGGAGAACCTTCTGTCCGACTCGAGAGCAGGCGGCTCCCACCACTGACTCGGCGAGACCTGATCAAAGGAACCGAATCAAAACCAACAAACGGCTGCCACTGAACGCCACACAGAAGTCACATGACCACGCATTACAAGCCAGCCGCCGCAAAAAAGCAAAAAGAACACGACTGCGTTTCAACCTAAACAACAGCAGCGACATTATTAAATCAATGTGGTTGGTTTTCAGGCAAAAATGCCGAAACCGTAAAGCATTTGTTGAGTCAGAACATCAGCAGCTAGCCACCCCCCTTGGAAATGCATTGCCTGTTAGCATTGAGCTAACGCACATACACAAGTCATTGTTTTTGGCCTCGTTGTGGACAATACGACCTGTATTACGCCGTCGGACGGCAAAGGTGGAGGCAACATCAACTGTATAACGTCAGCAGTTCTCCTAACTGTGCAGATATACGGACCTGTGCCGAGGATGACGACGTCGAACTCGGAAGGCAGATCCTCCGCAGCCATGTTGATGTTAGCTTAGTCAGGAACATATTGGATCACGTGACTGGTCCCTGCCTCGTCACTGATCAATAACAAACCGAAGGGAAAAAGAAAAGAGGATACATTGAATATTTTATTAATCCAACGAAAAACTTCATTAAACAGACGCATTAACTTAAAGAGAATAAACCCTCCAATTTTATATTACATTATTTGTTTAATTATTTTTTGTGGTGATTATGTTTGTTTTTCCAATCTATTGTTTCATTTTCCAATTATTTTTTTCGACAAATACTTTTCTTGATTATCAAGATTCCGAGAAATCCCGCGAGAACCTCCGACCTGCGGGTGATTTCCGTGGATATGTGGCTCATGAATCATGAATCAGGGGAAAAAAAGGAAACCAAAAATGGGGGGAAATATATCAAAGAAACGCAACAAAAGATTACTCAGAAAAGTAAAATAATGACCAAATTAAATCAAAGATAAAATATTCAGTAAATTCAGAGTTGTTGTTGTGACTATGACTATGCTAATATACACTGAAAAAGAGAAACAAAAGTTAGCATGCTAGCAGCTAACCATGGTCGCCTGTGTTCTCTATGGTAAATAGTTATTTATGTTGTTATTATCTGATATTAATACACATACACGATGGAGCTAAAATTCTTAAATATTTAATGAGTGTCTGCGCTTGAAATTTAATAATAAAATTGAATATTGAGAATAACATCATGGAAGGATGTGAGAAGTTCATAAAAATAAAACTCTCTTTCAACAAAGTCTGTTCCAAAACTTCAAAGACTTTCTTGAGGACGACCTTGCCGGCACTTGTTAGGTGCCCAAAACACAACAAGGGAACACGCCAGGAGTGATGCAGCGCCAAGTACGCAGATTGTTTCTCTCGTTTTTCTCCCCACTGATCTTAAAATGTGAGCAGCTGGTTAAAATAGTTCCATCCTTGATCTGACCACTTTGAATGACCATGAGTAATGAGGAAAACACTGTCATTGAATGGTGACTTCTGCGTCGCAAATAATGAAAACTTAAACGGCTTGAGAAGTCTGGATGCCTGTGCACGTGTAGACTGGTCTTCATGTTGGAAGAGTGTTTCAAGATAAACCTGCTTTGGTCGTGAGCTGGAGCGTCTTCTGACAGAGCCGGTCTTTTGTAGCTTGTTAGTGTTAAAGAAAACTGAGAGCTGGCTGGAGGCTGTGATCTGCTGCCAAATCCTTCCCTTCTTGTTAATGGCCGCATAGTGGAGATATGAAGTCCAGAACTTTCATGTCCAGTTCGGTAGATTTATGCTTCCGTCTAATCATCAGCAGTGTAAATGTTTATGAGGGTGTGGAACCTGGCCAGAGACAATCTATAGTGTGTGACGTACAGGAGGGTTTTAATCTGCCATGTAAAGGTTAATTTGTGTTTTTAATCTCAGCGTCGGCTGATGTATGTGACGGAGCTTCGTTGTTATTACGCTGGAGAAAGGCCATCTTAGTCCAGCAGCAACAGGCTGACACTGATCTCACATGTGTAGCATATAACTGATCGATTGTCGGACACAACAAAGCCGGTGCAACAAACGGTTCTGCAAACTGTGTGGACGTTTACAGTAGAGCTGAATTTGTTTGTGGTGTGTGTCCATCTCCTTTATGAAGGGGAGAGAAGAAGAATAAAAGACTGAGTGAATGAGAGGGAAGAAGTGAGAGGACTGAAGATGAGGGTGAGGAGGTAGAGAATGGAGATGGTCACAAATGAAGGAGGTGAAGAAGGAAGTGCTGGTAGGGTGGAGACCACTGTGGAATCAAAGCAGTAGCAAGAGAAAAATTTTACTTACATGTTGTGACCATAGCAAAATAGAAAAAAAGTTTAATAATGCCATCGTGTTATATGCATGAAACATTGTTTGAGTATATATTATTTTGATTTTATGTTAAGATTTTCAATATAAATCAGGAACATTTTCATTTAAGCACATTTACTTGATGAAGGAGAGGAAAGCAGACTTAAAAAACAGAACCTAAATAAATAACTATTTAACTTGAATTGAAATAGCAATGTAGACAAATCATTAATAATAATCAAGTAATATGTAGTTCTCGCATAAACTCGAGAACTTTGTGGTTTAACACCATCATCTCCATCTGTATTAGGAACTGTGAGAGTGGCCAGTGTGGCTGCCATGTAATAATGAACTCTGACTTAGTAAAAAAAAATAATAATAATAAAAAAAAGAAGACTCGCCGTCAGCCAATCACACTGCCGGCACTCAGCCTCCTCTCGTGATTGGCTGAAGCTTGGCCAAGTTACTCGCGCAGGGCAGCAGAGATTCATTTAAACTGCGAAGAGTCAGTGGAGGAATTTCACTTCCAGCATGGACGAGTCCGCTCTGAACAGTCTTCCTCGGACCTCCGACTCTTCCCCCGACCAACTCTTCCACTCTGACCCGCTCTACGGCGCTTCTCACCCGGCGAGTTGCGCGCGAATCCCCCCCACGCGCCTGGACGGTTCTTTTCTAAGCGGCGCGGTGACGCGCGGTGAAGTCTCGGTGTATATGAACAGGGGGAGCGGAAGCGGCGGCGCTGCTCCGCCGCACTCGGAGTGCAGGATGGTGGAAGTTCACGGCGTGAAAGTAGCGTCGTTTACGGTCAACGGCGTGGAGCTCATCTGCCTCCCGCAGGTGTTCGAGCTGTTCCTGAAGCACCTGGTAGGGGGGCTTCACACCGTCTACACCAAACTGAAGCGGCTGCACATCAGTCCGGTGGTCTGCACCGTGGAGCAGGTGCGAGTTCTGCGGGGGCTCGGAGCCATTCAGCCCGGAGTCAACCGCTGCAAACTCATCACCAGAGCCGACTTCAGCGCTCTGTACCGGGACTGCACCAACGCCAGGTGAGTCTCATCCCTTCCCACTCACGGTTTTAAGAAGAAAAAAAAATTCTGACAGCTGCGTATATTTAGATGAAAACGAAGATTCTTGATCATTTATTTTTTATTTACTTAAAGAGAAAATGGTATGATATTAATGTATTAAAAGTGAAATGCAAAATATTGTAAAGCATTGACAAGAAGATTAATCCCTCATGTCAGGATAAAACGAGATTATAATTTTAAACTGAAGCTCTGAACTGAAGTGTTTATTCTGTTGCGCAATAATCACCACCTCCAGGTGTTTATGGGTGTGTGAGAAAGACAAGTGTTAAATTGGACTTCTTGTGTGTGCGTGTGTGTGTTACAGTCCTAATCCCCGATCATAAATGTGAGCTGTAAGCATTACACATGCGATGAACATCAGCTACACACACACATTAGTTTGCTCTGTATGTGGTGTCCATGGTGACGAAACAAACGTGGCTGTAGTCACATCTTAACTTGTGACCGATGTCTTTTAGCTCTCGTCCCGGTCGCCCTCCTAAACGGACCTTGGGCGTGGCCACGCTGACCGACAGCTCCAGACTCCTCCCACACAGCGTGCTAAGCCCCGCCCTCCTGTCGCCGTCAGGTCAGTGTTCATACAAGTTTTGGTTGGAACAAAACTGGACGAAGACAAACTGTCCGGACGTGAATATTTCAGTCGTCTGTCAGAGATAAGTCATGATCCGTCTCTCTGGCGTTACTGCGGAGTTACTTGGTGATTAGTGGTATAATTAGCCGCTTAATTAGTGGATGTCAAAGTGAGTGACAGATTGAGTCTCACCCTCAAGTGTGTGTGCGCCTGCAGGTGGAAAGCCTTGTTTCTGTTAAGCTCCATTCCCGAAAAGCCTCTTAATTCAAGTCATCAGGCAAATACTTGCTTAAAGTGTTTATTCAATCCAGAACTAAACTGAAACAAACCTCCATTTAGACAAAACTGTGGACAAAATGTATTTTCATTCTTATTTTATCTAAATATTCAACTGTTAAAGCGCAATGATGCAATATTTTAATGAAGTCTCATTGAACGTTAACTTAGTTGTTAAATACATTTCCAAAAATGACTTTATTTATTATTTACTATCTCAACGATAGGCTGAAGTTGTTTTGCTGAATTGCCCTCCTGTTCCATAAATACACTAGTCAACTGTGAACTTTCTGAGTCTTAAAATTACACTTTACTTATTTTAAATAGAATATCTGACATCAATTATTCAAGTACAGTAGTACCTCAGTTCTTGACCACAATCCATTCCAGACGGCCGTTCGAGAAGCAAATTGTTCGAAATCTGAATCGATTTTTCCCATTACAATGAATGGAAAAAGAAACGATGCGTTCCAAGCCTTAAAACAGTCTTTTGTAGGAGTGAATGTAGAGTGTCTGCTGCAGGTGGCTGTTCCTCTATGTGTGTGGCCGCTGCATGTGGGAGGGGTTGCCGAGTGAGTGACGTCTCTCCAGAAGTGAAGAGGTGCCCGGTGCGTGTCCAGCTCTGAATGTGCGCTTCTGTGCAGTTTGGCTGTGACAAAGTCATAAACCAAGTCACGCTCTGTCCCAGACTCGCCTCATCCCTGTCCCAGCTCCAGCCAGGACATCAAACCCTGGAGTGAGCGCTCCAGCACCTCCCCTCTCTACCACGGTCCAGTGTGGAGAAAGTAAAGGTTTTACACCTCAATATGAAGAAAAAACAGTCGGTAAATGTAGCTAACGGGACACGTCTGCATACAGAGGCTGCGTTATACACAATAACAAAGCACGTCGTGGCTCAGGTGATCGGTCCGCGCACGTTATGGTTTTTTCCAGCTTTTTCGGGGGCGTTCGAGTTCTGGATTTTCGTTCGAAATCCGAAGCAATAAAATCTTGAAATTTTTGTTCGAACTCCGATTTGTTCGAATTCGGGGATTTCGTATTTTATTTTGATTTGAAATATATATGTATACATATGTATAGAGGAGGAGAGCAAGACAGAGAGAGACAATAGATGAACAACATTCAGAAAAAAGAAATTACAACATTACATTATGATTCATTTCATAATAACAATAATAATGTTATAATGCATGAATACGACTCATAATGAAATCAGTAAAAAAAAACAAACACACAAATCAAAGTCTTGTTAAAACAAAGGAACTGTTGCACATAATGTCTGCCACCTGCAGTCTGATGTGCACCGACGCAGATCGGCATGCGAACAACGCTCCTGCTCAGTTTTTCGGTTTGGATCCCACCGAGACGCTCCGGTGGTCAACATGACGACGGGCCGCATTCCAAACCTTTCACCTCCTGACAGATCTGACAGCTTAATAAAACCCACGCACACTTTTATTAAAAACAGACACATACGTCGGCTGACCGAGGTCGTAGACGGACGGATGAAAAGAAGACCCCCCTCCCCTCCACCCTCCCATCCCCCAGCACACACGGAACATAATTAAAACACTCTCAAGAAGGTGAAGCGTAGAGACCACGCCGGTTCTTCTGTGGCTCTTTTGATGTCAAGAACACATGCACTTTTAGAGATAACTTTATGACCAGCTGCTATTCTTGTGTTAGAGCCTTCCATGCAGCAACAAGTGCCTCACAGGTGCCCTCTGCTGGTAGACCAGAGAGTGGCCTTGACCGAGGCTTGTCACAGAGAACAGGGTTCCTCATGAGAACGTTTTCCATGAGTGTGGTGACGCTAGTGTCCACTAGAGGGCTCGGCTCGTCCAAGAAGAGAAGCCTTAACAGGAAGTCACAGCAGGACGGAGCAAGCTAAAATTCTACTGGGGTACAATGCATTATAAATGACATTTTGAGGTGCTGTGGTGGATCCTGAACCCCCAGGGTTTTAACCCGTAATTAGTCTGTCTCACAGGCCTGATGGTCGAAGCCATGAAGCTTCAAAAGATCAGGATGATGATGGGTTTCCATGGCAACAGGGATCTGCACCACAATGGTCCGGAGTCAGAGAACGATGAGACAGGTGTGAGAAAAAGTCTCCGTGAATCGTGCTGCCGACTTGTAACAGCCATTCCTCGGCAGGAGGGAGCGAGGCGTCCTGGGACAGAGAACAGCACCTGCTCGGCCCGTCGTCCTCAGTTGTGGCGCCTCCCGCAGCTCTGTCTCACATGATCAAGCAACCCATGTCGCTGCTCGCTAACCGTAAGTGATCGCCTCGTAACGTCGAACGCTCAGGCCTCACTCACCTGTCCAACTCTTGCAGGGTTGGCTGACTTCCCTTTCATGGTCATGCCCCACTCCTTCTTTCCTGTCGGCCTGCCCCCTGCTGGTGTGGCCGTGGCAATGAACCAGATGAGTCAGCTGAGCGGTTTGACCAACATGGCCGCCGTGATGCAGCGCGAGGACGAAAAGGTTCCTTCACTTGACTCGTCCTTGGAAGCCAGGGTTGAGTGATAGTAACAAAAACCTTCATTCACTCAAGGATCTTCAGTCGGACTGCCCTTCCCCCCACCAGCTGGAGCTCCACCACCCCGACTCTACCAGCCATTCTCCGTCAAAGATGTCGTCGCCACCGTCATCGTCGTCCTCGCCAGCGCACACGCTGGATCACGGTCGGTACACACACACACATGTTCAGCTGTTTGATGTCTGATGAAGGCCTTGTTCCACAGATGGTGCAGATCAAGAGAACATCAAAAAAGCAGAGAAGGGTGAGAAGAACCTGACACGACACAAATGAAAACAGCATTTCTCTCCAAACAAGCATGGATTATCGCTCTTATCTGACTCATCTCAGATGTTCAAAGGTTCTGCCAGCTTCTCAAACCAGCTGGTGGGAGGCTTCCCATCACCTCCCTTCTATCATCCGCCAACCGCCCCACCTCCACCATGGACCCGTCCTTGCTGTCCGAGGGTTTGTCGTCCATGGAAACGTTACTGAATAACGTGCAGGTAAAGAGCACCCGCGGTCACTGGTCAAGTCAGGGTCTCACGCTGTCGTGTCTCAGGGTCTCCTGCAGGTGGCGGTGGAGACGGTTCGCTCCCAGGACAAGAGCAGCAAGCAGGAGAGGAAAGAGTTGAAGGTGGAGCTGGAGCGAGCGAGAGACGCCCGGGAGGCGCTGCAGAGACGGCTGACCACAGAGATACACACGCGAGGTGATGAGATCAGCCGCATGGAAGAAGCGCGTCTAACATTTGACCCCAATCTCCAGTGTCAACACAGCGGAGGCTCAAGAAAGTTAAACGAGCTTCGAGGAGGCTGCAGGAGGCGCTGGACCTGGGGTCGAAAAATCGCGAGCGAGCGATCGAACACTTTCACTTCCTGTCAGGTGATCACAGCGAAACTGCGCCTTCGACGGCGCTTGAATGTTGACATTTGACCGTTCACAGATGGAGCAACACCAGACAGCGAGCTGGAGAACATCCGACAGGAGAGCTCCGCCCCTCCAGGTGACTTCCATCGGCGTCTCATGAAATACGTCGTATGCTTCATGTTTCTTTCTTTCCCCAGAGAAACGAGCGTTCACCAACCTCCACCTCTTCTGATGTTTTGTCGTCGTCTACCATCGAGCAAAGCAAACCGTGACCGGCTTTATGGGTCGCCGTGTGCAGACTGCTGGCCACGCCCACTTCCTCCAAGGAAATCAAGCGTATTCAATTACCGCTGTTGATCTCATTAGCGTGTCTTGGTCATTAAATCCGCTCAGATATCAAACGGAGAATGTTTGTTTGAGCTAATTATAGAAACAAGTTGACAAGTTAATGAATCCCCCAAAAGCATCAACACCTAAAAGTGTTTATCCGCTGGACTGAGGCGAGTCAGGTAATTAGAGAGAGTGTGTGTGAGTGTGTGAGGACGGGGACGTCAGGACTGATAAACAACTGCACCAGGAGGATTTCTAATAAGATGTAACGAGGCCCTGGAGCCCCACCCACTTATTCAAATTTCAACATGAAAGGAGAAACTTTGAACATTTACATGTTGTTGTGAACGTTTGACTAGTTCCGCGTTTCACTTTGTCATGACCTAAACTAAAGTTATGGCAAGTGTTTCACCTATCATTCATTGTTGATCACTGTGAAGTCTGTTTAATTCAGTGAGTCACTCCAGTCTGGAAAAATAAATGGGGCAGACATTTCCATCTATGCCGCTTGATATTTTAAGGAGGATCACAGTAAAATGTATGAATGTTATAAATACATTCACAAGAGACATACCCAGGACGTGAACCAGCAATCTTGTGACACACAGGGATGTGCTTTAACCGCTATACTGCCGCTAAGTCACGTGACCAGCTTCAGGTGAGCCTCACAGACGACCAACATGCTCTTTCACATGCACCAGCAGCCACACACACACAGTTCTCAGCGACTCTTCTTTAATGTTGCCCTCTTTACAGGCGGAAATTACAAGAACTCGAACGTCCCACAAAAATGTGTTGTAAATTTCGGACACGATCACTAAACTAACACTCAACTATCATCTCACAGGATTCAGTGACTCTACTGTACATGACAAAATAATAAGGTCTTCTTCATGCTTTTGATGGTTCAATATTTAGGCCGTTTCACGTCGACCCTGGAGGAAAAAAAATATGTTCCATGTTTTCAGTCTGAATTATGATATTTGAGTTTATTATGTAACTCACCCATCCGCCTCCATCTTCTTCCTCTTCTCGATGATCTGAAAAGCAAGTTGATGTTTTCAAAACAGTGTGTGAGAGTTGTGCTCTGCAATAGTTTCTACACAATTGTTTTCCCATTAGGGTTTAAAGCCTGGAAGTATTTCAATGTTTCCATTCATTTCCACATCTGTCAACCTTTGATCTCATAATAAACTCCAGACTTCAGTCTCTTACCGCGCTGATTTTGTTCCACTGACGGTCCAGTTCCGCCTTCTCGTTCTTCTCCTTGAAGCGGCGGGTCTTTCTTCCCTCAGACATCTTGATGCCGTACTGGAATGCCGCCCTGCAGGACAGACACAGTCAGCACAGGTACGCTGGATCAAGTCACCGGGTCCAAGGGCCGTACTTGGGCAGAGCCTCCTTGTTGTTCATGTAGTCAGAGTACTCCTCCTGAGTGTCGAAGTCCCAGCGGCCCAGGGGACCTTTCTTGTTGCCCTGAAACACAAAAAGAATAAACAATGAAATATTTAAGCGGTAACAAAAAATGCAAAGGCTACAGAACAGTCTGAAATATTTACAGAAAAAAAGTGCTTCAATATCATTTAAGAGAAAAAAAATATAATTTCAGAAATTCAAAATAAAAAACACATACACAATTACACACCGCTTATACATTTAAATGCTTAAAATGTCCAGAAATTTTAAAAGGAATTTTAATTTAAAAATATTTTTGTCCTAAAAATAACTTATAATAAATATGTTAATTATAAATGTCTACACATTTCAGTTCTGAGTGCGAAATAAATGAACATCCTGTGAAAGAGAGACAAAAACTGAACACTACCAGGCTCTCTGACTTCTGACAAAGACTTCAATAGGGTATTGCTGAACACATCACTAGAGCAAGCGGATTTACCTGGTCCATCTTACTGTAGTCCACCTCCTCATCACTGTCCACTGCCAGGTCGTCCATCCTGCACACACACACACACACACACATTCATCATCTTGCTCCATGTTTGAGTCTCAGGTGACCGTTTACTTGTCTTACGTTGCAGGGTAGCACTCAGCGTACGAGTTGGATCCTCCAAAAAAGTCTCCCAAATGTTCTTTACTTTCCCGCCGAGACGTTCCATGAGGTTAAAGACATCAACAGAGGACACAGAGACACGCGCAGACACACACAGTCACAATAAAAGGATATGCTTCCTGCCACTCGCTGCCAGCCTGTCCAGCAAACTTCTCATTGATCATCTTGATCTGCTCTCGGACGGAAGCAGGACCTGAGTCACAAGCAGACAAGCTTAGTTCCTGCAGGCTTCGGCCTGTCTGCTCCAACTCCAACCTCACGCCTACCTGTGTCCACGTCCATCACCTGCAGAGCAGAGGACAAACTATTACTCCACCCCGTCCACCAAGCCTGACGTGAGGGGAACTGAAGCTGACCTGCAGTTCTTCTGCTCGTGGCTTCTCAAAGTAGGTGTGTCTCCGGCTCTTCTCCTCCTCTCGCTCCGCATGTCTGTCTCTGTCCCTCTCTCTCTCCCTGTCTCGGTCACGGTGCCGCTCTTTCTCTTTGGAGGGTTTGGAGGACGAGGCCGTCGACGGGATGTAGTCGCCGATGTCGTCAAAGATGCTGCATGGAGAAGACAAGCGTGTTGAAGGTCAGAGGGTGTGAAACCTGAAGCTGTGTTTTGAGCCTCCTGGCTGACCTGAGATCTGCTTCTGGAGCCCGTTTCTCATCCAGCTTAGCTGAAAAACATGAGTTTAAGTTCATGTTGGGAGTCACCTTAAACTTTAAACTTCAAAATGAGTCACCTTTGTCCTTCTTCTTCAGCTTCTTGTGGCGAGTGCCTTGTCGGAGGTACGACAGGATTTGGGTCAGTTTGGAGATGACAATGTCGTTGGTGGTCAGCGTGGTTTGGGCCTGAACGTTAGATTGGATCAGAACAGGCCGACCGCAGCAGCAAATCTATGGGTGACGTCAACACAGACGCCAGTACCTCCATGCTGGGACAGTCTGCTTTGCTGCGGATCAGTGTTGTTGGAATGTCGGTGTCGATGAACTCGTCTTCCAGATCCACAACATAAGCCATCCGACCGGGCAGGAAGAGCTCATTCCTCTCGATTTGACCGGACCTGAACACGGTTCTGTAAATGTTCCTTCCTGAAAGAGACACACATCAACACGTCAGACTCATCTTTGTGTCGTTCCTCACTCGATCTAAAGTTTGACTCACCCAGACGAGTCTTGAACTCGATCTTCTCCTCTGGCTCCACATCTTTCCTGTGATAAACAAGGTTGGACGATCAGGAGAACAGTGAAGAGCTATGAAAGACGGATGCTGAGATGTTTGTGTGTCGCCATCATACTTTGTTTCCTTCTGAACTTTCTCCATCATGTCCTCCTCTTCTTTCTCTTTGCTTGTGATTTCTGCTCGCACCTACACAACAAGCAGATGGTTTGTACATAGCACATACAAAATCCTTCAAATTTCCTCAACACGGTTCACATCTCACCTTCTGCAGCAGAGCGAAATCCAGACCTTTCACCAAGTGAGTGTGCTCCATGTCACCACCCAAGAACTTGGACTCCTGGATCAACTGGCGACGCTTCTCTGCTGCAGACTTGTCCCTAAAGTAGACACCAGTTCACTCAACTATTTCTTGATGACCCAAGCATGATGTTCAAGACCCTTACGCCTCCGCGGTGGGTCCCACGGCTCGGTAGTTGGCAGTCGTGCTGATCAGCTCCGTCTCTTCGTAGTCCTTGTTGACGCCGTCTCGTCGCTCTCTGGCTCGATCTCTGTACTTCTCAGCCAGCTCACGCTCTCGCTCCATCTCCTGCTGACGGAGCTTGGCATAGTAGCTAAAGGAGAGGGGCGTTATAAAGAAATAAGCTCTTCATCAAAGAAATTCCAGCTTCCTACCTCTTCTTCTTCCGTCTCCTCGCTGCAGGATCCTCATCTTCATTGTAGTCCCGCGGCATTCTAGGCAAGTTAACCAAGCATTACAGCGTAAACAGCAGCTTTTTCTATTACTGTACTTTTAACCCATAACAATGGGGCACACTCACTCATGATGTCTGGACTTGGACGGTGGGGCTGACGATGGCGTCGCCCGTGGGGTCATCAGCAGCTTTCTGAAGTCATCGTTGGTCAGCTTGGACCTGCAAACACATGGCACCGATGTAGCCACGCTCACACATCATAGTCACATTTCTCACTTGGAAATGATACTCACTGAGCAGATGATCGATGGTCGTCGACATCATGACCCTCAGGCGCGAGAGGGTTGGAGTAGCTCTCAGCTGCGCATAGAATCAACACGTTAGCTACTTAATCTTTCAGTATTCATGTTTGTTTTACCTTGTATTTGTACTTTGTAGGGATCACAAGTTAACTACACTTCACTGTGAAGCAGCAGTCAAATGGCTCATGAATCACATTTTTAAAGATGATACAAATTACGAAAACATCTGCAGTTCAATATTGTTGCGTTTTTAACGGCTAACTTAGCTCGGTGAACGAAACAGCACCGCTATATATTAGAAGAATTCGACCTGAAATAGACAGCGCTGTTGAGCACAATGATAGCATGTCTGTTTTTCTATTCTATGTTTTACATCGCAGTTTGTGTTGTTATTGGACTGCGGCTCGATAAGCTACTGCTATGTAGCTAAACCAATCGCTATGGCACTGCACACCAAGTGAACGTTTAATCCAGGTTCCCACTTACTCTCCGGCATCCTGCGAACTCCTAGTTCTATTCCAGAGAGAATTATATTCCGAGCAAACTCGGAAATGTTAGTTTGTCGCGCTCGTTTTCCGTCGCTGTTAAAACGCTGGAAAGATTTCCTTCTTCTTCGTGTGTTATACTGAGGTCCCAAACGAACTTCCCAAACGTGACTGCCGCCAAGTGGACGATGGAGAAACAACAGACACACGAAGAACTAAATAGTTGGTCATTTTGCGTGGATTCTTAAAAATATTGGTTGACTTAAAATATGTCAAATTTTAATAAACAATAAATCAACATATTTATTACAAATGAAGAGGCATCATTAAGAACAGCTTATTTATTTCGCATGTTACTCTGCTGCCACCCCATGGTCATTTGTGTAACTACCGCAGGCTCCCTAGGAGCTAACGGTGAATTAGATTTCACTGCCCTTATTCTTCGCACAGTAGGAACATTTCTTGACACAAAACAACGCAAAAATCGTAAGAGGAGCAAGTACACTTTAAAATTGCAAAATCCTTCATTTAGCTCACTCCCACAAAATAGATAAACTAGAAATCCACCTGTCACAAATCAAACTCTTTGATGCGTGATTCCAGGAGGTCCATGGGAAGAAGGAACAGGGAGACCACTTCAAGTTCAAATTCAGGAAGTGCAGCTTTAGACCTGGCACAACAAAAAGGCTACTAATAGTAATGGTACAGAGGAGCGCAACACCCACCATGGCGGTCACATCTGATGATCAAAAACAGTCACCAAAGAGGAATAACTATTGCGTTACTTGTTTGGACTGAGACAAACACAGAGATGATAATATTCACTTTATTAACATCAACACATTTACAAGACGAGCCAACTCAGGTGAGCGGTGACGGGCAACAGTCCAGGAGGAAGGTTCAAGGTTTGGACTGGACCAGAGACTGCAGACTGACAGCCACTTGATCAGCTGACATGTTCTCCACAGAGACACTTTGCTCTCTGCCATGGTCTGCAGACACAAATCCACAAAAGAGTAAAAAAAAAAACTAATATTGTGTGGTGATATTGACACTTACCATATCGCGCCCACACTCGGGCCTGCACGCCGGAGCATTCCCGGATCAGGATGGGAAATTCGGGGTTGGCCCGCTTGAGGGAAACATAGTGCTGCTCCACAAATTCTCTGCCATGACACATGGATTAACCAATGAATGAGTGCTGTCACTTAATCTTGAACCGGAAGAATATAGATTCAAAGATTTTTAAGTTGATATCTATGAATAGATAAACCAAAACGTAATTCAGTCAACGTACATAAGTAGTAAAAACTGAACTTTCGTAGTAAGTAGCAAGACGGATCCCACCGCGTCAGAAAAAGTAGAAAACTAGAATGTCTGCTTCAGATATAGACCTTCTATTGCAACGGTAAATGAGTTACACAAAAGAGTAGTAAACATGTAGATACATATTATTATTGTCGAATGCGACAAAAAATATTCTAAGCTTGAATATCTCTTCACCAGAATCGTCCAGGTGCAAATGAACAGTCGTATGAAACAAACACAAACGCTGGATAACAGATTCAGGTTATATACAAGAAAGACGTAACATAACTCAACTGTGTTTTCACTCTGTAGTTAAGTTAGCATGAATGCGCAACGCAGTACAGCAGACTAGTTGTCATTGTGATGCTAGTATCCTAGCGGGGGCTAACAGCTATCAGGTCATTGAAACTCGCACATTTTTAATAATAACTGCATTATAATGTGAGTGTCAGGTTGGCTTCCTAAACAGGTCAAACCCTCACCTGGCTCCCTGACTGGCCGCAGACTTCTGGCAAAGGTGAACGCGGATTTCGCGAACGTTTCTGCTGAGAGTAGAGCCGAGACCTCGAACTATAGCCGCCGCCATCTTTGTTCCGAACCCCTGTGAGTAACTGGAGCCCGGAGTTTGATCTGACAGGCAAATATTAACCCAGAATTGTGTCTGACAGGTTCCATTAAGTTCATTTTATGTTGTTTTTCGATAATATTTCGTTATTTTATGCATCAATCCGGTGAGTTTATATATATATATATATATATATATATATATATATATATATGTTAACTTTTTAAATTAAATTAAGACTTACCCGGAAACTTGTAAGGCCCGATAGAGATCACATCTCTCTCATTTCACACTCAATTTAAGATTACATTATAATCCGTATCTGTCAGACCAGTTGAGACATCCATTTCTTAGTTGTTGAAAAATATTCTAAAATCGTAACGTAAAAAGATGCCCTCTTTTGTTATTGACGTTTGCAGTAAACAACATCATTCTTCCACCTGTTGTGTTCTGGCTGCAAGAACAAAGTTTTGTGGTCACAGCTGGTTGAGATTTTGCTTTATTCGATTTACAACAGGAACAAAACAATGTGGAATGTGACTGGAATCTCCAACCACCCAGAGCTGGAACCCGAGCAGGTCTGGTTTGAGTACTGACAAGCGAGTTCAAGCTGACGATGAGGTTTGGATCTCAATATGAGTTTTTCAAAGAGAAGTGGTGATGAGAAGCTTGAGACTGTCAATGTTGAGAAGCCTCAGAAGTCTCTGCTGGCCCTCCTCAAACGTCCCTGTCTCCGCTTTTCATTCAGCAGCTCCTGGATTCGTTTATTCTGCGTCCTCTCGCGGGTCCGAGGCATTCGAGAGACAAAAACGTTCTGCTGCCCTTTTGCGTTATCAGAGTCCAGTCCAACGATCCGGTAGGAAACCTCGTCCACTGAGTTGTTGTTGGACGAAGACATAGCTGCCGTGGCAGGCTTTGAACCTGCCGGCTTAACTTTCAAGGCTCGCGCACCGAATGTCCTGTCAGGTGACGACGTCACATTTATGATCACGTTTTCAGTCCTTAGCGTCGTTGGAACTTCAGTTGTGGCAAAAGTCCTCACCGGTGCTAATGTTGGGCTGTCGGATGTTACCATGGGAACCACATCAAAGGGTGCGCTGCTTGTAGCTGTTATGATGGATGTGGAAGTCGCTCTGGTCGTGGACACAGAAACTGATTTATCTTCATATGAAGAATACTCGTCGTAATCATCGTAGTCCACGTAAACGAAATCGGTGCTGGTCCGAGATGTTGTTAGAGCCGTCATGGTGGTGGTGACATCAGTGAGGGATATCTGCGTTGTCGTCAGTGCCGTCAAATGTGATCTAGAAAATATAGTTGGACCACAGTGAGGACATGTGTTGTGGTGGGAATCCAGAGTCCTGGACTCACCTGTTGCTGCAGGACCTGCAGCACATCTGTCTGAAGCTGGCGATGGAGCAGTAGCGGCTCAGAGCCTCCATCCGACAAAACACAGAGCGATCACCACGGCAACGCTGCTCTAGAACACAAAGCGGTGTTGTCTGTCAGCGCTGGTCATTAAGAGAAGAAAAGTATTTCCTCAAGTTACTGGAAGGAGAGGGTGCAGCAGCTGGGATGTCTGTGCTTGATCGGGACAGCCACTGGACCATGAAGTTCTTTGGGTCTCCTACACAGACACACAAGCATGTGGTGACTATCACACCATCCACAGTTCTCCAGCAAACATATACCTCCACATGGTGGCGCTCTGCAGGTGCGACTTGAAAGCGGGGGAGTCTGGCTGCAGTTCCCTACTGAACCTTCCGGTGTGAAACAGGCGACCTGCCGCTCCTGAGTGCCGTTCCCGCAGCTGACGGAACACTGGGGCACAGTGTCAGTCAGCGAAACCTGGGCAATCCAATTGGGTTAATGACCCGATTTCTTACTGGAGTCCAGGGTCCTGCTCGCCAGGAGGGGGGGCAAGGGAAGCGGTTGCACGGCTGCTTGGTGTCAGGACGCTGGTCGGTGCAGAGCTTGCTGGGAACTGAGCGCATGCGCTGTCCGACACTGGAATCCTGCTGGCAGCTCACCCAGCGACGCTGCCAGCCGCTCTGGCCACAGGAGGACGTGCACTTCTCCCATGGACCGCTGATCCAGCTGCGGACACCACGAGAGCCCACAGCTAAGATTCATTTGGAACTGATGGGCACGAGTCACTGGGATGTTACCGTGGTACACTGCAGGTGGCAGTGTTGCACATGCGGCCAATGGCTCTTGGCTTGCTGATGTTAGCGCAGAACGTCCTCTGCACCATCTTTCCATCAGCCTTCCGTCTGCAGCCGAATCTTGTGAACTGTTTCCCTGGAAACCCAAACAAACCCAAAGTTAGCCACCTCTGAGAGTCCGTGTCCACCACGTGGCAGACGGTCTGGGCACCTCCTCCGCAGGGCTTTGAGCACTGAGACCACTTCTTCAGAGCCCACTCGTAAAAGATGCCGTCCTCCTGCACCAGGTTGGACTCCAGCGAGGACCGAAGTTGGTTCTCGATGACGTAGCGGTAAGACAACGTCACCTTGGTGTCACCGTGAGGGCGAACCTGGAGGTGAAAGTGGATGCACTTTAACTGTTAAATTATGATTCCAAATTCATCGGAGATTTCCTAGCAGTTAAAAATAAGATGGGCTACGCTAAAAGGCCACTCTCTTCTTAAGCCTACTTCTACTAGATGATGATTCGTCCAGCTGGACACTGCACTTTGCGGATTTAGGCACTCAGAGAGGGTGCGCTGAAGGAAATAATAGCATTCAGGTTGCTAACTCTCTGAACCGCGAAGAAGAGGAAGAATTTACCACCATCTGTCACCAAGAATATAAAATGTACAGTAAATATACAACAAGGATTTGCATGGAATGTGTAGGAACATGGGCTCACCATGAGCAGGACGCTGTAGGTCAGTGGACCCGTGGTCTTGATGTACTCTCGCTCCTCACTGTTCAAGTACTCCCAGGCCACGCCTTTCTCTATCACTGTTCTGGTTTCGGGGAAATCGTTGTCGTCATTTAGGAACAGGTGACCCGTCTCCGCATTCTTCACAGCTGCAACCGTTTTCAGCACATTAGCCGCTGCACTCATCCATTCTCCCGCCATCCATCATACCCAGGATGTGAGGCGTGCCCTTAAACTCCTGCACCATCAGGTGCCGCGCTCCTCTGGGGATCTCCAGGATCTTTAGGTAACCTGACACACAGAGGAAACGGTAAGAGCAACAGCTCTGGAGGCGGCAGACATCTGAGCACCGGACCTGGTTTCCTGCTGCTCCGTGTGAAGTTTCCTTTCACGATCCTGCAGCTGGAGTTGTCTCCCCTGCACACACCACAGCGGTCCTCCTGCTGGTCCGATGCTATCTGTCTGTCACAGCCTACGTGCTGGAATTGCCAAGAGACGAAAAGACGTGTGAACATTTTAAGTGCTTCCTTCTGGCGTCCCAGGGTGGATAAATAGATCGGGACATAGTTTAAATCTAAAAAGCTAAAGTAAATAAATACCTCACACTCTCCACGGACACAGACGCTGTAGGCATCACTGTAGGAACAGGGGGTCCCATCGTGCACCATCCTGTTCAGCGACACCACCTCGCCTGTTTCTTTTGAGCGGCAGAACAGACGACAGCGTTCGTCCGCTGCAAGGACAAGAAGATGAGTCATCAAGTTTTGATATTTGACATCAGGTGGAAGGAGATTAGAAGCATTTACGATCGGGATGTTCGATCGGCAGCCAGTGATGTTTCTTCCCTTCATGTTCCAAGAAATCGTTCCAGGCTTTGCACTGCTCGGCCCTGGAAAACACAAGTGGAGGTCAACTCACAGAGCGGACATTTTTTCTTTGTAGCGAGAGGAATGTGAGATCTGTGTTGACTCGAACTCGCCACCTGAAGTCGGTGAGAGGCGGACACTCCTCCTGGCTGCAGAGCTGGAACTCAAAGCTGTTCCCGAAGCAAGTGCGCCCCCCGTTGGCTGGACTGAGAACAGCAGCAGTTTATTTTCTCCCACTATGACCGCACCATTGACAGCTCACTCACGCTGGGTTGTCGCAACGTCTGGCCCGGAACCTCACTCCGCCTCCACATGTCCGCGAGCATTTACCATACGGACCCCAGGCCCCCCACCCGCCATCATGTCTGTAGAGATCGGGGGTCAGTTTCATGCAGTAACCTTTAAAGCAGTGCTGAGAAAGAGAAACTGTTACCACAGAAACACAGCAAGAATGTGATCACTCCCACAGGTACATTTTTCATCATCACCAGCTCACCTTCCCAGGTGCACATTTGGTCCCGTCTAGCGGTGGCCCTTTCTTGGTTTCGCAGTAGAACGGGTTGTAATACTCGCTGCACCACAGCTGCTTACAGGGGTCGATGTTTGGATACTGTCCAAGTCAAAGTAAACGTTAAAATGAGTGGCAAATCACCAAACTGTCACTCACAGACCTACCGCTGTACACAGGCTGAACCCTGACCCGAAGTTAAGGCGACACTGCTGGTCCATGGTGTAATGAAAGCCAGGCAAAGGAGGCTGAGCGGGCCACTCGTGGTGGAAGGGGTCGTCACGGAGACAGTCATAAGTGCTACAATGACAAACGTCTATTTTAAGGCTAAAGTAGTGCAGATTTTGAGATAAGCTAGAAGCTAACAGGAAGATTTTATCTCACAGATTGTCCGACCCACTCACTCCAGATACTTGTGTAGCTCCCTCCAGCTGCACCGCGACCAGTGGTAGCGATGAAAGGTGGCCTGAACTCGCGGAGACATGATGCTGCCGAGAGACACGTCGTCCTCGCAGTCGTTGACCTCGCCGTCGTGCTCCATCCCTAACCTGAGACACAGTTGGCGAGTGTGGCTGCCAGTTTTAAACCGGACAGGATGAAGTCTTACACGTGTCCCGTTTCATGAGCAGCCACGAAGGCCGACATGAAGCCGTCCTCGATGACCAGGACGCAGCTCCGGTGCAGTTGGCACATGCCTGTCACGGGAGCGTAGCCTGTGGAGCAGAGTGACAATAGTTATCACCAAGTCAAAAGTTTGGTATCTCTGCCAGTTTATACCCTGCATGCCGGACGGGCCGAACGCCTGCCGCGTCAGGTAGATGGTGTGGTCGTGCTGCTCCTCCAGACTCTGCTCTCTCTGCTGCAGGTACGACCAGCCGCAGACGTTCTTCAGACTCTTCTGAGGGTCGCCCACCGCGATCAGCTCCAGAGACTGCAGCGGTTTCAAGGTCAGACAAGGCTTCACATTGGCTCACATCATCAAAGCTTTACCTTTGATGGTGGCAACATGATGATCCTGACCAGAACGATGTTGATGTTGGCGCCCAGAGACTGATGCTGGTAGATCTCATTCACCTGCGGCAGAAGATGTGCTCATATCGCTGTCTTCTTTAATGACAAATATTAACCACTTTTCAGATCATACAAAGACTACAATCAATTATTACTATGTCATACTTCAATTTCTAACCAGTTGTTTTTATTTATTATATGAATTTTTACTTATTTATTTGTATTTTGTGTAAGTACTTTATTGGTATTTCATGTCATACACTAATTCATTTTTGTTTAAATTAAACTGAACTGTAACTAGAGACCATTTTCACCAACGTCATTATTTTCTTCAAACATATTTTCAAAATGACATCAAAATATTCATATATAAAGACGGCGTGACCCAGAGGTGTTTATAATCTTCATGTATGAGCAAAATAAAGGTGGCTATTCACGTCACTTACGATGTTCATCAAAGTCAGAAGGTACTTCTGCATGTGATCTCGGCCGTGGAACAGAAGAACAGAATAATCCACAGCGAGCAGAACCTGAGGAGGAGACGTCGAGTTAACGTCTCTGCCTGACAACGTATTCATGACACCGGAGCCTCTCTCACCTCAATGTTAAACAGTTCTGCCCCTTCGATGTATCTTCTCCTCCGAGTCGACCGAGGTTCAGAACTTGAGATGTTTTGGTTCCTGACAGAACCGACCAGAGAACCTGGAGCAGATAGGATAGACACAAAATAGTCTTCATCTTTCCCCACTGAAGAGCCCCACCATCAGCTGCTATCCACTAAACTGTTGGCCTTTTCTTCTATCAAGAGTTGCAGCAGTGTTTCCTCTGCTCCTCTGCACGATAACACCCTCAAATCTCTTTACACTGAAGAACAGAAACACTGCAAAACTCCATCTTGTTCTCCAAAACCGACGTCCAAACGTCGCCAAAGGTTCAGCAGGAAATCTGCCTGGCACGTTTCCCTGTCCGCCTCTAGTGTTTCCATATGAGGTCGTCACGCTGCTGCTGCTGCTGAACTCAGATCTGGAACTTTGCTTCTCCACTGGGACATTCTGTTTTAACTGTCATCTGCACTCTGTTTTCAACTGTTGTGGAGACGCTCAAGAACACGTGTCAGGGAAATGAAAACATCCCATGTGGACAAATGATGAGAATAGATAGTGAGCCAAAATGCATTTAGCCCGTCTTCAGTTCCTTTCACGGGTTCCATGAACGTTCAAAATTCTGATGATGGCCCTGCGGAGATGCATTGTAAAAAGTGAGGTCCAATCCAGTCAGTTAGGTACTGATCTGGTGTTGTAGTACTCGGTGTAAAATCGGTCTTGGTCTTGAGACCGATCGCAAGACCACTTTTTTAGGGTCTCGGTTTTTTCTATCAGGTTAGGTGGTCTGGACTGGAACACCAGCATTACCTGCCTATCCATGTTTACTGCAAACAGAGAAGCTTGCGTAGCTGACACTTCATGCTCTTCTCTGCTGTTCTTCTTAGAATTCTAGCATCTAGTTACTGTCCTGCAGCAGGGGTATCAATGACCACTTCTCATTTTTGGGGGGCGTTGGATTTTTTTTTTTTATGTATTCATTAAAAGTCTTTTGTTTAAACAGAGAACATCACAACCTCTCAAGTCGGCAAAGAATGTTAAAAAAGGTGTTTTCCCTGAAAATATCAAAATACCTATCTGCTAAAACAAGCCTCTATTGAGGCACATGACTTTCCTTGGCCACACTGTTGCATCAGAAGCTGTGATGCAACAGTGTGGCCAAGGCTAGTCACGGCGAGTCAATGAAGTATGGGATGAAGAAAGAAAGATATTCATGACAAAAGCTTGTGAACGAGTCACACCTCTTCTCTTGCTCAATGAAGCCACCAGGATCCATTGTCTTCTGGAACCTTTTTATTAACAACCAAAGGGAACGAGCCTGAAGACTTGATCAAGATGTTCGTGTTCTTTTCTAGCACACTCTGATCTCTTCCGACATCTGCTGTGACATGATCAAGGAAAACCCCAGCGAGTCACATGGACCTTTCAGCAGACTCAAAGTGTGGAAATGTTTTTGTTGCGGACAAACTGATTCCCAACTGTGATCCTGCCACGTTGCAGTGTGTGTGTGCCAAATTTTCCAGCGGAATTTCTCTGCTTTCTTTTTAATCTTTGGAATCTCGCAGGAACACATTTGATGGCACATTCTCGGAACTTGACTGTGGAAGTTTGGGATCAAACAAGACAAAACATGAAGAAAGACAAATGAAGGGGACAAACATTTGTTTATAGGGATGAAGACTCATAACAGCCACGTCTAAACAGGCCCCACTTGAGAGACAGAAAATGTAAATTCACCACTCGGAAGTCGCTAGAGAAGGAAGCGGACCTTGCTGCATAAAAAAAAAAAAAGAAAATGGGGCTCCACTCCAAGTGTCTGATGAGACAAATGTTGTAACTCCTGATCTCTTCTCCAAAGAATGTGGCAGCACCACACAATTTAAGCTGAAGTTTAGAACTGAAGTTTAAAGTGAAAGATCAACTACAGACCAACACATTTTAGCATCTTTGCTAAATTCACACTTTTGCAATTCCAACTTTTTATTTTGTCTTGTTCGTAAAGTCAGATGTTGACTTTATGATAAGTTATAAACTTTGCTATAACGTCAGCATGAGCAAGCTATACGGCTGAATGTTAGTTGCAGTTGATTCACAAGGAGAAGTGGTTAAGAATGTAACATAAAACGTCATATAACGCAAACTAAATACCGTCGGAAGTGTTTTTGTATTTCTTGTTTGTTCCGTATTGGTTCAGTGCGAATCAAGACATTTTCTTGATGTTTTCCAGTTAATTTATATATACATATATATATATATATATATATATTTTTTTTTTAATAAGACACTATTTCCTACTGTCGAATATTCAATTTCAACCCAGGGACGTCTCAATACATGCCTAAAGAGGTTTCTCGTGACAGAAAAAATTCACACATTGCATTTCTCCACAGTAAAAATCCCACGCAGACACAAGGAAGCATTGCCGTTTACAGTTACAGTGACAGCCTGTCAGTGAGTGGGAGTGGAAATGAAAGTGGAGTTCGTCAGTTTGAGGATTCGTCCTCCATGTTGCTTCAGGCTCAGATGCTAACCAGTCCAACAATAGCTAAAGCTTCAACAACTGCAAGTCTACCGCGTCGGTGTGCTTCGTTCTCACCCAACAGCGTGTCATCGTGGGTAAAGTTGATGCCGTGTTTCTTGGAGATGATGGCAGAGGATCGATACACAATGTGCCTTCGTCCTTCCTTCTCACCATCGCCATCTTCTTCTGCTGTCTGGTGATGCAAGGGCTCGATGAAAAACTCGTCCTGGTCCGTCCGGATGACTCCAGCCTGCAACACAGAGGAGCTACTGGATTTACACAGACTAGAACTCTTGTCGTCCAGCGAGACCTGGGTCTTCTCCCAGCAGACTCAGCATTTCTCCAGCATGACTCCACCGCTCCCTCTCCACTGTTGCTGTTTTGGTGTCCACCTGGAACCGGACTCAGTTTCATCAGCTGCTGGAAACTTCTCCTGTTTCTCTTTCGCTTGATTCTTCAAGCACATCTCATCTTTCCTCCACATCTGGATTCCATCAGCGTCCACCACAGTGGACGTGAGGTAAAGAGTCAGCTCGGCCTCTCCTTTGGAGTCTGTTTGAAGATGGACTATAATGTCTTCAAGACATGTTATCGTCAGACATTTCTTCATTTTTGGTGGATGAAGTTAGTGTCTCTGCTCATGTGGAAAAAAGGCATCTGTCTAAATATTTAAGTCTGAAGATGATGATGTCAGCCTTCTGTAATTTCTTGGGTCATAAGCCTCTCAAATGTATTGAAAGTTTTTCATGCCGTGGGCGAGGCCGGACATTAGTGTTATCAAAAGAGAGCTTAACCTTTTCCAAATACACTAAATGCAGAACAGTTACAGCGAGTGGCGGCAGGATTTGGACGTTGTTCCTTACATGTGACAGGCAAACATCCTCCGATCCAGGCGGAATCAGGATTATCTCTCTAGAGAAAGGCCTCCATTAAAACCGATGCTCTTCACGGTTGTTCAATAGGTCCAAACCAGGACCACCAGTTGTGGAGATGACACCAGCGCCATCCATGGGCCAACATGTAAGTGGATGTCAGTGATGTCCAAACTTCTTTATGCCCGTTCCAAGGAAGGAATTGAAAACCTTCAGGGGCTACTGGGTTGACCTGGCCAGTGGTACACGTCTGTCCCAAAGATGAAGTTGGCACTGGCATCCGTGCGACATCATGGACAGGAAACTTTCCACCAACACATTCTCACCCCTAAGTTGATGATGAAGTCGACTTGTTTTGTCCCAGGGTGACATAGAATTCACATGCCAAAATGTCCAAGGCATACGAAACAATAAATATGAAAAGTTGGGAAAGGAGTTCTGCCAAGGGGTGGCACCTGATGTGACATCACAAGTGACGTAACAATGAGAGCTTGCGATTGTCAACAGCCCAAACATTTATTTTTAACATCAAGAATTGATGCGTATACACGCGTTTACGTTGGATGCAAAAAAGTGGTCCGCCTTGACCACTATACGTCACAGCTTTTCACGTCTTAACACAAGGTTATTACCAACTGGTGTTTGATAGGTGGCGCTGTAGCACAAGCATTGTTTCCTGTGACTTCATTCAGTTGTTTTCCTTCCTATCTTCTCCTATCTTTACTCACATTAACGCTCCATTTTAGGGGTGTAAAAATCACATTTTGAGGCCTATAAGGAACAAAAATGAAACCCTCTGAGTAGCATAAGTAGTATGTTTTTGAGTTACCAACATATGGAGGTCATAACTGCTAGTGTTTTTTCTGCCTCACTTTATTGTTGATAGCTTCTTTCACTGACAGTAAAAATAAAAAATATATATACATGAGTAACAGGTTTAAGGTACCTCATGGATTCAGTTGAAAAATATTGCAACGTCAAATGCGCCTGAACCTCTGCAGCTTCACTTTGCAAGACAATTGTTTGTGATATAAGAAACCTTGGCAACAGTTTTGGTGGAAAAATGCCTTCCCTGAGTGAGCTCAAACATGGGCACATAACTTCACCTCAGACGTTATTGAATGGCTCACTGTGACACTTGAGGTCGCTGTGATTCACAGTGTTCTCTTGAGCAGGCACAGATGTCCTACAAAAACAAACCAGAAGTAAAACAAAAACTGGTTTCATTTAGTAGCTGCTCTTCCTTCCTCCTCCTGGTGTTTGTAAGGAGTCCTGGCCGAGCCAGAGAACACCACGCCGGCTCCTCTTGTGTTCATGGATAGTTTGGTTATTGTGTCGCGGGGACTGTTGGTGAGTTGTGGTCGAGAGTTAATGAGATGTGACGTCAACTAGTTATGTAAAGATGATTAACACATGTGAAAATGGAATGGAAACACCAGTCTGTTGGACTTTCCATCCATCCGAACTGTTCCTTCATAAATCTGACTCGTGGCTGCTGTCAGATCCACAGAGGACTGTGATTCACTCCCCGGGTCGGAAAAAGACCCCGGCCACATTTCGCTTGGATGGTGCGATCCAGCTGCAGACTTCTGGTTTGGGTTTGGAGCCAGCAACTCTTCTGGGATGATCCAGTGTGAGAGGCATTTTTGGGGAATAAGGCAGATAAGCCCTGGCAACACCGTGCAGAGACGCTTGACGCCGGCCCATTGTTAGTGTCTCATCAAAGACCGCTGTGAACTCTGGTAGACACAGTTTCTAAGGTTAGACCGTTGGGGGCGGTTCAATATAAGACACCATAAAGTGCCATTCTTTCCTCCGCTGTATGAAAACTGCTGCAAAGTTCATGCAGTTGAACCACCTGCACCAGTCTTCCTCACCCTCTAGCCACACCTTCATTTCCTCATCCATCCATGAAACTCATTTGTGGTTGACCTCTTCATCCCCAACATTATTGCCCAAAACATCTCCTCACTTCTCCTTCATCTTGAGTTTTCTAGTCTCAATGACTCATTTTCATCTTTGACTCATCCAACTCAGTCTGAAAACCACTCATGACAGTGACCATGAGTGTCCAGTAAACGTTGTCTTTCATTTTCTCTCACACTTGTCTCCACCCAGCCTGCACTCTCTTCCTCACCTCCCTTCATCTTCACCCCTCAATCTGGAAGACTGACAAAACTGAACTCTTTTCGCTCAGTCGTCTTCATCCTCTCCCTGGAAAAAAGACATTTTTACTCCTGAAAGATCTGCTACAGGAGGACTTCAATAGTTCTGATAACACATCACAATATATATATATGACTAATGCTGAGTCACACGTTAAACACTGTGTTCTGCTATGCTTTTTTGTTGTTGCAGAACCCAGTGAGCGTTCAGCCACGTTTAAAACCAAAAATGTAGGGCTATAAAACCAGAACTATTGATGAGAACATCACACTCACCATTTCCAGATGGAGAGAAAAACTGAGCCACCCGTCGGCAAAAAGATAAAACAGAGTGTTAAAGCTAAAAACACCATCTGGATTCATAAAACTCACTGGCGAGAGGCCACAACCAAACCCCAAGGAAACCAATATTCAAGTGTATTAGAGAAACAATTGTTCCAGAAATTCGTCCTTAATTTTAGTTTAGTTTTACAGTACATCAGTGCACTCAAATATTTTAGCAGTGACTCGATGCCACATTGCTTGATCTGAAGATTCAATCGTCCACCTACCAGTCCATCACAGTTGCTGATGGCCACAGACGTGTCGGCCATGTTGGAAACTTCCCCTGTGTAGAAACATCCGGCTTCTTCGATGGGCTGTGATTTCTTTTCCCCAGACTCCTCCCACCACTCCATGGTGGCCGTCGGCGCGACAAGCCGCAGGTTTGGGCGGAGCTTCAGGTGGAGCTCTCGTCCGAACACTGTCACATTGTAGAAGACCTCTGTGTCTTTCTCCCTCCACAACATCTCTTCATTGTTATTTGGACTTCTGGAGGTTTCCTCTTGAGGGGTGTGTCTTTTCTTGCGTAGCAGGTGTTTTGTGGTGAGAGACCGAGACAGGAAGTGACCTGCTGAGTTGGTCCTGACCGGCTGAACGACGTGAAACTCCGACAGAACCTGGTGGAGCGAATCTGGAAAAGAAGGTAGTTTTACTATACGCAACAATTTAGTTATTATTGTTGTTGTTTTTTTTAATTATTAGGATTTTTTTTCTATTTTACTTTTATGTTGAATTCTTAATGATTTTTATTCAGATTTATTTCTTATTTTTTCGTTGTTGCAGTGCGCAATATAAATACTACTTTTGTAACATTTAATTTAGGTAAATTTTGTAAATTGCATTTATGCAATTCCTTCAATATTTACTAGAATTATTTAAACACTATATATATAATATATATAATATAATATAATAAATAATTACACAATATAATATAATATATAATAGTAATTACTTCAATATTTACTGATATTGAAAAGCTCAAATTGCTTTTGGTCTTTTAAATTCTTAAAATATGTATTAAAAACTATATCAATGACAACTATGGTGTTTATATTTCAAAGGCAACAATTGTAATAACATAAAATAATGTCAAATTAGTAGCAGTGATCATAACATTAATTTTGTTTATTTCCCGCAACAGTGTGGCACGGGCGCCATTTAAGTTGATTTAAATATAAAAATAAATCCAGCAAATGTCCGTTTTGGCGTCTCCTGCCCTGGTGGTCAGCAGCACTTGTGTAATAACAAGTGCGGGTGTGTGCTTGAGGTCAGAGCGGCACCACAACTATGCAGAGTCCACTTCCACAACTCTGTCCTGTGTCCAGTTCTACCCACATTTTCCTTCTTTTGATTTCATCCAACCTTCTGCCTGTCACAATTTACAGAGGTCACACAGGCAGGTCAAAGGTCACACATGGTCTCACACACACACACACACACACTCACAGGCAGATAGAAACACACATCTGGAAAATAGAGATGGATGTTTCCATGACTACATGGAGACTTTGGTTAATATTTTCTTCAACAAACCATCCTGCCTGATGATTTACACACGCAACCACACACACGCTCGCTCAGAGACGCAAGATAGGAAATATGATCTGAATCCTCAACATTCCTAAACACCAGACGCATAAACACAGAGATATATGGGGAAGAAAAGTTTCCTTCTGCTACTGGTGCACAGTGGGCGGCGGTGAGCTTATGACAGATTTAAACGCACCAAAGTGTTGGGAAAAGCGAGAAGTTGTGACACAAACTTATGTGAATCTTAAAAGAGCTTTGCTTACAGTTGAAGCACGAATCGTTGCTTGGGTTTTGGAAGCGCAAAAGTCAGACGGGCACTTATCACACAGCATTCCAGATACCCAAGACGAAAACAATATGGCTACAAGTGATAGTTCACGGTGAGTTCAAAGTCTAACACGCCAGCGGTTTGAGCTGAGCCAAAAAAAAACAACAAAAAAACACAAAAGTAAGATGTTGACATGTTCCTTAGTTAGATCAATGGTAGCTGAGTCATCCATGGGAGACTTGGTGAAGAGCCCATGAGGGGGGGGTCTGTGCAGGCATTTAGTGATAATGTACAGTGATCTAGCTTTGCAGACTGGGAGGAGACGCGGGAGCAGCTGGAGAGCACCAGTGCTGTGGAATCAGCGTGACTGAGGAAAGGGAAGTCAGTGGATGTTGTAGCAATGTGGTTCATGGAGGCGATCCACACAGCTGGAGCAGATGTGGACTGGGAAAGTCAGACCTTACAGTAGCTACTTCCCAGGGGCCCTTTGTTGTTGTTTGTTGATAAATAAGGCTGGGGTCAGGGTTTGCTTGACCCGGTTCATTCTGCAGGTAGCGAATATTTGTCTTGAGAATAACACTAAGTGAATCACCAAGTCTAAGTCACCCTATATTCATTATGATATATCAATTCAATTTCACACCAATGACAACCAAATAAAACTTTCTAAAGTGTTGTATTAACTCTTTCCATTAGAAGAGAGAATGCTTTTAGAACGGACTTGTGTTTCTTGTTTCAATATCGATACGGGGCGCCTGTGAAGCAATAACATAGGGCCCCACGTTGCCATGTACATTAGTACCGATAATTTGGCACACGTCCAGCACCGAACACTGGCTCTTCTTCAGGTGCTGATGTGAGAGCATTTAATTACTTCTACTTACTTTTATTTGCACTGTGAAAATACTGGTTTTAACGACAAGAATAATTAATAAAATGATCACAAACAACTCCACGTGGTAGCACAAGAGAAATAGCACCAAATTCCCTTTCAACAATTCAAAGTTTTCTGGTTAAATTTTGCCAAAAACACTTTGTTGAATCCCAAAGTTCACAATTTCCACATGCATATCTACACTTTTTCTGCAGGTGAAACAGAATTAAAATCTCTAAAGTCTGAAGGACATGAACAAGATTGCACTCTAAAATCTTCCATAAATAAACATTGCCATTGCAAAGGAGCAAAATCTAATCTCCAGAAACGTATGGGTTGCTTAGCTTGCCTAATGGGAGCAGCAGTGCCGGCACTTCATCATCATCTGGACTCACCTGAGCTGCCTGAGATGTACACGGAATGCAAACAGTCGACCTGCAGGACAACAAATAGAACTCCACAAAGAAGCTTGTCCATGCTGAGAACGAGACAGGTGGACGAAGGACGACGGAGAAACTACACGAAGTGGGCGCAGACCGAACTGTCAGAGCCTCCTACGCTCCGTCTGCTTCTCTCCTCCCTCGGTGTCTGTCTGCCCTCCCACTCGCTCTTCATCGTCCTCCTCGCTCGGCTGCAGAAGGTCGCGCTTGGAAGAGCTGCAACTCGGCGATCACGAGTGGAAACAGAAGCTGAGCAAATCACAGCACAGGGCAACGCGCTGTTTCGCCACGTGACCTGGTGGAGTTTGAATGGTAGCGTCCAGAGTGGCACTGAAAACGCAGGGATGAATCAAAAACACACGTGTGTCTCAAACCCAGTCCTTTGTCTCCCTCTCCTGGATGAAACAGATTCATACGTAAAAAAAATCTAGCATTGCTGCCACTGGAATTTATTTTTTTTATACAAAAACAAAAATAATGATTTAAGAGAAACACCAATATTATCTACATTAAATAACATCCATGAATTTCCCGGTTTAAAACTGTATCAACCCGTCAGAAGAGCAGCAGGTGATGATGTCATAAAACATCAGCGGAGAGTCAGCGAAGAGGAGGAGCGCCGAGTGTCCGCGATCCAGGGGATGAAGGCTGAAACTCGGGCGTAAACACCGGGTTTTCCTGGGAGCCCGCAGCCCTTGCCGAATGATGTCACACCTGCCAGGAGCCAATCAGAGGCCAGAATGAGTTGAAGTGGATGTGTCAGGTTAACAGAGGTGACGACTGACCAATGAGGCTCCAGTGACCGTCGACCGCCGTCATCAGTGGACCCCCGGAGTCGCCCTGAAACATTGGTGAGATGGTTAAACTAGCTGTCCCAGGGAGCTCAGATTATTTACTCCGCTACCTGACAGGAGTCGACGCCGCCCTCCGGGTACCCTGCACACATCATCATGGAGGTGATGTTGTACTCTGGTAACTGCCGTTGACACTGATCCTGAGCCACCAGAGGAACCATGGCCTCCTGGAGGATGTTCGCAGGAGAACCTGACCATGATGGACAGGTTAGCAGTCACAGACAAACTGTGGGCAGGTGGACCGGCCTCTCACCCTCTGAGTCTCGTCCCCATCCTGCGATGAAACATTCTTGACCTGCAGGAAAGTCCTCACCGTCTTCTGGTAAACACACGGGCTGGACCAGCTCTGAACACACACACAGTTATAGTCTAACCGCTGATGGGTTGCTGGTAGCATATGAGATGTCGCTGCTGACCAGAGAAGTTGGCTGGCGTCTTCAGGTGCATCATGGCGGCGTCGGCCTGCTTGGTCAGACGGTTATACTGATGGTTGATGACGATGTGGTCGATTTCTCGCGTCTGAGCGTCCGACAGCGCCAGTTGAGAGTGGAGGCCCAACTTTGCTGTCCACAGCTGCGGGTGGAGGTTCTTCCTGCGACACAACCACACACGACTTGAGTTGAAGACGGCTGTGGTCAGCTTGTTGACGCTCACCCGTAGACACAGTGCGCCGCAGTCAGCAGCCATTCGTTGTCAATCAAAGAAGCCCCGCAGACGTGACGCCCCTTCCAGTGCAGTGATACCGCCCATGGCCACGCCCCCTTCACGGCATTGACTCCGCCCACCACTCGAACGTCACCTAATAGGGAGCTTCAAGTTTATGAAAAAATCCTATCAAATCACGTTAAGTTCTCACCTTTTGTTGATTGGTTACCTTCCTTTGTGGCGTTCCTGATAGAGCTAACACCACATGCTGAAACAAAGAATTCACACTCACAGTGTCTACTAATGCTGAATATTATTGTAATATTATATGAATAAAAGCAGTAGTTAATATGTGTCTCAGCCATCATGCTAAGTGCTAACGCTAGCAAGTTCATGGAGGTGAGTGAACATTTTTCTGTCTCAACTCTCTTTGAACAAAATCCTGAATTACATTTGCAAGAAAATCTGAAAATAGCACTTACGTTTGTTGCCACAGCTCAAAGAAACCACTTTCTTGCTGCTGCATGTTTTGCTATTAAAGAAAAAGTTTCAAAATTCATCCTTGAATTGAAGAATTCTTGATTCTGAAGGTGCTTGTTACCTGTCGGTGGCCTCCAGGCTCCCATTCTTGTTGATGGTTACGATCGCGAAAGGAGAATCTTCCGGACGAGCCAGCAGCATCGTAGCTTCTGCTGACCTGCATATAGATATGTGACCTCAGATGAGGCGAAATGATAAGGTCCAAACAAAGACAAAGATTCCTCAGACTTTATTTTTATTGCGCAAAGTAGGATGATGTTTCTATCATCGTGAAACCAGGCCCTATAACTCCTGCGTTACAGATTCTGAATGGAGAGGAAACCAATTGTTTAGCTCTGGTCATAATAATACACACGCACGCACACACACACACACAAAATCACACTGTAGTCGTGTTAAGTTCGACACAGTTTGAACGTTACCTGTATCCCAGATACTGACAGGTGAAGTCTGACAACTTTTGGTTCCAGTTGTCAGCGCAGACAGTGAGCATCGCGGAGGCAACCTGAAACTCCAGGCGTCTCGAACCGTCCAGTTGTAACTCAACTGAGAAAAATAAGGGTTACGTTGGTGTTTATGACTGATATAGCCACCAGGTGTCAGCAACAATAAACAGTTTAAGGCCCGCGATTTTAATACGCTGACATGTCAGAAAATTTCAAGTTTGCTTCTCTCTATTTTATTAAAAAAAAAAAAATATATATATATATATATATATATATATATATATATATATATATATATATATATATATATATATATATATATATATATATAAAGGGATGACAAATGAACAGTTTTCAAATAGTGAGGCACACTTTCACTTCCCGCTACGGCTTTCCTTCTCTGCTGGATACGCCTCTCAAAGATAAAATTGCTGATAATCTGACTGTGAAAGGCTCACCACAGTCAGCTTCATCCGAGGCGTCAGGACAGTCCACCCGCCCGTCACACTGGCTGTTACCATGGATACACTCTCCTGTCTGACACTGGAATTGACTGCCAGCACATGGAGCTGTCAACACACCAAATGTCACATCATCAACATCGAATCCTGCGCACGCACCGTCCCAGCTCACCTGGAGATCCCAAATTGAATCCAGAGGAGAAATTGGCTCTGAATCCTCTTCCGCTACCCGATACATCCGTGAAAAGCTGCACCGTCATAAGATTGGTTGTTGAAAACAAATCAGGGGTGGGATTATCACTGCCTGTCAGAACAGCTGGAGGAAGACGAATGAGTCCATTTGGGGAACAGATTAAGAGCAGGATAATGCGATGAGAAGGAATAATGAATCACAGGAGAGCACTAACTCTAACTCACTAACTCACCCAGCAAGGTGGACTTGGGTCCAGCTCCGTCTCGCACCTCCAAAACATCAAAAGTGGCCTCAATATCAAAATCCAGGAAGTGAAGATGAATGTTGCGCCCCGGCGGAGCGTGCAGCGTCCACACACCTGCAAGCGTTCCAGAATTCTACACATTTCTCCGCACAAGTAAGATCTTACTTAGCCACTACTTACAATGAGCCTCGTTCCCGTAAGCAGTCGGGTAATTCGGTGTGGTGAATGTTGAGTTTGGCTCCCAAAGATCAAATGGCCCTCCACAGTCAGCTGGTCAATCAGAGAACAGAAATCAAGAACCAATGTCCAGTTTGTCATTAGAAATCTGACTTTGAATTGTAAAGACGAAGTAAGAAGCTTTACGCCTCGCTATTCATTGGGAAAAGCAACCAGCAGTGGATCCTCTTTGGGGTTCTCCAGGTGTACTGTGTACAGGATGTGGTGTTATAGTGGTCCTAATGCCTTGGAGTTGTTGGTCCACAGTAAATAAGATGTGCTGAACATAACGATAGGCATCAGATAATCCCTCTTGGCTGGAAACAAATCCCTTCTCTAAGTGTGGAAGTTTGATTATATTATATGAAAAGACGGTGGAGGCCATGTGGTGGCTTGGCATGGGGTGGGCAGGAATGGGGGTCTGGGTTTCGTGGCAATAAGGGAGACCAGCATAAAAGGACCCACAACTCCGGAGGTGATAGGTAAATAGGGCATCATGTCAGGATGCCTCTTGGACGGTCCGTTGGGGACATGTTTGAGGACACCCCACTGTGAGCATACCCTGGAAAAATTGAGGGAAGTTTGCATTTGACATGGACCAGGAGTGGCCGGGTGGATGGGATTATGGAAGTCTGAGGATCTTTCTTTAGGACGAGACTCTGAAACTGACTGGCTGAGGTTCAAAGCATGATGAAGTTCAGTCTTACGCGGAATCGGAGCCATGGTCGGTGGGAGTGGTACGTTTGTTGGTTCAGGAGGGGCAGGGCCGCAGGGTTCAGATATCAACACGATGTCATCCAGGGCGATCTCGTTCATCCTACCTCCGTTCTTCAGTGCTTCAAACACCACCTGCCAACGTCAAACAGGCCCGTCCCTTACTACTCGTCTCCGGAATGGTCGAGAGATTAAGGTGGAGTCACAGACCGAGGCCTCGTCTCTCAGTTGCAGCGTCACCTGACCGTAGTTCCAGTTGTCGCCGTAGTTACCGTCCTTCTGGAAGACCACATTTGTGGATGTTTGGACCAGCAGGACTCTTAGCTGGTGGACGTCCTCTCCGTACATGTGGTACCTGCCAGGGTAAGTTAAAGCAGTACTCCAGTGTGTCCACTTTCATGACAACAGAAAGCGGCCCTACCAAAATTTCAAACACATGGGGTTAGGTGACGGCATCAGCACGGGACTCTGGATCCTGAAACTCATCGGCCATTGGCCAGGACTGGGTGGAGTGGTGATATAGAAACCTGGAAGAGCGGAACTACAGTATGTCTTATGTTTCAATCATCGGCATCCTCCACTGGCAAGGTTCTACACACCTGACTGATTTCCCAACGTGTGGTCAGAACTTGGACCAGTCAGTGGCGGGAATGTCGCGCCTCTTGCTCTTATCCAGTCTCCGTCATCATCTTGCTGTTGCCGCCAGAAACAGAACCCGTCTTCGAAGGTGCAACTGAGTTTTTGATCATCTGTAAATCAACCCACTTTTGACTGGTACTGGTCCGATTCGTGCTTCACTAAGCCGGTCCTGGAAACTCACCAGTGAGGCCGGACAGGTCGGTTGCGGTGAATGTGGCGTTAAATCCAGACAGGCTGTTGATATCATCAGATGAGAATTCCACAGTGGACTCATCTGTCAGAAGCCACACAGTACCAGGACGTATGGTGCCTGAGAGCTCAGCTGAGGGATGAACATATCAGTGTGTGCTAGGTGTGTGACGTTTTTATGTGAGTATGTGTCACCATTCAGTTGCCGTCCTCCTCCAACTCCGTCGTAAAACTTCAGAACATCATAGAGTTCTTCGGTTTCAAACGTCAAGAAGTCGATGTGGACAGAAAATCCTCTCTCAACCCTGCCAACATTCACATTTGTTTCCATTGATCTTGCAGAAAAAAAATCTGTGGCGAAAGTCCCACCTGATGATCCAACGGCAGAAGATGCTCGTGTTGTACGTCTCATAGTGACGGGAGGAGGAGAAGGAGCCACTTGGCCCGAGCAACAGGAACTGTCCGTCGCATGGTGTTGCTGCAGAAATAAAGAAGGAGGAAACCATTGGATTGTTTTCCAAATACCTTGTTTTCCATGAATAGAAATGTAGTGGAAGGGAACTTTTTCAGGAAAGGTGTGGTGACTGCCATGATGGACGGTTTGGAGACAGGAGATTCTCAGAAATGAGTTTGTCAGAGGGACACGCAGACATTTCGAGACAAAATTAGGGCGGACATGTGAGAAGAGAGTGGGATACCAACCCCATTCCCCAACCAATGAGGTGTGACTACAGGATTATCAATATCATTGAAGGTGGAGGTCCCCTGCACAGGCCGTGAAATGCTCATATAAAGTCCAAGATAATCAGCTAGCAGACACCACCTACCACAGCGGGTGGAGGTCTCGTCTGATCCGTCAGCACAGTCCTGGACTCCGTCACAAAGACGTTCGGTATCAACACACGCTGACTGATCCGCACACAAGGTCTGATGAGGAGGGCAGGAGCCTGGACACCAAGGCCAAATGTGAAATCACACAAACTCTAATTCAGATAGACGATTAGCTCTTTCAGATTTAGGACAGAAGCAACCAACAGTTGTTTTGATGAAAAGGTAGCCAAAGACAGAATTGCCGGCTGAGTTTCAGAGAGGACTAACAGCTTCTGGGCAGAGTTTTCTTGTCCCAAAATTCTGGCTACCCTCTTTTGCACCGCCACTCTGGCATGGAAATGTCTTGGTGCTGAAAACCTTTACCTTTAGTAGCTGCTGTTGTCGCCACTGTGGTTGCCGCTGTCGTCGTCGTTGCTTCTGGTTTTCCTGCAACAAAAAGCGTAACCTTGAAAGTGTAGCCTTGAACCTTGAAGGTCATGTGACCAGACAGTTCTACCCGTAATCAGAATGCTGTCTCTGTCGACCACCAGTCCCTTCCCGTCCTGAAAGCTTCCTCTCAGCCGCTGCTCCACTTCCTTGCCATCGACCGGCTCGTTGAACAACAGATCGAATGTGACCTTCACACCGACGACCCTGAACAGAACCACAGCGCCAGTGATGACTCAGCTGCTGGCAGACCTCTGACCCCATTATAATGAAGGAATATATCCACTTCCACTTTCCTTCTTCGAAAAAGACAAATGCAATTTGAGATTAAATATTCAGTTTTCGTAACAATGAGCAGATTCTTGACTTAAAAACATTCATCAAAAATGTCTGACCTTTTACTGAGCGACGAAGACTCTGTGAAACTCAAGACCTGACAAAACAGGAAGCTCAAGCTGTAGTCGCTGCTGCTGCTAAACGCTGCTCTCACCTGTCAACCAATCAGGTGTTAGACATCACCCACAGATCATTCACACTTCAGGTAGCGGTCAGCGACTCTCACCAAATTCTCCACATCAAAAGCCAGGGATTTGAACCCTGAGCTGCTGGAGTTCTTCAGCTCCTCTGACATCTCAGCTCCTTCAGTGATCACCAAGGCGCCGTTGAGCACCGTTGGGCCATTGGCAACTGACGTGGAACGTCATACATTAACATGATCACAGAGAAGCGTAAAGTAAAGATCTCACCTCCGGGGTTGAGGCTGAACCAAGTCACGACGATGAGGCTGATGCAAGACACCAGAAGAAGCAAACACACGACACAGAGGAGGATCTCCAGCGATGATAGTCGACGCTTCATTCTGAAGTGAGACCGAATGAACTTTCCTCCACTGGGAATATGAGTAATACTCTCTCACCTATATCTGTGTCATGAACCAAGCAATGCCAACTCATTAATAAGATACAGTGATGAGCTAGGTCATGTGACACAGACTCAGAGTAGAGCGCAGCCTTCAGCAAAATGAGCCTAAAAGAATCCAGTGATTTAAATATGGTTTGAGAACCAGAAACCACTCTGTGTCACACTTACTGTTTATCAGTCAAGATAAATGTCAACACTCCTGACTGAACTGCTCAAAATAAAAACTAGCAACTCAAAATTCAAACAAACTTTTGTGTAATCCAGCTAAATAGCGTTCATGTCTAATATTTCCATGGAAACAATGCAGGCGGCGGCTTGTAAAAAATCTGATTTCTGTCAGCAAAAATGAAGCTGTTTTTTTACCTGTTGCTGTCTTCAGAGTGACTTGGGGAAACGTTGCTCCCGTCTGAAGCTTTTATTGAACGGAGAATATTTATCAACAAGATAGCCAATATCTGATGACGAATCATTAACGCTCTCTGGAAATCACGCCTCTTTCTTAAAGAAAAATAAGCTGGTTTGTGTGTCAATATATTCCACAAAGAGAACTTGTCAGGCTGAGGGCTACACATTAGGCCTCTAAGTTAACAGGAAAGATGAAAACAAGCCGTTTATTTTTTCTTCAGAAACATCCTGAGGCAAATATGTGATGAGCTTATGAGGTGCTTTCACTCTGGACACCTTTGTACACAACGCAACATCGCGTGCCGTTGATAGCCACAGTAGCAGGCCAGTCTGCATGACTTCCTGGTTAGCTAGGAGCGCTAGCTTGGTGCTAGCGGTTCACTTTAAAGCTCAAAAGACAAACAATAACCTGACATTCAAGATAAGTGATCAAAGAGGAAGTAAGTATTTAATAATTTTATTTTTTTTCTGGGTACACTATGAGAACTGTTATCTCGAGTAGCGTCTTATCTGAACATTAATGGTTCATTCATCTCCATTATGTGACAGAAGCACGACTGCTCCCTTATTTGGACTTTTGACTCAACAAAACATCATAAAGATACTTTTTTTTTTTTTTACAACAAGGCTGTTTTATTTGACTGACCTTTAGATTCTGCAGTTTTGAACAATGTGCATCTCTTAAAAACAAATTCGGACAAGACCTGTGCTGCCCCCTGCAGACCGAATCCTCATCCTGTTTCTGGAAGTTGGAAGTTCTTGGAAGTTCAGCAGCACCAGTTGAAGAGCTTTGTGAATGACTCCTAAAAACTCAGCGGTTTGGAGTCTCGATCACAAGCTATCAGGTCATAATAACGTGATCAAAAGTTGCAAAAAAAGGAAATCGCATGAAAAAAATGTTAAACAAAAAACAAATCCATCTACACACACACACACACGTACACACAGATTAGTTGTTTTCACTTTCAGAGAACAATACAATGGACCCCAGAATTGAGTTTTTTGGGGGCCAGACCTCAAAGGTGTGAGGACCTTAGCCTAAAGGGCTCTGCCTCATCTGGATCACATGAGAGATGAGACTCAAAAAAACTTGGCCACATATGTTGAAAGATCCTGTTCAGCATGACCTGACAAGGTCAGAGTTTGACAAAAGTGGTACAGATCCGGATTGGCAGCCTACAGTTGAGAGCGTGACAGAGACGCTGACCTGTCATGTGGTCACTGGTTTGTTAGTACAGATAAGAGAACTATTCCATCACGACAGCTGGTAGATGTTCTTCCTGCTCGTTGCTCTGTCCGGCGCCTCGACCTCATCTTCATCGTGGCAGTCTGGAGGGTCAAACCAGGTTAATCGGAAGGATTCAGATTATGATCCATCTTGTACCTTTGACAGGCTCCTGACCTCGGACGTCCTCCTGCTCCTCTTCTTCTCTGCACTCATCGATGTTCTTGTATGTCGCCTAAGAGGAGAAAGAGACTTGTAATTTTTGGCCAGCTGTGCCTGCCAGTCAAAGCAGAGGGCAACACACCCAATGTTTATGGCAGCCTTATCCCCACTCTTACTTAACTAACACTTAGGTTAAGGGTTATGATCAAGATAAACAAGATTCTAGACCTCCAAATGATGTAATATTCAACCTCAAAACTCATGAGAGATGATCTTCATCCTTGCTATTCTATATGAGTTAATTCTAACTGTGGTGCAACACTGAACTAAAAAAACTTGAGAGTTAAAGAGTTGGATTCTCACCTGGTGTTGTTGACGTGGTGACGTGTCACTGGTGGAGGGGAGGAGCCTGTCAATGAGCTGGCCAATCATTTGGAACGTGGGTCTGTCTGTTGGTTCTGAACTCCAGCAGAGGGTCATAAGCTGGTACCTAGTGGACCAAAATAGAGTTGCAATTCCTGGAAATAGCACATGAGTTCAAAGAAAAGCAAACTCACATTTGAGCCGGGGCAAAGTCTGGCTGCTCCATGTGGCGGCCATCTTTGATCATCTTGTAGAAGTTGGTGTCCACGGCCATGTTTGGGTATGGGCTCTTTCCTGAGAGGGTTGTAGCAATGAGTACAAATATAAACAGAAACTGGCTGTTTCCATGGTTACCTAAGGAGAAAATCTCCCACAGCAAGACGCCGTACGACCAGACGTCGCTCTGTACAGTGTAGATGCACTGGAAGATGCTCTCCGGCGCCATCCACTTGACTGGGAGACGTGACTGCCAGGATTAAAATAAACCTTCAGTAGAGCTAAATACGCCACCAAAACAAAAGCTTGTCTCTCACGTTGCCCTGAACGATGTAGCTGTCGTCGTTGCGGATGTCCCTTGCCAGGCCGAAGTCGCAGATCTTGGCGACGTGGTGGTCCGTCAGGAGAACGTTCCTCGCCGCCACGTCTCGGTGGATGCACTGTGAGACATCAAACATCAGTAAATGGTGGCAACATTGGCATGGAGGGTTAGTAGCCGCTCACATTTCGAGTGGAGAGGAAGTCGAGTCCTTGAGCGACCTGGTGGGAGAACCTCATAAGGTCGGTGACCGACAGAGAATCAGTCTGATCACCTGAAACACGAGCATCAAATCATCAAATCAATGTGCCGTGATGCTGGGGCTAAGTCGATAATGAGCGCCCATCTCTGACTGAGCCAAATATCGACAGTAAAGCAAGACAACTCACCCGGTTGTTTGAACGATGGACCCAGGATGGGCTGCATCTCCTGATACTCGGAGCAGCACGATATTCCACTGTCACTGGAAGACACAAGACGTCAAGCACAAAGCCGCTACTCATACAGACTCTTAACACCTTCTGAGTCGGATCATCTGGGTAGCCATGTTTTTGTAGCCAGTCGGCTCTTCCGCCTCGTCCGCTCTCAAGAACGAGGCCACAAAGTCACGTGCATGACCTCGCAGGAAGTTGAGGAGGTCGCCATGGCAGCAGTACTCCGTGATCATCAGCATGGGTCCTGACCGTGGAGAAACAGCAGGTGTAGATGCAGCAATGTCCCGGTGCCAACCGTCCAGTTGTGTTACCTCCTTGGGTGCAGGCGCCCAGCAGGTTGACGATGTTGTCATGGTAACCCAGATGACTAAGAATCTTCAGTTCTGACATCAGAGCTTCACGCTCCTCTGAGTGGGCGCTAGCTGCTCACCAAAACACAAAATATAGAGCGCTGTACCATGTGACGATGGTGATGATGAAGAGTCAACCTTACGTTTCAGCATCTTCACAGCTACTCGGGTTGCTGTGCTGGTCCCGAGCCCGTACGCTGTCGCTTCCACAACTTTCCCAAAAGCTCCGGATCCTAAAACAGCGCCTGCAGGAGGACAAGAGAACCAATGCTAAATTACAATTGCTCAGCAACTACTGCTACGACTGAAGCTACTGCCATTGTTATTGGTACTCTTCTTACAAGTATTACTAGCACTAGTATTACTACAAATTAGTTTACATCTACAATGACTCAAATAATGATAGCAAAAGAAAGTGTTACGCTCATAAGAACGGTTTTAGAAGCTCTGTATCTGGGAGAAGCCTAGAGAAGATCCTCTGTATCAATATACTGTACAAACATTTGTCATCGTACCCAGTCGGAGTTTGTCCCTAGGAAACTCCCACTTCTCATTATACGGCAGCTCTGTGGGGTCCACAAATGTGTAGGTGTTCCCGTCAGTCCTCTCGATGATCTTCCACCGGATCTCGTATTTGGGTTTCTGAGAGAATATCCAGGGAGTCAGGTGATCAGTGAGAAGAACTTTCAGCTCACACACTCACCTGTTTCCACTTGTAGGACACAACCAACAGCAGCAGCAGGAAGATGGCAGCCAAGCTCACGGCGGCCATCAGGACCGGCGTGAAGAGAACGTTGGTTTTACCTGATGGATACACATTACATTATGACCACCTGAGGATTGTTGTTATCCAAGAGGGACGCTGCTTTATGAGTGTTGTCATCAAACTCACGAGGGACGAAAACCCCGCGAGATTCTCCTACTGCGTTGTAGGCTACGCACTCCATGGTGACATCATCGCCAGCGGGCAGCGAGAGACGAGTCTTCACATGGTCATGCTCATGGTTCGAGGTCACATGGGTCCTGGGAACTTGACGGTCTGGTACATCTGCACACCTTTGAAGAGACAGCGCACGTTTGCGACACCTTCAGTGCAATGTTTGTGACTCTGGTGGCCTCTGGGGGGCGGTAATGAATACACACGTTTCCTGGACTCCGGGGCAGGTGAACCAGAGAACAGTGGGTGATGGATATCCAAAACTGCTGCAAGTCAACGTGTCGTTTTCCACAGTGATGTCAGCTTTTGGTGAACCTGGACAAAAAAAGTTAAATTTAGAAAGTCTAAAATAGCAAGAATATGTAGATCAAAAAGTACCGAAAAACATCAACCACATAATAAAAATAAAACCTGGGAAAATACACTTTTGGTTTGTTGACATGTTAACCATTACAATTTGGGAGCCGGGCAAGCCAGCCTTCAAGAGAAAGGTCCAGGATTTAATTCTGAAGCAGCCTCAAAGCAAAAGAAAAGCCACCAGGGCAATGCAGCACCAGAGAAGGACTGTGAGAAGTAAACAACACAGTTTTGTAATTTCCTCATTTTGTTACAGCTGACTTCAGTGGCTTTTAGGACTCCTGAAGGTCACTGATCATAAATAATGGTGCGGTCGCAAAGTCACTAAAGCTAACTGAAACTGTAGCCAGCAAATGTTCTCACGATAAATCCGCAGGTCAATGTGATGCACGCCACTGAGGAAGGCGTTTGAGAAGTGGAACGAGTATCGACCTCGCTCCTCCTGACGGACCCGCCGCAGCACTAGACTCGCCTCTGACCTGTGATTGGGCAAACACTTTCAGATGAATGAACCGAATCATGGACATTGTTGAGGATATCGGGATGCTAACCTGTAGCCACTGGCAGTGTAACTCTGCTGGTAGACAGTGCTCTTGTTGTTGTTGACATGGTTGGGTGTCGTCCAGCGGTGGGATGTGATGAGTGGGTATGCCTCCATGATGAACGTCACTGTCAGATCTCGGTCTTCAAACACTTCCACCTTGCTGCTGCCGTTAATGCTAGCGTTGTTATGCGGACTCCTGCTAATGTTCACGATCAGTGCATCCCCCATATTACGGCTTCCGTTCACCTCCAGCGGGACCTTCATCTCAGTAGTATCACTGTTGTTTGCAACTTCAATTGTCCTGGTGTTAGCATGCTGCCGCAGGTACATCCTCAGGTACAGGTGAGCTGGGGAAAAGGTCATGTTTGTGTTTAAGATCAAAGTTGGCTGCATCATCTGAAGACTTACCAATGACTTTAAGCTGCACAGTTGCTGTAGCAACTCCGCACTCATTCTCAGCACTGCAAGTGTAATTCCCGCTGTGCAGGCTGGTGACAGACGCCACAGTTAGAGTGACGGTGATGTTTAGGTGGCTGCTATAGCGCTGGCTCCTGGTGATCTCCACAGCCTGAAAGAAATAGTGGATAATCTCGGTAGCACCATGCCAACAATCTACATGTGATCAACATTGCCTTGGAGCAGGAAACGCAACCATGGGTAGTACCTGTCACGATACCGTCTCCCATACCTCACACAATGGTTTGAACGGGTCAGTCACATGTACAAGAGAGCCTCATTTCAAGTAGTGAACGTCGAACGTCCCAGACTTTGAACAAATCGGAGTTCGAACAAAAATTTCGAGATTTTTTTGCTTCTGATTTCGAATGAAAATCCAGAACGCTCTCGAACGCACCCTAAAAAGGCGGAAAAAGACATAACGTCAGCTGCCCACGTCAGCTGACCCACGATGCACTTTGTTATTGTGAATAACACAGCCTCTGTATGCAGACGTGTCCCATTAGCTACATTTACTGACTGTTTTTTATTCATATTGAGGTGTAAAACCTTTCCTGTCTCCGCACTGGACCGTGGTAGAGTGTCACAGGGGAGGTGTTCGGGGCTGGAGCGCGTACTGCAGGGTTTTATTTCCTGTTGTCGGCTGGAGCTCAGAGAGGGACGAGGCGAGTCTGGGACAGAGCGTGACTTGGTTTATGACTTTGTCACAGCCAAACTGCACAGAAGCGCACATTCAGAGCTGGACACGCACCGGGCACCTCTTCACTTCTGGAGAGACGTCACTCACTCGGCAACCCCTCCCACATGCAGCGGCCACACACATAGAGGAACAGCCACCTGCAGCAGACACTCTACATTCACTCCTACAAAAGACTCTTTTAAGGCTTGGAACGCATTATTGCTTTTTCCATTCATTGTAATGGGAAAAATCGATTCAGATTTCGAACAAATCCCTTCTTGAATGGCTGTCTGGAACGGATTGTGGTCAAGAAGCGAGGTTCCACTGTATATGGGGCCGCTTCGACTAAATGGTCCTTATAGAGAAGGAGCTCTTGTTGGCACGTTTGACTAACCATTCGCTCAAGACCACGGCATAGCTAATGATGTGAACAAGCCAGTTCAGGAAGGGTCTTTGCATAAGTTGTATCTCAACAACAGCTGACATTAACAGGCACAGCCTCTCACCTCAGGACTTGGGTACGTCCAGACGGCAATGGAAGAATGTAAGCGGTTGTCCGTCTGGCAGGTGACTTGAAATCTTTCGCCTTCGAGATGCACATACTCCAGCTGAGTGACAGTGAGTGTGGGGCGAGGACACAGGCCTGAAGACGAACATTCAGTTATGATGTAGCAATGCACAGACTGGTTCATTTCCTCATACTTGGTTTCACTGAGAGCTCCAGATGGCTAGATGAGAACAGCATCCCGTCTTTCCAGCCCGAACAAACATAGTACCCTTTGAAGCTCTTTTGCACCTGATGGATCAGAGCTCCTCTCTTGGGATCGAGGGTCATGTTCATGCCAGGCGGAAGACTTTGTGGACCCGTGTCTCCGTGATAGTGGAGAGTCAAGTTCTTCACCGCTGGGTCAGTCACCAGGCATCTCAGTAGAGCATCATGGCCTTCTTTGACAGTGACGCTGGCGGAAGGTGTGACAAACGCAAACTTTGGATCTGTGAGACAAAATGACATTGAGATGACGGTAGGGTCTTTTCATGAAATCTGTTCTGGGATTGGTTAATGGACCATCTTTGACTTAATTTTTCCTCAAATCTATAAAGGACCCATTCAATAGCCCTGTGGAACCTTATGGGAAAAACTATATGTTTGGGAATCGGTGATGAAAGCTAGAGTTGACCTGTGTTTGACTATTTAACTCCTATTTAACTCACATACACGTGTTTAGCATGAGCTCTTTTCACTCACCTCTAATGTACAGGTGTACCCAGGTGCTGAGGTCTTGCAGGCTCTGGTTGGTGTACCCACAACGATAGGTCCCTGTATGTTTAGGTATCGACCTCCGGACCGTGGCAACATTCTGAAGCTCAGACCGGTACAGTGGAAGGATGGCCGTGGAGGACCATTTGACTGATTCATTGCCCAGACACGAGATGGTGACAGAAGACCCACTTGCCAGGGAAACCTCAGTCTGGTTTTGGACTAGATTGGAGTTCACATAGATGATAGGGGGCCCTGGAACTGACAGAGGGGGCAAGAGAATACCAGCGCATTAATAATTTTAAGACCTCATGTGCCAGGATACGCAACCGTTCTTCTGGTCAAGTGTCAGCTCTGAGAAGTTGATCCTCTTCAACAATGACCCTCATAACACAAGATGGCATCATTTCAAAACAAGAAGCCAAACACAATGAATGATCTGAAACAACTTTATTGAGCAAAAATGATTTGATTGAGCAGAGCGAGAGCTAGCTAAAATGCTAATCAAGCAACCATGCTAGCATCTGAGAACTTTATTGGAGGCAGTATAATGACGCAGGAAGCCATGGCGTCACTGGCGGCTGTCGCTAGGTGGCCCTGGTTTCTTGGCCAGGTCCTGCAGGTGAGTGGCGATGCGGGACGTCTGCAGCAGCAGAGCCTGGTGGTTTTCAACCAGCAGACTCTGGTGGCGAGCAATGATCTGCAGACTCTGGATCTGCTGGGCGCCCTGGAGACCCAAAAAAACATGTCAGGGGCGAGGACAGTGCCAGGTCATGTAACGTGAGGGAATGTTTAAGAGGCATGCTGACTAGAGAGAGTCTGAAAGACAATCGAAATGGAGTAATGTAGTAATAACTCACTTGAGTTCCCAGAGTGCCGAGCTGTGTTACCAGCTCAGCATGCCTGGCAGCGTCATCCCTCTGGGCCTGGACCAGCTGAGCCAGCAGCGTCAGAACCTCCTTCCTCCACTGCGTCTCCGGCTGTTCGTCCTTGGTCAAGTCCGCGAGTTCGGGTGTTCGGGCGGCGCCCATCGTCATGGAAACGGGCGGGTTGTCATTGAGATCACCTGTGGTGAAGACGACTGAAGTGAAACACTTCAGTTTCTAGAGGGACCTGACGAATAGTGACGTCAGTAGCAACGGTTTTATGTTTGACTCTAGGGCTCCACCAAACTTGCTTCGAAATATATTGTGTATTGGTGACGGTGCGTGTGAAATCAAAGGGTTAAAACCTGGCTCATCAGAGTTGCGCTCCTCATGTGACAGTTGAGAGTTTTGGGTTTCACAATCAGAACATTTCTGTTTGGATGAAAATGAGAAGTGAAACCGTGTTTGTGGGAGTTTGACTTCATCAGCAGTTTGACTCTGGAATAAACAGAAGCTGGAGCCTCGTAGCGGCTTGACTCAGATTCACTTCTGCTATAGTCTGAGACACAAAACTTCAGACCATCAACTTTACTCTGACACTGTTTAACCTGAAACATGACCCACAATGTCACCAGCAATCTTAGTCAATATCGTAAGTTAAACAAGATCCGAGTCTCTGGCTGGGTTTTAGACAATGTGAAATCAATAAATCAATTATTATGCATGGCAATGAGTGAATTTGAAATGACATTCAATTTGGTCTTTGGAGCATTGAGTCCATACATTTATTTGTTTTAAATGATATTTTCTCAGAATATTTCTTGTACTTCATTTTTTAAAAGTATTTTTGTTTATAAATTTTTGTAAAACAGAGTTGAATCTCCTCACCATAGTCGCCATCTTTGCTCAGAAATGCTTTTGGTGAACTGTTTTTCACTGTCACCTACATCATCAATCACACGGAGACTTGTATTTGGAGAAACTCTGCCTGTAATAAAAAAAGGTCTCTCTGGAAGACTGGGGATCACGGTCGTCTCTGTGGAGCCAGCTTAAAATGCCAATGCGCTAACGTTGAAGATAAATTACTTTCCACGTTACAATATATAACCTCTGAATAAAATAATGAATAATATTAATGGCACAACATTCGAAGAAACATCAAAACAGCTATTAAATAATGAAGAACAATGTGTTGTCTCACTCTAACAAGTCAAATAGAGAAGCGACGGTTACAAGCCTGAGGAGTGTGTCAGTGAGTGCGTGTGGCCATGTTTATCCTTCTCCGTGTGGGGACACTATCCTTGTGAGGACTGACTTTGTGGGAACTCTTGGCTGGACCACACAAGGTTCAGCCTCAATTTGAGGAGGAAGAATTCAAAATAACTGGGTCATTATAACTGGGTTTCAGTTTGGTTCTGTTTGAGTCCTGGTGAAGGTGAGCCATGTGTTTTGGTGGTTATGTTTAGAAGGAGAGGCTGGGGAAAGGGTTATGGCAATAACGGTCCTCACTAAGATAGGAAGACAAACATGCGTGTATGCGTGTGTGTGTGTGTGTGTGTGTGTGTGTGTGTATACAAATAAAAAACCTGCAGTTGTAGGACCTCTATGTTGTCGTTGTGATGAAACCTCAGAAAACCAGGAAACACATTGTCTGCTAGACCACACACACACACACGTTTGTGTTGCTATCCCTGTGGGGACATTGAGAGGTTTCTCGTTGCCATAATGCTTTCCTCGGCCTCTCAACCTGAACCTAACCCTCCAAAACACATGGGTGTCCTTAACCAGGACTCTGAACCGAACGGAAACGCAATTATCATCACCCCGTTATTCATCCTCAAATTGAGGTTTGGACCCGTGGGGACTGGCAAAAGGTCCCCACAAAGACATAAGATCTGTGGATGGTGTTTTGTCAAGAATTGGTCCCCACAAGGCACTATAAACAATCACACACACACACACACCAATCCAGTCGTGAATGTGCCACTTCCTTGTCTTAGATTCTCCCTGTGATAGATAAACCAAAAAATATCTTCATGTTTCAAATATCTTCAAATTTCACAGTTTGTTCATGAAAATGTTATGTAATATGTTTGCAAACATTTGACTGAATTTTCTCAACACAATAATATTAGTACCAAACAATATTAATATTAGTACCAAACCTCAATTGAATGCGATGATAAAACAAAGTACATCACATGAGTTACAACAAAATATAAAATACCAAATCAAATATGATGTTAATTATTTTGGATAATTTAATGTCGCTCCTCATTGAAGAATATAACTTTTAGCTAAAAAAAAAAAAATCCATTGTTTTAGGCTGCTACATACAGTTGAAGAAAAATCTGTTGTCCATTATACACGATAACAAAATAGACTTTTGTCACAACAGTGAATACATTTCCATTCATTTTTTCATTCGCAATGTTTTTATGATTGTTTTTTTTTTTGTTTTGTTTTTTTCTCAAAATACTATTTTCTTAGCAGGACAAGTGAGTGTAAATCAGTTGCGTGTTACTTCCGGCAGTCACTCACATTTATTCTCATTTAATTGATTCATGTTAATATGTTGTGGCTTATATTCAGATCAGAAATATCTGGTCATAAATCTCAGTTGAGGTACCTTGAGCGCAGCAGCAGATGATTCCCTGCAGAAGCAGCAGAAACAGCAACATCTTTCTTCCTCGGCAAAACAGCAAATTGAAGTCGAAGACACTGAAACTTCCTGAAAGTCATATCAGATTCCAAACCCCTCCTCCAGTGGCCGAGCTGCCAACCCTCAAACCTCACAGCCACAAGACTGGCTGGTTGCACTCTGAGTCTCTGAGAGACGACTGAGCTCATTACTACTGCACTCTCCGCTCCAATTAAAATCATCAGAATGCAAGGCAGTATCACCTGCTCTCTGGGTCGAAAAGGAGATTCCACAGCGAAAGTGTGCATCTTTCATATCAAAGTATTTCCCTTGGATCAAGTTTTTCTCAATTTTTTCGTTAGTTGTTTGTTTGTTGTTTGAGTTTAGAGGGAAAAATAGTTTTCACAAGTTTCACATTTTGCAATGGAACATTAGTACTCGTTTTTTTACATCACATTTTCGATTTGGAGTTTCTTTTTTTCCATTGTCCATTTTGTTAATTTTTATAATTTTTATTTTGAGGTGGTGAAACTGTTATGTGTCAGCAACCAGGAAGTGGTTTTAGTCATAGTCAGTTCTTGTTTGTTGGTCAAGATGAGAATTGCAACAATTGTTAAAACAGGAGAAAAAGAATCATTGAGAATTAAAACTGACAAAAAATATATAATTATTGTATTTAGAATCTGTGTAAAAAAACACCACAGAATACCAACATCATCACAACAGCAAAGACAAGCAGCAGTGACTAGTGAACAGTCATTGCTGCCTCTTGTTTCTCATATTGGATTTTCCTGATTTCATGTGATGAGCAAGACAACCTTTTGCACTGACTGTTTCGAGTTATTGTGAATGAAACACTTGAACTTTAACTTCCATGAAGAGACAACCTGAGCTTGGGTTCACCCACGGCCCTTGAACGCCATCAAAAGCAACAAAAAGCCCAACTTATTCACTTAAAATGAATAATTTTTTTAGAGTGATAGCGATAAATGACATAATTCTGGCTAAATAAAGTTGAAATTATCAATGAAATTCCAAGTTTAAGTGAAGTCAGAAATGACTGCTAAAGAAAAGTGGGAATTATCAATTGAATCAGTGAAAGTAAAATTGTTTGTATATTAAGTGTCAACAAGAAGTCGTGACTAGAATAGCACTGAGAGAGTGCAGCCATCTGCTAAGCAGCTCACGCTCAACAGTATTGTCACCCAAAAAGCTTTTTCAGCTTTGGACAGATGGATGTGTTCCCATTCAAATGAGCTCAACAGGACAGCAGGTGGCAGTAATGTTCCAGAATGAGCTGGAAACTGAGAAAGAAAGTCGCAGCAACGTGAGGGAAAGACGAAGTCTGAAGGCTTGGCACATCCTACATGTACTCAGCTTTTCATTAGGCTTTTTAAACAATGTTGGTGGAGATGATTAACTGACTGAACCTCAGAATGAGCGTCAGAGGAGCAGGAACACGAGCGTGAAGCAGGAGAAGCAGAAACCCTCAAAGGGAGATTTTTCTGATTTAACTGGAGTTTTCAGAGGATTTTCTTGTGAAAGTGGAACAACCTTTTTAGATCTGCTTCTCTCTTTGCCTCCGCGTTTGATGGCTAATGTCTTCAACATCCTCGGCGCTGGTTCTGCTCTCTGATCTTCTCATTAGCTGGTTGGACCAACTGCTGCTCCCTGTCACTGATGATCCATGAAACATCTTATTTTGAAGATCACGGGCTGATGAGACACCTTTGAGCGTGCGGCGGCTCACAGAGCTTCACACCAGTCTTGGATCCCACTGATCCTCCTTTTGCTGTTTCGGTTTTTGTACATCTTGGACCAGCAGGGGGCGTTTACAAACCTCCACTTTAGTGAACATGGTCAGGTCACATGACGGGCCCCCGCAGACTGAAGCAGATCCGTTGTTGTTCCAAAGAGGGAAGCTCAATTAAAACTGCGCTAATTGAATCGCGGTGCTCAGCGTGAGGCGTGCGAGACAGCGGCCCGCGGCGAGCTCGCTCAAGAGCTTCTGGAACACGACGGAAAGCGTTTGTGAGCAGCCGTAGGTGGCGGTGGGGGGAGCGTAAGGAGCCGTGCTGCTTCACAGGTGGGCGGTTTGGCTTCAGTTTTTGTTCACACAATCTGCTGCTCCCATGTGTCGTCTTCGCTCCAATAAAAGCTTCCATGGAAAAACAATAATAACCACACAGCGTCGAGCGCTGACATATGCTAAGTGTGAAAGCTGCGAGGCTGCACTGACTCTCAATCCAAGGAGCTGTTGTGAGTCCATCGTAGGACCATCACATCTAACAATCTTCCAGATCAAATTTGTGGAAAGTCCACACACTTCAGCTGCACTCCAAGAGTTGCGTCAAGCTGGAACTGAACCTGTGACCTTCCTGCTGTGAGGTTATCACAACCACGCTGCTTTGAAAGTTCAAAAAAATTATTTCCTCTCTTCACCATGTTAAACTTCTTTATTCAAGCGTCTTCATTATCACCATTTTAGCTCACAGGGCCTCCTCAGGTTTAGGTCTGGACCCCGTAGTCCTGGTCTCCATAGACTCTGACCAATAATGTGCGTTTCATGGATTTCCGGGTGGCTCCAGTGTCCTCCTCTTCCCAGTCCACCAGCGTCCTGACTGGGTTAATGGTGCATCGCAAACCGTGGCCCGCTTGGCTCTTACCAGAACCTCCCTCACCCTGAATATCTATCAGCACCGGACTGTGCAGTGGTGGCGGCCCGGATCATTAAATATTTATAAATGCAGCCGGAGGGAGGTTTGCCCTCTGAATACTGATGAGCTGTGCAGATGTCTGTTTCTCCTCTCACTCCCTAAACACACCAGTGACTCGGCAAAGATTGAAATGTCTGTCAGTGTCCGGCAGCTGGTATCTGCTCCTGGACCTGTTAAAGTGTCTCCTGATCCTGTGCAGCAGCGGTGGGAATCTGACTCACAACTTCACGGGTCAGTGACACGAATTCCTTCTCAGGATTTTGTCTTTTGCGCCCAAATATGCAGAGCAAGAAGTGTATCAAATCCAGGTCCATGTTCACTATGGTCAGGGATCATGATGTTTGCTGATGACATGGTGATATGGAGAGTAAGAAGGAGGTGGAGCTATGAATGAGAGAAGATGACAGATGAAGAAGGAAAAGAAAAAGAACAAGGAGTCAAAAATGAGAAGAATAAGAAGAAAGAAGGATGAGAAGAAAGAGGAGGAGGCAAGAACATGAAGTAGGAGTTGAAGCAGAAGATGTGGCATCCACTCAATAAGAATTACTGGTGTACTATTAAAATCTCCAGTTCATTTCTCCCCACATTTCCTAAATATAATATTGTGGCCACTTCACTGTGAGTTGTGTGATGTAGCGTTGCCTCTTCAAAGGACTGATGTGTTTTAATAACCATTAAAACAAGTCATCACTCTGGGTTGGACTCAGTCTGGAAACGGCAGGAATCATTTGTAAACAATAATTCTCCACATCTCATCTGGACTCTGCAATATAAATGTAAATGCGGATGTAAATATTAATGTAAATGCTCAGTGAGACGCCATTGATCCCACAAAGCCCCCTGCAGCCGGCGGGGTTGTTGTAAATCAGCTCAGCGGGAGGAAGATGATGACGACGCCGAAGCAGATAACACAGACATTACTGATGTTGCGTCGCCGCTTTTAACGCCGCGGGAAGATTGGACTTCAAGAGGAGATGTAATACTCCGTCTCAGCGAAAGCAGCTTTTATGTCGCCGGAGATTCGAGGGAACCATTCAGCGTTGAAACGACCGGCGCAGCACAATGGCTGGATTCTAAAGAAGGATAAATGACAGCAATTTCTTCAGAGCGATAAAGACTGGAAAACGTGGCGGAATACAAAAGATCATTTGTTTTAAATTGTTTCTTTTTAGTGCCGGCCATGCGATTTTACTGCTCGGATGGGCATGTAATCGCAGCTGATGACATCACTCTGCTGCGACGGCTCAACCTGGGTGCGGTTGACTTTGTGGATCAGGGTGTGGATGATGTTTTACATGTTTGTGTCGGTGAGGTTTTTTACACATTACAATTCAGTCTTTCAAAACAAGTTATTGTTACACACATTTACAGAGTTCAGCGGAGCACATCGTTGCTCAGGTAGAAAGAAATTCTATTTCTTTCAGTCATTCATGTGGTATTCATCACAGGTTTTGGAGGGAAACAGTTACAGCCGAACCTGTTAGCATCGGCTAGAACTGCTCAAGTCAGGGAAAGGAAAAACAGAACTAGAAAGTCATAGAATGATGATGATAAATAATGGACAAACTGTTTTTCTACAGTCACAATATTTTTTTTAAAATATGACTGAAATGAAATGAAAACACTGTAGTGTCAAATATTGGCATATTGGTTAGCTGCATTATTACGCTAACCAGTAGCATCCAATTCTGACTGGCAAAATAAATAAATCTACTATCAAAATAAAATAAAACTTTGCAGAGATCTAATATGAAAGTTACTTAATGATAATGTTAACAATCAATCTACAGATGCTAATCATTATTAACAAAAACAAACATTAAAAAAAGAATAAACAGAATAAAAAAGTCTGGAAATGCATCACTATAAACACAATAATAATACAAAAGTAAATGAATTTGTTTAAATTATGAGCAAATAAAAAATCTGAGTAAAATTTTAAATATGAGCATCCAAAAAGCGATGATGAAGATGAAAATAAAGCAAGTTACTTAATAATATGCAACAGTGACAAAAAAAAATGAACTGTTTAAAAAACACTAAACATTTTCAAATGCCACAAAGTAGAGAAATTTTGAAAAAGGTCAAAAATAAAATAAAACCTCACAGAAAACCTAAAAACATACAATATATAAATACATAAATAAACAGAATTTAAAGAGGGGAACAAATGTAATGTTTCTGACCCAAAACTTGACATAGAAGGATGAATGGTTGGATGGATGATGTATGTATGTATGAATGGGTGGATAGATGGAGGGATGGATAGTTGAAGACAAAAAAAATCAATAAAACTATAACGTCACTGACTTTGTCTTGGTTGTTGCCTGACGCACAGGTTGGGTTCCTGTGTCTCCTTCATGTACTCACTTACGTCCACCTGCCTCCTACTGTGTTCCTAAAGTTCCCACCAGGCTGTGAGACAAGATGTTGTCTGATGGGAAACTTCCTCCTCTGATCGATGACTTGTTGTGATACATTAAGTGCCGATATTTCCCCTCCAGAAGTTGCGATCTGTCAGGCTGAGAAAATTTGGGCGAAGTGAGGCGAGGTGAAATGACATCTGGATGATTTGAGGGACCGAGAGGAAGACATATGGTCCGCTGGCTGTTGTTTACTCCTGCAGTGTGTGTGTGTGCGTGTGTGTGTGTGTGTGTGTGCGCAGCCTAGTGACACAGCTGTGAGGGTTTTCTACACACTCTCCCGCTGGCGCTGACACACACACACGCACACTCGCACACCGTCGCGAACATCCTCACCTACACACAGGTCACCGTCGCATCATTTCACACGTCGCTCACGAAATCAAATGGGACCATCACTTTTTTTCATCCACTGAAACCAAATTAGCAGAGAAATTAGCCACATGGCGAGCGTCCTGATGGACAACGCTGGTGGGAGATGGAAAGTCGCAGAAGCAGCAGGTGCATTGTGGGAGCTCCACATAAATACTGAATAGTGGCCAGGTTTTTGAAGAGCAATAAGTAGTGTCCGAAACATATAACGATGAATTTTCACCTCTACACAGGTGCCAGTGGTTCGCAAACGTCATAGGTTATGCTAGAATATATGGGGCTAAATTAGGGCCAAAATACAATACAAAGCAAAAAAAAAAAAAAAAAAAAAAAAAAAAAAAAAATATATATATATATATATATATATATATATATATATATATATATATTTTTTTTTTTTTTTCAAACAAACAACAAATAAAACTGAGAGAACCGTGAGAAACAAATTTAACTTTGGGGTAAACCTCTTTGATGTCAATCACTGAAAAATAAATACCAAACCAGTTGTTTTTAAGTCATTTTTTTACTTTGAGGAACAAAAAAAAAGTTTGGATCAGATCCAACGCTGATGTCATTTTTCCCAGTGACAGTGCCGGAAATTAAAGGACAGTTGTGTAATAAAAACTTAACAGTCGTTGCTACTGATGCAAACCGTTTCCAAAATAAGAAAAAAACAAAACAAAACAAAACAAAGCGTCAGAACTGTCATTATTAGAAGTTATGTTATGAGTGATTTAGAAAGTCGACAACATGAGGCTTCTGTGGGCCACACGCAGCTCAGGCCTCAGAGCTGTACAGAATAGAAGAAGAGGGAGGAAGTGATATGACCTGGACTCGGACACGTCAGCCCACTGACAGTTTAATAGACCGGAGTCACGCCGCTTCCGCAGTATTTCATCAGTAAGTGGAGAGAATCCTGATCCAAGACTCCCACAGCCGGACGCCTGCAGCGGTCCAGATGCACCTGAACGCCTCATTCACTCCAGCAGAACATGAGATTTTGACTGCTCTGCTTGACATACGTGCTGTGAAATCAAACATTCAGCCTCACAAGACCAAATTATCGCCTCCGTGTCGTTTTTCCTCCCACGCTTGTGCGGCTCCTGAGGCCGGGGGAAATGTGGAAAGAGCCATATTTGGGAAGACGAGACGGTGGAGAGATCGCTCTGGTGCTCCACGGGGGGTCGCGCGATGCTGGCTGAAAATATAACGGCTTTTTAAATATTAAAAATTCACCTGCGCAAAGAGGATCCCTCAGCAACAATCAACGTTTCAAATCTAGCGGTGGTGGCCATGGTGTGGCCCGGGGGCCACGTGGGGCCGTTTCACAGTATTTGTAAATTTTACATCCAAAAATAAAACAACATTTCAAAAGATCAAGACTGTTTTTTTGTTTACTTCAAACGTTTCAGCTGGATTTATACATAGTCTAACCCGGCCTGTTGGTTGAGCGACTCATGTCTGCGCCACACTCATTTGGATGTGTTGGACCAAGCAGAGCCATGAATCATCACTTGTCAGCTCACTCCTTTCGCGTGGACCTACTTAAATGTCATTTCTGTGTATGATCCCAATATTACCGACTGGAACAGTTAGCTGTTAGCTTTATCCCTATCTGGCGGCTGATGGATGACGACCACAGACCCGTCTGACCAGAGGAGCCCACCAGACCTCCTACGGTGCCGGTTGCAATTCGTGAATCCCACACGTTTCATCACACCCACTCGCTGCTTTCACGGTCCCATTAGGATGATTGATTCTCGGGCGGCTCTCGGTGCCGTGGTGATGAATGTCGCTGTGATTTAACGTTCCCTCAGCGAGCCACTTAGCAATCAGCTAATTCTTGCGCCTGACAACAACAACAACTCTGTTTCACATCAGAAGAAGAAACCGTCAGATTTAACGAGGTCATACGTTTGTCACATCTCCATCTCTTATGGGAGGAAATAAGTGCAATTAGCAACATTGGCAAAGTGGTTCTATTTCACCTGCGCTAATGCTTGTTTTCAATTTCAGACGTTTATTTGAAGTGAAATGAGGCTCGAAACCAAAAACATCTGTTGGAGATCTTGTCCTGCCAATTTCCGTTAACTTTTTATGGTGACTTGTGAGACCGAGTCGTTTGCTGTACGAGTCGAGGCTCTGATCTGTGTTGCCATCTGTGTGTGACCCAGTTATCTTGATGTCTTCATGTTCAAATTGAGGCTTGGATTTGTGTGGTCCAGCCAAATGGTCGCCGCATTGGCACAAGGTCCCCGCAAGGATAGTGTTTTGTCAAGAAATTGTCCCCACAAGTGAGGATCAATCAGATGCACACACACACACGCACAGTGTGGAGTGCTTGTTAGCTTAGCAGCACTAGCATCATAGCAGAAGACGTAAATATGTAAGATAGACAATGAAAAAGACAACTTTGATTATTGAATCATAAAAACAACAACAAAAGACCACCAAAATTATTGTGTGCATATTAAAACATTTAAACTATTAAATAAATAACATGTATGTTCAAAAATGTGTATCAATATATGAAATGAAGGAGAGGAAGAAAGACAAAGCTTTAAATTACAAATGTAACCAATAAAATGGAAGAGAAAAAAGAACTTGAAAATGTAAAAAATAAAAATAAAAATCATGAGCTAAAAAATATTTTTTTAAATGTCAGCTGTAAAACCAAGCACAAAAAATCATGGGGAGTCATTTGCTGTCCAAGTCGAGGCTCTGAACTGTATTACCACGAGGTCACATGGTGCAATGACATCACAGACTGAAGTCAGAATATGGACTAATCGACAACATGCTAACAGGGAACTGTGTTTATAACTTGGCTTGGCCACCAAACTTGATCATCAGTTTAACTCATAGGTGGACAACGTGCAGCCCAGGGGCCACACGCAGCCCTTTGCCTGCATTCATGTGGCCCTCGTGATGTCAGAGCAAAACTAGAATTATGTTTTGATTTGTAAATATAAACCAATTTAATCTTTCCAAATTTCTTTTAATGAATAATTTTACTAGTTTTATCACCTCAAAATAAATATGTATATATGAATAATAAATATATTGAAGAAAGAGTTTATTTAGATTGTGAATATTTAAATAAAATTAAAGACAAATAATTTATTTTAAGCAGGTGTGATGACACTTTCCCCTGCCATATTATATTTAAGTCACGTACACTTCTTTGAAATTTGTTGTCCTTCTGTTTTGTGGCTTGGTGGCACCTCACAGGAAAGAATGCGGCCCCTAATGAAATGCAATAGCAGAGTGTTTGTTTCCTTCTCTCCAACTTGGCCCTCACTCTTCTATTTTGACTAAAAGCATCAGTCATGTTGCAGGCTATTAGCATAATGCTGATCAGATCAGACGCTCCTCACTGTCCCGATCACTGATCCCTGGATGACAGCGAAGCCGAGGTCGGAGGAAAACTCACCGGCGTTTGATGGATGCAAACTTTCCGGGTGATCTGTGCAGAGGAGCCTCGCACAAGGGCTCCATCTATTATCCCGGCCGTCGTGGGAATCTATCAGCATATTAAGTGGCCGGCGTTTGAATTTATTATCCACGCTGATCAGTTCCACATCTGAAAGTGCAATTTAAGTGAGTTAATAAAGAAGCCGGGGAACAACAGAAGCCGAGTCATTAATATTGAGGAGCCACAACAAATCACCTCTGGTTGCCTCGGAGAGAAATATTGTGCACATTTAAACTGCTTTTTTTTCCCTGGATTGTCTTGTTGAATAATGTCTGCAGGTTCTGTGCTTGAGGAGGAACAAGAGGCTATATTGTTAATTAATGCTGCAATCCATCAGATGAACAGAATCAGCTCTCAACGTTTCACATTCTGCTATTCTACCTGGATAATAATAATAATCCCTGTTGTGATGCTAATGTTGCTACGCTAACAAACACTCCCAGTAACTCAGGTCACAAAAACACGAACACAGAATGACTGAAACAGAAAAATATATTTCCCTTTTTAATGTAAACATTATGTACAAACACATGTTTGTATTGCTAGTAATGCCAAACTGAAATCACAATATGATGACCCAGTTATCTTGATGTCTTCATCCTCAAATTGAGGCCCAGCCAAATGGTCCCCACATTGGCATAAGGTCCCCACAAGGTCAAGATCTGGTCCGCGTAAGTGATGACCAACCACACACACATGCACACAGTATGCAGTGTTTGCTATCTTAGCAGCGCTAGCATCATAGCAGAAGAGCCAAATGTGAAAAATAATGCAGAAGCAAAAAACAAGAGGCTCCCACCAGAAATATTATATAAATAAAATCTATGTTAAAAAATGTGTGTTAAAATATTAAATGGCATATGTAAAAAAAAGTGAAGAAGAAAAGCAAAGTTTAAAAGAAAAAATGTCACAAATAAAAATAAAAATGAAGGGAATAAAAGAACTTTAGTAAAAATTTGCTAAAACATGACACAATAAAAATGAGAAAAAAAAATTGTTTAAGAAAAATAAAGCACAAAAAATGGGAATCTATCTATCTATCTATCTATATATGTATATATATATATGTATATATATAGATAGATAGATAGATATAAAATGTAAAAGTGGATGATGATGGAGGAAAGGCGATCTGGTAAGATAATGTGTTGGGAGAAGGTTTGCTCTAAAAATATCGAGGAGGATCTTAACTGTAAAAGATCCAACTTCAGGTTTAATTATGTGCTCATTTAGTTCCAGGTCGACCCGAGTCCCAGAGAGCCCGGCCATCATGAGAGGCAGAGACACACATAAGCACTGACATGCACTCACTGGATTGGACTGGGACCAATTAACATCTCTGCGTCAGACACTCTGGAGGATTTGGGGGAGACTCAGTGTTTTCATTATGCAGCCGATCTTTGGTTCCAGTGAAGCCCAACAACACAGAAATAGCAGCAGAAAGAATTCTAAAAGCTTTACTTTGCCAAAACCTTTCAAGGTAAAAAGAAAAACTTCCGTCTCGATAACAGCCATCGGAGCAGCTTTTTACCAGAGATGGAGAGAAATAGTAGTCAGCCAATTGTCCTGCAGGTGGCGATGTCAACGTCCCTCAGACAAGGGTTCAAGCACCACACTGAAGTTCCCGACTGTGAGCAACTCCTCTTCGGTTTCCTGCAGTTCTCTGGCCGCAGCTCTGCTGTCAGGCCTATTTGCAATTCAGAGATAAACCCTCCCGTTTCCTCCCCAGAAGCTGACCTTCATTACTCAGCACACAGATTCTCCCGCTACTGTACAGAAGCCCTGATGGATCTTTGAATATCGAGCGGGAGAACAAACACGGCGACCTTCAGTCCAAATTTACTCAAGCAGAGAAAACCAGCGGAAGATTAAAAACAAACACAGAAGAAAAGTCGTTTTCCTGCGAGAGGAAGTTTTCGGCTTCATGAATCTTTCATGTCGAGTCGGAGGCGAGTCAGTGCTCCACCTGAGACCCAGATACTCCACCGAGACCCTCCTGTGACTTGTGAAGACGACTCCAATCACAGTGTTTTTAGGTTTCGATTTAAAGTTTTTGACTTGTTGGATGATTCTTTTTTTTTTAAAGATGGACACCCACAACTTAGTTGCTGTCTGTCAACTTTTTAATATTTGTTTTCATCTTCAGGAGATTTTTATTTATTCATTCAGAACCTGTTACGCTCAGTAAGACCTGAAGGTTGGAGATCATCTGCAGATTAATATTGACTGCAACCTCACTCAATCGCAAGCATCTTTCATGGGAACAGATCAGAGAAGCAGTCGCTTCACTCATGAGCAAAACTCTGAGACGTCGGCTCTTCTCCACTTTGAAGCCGATCCTGGAAGAGAATTTAATAGCCGCGCCAGGAACACCTCTCCAGCTTCAAGGCTTCTGCCTCATGGCATAATCATGACTGGACTCGGGCAGATTTCCAGGAAACTTGACCTCTGACTGAGATGCAAAGGATCCGAGCATCGGTCCGAGTCGGCCGGAGCGCCGCATCAAAGCTGGAGGAGGCTCAGATGAGTCTGGACGTCCAGCAGCAGCAGCAGCGCCAGAGAGAAGCTTTGATGGAGGAGGAGGAGAGCGGCGAGGAATCTGATGGGGAATTTACGCTCTCCGTGTTTGTTTACCCAGGCGAGGATGAGACAACAATGTCACCATGACAACATGAGAGAGGAAATATGTTTTGACAATTTGGTATGTTTTGCTCTGACACATCTCAGGAGCCTCGACTCGATGAAACCCAAGATTTGTGATCACAAGCATGAACTCGGTTCACCTTTAGTAAGTGAATGTTGTACCACACTGGGACTTGTCTTGTACAGTACCCATGCTGTACTACTGAGAGACCCATGTTGTACTACTGTGAGACTGTAAGCTGTTGTGGTGTGAGATTCATGTTGTCCCACTCTGAGACTCATGTGGTACCACTGTTACACTCATGTTGTATTACTGTAAGACTCATGCTGGACTATTGTGAGATTCATATTGTCCCACGGTGAGACTCAGGTTATATTAGTGTGACTCTCATGTTGTACTACTGTTAGACTCATATTGTATGACTGTGAGACTCATATTGTATTACTGTGAGACTCATGTTGTACTACTATGAGACTCATGTTGGACTACTGTGAGACTCATGTTTTAGTACTATGAGACTCACGTTGTACTACTGTGAGACTCATGTTTTAGTACTATGAGACTCACGTTGTACTACTGTGAGACTCATGTTGGACCGCTGTGGGACTGTGAGACTTACATTGTATATTGCTGGACTCATGTTGGACTAATTTCAGACTCATTTGAACTGCTGTGAGACTCATGTTGTACTAGTGTGATACTCATGTTGTATTACTGTGAGACTCATGTTGTGCTACTGTGAGACTCATATTGTACTAGTGTGACTCATGTTGTATCACTGTGCGACTCATGTTGTGCTACTGTGAGACTCATGTTGTATCACTGTGCGACTCATGTTGTGCTACTGTGAGACTCATGTTGTATCACTGTGCGACTCATGTTGTGCTACTGTGAGACTCATATCGTATTACTGTGAGACTCATGTTGGACTACTGTAAGACTCATGTTGTACTACTGTTTGACTCATGTTGGACTACTGTAAGACTCATGTTGTACTACTGTTTGACTCGTGTTGGACTACTGTGAGACCCATGGTGTACTACAGTGAGACTCATGTTGTACTACTGTTTGACTCGTGTTGGACTACTGTAAGACTCATGTTGTACTAGTGTGAGACTCATGTTGTATTACGGTGAGACTCATGGTGTACTACGGTGAGACTCATGTTGTACTACTGTTTGACTCGTGTTGGACTACTGTAAGACTCATGTTGTACTACTGTTTGACTCGTGTTGGACTACTGTAAGACTCATGTTGTACTACTGCGAGACTCATGTTGTATTACTGTGAGACCCATGGTGTACTACAGTGAGACTCATGTTGTACTACTGTTTGACTCATGTTGGACTACTGTAAGCCCCATGTTGTACTAGTGTGAGACTCACGTTGTATTACGGTGAGACTCATGTTGTATTACTGTGAGACTCATGTTGTGCCACTGTGAGACTCATGTTGTATTACTGTGAGACTCATGTTGACCTGAGGTGCTCTGACCCTTGATCTCTTTGCTGAAGCTGGCAGTTTTGGCTCCTGGAGGAAGACAGTAGGAAGACTAAGCGTCATCTCTACACCAAGAGTCTAGACTACTTTGTGGGTCTTGGGTCAGAAATAGGTCTGTGAATATGGCCAGGCATATTGATCAGATTAAAGACCAGATGACAGGACTCCGTGGTGACAGCTAAAAAAATGGAAGAATGGATGATAATCGGGTTCATACAAGAACCCAATTCTGTGCAGGGCGACTCCATCAGAACCGTTTCATTTCCATCCGACCTCCACATACTCTGTTTACTCCTCAGCGGTTTCATCCTGCCAGCGAAGAATAGCTTCTTCTCCAGTGGGCCATGAATGGGACCTGTCCGGGCCTGTTACTCAGATGACTTTGTGTAATGGATAGGATAGAAGCTGAATCATCCCCTGCTCTAATGCTTTATCAATTACAATTTGCCGGCCGGCCCGGTCAGCCGCGCTGATACAGTGTGGCCGGCCAGTGAAAGCTCCATTGTCCTGGACGTCAATAGAGGCGAGCAGAGGCTTCACTAATCTTTGTAATGAATGTGGTGAGTCAAGGCCGAAGACAAGCAGCGGCTCATTAGGTAGCTCCAATATTGTATCAATACGTTGATTCATGCCTGACGGCCCCACACTTCACACGGCTCCGCTCTTTTCACGTGAATGTGTTTACGTGTGACGGAAGACTCTTCATCAGTGGACCTGCGACACACTCTTCCTCTGGTTCTCAATCTTTAGACCACACTTCTCTTCATTAGCAGCTGTTTCTTCAGTGAGCGCAGTCGACATCGTGCTCATTCTCGCAGGCGACGATCTACAGAGGCATTTTTGGCTCTGCAGTCAGTCGCTTATTTCAAGGTCAAAGTCGAATGCAGTGAGGCTCGTCGTACTATACAGTCAAATACTGCGACTCACGCTCTACTATATTGAGAGTCATGAACTACAGCCAGACTCATGTTGTCCTCCACTGTGACTCGTATCATGCAGAGAGTCATATTGATCTGAAACACATTGTACTGCAGTACTATGGATAGTGAGAGTCATGAACCTCAACCTGACTCATTATTTTGTGCATGGTGTGACTCTTATTGAACAGTGCTGTGTCTCATGTACTAGGAATCAAATTTTACTGAGAGTCATGTTGTGCTGTTGTGTGAGTCACACTATATAGAGAGTCATGTTGCACTCATCCTATAGTGAGACTCACATTGTACTTGAGTGTGACTCCTGCTGCACTCTTGTGTGAGTCATGAGTACTAAGGCGAGACTCAATTTGAACTGCAATGAGACTCATACTGTCTTCTTTTAAAGAATGACTGTGCATGTGAGTTGTATTGTACCGTAGATACCGTAGCATATAGTCGAGTGTTTTGTGCTTGAAAATCAAACTTGACTAAGACTCGTGCTACTTCAGGACTGCACTGTTTTGTGACTCGTACTACTAGGTCGAATCAAATCACACTATTATGACAGTGAGAGTCCTGAACCTAATCCTGACTAACCATATTGCACATCGTGGGACTTGTATTGTACTGTGCATGTACAGCGAGCATCAAATTTTACTGAGAGTCATGTTGTGCTACAATGTTCGATCGTGCAAGTCATGTTGTAGTGACAGTGAGACTCACGTCGAACCTCACTGAGACTCATACTCAACTCACATTGTACTGCAGTGTTGAACCGCTGAGTCATATCGCACAATAGTGTGACTCTTCTTACTAACTAACTAATGCGACAAAAAGCTGTTCAAACAACATTCACTTCTATATACTAGCTACAAGGTTCCATCTCGAACACACGACATCGTCTTAGCTAACCTTCGTTTGTGTGATGAATCCTGATGCTGTGTATATTATTAACATACTGAAAAGATGTGGACCTGATCCAGCTCTTTAAATATAGACTGCATTATTGCTCAAAGTGCCTCTTTCCTTCAAATGTCATTGCACAGATGGCAGCAACGAAGCGAGTAACTCTCTTCAAGTGCGCACACACACACGCACACACACACACCGCCACACACACACACACACACACGCACACACATTATCTCTCCCAGTCAGGATATAGCGGCTTTTCTTTGATAAAATCTCTGGGCGCCGTGGGATTCAGGAATAATGAAATGCACAAATATTCCAGTGGAATGAGCAGTTAAACCACAGATCCATCTATATTTCTCTGTCAACACGGAAACGATCGCTTTGCTCTGCTTTCACAGGGAAAAGATCCCAGGAGAAATGAATGCAGGGTGGAAGTGGAAGAGGAGAAAAATCTTGAATCAAATTTGAGCACAGAGCATCTAATTGGATCTTATATAGACTGTATATACTTAAACCTGAGGAGCTCGCACTTCCTGAATGTTCGCCGCCACTCGGGGAATAAAAACGTCGGATGTGATAGAGATGTTGCCTGTCAGAGAGACGGTAGCAGATATTAGGCAAAGCCAATTAACCGCAGGACTTCAGAGCTACGATCTTATCAATTACAGTCTGTTGGCCTCACGCTATGCTATGTAAACAAATCGCTGTGGACAGCCAGTATCATAAACAAATTTCATTACATTTATCACACGCCTCATAGATGTATAGTTGAGCGTGTTACTAGGTTGTGCATCGTGATTACGTTACCATGGCGCCCGCTGACAGCTCCAGCAGTTGCAGTTCCATCGGATCCAGAGGGGGACCCTCGCAGGCCTTTCATCCTGCAGCGTTTCAAGCTGAGGACGGGATGTTCAGGTCGGAGGTTGGTGGAGTGATGCGGCTTCACTGGTGCCATTTCACCCCTGCGATCTGTGGTGCTATTCTTTCTTCCTTCCCACCGGATGCTGCCACAGTCAGTCTTCTCTTCTAGTGCAGGGGTGGGCAATTCAATTCCCTTAGTGGCCACTTTATATGTTGTGACAAATGCGAGACGCTGTCAAGTCAAAGGGCAGAAGAAAAACAACCTTATTTAATGTCGCATACATTTCATTTTTATAGATTATAAAAACAGGCATCTTTATCGCTGGCTCTTCCCACTCTGACTCATTTTGGACTATTGTAGGTCTGTGGGACTCATTTTGGTATCCTGTGAGACTCATGTTGGCGTACTGTGGGGCTCATTTTGGAACGCTGTAAGACTCTTGTGTTACTGTGGGACTCATTTTGGATTACAGTGAGACTCAAGTGGGACCACTGTGAGACTCATTTGGGACTGCTGTAAGACTCATGTTATACTAATTTGAGTTTCATGTTGGTCTCATTTGAGACTCATGTTCAACTGCCATGAGACTAATGTTGAGTTTTACCATCATAGCAGTGACGCCAACTGACATCTCAGCTGTCTCCACCCTGCCTACACTTTCTTCTTCATCTCCCTTCATCTCCCTACTCCCTTTGGCTGATTGACCCCAAATACCCGAAGTGTCTCCTCAGCCTCCTACTGTCAAATCACCATGTCATCAGCAAACATCACTGTCCATTCATCACCACAACAGGGGCCGATCCCTGGTTTATTTTATTGTGCAATTTTGTTTCTAAATCCTGGATGTTGTGTAGCTGTGGCTCAGGAATCCAACCATCACACACACCTGAACCAGAAATAAACAAAATCTCTGTTCGTGTTCAGCCTTTTTTGGCTCCTCAAGTGTAAAAGCCGCAGAGAATCGTCTGGAAGTCATCCAGGGCTCGAACACTTTTAAGGAAACGAGCGAAAGTGCTTCTGTCTCGTCCTCAAGGCCATTCTGCTGTAAACCATCATCTCTGTTTTCCATCTCCTCATTTCATCAAGTCCACAAAATTGCTGCTGCGTCTGCCAAAACTCATCAAGGCCGATGTTTGTTCGCAGCAAATAAGTTAGAACAGAGTGCAGGGGGCGGGAAGGAAAGAGGTGGATAATGAAGGAGTTCTGATTGAATGGAAATTAGGAGAAAAATTGGCATCGGAAGGTCAGGAAATTGGTTATTTGTCGTGATGGACAGAGCGCAGGCAAAAGAGGGACTGTCAGCCCTTCGTCTCGGCGTGACTGTGGCGCTGCCACCCCGGTGGCTCGCAGTCTGAAGTCCGCAGTGTAACTAGGAGAAATAGAATATCTGGAAAAAACATTTGGGAAAACCATCGCATCTTTTTCTCTGGCAGGTTTTATGACTCGGCACACATCAGGGAGACGGACCGATCCTCTGGCGCTCATAAAAGACGACACAAACTCAAGAAAGATGACTTTGGGAACTCACTTTTATGCACACAAACAACAGCCGCAGCCAAAAAAACACGGCGGCTGCAATTCCTCATCGTTATGAGGGAGTGGTGGATTATGGAGCGGTGCACCGGGGACGAGGTGGGGGAGGCAGAAGTACCACCAGAAGTACCACACAGTGATTGCTTTTGTTGTGAAGTCAGTCTTATGATGTCATAAGCCTGGAAGGAGTGAGGAGCAGAGGAGCAGAAGACAGTCTTGTTGTTCGGCAACATCTTCTCAGTTCAGGAGTTCAACACCTCAGTAGTCACCTGCTCCATTACCGTCTGGTATTCACCAACATAACAGCATTCATATCCGTCCTGCTGAAGCAAGAACGCAGATTCAAGTCGACTCTTTCCGAAGTGGAAGCTCCTCCATCTCCGTTGTTCGAACGAAAATAGTTTTCCCTCTGAATATTCTTGAGCTGCTGAGCTTCTTCTGTAACAAATCTTCTGCCTGAACGCTCGGCGCCGCATGATCGATCGCCGCGCTGCAGATTTAGCCAGAAAAGCAGAGCAATTACGTAGAAAGCATCAGATGAGAAGAGTAAAGTGAAAATATAAAGCTTTTTTTTCTCACTCCCACTCTTCCACGCGGCTCACCAGTCACGCCTAATTTTATTTCGCTGGTGCGGCTGTAATTTCTCTGGTGAATTACAACTTCTTGACATTTGGTGGCATTAAGAAAGGGCACTTTCGCACATGAATTGTGTTTCAAGACGTCCTCCAGCGACGGAAACAAAGCGCCATCGCCCGGGGAGCTTCATTACCAGACTTAAAAGTCATATCGCAGATATTAGCGACTGAATGTAAATCGCTCCTCCAGCGACGGAGATCATGGGTGTGACCAGTGGTCATAATCGAACAAGGATCCAGATGCTCGTCACTGATTGTGTGACTTATTTTATAAATGTTAAGGGATAAAAAAAAACTGTGAGAGTTCCATATAGCTCAGACTTCATTGAAGATGATGGACTGCTCTACCATGAGGGACTCGAGCTCTGAACCATGGACATGCACTGAAGGTTTCTGTGGAAAAAAACAGACAATTTACCGTAATTTATGATAATTTTTAAAATATTGAGCCTTGTCACCTCAAAGCGATAACATCACAGGTATTTTATTGAGCTTAAAGAGCTCAAAATGTTATGTGTTCCCCCTCGTGTCCACAGCTCCACCCCCACCGGAGATGAGAAGCAGCCGCTGATGTGGTGTCGGAGGTTTTGGACAAGCAGGTGAAAACAGTTTGAGCGCTTTCAAGTCAATAAAAGATGTGAGGAGTTCATGATCCAAGTTCAGAACATTGCCCAGTTTCTTTCATGAGTCAGTCTCCATGCTGGAGGAAATTTTCCTCATGCATTTTGAAGCCTGGTTCACCACTGACCTGTCTACGGCGCAGACAGCACCACTGCACCTGCAGCTAAAATATATATGATAGATATAAATTGTGCAGCTCATGCGTGAACAAGATCTATTTCCCTCTTAAATTTAGCGGACTAACATTCCGGAGAGCTCTATTGTCCGGAATTTATGGTAATTTATGTTTTTGACAATGTGGAATTCCAGGAAGGAGCCATGAGTCACCATTGATTCAGCATTTAAATTATATTTATCTCATGAATATTCATTTAAATTCTTCTTCTTCTGCATTTCTCTCTATATATTCATGACCCAACCATCTGGCCTCCCTACCTTTTTATTATTTTAATTACGTCTTAAGGTATGAAAACAGTTCATTAGTTCAAATTAAAATTAAAAACGTCAAACTCACAACACAAAACAAAATAGTAAATAGCAGCCAACCCAGGGTCACACTGTCAGTTCCATCGACCTATAATGGAATGCTTCTTGGCGACCTCTTCCCACTCTACTGTCCCCCTTGCTGCCACCATCCCGGTCGTCTCACCTCACGTCACTCCACTGACAGCTCAGGTGAACGCGGTCACAATCTGTCTCCGACCAGCTGCTCGGCTAATTCTGAGCGCCACGAGGTGACAGAGAAGCAACTGGGAGTAAATGAGGTCAGCGTCCTGCCGTCACTGGTGTGAATCTCTTTAGTCAGCGATTATTATGGAAATTTATGGAAACATGCAGCAGAAGATCTTCCTAATTCCTCCTGCGGGCGTTCGGCTCACGTATAGAAGCAGCAAAAGAACTAATTGCTCACATTTATCTGTTTAGTCTCAACAGAAGTTGGCAGAAGAGTCTTCTGCCCCTGCAGGGCATTTTAAAAAACTGCATGATGCAACCCCTAAATTGATACTTGTGAACTTGTAGTACTAGTTTTTTATGCTATGAATGCGTAGTATTACAATAATCTATGTTCATGTTGATATTTTTCTACTCGCTAACAATGCTATCCAGCTAAAGAATGTCTTGGACATGTGAAAACAAAGAGCGTTGACTCATCTTGACCTGAAGCAGAAATTGAGTCAGAGATCAGGACAACATTGAATCCTGACTTCTACTGACATGCTGTGTTGGTGCCTGAAAGCAGAATGTGTTGCTGTATCTGTGGTAGTTAAACCTGGTCAACAGTCTGAGAAACTTGTGTCCAGGGGGCTGTTTCGTTTTCACCATGTAGTGCGCATTCAGGGCAAATTGGCGACTGCTGCTGCCCTCTAAAGGAGTCCAGTGTCACCACGTATCACATAACTTTTTATCAAACACGTTCTAAGCAATCTAAACCTCTGACTCTGTCACAGCAGATTCAAGAGTCTGAAGTTTATGTCCAGAAGAAACATGAGCCGCTCACATTGCAGCAGAAACACTGGGTCCATCTTGAGTTGTTGGACTCCCAGAGAGCAGAGAGACTCCCAGCGTTGTGCCACTTCAATCTGTTCTGTGTCCTGCGGCATGAATTATGGATGAATCGGCCCATGACTCCACGCTCAACAGTCTCCGGCTTCATAACTGGCTCCCGCTGGTGTCGCCGGCTCATCACGGGCCTTAAAGAAGGATCAAGGTAATTTTCACGGCATCAAACTCAGACTGCATTACCTTTCAGCTGAAAGCTGTTCAGTCGAGCCGCTTCTGAGCGAGCAGGTCGTGTCGGGATGATTACTGTTGTCCAGGAGAGACGACAAGGAGGCGGACAAATATTGATGCAAGTCATTCGGAGTCTTTGCCTCCACAGTGAAATGAATCATCAGTTCAAGACCCTCCATGTTTGTGTGTCGCCACACTGTACCAACACTGACTCTACTACTGGAAAATTACGACAACACAAATAACCCTGTGACTGTTGTGTGTGTGTGTGTGTGTGTGAGAGTGATGACCAACAGTTGTGTGTGCTTGAATACAACGTGTCATGTCAGAATACGACTGCACAACTGGAGCGGGAGCACATCCAAACATCATGGTCATCTCATTTCCCAAAGCTGAAGGAACGTTTCAGGAGCGGCAGTGGAACTGATGTGTCTCAGAAGTGTCCACTGTGATTATTTATTCAACGGGAAAACATTTAAAGAAACATCAAGCAGCTGCCAGGACATAAAATAGAAGGCATTATGGGAGTATTAAGATAGCACTGAAATATTAGAAGTGAAGAGAAAACATTAAAAACACATTCAATTTAGATGAAAAGTGCTGAATGGTTGTCAACATTTACAAGAGCACTCACGGAGCAATGTTGTGATTCACAGTTGTTTTGAGGATTCCTCAGCTCATGTTCAAGGGAAGTCATCTGGCTCAGTGAAATCTCTGAACTGCACACATTTGAGTCTGAGTCAGTGTGACTCAAGAGGAGAAATGAATGTCCTCCGAAGGTTTTCTGAGTCACACAGATCTGAGCCATGCCGAACTCGAGTAACATCAATTCTGAATCGCACACTGAAACTGAGAAGACTCATTTGGATGTGGCTCTCAGACATGGACGTTGTTATTTCGACTTGAGCCGCTGTGTCACATGCTCTGAAGTGAATCTAGCACAAAGGCTCTCTGGATCACACAGCTCTGAGAAAATCCTTTAAGGTGCCAGATATGGTATGAACACATGAGTGACAAGGCTTTCTCTAACCGCACACATCCTAGTGAATCACTCCCATTCAAGGCTGGAAATTAATGTCATGTGAAGGGTCTCTGAGTCACACAGACCTCAGATCAGAGTAGGAAGGAGGCGACTCTCACTCTGCATGAACCCAACTGGATGTGAATGGACCAATGGAATCGATGATAAATGATCATAAATTTGATCATAATTGTTTAAAATTCTGATCAACAAATGACTCTAATTATTATAAAAATAATGTTGTTGACGATGCATTAGCTGTCGCTGCAGAGAGGTGGCGTAATGACTCTTATTGTGGAGGTCACAAGCGGAAGCCACGTCTTTGACTACCGCCCCCTCCTTTAAAAGCTGCAGCCTCCGGTCTTGACAGAAACTTGAGTCCGCTGGTGCGGGAAGAGGTTCGTTCCCGCTCGCCGTCAGTTCCTTCACCTTCCCACGGTCACAATGAGGCGGAAAGAGAAGCGGCTGCTCCAGTTCGCTGGACTCCTGGTGGCGGTTCTGCTCTTCCTCCCGAACGTGGGACTGTGGTCTTTGTACCGGGACCGGGTCTTTGACAACTCGCAGGATGTAGCGGATGGTTCCGGAGGGATGTCGCCGCTGCAGGTGAGACAAGCTCGGTTCTGTTCTGTGGGTCAGCTGGGTCACATTTGCCTGAACAGACGCGGTTCTGTTGGAGCGACGTATTGATGTGGACCCATGTGAGCGACCACCATTGTGGACTTCACCTTTAGACACTGAATTGCTCTGATGATGATAAAGAAAATATCTGTTAAAACGACAGAAAAGCTATTCATATAATTTATTTGAAACCGAAATAGTTCTACAATAAGTTACAGTAATTCATGATATGTTTACTTGTGGAGCATAACGGAACAAAAACTCACTTCAAAACAGTACAAAACCGGTTTTAAAATTACTAGAGATTTTGTTATGTCGTGTAATATCAGTCCATCTTTTTAAAAACTATATATTTTACACCTAATAAAAGATGAAATTAGCACAAAATATTGTAGTAACGATTAAAAACATTCATAATTTTATGAAAGGTAAATGGCACATACTTAATAATTAAATAAACATTAATAATAAATATATATATATTTTAAATACAGGTCTATATATTCGAATGCCAACGTTGTGACAGACTGAACTGAAGGTTCTGATATATGATATTATGGAGCTGAACATTCCTCAGCGCTGTGTGTTCCTGCAACAGTTCTGACTCAGTTTGATTCCCACCTGATCGACATCGACAGCAGTTTCTCCTCAATGAAGCTGCGGGGAGCTGGAAAGAACTCCCAGATTGACGCTGGCTCCTTCTGACGTACTCACATCGAGTATTCACTTGAATTAAATCAGCTGTTTCTGCTGAGTGGAATTGAGTCCAGAAGCTTAGAGTCCTACTGTCGATGGTGACAGTTGAGCGCAGCAGACAGCGCCGAATATGACCGGGGCGGGCGGCTAGAGCTGAACTGGGACCGTTGAAGGAACCAGTTCTTCAAGTATTGATGTTGTCTATTGTCCAATATTACTCACTAATGGACAAATGTAAATCTAATTGAAAAAAAAAGAAAATATACATTTAATTCCAATATATATTCCTCTTCCTCTGTGTGAGTCACTTGCGATGCCAACCTCTGTACCTGTGTTAAATTAACTCTGTTTTTGTTGAGAAGTGGATCAGAGGCATCAGGTTTTGGTTTGATCTTGTATAATCTCCACTTAAAAACACAACCTCACAGCTCCAGGTTGGTTGGATGTCCTTGTGCAAGACATTAGAGTAGTTAATTCCTCTCAAGTGCGCGATGAAAAACATCTTACAGACCAAAGCAAACACAGATTTCAGAGTCTCTGAAGCAGATTCTCCTCTAATTCTGAGCAGGGTTTCGGCTTAACCGTGTTCAGTGCCACGGAGAGCCTTACGCCTGCCTGCTGTTGTGTGCTTCAGATGAAGTTCTGAATATCTAACAGTATTGTATTGTTTGAATGAGTTTACAGTTCCCCGCTACTGAATATTATCAGTGAGAGCTGTGGAGAGGTTTATTTATATGTTTTTCAGAGTGTGAAATCAACATTCTTGCTATATTTCCCAGGTCAGCACGAAGAAATTCTTTAGAATAAAGCAGTCACTTATGTTGCTTCAAGAATGTGTCAGGTACATTTCAGGACCTTGGACAGCGTCGGGAGGAACGAGGACCAAGAACCTGTCGCAATGAGATGTTGTAATTCCTGGAATTTTTTTTTCATTTTCCGACTTCCTGGCATGTGAAAACACTTGACTTGTTTCGGAAGTCAGAGCTGAAGACCTTGTGGAAGCTGTATCATTGTGAGAGTGCGGAGGGGAGGTTACCTGCACCAGAGAGATGAAGGAGTAAAGGAGAGGATGGAGGATGTGAGAGTGTGTGCAGGACGGTGCCTGTCTTTGGACTGTTGTGTGTGCTTGGTCCTTGTTTAAACACTGATAAAACGCACTCCACTCCTGCAAACTTCAGTGTTAGCAGGTTGCCACCTAAGTTGTGGTGGCGCCAAACTGCGGACCTCCATAATAGAAGCAGGAAATGATTGTAGGAGGGTTGTTGTTCGACTCACACGACGAGAGGAGTTTCTTAGTGTCAAAATCTACACAACACAAAAGTAATTCAAGTGTTTATCTTTAGGCAAAATGTTGCTTTAATGAAAGTTTGATTTTATTGAGAAACATTCAGATGCCTGGATTTAAACCCCCTGCAGCTGTGTGGTCCATTCAAAAGTCAATGCTCTGTTATCGAAGATGATCAAAGACTGATCCTTGGTGTCTGTGCTTCAGCCCTGGAACATCGACTCCAGCGCAGAGCTGTGTAACTCCGCTGGAGATTTCTGAATCAGGACAAATGGTGATTTGGGTTCTTCCCTCCCTCCGGCTCATTAGAGCTTCATTGGAGAGGCTGCAGAATCAATACTCTAATCCCACTCAGGCTTTCCCTCATCGGTCCGGTTTGTAGAAGAGATTGTTCTCCGTCGGCTTGTCGCTGCAGAGCGAGGCCGACAGACGCGGCGGGGAGAGATCACAGCAGATAAAACACGGCGTAGAACCAGATGAATTCTGGCGCAGATGAAATGGAATCTGAGCGAACATCATCTGGGCTCATTGTTTGTTAAATATTGATTTGCTCTCCAGAAGAGGAAGAGACCGGCCTCGTTCGCACAGTTTAGGAAGTCTTTTGTTAGTGAGAGATCTGACTCTGTCTCAGAGGTCAGCGATGGAGATTTGATTTCAAAACCTTCCGTTGGGAATCGTTCCATTTCCGACTTGGTTTGGAAAGCTGCAGCCGGATTGACAGAACACCTTCATCTCCGCTATCCATCTCCAACATTCTTATGTCAAACCCTCCACTTAACTCCAAAACTTCTGTCCCTCAGTTATGATGTCACGATTGCTGTTATAAATGTCACACCTGAAATGTTAAATCGTCATCTGTGCTGCCTGACTGTGGAGAGATGCAAGTGGCGCAGGCGTCCCTTATGAAGTTTGTGTTTAAATGTCACACTCCGACTTTCCCGGCACGAAACGTTCCTTCTGTCAGCCGTCCAGGTTGCAGTGTTCGCCCCAGCTTTTAAACTCCTTCAAAGCGGTTTATTAATAAGCTCTAAGCGGCTGCGGACTGTTCTCCGGTGATAACAGGGACCGGCGCTCCCTCCTGACTTCCTGTTGCCGGTTGTTCGAGAGCGACTTTGAAACAGGAAAGACATGAAGAGGAGGATGAGCCGGTGTTCTTTGAGTCCTCTTGGCTTTTACTGCGCCCCCTTGTGTCCGATTAGAGATGCTTAGGAACCTCAGCTCCTGTTTAAAAGACTGAGTTTTTTGTTGTATTGAAGAGGTAGAAAAAGAAGGAACTTAGAAGCAGCTTTGAAGAATGAAGGTTGGAAACAGGAGGTGGACGGCGTGAAATCGACTTTGACCTTCACAATGTATTTGAATTGATATCATGAAAAGCACTTACTGACAAACAAGGTGTTATGCTAGGTTCCATATCACTTTCCACTGCAGCTTTCCTGTGCTCATTGCATTTGTTCTCTTATCAGAGGATGGGTTTGGGGGCAGCGGCCCAGACTTCTGTCTCCTCTGAGTCCTCCAGCTCTACAGGGGGAATACCAAGGTCACTCCAGAGTCAACTCGCTTCCCTTGCTGGAGCTGTGGTTCTCTGCTGTCTCTCCTTGACTTCTTTTCGTGAGGTGAGAGCAGAACGATCTTTGTCTTCAGTCCTCATGACTTGGAGACACTTCACTGAATGTGCAAGATGTAAAGACCCTGACAGAAGAACCAAACTTTGATCCACACCAGTTCGGCTGTTCTCTCTGAGGTAGAAAGAATATTTCAGTTCCCTCTGAGGAAGCTCCCTGTCGACAAAGCTCGTGAGTGGGAGCAGGTGGACAGTGCGGCCTCGCTGGGCTCAGATAATGACTCCTTCAGGGAGGACTGTGGCCTCGCTGAGCTGCTCTCCTGAAGAGTATTACAGAGCGCCACCTGCAGATCTGCAGCAGCGAGATAATCAACGTCCATCTGCTCTGTTCGTTGTTCAGTAAGATAATCCCTGACTGACAAATGAGGTGAAGGAGCAAGGCTCCTTGTGGGACTCAAACAACCAGAGGAAGAAACAAATGCACGTCCTTGTTAGAAGAAAAGGTTAAAGTGAAGGAGGCTTTCACAAGCTGCAGCTGAAACTGCTGACTAGGAGAAGATGGGGGAGAAAAGCCAGAAATAGGAAAAAAGTTTGAAGTTAGAAGAAGAAGGAACTGAAGAGAAGGTTTGAATAATGAAGGTCGGAAACAGGCGGAATGTGAGGTGAACAACTTAAAACTTAGAAGAAGTCGATCTAGAAGGACGATTCGAATGAGGAGATTGAAAGAAAACCTCAACAAGAAAGAGATAAGGAGGAGGGAATGGAGAGGAAAGTCAGAAGAAACACGTGGAAACCTTAGAAGGTTTCTTTCTGAGATGTTCAAATGAGAGACATCCTTTCCTCCACGCTGCCCCCAGGCGGACATCTCTCCAGTCCAGGAGACGTCCTGTCAAGGTGACCACCATCGTCTTCTTTTGGAGGAACAGAGGTTCTACTGTGAATCTCTCCTGGATGACTAAGCTTCTATCTCCAAGAGGAAATTCATGTATATAGCTGGTGATCACAGGTAAGATCAGAAACATGCTGGTCTTTGTCTTTTGGCTCAGCTCTTTCTTCACAGTGATACTAAGTCCTCATGATTCAAGACACCAATCTGTCAGTCCTTCTCCAGCTGCCTTCTCCAATCTATTATTTTGTCCTTCTACTCCTCCTGACAGCATTGAAGAGAAGGTCTGAAGAAGACGGAAATGAAAAGCTTTATTACACATGCAAAAACATAAATAGTAAAGCTACATGCTGCTTCACAGCTGCATGTGGTCTGCTGGCCGTGCCTTGATCACTGGGCTGTAGAGACCATCAGTTTGGGTCAGCGATGTTCTGCTCTCGTCTGTGAAGTGGCTGAAGGTGGAGGGGAGACACGGGGGAGCGAGAGGGAGACAGATAATTGCATCTCTGGGGGCTGTAATGGAGCTATCTGTGGAAGATCTGAACAAAAGAAGAAAATCTTTTCCCTCCGTGTCGGCCGGTTCTCCACAGAAGTCAGCGAGACGTGATGATCGACACTTGACGGACTTCCAGACAAAAGCAGCCGGCTGTGTTTGACTTCTGCCTCTCACTTTGATGCCTCAGTCCCGTCGAGTCACCTTTTGTTTGGGTTGTCAGTTCTATTTCTGACTCTGCCTTGAGCTTGGTCCTAAATTCCACGTCTGCGTGGTTGGTCTCAGTATTCCCCGCGCCGCTCCAGTGTCGCTCTCCAGGTCCAGATCCATCTCAAGCATCTTCCCAAAACAGCGCTTGACCTGCCATCGATTCCCACGGAGGAGTTCAGGGACCTGCCGATGTTGTTGTGAGAGCAGATCCCTCAAACTCCGACTGTGGCGTGTTTCTGAATCTCTTATCGCGCCTGCTGCAGCAATCTGTCACCTCACGCACGCACATGGATCCATACTGCGACTTCAAAGTGCGACTCATTCATAATCTTTATCCTCACCTGGGGACACGCACTTAGTAAACATCAGAGGAGAAGCTGAATGGAGCGTTAAAAGGGCCGCGTGAGACCTAATGGATCCTCCACACCGGTGAAAATCGCCACTTTTCATCGCTCTCTTGTCGGGCCAAGTATTTTCTGATGCAATGTTTGGTAATTAATGATTAAGCAGGTGAAGGAGATAAACCGGGGCCGACGGCGGCGGCTGTGGCGGCGCGCTGCGGCTGCTATTAGCTTGTTTACGCTGCTGCACCTTGAATATTGATGGAAAAAAAAAGCGCCCCGAGCAGAAATGTGTTTGTGTCAGCGTGAGTCGCTGGTTCGTGAGATGTTCGCCATTAGAAAGGTCGCGGCGCAGGGCGCAGCGGGACTCCACCGACTCACCGTAGACTTTCTTTTATTCTGCAGAAGAATGAAAAAGCCACTTTAACAGCTTATAGGAGGAACGGTGTTGGCGCTGCACAACACAAACCCGCAGCGCTTTTCCATTCGCTGGTTTTATTTGAACCTGCCCCCCGCCGCGCTAGCTGAATTGGATCTTTTGGAGAGGTGGGGAAGAAGCCGGTGACCCCACGGGGGCTTTGTTTGGTGAGACGGCAGTTGTGGGGAGCAGAGAAACTGCTGAGATGGAAGTTTTGCTCACAAGAATGTTAGCTGATTCTTGGTCCTCTCAGTCCAGTCATTTGTGACGGAGCTCTTGAGGACATCACGGGACCTTGCCCAAGGGCTGGTATCCTAAGTGGGATTCAACCGACAACTCACATAGGAATCATGCAATCTGATGAGCTAATCTGCTGCTTTTGTTCAGTGAAAAAAATAAATGATTAACGTTAAAATACAAAAAAATTGAAAAATAGATCTAAATTATTCAACCTTATTTTTCAAATTTGTGTCACAAATTGACAGTTGACCTTCATCAAAAAAAGAAGAAGAAAAAAATCACTGTCAAATTTACTGGATCAGAAGAAAAAAAAATCAAGAAGAATGTGGGTTAGTTTAAAATGCCACCAAAACAATGTCAAAAATAAAAACGTGAAGAAGCACAAAAGTAAAAAAAGAAGAATTAAAGTGTTAAAAGCATGAACAAAAAGCATTCAATCTGAGGCGAAAAAAAAGTTGACAAGTGGTCAAAATGACGAATAAAACTTCAAAGTGAAATGAAAATGGAAAGCGAAATTTAAAAATGTATGGAAACAAATATCTACTTCACTGTCAAAAAACGCACCATTTAAATTGAATAAATTGTTTAAAAAAACACAATGAAAGATTTTGTTTTTTAACATAAACAGAGAAAAGTTAACCACCATCAGGTCGCTGTGAACAGAAGTGACGCTGGACGTTCCCTCCCATCTGTGGAGGATCATCGTAGAGAAGTTTGGACAGTTTTACATCAGTCTGTCCTCTCGCTGCGCCCTCTCTCTCTCTCTCTGTGTGCGTGTGTGTGTGTGTACAGACAGATGGAGCTCGCAGGCAAATGTGCTCAATTTCTGTTGTGAGCTGCGATCAAATCTCATCTTCTCTCTGAATCTCAATCTGTTTCACACACAAATATTGTCTCGGCCTGTTTACTCACACACACACACGCACACACACACCTGATCAGCATCATCACAGAGGCCATTTTGTGTCTTTGATATCCCTCTACTTTAACGGCAATGGTCGAAGGTTAGACGGGACAGAAGCATTACGACCACTTACCTGTTTATTTCCAATCAGGTTACTGTCAACATTTGGCATTTATCTCACCTTTAATCTCTTATTTATCATCTTATGATCCCAGTGTTGCTGTCTCTTATGCTCTCACCCTATTACAGCGATAATTTCACCTTCCATCTCTGTGTATCTGAATGGCAAAACTTCAGAGTAAATATTGACTCACCGAGTCGCTCAGCAGCTGGAGCACATTTGATTTTTATGTCCGTCGTTGTTTTGGCCCACGACGATCGACAGCTGTGGAAACCAAACCTGCTGCCAACGTTTTTATTTCCACGTTTATGAGCTGATCAGCCAGAGAGGCCGACGCTGGCTGCAACAAGTCGCCTGATGTTGGACAGAGCTGGACAAAACTTTCTGGTGTAAACACGGACGCTTTACGAGTCTGGCGTGAGTTGAGGTCACGGAGGAGGAGTCGCGCTGCTCTGTGGAATGAAGCTTGTGTTGTAATGAAAATAGAGGAAGCAAGGAATGTGAGGAGCTCGCTCACCTGGGAGACACTCGGAGTAGAACCTCCCAGCTGAGGCGGCTCTCGTCTCCTGGACCTCAGAAGCTTTAAATATTTAAAATCTTAAAGTGGAAATTGAATGTCTTTAAAATGTCAATGGGAAAGATTAAAGACAAGAGGCTGAGACGGAAGCAGCTGAGGAAGCCAGAGATGAAGATGTTTGCCTTGTCATAAACAAGGCCTCTCTAATTGGCCGCCCTCCTCCTGCGCGGCGGATGTATTGTGCGCTCATCTGTGTCACTCGATGTCATTTGTAAATGGAGAGAATTTCACAAACGTGTGCCCTTTAAGCACAACGTTAATGTTAGTGGTGATAAGGGAGAGACAACGCGTGAGTGTGACCACAAACTTGGTCCATCTCCTGCAGATAGAAGGTGTTGCTTCTGAGGAGCCACTGAATCAGATTTTTGACTTTTATTGGCACATTTTCTCCACCACCAAAATAAAAGAACACAACAGAAGCTTCAACAGATGATGCACAAACGGTACACAACTTGTGATCAACCCAACCATCTATTCAAATGCAACAACACCTGAGCGTCACCTTGTTGTCCTCCTCCATCAGGGCTGGAACCAGATGAGGAAGGTCGCCCAGGTCGGGCTGGACGGCGTGCGGAGGAACGACTGGCACAACTACGAGGCCATGCGAAGAGACGCGGCTCGAGTGGGTGAGTCACAGCTCTTCACAACTGACGCTCAACTAATCCAAAGAGCGACGACACACCAGCTCAGCGGAGGCTTCGTAATTAGACTTTAGCTGCAGCTGCAAAGAGCGTGGCCCCTCATCTGAGACCGGAGCCGGCGCTGCCCGTCCAAGTTTGGTCATTAAGCAGAGTTTTGCTGGGGTTGTGCGGCCGCGGCGGATTATCAATGTGGGAGAGATGCCTCACTCCCTGCAGCTGAGCAGAAGCAGGTTTCAAGGGTCACTGATATCAAGTCAACCAAGACAGTGAGATAGAAGAAGTGATGGTTTTTTATTCTGTGTAGAAAATGTCAATAAAATTTAGCATCCATATTCAACCATAAATTATGCAGACGAGTGCGACGATCAGTCGTCACAACTGGGTCAAGCACTGCAGCCGTCTTGAGATGAAACTGATAACTCTATAAACTCTATATATATATATAAACTCTATATAAATGAGCACAGCTGAGTGCATGGAAGCACAGCACGTCACAAGCAATTTCCACAAGATTTAAGTGATTTGTCAGCAGTTTTTGAGGAAGGATAGAAGGCCAGCTAGTCAGTGATGGACATCGGTCGGCTCCATAACTGCTGGCTGACTGGTCATGAGAATAGAGATGAAGATGAACTGGGTGTTATACTCTCTTAAGAAGGATAAGAAATCTATTATGCATGTGAAGAGCTTGTTTACCTGCACCTAATGGATGCGTCCACACGCTCTTACTCCACCATCACAGGGATTCAGGTTTATTCAAAAACCACCTCTTTCTAAAGAGGAACTCTTCAAACGTATTAAAGTGAAGTGGAAACATCCAAACAGACGGATAACACATAACATGGAGGTGGGCTTGAACATGACGGTTGGTTTTTTTCTGTGTTGTTCGCGGAAAAATCCTGAAAGAAACGCACATTCCATCTGGACATATGACTGGCGGAAACCCTGCGTCATCCAGTCACGTTTCCGGTTCTCACCAAGTGCAAGACTGCGCTGAATTTATATGATATATCAGTGATCTAATTCAGCCGAAGCAACTTATATGATCATATCATGCTGCATATTATTCGTGACTCTGTCATGACTCAGTATCGTGTGTGCAGGTAACGGAGAGCAGGGGAAGCCGTTCCCCCTGACCGAGGCCGACCAGGTGGACCAGGCCTACAGAGAGAACGGCTTCAACATTTACATCAGTGACCGGATCTCCCTCAACCGCTCGCTGCCGGACATCAGACACGCAAAGTGAGTCACTCGGCGTGTGCGTGTATGCGTGTCTCACTCGCGTTTCACTCAGGATTTGATCCCAGCCTGAAGAGAGTTGGTGAGCAGATTCAGGATTTGAATGCTAGTGTGGTGCAGTACTGAACCTTTGGCTTCAAAACTCCATGTAGATTGTAGCTAAGGTCCAAGAATATTGCCTTGAGGAAGCCCACGTGACCCCTGATGCTATGTTTGCACACAGTATTTAGGAAAGTGCAGGCACTTTGATGCATTTCAGCCACTTGTTAAGCTGTTTTCCCTCTCTGAAAATGAACCATTTTGAAAAGAGATTTTGTGCCTTTGTGTTGCTGTGTTAACTAGGGGTGAGTGTCCCCAACTCTCACATCTCTTTTCGGCACGGTGGCACTCAATTTCTATAGCAGTTTGGTGTCTTCAGGTTCTGATATTGCTTCTTCTATGCCTGCTTGAAAAAATAGTTAAATGTCTTGGATTATGTTCTCGCCTCTGACGGGTCTGAACCAGTGACCCAAGTGTTCTGGTTGATGGTTGAAGAAGACGCTGCATCTGTTCAGAAGCTCTCACGGGGCGACGGGATCAATGGCCGCAGTCGTCTCCATGACAACCAAGCTCACAGGAGCCGGTAACCGTCGCAGAGCAGCATCACAAAGGCTAGAAGCATTGCGTCCTTTTCACTCGCTCGCACAAAACCTTTAATCACAGCGGCACCCTCCGCGGCGGGGCCTTCGCCCTGACTCTTGACCGACGTTCACGCAGAAAGCAGCTCTGAACATCCACGTCCCTGAACGCCTCGCTTCTTTTCATCTGCCGGTATAAAAGCCGACCTTCCTTGACCTCATGCTGTCGCGACCATCACTGCTGAAGACAGAGAATTCATAAATAAGATAAATAGCAGGGATGGCACCTCGAAGGTTTCCAATCTTGTCGAAGTAGTTTTTCCTTTCTTTTTTTTTATCCCCTGACTGACCACAAGACCGGAACAAGAGATTTTTTTTTTTTTTTTATAATGTACTTTTAAATATTTTTACAATTAATTTAAAGTGTCTTACTTCCATTTAAATATACTTAATATGATGATATTATTTTATTATTATTATTATTATTTTGTTATTATTATTATCATTACAGTCAAGTCATAATTGCCTTTATGTGAAGAGACAAAGCAAAAAAAAGAGAAACTAAAATCCTTCATTATTGTAGAAAAGAGAGTATCAAATCACTTATTTCTATATATCTGTTCTTGACTTCTAGTTTAACATTGAGTTGACAAGGCCGCCTAAAGACCTCTTGCGTCCCCGGGGCAGCCTCTTCTGCAGTGACAGAGGCGGGTGACATGTTGCCGTCACTGTCATGGCGGCCAGTTTGACCCCAGTGATCAACACCTTCTGTTCCTCATTCAAACATCATGGAGTTCAGCCCACCCCTCCTCAGTGCTCTCATTTCTGAGTGGAGATGTCGGACATTGATCGAACGACACTTCAGAGCACGACTCTCCTCTCCTGATCAGCTCCCCCGCGGGCTCAGGGCCTCCCGCCGCCGTGATGCCGTACAAGGTGACGCGTGTAACCCGTCAGCGGAGAATCTGATTACAACCTCGCCGTGTTAGTTCGCATCTGTGCTCCACTTACAGTTTGACATTCAGACCTGGTTCTGTTTGACCCACTTTCTTCTCACAGCCTCCTTTATTTGATTTGCTGCTCAGCGCCGCCTCCTGAGCTGCTCTTGTTAGTCCCCTCGCAGCTCGCCGCCGTCCTGCTAGCTTCCTGATTCTCTGAGAAGTCCGCTAACGTTTCAAACCAGATGAAGGGAAATGAGGTTTTGTAGCTGTCACGCCCAAATAGCTGCTGAAAATAAACCGACAGTCGCCCAAAAATCAGCTCTTAAATTAGAAAGAAATATCAACACAGTAAGTGGAAAAATATTGTTGGAAATAAAGGTAATACAGTGGGAACAAACAAAAAAAAAACGTTATCTTTAAACAATCTGTTAGATATACGATTAGACAAAAGTAGAAATATCTGATGGAAGTCAAACCACAAGGAGAAAACAAAAAAAATGAAACAGAAAATGTAATGAATAAATAGAGAAAAATGAAGCCCAAAAAAAAATTACAAATCTGATTGGATATATATATATATATATATATATATATATATATATATATATATATATATATATATATATATGGGAACTGAAATTTTAAATGATGAGTAAAAGCAGAAATCAAAATAGTAATGTCTGGGGAAAAAAGCAAAATTGATTGTTGCAAAAAAGTTATAATGGAAAAAAAGTTACTGAGCGGTGAATATGTCAACAGATTAATTTTTTTTTTTATGCACATTGTTAAATTTGGCCAAAAAATGACCAATGTGCTAGCCACAAACAGGAGAGGGAAAAGAAGAAAAAAAAGGTCAAAATTGATGGAGGGGAAAAATCAAATGGAAAGTTGACGTCACGGAAAAAGCGGATTCAAAAAAGTTATTGATGAGTCGTAAAAATTGTCTCCCAAATATTTTCCTTTACTGATGAAGATGATAGTTTCACAGCAATAACAAGGGGTTGTGTCTCCGCAGCTGTCGGGAGAAGCTCTATGCGGAGAAGCTCCCCAACACCAGCATCATCATCCCCTTCCACAACGAGGGCTGGTCCTCTCTGCTCAGGACCGTCCACAGCGTCCTCAACCGCTCGCCGCCACAGCTCATCGCCGAGATCATTCTGGTGGACGACTTCAGCGACAAAGGTAGGATCACACTTTAACCTCTGGTGAGCCACTTTAGTGAGTTAGTGAGCGCTAAAGTGCGACAAGTTTCAAAGAGGAAAAAGACAAGGAGGAAGAGTTTGGGTGATGGTTGAAGCTCCATGAGGAGCAGGCTGGGTGAACACCAGCAGGGAACCATCCGGCTGTTGAGAGACTGGAGGAGAGGAAACCTGCCAAACAGACTCTCCTGGATCTCCCATGTGGAAGTCGCTTCCTGGTGCGAGCTCCGTCACTGGACTCTGAACAGAGCCGCCACAGACAGACGATGTAATTAAGCTGCGTCAAAGCTACAGTGTTTTTTTTCGGAAACACGACGGGTAGATCAAGAAGAGTATTAGCGTCAGTGCCAGGCTGGAAACATCCCGAGACAGACGCCAGAGGAGCGGCTGCCTGCAGCTGTAACTGGCGGCCTCAGGGAGTTCCAGGGAGGAAGCTGCTAGACGCCACGTCTCGCCGGCGGGTACAAACTCTTTTCTGCTGTTTAGCTGCAGATCCCTGTGTCATTTCACTTCCAGATCACGTCTCGCCGCCGCTGAGAGAGAAGCGGAACGCTGATATTTGATGATGATGCAACAGTTCTTCGAGTTTCCACAGGATTTTTTTTTTATGAAAATGATTTGATTTCTGCTAGTTTTACACCGTCGGAGCGGTTGAGTTCCATGTTGGCAATTGGGTTTCCAATATTTTTTATTTCTCTGTCAGCATTCCTAGAGCTCATGCAGTTTTACTAACAAGACACAACCTCTATATCAGGGATTCCTCACCATAGGGCCGAGGCCCATGGCTGGGACGCAAGCGCCCCCTAGAGGACCACTAGAAGTTTTTTGTTTTACACCACTGGGCCGTAAGACACTCAGTTTTAATACACTTGCCACATATGTATGGTGGCAGTAGTGTGTCATTGAATTGACTTGTGGTAGTTACCAACTTTGGAGAACTTCTTGATAATAAAAGAATGATAAAGAAAGCCGCTCCCAACAGTAAGAACGTTTCACCTGTTGGAGCAGTTTTAAGTTAATGGCGATACTTTTATTTACACTTTACTTATCTTTGTTATTTATGTTTATTTATGAAAAAGAAAACATTTTATATTTTTATTTATGAAAATAAATATTTTTATATTGCCTTTTTCATAAATAAAATAAATAAATATGTTTATGAATGAAAAACAAAATATTTTATGATATTTAGACGTTTAGACGTCAGAATTTTTTTCATGGTGTACGGTTTTTCCAATTTCCTTTGCAATTTTTTGCATCAAGGGTTTTTTCTTCTTTTTTTTCCTTTAGTAAATTTGTTGAACATAACTTGCACCTGCTTCAGCTGTCGGTTGGACTTTTCCATGACAAATATCTTTGTGCTTATCACATGGTTTCATGTCATTTCACAAGGTTTTGGTTTGTTTACATGTATATGGTTCGTGAAATCAGTAATTCTGAAATCAGAAATCCAAGTAAAGAATCAGTTCTACTACTTGAATGGGCCCCGGACCCATTTGTTTAGGAAAAGGTGGGCCCCGAGATCAAAAAGGTTAAGAACCCCCCCTACTATGTCACTCAGATTGAGCCACCAGTGCTTCACCAGCATGTGAATATCCACCAGATACAAGAGCCCGCCTTGGTTCGGGGCCATCTCCATGGCGTTAGCTAGAGCAGAGCTCAACCCTGCTGCAGACCCAGGGGCGACTGGAGAGCTCCGTCGCCTTCCTCGCTGATCAAACTGCCTCGGCTACTGTCAGAACAAATGCGCTCCACAGAGCAGCGTGCTGGTTTTCTTCTTCCACCAGCTGAGCTGAAGTGCCCTGACAGCAGATCTGGTCGACTCTCTCTGTAAATGCAAGTGACCGGCAGCAGCTTCACGCACAAACACACGCAAGACTGCGGGTCCTGTCCTTCTTCATTCCTCTGGTCGCTTCTCCACATTCTCAGAGTCTGATTCTTCTGAAACCTTCTGAAACCTTTAGTATGCTCTCTCGTCCATCCCTCCTTCTCTACTTGTCTCTTCATCTCCACCCCTCTTAAATGACACTCTTGTTTTGCTTCATCCTCAGGTCGGATTAAACCTCAGTCTTTTCTCATCCAATTATTTAATGCCACCTTTTATCCCGTTATCCTCTCTAATCTGCTTATCCAGCGACGACCCTCCATTTACTTATCTACTTATCTAAATGAAGCTCTTTGCCCGAGTTTCATTATGACCACCTGGGTTTCTCAAACTTCTTCAGAACAAGGACGATGATAGAGAAAGAAGCAGTGAACTTTTGCAGACGTGGCCTGTGGGCCAGATGAGGACAGCCTCCAGACGGCCCTGTCAATAATATATTTATAACTATGTAATGTGAAATAGTTTTATTAAGCTGGAATTATAGATAACTAATTTTCAGTCAATTACCTTGAGCAAATAATACAATTGTTTGTACTTACTGCATGATTATGTTATTTTTATGCCTACATCAAAAGTTTTGTACTTTTTTTGCTTTATTATTTATTTATTTATTTTGTGTTAGTCTATGCTCTGATCTTTTAAGATCACTTCATATTGTTTAATTCTCTTTTGTATTTGTGTTATAAATCATTTATACTCATTTATACTCATATATGTAGTATAAATGAGTATATATGTATATGTATATATATATATATATATATAATTTTTTTTTTGAAGGGGGGCATCATTTGTAGACACGTTTTGATTTCAACTTTTTCCATTATAATTAGCAATATAAATAACAAAAAGTTTTGAACTATAGATTTTTTTCTTTGTATTATAATTTTTAATGCTAACTGCTTAAATATTCATTTTCTTTCTTTTTTTCATTTTTTAATTTAAATGAACATTCACTTAAAAAAAACATTACCAACAATGAAATTGTATTATGTTTTACTTCATCTTATGTAAGATTATAACATAATATTAATGTAAAAATGATGTAGTTAATGAAGACTATTGAAGTCCTGGTCTCTTCCATCAATATTGTTCATATAATGCCACCAAAACTGAAACTGTTGATCAGAGAGTGTTGCGTGGGTGAGAAGGTCACGTAATTAAGGAAACGTTGGGCCCCATTCCAACGAATTAGATGAAGATGTTTCGCCCACTGCGGTGGCCGTTGACTCGTCACGAAGATGATGAATGGCACGTTTCTTTGTCCAACAATCACGGTGGAAGGTTGTCGGCGTATTTGCGGCGCATCGCTGCAGGCGAGTGTCTGGATGCTTCGCTGTGCTGGATGAGCGTGAGTGATGAGTTCTGCCGGCGGAGCTCGACTCATTTCACGGATTTATAGCCAGAAGTGGCGGCGAGAATTGGCGGCAACTTGTCACGCGCTAAAGAAAGAAGCAGAAGAACAGAACGAGTGGAGGAAAGCAAACATGGCGGCGACACACGGGGGGCTGTGGGATAGAAGGGGGAGGGTGTGTCTAGTTAGTGACTGCTGCTTCACAGAAGTCCCAAATCTGCCTCACTCGTCTTCAGTCACCACAGGGACTTGTGCTGTCAGGCCTGATGCCGGCGCCGCAGACGTGCGAGACGCTTTTGACCGTATCTTCAATACTTAAAGAAAATCAAATAGTCTGAGCCAGAGGGCTGGTGGGGAAAGTTGGGTGCCTCTCATCTGCTTGGAAGAACTTTGTGAGCCATGATTCTTAAAGAATCTTCAGAAGTTACTCAAACATTTATAACTGGTTGTGAGTTCAAGTTGCTGGAGTGACTTCGCAAACAGACCTGCTCGTGTATCGTGGTCCAACAGGAAGTGGCAGTGATGAGTCTGCATGAGTACTGAGCGCGCTCAGAAGAACGCATGTTTATTCATCAGCCGCGAGTGCGTGAGTGGCATCACGAGCTAATGGCTCTCAGCGAAGTGTGACGGCGAGACGAGCGCGAGACATGGCGGCGGACAAAAGATGCTAATTGAATGTTGCCAGTCAGAGAAGCCGCCGTGCTCCTGACGGGGGCCGCCTCACGGAAACAACGCTCACTCTGTAGCTGTTTGCCGTACGCTTGCCTGCTCAGCCACGCGTGTCTTGCGTCTTTGTTTTATTCGCCCGGCATTAAAGTAAACACGAGAGCTCGACGATCCTGAGGATATAAATGTGACTTAACAAGGCGTTGGCTAAACCTCACAACTCATCCAGGGCTGCAGGGCTCTGAGAGTTAATGGACTTAGACAGAACTTGTCTTCGTTGCTGCCGAATGTTCCTCAATTTACATCATTTCTGACGGATGAGGCAGCTCTCGTGGGGTCCGACCACCAGCGTCTCACCGTCGTGGTCGTCCTCTTCTTCTCGCATTTCTCCTCCGACCTCATTCTTCATCTCTTTAGCTACATAACCTGTGATCAACAGACACTGACTTGTTCACAGCCAGGACCTTCTGAAGGTCAACAAAAGCTCCCAAGGCCTAAACACCTCCACATCTTCACTCCGACCACGTCACGCCTCCTCCAACTATATATTTATTATTATATTGAACAAAGAAGCAGCAAATATTCTGCCGGAGACTGACAGCATGTGATGGAGTTCAGGAGGGCACTGCAATATTTCCAGAGCAGAAATGAGCCAGCGCTCGGTGGCTCGCCAGAGAGCCGCGGGATTAATCTGCGCGACTAAAAATAGACCCCCGCTGCTCGCCGGAGTCCTCGGCGCCTATGCGCTCGCCGCTTTTTTTAACGAGGAGATGAGCCGAGGGTTCAGGAGTTGAGGAGACGGTTCGGGATATGAGGCGCTGAGTCTAGGGTTTTGTTGTTGAGATAACTTCAGAGTCCAAGAGATGAAGGTTGTGAAGACATGAAGAGTCACGGATGAGGGGAGAAGGAAGTGAGTTCAGGGGAGGAAGAGATGAGTCTGGACTCCAACAGATGAGGGACTAGGACAGTGATTCTTAGCCATAGGGCCGAGGCCCTTGGTTTTGCAGCAAGCGCCCCTACAGGGCCGCTAGAAGTTTTTTGTGAGCGCCTCCAAGAGGGCCACTAGTAGTTTTTTTGTTTTACACCTCTGGGCCGTGAGATGCTCAGTTTTTTAATTTTATGGTGATACTTTCATTTACACTTTACTTATCTTTAGTTTATTTATGAAAAAGAAAATATTTCATGATATTTAGACATTGTTTTATTATATTTCCTTTGTTTACAATTGTATTCATGACTTAGAGTTTTTCCAATTTTCACAACAATTCAAGGGCATTTTTCTTCTTTTTTTTCAGTGAATTTGATGAACATAACTTGCACCAGCTTCTGCTGCTGGTTGGACTTTTCCATGACAAATATCTCTGAGCTGATCACATGGTTTCATGTCATTTCACAAGGTTTTGGCTTGTTTATGTATGGATATTGAACACAAATTAAATGAGTAATTCAGAAATCAGAAATGGCACAGTAATGGCTCAGTTCTATTCCTTGAATTGGCCATTTGTTCTGGAAAAGTTGGGCCCTGAGATCAAAAAGTTTAAGGACCCCTGGACTAGGAGACAAGTGAGTGTTGGTGAGAAGGAAGGTTGGGGTTCAAGGAAGGGAGGAGTGAGTGGAGGGTTCCAGACACTTGACGGTGGAGGATAGTCGACAGTAGAAGGTGAGAGGCTAAGGAGAGGACATGGAGTCAAGAGTTCTGGATCAGGAGTCCGAACCTGTCCCACACTTTCAGAGAAGCTTCCGGCCGCGTTCCATTCCTCTGAGCTCTGACTCATCTATGAGTCTCTCCACAGAGCGACAGGAAGTTAAAATCTGTCTAGTTAACGCTCCTCATTTCCTACAGCACCCCTCCGTCGCTGGTAAGTGACCCCGACATGCGCAGCAGCCCCTCGATCCCCCCCTCTCACTTTCTAATAAAGACTAATGTGTTTGCCGACATCGGCCGCCTCTCATTAGCGTGATTAATTGCCTCCTCGATTTCGGTAAACAGTCGAAGCTGCGTTCCAATTTATTCAGAGAAAATGATCTGATCTTAATTAAAACCTGGGATCTTCCTCCGTCACCTCCAGATCTGCTCTCTCCAGGATTCATGAGCCTCGTGGGCAAAACGGCGGCGGCGGCCGTCGAGAAGAGTCTCCTCAAGTGGACGTTTTCTCGCTGGTTTAATTTATCGCACATGCGAGGAAGACGAGGAGGAGGAGGAGGAGGAGGACTCTGCTTTTTATTTGCAGCTTGACACCGACCGGACGGAGACCCTTTGTCCTTGTAGCAAGGTCCCATTTATATAGTCCTGTGGAGGTCGCCGGGACCTCTGGAAGGAAGGCAGAACTGAGCGCTCCTTTCTGATGCCGACTTAAATAACAATACTGTGTTGCTATTTTCAGAGCTTCTTTCTCCTTCTAGAATTCTTGTTTTTGCATTATACTGCTGTTGTTGGGATGAAGGTTAGGAGAAGCAAGTCAGAATACTTATGAGTGAGAGGGAGGGGGAAGAGCGACCATGGGATCATTTCAGAGTGATGGACAGAGGTGAAGAAGAGAGCACAGGCTAGGTGGAGACGCCCGTGACTGTGAACGAAACCTAACACCTGGGTGACCACGACCATAAGGTTTTGGAACCGAAACTGGCAGAACCCTGGTCACACTTCAGGTTGCCTTTATTTAGGTTACAGAACCAACTACAGTGATGTGTTTTGGTTCCTCATGCTGCTTTCTGTCAGGCTCTGTCAGACCCACCCAGAGAGGTCAGAAGATCTCCATCGTTTCACTCTGTCTCCAGGCTGACAGTGCTTCTATAGCAACAGGAAAGGAAGCCTTTTCTCCTCTGACGTATCCGGGAAGCCTTTCCAACACACGCCGACATCGGAGCCGATCGATCGTCGATACCCTGCAGCGGACTTTCATGTAGTTTTAAGAAAAACACGATCGGGGATCGCTCGATCAAAGACGGCGTTCAGACGAGCAGATATGTGCCAGCACGACCCGAAATCTAGTCGTATTTGCATCAAGCAGACATGAAAGCACCAAAATAACCCGAATTATCTTTTAAGGCTGCCGACTGCAGCAGCAGCTATTTTGGGAACCTGCAGAAACACAAAGCTTTTTCCCAAAAGTCACGTTTACTCCTCTTTGTTGGCACAGCAGGAGCAGAAATAGCACTGGAACAACGCGCACACACACGGGCACACGCAGCCAAAATCAAAAAACATGGACACACACCTGCACACAACCTCACACCGAAACATAGACTCACAAAAAGCCAATGCATACCCTCAAATTGTGACTCACAATATGGAATGGCATATTTGTGCACTGGAGTAAACACACTCACAAACATATTCAGCTACACTTGAGTGCATAATTGAACTCCAAATATCACTTAAAAACAAGGTCAGCAACAAAACAACGGTGCACACGCTCGCTAAACACACACACACAGCCTCACTAGCATGCGAACATACTGCACACACGCGCTACTGCACATTTAGAAGAAAAATGGCAGCACACTTCCTGTTTGGGCCGCATGACTTTCTGTCATCAGACGCTTGCAGTTCAGTGTGTGTTTCCTCCTCTGCAGAGCACCTGAAGGGGGCGCTGGAAGAGTACATGCAGCGGCTGCCCAAAGTCCGCATCTTGAGGACCAAGAAGAGGGAGGGTCTGATCCGGACCCGACTGCTGGGGGCCAAAGCAGCTAGAGGGGAAGTCATCACCTTCCTGGACTCACACTGTGAAGCCAACGTCAACTGGCTGCCCCCCCTGCTGGGTGAGACTGCAAACACAAATGGAATGTCCGAACCACACCAGAAGTGAGGTCTAAAACTGAAAAATAAGAAAGGAGAGAAATAAAAATACACAAGATTATACAGTGACACAAGCCCAGAAACATGCAGGCTAGAGGTTGTTATGCTAATTTACTGAGCCGCTATAAGCACTAGCTTCGCCTCAGCCCACAACATCCTCAGTTCTCTGTCTCCTCAGACCGAATCGTCCAGAACAGGAAGACCATCGTGTGCCCAATGATCGACGTCATCGACCACGACAACTTCGGCTACGACACGCAGGCGGGCGACGCCATGAGAGGAGCCTTCGACTGGGAGATGTACTACAAGAGGATCCCCATCCCGCCGGAGATGCAGAGGGACGACCCAAGTCAACCGTTCGAGTAAGTGACCCCGAGATGTTGCCGTAGCGTGAGCTGCACTCAGCTAGTTCTCACTAAAACAACTTGACGCTCGATTGAACACCGTCTCTGACACGTCACCTCTTTTGGAAGAGTTTCCGAATCAGAGCGGCTGGAGTGACTCACTTGGATCATCTTGAGTCAAGAGGAAAATTCCTCCCACGTCTCGTGCAAGACTCGTGGATGTCTTAGTCTAATTGGAAATGACTGCAGCGCCAACACACCCCACACACACACTCACATGCACTCGACCCCACTAAGAGCGTCTGATGCGTGTGGGAGGTGAAAAGGGGCTGACAGGCAGAGTCTCATTACTTTTTAACTTCTTCTTCTGCGGGGGGGGGGCCGAGAGCTCGCACACCCAGAGCCTCTGTGGAACCTTCAGGAGCCACCACTTCACCGCTCAGCTCCTGGAGAGTTTGTCAACACCCCGACTACTCCAGCATGGTGGTGCTGCCTCAGCAAAACTTGGAATCAAAGACAAACACACATTTAGGAATCTGTTTTTTTCTGCTGGGGCCATATTCTGTGAGGGGAGCTCAGAACCTCTGTAGCACATATGTGTTCTCGGCCACGCCTTCTCCCCGGAGAGCTCAGGGGTCACTACAAAGCTGCTGACCACAGGTGAGAGTAAGAAATCCACCGGTCAGTGGAGCGCTTTCTCCATCCTCCTCTCACTCGTGAACGAGACGAGTCTTCATATCTAGTTTTGGAAAACAGCATGTCTCTGACTGATGAGTCCAACTCTCTCAGAAACATCAAACTTGAAGCCGATAAATCCAATTTTCAATCCTCAGTTGTCTGTACGAGACGACAACAACAGACTCTTTAGCAGCACTCGGCGGACGTCTGCGCGGCGACAGTCGCCCGCGGCGCCGACACTTTTATTATGAAGCAGCCGCCATCAATCACTCCTCACACAAAATGCTATTTCAAGCGCACAAAAGTTTGAAACAAAGCAATCATGGCCTCCACAGAAGGGAACCGCGGGAGCGAGAGATTAATGAACCTTGCCGTTTGTGTCGTGGCTGCCATTTCAAAAGCATACAGTCAATCACCGGAAGAGAAGTGCGGCACTGATGACTCCCTGAAACCAGCTGCACGTAGACGGAACGTGACGGAAGTGAGTGGGTCAAGGAGCAACTCCAATGCTATGCATCGACTAGAGGTGTAAGAAAATATGCTTAAATATCGTGATACAGAGCTGCCGGAAATTGCATCGATGTTTTAGCTGAAATATCGGAATACTTCTCTGATACAGGCTAGATATCCTAAGTTGGCTATATCTATATTTATTACGTAGATATTTGATATGCTGCTGCATTTGTGACGTGTTTAATACTGACGTTTTCTTACTGAGTTATTTCACCTATTAAGGAAGCTCTGTTGGTCCAAAATTTAGCTGAAAGTCTCACTTCATAACAGCAAGCTTGTTTCTTTGTACATAAAAATGTACTGAGTTATTTGAATTTGCCCCTAAAAATCATGGCTCAAATATAATATATTACTGAACTTAAAGCACTGCGATAATTGCAATGTATCGTATCGTCACGCCTGTATTGGGATACGTATCGTATCGCGAGATACAGTGCGTCAACCACACGCACGCTACATTATGGAAGTGACGGATGCAACGTGTTTGGGGTGGCATCTTGAGTATCAAACATTGAACTTTGAGCGATACAGTACTGATACAGTAGTGGTTGCTGCGCCTCTCTGATGTAAATTAAGACCCGCCCCCACCTGCTTGAGCGACCTTTAACGCAATGTTAGCGGTGGAGGGAAGTTGCTTAGGTAGTTGGAAACTAGCGACTACTTGGATGCTAGTAGCTCAACAACCGTCGCCAAGTCATGTTTCACGTGAACCTAACCTACCAGAACGCAAATCCAACGATCAACGTTAAAATCATCGGCTTCATAACACGATAATTAATTCAGTCAAGCAGACAATCCGAAACGAGAAGGAAAAACTGTCAGAGAACGACAGACAAGACACAGTTGAACGTGACATTTCGAAGAGTTGGAAAAAAAGATCAAGATCGAGACGCTCAAAGCATAAGACTGCCTCAATATTTATTCTGCCTGTCTGTACTATTGCGGGTGAAGATTAAAACGCACAATATCTAAAACACAGTCAATATCTAAAATGACACACTAAAGAAGTTGCCTTTCAGGCGAGTCCTTGCTGCCTGACATTCTCATGTTTGCTCCGGGAACAGAGCAGACATTTCAGGTCAAGATCAGATGCGGTGAGAGGAGGTGCGTGTGTTCGCGTCGCCACCTGTTGACCTGTTTTCCGCTCGTCAGCTGCTCCAGCTAGAGTCAGGTGGAAGAGCTAACGAGCCGCGAGCGCGACAGAAGCCGCAGGAGGTTAATTGGTTCCGCTGTTCGCGGCGTCTTCGTTACGCCGACAGGAAGTGTGTCACCTAGATAAACATCTCTCTCTCTGATTTCACTCCGCTGCGTCTCTTTTGGGGAAAATATGGCAGCCGGTGTTTCTCGGCGCTAATAAGGTTCTGATGTGTTCAGGTGGAGTTCCAGAGCAGTGATTTTAAAATATTCTGACGAAGAAATGAAGGCAACTCCATTGAAACTGTGCCTCGCAGGTCTCCAGTGATGGCGGGCGGGCTCTTCGCCGTGGACAGGAAGTGGTTCTGGGAGCTGGGAGGATACGACACCGGCCTGGAGATCTGGGGAGGGGAGCAGTACGAGATCTCCTTCAAAGTAAGTCTCTAGCTCTGCAGTTTTGTGGGACTCAAAATGGCTTGCGAGGGGATCGGCAGGAATCCCGACAGCATTTGAACGCATCGCCCCGGACCGTCCAAGTTTCCGCTTCCAGATTCCGCTTCGAACCTCCCAAATAATTTCCCGAGCCTAGATCATTAAGAGGTTATTATTTCCGCCCAGATTAACAGGCGGCGTCTCCTCTCGGCTCAGCGGAGGCGGAGCACTCATTTACCCGCTCCAATATTCAATTTACTTTCCAGCCAGATTCCCATCAGCCGACGAAGGCGGCCGCGTGGTCTCCTGAGGTGAGAAGATTAGCAAGCTCTTCTGCTAATCCTCACCACAAACCGCTGCCAGGACCTCGCCGGATGTAGAACACTTCATCTACTGATACTTTAATCTGAAGCCGCGTCGCCGACGCGCCGATGTGGGAACGTGCAGCTCTCCGCGCTCGCACGGCGACTAGTGAGGCGGCGAGCAAGCGAGCGCACGCACACACGCACGTGACCTTGGATTATTATCAAAACTGCTCCACTAACTTCTCCAGACTCTGCAGGCAGAAGTAATTACATCTCTTGAGTAGAGCCAAGAAAGTTCTCTGGTAATCTTTCGCCAGCTGGCAAACAAGCGCGCATAAATTATCAAATCTTCCCCAAAACTTTGTTGAGAGTTTGTTGCTGCAGAGTTCAGATCTGTGAGTCTGAGAGAGGAAGTTGTCTGTCTTGCTGCTGACTGATGGCAGTGTCCATGACAAAGTCAGGGGCCACATTCAGCGCCTCTGGCTTCTTTTGTCCTCAAATGTGTCAGTCTCTTTTTCATCCCACATCACTTCTGATGATAATGTGTGGAAAAAAATCCTTTTTTAAATTTTATTTCTTTATTTGTTTCTTACAGGAGACCAATGGATAACACCATTTTTGGTGTTAGAGTAAATGTTTTTCTTTCTTCTGCTTTTATTTATTTTTAGTTGTACTGACTTAAAACAATTATATTGCACAAATTAATTTTACATTATAATGTCATTATTATAATTGAAATATACTATCCAAAAATGATTTTTTTTTCATCAACCATTATATCACAAAAGTAAATTTTCCAATGCATTTTCCCAAAAATATTTTCTACATTTTTTAATTAATTTTATTCATCAAAATATATTTAAAAAATTGATATGTCACATTGTTATTTTAGAAATTCTCCTACTGTTACTCTTACTACTAATAATAATGATAATAATAAAGGTTTATTATTGTATAATAGTTTGCAAAAAATCATGATTTTTTTTCGTAATAAATGTATTTTTATTCATATTTTGTACATTATATATTTTATTTGTCATATGTATCGGCCAAAAAAACATCTGTTTTAAAGTTAGTTATATTATATTTTGTTAGATGCTTACATGTTTTTTCCATTGCTTTATGTATCTCTACTTATTTTTTGTTATCATTATATTAAAGAATGTATTTAAAAAAAAAAATTTTTTAATCCTCTTTTGTCACTATTTTTTTGGGGGAAAATGTGGAGGTGCTGATCGTCTTCTGTGCCGTCAAAACTTAAGTTCTTCGTCTAAACATCCTCATCATTTCTCCGTATGTATGTGACAGATTCCATACCCATAATTGCTCATTTCAGATTTGTTTCCGTGGCAACAGGCCTATCAAAAATGATGACGTCACGTGATGCGTGATAACTGCTGCGTCCGTCCGTGGAGGCGTCGCTGCTGTGGCATTATTCATAAATGCGCTGACATGTTGTGAATGTATACTCTGTCTCCATCTTTTATTTATAGTTGGACACCAAGAGAGACACGTCAGTTTTTTTTTTTAAATAAATAAAATACCGATGGAGCTCGTGAGTCTGCCTGATGTTTTATTCATGGTGGCGGAGTGAAGTCTGATGTTGCTGTACCTGAACTGGTGAAGGCACGTCTCACCCTCAACAGTCTCCAAACTCCCGCTAGATAAGGTTGTTTTATTAATCGTACAGTTGCGGTGTTACGTTTGGACTCGCATTTATTAAGATCAATGGGGAAATCTCAGCAGGTTTTGGGGGGTGGTGAAGTCTCTTATTGCTCACAGGCTTCTAAGGAGACAAGCTCCTGGAGATTTTAGCGTCTGTGTTCCTTGGGTTCCCAGCTAGTCTACCTCACTCTTGACAACCAACAGCTATGTATCCGGACATCAATCCAGAGTGTGCCTCTCTCTGCAGGTGTGGATGTGTGGTGGTCGGATGGAGGACATCCCCTGCTCCAGGGTAGGACACATCTACAGGAAGTATGTCCCCTACAAGATCCCCGGCGGGATCAGCCTGGCGAAGGTGAGACTTTCTGGATGAAACACAAATTTGGAGCCATCCTAGCATCAACCAACTCATGAAAGCACTAGGTGTAAATTCAAAGGACGAGTCATGTGACCCTCCTCGACAGCAACAAACCTGCCCATATTTGCTTCCCACACTGCTCAAGCTTCCCGTCTCAGTCTCGTACAGAGGCAGCGGTTTCCATTCCACATCCCAGTCGCTTAAGTCGCATTGTTCCCTCCATTCTTCTGAGAACAAATGTGAATTTGTCTTTGGAGCTTAATCATCTGGGACACAGCGGAGTCTCGGGGCGGCCGCCTGGATTTGGGCTCAGGTTGGCTCAGTGTGGCGTTGGCACGCTTTCCTCCTGATCAACAGTTTTCCCAGCCGCAGAGGAATACTGATGACGGCGAGCCGGCTCTGCCGCCGAGGGAAAGTTGTGATTAAAGAGCGGCTCACCCAGGGGCCTTCTGTTTGTAGGAGCCGTGTCGCGCTGTCAGGATGCTGCTTCCTGTTTGTGAAATGACAAGCCGAAGAAAAAGAGCGGCCCGTTTCATGTTGCTCTGCTTCACGAGACGATGGGATGAATCACCGACGCTTGCTTTTCTGTGACTCACAGAGCCCTGACCAGCTGAGTTTTCGTTTTACCGCCACAAAAGGGAAATATATTTAGATGTTTTCTCCTCATTATCCACCGCCTGTGAGGGCTGGGCCGCTCACTACAGACACATGTGCAGCGCTTCAGACCCGTAAATATGTGTGTTCAACATACACGGTGGCGGGGGGGCAGATAAGAGCGAGTCATGAATGAACACATACACACAGACAGTCACGCAAAACATGTCAACGCATGAAAGACGCATGGAGCATAGAATATGCTCATATATCTTGTTTCCATTTAATTCATTTTCATTTGTTTTCTTCCTATTTTATGTAGCATTTAGCAATAGCATACAAATTTCCCTCCATTTTCTTTTTTCGTTTTTGATTTTTTTTTTAAATGTTGTCCTGATTTGTTGTGTTTTTCATTTTTTTATAATTTTTATTTATTTGTTTTTCTATTTATTTGGTAATTTGATGTCGGTTTTATTCCAATTTTTAATACTGACAATAACTTTTTATTTTATTTTAATTGTATTTTATTTTAAGTTTAGATGGCACATTTTTGTTCATTTTCGACATGTTTCATCATGTAAATAGTGGCATGAACATGTACTTATGTGTGCAACATCACCCAAAACCCATCTGCTAAAATTAAAAAAAAAAAAAAAAAAACAGGAAAAAAAATCTGTGCTATATTTGAAAGACTCCTGCACTATGTTGGTCACTACTTTCCAGTTGAAGTTATGGCATTACAGATTTAGAGTCTGAGATCCAGGAAGTGTGTGATCAAGTCCAAACACCCAGTCAAATGTCCTGCGAGAGCTGATGTCACTCCTGTGCTCCTCTCTCTTCGGTCAGAACCTGAAGCGGGTCGCCGAGGTCTGGATGGATGAGTACGCCGAATATGTGTACCAGCGCCGGCCAGAGTACCGCCACCTGTCGGCCGGAGACATGACGACGCAGAAGGAGCTGAGGAATCGACTCAACTGTAAGAACTTCAAGTGGTTCATGAGCGAGGTGGCCTGGGACCTGCCCAAACACTACCCGCCGGTGGAGCCCCCTGCTGCCGCTTGGGGAGAGGTGCAGTTGGTTTTCTTTACTCAAGTGTAGTAGCATTAGCATTGCAAATAACTAGACAGATAAATCACCAAAACACTCCAGTTATGTTCTCTAAACATTACAACCATCTAAATGTGTTGTTACTGTGGTAACAGAATCGATGACTTTGGGCTGCCTTTGTGGTAGATGATGTCAAATGTTGCCTGTGCGTTGATGCAGTCCTCCCACGTAGCGTCATCACAGATCAGAACGGATCTTTAAAGTGTGATCGACTGGAGTCACTGCAGTGGTCTGGCCTGCTCTGGCTCTTACAGATCCGAAACGTGGGCAGCGGCATGTGTATGGAGATCAAACACTTTGTGTCCGGGAGTCCGATCCGCATGGAGAACTGTGTGAGGGGACGAGGGGAGGTGAACTGGAGTCACGGCCAGGTGAGTGTTCATGTTCGTCACAGACTGTTCCCTCAGAAACGCTGGAGTCTGTCCCTGCGGCCTGTGCCGGTACCAAATGTGTCCGCTTACCAAACGTGTCCTACCCGCCGCGGAGGGATGAGGTCACATCAGGCATATACGATATCACTTTTTTTAAAGTTTTAATGAGCCAGCAGGAATTGAAGTATTGTGATAAAGCCTCGGAGGTGTTTAAAAAAAATTGTGATGTGTAAATTGTGATTATTTTTTTTGGTTCCATTCATGTCAGCCAATCACGCCGCGTTATTCCGCAGACTGTGGAGAAGAACGGACATAAACGTTGCAAACGATTCGATGACAACCATCGCATTTTGTGGCAATAAATGTTACGTATGTGGTGAAAAGCGCCTTGAAATCCTTTATTTCAATTTCCGCTGGCTCATTAAAACATGAAAAAAAAGATCTCGTATTTGCCAGATGTGGCGTCATCACTCCGGGGCAGGTAGGACACATTTGGTAAACGGACACATTTGGTACCTGCACCTGCTCAGGGAGAGATTTTGAAGAAAAATGGCCGCCAAAACAAAAAATTTAGCTGAAGAAAATAATGTGTGTTGTTAAAAAATATTGAAAAAAAAAGTGACTCTGACTGTGACCTTTGCAGGTGTTGACCTTGGGCTGGAGGGAGGACATCCGAGTGGGCGACCCCATGCACACGCGGAAGGTCTGCTTCGACGCCGTGTCCCACAGCAGCCCGGTGACTCTGTACGACTGTCACGGCATGAAGGGGAACCAGCTGTGGCGATACAGGAAGGTGCGTGAGTTGGCTTCTTAACCATCAAATCATTAAGTGTTACGAGCGAACGTGGCCATCTGGCGAGCGTCAGAAGAACAGCCTGCTGTGTTTCATCACAGCTGCCATCCCGTTTAGTAACTCTCTCTGCAAACATTTTCTCCCAACGACGCGGTGATGGCAACACGTTGACACCAACTTTAATCATGTCCCGCTGCGTTGGCTTTGGCGAGGCGCCTGCGGGAGGATCGGGTGAGACTGGAGTTGAAACCTGTGTCTGTGGGCTGCAGGACCGGAGTCTGTACCACCCGGTCAGCAACAGCTGCATCGACAGCAGCCCCAGCGAGCGGCGCGTCTTCATGAACACGTGCGACGCATCCTCGCTGAGTCAGCAGTGGCTCTTCGAGAGAACCAACGCCACCATCCTGGAGCTCTTCAATCGAGGGAGCGACTGACTGCACTTCCCTGGTGAGACCCTGAGAGTGGTCAGAATGTTCTGGACCACCTGCTCTAAACAACTGAATTTGTTATTGTAGGTATTTAAGCGGACAATGAAAACGCAGTGTTTCAGGGAGTGACCATGTGGGGGCAGCGGTCAGCTCGCCACCCAAATATCCAGTCAGAGCGTGAACCCCGACATCCAGAGTCCGAGTGTACGGCGGGACCTCGTGACGGAGAACAGGTAGGTCCTCTTCACTCTCACTTGCTGGCCTTCTTTTGTTTGAACTGATGTAAAACATAATGTACTGTTTTTCATATTGGTCTGCCTTTTTTTCTTTACATAAGTTTATAATTTTATTATTTTTATTTTTATTTTTTGTGTTTTAAAGTGCTACTTTTCATACCGTTTATATATATTAGCTTTTTTAACTGTTAAAATTTTCCATATTTTTCTTTGCTTATTTATTTATCTATTGACTTTTTATATTTAATATTGTTTTCTTGTGTATCTGCCCTGTTTTAATTTTATGCATTTATTGTTTTCAATGTTTTATTCTATTTTTACAGTTGTACAGCACTTAGTGACAATCTTGTATTGCTTTTTTAAGTGCTTTATAAATAAATATAGTACGGTATGGTAATATCACTCTTGAATTTCATTATTTTTATTATACTATTAGACTTTTTCTTATTATTTATTATTGCTATTATGTACTTACTTAATTTTTTTTTGCTACCAAGCTTGCTTACTTGACGGGGCAGTGTTTTTAGCTACAGCATTTGACTTGTCTACACCAGGAAAATATCTTCATTCCAGAAGAATTCTTCCTTTTAAAAGCAGACTTTGTTTAGTAGAGAAGAAAGTCAGTCCTGATCCAGGTCGATCACCTCCTCCGTCTCTCCTCCGCAGGACTGCGAGCTTCACTGCCGTGTTTGGGACCCGCAGGATCAAACTGATTTTTATTTCCGTCACCGTTGCACGGCTGAACTCTGAACTGCCTTAAAACCGGAGCGAAAGAATGTTGGCTTCCTGTTTTTTCACACGAAACTTTAGAGAAGCACATTTTCATGAGAAGGATTCTAAAATATTCATTTGACTCCTGCACTTCAAGAACTCGAGATGTTTTCTACTAGAAACATATTTTATATTTAATAAAGTCGATATATTCTTCCTCCGCTTCCTCATTTCATTCGGGAAATCCCGATGGGGAGTATGACTTTGTTTTTCCGAAGCTATCACAGAAGCGGAATTATTTTGATTTGAGATCCGCTCGAATTTTGAGTCAAACAATAGAATAATGTCACTATTCATTTTTAAGTTTGATACAATATAATTTATTCATGATATCATTTCTTTCTGTTACAAAAACAGTCGCACAAAATGGATGAATTCTTCATGTCAGTGGCTCGATACTGCCACTCAGGTTCTGATGTGAACTGCACCTTTCTGCCGAAGCCCCGCCCTCCAGTCAGTGTGATTCGTAAAGAAGGACGTCGCACTTTGGACAGCGCCCCCTCCTCTCTGGATCCGGCTAATGATCCGACTCAACGCGTTCGACTGCTGCAGACTCGAGGGCATGTGACGACTCGGATCCCATGGGCCTCCGCCTGCGACTCGCAACCTTTCGACTGAATAATTACAGCTAACCTGCGACTCAACGTCCGCGCTGCCGCTGACGGAGGACTGCAGCGGCACGCCGGGGTCACAGGGGACCTGGCGGACGTTTTCGGGTCAAATCCTTTAACACGCTGTTTAAAAAGGGCAGACCAGCGCTGCTCTACAAGCGCGAGAACAGATCCCAGCGGTCGGCGAGGTCAGCGGAATCTTCAATCTCTGCCGGGAAGTTTGATGCTCATTCAGTTGGAAAACCAACTCCAGGAAACCGAAACGCCCCCGAGGCTTTTACTTTCACATCAATTAACTGAACACAATCTTTAAGGGTCATCTACGACTGGAGCTTCAACCGCGGGAGACAGATGGAAACAGTGGTCCGCACAGATGTGGAGACATTTGGTTTCATCATGAAGACAAGTGGCTGACCCGGGCGGGCACGCGGAAAAACGGTGTGAATGTGACCTGTGAATATCCAGTGTCTGCATTTAATGTAAAAAAAAAAAAAAAAAAAGGTTTAATGGAATTCGCCAGTGAATTTTCAAGATATGCACATGTTCATACAGTTCTGTCATGTGTGAACTTCACTATTCTGGATGAATTCAGATCTGATATTTTCTCCCTCCGCTCTTCAGCTGCCTGTGCTTCCTCCTTGATGCCATGAAATACCTGCTATTGTCATGGTTGATAAACACTCTCCATCCTGCCAGAGTGAGTGACGCCAACTGTGGCGGCGCTCATTGTGCCGCCGTCAGCTTCTCGCTGGTCGCGGATGATACGAGCGTCTGTCGCCTCCATCTTTGAACAGATTTATTCAGCGGGCTGTGATTCTGTTCTGGCTCTCCGGGCCAGGCGCCGGTCCAACAGCGGCTCCCGAACCCGAGCCAAACGGCTCTTCATCAACCGCTGAGCGAGGAAGACGTAAAAATGCCAGCTGGAAAGGAGACGACGTTTACTTTAGCAGCGTAATGGAGTTTTTACGTTTTCGCCGGCTGAGCTGGAGCCAGCCGACCTTCCGGGCCTGACGCTGACTTTGGGTCAGAGGATGTGAAGATTCATGTGCTGTTTATGAGTCAGTTTTTTTTTCAGAATAAGAAGATTGGTTACAGCCAAGTCATGAATGTGTGAGCCACATAGCTTCACAAACATCTGCTGAGAGACGGGGAGGAGGTTCATCTCACGCTGCTCGAATCAGTCGACTCATGTTGTTCCTATTTATGACAAGTCAGTATCAGCCATTATTCAAATCATGAATAACAAATACTCCGTATTATCAACATTTATTTGAGCTAAATATTCACATTAATGACAACCAAAATTGTTGGCTTATTTACTCACCATTTAGTATCAACAATCAAAACCACGTTGATGTCCAAGTTTCCAGAATGATCACAGTAATTTCCTTAGCATTTAGTAATAACAATAAAACATACACATTTTTTAAATTGTATTATTTTTCAGTTCTAACAAGAAAATCACTGTGATTATTTTGGCCACAATAAATAAATGAAAATGATTTAAATGATTATGAATTAAAATAATTATTTTTTATGCTGTGTGTGATATGTATAGTTTGGTACAGTAATAGTCTTTCCAATGCTTTTATTTTGAAGGGCAACATCAGGTTTCTCTACGGTTAAAAGGAATGTTTTGTTCATGCCTCAGGAAGAATAGCCGAACCGTAATAGTGACTTCCATAACTCGGACAAGTGAGAGTCCTTCAGGTCAAGTGGTCATAATGTTATGGCGGAAAGCTGCATCTCATTGACAGCCAAGTAGTGACCCGTGAATCCAGCAGTCAGGTCTCCATGGTGACCAGACCCCTCATGTCCACTTTGAGTTCCGTCGGTTACATCAACTGGAATCCAGTCGAGGTAAAACACTCAATTTACCCGCGAGGCCTTGGACATCATTCCCGCAGAGACGTTTTCCTCTCCTCCTGCCGAGGACCTTGACGCCGCCGCGGTGAACAATCTTGGCTTTTAGCAGCCCATTTGTCTCCCGTCACAGTGAGGGTCAGACGCAGTGAAGCTTTCTGTGGAGAAGATGCTGGGTAGGAGGGATGGTCTTCGGGTTGGAGACCTCTTACCAAACTGATGGTGAAAAAGAGATTAAATGTAAAAAAGAAAAAGAAAAGAATTTTTTAAAATGGTGAAGATGGGAGGGAAATAAAGGGACAAATAAAACAAAAAAAGAAGACCATGGCAAGGAGAAAAGAAAGTAAACAAAAAAGTTCTCCATGGCAAAGCGCAAGACAACAATACTCAACTGACCTGCAAATGACTTCCGTAGAATAAAATGCATGAAGACGTTCACAAAGTTGTCAAATAGAAAAAGAAAAGAGGAGGATCAGATGTCCTCCAGAATATTTCCTGCTGCTGAATAATCCCAGAGCTGGAACGCTCACCTCAAAAAAGAAAATCATGTTTTAAGTGAGTCATGTTCGGCATACCAACGTCGACTTCCAAGCATCGCTCTCTCTCCGATAAGGGAACTCTCGGAGGACGGGCTCTGTTTTCCACGAATCTCAATATAACCGGTGCTATCAGAGAAGTACAGAGCGGCAGACAATGTAGGAGGAGATAATTTGATCAACCTGAGCCTGCAGCCGCAGTGATGGAGGACGGATTTCCCTTCGGAGCGCCGTCCTGGAATATTAAATGGTGTTCCTCATCACACGCTCCGCTGAGTGCTGGTTTAGATGCAGCCTGAGATGTTGCAGATGAGAAGGTTCATCTAGAGTTGGACCAGGTGGAGAACCCCTGGAGACCCTCAGCAGGTCTTTGAAGACGCTGCGACCTGAGGGGGGGGGGGGGCGATGGGGAGTTGTTAAGCCGCTGTGATGAAACCTGACTTCCAAGACTTTGTTGGATGATGGATGTTGGATCAACGGTTGAAAGCGGGAACGTCAATGTGGAGCCGCGATTCATCTGCACACCTCCATCACTCGTGATCCAGACCTTAAGACTCTTGAATGCCTCCACCTCACCTGGATCTCATCTCAACTTGGACAGCACATTGGACCATTTTCTGACAACCATGGTTACAAGTTTTGAGTCGGACGTAGATGATTGGGGAGGAGGTTTGTTTCCAGGAGAGACTCGGGAATAGACCTCCTCTTCATGAAGGAAAGCCAGTCATGATGCCCTCTAGTGAGGAGCTCTCCCTTCAAGATGCCTCCTCACTGACGCCTGAGGACGTGACCTGTTCATGTAACGTGTCCTTCACGAATAAAGTCATTTTTCATGAGATCTTCTCGTGTGAGCAACATCTCTTCACTCCACTCTCCATCACAGCTCCACCAGCTGAACTGACACGGGAGGTAGCAGGTTCGATATTTCTCCTTCACCACAAAGTGATGTGATCAGCGCTTCATTCTCAGACTCAGAAAAAACTATCCACCACTGTCTCCAGGTAACTGACGCACATGTAGCCACCACGCTGCCATGGCTGCTTTGGATGCGGCTCACGCGGCTCCACCGCGGTGTTCAGACACATGTTCAGGGTGCAGGGTAAAAGCCTGGTGGCCTTAATTGCTGCTAAAGCATGGAGCGGCACGCCAGAGCATCTAATAAAAGCCGTCAGACTCGATCATCCCGGCTAGAGAGGACGCCCCGCGGTGTCCTGAACACTTTCCATCAGGTTATCGATTCGCTCGGGCAGCAGCATCAGTCAGCGACGCTTATTAACCCTGAAGAGTGGCGCGGCGAGACGGTCCGGGCTGCGGTGCCGAGGGACGCTCCGATGCTCCACTTCTGTCAGGGAAGATGCAGTGGGCCTTTGAATGGAAGTGCTTCGTCATACACGTGTGATGGAGGCAGGAGTGTTGACAGAGATGGAAGTAGGAGTCAACCCAAGGATGCCGAGTTAAAACCTGGAGCTGTCGTAGTAAAGCAAGAAGCTTTCAGTTGAGGTCCATTAAGAGGTAGTGCTCTACTTTGACAGTGCCGGGTCACACTTGTTCCCAATTTGTAAATAAAATGAATGTGAAGTTTGTTTGTTTGAACAAAAACAGATTTTTTTTTAACTTTATTTGTTTTGTTATTTTTTTGGTCTAAGATCTATTTATTTGCTCATAATTTGTATTTATTTATGAATTATTTTGTTATTTTATTGTTGTTTTTATGTTTTATTGTTTTTTGTTTTGGTCCAAAAACTATTTATTTGGTCAGACTAAAAAATATATTATTATTGTTATTATTATTTAGTTGTTGGGTTTTTTTGGTCTAAGAAATGTTTATTTGGTCAGAATTTTGTATTCATTTATTTATTTATTATTGTATTTTTTTCTTTATTTGTTTGTTTTGTTTTTGTTCAATATTTATTTATTTGGTCATACATTTTATTAAATGAGATTAAATTAAATTTATTTATTTATTTTGGTCCAAGAACTATTTATTTATTTATTTATTTTTGTCCATGAACTGTTTATTCAGTCAGATTTTTTTTTGTTTAGTATTTTATTTTTATTTATTTATGTTGTTGCTGCTGTTGCTGCTGTTGCATGTGGACAGTCAATTTTGTCATCTGTTGTTTTTCCCACTGTCAGCCATTTTCAATTCATCATTCCTTTTAAAAATGATTTTATATTTATTTGCGTAGAAAAGCTTTCAATTGCGGTCCACTTTGACGGCGCCGGGTCAGACTTGTTTCCAATTGGGACTGGACCTGTAGGTGTCTCTGGTTCTTGTTCACCAGTGAGGGAAGGATGGATTGGTCTGCAGTGACAGCGCCAATCGTCGTGCAGAAAGAGCACAGCCACCCGGTCACCAGATACTCTGGACTCTCTCTTGAAGCTCAGGAATCCAGGAGACACCTTGAAGAGAATCTCTGCTCCTCCAACTGAGTTGAAGATGCCCTTGTCAAGATGCTCCTGGGCCTGAGGAGGCCTGTCATTCATTGGACCTGGAGAGCTGAAAGAGGTTTCCGGAGAGATGTAGGTCTGGGTCTCTTTATTTTGGCTGCTGCCCCCTCAACTCTGGGAGCAAAAGTAGTTTTGTTTGATAGGATTAAACAGAGAGTCTCCAGCTGAGATGTGAACGTTGCGTTTGATAAGAATCACGTTGCTGCTGATCTCAGAACATGAGCTGGACCGGTTCCATCACAATCACAGACCTTTGGAACGTGAAACGATAAACTTGTGATCACATAAAAGGGCATTAACTTGGCATCACTTGACTCTTCTGCGAAACAAAACCCGACTTTCCTCTGAGCCGAGACCAAAAAGCCCGGGAGCCAGATAACTTGGCAGAATCTCCAGGTCTGCATTTTGATGTTTCTCTATATCGACAAAGTGTGACGGCAGCTGCAGCCTGCCGGCATCGCGCCGGGTCTTCCAATCTTTGCAGAATATAAAAAAAACTGTAAGTTCTGTTTGGCTCTGCAGATGATCATCCAGACGCTCGGGTGCTGATCAGAACTGACAGAAGTTCTGCTTGAACTTTGGATGTGGAAGTGAACAGAACACACGCCAGCGGGTCGTTGGCTCCACTCCACTGAGTTCTCTTCTGCTAAGCTGCTATCTTTGACCCTGTCGGGACTCTGATCCTGGTGTTCTGGCTCCGACTCATCACCAATACTGGACTGGATCTGAGGCACGGTTCATTAAACAGCACAGTCCAAAGCATCCATAGTAGTATTAATCTGAGCGAGTCCCGTGTGACTCCAGTTCAGATTGAATCCTACAGATATTGGACAGGAAGGAGTTTCCTCGATCGCCCTGAGTCAACATTGATTTTCTTGGACCTACATGAGGCGATGAGGATGCTACTCGGCACTGACTCGTTGAGGGACTTGACTTGATTGACACTGTGCAGTTCTGACTCCAGTTAGTTGACAGGAAGTAGTTGTGACTCATTTAAACTCCGAGGAGAATTATATTAACATTAAGAACAAAACACTTGTTACCAATGAACTCGACAAAAGTCTAAATTTAGGCTTTAGCTGGACAGGAAGTGGCTCTGTCTCGAGGCTGTAGCATGAATCCACCCGGGCCAGAGTCTCTCAGACTGTTGACCAGGTTTAACCTCAGCAACACTCCTCAGCAAAAGCTACAGGAACAGGAAGTGATGTTATCCTGACAGCAGTAGGTTTGATGGTGTTCAAAGCAAATGTCGCAGCGGGAGCGAAACTGACGCACAGGTGTTTTCAGCTCCCCTTTCTTCTTCGGCAGATACTTCCATGAACGTTTCTGGAAGGACCGCAGCAGCTGATAAACACGCGTCTCGTTCTCATCTATTATTTACTCACTTCCTCCCTGCGTGCAGTCGCTTTTCAAGTCAAGCAAAACTGGTGGCCTGTTTACATTCCACGCTGGTTGATTATTTATGCTGGATAATCGGCAGCCAGCGTGTGTGTGCATGTTAGAGAGCGAGGGAGAGAGTACAAACAAAAGTTTTGCTCTGGAGTCCCGGGGAGATTTGCACCCAGAACCTTTTATCTTCCAGTGACGAGAGAATGTTTCCTGATGTGCGTCAGCTGTCTTCGTCCCTGTGAAGCTCCAGCCTCAGCTCAGAATGACATGTGTTTGAAAGTGCTGAACTGAAATTATTGTGAAGTTTGTTAGCTTGAACAAAAATAGATTTGTTTTAATTATGCTATTTGTTTTGGTCTTTTTTGGTCCAAGATATATTTATTTGGTCAGACTTATTTTTTTAAATTTATTTATTGTTATTTTTTTTGTTTGCTTCTTTGTTTGTTTTTTGGTCCAAGAGCTATTTTTTTGTTCAGATTTCAAAAAATGTATTATTCTTATTATAATTATTATTTAGTTGTTGTTTTTTTTTTTTTTTGTTGTCCAAGAACTATTTATTTGGTCAAATTTCACAAAATGTATTATTACTATTATTATTATTTAGTTGTTGTTGATTTTTTTTTTTTTTGTCCAAGAACTATTTATTTGGTCATATTTCTAAAAATGTATTATTACTATTATTATTATTTAGTTGTTGTTGTTGTTTTATTTTTTTTTTTGTCCAAGAACTATTTATTTGGTCAGATTTTTTATTTATTTATTTTTGCTTTTGCTATTATTATTGTTTGTCTTTGTTCAAGAACTATTTATTTTGGTCAGACTTTAATTTTATTATTTTAATTTATTTTATTTTATTCTGCTCCATGAACTGTTTATTTGATTAGATTTTTTTTAATTTAGGATTTTATTATTATTTTCATGCAATTATTTATTTTTTGCTGCGGATATATGTGCACGGTCAATTTTTTCATCTGCTGTTTTCCCACTGTCAACCTTTTCTGTCATCAATAAAAATGATTTTAAATTGTGTTGCAACCTCATTTTATTCCATTTTGCTACGCGATTTTCAAATCATATTTCATCGTCCCTTTCAGAGAATGACTGGAGACGACGCAACAACATTAACAGGTGCTGTCACTCAACTCGGACGACGCTCACCTGAGCACTGACGGAGCTCAGGTGAGGGAGCGGGACTCTGTCCACCGGGATGCAGCTCTGCTCAAGTGTAGCTTCAACTTCTGGTAGAAGAGAAGTTCACTGCAGGCTTCTGCTTCAGATGTTGATTAAACTGATCATAATGAATCAGAGCAGCTCCGAACATAAGAACCATCTGCTGTGGGATTCTTATAATCTCCAACGTAGAATGTGAAACAACTCCACTGCACAACTCTCTTAAATCTAATGAAATGAAAAGACGCTCTGCACGCTCTTGACTCTTCTCACATCAGACTGCAGCTGTTGCCGATGGAGAATCGACCGCAGCTGCGCCGTCGCAATCGGCTCGGTCTGAATAGAGACAGTGGAATCCAAGTGCCTTTCTTGTCACGTCACACAAGAGCATTTGAAGACGGGATGGTGATGAGTTGAGGCGAGGAGGAGAGGTCATCACCGGGGGAAGGAAGCGGTGAGGAGTCTCCATGGACGATGATGTTTGCAGATGATATAGTTATTTGCAGTGGGAGAGAGGGTGAGGATGAAGGAATGAAAACAGTTTTGGGGGCAAAATTCCTGAGTGATGGACAAAGATGGAGGGAGGTGAAGAAGTCGGTGGAGAGAGAATGAAAAACTGGCCACTGCCAGGGTCAGAAATAGCAGTTCATGTGGAGAAGTTTGCAGACACAGTTAGGCTCTCCGACTAATTTCGCAGCTGGAAGGCTTCCAGAGCTCCGTCTATTAGCCGGCAGCTCTGCGACATGTTCCGGATCCTTCCCTCAACAGTCACAGCAGCTTCACCATGTTTCCATCTCAGTTCGATTCAGCCTGAAGACAGGTTTGTCCACCATAATCCTGCCTCAGAATCATGCCCTTTTCCCAACCTCCACAATCTCCTGGCATCTCCAGAAAGTCGACACACAAGTTTTGAAACTCTCAGCAGAGCGCAGGCGCGGGAGAGTGTTTATGGATGAGGAATCAAACGTCTCTTTCATCCGTCACTCTGGCCGTGGCGTCCACGGCAGCGGGGCCGCGCCGCATCAAAGCAGCGCTGGTAAATGGATTCCAGGCTCAAACCCGTTGAGAAAGAAAAGCGGGATTATCGCTCCAGGGTGGCTCTGCTGGTGTCGAGAGGTCAGCAGATTATTGCAGCGAGTGTTTATCGATCACCCTGGCGCTGTCGGCGGCGGGTCACAATCCAGGCTGCTGCTACGGTTCTCACAATTGTGTCCGTGATTGGCAGAGAAAATATCTTTGCAGAGCAGTCAGTCATTCGAATACATGAAGTGTGGAGGTCTGTCCACTGCACCACTGGAATAAGAACGACCTCTGAAGGGACGCAAACCTTCTGAGGACCTTCTGTCAGGTGCGAGTGTGTCAAGCAGAACGTCTCAGGCTCAGAAATGTGATTTGAAGGAGCCAGTTTGTAACCAAACGATGGCAGGGATGTTCAGCAGTCGCTTCGGTTTATCCGCTCTGACAGGCGAGCGAACACGGGAGAAGCCTTTTCATCTGGAAGAGGCGACCGCGCTTTCCTCGACACTGATGTAGAACACACGGGACAGCGACTCGCAGAAGAAGCTCACATTATCGATTTTGTGTCCAAATCTGCGCAAAACGCCACAACGCTTCCGCCTGGCATCCCACGTTGCTGTGTCTCAGCAGAATCCCCCCGCAGCCAAAAAGCATCTGCTCATGAGGATAAGGAGCAGTCGGCGTCACTTAATGGATCTCGGGCTAATTCGAGCGGACAGCCGGAGGACAGCGGCAAGCGGCGGCGGGAACGTTGGCCGCCTCCGAGACTCTGCTGTAGACCTGCACCGCTTCGGATAACAGAGGACAGAAGTGATCTTGTTGTTGTTGACTCTTTATTTTTAACCGCCTGGAAGAGTCATGAGGGGTGAAGCGTCTCGGTGAGAGCGGCGGAATCTGAAACTGTGATGGCAAACTTCTGGATACAATAGTTCTGAGTGGTGAGGGTTTGTCGGAGTGTTGTTTTCATTCACAAAGTAAACATGAAATAAACATTATGGTAGAAGTTGTCTCTATTGGGTTCTGTTAGTGTTATGAGTCACAACAATGGTCTTTATTTTGCTCTCCGCCAGTGTCGCCAGGTGCAGTGTATCCGCTAACAGCTAGTGCTAGGAGGTAGCCCTGATAACAAGGTCTGGTCTCCTGCAGAAGGTCATCGAAGTCCTGCACTCTGACCTTCAACTGGAGAGCTGTTCCTTTTCAGTTCAGCAGCAGAGCCACCACCCCGGTTTATTTAGCTTTCATTTCCAGGTTTCAACTGCTCCATGTTGTTTTCATGAACCCTTTTAATTTGGCCCTTAGCTCTTGCTCTGTCCTCGCCCGCACTCATTTATGATCCATCTTCACTGCGAGCAACAGAGCTGTTTTTGAGTTTTGATCCACGGCTACAATCGTTCCTGGATCCCCTCTGAACATCTTCAGGGGCGTAGCAGAGACGATTTTACCGTTTTCCATGGTAACAGAGTGTGAGACCATGTTTTATTTCCTCTTCTTCCTCTGCTTGAGAAATGTTTACGAACAATCAGGCACAGCAAGGATCTGAACAGTTTCAACAGTTATAAAAGGACCATTTTATCCCACTGGCGCCAAGCGGCGATGGCGACCGCAGCTTGCTCTGATGAAGCTACAGGCCAACAATCCCAGCCATCCAAGTCCCTGTACAGAGCACATTGTTCAGCTGGGATAGAGAAGCCAGACCTCCGGAGCTCTTGACATCCATCTTCAAATTTTGATGGAGCACCAAATTAGCGGCTCGCCGTAGCGCGCAGATCTGACAAATGTATTTGTAACCTGACAAATGTGCCGCTCACATGAATGACAAATTCAGGTCGTCCCGGACTCTTTCATCCATTTTTAAATAAATGTTGCGCGTCGAAAATCGTCCCAGGTGCTCTGTTGACCCCTCTGTGCACCAGAGGATTCATTGTGTTGCTGCTGGTCCAGGAGCCTCCTCCTTCTAGGGTCCTTCCACCTTTAAAGTCCAACTCTCTGCTGGGACATCGTGATGAGACCCTCATAGCTTTCACTTCAACCACAGAATAAAACTGCAACAAAAGCAAAGCAAAGCAAAACTGACACGTCCCCAAAGCCAACTGGACAGAAGATATTGCCAAAAAATAGCAATAATAATAATAATAATAATAATAAATATTCCACAGAAAAAAATCACAATGCTACAAAAGTTACCATAAAACAATACATTAATAAATAAAAGAAATAAAATTAAATAGAAAAAAAATACTACAACAACTACATCTGAGTTGCTGAGGAAAACGTCCAACAAGAACACATTTTGGCAACATTTTTAACTATTATGATAAGAAAACTAAAGAGAATGTTTTAAGTAAAACCACTAGGGGAGGAAATAAAATAAAATAAAATGATATGTACAGACCACAGACCACATCTTGACCACTTATGTTCCGGTGCAACTGTAAATTCCTCTGTGGTTGGATCACATGACCTCAGACAGGTGAGTCCAAACCCTCACCTGGACAGGTTTGTTTTCCCCTGAAGCCTGACTTGATGATGCACCTACGAAGTGAAGGTGTCACCACAAACCCGCTCTGCCACAAGACGTTGGTCCCGCGGTGGAAGAGTGACACAAAAGTGGAGCAGCAGCAGGTTTAACCTCCTCGCACGAGCGCTGGAGCAGCGGGTGACGAAGGGTTAATGCTCCACAAACGAACACCGAGCTGAATATGTATGAGCCCCGCGTGGCGGAGCAGAGGAGCCTGACAGGAAGTCTTCCTCATTAGCTCCATCTGAAGTCGACACGAGCGCGCGCAGCTCGCCGTCCACCTCCAGCTCTGCAGGAGGCGCCACGAGAGATCTGTGGCGGCGCCTTCTTTACGGATCCCCCGTCTTGCCGCTCTTGACTCTTGTTAGCCGACTTTCGTGTCGGAAAGTTTGTTTGCTGTTGTGAGAGGATGTGGGATGAAACGCTTTGACTCATCTCCAGCTCGTGTGGGTTCAGTGAGCCGAGGAGATCTGGTGTTTATACTTCTCTCGCTTCTGCTGACTCATGACGGACCAGCTTTACTGGAGCCAAACATTTGTTATTAAGTTCACCCATGCAGCAACTTTAGTATCCACCAGGGGGGGCTACTTAAATTCCTGCTCGCGGGTTAATGCATGAACCAACAAGCTGCAGCGAGCTTCTGCTCCACAACATCCCGCCGCCTTGAAAAACTTTTATTAAATATTGATACACGCCTTAAAAAAGTTTAAAAGGGAGTCAAAGCAGAGACTTAGCCACATCGCTCTCAACTTCCACTAAGTCCTGGAGAATAACTTATTCATGAATTCATTTTATGCTTATTTCTCCCTCGCGTTGGTTCATATCTCATGAAAGCAGTTTACAGCGGCATGGCAACTCGGGGGATTTTATTTGCGAGCAGCTGAACGGCGAGGAAGCAGGGTGGGTAGTGATATCATTAGTTGTCCGCTGGCCTTTTATATTGTGGCAGGGAAGTGCAGACGGGACTCCGGGGATGAACCGAAGAGCGGCGAGAGCTTCTGTTTCTATGACGACAGGCTGATCCTCCATGTACCGGGGAGCGCAGAAAAGTTTTCACCAAAAAAATCTGTCTTGAAAGGATCATGAAGGAGCAAACAAATGTGAGGTTTGAGCCTCCTCCGGAGCTTCTGGGCGTGTCCTCAGGTCATGTGATCTTGGGTTTTGCCATAGAGAATGTGTCGGGTTCTTTGGTAAAACTCGTCCTGTGCGCGTTCCCCTGCGACGGTTACACGACGACCTTTGTCCTGGTGTTGCCGGGGTCCCAGGGAGCACAGGCGGACAAAACCAGCAGTTTATGATAAAACCAGATGCAGCCGTGGGGCCCGCAGGCTGGGAGCACCGCGAGGATGGGAATCTTCATCTTCTTTGATGAATAAAAGATGAGCGCCGATTCTATAGAGCTCTCTATTTGACTTGAAATATTTATACATCCTTTCTTTTGTAAAGAGAAGCCGGTTCCAGCGGAGCACCGGGTCAAAGACACTCCAGAGTCTCTTCGGCGCTTCTCCTCGGCAGCTGGTATGTCTTCGCGTAATTATCGCCACGTGACGTGGAGACGGGGCGGCGACAGAGAGACCGCTCCAAACTCATGGGACATAAACTGTCCTCCTTCACCACCGACTCACAACACAGCGGAGTCAGCTTCAGAGCAACTACTGCTCTGATTAAAATCCACTTCCCCAGCATCAGTTCTGGGGATTGTTCCGGATTATTTCTTCACATATATATATATATATATATATATATATATATATATATATATATATATATATATATATATACGTGGTGAAGGAGGGCATGAGGTTTGTAGGTTTGAGAGAAGAGGAAGCAGTGGACAGGGTGAGATGGAGGAAGATGATCCGCTGTGGCCACCCCTGAAGGGAGAAGCCGAAAGGAAAAGAAGAATTTCTTCACATATATGACTCCATTTATTAGCCTGTCGACAGGCAAAGCTTGCCCGCTAATCCTTGATGATCCAGTTTTATCTTCAACTACTACTTTGTGCACCTCTTAGATTGACTTGGCGGGCAGAATCTGGCCCACGGGCCTTGGGTTTGACACCATCACAACACGCAGAAAAAACAGGTCTTCACACAAGCCTCATCGACGGAGTGTTGCGTTCACTTTAACATCCGAGAAGACAAAGTGCTCTTGAGCAGGTAAGTGTTCATCAGCGCCGGCAGCTTCGTTCAGTCGCAGGAACCTCGAGGTCTCCTGCTGCGTTGTCTCATTTCTAGCTCACTCAAATCAGGTGTCAACGTTCCTCAAAACAGTTGTGTGGAGTCTGAAGGAGGAGCACAGGACTTTTTATCCAGCCGCTTCTCTTTTTCAGTTTCTCTCTGAGGGTCCTTTTGCTGCCTCCTTATCCCCACTGTCTTCATGTGAAGAAAGAGGGAAAGAAGCTGGGTCATCCAGGAGAGAGTCCAAGGTCAGATCCAGATCCAGTGCTTGAGGATGAGGCAGCTGCTACTGCTACAAGTTCCTTTGTGATGTTTGAGCTAGTATCTCTACTGGAGAGTCCAAGGTCACTCGCTCAGTCGAACCAGAACCTGGAGATGGATCCATAAAACCAGATGTTGACTGGTCCAGGCTCAAAGTCGAGAGTTGACCCAGGCTTGGCGTGAGGTGCTCCAGGTTCCTTCATGATGGAGTCCAAGTTCAAGGTCACTAACTCAACAGAGCCAGAACCTTCATCCTGACCGATCCTGGGACAGCTTGACTCGATTGTAGGAGCCGATCCAAAAGCAGCGATCATGCAGTCATGCCGCTGGTCGCTGCTCTGGAACGGCTGATTAAAAATGTGGAAAGTGAATTCTTCACAGGGATTAGAGGAGGTCGAGGCTGGAGAGTGCGGTGAGAGCCACGTGGAGAACTTCTTTTTCTCATGCGAACTGCGCCGGCTTAAGCCTTTCAACTGAACTTTGCTCATCGTAATCTAATAACTGTAATTTCCTAAACCCTTCCCGGCTTAACTCTGCTCCAGTGCAAGTGTGTAATTGGACCAAAGCGTCGGGCTTTGCATCCAGATGAGCCACTTAAGAGAAGAATCGCTGAGGAGCAGAGCAGAGAGCAGGAGAGGAGCGCTGAAGGTTCCACGTACTTGAAAGGAACTTCTTATGTGCGGTGATGAGTCGTAACATGCCTTAATGACTCGCTTCTTTAATATTATGTTCCATTAATCCACCGGGGGAAGATGAGACAGCGCACCTACAGTGGTGAGACTGCACTCTCCACTTCCTCTGCTGAACTGTTGTGCTGTGTGGGGCTCATTTCTCAGTGCCTCCAGGATTTCGTTGACTTTTGAGGCACCAATAAATGTCCCGTTTGGTGACATGTTTTTTTTTTATTTATTTATTTGCAGTGATCATTTATGGTTCTGTAATAACATGACAAGAAATAATCACCTTTGTAAATTGACTTGTGAAAAACTAGTGTCATTTTTTTAGCCTAAGGAAATTATGATATGGTCGAAAGGAGACTGAAGTAAATTGGCGAATTTGCAAGAAAGTCGCTGTGACAAAATTGCAGCGCCGCACTGAACTTGTGGGGATTGTTACAAGACACATAATACCCATATATATATATATATATATATATATATATATATATATATTTTTTTTTTTTTTTTACACAGCAGTCCATGGTTGACATTACCTTATTTATATATTTCTTGTGTTTGAGCCCCATACTGTTGTTCACCTCGAAATTTGCTTGTTGTACATCAATGTTACTTCTAGATCAGGCTCACCAACATGGTGCACGAAGGAAGTGGCCCACAGGCCGTTCAAAAAAAAAAAAAATCTTCTAATAATCATTTTATTATGTTTGATTTTGTTACACCATTGGTAAATATTGTGAAAACTCAGCAGCATTTGAGAGGAATGTAATTTATCACCATTATATACAAGTTACATCCAACTGGATCCAACCAGGATCGGTTCCTACTAACCGGTCGTAAGTCAGATTGGACGTAAGTGGAATGCCATTCTAAATAGCCAACGTGAGGGTTACTACTGTTACTACTAGTTACTACTACTGTAGTGGTAGATGGCAGTGTGAGAGTGAGATGCTGGGATACTGTGCTGCAGTAACTTTGTACGTGCTGCTGTGCTGCTACTTGCCAGACATAGAAAAGAAAAAAAAAAGAAAGCATCTGCTGGCCGTGGTCGTAAGTATGGGTGGACGTTAGTAGGTTGTTACTTGTATTCTTATGTCAGAAGTGTGTGGAGAACCGCCATCGGGTCACACAGTGCCCTTGGAGTAGCTTGTGGTTGCTAAAAGGTTGGTGACCCCCGTTCTAAATGTTAAATTCAGCTTTGCTTTGCCATCTCTGCCCACAACAAGTGTCAATTTTTTAATTCAAAAGTCATCTTTTTAAACTACAGGTTGCCTGCGGACTGATCCTGGCAGTTGGAGCGATGCTGCAGGGTACAGCTGGTTCCTGTGGTGGCTCCGTAAAAGCCCATCCCAATAGCCGTGCTTCGCTTTAATCTCACCTTTTCAAGCGTTTCCAACAGCGTTCATTGATGTATAAATAAAGATCGATTGAAGGAACATTTAAAATCATCCTGGATCTGATGAACACCTCTGTTGTTTCCATGAGGGGCCACATCAGCGCGTGAGTGGCTCCATGGGAGATGACTCACTTGACTGGCCGGCGCAGGATTGTGCTGCTTGTTAGTTTGTTTTGAAGTGAAGGCTAATGGGCGATCCGTTCTGACTCGCACGCGGTCTCTGACACGCGGTCTCTGACACCGCCGGCCAACCACAGGCGGCGATAACAAGACTCTGGAGGGCGAGCGGCCCCACTGCCGGCGCCTTGATCGCACTTAAGTCGGAGAAATAAGAGTCCGTCATTGACCAGCGCGCTTGATTGGCTAACTGTCGATAAAACTCAGCAGGGCTGGTTTTTAATTTGTGGGCGCTGCAGGTAATGAGCTGGGTTACATTCGCTCCGTGGCTCCACTCGGGTGTAGCGCCTCTGGCCGGGAACACTTTGGGGACCTCCGTGAGCCTGAGGCAGAGATTTGCTCGGGCAACAGCCGGCGTTGCTTCTGCTGGAGCAGGTTTGTGTGGGGCACCAGAGCTGGAGTGGAAGTATCAGTGAGATGCAGAACAACTTCATCAGTGACTTTGTGAAGCAACAAAATTCATAACTTTGTCTGGACCTTTTGATTTGCACATCATAGAATGTTTCATTCCTACCACTTCTCTCTTGTTTGGCTGAACTTTATCTTTTTGTTTGGTTTTAACATTTATATCCTTTTATTTTTAAGCTCAAAATTTTGAATTTCTGTCTCATGATTTGTCATATCACGCAGTATTGACTGCAGCAGTAAATTGAACTTTTAGGAATGTACATTTAGAATATCATTTTTTTTGTCTCAATCTCAAAATTGTGATTTTAATTTACATCAATTTATCTTTCAGTCATTTTGACTATTAAAACACACTATCCAGACTCAGATTATTATTTTAAAAATCTATTGTGTCACCTTGTTTATTTTTCCATTCACTTTCTGTCTTGACACTGTTGGTTTTTGAATCACATTTATCTTTTTCTCTTTCCACTTTCAAATCACATAATTGCTTATTTCTAAGAGAACATTTTGACTTTGAATTCCACATTGGCTTTGTTCATTTTTTGGACTTATCTCCAAATCATTAAAAAACGATGGACTTTCTCTTTCATCGCTGAATTTTTGCCACATTTTTTTCTGTCTGGTTTTGGAGGTTTTTAATCCCAACTTCATGCCTGATTGACTTTCCTGCATCAGATAACAACCTCACCAAGTGAGTCCTTCACATGCGGCGGGATTGTTTCCTCTTCTGTGACAAAGCCAAACTGGTTTATGAAAGATTTGTCGATGTGAATGACTCTTTTGTGCTCGGCAGAGATACAGAGCAAGCGTGTGAGTGTGTGCGTGTGAGTCGCATCTCTGTGAAATATAAAGTCAGGTCTTTGTATGAAGCTGCTGCTCTCAGCAGACATCGACCTTCCAGGAGGAAAAGAGTGGAGGAGGATGGGAAGATGGCAACAAATGAAGGGAATATTATTGATGTGTCAGAGCACAGAGAGAGAAGAGGAGTCTTCAGGAGCACAATTTATTTTTCATCTTACAAACCTGTATTTTAAAAAATAATAAAATAAAACTAACGTGTTCACATTCGTCCCTGTAAAGTACAGTAGCAACTTTTTTAAAGTCTCGCCAGCAGGGGTCACTTTACATGAGCAGGGGGGTGGAGGAGGGCGGGGGGTGGTGGTGGTGACACACATACACACACACACACAAACAATAAACTGCCATGAAGCAAACAGTTATAGCCAAAGGGCCAATACACACACACACACACACACACACACACAGCTCCGCGGTACATTATTTAACACCTGGAAAATAACTCGACAGAGTCCACTTTTTCTTGCTGAACAAAATATGTTTTAGCTGCAGGTTTCAATCTTGGAGAGTCGAGGGTGACTTTCTAAGATATATATATTTATATGAGTACTATTTCAGTCATTTTTCTTAGCCACTGTAAACACCTCTGAACAGTTAAACCTGTCGATTGTCCATGACAGCGTGAAGCGTTCACCTCTAGAGTCGCGACTCTAGTGGAGCGCTTGTCGACGCTTCACTGTGTGATGTAAAGTCTCACTTAAGCAGCGAGGAGAGAGGAGGCGGAGCACGGTCCGGGGAAGAGACGTAGATTGTCCTCCTCAATTCTGAGGAGGTTGTAAATATCAAGAGCAGTTGCTGACTGACGCAGCAGAGGAGGAGTCAGACTGTAAATCCTCCAGTGATTCCTCTTAAAGTGCAATTGAAAGGTTTGGTTTGAAGCATTTTCAACTTCTGAGATGTAAAATCCAGTGAATCGGACGACTGAAGAATAAGTCAGACTGAGTCAGACCCAAGTAGGGAGTGATTCTTTAGCTGCTGCACAGGAATCTACTAGTCACAAACATCCAAGCACGACTTACTGCTCCGATGTAACAAGTTGGTCAGACAGGACTCTGAGTCACTACATCAAAACATCTGGGTGAGTGGGAGGGGCTTGAGTTGTAGTGATTGGAAAAGACTAGAAACAACCCAGACAGAAACCCTGAAGCACCAAAAAAATGGACCCAAAGTTGGTAATAGGAAGTAGTGGAGACTCGTGTTAAACTGAGTCCAAGGCAAGCAATACAACTCCACGCTTCCTGGTGAAATCTAATGAATTTGAAGGGATGTGAGTTAGTTTAGTTAGCAAGTCGAATATCTCTTAAATTGCAGAACAGGAAGTGGTCATGAGTAGACGTAAGTCTCTCAGTCTGTTGACCAGGTTTAACTACTGCCTCATACTCAACAGCATCAACACTCCTCCATCTTGTCTGATTCCAAACTCAGCATGCTGTTTACACAGACTCTTACTCTGAAACGCAGGAACAGGAAGTGATGTCAGTATTGATGTCGCTGAATACCAGGAAGTGAAAAGAAAAGACAATGACTCAGAACTAGCTCACATTTTTATCCAACTTCATCTAACAATGTTGGTTTTTGACTTGAGGAAATGGTCTGTTTACACATGAAACATTTCAATATTTCGCCTCATATTATCTGGTCGTACACACACCTACACACACCTCCACACACACGCAGACAACTGTAATCATCGGTGTGTGCTGGTGTGTGAACTAATTGCAGTCTCCCTCTTCTGCCTTCCTCGACGTTTGTGACAATTAGTTATTGTCGGAGCCGACGTGGGCGAGTGTTTAGCATCATTACCTCCACCTTGATTATGTCTGTTCTGCCGCCGTCTGCTCGCTCATTACGCCGTGTGTTTCTTAGCGCAGCATTGTTGTGGGGGGCCCGGGGGTGCAAGGTGCTGTTTACTTATGCATACGTACCATCTGCAGCGCTGCGGCGCTCGGACGGGCGCAGCGCCGCACTCCCACGGCAAACACCCGATAATTATTCTGGAAGGAAGCGGCGTGTTGCTAAGAAGGTTCGTACCTTCAGTGATAAATGGAGAGTTTCACTAGAGCTTCGCTTTTTGTCAAACTTTGTTTTTACCTCCATATTTCTCCTGTAGCGTAGCGACTCTCATGACTCTTCTGGGGACAGATTTTTACAGCACACAGAATTAGCGACGAGAATCCCGGCAGACTATCCAGGTTCATAAACGCCGCTGCTTTTGCATTAGCATGTGACAAAGATACGTGACTTTGACTCGCTATTTGACTCAAAGATTCCTTACTTATCCTTACTTGAGTCAAAGGCACTCGCTCAGGTGTATGTCGATTTTACCAATCACCACTACTTCCTGTCAGCTGACTCACTCGGGTGCTCACTTTTCTTATTTACTCACAGCATGAGTCAATTAGAACCATTTGCTTTCATGGCAAATGAGCCAGAACCACTTCCTTTGTCGTCACTTAAAGTTAACCTCAGTATTTATTATGGCCGAACAGCTCACATGCTCCCACTGTCGTGTCCTGAGTGTAGTCCACAGAACTGTGTGTGGAAGAGTGAGTCCAAAGTATTTCCGATCTAAAAGATTTGAACCTTCATTTGGACTAACTCAACCTCTTGGAACGTATCTGGTGAGATTCAGTTCAGAGTCTAAGCCTCATTGATCCAACAAGTTTCGACTTCTAAACAAAATAAATAATGAAAAATAATGAACGACTTCCTGTCTAGCTAGAAGAGAGACTTACTGTTGAGTCATCTGGGAGCAGTGCTTTGTAGTCAAATCACATGGGTGAGAAATGACTCGGTGAAACTGACTCATTAGCATTAGCAACATGTTAGCTCTGGGTTGACTAATGAGCCCCAGAGCGAGCCCTCCGGTGGATGCAGGTGTCACTACGCCAGCAAAAACCACAAATGCTCAGAACTCTTGAGCCACCAGAGGAGCAGCTTCATGACTCATGGGTTAATGACTCCAGATCAACTTAGGAACTGAGGTTAACAGCGAAACGTCCTGGCAAGACAGGAGCTGGCGCCTCACCTGTCCTCATTAGTCGTCGCCTCTAAGCCGCTGCCACCAGGACACCCTTCCTCCCCCACACCTCACTAATGCTCATCATTAGCTACAGCCTCACAGACTTCACACGGCGGCGGCATCATTATGACCGGGGCTCTGCGGCTCGGTCCGCAGGGCATCAGTTCAGCTGGTTCTGTTTGATATTCTCGCAGAGCTGTTTTGCTGGCAGCGACGTCTGATGAATGGATTCAGCTCCAAACACGGAAGAAGACGTTCGCAGTTTCAGCAGTCATCAGGAGGAAAAAGTGCCCCTTTTCCTGGCCGACTGAACGGGTATTCAAGGCCTTTGATTATCCCCTCATTATGACAAACCAATATTTTTTGTTCTTTTCTTAGTTTATAACTTTTTAAATATTTTTGTATTTAGCATTTTTTAATGCAAAAACAAACCCTAATAGTTGCCCTTCTTACCTGAGGGTGGAAAAAAAGTTAAAAAAAAAATCTTTACTGAAGTTAAAATGTAAAAAAATGAACTTCTGTTGAGCAATAAATGAAAAGAGCAACAGAAAAACCCAGAACAGTTTTACATATTTGTTTTTCTAACCTTCTCCAGCAAGTGTCCTTGTTCTTCTATTCCGTATCTGGGCATTACCGGCTGTTGATACGCGTAGAGGGCGCCATCACCTTTTGAAGGAGACAGGAAGTTGTCAGAATCACCTCAATACCTTCAACACCATCCGCCCATCACCAGTGGGTGATGCTGGGCTGCTCCAGGGCTCTGTTCTCTGGCCGTTCCTTTTCTGCTGAAGTTTCAGCTGAGGAACGTCTTCAGAAGGTTCCCTCGGTGAAGACGGAAACGTACAGAGGAGCAGAGGAGAGACTGACCATCTGGTGCACTAGCTGGAATAGGAAACCTACAGCTGCTACCACCAGTGGAAATTGTGGACAAGAAGACAGGCATCTTTAGAAGAGTGGTGACTGAACTAAAGACTAACTGTACTGCAGTCGGTATGAATGTCCGACAAGCTGACGAAGGCTGAGAAAGGACACAGAACTGTGAGGACGAGGTGATGAAGAGGAGGACCAGGGACAGCAATGACACATCGCGACCCAGCTGGACCCTCAGTCAGAGACTCATCACCCCCACGCTCGAGATGATCTGTCCATCCATGACAGTCTCTGACCTCTGCTCACCACCTCCAGGGCGGGATTCCTCTCTCACTCTGTCCGTCCTTGTCTTCGCTGAGACAGTTTCGTATCTCTTCATCTCGTCCCCCGAGCTGGTGCAGATGTTGAAGCTGCAGCAGCTGATAAGAAGATCGAGCTGACAGAAGCTGCTAACATCCTCCACACCCGATTCACCCGGTCCGCAGCTGATGGTTAGATGAGTTTGAGATACCCATTTTTTCCCCCATTTCCATCGCTCTTTTCATGTCTCGGTTTATTTACAGTTCATCTCCAGCTGCAGTTCATTCAATTTAACTGACACAACCTGAATCGATAACCTGTCACCGGCGTTCTCTGGATCAACACAGGTCCCTAGTTTCATTATATCCGGAGCAGATTCACTCCGTTGATGTTGGAAGCAAGAGAACGGTGACCTCAACGTTTGTATTGAGGGGTGTATGAGCGTCTCAGCTAGCCAGGTTCAGGGGGAGGAGTCACCCACAGGCTTTTGTTTGCGCCATTAAACTTAAAGGTCGATTGAACACAAAGCGCTAATTTGCAGCTCGGGAAAATAAGCAGCTAAAAGCACATCAAGTCTGGCTGGCGTGTTATTTGTCACGGCGTAATTACTCGCAGGCACTTTGCTGCTCGCACATGAACAGATTGAATTACAGGGCGAGGCAGCCGAGAGACATCTTAATGTGACTGGTATCGTTCATTACGATAAGAGCAGGCGCCATGTTTGCAGCTAAACACTTTGATTCAGACGGAAACCGTCCGGCTACTTCTTTCCAACCTACTTTCAAAGTTGCTCTCCCCCGAGAGCTGGGAGTGAGATATCATTTTTCACAGCAACAAGTGAAGCTGCGCGTGTCCTCGCCTCCATTGGGGAATTCCCAGGTGACTCTGCTCGTATCCGAATGACATCTTTACTCTGGTTAATCCAGAGATCGTTTCTGTTTTCATTCGTTCGTCATAACGCGTTTCATTCACTGTGCTGTATTGCACCTGTTATTTACTGCTTTCTACTACTCTACCACATTAAAGTACAGCAGACCCGGTACTATGGAACAAATGCTACATATGCTAAATTAGCGTTAACCATCCGTCTCTGTAAATAGTAACGTGTCTATAAAATTATCGCAAGTACATCTCTGCATAACATCGTATTCTTGTAAACACTAAAGAATAGAAAAAAGAAAGTAATATAGATCAACTTAAAATAAAGAATGACTTTATTAACATTGCTTTTGTCTGTAAGAAGACGCCCCACTATTTTGAGAAGCACTGGATTATAGCGAGAACACACAACAACCAACTATGAAACTACAATAATTAATACTTCCGCATACTACATACAATACTAATACTGTGTTTATTTTATTTCCTGAAGAAAAACTAGTTTCCTGTCTCAGTCAGCGCGGTCTGGGTGTAAATACTACCTTGTGTTGTTGATGGAACTTTTGGTGGGGTCCTAGTTCTGTATGGATACAGGCAGGTTTTGAAGGATTTCCATGGTTTCGACCACTGCAACGCATGATATTAATCATGTTGCTGCTGTGGCGAAATGTTTGTATTGTTCAAATGTTGTTTTTTGGTTGCTAGGTAAGCATGCTAACAGCTAGAACGTGTTATGCTGGACTTCATAGGTGGGTTAGCGGATAGGATCAGGGTTTGGTGGGTAGCAAAATAAATAAATGCACTGAATGAAATAACAATTTTGAGAGTAGTTTTTCTGAAGACGACTTCATCTGAAATAGATTGCTACATCTATTTTTAGTCTCCTTTGTTGGAAGCACTTTCGCTTCATGGTGGCTCATCAGTCCCTCATTGAACCTTGAATCAAAGACATGATGGCGTCACCTTTAAACACCAATGAGCCAACCACAAACCTTGAAGCCTGTGAGCACAATCACATTCTTCACTGGTTGAAGTGGTGTTTAGATGTTCATTGTATGCTGTCATGAATTGAACTCCTCATACGGAAGGTATGTGCCCTACCAAGGCATCAAATAGCGAATCTCCTCAAGTGACTTTTGTATTCTGTGTTGTCGCCAAAGTCGTCCGTCCGTGTTGCATGTGGATGCACAGGTGTTTCAGTGAAGTTCAAATTGTCCGTTCCTGTGCAAGTTGGGGGGTCAGGCTGCACTCGGGGGAATCTCTCTCCACTGTATTGTGTTTGATGTCATTTGCTATATATAGCACCTTTCATGGCTCTCCCCCTTTGGTGTAGAGGTCACCGTGACTGAAACACAGGGTCGCTTGAGATGCATTATACAACAAGTCACACATCAGACTGTACAGAGTGGAATGAGTTCTCTGTGCATAAACATAGGACGGAAAAGTCACTTGAAAATAGTCACTAGTCAATCTCCTGCGAGTGAGAATCTGCTCAAAACATCAGAATTCCCTGATGTCCATTCTGGTGTGGGAACCATCCAAGGAGCTGCAGCTCACGCAGGGGACCAACAAATATAACGGATGCGGAACTAAAGCCAGGATCTGTCCCCTCCATGGCCAGAAGTCTAGAGAGCTCTGGGATCACAGTGGTGGAAAATCAAATGTCTATTTTCCTCGTCTGTTTCCTGCCAGGAACGCTGGCAGCATCAGAAGTCATTTTTTGCCTCACAAGCGGCTAATGAGGTTATTTAAAAATAAATCTGTGATAATTGTGAGGCTTTTCTTCCTCCGCTTTCTTCCCTCTACTTTCATCCACCGAGCAAGAAGACCGTCTTCCAGAGTGGCAGGTGAATAATAAGCTTGACTCGGCACCGAGACATGATGAGATGTTATCAGAGGAAAACCAAGAAAGAAACTGCTGACGGTGATTGGGTTTTACCATAATGGAGCAAAAGAGAAGCGAAAGACTGAACCGAGAGACATGTTTTTTTATGGCCAAGGATTCACATGTGGGGACAAGAGGCAGCGGCGGTGTGTGTCTGTAGGTTGGCGAGGCTCAGCGGGAGAACACTGACAAAGGGGGAGAGTGAAGAGCAGCAGCAGACTGTGAGGCTTAAAATGTCTCCAAAGTTCAGCAGTGTGGCAGCATCCTCTTTAGTCCCTTTCAGTTACTCTCCTGTCCACTTGGTGGACGGATGGAAGGAAGTGAAGGAAGGAAAGGAAGAAGGACGGAGGGAAGGAGGAGAGACTGAAAGAAGGAAGGAAGGGAGGATGGAAAGATGCATGGATGGATTGAAGAAATGAAGGAAGGCGGGAAGGAAGGAAGGAAAAAAGGACGGAAGGGAGGATAGAGAAAGGAAGGTTGGAAGGAGATGTACACAATGGATTTGCATGGCAATGGATGAATGAAAGGGCTGGACGATGGGTTACATTAGAGGATTGGTTGCATGAGCCAGTGGATGAATGTATGAGATGGGATGGGTTCAGATGGGAATGGAAGGAGATGTGTATGTTTTAAGTTAAGGATGAATCGATGGTAGGACTATTGTAAGACTGAGGATAAACAGACATTAAAGAGGGATGGATTGGCAAACGGACAGATGGAAGCTAGGAAATATTGATGACTGATGGATGGAGGAAGCATAAAGAAAGATTTGGAGAAAGGGAAGGATGAACGGGTGGAAGACAGAACATGGCAGGGAGTGGCAAGAAAGAGGGACAAATGGATGGGTGAAGAAGACAGTCCAAGTGGTGCCTACACGTGCATTTTCGGAACAGTTTTGGACCACTTCTGTGAGTCTTGTCTGCCGTGGGTGTGACAGCTGGTGTCAGCTTCTCCAGAAACCTGACCTGTGTGGGCGAATGTGGCGGGAGAGAAGAACGTAGCCTTGTGGAACACCACATTAGGATGGCTGCGGAAGGTTTCAGTGGACCTTGTCTGTCTTTCAATTCAGGCTACAGCCAACCTTTCAGAATTGAAGTTCATTTTTTACTGTTTTCAGGACTCTGTCTCACTTCCTGTCGTCGGGAGGAAGTCCACGTTTGATAGCCGCACACTGGCGACTTATCTAAGGTCCCTGATTCAGGAGCCCCTGTCTCCTGGACAGTAACTGGAATGCAAGAACCCTCAGGTGGAGCGAACACAATGCTTGAGTTAAACCGGGTTAAGTCAGTGAAGATGCAGCATTGTGAAGCTAACTAGCAAGTCGATTCTCTCCGGCGTCCAGAGTTCAGATGAGTAGGGTTGGAAATTCTCCTTGCTTTTCTTCGCGGGATGTTTCTGTCCTTCAGACGACTTGTTGGTGTGACAGATGGAGAGTGTCGACACTAGCTTGTGCGTCAGAGTGTGTGTCTGACACCTTCCTCTGCCAACACAATGCCTGAAGTTGTAATGTATATTTCATGCTTTGTTGGCCGACGCTGCGCTACGTTCCTCAGCCGCCATCAAACATTCACTCCGCCGCAGCACATTTACATATCAAGAGACTCAGCCCGGCCCGATGGAGCCGCCGCCAGAACCTTCTCCCACCGTTGTTATCTCCTGCTCCGTATGTGTCCCCCCCACCCCCTCCAACGCCATTTTGTTCTAATCTTCTTTTGTTAAAAGCCTCTTTGTCTTTGCTTTGTGCTCATTATTCATTTCTTCTCTGATTGTTCGGAGAACTGGCGAGCCAGAATGTATTGGCAGGAAGTGTCGGCGAGTCGCTCGGCTAATAAACATGATGAATGAACAAATTACTTCTGGAACTTTCGACGGCGACGCTTGGGACTCTCTAAGGGCCAATTGTTTAAAGAAGAGTATAAAAACGCAAGAGAGTTTACAAGCAAAACTCTACCTCAACAGACCTGCTGACGTGTTCCTAGCGCTAGGTGTTGTTTTGCTCTTGGTGCCAACGTGTCCATATCAGTTTGTCTCAGTCTAGGAACAGGTCCCTATTCCTGGGCATCCATGGGCATGTCACAGACAGTGATATCGTTTTTGGCCCCCTTTTGGTTCCCTGGCGAATTGCACCAAAAATTCAGGTTGGGTTATTTGGACCCCTTTCAGCAGAGGAAAACTGAGACAAGAGCCTACCCAGGACGCTCAATGGAAACGCAGCATCAATGTCTGTTCTTTATACCTTGTGCCTGGTGCCAATGGGAGCATGGTCCTTTTAGTGGACCACCTAAACTCAACTTAAATATGACTTTTGAAACATGATTGAACACCAGTTGTCATGTCCGCACTTTAACCTGCCTGTTTTTATCTGTTGTATTTCTTCCGCGACCCTTCCTTCTGCTTTTATTTTGTTATTCTTTGTCATTTCCGTTTCCTGCCTTCCCTCCACCTTCACAGGAAAACGCAGCTGGCTCTGATCTCCACATCGATCCTCCAATGGATATATTCCCTCTTACGCCAGCTACGTTTGCCAGTTGGTAGCTTCTCGTCTCCACTCAGCTAAGTCTTCCAAGACTTCTGTGATCTCATTCTTGTCCCTGACCTTTTCTAAATCTCCATTGCGCGCTGGAATCCCTATTCAGCCGTAACTTTGATTCCTCGTTCTACTTTCGTTTTCTCTCCAGTCTCGATTCAGTCCGTGTGTGAGCAGTTTTCAAGTCTCACTTTTTAGTTATATCATTCCGTGTAGTTTAATCCTCGTGTATGTGTGTGTAGTCACCACCATCGTGGTTTATCAGCACCGCGTTGTGCTTAAGTCCGGCTGTGTTTTCTGTTCTCCCCATTTGTGTGTTGATGCCGGTCCGCGTTTTGTTTCCCGGCGCGGCGCGGCCCGGTTATTTCTCTGCCTATATTATTTGTTCCATCTTTGATTAAATTGTGTAGTATAATCTCGAGTCCCGTGTCTTCTGTCGACCAACACTGAGTGCACTTGGGTCCATTCATCCGCCGTCATGACACCAATAAGACGTGTTGCTTTACCAGTAAGCCCAAGACACTCATTGAGCCGAGTCCCTCAGTAGAGTCAGACTGATAACAGCAGAAACGAAATGTCATTTATCTGCTCCAGTGAATAAGAGCAGACTTCCACCTGAGTGAGATGTCGATGAGTCAAGAACGAGTCATTACTCACTCTAAATGATTCATTTGTCACGGGCGGCTCTGGCTCCTCACTTGATGGTTCTCGTCACGGAGGGATCGGCGAGAGATTGTACATCATCTTGCTGATGGAGCCATTTCTGAGATAAGATGTATTCCACCGTCTGTCGCGGCGAGGCAGATGTTCCCTGATGTTTCCTCACTGAAGGAATTCTGGGAGCGACTCCAGTCACTTCCTTCTTAGATCAGAAGATACTGGCGTTTTTTTCTTAATAAATCTCAACATGTGGTCCCAATAGTCGACGTCAGTGATGAAACAGCTCTTTCACAGGTCATCTGAACAAACTCCAAACACTCTTGGTCCCGTGGGGTTTTATTCTCCCAGCCTACATGTGAGCTCTGTTTCCGAAATACACCGTCTTCCCTGCCTACGCATGTGAAGCTAAATATGTAAATGACGACACCTACACACACACACACATGCATTATGTGTAATGAGCTAATACTGTAGCCTGACCTCTGACCTCAGCCATTGTTATTCTGCTCAGGTATTCAACAATGACGTCAGAGAGTGATGTCTCTGCTGCAGACTTTTTACAGCTCCTGTGCACCGCTGAGCCTTGTGCACCGCAGATCTTATCCAATACAACATCTCTCTTTCCTTCCAAAAGTCAATGACAAAAATCGGCTGTAACATTATGACCACCATAGTCCCATAAATCATCTTTCTTCACCTCCTTCACTCAGGAAGACTGACCCATAATATCAGAACTGTTTCCACCCCTCTGCTCCCTCCTCCTCCCTCATATTCATTCATTCCTCTCCCCCCACAGCTCACATTGACCAGCCACTCTCAGCACATTGTTGGGGATTCTCACCAGCCATTTGTTTCGCAGCTACCGACTCCACAAAATTAAACGTCCATCAATGTGTCTAATAGGAGTGTGATTGTTTCTCACTGGAATGAATCGCTGGAGTCGGAGCTCAGACTGATGAAGCGATCAATAGTCGCTTTAGATTTGTGGTTTCGCAGCGATCACTCAGTCTGCGCCCAGACAAGGCCGTTCAAACGTCTTCCTCAACGTGCCTTTTGTGGTTTTTTTTCCTCAGCTCCTGGATCAGAGTTGATTCTCCGCTCGATTTATTTCACCTCCTTTACTCTAATTAGTCGACTCTGTTGTTTCACTGAGCAATTAACGCCGATTGAAGTTTGTGCTGAACTGTAATTGTATTTTTTCCTCTTTTGTACATTCAATTTTCTGTACATGAATTTGAAATATGTCCATGTGCAACAATTTTCAATGATTTTTCGCACTACTTTTTGTGAAAAATATTGCACATTTTTTCCAGCTAGCATTCTGCAGGACATTGGATTCTTAAAGAAGAGACAGTTGAAGGTCGAATGAAAGTTGCTTATAAATGATACACCAGAGCTGCGGCAGCCATCTGGCTCCCCAAACTGACCACAGGCTGTTGTCTGGACACGGAGCATGACTCAGCTGGAAGCAGCAGAGCAGAGGCCAGCAGCGCTGTGGGCGAGGTCATCCACAGGACGGGCCCAGGCTGGAATTGCTCCCCAAAGCTTTGCTCGATGCTCCAGCAGGATTAGTCTTATCAGCGTTGAAGAAGATGATGGTATCGATTCTCAGGGGTCCGAGCTGATGGTTGTCTCCCCAGCTGTCAGTCCAGCAAACTCACAGTATCTACAGCGGCTTTGTTCCTTGGATGAGATCCTGATGCTCTGAATGTGAATGTTCTTGATGCGCTTTGATGCTAGCGAAAGTGCAGTGTGAACGTCTCCATACTGCCCCCTGCAGCTTGCATCCTTGCCTGCCATTGTGTCCGACCTCACAACAACACAACCAGCAGGTCAAGTTTGGCTCATCACTTCAACTTCCTGTTGGTTAAAGGCAGCACTGCTTTGGAGCTGATGACCTTCTAGAGAAGATAAGAGAGCTTGTCTTGAAGTCTGTAAATAATCCAGCAGATTGACTCTCGCGTGTGCGTTTTGTCGCCGTCTTCTTCTCAGCTGTCGTGTCCTCATTCTGTCCTGCAACTTGAGTCACCGCGTCACTCCCATCAGCCTCTGCTGTCGAGCGGTGACGTGACAGAGTTTAAAGTTTTCTACCTCGGCCTGCGTCTGCCAACACCAGAGGCGAAGAAATCTGAGTCCTGCACATAGACAGGAAACTGTTTTTGACAACATTCACAGGAGCATTTCAATTGTGACAACGATGATCCAGGAGGGATCATCTACAGACAGAATGAGAGGTCAGAGCCGGCCAATACTCGGTTCCTGTTTCATTTCCGCCTGTGCAGCCACCCGACGGTAGTTCCCTGGCCCCGGACTATTAGCTTTAATTCCTCAAGTCAAGACCTAAAACTTGAAGAGAAAGTGGCAGCGTATTATGGCTTCACCCTGTCTATGATGTTACTGGAAGCGATAAGTCATGTCTGAAAATGTCTGGGTGAGGAGATTTGCATCCAGTTCCTGAGTCTCAGCAGACTCATCAGAGCGGCAGCAGGTGTGGGCGGATGTCGCGCCGGTTCAGATGGATCCTGGCAAGGACATATAGTCTGCGTCATCTGTCCTCTGCTCCGACAACCAGAGTTCCCGAAGAACCAAGATTCCTTTGCCGTGCGGCTTGGTGAGAGCCTCAACGTAGAGCGACACCGAGATGTCTTTTATTTTCACAGCTGAGAGGCATGTGACACTCTTAAACACAAATTTGTTTGATTGCTGTCTTTGGCCGTTTTTCTTCCCCGAAGTGTAAAGTTGTCACCAGAACGAATCTGTTTAGCCGCTCGGCTGCAGGGCTGCGGGCTCGGGAGGAAGATTGGGGACAAGCTCGTCACACCTCGCTGAGAGAACACGAGAGCCGTCAGCGCGTCAGGATCAGAGTCTGGTGGCCGCGAGTGAAGCGACAACAAAAGAGGAATCTTGTTAGCTTATCTGCTGCGGCGTGAAATCTGTCTTTGAGAACATCAGAAGGTTCTATGTAGCAGAGATAAGAGCATGTCAGCACATTAACCCGCCAAATTACCCTCCGATGGATTCTACACGGCTCGGAACTTCTGAATCAAAGATGAAATAAAGAACAGAGGCGACATCAGAGGTGAGATGAGCCGCAGCTGTTTCTGCTGCACCAGTGTCACCCGAAGAAAAAAAAAAAGGAAGACTCGCATCTGTGTGCACAAGTCTCATAAGTGGTCAAAGTGACTGTATTCAGGGAACTTTGCACTGGTGTGCAGCTACGCTTCCAGGTGTACCAGTAGCAAGTCTGAAAAAATGCTCCATAACTCCAGCATCAAAGACAATGCAAAGTACAGAAGAAGAAACCCAACATTCTGACTGGTTCTGACACAAACCTGGTCCAGATCCGAACTCCTGAGCTGAGCCTTGTCATCAGAACCAGGCTAACAAGAAGCTTCATGTCAATGTCGAGATTCTAGCTGTCGATTTCTCTCTCCACTTGAGGGAGACGGTGACACGGGGACAAGATGGCCGACTTCACAGCGATGGCCCGCGGCGCCCCCTGAGGCGTTTCAGGCGAATGAGTCACAGGATCCCTCCAGCGCGTTCAGGGTTGGCCCCCAGGTCACCAGGTTTGCCAGAAGCTGAGAGCACCTCAAGTGCAGAATCTCTCCCTGCGCTTTAAATTTTAATGTGAGCCCGACGGCACTGATGTCTCTGGGCGCTGCCATGTCCCCCTGTCAGAGCGTCAGGAGCAGCTCTGATTGTTTAGATGCAGGAGACGCAACTTTCTCACCGACTTCACCGACTCTACTTCTTGTGGAGCAGGTGTGTGTCCCAACTGATCGCTAAATTAACTTCAGTTGTGAGTTGCATCATTGAAAACTAAATATTTAAATCACTTTATATATGTGGTGACGACTGCATCCACTAGGGGGCTCACTGGTTCAAAGCTCTTAGTCACCTCCAGAATGGTGATATCGAACATGAGACGAGACATGTCACTTGTTCATTCTTACAATTCTAAGTTTCGAAATAAACTCTCTGGACTCTCCACTGTTGCTAGCTGTTCCTTCAGCTTGTGTGAGTCCGAACTTAAGAAAGTAGAGGGAAACTGTTTGATGTCAGAGAGCTGGAGGTGTCTTACCTCCTCAGCAGAGGAGGACAGCAGTGCTCTTCAAACCCTCCCCCTGTGGAGCCCCCTGCAGGATGAGTATTGATTCAGACGCACACAGTGACACACACACAGCGGTGAACACTACTGGCTGCAAGCGTGTGACTCTTGGAAAGGCAAAGAAGAACTGTTTGATTTTCCATGTCCAACTTACTGTCATGGCAAGAAACAATATTCCAAGTCATAATTCATTCGGAGCCAGGTGAGTCTTGGGGTGACCGACACCTGAGGCAGGAGAGACCTGCTAAATATTTCAGCAACTTCAGGAGGTCTCCTGAAGGTACGATCGAGTGCAAGACACACACGCAGCAAAATCACGTCAGCTAGGTTTAACAAACTGGCAGCATCACTGATCCGACCTCCGGAGGTGACGACACTCCTGTAGCACTGTTACGATTCTGTGGACTTATTGTTTACCAAGCCAACGTTCCACCACCACTTTTCACAGTTTTTGAAAGCTAATTCTTTTTTCTGTCAAAGCTAAGATAGTTAAGTTAGCACTCTGCTTTCTCCATTCCCCAAAACCAACCTGGCCAAAGAAATAAATGAAGTACAAGTGAGTGTAGATGCTGGAATGAACAAATCATGCGACAAAAGATTTGTCCAGCTTGGTGAGTCGAAGATAAACGATTCAACTCTCGTTTCCTCCCCAGCTGCCCGCGGACCCGCATGACCGCATCAGTCCTGAAAAATAGATGGTGGTGAGAGCTCCAGTCGCGGGTCGTTTGTCTCCAGCTCCTCCTCCTTGTTCCCCCGCCAGTGTTTCGGGCCCTTCGGGTGGATGAGGAGGAGAAGCTGTTCCGCCTCGGGCTCGGGCTCCCTCGGCTTATTCTCGCTCCAGATTACAAACCTCAGAATAGAAATGTGGACGCATGCGTTTATCCTTCAGGCGGGAAGACTTTGCCGAAAAAGCAGTCGAACCCTCAACGAGGCGTCGGGGGAGCACAGAAGCACCGGTTCTTGAAATAGAACATTTCTGTAATTAGCGGGGTCTGGTTTTAATTCTCAAAGTGAATCTTCAATGTGAAGTCTACAAACTCACATCTCGTCTTCCCTGCTGACGAATGCTGGATAAAAATGAAGCGTTTGTGACTCCATGTATCTTAGTTGTAGATTCATATCTATTTTAAGTGTTAGTAGTGAGTAGGCGAGGAGATGTTCCTCTCTGTTCTGGTCAACAAACATGTTTTATTGTTGCTTTAGCATGTTCCCTGAGTGTTGTTCAGAGGTGCGGGAGGGTGTTATCTACAAGGACCACGCCACTGGGACATTTTGCTCCATTATCACACAGGAACTGAAAACTTACGCCTGGTTTCCAGAGCACTAAAAAGTGTTGCACAACTGAAGCGACTTGGTGTCCAAGTGGTCAGAGACACAAATGCTGCTTATATGTAGCTTCTGGGACGCTCCATACCAAGGTATGTTGCAGTTTAAAGCGGATCAGCTTAGGTGTTCAGAGTAAACCAGTGTCAAATGGACCAGGACCATGAATACCAGAAGTCCGGAACACATTGGGCAGGTTCCTATTTTTTGCTATTATAAATGTTATATACATTCTGCACCCCATTCTCACTTCCATGCCGTAATTGACGTCGGGAAAGTGGAGTTTGGCGTCCTATACTGACGCCAAACTCCACGCCATGGGAGTGAGGATGGCATTACTGAATACGAGTGTCCATTCAGAACCTGTTTTGCATGTAATACCAGCTGTGGAAAGAGCTCACCCAGCTCCTATTGAGGCAGCACCTTCGCACTCCCAATGCGTCAAATACCGACTGTTTGTAAATGCAGTTTTGCCTCCAGGTTTTACTCCAACATCCAGGGTCTGCGTTGCATGTTGACAAATTCAGTTTCCAATTGATGCACTTTTCGCAGATGAAACAAAAACCTGCACCCACCGCGGTCATTTAAGGCGCGGTTTGGGACCCCTGCGTCAGTCCATTGACCCCTATGTGTCAATATGAAACGTGGAAAGCTCACGCTAACATTGGATCCAGATATTCCGCTGGGGCATGACATACCAGGTATAGTTTCCTTGTTCTCACTGCTTCATTTAAACCTTTAAGTGGTTAATTCCAGATCACTCTAAGGATTTTCCTTCAAATGAAGCATCATGGACCCCCGCAGAGATGATCTAACGTCTTCTTGACTCTGACTCGTTGTCACGCTGTGAGCCTCCAGATGATGAGGGCAAATGTATTCACAGAGTAGCCATGAAGAGATTCGCACTGAACTCGTCCGTCTGAACCAGAGAAGATGCTCCTAATCACCCAAAAATAAGCGGCGTGAACCTCATCGTCTGCATGGGCAGTCCACGCCGAAGGCAGGTAATTCCTCTCAACAATCATCACAAGGGTGCGATCAAGTCGATAACTGCATTTACAGCTTTCTCAGATCCGGGTGGACAATTTGCTCCCCGGCTATAGCCGGAAACCCATTTCACTCAGCCAGAGCGGGAATTGGTGGGTGCTGAGAGTGAAATTTCCCCAGAGGGTCTGAGACCGAAAAACACTTGTACTTGGATTCTACCCAGACGATTGTCACTCGGATGGCGCGAGAATGTGGGAACAATAGTGTCACCCCTCACAGGAACTACCAGAGCAGTCCAAAAGAGTCGAGGAGAACGCTGCTGAAAAGTGGCCACTGGGGGAGAGGAACAAGTCCATGATTCACATGCCCGAAAAGAGTCAGAACTAAAGTGTTATGCCTGTGATGGAAGCCATTTTAATATCTGGTTCTTAATGACGCCTTAATAGCCACAGACTTCCTGAACATTATTCCTGAAGTGAAACACATCTCTCTTCCTGAAGTTCCGGGGTTACACACAAATAAAGTTCAATCACATTATCTGTGTGAGCTGGTGTCCGGATGCTGGTAATCGTGATGTATGTCGGAAATAAATCCGACCCTCTTAACCGTCTAATGTCCTTGTGAGGAGTTGATTTGTCTCCCTGCGGTGGCGATGCTTCACAGTCGCTTCCTCTCCGGCCATTCATCATGGCGGGTTAACTGGCTGGAGTTATTGTGGGAGTGTGGCGACTGCTTCGCTTGTTCAGGTGGATAACTCCAAACGTGTCCTCCAGACAGCAAGTGTTACAGCCCAGGAAGTTCTGGATTTAAATCAGGATGAAGGTTGGAGAATAAATCTCCCATCAAGTTGCTTTAAAAGGCCATCAACTCCCATCACAGAAGGTCTTTCTATTTGTGAAACTGTTTCACATCACTGATACAAACCTTAGAAAACGTCCAGAGTGTAATTCGAAAAATTAAGATGTTTTTATTGTGAGTTTTATTTATGTGTTATTTTCATGCTTGGTTTCAACTTTATAAAATCTGTCACTAGAGGGCGCACCTGACGCTAGGAAACGATTGTCAGTGAAAACGTCTGGCCCCGGTACTCAACAGGAAGTAGCAGAGTCAAAGTGAACGCTCAAAGCAGATATGAGTCGCTCACATTATTAACCAGGTTTAACACTTTTTTCAACAAAGTCCTCCCACGTTTTTTTTTAGTTCTTCGTGAACCGTATAGCAGGAAGCATTGTTAGTGCTACAGGTCACAGGAGCTTATGAATACGAAGAGAAGCTGAATCCAGATGAGAAAACAATCGATGGAGAAAGAAATGGAAGAAGACGACAGGAGGTTAAACGCCCGGTGCCTCCACCCTTCCCGAGCGTGGGAAGACAAATAACGGATGGAGAGGAGGAAAGGTTTTGGGGCGACTCCAGGGACAAACACACATTTCCACTGCGACAATTTGTCATTTAATTAGCGAGCGCACAACAGCGGCAGGATAGTCGTCTGTCTCGGGCGAGTCATCCATCATGGAAATATTCCGCTGCCATCCATAATAATTCTCTGAACAATAGCTGCCTCTCTCTCCGCCCTCCCCGGGGCGAGCTAAAGGTTGTCCCGCGGCTTCCTGTTGCCATTTAGACGACATCTATTATGGAGGTGTCGGAGCGCCCGGGGTCGCGCTCCCACCGGGAGCACCGGCGGGCGGACAGGAGTGAACTTTGTCAGGCGCTCCCGTCACACTCTGCATTTTTAATCTAATAAAGTCGAGCTGACGAGAAAAACAACCTTTAATAATAGAGGTGACCTTTTCCACGGTGTGCGTGCGCACGTGTGGGCGCGCACGGACACTGAGCCACATCGTGAACTCAAGCTGAACGTGTCAAGTGACAAGGTTATTTACCGGTAGAAACTCTGGAGGTTCAACTGGGTTTCTAAGCTCGTGCTGCTCCAAAGGTCGACGGCTCTTGGACGATGTGGTGAACCATACCAAACAAGTAAAAGACCTTGTCGTTTTTTTATAACAAGGAGGGGCAGCGGACACTTGGTCCTGCGGTCCGGCCTGGTGGAGGTTCTCAACATCTCACCAAGGGACTTGTTCATTTGTAACGCCTGATTTACGCTCTCATGCCGATACTTCCCTTCGCTGATGGTCGCTGCTGATTCATTCACCGTCCAGTATTTACTCCGCCAGGGTCGTGCGCTGCCAGCACCACAGATTTACTCTCTATTCAACATCTCCCATTGCCGCCGTTCCTCACCCAACTCGCTCAAACGAATCGCAGGCCAACAAATCAGCCCTGTCTTGTTTGCTCCCGTTCAGATTTATGGATCCCCATAGTTTTCCTCCGCCTGCCCCTTTCCAGGAAACACTGTTGCATCGTGGCTTTCTTCTTTTCTTTCTACCTGTTGTACTGAAGTGAAATTAGAGCATGAGTTGAGTCTTATCGGCCCAGTGACTCCACAAAATGAGTCTCTATTATTATAAGTAGTAGTAGGAGGAGGGGAGGAGCGGTCATTACCCTCTAATGTCATTTTTTTATGGATTTCTTTGGCACACATTTCATTAGAACTTTGCCGAATGTTTGATGACCACGTTTTTGTTCCCATTTTTTTAAGTTACTCTTTTGTGTTTTGTATTTTATTAATTTAATGGTGAACAGTCTTCCCTTCCTGAGTAACAAATGTTTATTTCTACAGATTTTTTTTATTTTTTTTTTGCTCAAATTGTATTTAGTTCAAAATGTATTTATTTTCTATTAGTTTTTGCCTTACTATTTTTCAAGTTTTATGCTAACAAAAATCATACTAGTTCCATATTTCCACTGTTGTTTGTTGTTTTACATTTGCCAGACTACTTTTAGCTTTGCTAATACTTTGCTCTATGTATATTCTATCTTCCATGTGTATTCCCTGTGTGGTGCTCGCTTGGGTTAACTTTACCAACAGATTTTTTGTTTTTATTTTTAATGACTACAACAGTGTTTTTCAGTGATTTCGACAGGGAATGGCTGAGGTTGATCGGTGGACCAGCGGGACACAGTGCAGGAGAGAACCGGACCCCGGGGCTCTTATCTCAGCCGCGCACACGGCGGCATCTGCAGATCAGACCGGGTTATAATTTCTCCTCAGCGGTCGAAGTCTTATCAAGGTGAGAAGTCGAGCTCCACCATCTCCTCCTCTGCCGATCTAATCTCACGTAATCGACAGTCCAGCCGTTTTGCCAGAACCTCCATTAGAACCCGGCCAAGTGGTGGAGGGGAAACCACTGAGCTGCACTTTTCACGTACACATTTCAGATAGTGGATTAAACACTGTTGCACTCTCACTCTGTGAATCAGCGTTCTTTCACCCATGAGTCACACATCTGTCTTGAGTCTGGCAGGAGATGAGCAACACCGAAGTGAGTCTGTGACATTTAGGTTTCAGGAAAGGGTGACACCCTTTGACTTCAGATGTTTGACAAGAAGCAAGTTGTGGAAAACAAAGGGTGAACAATGCTATAGCCGAGTCCCACAATTCTGGCTGAGGCCACTCAACCACTAAGCAAGAAGTGAGACTCACTCAGAGTTTGTTGATTGAAAAGAAAGTCTCTAGAGTGATGCCAGAGTGAGTCCCACCATCAGGTCTGAAAATCACAGATATTCAACAATGTGGTTTATTTGTTTGTCGACTCCTCGTCCCCCACCTGTCGTTCACCTGCACGACGCAGATGCATCTTAAAGAAGGAATAGTGACAGAATCGCACGCTCCTGATGAAGATTAATTGCAGCATGAGCCTGTTACCGTGGCAACCATAAGAGCAGCGCCACTCAAGCTTTTTTGTTCACATCGAGCTGTCAGCGCTAATCCTCCCGAGATCGCCACAGTTGCGGGCCAGATTTGAGCAAGTGATTACCGAGACAAGAAATGTCACTCTGCTCCGGCAGCTGAGGCATTTTCAGGGAAAAAAAATAGACTGATGGTCACCAAGGATCTCCACGGAGACCAGAGCTGGCCGAAATCTCAAGAGCTACACATTAGACATATCCTGTGTGAGAAGCTAAGTGAAGAACTGAATAGACAGCAGGAGGTTTTGATCTTCCCTCACTCGTGAACAAGACCCCAGGATACTCAAACCACCTCAGGAGGATCTCATCTCCAACTTTGGCCACGGCAGAAGCCGACTCTATCACTTCTCTTTTTAAAGTCATCCAGGTGAGACGAGGCTGGTCCATCTCCGCTCTGCAGCCGACAGAGTTCCATTTGTGACCTCCACTTGAAAAGTAATTTACAGCTGCTGTGATTGGAAGGAAGGTGGAGGGTTCTGATCCCTGCTGGAGGATTTAGCGAGCTTTCTACGAGAGCAACATTTCTGACAGCTGCAACTCTGATATGATCGGGAGCACACACAGATACACGCACGCGCACGCTTCAGAGAATATTGGCAGAGGATGAGACGCCAAGTCAGAGGGAAGAGATGAGACAAACTAAATCACCAGTGATCTGATCAAACATGGAGGTTCAAATCGGCTGGTCCAGCAAAGTCAAATAAAAAGTTGAAGTCCATTTTTTGGATAAAACTGTTATGAAAATAAAAACTAAAAATCCTCACTTTTGTTTATTAAAAAAATATTTTTAGACATTAGATAAAATAGAATGAAAATGCTTCTGATAAAAAATAAATTAATTAAGCATAAATATTTTATTTAAAAAGTAAATACATACCTTTGAAAGACTATTATGATAATATTTCTGACATTTGTTTCTTGTTTTCCACTCTACAGTGATTCAGAGAAAAGCGAACCCCAACACTTCGATTACAGTCAGACAGATTTGCTATCCCAGTGTCGGCTGCAGGCTCAAGTGTGTGAAGTTCAGCCGAGCGCGGCGTCTCTGAAGAGCGAAACTGTTGTTGGGAGATTGATGAGGTTTGTTCAGAGCAGAGGAGAAGAGAGAGAAAACACAGAGCGCCAACAATAACCAGACGTAATGGATTTTTCACTGTGAACCAAATTAGACGACTCACGCTTGATGTGCGAGATCGGAGCGGGCAAGTCAGTTCTGGAGTCAATACGACAAATGAAATACTTTGTTATGCTGCAGGAGTTTATCTGACGGGTGAGTCATGGTCTGAGCAGATACCAAACGCTGTGTGTGTAATTGTGCTGGCAACGAGAAAAGGCGTTTTATCCAGGATATTTTTCAAGAAGGTAGCGACAGCTGAACCTTCAAGACGTTCCACACCAACTTCCTCTGATGTCATTACGTGTCCCACTTCGATTCATCCGCACCTGAGGGTTCAAATGCTGGTTCAACCTTCCAGTCTTGGCCTGATCCTCAAGCCACTAGGGTTTGTCTCCAAGCTGGGAAACTCAGATCTCCCAACTGTTTTTGCCTGCCTGCCGGTACCTCTGTCTGAACCATTCTAGTTGGTGTTCTCAGTCCCAGAAATTCAACCTAACAGCCTGCACTGACCTGCCTGCTGTCATGTTTCGTTTCTTTTTTGCTTTTATTTTGTTACTTTCCTTTTCTCTCTCTCTCTTCAGTTTCACAGCAGCGCAGCTGGATCCCATTCCACTGATCAGTCTGCGCTGCCAGATGGTTGCTTCGCGTCCTCATGGTAGACTCTCTCTCGACCCTGCGTTCTCTCCTGTTACTGTTATATATTTCTAAATTCTGTGTGTGCTTTATCTTCTTTCTGCCACCTCCTTAGTTGGTTCTCTTCACCTCTAATTCACCTCTTTTCTATGGCAGGTTTTCCCCTGCCCTTGAGTGTATTTCTCAGTCCGTGTTCTGGTTCCGGCGTCCTTGGTTCTCCGTTCCTGTTCGTCTTTTGAGTTCTCTTGTATTTGTCAAATAAACCTTGTTCAAACTACTCTAGCTCATCCGAGCCTTCTGTCAGCCTGTAACAACTCATCAACTGGGTCGGATCCCATGACAGACCACACACATTCCTGGACCCTCAACAACCACTCCTCTGGGAACTTCCTCCACGGCACCAGAAACCCACTCCTTGTGATGTCACCATTAAACTCCAATCTCTGATTCCAAGTCTGCATTTGAGTCCGCTGCTTCAAAGACGTTTTGGAGCCACTAAGATGCTCCATATCTAGGATGTCACTGACCCTAAAAGGTAGTCGCATCCAAAGAGAGAACTAAGGTGTCAAACTTACGCACGGCGACAAACAACACAAGAGGATCCTAGTCCCGCTGCTAGTACCCAGTAATTGTCCGCCGCTTTCTCCTGTTTAATCATCATTTCATCTCCAGTTTCCCGGCGACACAGCGTGACTACTGATGAGAGTGAGAGATCCCATTTTCAGGTGGCAGAGTGGTCCGCTTCCATTAGTGCCATTTCCACTGACACCGTCGTGATGAGGAGAATAATTGTCTCGCGCTCAGCGGCCAGAGGTGAAAGTTGTTTGTCGGTCGTGTTTATTTTCATAACAAATCCGTAAATTGCCGTTTTATTTTGTTGTGCGGCACGCACCTTCGCTAACCTGCGCGACGCCCACGCTGGGTGGCCACACTTTATAAGTTAATTCACTCAAAATCACTTCGGTAAAATGCAGCGGGAGAGTCAACGCGGCCATGCTATCAAATTTACTTCAATGTCATGGTGATCTGGACCATGGCTCTGGAGAGCGCCTGACCATGTTGGAGATGGAGGAGTTGGGCTCTTGTTTTTGAGTGAGGGAAGTGAGACTTGAAGTAGAGCCACTGCTCCACCAAATGAAGCCAGCCAATGAGACGCCAGGTGGAGGTCCTCCGTGTTCCTCAAAAGGTGGGGCTAAATAAACATTGAAAAAGGGTGAATCGTGAAAAACAAATAATTGTCAGAGTCAGAATTTCTGACGTTCAGTACTGGTGCATCAGACTCTCAGTGTCAATGCTCACACAACATACATCCGAATCGCTGACGTGGATCAAGGACGGTCAAGTAATTACATGTTAAGTGCGGCCGACATTGCTGGAAGGTCGAGGAGACTTTACGTCGGCGATTTATTAATTCCGTGAAGCAGCTCGCGGTTCGTCAGCACGTTCTAAACACTTGCACCTTGAAACTTTAATGGATGAGCACGTGTGATTGGTTGTTTGTTGGGGCAGATTGTTGTTTTGATCAGTGTTCAGCGGGAATATCCTCCGGGGACCTGGCAGACGCTTTTAAAAGCTTGAATCAACGTGAAGCTAATTTCCAGACAAAGTGCCAGAGAGGAAGCGTCCCGCTATGGTTCGGCGCCGGCGCTTCTCTCTGGGGTGAAGCTTGGGAGAACACTGGCGCTGACGGCCAAACACTTTTGTTTTAACACGTCAATCGGGGAAATAGTTTTACAAAGCCATTAGTGCCAGAGTCACGGCCTGAAGCCGTCAGGTCGACGCGGCTCTTTATTGACAAGTCCTTTCACACCAGCAGGAAAGTAGGAACTCTTCATCATTGAGGAAGTTATCGCTCACCACCTCGGGCAGTGGTCCCCAACCCCCGGGTTAGGGACATGAAGGATCTTTTCTTTTGAAAAGTGACTGGATTCTCTCGGTTAAGCCTCTGTCACTTCAGAGCCAAAATGTAACCCACAAGCTCGCAAAATGAGTAGGAAACAGCCGTTTCTTTGCGAAGGGAAAAGGGCTCGGTGAAGAGACAGAGGAGCCAACGACTTCCAAGAAGAAGAAAGTTTTAAACAAACAATACTGTGAGTCGTACTTGAAATATGGATTTATCGCGGCCGTCTACCGTCACTCCCAGATGGGACTGTCTCCTTGTTGCATAGAAAAAAAGCACTACGCAAGGATTCCCATTGATTTAACAATATGGCGATAAAAAAAAATCATGCACTTTATATTTGGTTTTGTGTTGTATCTGTGTGCTGTTTTGGAGCCATGTTTAAACGGTACAAAGTGGCAACTTCTTACCACCCGGGACACGTTGCAATTGTCAAGAGTTGACCGTTCCGCAGTGATTAAAAGGTAGGGGACCACTGTCCTAGGGTACTCGGCACACACACAAGTGATCAGAGAGTTCATGTGTGTTCGGTGATCACCACCCAGTTGAGGCTTCTTCAACTCTAGACGCTCCCGCTTTGAGACGTGGCTCGATTTAGTTGCACTGTGAAGAAATGGTTGTAACAGCAGCTTTCATTTCTACTGATGATGATGGACAAGTAAGGGACTAGTCTCTGCAGATCAGTGAGACGTTTCACCACCTCAGCATCTTTCTGGAGTCCAGTATCGTTCCATCAACCTGGAAGCCTCATCGATCTGACATCAGACTGGCTGGGGTGGTGTCCTGGCCCGGGTCACGTCCTGCCCGGGTCTGTCAGCGGTTCCTCCCCTTCTCAACACTTAAAGCAGTAAAATCACTTTCTCATTTGTCACAGAGAAACAGTGAAGGGCACACTCTCACCAGGTTTCTCCCCGAGGGCTCGTTGGTTGGCTCAATGCTGACATACACGCACACTCACACACACATCATTGGCTCGTGTTGCACCTGTCCACATAAACGTCAGATGAGTTGATGAACGGCGTTTCTCCTCACAGAGCTTCGGTTCAAGCAAGAAATCAATGACACTGTTTCACACAAGAACCATCGACTGGTTGACATGGCGAGGCCAGTTCGTCTGAGCCGCTGACATTGCTGCATCACATAAATGGTCATTGTAAATTAGAAGGTACCAGATTAGCAGATTTGTCATTTCTAAATATGAAGCCAAAAAATTGGAAAGACTGTAATAAAATTGAAAGGATTGTAATCCAATAACAAAATCAAATTGCCTGTATCTGAAAGTCATTATGCAATAGTCTGTGAATAGAGCTTGGATTTTAAATCATGACTTTTTTTAAATAATAACAAATAAATAAATAAATATATTTTTGAATAACAACCCCCAAAACTGAAAAATTCTCCAATCATGAAGACATTCAGCAGCAAATATAAAATGAATGCAGTGAATAAAACAATGAATAAAAAAATACATTTAATTAAAATAAAAGCTAATAAAAGCTGAGAGAAGAAGAAAATAAAATGAAGAATCTCAAATAGGCACAGCATTAAAATTTCAGTGATTTAAGTTAGATTCAAGAAGGTGAAAGAGAGGGAAGTGTCGCCTGATGAACAATGCTGCCTTTGATTCACGAGGCTTCACCTATGTGACACTAAAATCCAGCTCTGTCTATAGAGAACGACTAAAGAGCTTTCCTTCTCTCCTCCACCAGAAGCAGTCAAATTACTCCCATTGAACAAGCAGCTCGAGACACGAGACGCAAACCCATGTTGTTCATCTCACAGAAGACCCATGTATGATCGCAGGATTTGCCTTGGCTGAGGGGAGAACGCCACATCTGTCAATCATCTGAGACAGATCTGGGGGTTTAGAGGGAGATGGAAGGGAGGGATGGGGGAGGGAGCTTTTTGTATAGAAAGCTGCTCAAATGAAGCAACAACGTGAAGTGAAGATTTAACATTCACCTATTTGGATATGACACAGGTGAGGTGAATTTCAATGAACCGCATTTGTTCCCAAGGTCATCTTCTTCATTAATCTTGTCCTTCCTAGTCAACACCAGTATCTCCATCTCAGACTCCTCTCCTTTCACTTCAGTTTCACTTGTCCAGCCTTCTGCACCCAGACTGCACTCTCCTCTTCACCTCCTTCAACTGTCCGCTACTTTGGACCTCATCGATTTTCCTCTGTCATTCATATAATTCCATTCCTCTGTTTTCCAGCCCTCTCATTCATCTTGGTTTACAGCAATCACTATATCATCAGCAAACATCATCGTCCTTGAATCCAGCTCTCTCCTACCGGAAAACAACACCACCATTCCTATTGACCGGTGCCACCCTTACATACGCGATATCCCCAGCACATACAACGAGAGTGAACTCAACTTTCTTTGATCCTAGCTTGATGGAAAAATCATTTTTTCCACACTTTGGGAGTTTTCCGTCCTTGAGGACACGGCTCTGGAATCACCCTGCGTGTAATGCGGCCACCTAATATATCCCCGGCCCCTCCGTCACTCGCGCCACCGCTGTGACAACTTGAGCATTATATGAAGTCCTGAGAGACCGGCAGGAAATGGGCCGCACCGCAGAAGCAATATCACTCCAGCCGGGAACGTCGGCAGCGCCACCACGCCTCGTCAGCAATGACGGGATTAATATTTAGAGAAAGTGTGTTTTAGCGGCGTCAGTGAGGGAGCTGATTAAAGCTGTACAAAACCTACAACAAGCGGTGACGGGAGGGAAGAGAAATTAGGAAGCTGTGGGCAGGAAAGTCTCCCGGAGAACTTATTTAAAGACGACAATCACGGCTGCGACGGGAGGGAACGGCGAGACCGGAGCGTGGGGAAAAATAATTGCCGCACTGAAGGGACAAATCAAAAGAAGACAGGAGGAAGTTAATGGAAAGTGTTTACGCTGAACAACATATTTGTTTATTCACACACAAGTGTTGGCCACACCACAGCCCTCCTCTATGGTGCTCAGTGCAACTGTCCATCATCGTAGATCCTCTACAGAGTTTCAACCAGGAAGTACGTGTTTAGACACGTGTTTCAGATTTGTCACATTAGGCTCATCTCCCCCACTACTTTCTGATGTCATGTGACTCCTCTGTGTATATGATGAACATCACGTTCCGAGTCATGTGTGAGCCTCCAACCTTCCGTCGCCACGCACCAAGGACGAGCCGATGGAGGAGCGAGACAGAGACGCTCATGTCCTCGTCAGCCAGGTTGTCATGGTGATCGATAGATTCCTGCCTGGGTTACAAACTCCAGTCAATTAGCTGCGTCGCTGCGGCTCTCCCTCGCGACTGCGCGTCTCTATGCTTTCACCAAAAATCAAACATGTCGTGTATTTTTATCTCCACTGCCAGCCAGAGACTCGACATCACACGTGCACCACTGTTGTTATCTACTGTTGCGGGCTGCTGTTTCTGCCTGCTGTAATGTCAAAAATCACTTCTTCAGTAACAACTATTTCAGTTTAATTATTGTGTAATTACCTTTTAAAACAAGTATTCCCACTGAAGATGGATGTTACTGGTCATGGCATCAGTAGTGTGTGAGAGTCTTCTGAACACGAACCCCATAGTCAAATGCTTCACCATTCGTCTTCCTGGTTTGTGACAACCTTATAATTGAACAGGAAAGTTACTGATCCATCCTGCTCTGGGAGTCGCTCAATGGTCCTCTACTCTGGAAGTTTGAGTCAAAGTTGAGGAAGGCAACTGCAGGATGTTCAGAGACGATGCCTTTCAGCATAGGAAGGTGGGGAAGCAGGGTGAGGGACTCATTTCATCTCTTGCCCATGGAGCTTGTAAGTTGAAACCAACAGATCAGTCAGCCAAAGTTGAGTTAGGAGTCCAGGATTCAGCACTGTACGGATAAATATCTTTCTAAAATGAAGCTATTAGGTCAACGTTGCTAACTGCTGTTGTTGTTAGCTACTACTAGAGCTACATATTTAGTCCTGTGGACAATTTAAAGTAAAGTGACTTACCCACTGTATGTTTTGGGGTTACAAGAGGAATGACATGCGACCATTTTATTGTCTATAAGTTTTAACTAAAACATACGAGTCGAGTCCATCAAAAATGAATCGGAGCTTGGAGTCGCAAATCCGTAAAAAGTCAAGCAGAGTGTGTCGTCCAGGTTCCGAACAGATAAATCGGCTGTTTTTCTTTCAATTTGTCGTTTATTTACGCGCCAGTCTTATTTACATGCCGTCACCGGCTGATGCAAAGTCTGAGGCGGTAATGAATTCTGTTTGAAGCTCGGCACCGCTTTGATTCAGGAAGAGATCTCCTGATGCCGAAACCAATATGTAAATATCAGGGACGGCAGGAGGAGGAAGACGCCGCTCGCTCGACGATTCGTGGACGTCTACAAAAGACTTCAGAAGACTGCTTCTTTGCGTTCGGCGCTCTGTCAACCACTATTTGATCAGAAACTGGCTGTGGGATCACCTGAAGCTTTCTAGGCCTAACCATAGTGCGTTGCCATGGAAGCACCAGTCTGGGCTTCCAAAAGATGGTTAAGAACTTTTTTATCTGTGTTTGTCCTAATGGTGAGAATGATGTGTGTGATGGAGTGTTTGATCTGCCACAACTTTGTTCTGAAAAACAGCTGTTTGTTATGATTATTTTTGCTTTTTTTATTTATTTATTTACAATATATTTATTTACTTTTATTTTTCAATTTCTTGTTTCATTTTTTTAGACTATAGCTTCACATTTTTCCCTTAGATTCGTCGTGATATTTTTTGGTTTAGGGTTTTTCTTTTGTTTCCTTGTCTCTTGTTTTACCTTGTTTTATACTTTTGTGTTCTGATGCATTACAGTGAAAGAAACAAATACTGTCAGCGTCTATGTGTTTCCTTCTCATTATTGTATAGAGCTTGCCTTTATTTACGAAGTGCAAGTGTTGAAATAGCATTCAAGGACGTCGCCATCTTGTTTTCCGATATTGGTAACTGGGATGCGCTCAACTTAGCTGTGACAACTTTTTTGTTCGTTTTCTTTTATCTATTTATTTATTTATTGGCTTCATTATTCGTCACTGTTTAATGTTCAGTTTATTTTAATGATCATTTTTCCGAGGCGTTGGTTTTTTTGTCGTTCAATGCCCTTCAGTTGTTTGTTATTATTGTATTTTTGTTACATTGTAGAAGGTTGGCTTCTTTTTTCAACGATACACTGACTGAACCAAGTGCAGGTTGAGCAACAAGAAAATGAAGAATGTGAAGACCAGCATGCTGATCATTGATTCGTGATCGAAGCCGTCACGTCACATGATCATGTTCGCCGTCTCAAGCGTCCATTAGTCAGATTGGTGTTTCTCATGAATCACTGCTCCGAGGATCATGTGAGCTTAATGGCTGAGAACTGAGGTGCTGCTGCTGGATAATTATCGTACACAAACACACACACACACACACACGATGGGATTACGAACAGACGTTGAGGACTTTAAAAGTCATCTGCAGCAGAATGAAGGTCGAGAACTTAATCAAATAATAATTGAGCTTTTGTTGTCTAGTAGATGTTTTGTGACTGAGAAAAGAGAGCAACCGTTTAGTGTTTTCACATTAGCGAGCGATTTGTTTGAGTGGAATTCAAAACAAATTGTCAGCTTTTGCCATCAGGTATCATTTATACAAATAGATCATTGTAATTTAAGTGTGATTCTTGTTGGAGATTGAAAATAGTTCATGTGGAAAAGATCTCAGAAACAAGAGCAAAGTTCAGCAGCAGAAGTTCCTCACTCGTGTTGACGCTGAATTCATTTCAGATTCACGTTGTCAGCGACTTTCCACAGAAGAGATTCTCAGGAATATTTTCTCCCAGCCTGTCAGTGGACGGCTCACCTGCAGCAGTGTGGATGAGCTGATGTTGCACCGGAGGACAGGCGCGAGTAGCTGACAACAACAACGAAGAATTTTTCATGAGTCGTAAAATAACTGGAGTCACTGCTGTGATGGAACACGGAATGGAGACCATCGATCTTTGAAAACAGATACAGTATATATTGTGTCCCGTAGTTCTGAAAACAATAACACAACCCTGTGTATCATCACGAAGCAGCAACCATAACAAGTCAACATGTAATAACACACCCCGAAGGAACTCCAGGGAAGATGCTAGCAGATGGTTAGCATCAAAACTGGCGCCCTCGCTGGTGAATTTCCACTGAGTCTCATCACGCTCCTGCTGCTGTTAAATATTCACGACCTGGTACTTACCTTCTCTTGTAATGCGCTCAGAGTCGCCGGCATCATGAAAACAGCCCAGCCCCGTCAAAAAAGGGAATTCGGGACATCAAATATTAAGCGGCTAAGTTTGATGTGCTTACCGTGTCGTCTGATGTTTTCATACCGTCGCTGCCTTTAAATGGTGCTTCCCGTTCCAAAGCCCTGGAGGAGTTCAGCCGGCAGTCACACGAAGGAGAAGACGCTTCTTTTGAAAGTGTCCTGGATCCAGGAGATTGCAGGGCTGGATTTTTGTTTGACTTGTTCTTGTAGGCGGGGCTTTTGGTCACGGCCGCCTCCGGACTGCGTTTCGGGCTGTTTTCAGCTGGGTCTAAATCGGGGGTCTGCTTTGCTCTACACTACTTTTCTTTTGTCCTGAGGGTCCCAGTCCAGTGCTTACTGTGGGATGGGAGGTTTTCAGTGCGTGTCCACCTCACTTCCTCTTCTTATGGTTGATGGTATTTTGCTTTTCGTTTTTTCCCTCTCACGTTAGGGTTGCGCTTCTTATCAGGCCACCTAGTGGACACTGAGGCTTCAATAGCATTCTGTAATAATATATTGATAATTATTATAATAATTGTGTTTTCAGACATTTTCATATACGCTGCCTGGCCAAAAAGTCTAATAAGCTTCTGCAATGTCACAATTTCTATCCAGTGTTGCATGAATTTTTCACCAAGACCTTGCATTGATGATGGTAGAGTCTGACCGCTGTGCAAAGCCTTCTCCAGCACATCTCAAAGATTCTCAATGGGGTTCAGGTCTGGACTCTGTGGAGGCCAATCCATGTGTGAAAATGATGTCTCATGCTCCCTGAACCAGTCTTCCACAATTTGAGCCCGATGAATCCTGGCATTGTCATCTTGGAATATGACCGTGCCATCAGGGAAGAAAAAAAGCCATTGATGGAATAACCTGGTCATTCAGTATATTCAGGTAGTCAGCTGAACCTAGACCTGACCAACTGCAGCAACCCCAGATCCAGAATCCAGGTGGCGACTTTTTTTTTTTGGCCAGGCACTGTACATGTACGTTTATTTATTTTTATCTTCTTAAATTACTTTTGACAGCTGAAGAAATTAACTTTTTAAAGCTGCTCAGTTTTGTATTTCTTCTTTTTCTTTAATTTCTAAAATAATAATGAATATATGTTATCTGTTTAATAAAAAAAATACTATGCAGTCATGAATATTCATGATAATATTTTTTTAATTCAAATATAAAACGTGAACATTAAGCTAACTAGTATCATGGATGGTGTTTGTGGAGGGTGGTGTCGTTGCTCACATGACCACCCTCCAACACTCTTTAACAACACTCTTGAAACAGGTTGAAACGCATATTAAAACGCTCAGGTACCAGTGACGCTGGGAATAGGAACGTTTTGTACCTTTAAGAGTAAAACTCAAGATCAAACAACAAACAGATGTCTTTCTAAATACTGCATAGAGGCCTGGACTTCATCCAAAACCATACTTTGGTAATTCCGTCGTTTTTATCAAAATTTTAATCTCCAGGAATCATTTTGGAACCGACAAGATGAATCCGTCGTCTGGCGTTTCAGGTGGAAACAGAAACTTCATCCAACATAATTAGTTTCCAATCTGCTGCTGGTGACTCGGTGGAAGATGAAAACAGATGCTCCATGTTGTTCTGGACCCCGACCGGATCCATAAAGGACTCTCTCAATGATTACGAAAGATTTGGAAGAAGACGTTTGCTGACTGATGACAATGTTTCATCGCCAACCTTTTTACGCCTGAAGGAGGAGAGAACGAGGCGATGGATCAAAGTTCTTGAAGAGGATTATTATCTTTCACCGTGACCTCACACCACTGGGGTGAGAAAGGGATATTAAAGAATGATGAAATGTACTGAAGGGAGACTTAAAAAATATAAAATATGTAAAACCAATGTGGTTAGAGGGCGTACGGCTGATGAATCTTATGCAAAACTAAAATATTAATCTCTTAAAAGTGGTCGGTTAAATCTTATATCAGCTTATATATGGTCTTTAGAATTACAGCAGGTGGTAGTTTTGGAATCTCTGGTAAAGGTGTACCCTATTATCGAAATTGTTGGTTCATAAAATGATTTGAAAATTCAATGTTTGGGTCGACAGAGTAAAGAGCATTTGCTGAAGTCAGCTTCTTACTTGAGTGACTAAGCAGACAAACGTGTTCTACAGGTCGCTTGTGCAAAGGCAATCCGATTTCCGAGGCACCCTGAAGGCATCAAATCACTAACCTGTTTAAAATAAGACACGGTGATATTTAAACGACTTCAATGAATGTGACGACGCGGCCCTTCGCGACATGACGTCACGCTTTCCATCCGCACGCCTCGTGTCACCTCCGGCCGGAGGAGGTTGACGCCTTCTAGCGGCGCAGCTGACCGCCTCCCAGCGCCACTGCGCCGGCGCTCGCCTCCCCGCCAGAGTGAAAGTTGTGTCCGCCCGGGGAAGCTGCGGGTCTCGCTGTTTTCCTCGCGCCCTTCGCTCTATCGTGGAAATAATGAGGCGGAAAGAGAAACGGCTGCTGCAGTTCGTGGGTCTGTTGGTGGTGGCTCTGCTCTTCCTGCCGAACGTCGGGTTGTGGTCTCTGTACCGGGACCGGGTCTTCGACAACTCGCCGGACGCAGCGGACGGTCCTGGCGGCGTCCCCGTGGTGCAGGTAAGAAAGCCCGGCGGCTTGCGGTCATGTCTCCTGCCGCGTTTAGCTGCATGAGTTGTGGGTGAGTTTGGTCTCAGCAGGGGACGGACAGAGATTGACTGGTGCTCAGCTCTCTTTTTCTCCCCCGCGAACCACCACATTCCCTCGGTGTGGGGGTGTTGTTGTGACCGGACGTGGTTGTGTTCATCAGCTGGCTCGTTTCTGACACGAGGGCAGGTGGTTGTTGTTGGAGCCGTGACGAGGATGAGCGGAGGCCACGTAGCTAACAAACCCGGAGCTAGCAAAGTTCAACACCCGGACTTCAGGAAGTTCCCAGGCGGTGATGCGTTCACAGGTTGACAGGCAGCTGGTTGTCCTGCGGCGGCTCGACCGTGGTGCGTTTAGGTGCTCCGTCGTTTGATACGTCACCATAGTTGAATTTCAGCTTGGTTTCAGATTTACTATATTGAAACACGTTTTCTCAGTTGACTCAACTACGGTGGCCCTGAAGTGCACACCGGAACAAGCAGCTAGTGAACTGTTAAATAAATCTTAAACGGTTAGCTCACGCAAGTCAAGGGCTGATTTACTAGCAAGAAGATGGCATTGATGGTAAACTAACAGCAGTGATGGACAGTAGTGAAGAAAATGCTCTTAACTACTGTACAATAAAGAATTAAGTGCTTTAATTACTTTTTCAAAAAAAGTTCTCCGGTGCATCTAAAGTTTACTCAGTCACTTTCATTTCTATTTTCATAGAGTGGGCGCTGTAGAAAAGTCAATGAAAGAAAAGAAAATTGGACTGTTGAAACAAAAGTTCTTGATGTTTATTTTTGAAAAATAAATAGACCAAATTACTTATCTGATATTTATCTCAGAAAGCGAGTTAAAAGGAAAACAAAAAGTAAGTGATTGAGAAAAATAGTCGTACGAAAATAGACTGTTAAGTTGACGTCATGCCGCATTGCACCTTGGGTGTTGGCGCCACAAACCTATCTGTGATTGTGAAAATGAACGTGATTCCACACCGTGGTCAAGTTGGTTAAATATTTGATGGACATTTGCTCCAGCATTGGCGTTGTGTTTCTCACCGCCTTCCCCTTGTAGGACTCACTGATCGTGGCCAGACAGTCTGAGAGACCAGTAACGCTGACACAGACCAACAGTAGCTTTGTGGTGGGAGGAACAACATTCACATTCAGTCTATTGTTCTAACTCTACAAAGAAAACAGAACAGTGACGACCAAGTATTCTGAGAATATTTTAAGTTTACCTCTGTTAAGCTTGACTTCAAACACTTTTCATTCTCTGTCTCTCCTGTTTACAATCGCAGTAATGGCGGCAATACCCAAGCTGCAAAGCAACATGGCGACACCTTCACAGTCTTTGTTTTCAAAATGTTTTAATCACGTAATATTGTGACTTAAATCATGTAATAGTTTTAGTTCACGTTGTAGTAGTTTACGTTAAAAATTGTGGCCAAAAAAGGTCGGAGAATAGCTGGATACGCAGGGGGAAATGACCGCAATAAATAGTCTCTAAAAAAAGTTTTTCAAAGTTATCTTAAATTTAGTTGATTTTCATCATTTATAATGATATAAGACTCAAAACATACTAATAAAATTTATTAAAAAAGGACTGAAATAGTACATTCTTGAAAAAAAAACGTTCAGATGGTTGTGCAATCATCTGGAACTTGTGATGTGCCTTGTGTCTCTTATGATTGATCCTTGTAAGTCGTTTATCTAAGTGAGCGTTTGGAATTACGGCGCAGCGTCGCTGATTAATTAGATTTGCAAAGAGCATCTGTCGCAGCAGCGTTTGCTGACTCTCACACGTTCCCTCAGCTAACTGTGGCCCTCTCGATTTTACCCTGGATCCAGATTTAAGCTTCTGAGCTCTTGTGTTTAAGAGAGAATCCAATTATCTTAGAATCCTCAAATGTCTCCTGAACAATCGGACGTCTTCTCCGTTTATCTCTAAATCTCTTGGCTGAGTTGGTTTCTCAGACAACGTTCGTTTTTGTGTCAGATAACTTCACGTCTTAGTTTGCTCCCAGATTCTGAGAGGCTCCGCCCTCGCAGAGCCCACCAGACAATAGCTGCTCCGTCCAGCTGAAATGGGCCAAAATGTGCTGAATGGAATCCTTTCAGTGAGTTTTTTGGGGGGAAGTGGTATTTGCAGCAGAGGAACACAGACTTTCTTCTTGCTTCAGCTGGAGTTTGTCCAAAACAATAATTATTTTCATCTCTGAACTCACAATCTCCGTCTGCTGCGGCTGATTTACAGCGTTTCTTTACGTCTTCACTTCTTATCAGCGATGACTTATCAGTGCTCAGGTGACAGCCCGTCCGTTGGGTGCCATTAAAAGTATTTGCTGAGTCAGGAAAAGCCCACACATTAGCGGCGGCCAGATAACGGCCGTCAGCGCTTGGACAGGAACGATGATATGAAGAGGGCGAAATTGAAGCCATATCGCCTCCACATCTTCCCAAACCCCAAACTAAAGTTTAGTTTTGAACCGCTAGTCTTTTCGCTGAGACTTGAACTGAGTATTTTGACTGATTCTATTTTTCATATAGAGTGTTTTTTGTTGCATTTATAAAGTTTTCAGTGATCGGGTCGCGGGGGCAGCAGTTGAGGTAAAGAGGTCCATGTCTCCCTAGACTCTTGATGTGTCCTGGGTTTGCCCTAAGATCTCCTCCCAGTTGAACACCTCACTAGTCCAGGGACATCTTGAGATGAGCCACCTCATCTGTCATCTTCTCTTTGAGCTGCAGTTCTCACTTCTCACTCCTGGACAAATGAGCTTCTAGGGCTAAAGAGAGTGCATACACACAGCAGAGTAACTTCTCGTGTGTTGATCTTTTGGCCACTATAAAGCTGGTGATCATATATTAGAGTAGAAATCCACCAGTTGTTGTAGAGCTTTGTCTTTCGGCTCAGTTGTTTCTTGGCCACAAAGGCTTGCTCATCGTTCTTATGGATAAATTCAGGGTTCTTGCTAGAGCTGGGGCAGCATTATAGGGTGCCCTAGGCTTTCGATTCCTGACACTGGAACTCCTACACAAAGTAGAGGGTATTTTCTGTTGTGTTGTTATGAAGTGTGAGTCGTATGGACAGCACAAGCTAGTTGCTGGGCTTCCCTAGCATGTCAGTTCAGTCAGGTTGGCGTCCTGTTGTGAGTCCAGTTTCTCTTTCATTGCTAGAGATGAAATCTTCCACATGTGGTCGGGTATCTTCGGTACTTGTTCATGAAGAACGCTCAAAGTACGGCTCTTATTTTTGAGTCGCTGCACCACCCTTTAGCTAAACACATGTCTCTCTCAGTTGGTTTAGAGCCAACTATCTGTTCAAGCCAAAGAAAACAGTTTCCACGCATATACACTTACTCTCCTCTGATAAATCCTGCCGCTTCCCTCTGCGAGGCTCATAAATTGTCACAAGCGTTTATGGGAATCTGGTCCACTGTTGGGTGGAGCAGGATTGTCTTTCATTAACTGGATGTGATCAGCTCTCGTGGAAGATAAAGTGAACTCTTAAGAGAAAAGTTGGCAACGACCCGGCAGACGAATGAGAATCACGCAGGATCCGCTCGTGCCGCTGCATCGCCACACATTCATCACGCCGGGACCTTGAGCGCTCGCGCGCACCTGAGACGGACGTATATATTTAAACATATACTGCTCTTACATCCAGCAGAAGGTCAGCGGGCAACAGACTACTCTTATTAATGAGCAGCACTTCAAGTAAACAAGGACATCTACATGGAACATCTCTGGGCTCGGATCGGAACCTGCGGCAGACAGTCGCACACTTTTTGTGTCTAAGATTGTTTTGAGATCACTTTCCCGGCACAAACAGCCTCCAGAGCTACAGCTCATTCTGAATTCTGTCTGCGGAGGACGGGTTTCTTCCCCCCCGAGTCGCCACGCAAATCAGATATTTGTTTGACCCGCCTGTCCTCGGCGCCCCCCGGAGACTTTTGGAAACATCCAAGAATCCGATGTTAGTCTTTCGAGGAAAACCAGCAGCCTCATCGTTCTAATCGTCTTCTGTTTGCAGATATGTGGAGACGATTCAGCGGTGAGAGCCTTAATTGGAGGAAAAGACAGGCACGGGAAGAAAATGAACTCTGCAGGGGGAGTTTTAATTTAAACGAAGTGTCACATGACGAACCTTGTTACCTCTAAAATACTCCAAGGATGCTTGTTCAAAATAACACTGTCATTAAAGACAACATTGGTACAGCAATTAAAGGAGGCTATAAATTTTATTAAAGCAAAAAATAATGAATGAAAATAAAGTTTTACTGCCGTGCATCAGTTTGCGAGCATAGCAAAGTGGTTTTGGCCTAACTTTTAAAGACCGTTTTGAGCCTGCACATCGCAAGCTTACCCTCTAGACCCTTGTAGAGCAAGCAGCTCTATAAAGGGGGTGTGGAGGTCAGTCGCTGGGGATAAAGAGAGGAAGAGGAGGGAGAAGGAGAGGAAGGACCTGCGTGTCAGAGTGCGAGGCAGTGTCTGAACTGCCAAGATTATAACTATTACTTTAGAGTGATTTTATTATGATATTATTTTATTTCGTATGAATAAACCACCAAGGCCGAGGGAGTCTGTTTCACTCTAAAACATACATGTTTTTTTGTTTTACAGTGAATAATAAAAACAAATCAAATTGAAATTTAAGTAGCATAAAATGCCGTATATGATTATCAGTTTTGTAAAGTAATGACTGACGGGATCATGCTTTTGTACCATAGCAATGAAGACAGCGATTTCAAATATCAACTGCTGGAATGCTGCAGTGCGAAAACAAGCCAGAAATGTTCTACATTTCACCAGCTGCAAGAAGTGATGTCTGAGTGTTGAACCGTCTTGAAACATCACAGAACTGCAAACTGGTCTCACTTGACTCTTCAGGTGCATCATGATGGGAAAGGAGTCTGCTCCTCAAATGGTTCCCCTGTTGAAAATGAAAATGTGACCATGGCGCCAGCTCCTTCGAAGACTTTAGACAGTGACCGGCAAGGTCAGTGTGGAAAATGGTAGACGATAAATAGGCCGTCCTGAAGGTGTCCAGCCTTAATGTCCCATTTTCAGTACCCGGCTTCTCCAGGAGACCTGGACGTCCTCCTTGCTCAAAGCCTGCTAAGTGGACTACAAACATGGATAATATGTGTGCATGCTGGGTGCCACTTGAAGACCTCCATACTTTCGAAACGTGTTCAGACGCGTGGAAAATGCCGATCTACCACTTCAGATGAGAAATAAAGCTCCCAAACTCTTCAAAATCTTGTCAAAGATGTCTAAGCAAACAGTAGAAAAAAGGTCGGGAGCGCATCAGAAAAACGCTCCTGTTTAGGGGATTTCCAAAGGAATCTGAAGCTTCAGAGTCTCATATTTCTTAAAGTCAGCCTCAGTTTGGCAGGGAAGTGCTACGGAAATGACACCCACAGACCCGCTTGTTTTTTGCGCCAACGCTCGATGGCAGTTTGTTGCTGGGATGGAAACGTATGAAGGGAAACTGTGGTTCACTTTGATATTCTTCTGGCTCAGAGTTTGACCTCCACTGTCATATGTGTCAATCAAATCTGCAACTGTTCTTCTGTCACTCGCGCGTTGACTAAGATTCAATCCAACTTGCTAATGCAACAACTCTGATCCAATCTGCGAACGGGTGTTGATATCAGAGCCAGCAGAGCTGCCACTCAGCAGCAGCAGATTTTATCTTCAGCGTGTTAAGCCTCTGGAAACGAGGGGTGAAAGTCATTTGCAAAGACGAGAGTTCTGCAGAGGGAAGCATCAGCGGAGAGACGAAAGGATGAAAACACCTCGGGAGGAGAAGCCAGTCAAAGAGGTGTTTGTTCACTTGGCTCGTTTCCTTCCCCGGGTCCCTCGCACAAGGCAGACGTTGACTCGCTGCTGGCTGCGGCGCAGACTGAGCGCGTGCAGGAGCTGTTCTGTATGCCTGTCAGGGCTGTGTTGGCCCAGATCAGCGCGGCGAGGCAGGTGCAGCAGATGAAGCGAAGAGACGGGCTTTTAATTACAGCCAGGCGGGTGAAGGAGCAGCCTTATTTTAATGTCCCAATGATGATGATTCTAAATCCCGAGGGTGAGGAGGAACCCGGCCCATCGTCACTGTGCTGACGTGACCAGTTTGTTGGCTCAGCTTTGGGTCGCGCCGTCGTTGGGGGAAATCAACATGACGACACCCAGTTTAAATAAATCTGTCTTCTGTCCATACAGATGCCAGTAACATATCAGCCTTACATAATCCCTCAGTGAATCCAGATGGTTTCTAGAATTTAGGAAATGAAAGGTAATTTTGGATCCCGCTCCCACACGCCCCCGAACCAGATGACTTCCTGGAAAGTTCAGTGTTGTGTGGCAGTTCTCATAATAACTTGTTTATTTATGATCGGGAGTGTGATGAGTTGTGCAGCTCTGTGACTCCCCCTACACACCCAGATCGTCCCACAGTTGTCGTAACCTGCTTCCCCGTGATGTGATGTTGGATTCCCCAGATCAGAGATCTTTCATCTTCTTCTGATAGTGCATGAACTTGCAGCCTTAAATCTTTTTTTTTTTTTTTTTTTTTTTGTAAATGAGATCGTAGCTGAAAACTAAGTGAAACGCTGTCTGCTGTACCGAAGAACATGTAGCTGGATTCACCAAATGAGTTGTCGGATGGTGCGGAAACTCTCCTCCAAGTTTTCCTAGGCCACCAAGCACAGAATTAGAATTGGAATTTGTAATGTTCTGGTTAATGGTTCATGCTATCAGTGTCAGCTTCCGTTTCACTTCGAGGTCCTGTGGATGAATATGACCTCCCTGCATACGTCACAGTAAATTGTAGGCCGCATTGGTTTGTGCCTTTGATTTTTACATTCAGCTGAAATCACATTTTGGTGTGAACATACCATCTTAAATTCCATTTATGCTGAACTTTCCTACAGATCCAGATACGGACGGAGCCTTATGTCCGTGCTCAGCATTCATTTCCTCCGTATTTCTGCACATTTCCACAAAGCTTGCAGATACGGACCAAACAGAGCAGTACCACTAGAAACCATGTGGGGCAGTGTTGCTGATACTACTCGATATGTAGCTCGAATGACACACAAAGAAGACATAACAATGGCAATACAGTCAATATGTTTGTTTTTAAGTTTGTAGTTGTTGGTACACAGCAATACAAATGTAAAACATACATGGAAGCATGTGACCAATGACGGTAACGTCATTTGAAACTGACTATTACAATTTTGCACGTAAAGGGAGCATGAATGGATAGTTACTCGACTCATCCCTGGAACCTGCTTGAGGCAACCCGTCTCTCAATGCTAGTCTGCTAACAGTCTTCACTTGATCTAGGTCTGAGCGGCCTCGTTTTGTCTCGGATATGAGGCAGCTGTGACGGAGTGATGCGAGGCGGATTAGTGGCACTGAGATAACTGATGTGCTGATCACTCAGTAAGCCACATTTGTCCTCATCTCCTCTCTGACACTGGCCGGCACCATCCTGGGGCTGCTGAGATGAGTTCAGAAGGGCAAGAGAGGGTTCACCGTTCACTCGTCGCTGTCGGTCAAACTGCTCTCAGATGGAATTGATACAGATCCAACCCAAAAGTACTTTAAATTTGGAAGGAATTGACTGCTGGATCACTGTCGGTCCGGTTTAGTTAAGGAACCAACGTAAATGTTGTTAAACCCTTCAGTTCTGTGGCGTGAGGATCAGTCTCTGCTCAGAGCAGATGACTTCCTGTGACCGCTGACGCTGTGACAAAGTTCATGTGTCACATTGTGTTATATTGTCTTGTAAAGATCCTCCGGAAGTCCATAGCCAGCATGTCACAATCATCCTCGGGTCATACCTTCATGTTCTCATTCATCCATGAAACTCATTGCTTTTCTTCCTCTTCTTCATCTCCAACATTCTAGCACCAACACTGTCTCTCTTTTCCACGCATCCCAACCTTCAGGCCACTCTAACTTTGTCTCTGAACTTGTCAACATAAGCTGTCAAGTACAAAAAAAAAATAGAAATGTTGACCATTGATTGATTGACCATTGATAAATGGTAATAAAAATGTTAAAATGTAACTTTCAGACCACAGTATAGAAAAAAAACCTTTACCTTAAATACATTGACGCAGAACCTAACTGGTTTTGGAAAATTATTTGAATTAAAAAAGTTGTTTCTGTATTACAAAAATAAATAAATAAATACATTTTTAAAACAAGAGCATAATTGATTGTCCACCATCCCCACTGCTCCACAATTTCACAAAACATGAAGGGTCCAATTTTTAGTTTTAAAATAAGTATTATGAGTCATTAATAAACGAAGTTCATAGTCAAATAAATAAATAAACCATTGTATTAAAAAAAAAAGAAAATATCTGAAGACATGGAATGAAAATGTTAAATCTTGTTACAAAAAACAATTCAGAAAGAAATCCATATTAAAATAAAGCCTTATTTTTGTAAACATCATGAAGAATCTAAGGAGGAAATAAAAAATAGAAACAGAAGGCAGATCTTGACTGAAAACAAAAAACATCATCTGGTTCTAAAATCTGTCTGTAAATTCCGATATCTGACACTCTGTTCTCTCAGATATCTGAGCGAGCAACTTATTTGAGGTGGGTTTGAAGCAGAGTCTGCGTGGCTATGAATGATCCCTGCTGCTCCCTTTATTGATGGATTTCTTGCCTCGACACGAGAAGGTGATCACTGTCTTCTCCTGTGATGGTCTTGCAACGATTCACACTCAAAACAACATGTTTAAATCTTCTCTGACAAATTGGCAGCTGAGTGAGGCGGTGAAGACTTGTGGCTGTCGGGACAAGCATCCAGTCTTTTAAGTTACTGTTTACACAACACCTAAGAGTGTATTGTAGAACGCAGCAGAAGTCCAGCTCCGGAGAAATGAGCCATCTGTCTCTTTTCCGTGTTGAGGCTCCGTGTGAGTGGTGAAGATTCCTTGACCACAAGTGACACTGCCACTGACAGAAGCTACCACTGGTTGATGCTTGAAGGTTGTTTTTTTTCGTCAAATCAAATTCAGAAATCAACTGTTTTTTTGGGTTTTTTTTTTGTTTTTTTGAAGGAAAACAACTGTGCAGAACAGGTTTTAGGTCTTTTAGTTTGAGCATGTGGATCCCAGATGACAGATTGAGGGGGAAAAAAGATTATTTCGATTTTTAATTAGAATGAACATGAAGTCTGTCAAGCATTGTGGTCTGTGGATTGGATCCAAAACCATCCTTTGTCCAGCAGAGGTGCCGCCGCCTCCGTTCTCTCTCAGAGCAGAACCAATCGTCCCCCACCTCGGGTCACAACTTCACCTCCTGCCCGCCCGTGGTCGCTCGGAGTGAGACGACAAAGCTTTTACTCACCATCCTCTCAGATCACAAAGAAATCTTGCAGAACCTCAGAGACACAATTACCTGTCTCTCCTATTTCCATCTGACCCTTTCTTCTCCATCCAGCGCTCCCCTCCTCCCTCCCTGAGAATCCACTGGCGGATAAGTTCGTTTGCCCAGACTCGTCAAACAGCAATAAAAACCGTCTAAAAATAAGCCGGCAGTGATGGAAGTTCAGAGGGCAGCTATTGATTTGTTGAGCTCCTTCTAATATTGCTGTCAGAGAAGAGTGGTGCCATCAAACTGAACTGGCAGCTTGTCATTCAAAGGTACTTGCATACTGAACGCAAAGTGGCATCTCTTGGCACAACACCCTCTACCTCAGTGTTCTCTGAGTAAGTTGTGATCGCTTGCTTCATTCCAATGCCAACGACTCTTCCCACCATCTCAAATGTAGGTCACCGCGGAAACTACACATCGAGCTAGCAGGTTCGCTGTTAAAGGCAAGGATGGAATTAGCATATGAATGCGAACTCACTTGTCATGCCAACCATATTGTCCTGTTCAGGTAGACCCTTTCATCCTCTGTCCTTGTTGTAGGGACATTTAATGCGCCTGTCATTTAGAGATCGGAAGTCAATGAATTTATTTGCATCATTCCTGCCCCTATGTTGACTCAACACGTCACCTGTTTTGGACGCATCAGTCGCGTTCCATGTGAATGCATACCATATTGTAACGGCAATCCAGAGCTCATTGCGGAAAAGTGGAAATATCTGGATCATAATCTTACAGGTGGATTTCTGGGTCAGGAATGGATCGGGCAAGTTACGCCTTGCGTTACGAGCGTCCGTTCAGATGCAACTAGCATTGTCGATTTGCTGCTGTTTCCGTGTTGTTTTTTGTTTTCATTCAGTTAAAATTGGGCAGAGAAAGAGAAGTCAACACAAGATGTGGAACCCAGTGATTGATGAAGTCAACAATTGAGCGGTTATCCTCACCGCTAATACATGTTTTAATAAAGGCCAGTCTGAATCAGGTTTTGTCCCAGATTGGAGTCACATTTAATAAGAAGTCTGCGATGTTGCGATCCGGTTGTCAGCCGGCCACCTCGGGGTTTTCATTCAACCCAAATGGCTGAAAGTGTCGGCAGGCGAGAAAATGAATTTGGAAAGAATTCCCTCGCTCGGCTCTCCAGAGGTCTGGCTTCTCGCCGTCCTTTCAATTGGACGTGATTGTTCACGGGTGACGGCGGCGATATTACCTGCGAACGTTCCCTGCAGGAAAGTGCAGCATACTCAGGAAACTTTTCTGCTTGTGGCGGCACTGCGTCGTCAGCACGCCGCCGAGGGAGCCGCAGTTTTACACTCTCACTCGGTTGCAGTCGCTGGAGGTGCAGACGAGAGACGATTTATACGCTCAATCACTCCGGCACAGAGCAGCTTTACATTGTGACCACCTGTTTAATATAGAGTTGCTCTTTTGAAGTCAAACCTGCCGCTCTAGAGAAGCGCCTGCAGTGGTCAGGAGCTTTTCAGTTTTCTGTTCCACACAATCTTAAAAATACTTAATCAATCATGTCGAAGCGGTCCGGCTACTTTTGAGCTGCTGAAGGCAACAAATTAAAGGATCTCTGTGCGGTTCATTCTTCTGTGTTGAGTGTGTTTGACTGATTCAGAAAAAAACAAAATGTTCCATCTGAGCTCTCTGCAAACACAGATCCCCATCAGCAGCAGACGAGAGACACTGATTGTTGTTTGATAGCTGCATGTCTCTCCACAATATAGCAGAAAAATAAAAAATATCCTGCAGCAATCTGGTGTAGGTTGACGTCTGTCTTGTGGAAATACTTAGTGTTAAAACTCCAAAGTTTTAGAGTTGAATACAATTCTACACAAGGGGGTTTATAGAGTTTGTAGCTGTAAACTGTCTTTTTTTTTAAATAAATAAACGTACAGTAAATAACTGCAATATGAGTCCTTTTTCCTCGTATTCCTAGATAAATTACATATCTGGCGGGTTACAACGTTACCACGTCTGAAATGAGAGCTGCCACGTCCTCCAGAAACTGTGTTTTTCACAGAAGAATCCCAAAGGAAACCTCATAATATTTGAAGTATGTTGCTTGCTAAATTGAAGTTGCACATTCCGGCTGGACCTATGAGACCGCACGAGGACGGCTGCAGATTTGAGACAGATTTACTGCGGGGGGGTGTTTCTCTCTAATAACAGTTTAACTGAAGACGGATTTTCGGTCATGAACTTCATACTCCTGTCCTCTCCAGTGTCACCGCCCCCTGCAAGCAGTCGAAGAGTTCTCCTCCTTTTAAGGAAGACTATTTATTAGGACTCAAGGGTTCTCAACTCTTGCCATTCTCCACTTGCCTCCGTCACCGAGGCCCAACAACTCTAACTCTTGGAGATGTTCCCTCTGCATCCTCGGTAGAACCCCGATGTTTGTGTTGTTCCGACAAAATCTACTTGACTGAAGCAGAAGCCCACATTCCTCTAGATGCTTGTGCTGGTTTTTCAGCAACTGTAATGACAGCTACACGAGCACAAACAAAGCCCCTGCCACAGTCATTTGAAATGTGCATGTCAAGTCCGACAGCTTCGTAAATGAAGAGTTAATGAGGTCATGCTCACAAGCAGATATATTCTTTCTTTATCACCATCTCTGTAGACGAACGCTGACGTCTCTCTGGCAGCTGTGTCTTTTTGGAAATGATCCTTCTGTATCCTGTTGGATAGGAATCTATGTACCATTTCTTTGCCTTATTTCATGAGGAGGAAGAGCGATCCTGATTGAATTCAGAGACGGCAACAGAGTCTTCAGAAGCTCATCAGAATATAAAGCTCTCGCTCACTATTGCAACTCTTTAAGCGTTGGCATCAACAGATGCTACATTCACTCTCTCTGCGATTCAATTGAGCAACTATCTTGGCGTCTTCTTTTTCACCTGACGGTTCAGCGCTCACATTCTTCCCTGTATGGAAGCAAACGGATCTGATGGTGTCTCTGAGGAAACGCTGTTATTGTGTCAGTCCAACAGCTGGGAGCCTTAAACCCGCCAATCCCACCCAATCTGAGCGAATAGCAAACATAATCTGCTGTCAGCCAGATTAGCAGACCACAGCAGGGATACGGAAATGAGGTTAGGCAGCCGTCGTTTCAGAGGCTGGGCGTAATCTGTAAATCCCCCCGGGGAGGTCGTGAAGAAGCAGCCGGCGTGCTGATTGTGTTTTCCAGCAGGTGTAGCTCTGAAGGATAAATAAATAAATAAGTAGGAAGAGGAATCGATGATGGCCCGATCACGTTGAAGGCGCTGGTGTGGTCATGTGACCTGACAGGTTCGGGAGAGAGTTGTGTACTTTTTCCTAAGCTTCCAAAAGTCTTCAGGTCTCTAGAGTCTGAAACACAGTCTGAGATGTTCCGTCGAAATTTGACCCGAATTCGGAGCACACACTATTTTTATGAATGAGGTCGGATTTCAGCTTTGTTGTGTGACATTGTAGAGTACCCACGGGAGATTATCCTCCCGACCTGTAGAGGTTTCTGAATCTATTTTGAGGTGACATTTTTTTGTGTGGGGGGGGATGAAGACCCAAACCGTCTTTGAATCACCACCTATTCATGCCAGTGGGTTTGAGTGATCCCATTCTTAGTGATTCATGAAACCCCCATGTAGGTTCTGGCTGAGGATTCGGATGGGTAACCAGTGAGAATAAGAGAAACCATTGCCCCGACGTTAGCCGTTGTTATTCCACCATCATGGGGCTCACCACGTGAGGGACGTGGCAGATGACGGGGAAAGAGAAGCTCAGTCATCTGAGGGAGCCCTGGATTAGAACTGCTGCTCCCCCATATTGTGAGTGACTGGTCTGGGTTTGTCCTACAGAGGCAGCAGCTGCTCAATTTCCTGTGATGAGTCAATCTTGTCAGAGGCAGGATGTTGATATCAGCAGCTAAACCGTCTCTTGGCTCTGACTCTTGTTTGTTTACCCGAGGAGAAGCGCTCGCAGTCACGCTGAACTCTGCGCTCGCACCTCTGGCTCAGCTCTCCTGTTTTGTTTCATCCTTCATCGGCTCCGGCGGAAGCTCGTCCGAATCCTCCGCAGTCTCCCAGCAGTGGGCGGCGGTGTTGGCTCGGCAGACCGACCTTCAGAGTTCACACTTTGATGTGGGCAGCTCTTGAGGATGCATAATTGGATTCTTCTTCTTCTGCTGCCGACTCTGCGGTCTTGAGAGAATCGTCCAGACGTGGCATGTGGCCTTTTGTCTTCACTTAGATGAAGACTTGTGTCTAATGAGGGATTAAGCTGACAGGTGACGCGCCGCTGCCGTCCTCTGTCAGAGCTCTTTACCTTGTTCTCTGCTGATGAAAAGTGACATCGAGGTCGATTCTCCTCCTCGACACGTTGCATAAGAAAAGTTGTGCATCACGTTGCACGAACAGTGTTAGAGGAATGTTTCTATCTCTTCAATCAAATTGTCTTTTTCAGTGGTTTTCAAATGGACTGGTGCCAACAATTGAAGCTGAAATTGGGCAGAATATATTTCCATATCAATAGAATGCTAATATACTCCCAGTGTGCTCAAGTGTATACAGTAGTTAAATATTTAAAAGAATCAAAATGGGATTGGTTGTGTCTTGAATGTAGCCATTGGCCCTATGATGCTTCTCCTGTTGAGGAAAATGGACATTGTCTCTCTGTCTTTAGGCCATCAATCACCTCACAAGAGCCCCTTCAACAGATATCATTGAGGAGTATTGGTTCTCATCAGAGTCTCTCCCAGATGACTGAGCTTCTTCCTCAAGGAGAGAGCCCAGGCATCCTGCTGAGAGGTCAATGGAGAGCTTACTCTTGTCTTTTAAAAACCATTTATTTTAAGAAATATCGCAGCAGTGCATGAATCTTTAATGTCTCATATTTGACTTTGGGCCCTCCAGTATCAGGACACGTCACTAGTTTGCGTTTGTTATTAAAATGTCCCTGTCACAATCACTTGCGTCTGTTTATCGTGAGATGCACAAATCCCATGTTTTCTCTCTCACCGAGTCAAATAAGTGCTTCCTGTTCCTACGTGCTGCCTCTTCGCCTCCATCAGTCCTCCGACTCTCTGTCGGAGCGAGACTTCCGTCCACCAGGACCATCTGTGCGAGCGTAGCCGAGGAGGTAAAGTTGTGCCGCCCCATTTCCTCCCGATTAAAATTTCCGAGCACGTCAACGTGATATTCCTTCGGGCCTTTTTCCGTACAAGACCTTGAAAGCAAGACAAGGAGAGGAAGAAAAGTTTGGGGCTAATGCGAGCACCTGTTTCCTTCGGTGGACGCAGATCACTGGAGGAAACTCAGCGCAGAGAAGACGTTCTGGAGGAGCAGATGGAGGGATGCAAGCACGTCGCTTAAATTAGGGAAGACAAGTGATGGAGAGCCTCAAATTCACTCCATTAACCGTCACTCATCTTCATTTGGCCTGATTCAGTCTTCGCTTTCTATTTAGTTCGGCTCATTTGTGAACCAGAGATGAAAACGATATCGCGTTAGACGAGAACCAACCAGCCATGAGAACGATTATAAAGTCTGTCCACGACAAATTTAAATTCCTTCTCTCTGCTTTAGCAGTGGCTTCAGATTCCCTACAAATCTGATGGCACTTGAATGCTCCACCTCCCTAAAGATGAGTGAGGTTGTGAGCAAGTGCCGCTCAACTGAGAAACTGAGGAAGCGTTGTTTGACTTTCGTAGTGAGAAATCTGGAGCAAAAGTGTTTATACCAGTTTATGATGCCAACCATGAGTGAAAGTCCAAAGAGCCCAAGACCACTAGATATCGTCAACTCTGCACTCTTGTCCTTCCTGTCCTTTTTCTCTTGAAGCTAGTGACTGAAGTGTCTCTGTGAGGGCTGAATGCCCAGAACGGTGTCTGTGCCTGTGTGTGGTGTTGATATGCATGGTTGATATTCCCCGCACGAGGCTGTCGAGCATGAAATGGAAGAGTAAAGTTTGTGTGGATGAACAGTGAGAAGCTGCTGCCCGGGAGAGTTCTGTGATGCTGACAGAGAAATCACTCGAGTCTGTGTGCATTGTGTCAGAGATTTCAAGTTTCTTCTCTCACAGGTTGTAAATGAGACAGTTTTGGTTCGTGTCAATTTAAAATGTTTTTGACTCACTTCACTTGCTATTGGTTTTAGGCCTTTTTCTGGACAATAAAAGAAAGCCAGGAATGAAACATTGTTGGTGTAGAAACCATTATAGTCAACTGGAACTCTTGGTTTTGTTGGGTTGCACATGTCTGGGCATTTTGGGCATCAGTGTTGGAGGTCCACTTTAACATCAGATTCTTGGGTCAAATCCACAATGGGTTCAAACATAATGTTTTGCATGTGATCTTGTGTGGAACACACTAGCTATTGTAATCCACGTGTTCCTAGTCAGGTGAGTGTTTCCCACCATACGTGGGAGCTCCACATCCTGGTAGTTATTCTTTTTGCTCTGCCGTTTGTGCGTGTAATCTAGGATAGTGCGATAACTTTGGTCAACCCAAGTCATAGCATTGACTCGCATGTTTTTCCCAATACATTGACAAGACCATGACGGCTGGCCATGGTCTCCACTGCCGCTACTTCTGAAACCCAGCCCCGAAAAAAGGCGCAGTCAAGAGAGTCTGGAGGACTTTAGTTTGTTATTATCTTAGTTTTAAATGTATTTTATTCGTAGTAATGAGTGCAGTTAGTCAGATCAGCAAACAACGTATGCGTTCACAACAATGGCAAAAGAAGTTGACACAACTGAATATTGCCTTTCGCTCCCAACACAAAGGTGAAAACAACTGAGCACTGCATCACACAGCCACAATTTAATCCCAAGATACAAGAGACACACAAACACACGTTTTTAACTGATAACCATTAAAACAGTTTGGATGTCAGGACAGAATGTAGAGACTTAGTCAATAAAATGTATTTTTTTTCATTATTCCCAGAATTGTTAAATTATTATTATTTATTTTTTGCCCGCATCACCCTCCTGTAGTATAGGATTTGCTGTGTCCACCAGAGACTGTCTTCAGGTTCTTATAGCCAGGTTTCCCTTGGTGTCTGATGTGCCACCGTGCGTGAGGTAGCGTGTCTGTATTCACATAAGTGAAGTCGTAGTTCTAGATCCAGAGAGGTCACCACCTTATCTCAACTGCTCGAGTAAATCTGGCAGTCTTCTCGTAAAATGACTGGAGTCCCGTCTCCTCTTGTAGATGTGCTGGGAGCAAGTCTTCAGTATTTATTCTCACTGACTTTCATTTCAGTGGAGTCTGTGATGTTTGTAGAGGCAGGGAGACCTCCATGACTGAGAGCTCAAATATACACAAGCTCCACTTCGGCGCGGCTGCTGACAGACTCGATCCGGAACAGACGGAATTGTTGATCTTGTCTCTAAAAGCTTCTCTTGTGTGTCCTCAGGGGGTGCACCGGCCGGCCAGGGACAACCCAGTGGGACGAGACGGCGTCCGGAGGACAGACTGGCACGACTACGAGGCGATCAAAAGAGACGCGGCGAGATCGGGTTGGTAGACGACTCCCTGCTCATGAATAATCCGCCCGATTTAGACCAGACCTGCAGAGACATCAGACACAAATAATTCAGAAACGTAAAGATCCGCTCTCGAGGTTTGTCGTCTTCAAACGCCCTAATTGGCTTGTTTATCCCTGAAACGAACCTCCAGAAGCTGTACGTGGTGATTCTTCTTATCTGGAGCAGGCCGTGTGGATCAGTTCTCCTTAATGAAACGTGTTTGTGAATGATAAGACTTGTTTTGTTCTCTCCAGGGAATCTTTTTCCCTTTTAAGAAAATCGGCGAGAAATAAACTGCAGAGTTTAACAGCTCATGGTTATTCCAGCGCCGCCTCGTTCACTCATGAGGGAAGAAGCGCTCAGTCGCTCCCAAACCTGCCTCCTGCTGACCTTCCCATGCAAGTTTAATGTTCCTTGTTCCCCTCAAATAAGTATGAATTACTATTATATTGGTTGGTGATGAAGATGATCATCATCTGTTTCTAGTTTGACTCAGAAAACTCACAACAAATATTGTTTTGATTTGATTTTTGTCCTATCTTGTGAGCATTTTACGCTACAAACATCATTCAGCACCTTTATTTGGAACTCACCATATCATGCTAGGACATGACATGTCCTCCTGTCCTGCCTGCTTTTCAACTAAAGTCTGACATTGTTTTCTCCTTGCATCAAACACGTGTCCCCCTGGTGTCTAAAATCATGTCCTACTGGGGTCAAACATTATGCCCCCTGGTGTCTAAAATCATGTTCTCATGGGGTCAAACATCATGCCCCCCTGGGGTCAAACATCGTGTTCTCATAGGGCCAAACATCAGGTTCTCCTGGGGTCAAACATCATGTCCCAATGGCGCCAAACAACATGTCCCCCCCGGGACCAAACATCATGTCCCCCTGGGGCCGAACATCATGGCCCTCGGGGTCCAACATTATATCCTTCTTTAGTCTAACATCAGGTTCTCCTGGGGTCAAACATCATGTTCCCCTGGGGTAACATCATGTCCTCCTGGAGTCTAACTTCATGCTCTCTGGGGGCCACTTCATGGTTTACTCTTTGGTTCTCCTTGTACTCAGACTTCTTTCAGCACAGTGACTGGACTAATGTTCTGGGTCGAACTCGACCTTAGATATTTCCTTCTGAGCATCTAAGGAGACTCTGATGAATTTGCCAACTGTGCATCTGTTTCAGGAAACGGTGAGCAAGGGAAGCCTTTTCCTCTGACCGACGCCGACAGGGTGGACCAGGCTTACCGAGAGAACGGCTTCAACATCTATGTCAGTGACAGGATCTCGCTAAACCGCTCCGTCCCAGACATCCGACATCCAAAGTGAGTGGAACTGTTGAGGTTTAGATTTCAATGTGGTCATTTGACATGTCATGGTTGAAACACCATCTGGGAGTGTGGACGTGTTGCTCGCCTCCCGCTCAACTGCTTTTTATGCCCAAATATCCGGAGCCTGAGTGAGCAGCTTCATCGAAATAGACGTGGAAGTCTCTGCCTGTGATTGCTGCCAAATCCTGCAGAAGGTGATTTCACAGATAGACTCTTTCTAGCAGAGGGAGGATGAATCACCTCACACTCGCTGGGAAAGCCTGCAGCAGATCATCTGTTACAACCCTGTAGAGCAATCTGAACGTATGGTGGGGAGAGGGCTGCATTGTATCGAAATACCAGTAATAATTACTGTGCCGCGCTGCCCTGAGATCATTGTCAAGAACATCTGGAGGAGGAAGTTTGTGGAAAACTTGCTCCTGTCATGTATCCTGGCCACCAGAAACCAAAAATTCTGCTCCTCCTCACTAATTGTTGTTTATACCTTTGGTTCACCCATGCTGCTCCAAACAACGGCTCCAATTATTGTCCGGTCCTGTTGTTCTCCGGTGACATCTCACTTTTGTAAAACCAGAGCGGATCACGCGCCATGCCTTCGCCCGCACACACTTGTGTTTTTTACGGCAATTATCCGCCCCAGCCGTGGTGCTGATCACCAGTGCGTGACCGCGTCCGGTTGCTCGACGCAAGGCTGCACAGAACATACAAACCGTGTGATCACAAAGCTCCTGCTTGGACTCTGGTGGCGGCTGCAGACCTGGCATTCCGCCGCTAACCATGTGATGGATCATCTGAACGCTAGTCCACCTGGAGCTGAGCAGCAGCAGCAGCAGCAATCTCCCAAAGTGTTCCAATGAGAAAGTTCTCATAACGGATGGCGGGCATGTCAATGAATAAAGTGTAGAAGCTGCTGAAGTTCCGCTGACGTGAGTTTGGGTTATGGATCATGTCACTCATCAGGTTTCTGATCGATCACAGCACTCGCTGAGACTATCCAGAGGTTTTGCTTGTGTGCGCCTGATCCTCACAGCATGGAAGGACTTCTAAATGTTAATGGTTTATTTATATTTTTGTGCCGTTATTTGTTGATTTTCATGCTGACAATGTTGAGAACTGACTCATAAACCGTTGGGACTGGTGCACATGGTCTACACTGCTTACTAGGGATGGGCGATTATCGAACACGATATACCTATATACTCACTCGCTGCATTGGACTTACACACGTGAACATGACGAGACCGTGACAGCGCGCCGCACTCTGCAGCTCTGCGGTGTTTGACAGCCAACACCGCCGTGCAATGGTTGTGGTGAGTGCGGTGGACTTGTTCACTGGTGTCACTGGTTCACAATCGTAGTCTTAAACTTATTTTTAATACAGGGAACCTTTGATAATGACAGTGGTCGAGTCTCTGGATCTGTGTTTATTTTATTAGATGGAGTGTTCCTCATAGGTTCTCTGACGGTGTACTCTTCTGCGTCCCCATTAGGGTTCACTGATCACAGACACACTCTCTCAGGCAGAGCTAATGCCACTAACCCGCATCACTTAGGGACCGTCAACAAATTCTAAAGCGGTCAAAGTATTAGTGAAATTTTCAATAAGGCAATGAAAAACAAGACAACAAACACATTAGACAAAGGACTGACCGTTTCTATAATGATTGGGAGAATAGAATATGACTAAATGATCATTTATTCACGTTATTTCTAATATTTCTTCAATAGCATCTAGGAAATGTGTCCAGACTGGTCCATAGTTCAAGTCAACTGTTGAGAGACACGAGATACAGCAGACAGACGGCTCAATTTAACCCCTAAATAAAACTGGCAGAGCAGTGTGTCAGACTCGAGCGGCTTCTACCAGAGACTTGAAACATGGAATTTCTCATCTCTACACTTAGTGAACTATTATATTTAAACATAAACAAACACTGATGTTGGAGTCAAGCTCCACTAAGTTTCAACATAAAACAGTTTCAAGAGAGACTGTAGTGTCCAACATGAAAAAAGTGGTAATATCGCTGAACATTTATCGTGATAACTTTTAACTACTGTCTAACTGCTTACTAACATATTTGTATGTGTTTTGTGCAGCTGTAAACACAAGCTGTACTCGGAGAAGCTCCCCAACACCAGCATCATCATCCCCTTCCACAACGAGGGCTGGTCCTCTCTGCTCAGGACCGTCCACAGCGTCCTCAACCGCTCGCCGCCACAGCTCATCGCCGAGATCATTCTGGTGGACGACTTCAGCGACAAAGGTAGCGACACACACACACACACACACACACACACCTCCGCCCGACACACAATACTGTGATACCTTGGGCGTCTGTATCAGTTTGAACTTTAAACTTGAAGCTGTTGCTTCATGAATGAGTAGATAAAAGCTTGCTGGTTTGGGGCAGATGGAAGCTTAAGCAGTTAATGTGAAAAACTGAAGATATGAGGTTTTTAGAACTCAACAAAATGTTATCCACTCCGATCATTATCGCTCACCATCAGGATTTTAAACACCTGCAATCTTCCAGTCATGTCGCCGTCCTGTACACCATTTCCAGTGTCCTTCAAGAACTTGATTTTCAAAGTAAGAATCTTATGAAGGCCATCAAAGTTCTGGGCTCCACCTCAAACATCTGTTCTCCATGTCCACTTACATGGAGCTCCTGAGAGCTAGTCCTGGACAACAGGCAAGTGAGTGATTCGGTCCGTTGGCGGCGAATCCCACGTTTCTCACACTGTATTCACCTCACAGTAGGTGTACTGTTCGCTGGACTTGTTCTCCTGAGAGGCAGTTGACTCAGAAGCGATTAGAAAGCAGCTGGATCCAGAATCACAGGTCTTTGCGTTTGTTTTCTCGCTCCTGGTCATGTTGAGTCCTCCACCCACGTGAGACTCACCTGGAACAGGAGTCGCAGCGCTCACAGCTGCTCCCGAGTCACCGGCTCTCCTGGTCCTGCTGCATCTTCACCCACCCACATTCACACTGGTGTGACTCAGCAAGAGAGAGAGCTAGTGAGTCACAGGAGGAGAGCGCTTCTACTTCAGTGATTCTTCCTTTCTCCAGTCATGAAACAATGACTCATGAAACTTGAGTTTTTATTTGCATCTACTGCTGTGACCCAGCTTGGAAGTTGAGTTTGGTTCTCGACCTCCAGTTTGACTGACAAGTGTGTTGTTTGCCACAGTGTTTATTGAAACAATCAAATGTGTTGTGACAGGAGGTCAGGAGGAGCAGCTTCTTCTCTAGTCAGTCTCTCTCTGCCCAAACTTGGCCGCTCCACTCTGAGTTTATTCGGCAGTTCATCAGCGTTTATGTGCTCCCTTTTAATGTCCACCGAGCATTTGTTCTCATCTCTGTCCAACATCATCATTCTCACCATACTTTAAGCCCTCTACTGGCAAATCTTGTTCTTTTTAATCCCATTCAGCAAACGTGGAGAAATAATAGGGTGTCGTAGTGTCCACTAGAACCTGAGAGGTTTGTCTTTTGGCTCAGCTCTCTGTTTCTGCTCCATCAGTGAAACTCTCCAGGCGTCGCTTGTCAGCTCTCATGGTGTAAATTGGAGCATCATTACAGATGATAATGCTGAAATCAGTTCTGCGCGAAGAGCCGGCGCTGATAAGAGAAACGGCCATTGAGGGAGGAGGCGGCGCCTCCGATAAAGACCTGTTATTATGTTTTAATGGCCGTCCCCGGAGAGCTGGGGGGCCATTTCCCGCTATTCAGCAGCCGATTCTAAAGGCTGAATGAGACGCCGGCGAGGAATCACTGATGGAGACGTGCGCCGGCGAGGAAGCACGTGGTCAACTCTGAATTATGATTGGGAAATTTATTCTGCTTCTGTCGGCAGGTTTCCCAGCTGTGGAGGTGCAGTGATGGGTTTTTGTTCACCTCAAGTTTAGAACTGTTGGAAACAGAGGCCAAACTACGTTTCTAAGAATGTGTTTTCCCACAACAAAATGAAAGCTCGCTCCCATTTCTGGTAGCGAGAGCAGAAGCGGCCAGTGATGTGGAGACAGGAAGCACAAGGTGATCGACTGATGTCAAAGGAATGTCCTCTGACAGGTTTTCTCTTTTTTCCTGAATGTGACGTTGGCACCCAGCTGCTGGCCCCGATCAATCTTTCTTGTTTTTAGATGTTTAATTTCCTCCCTTTTTTTTTGTTCCGCACCAATTAACCTCAAATTACCGAGCCGTTGCGGTGTCCAAACCCCGTCTCTCCAACCTGCTGGATTTTGTCCCAGAAGTTCTGGCTCTACACCAAAAACCTCCGCACCCAAACATCCAGGGACTCATCACGTCTTTGAAGCGTGTGCAAAGCTGCCAGCAGGTCCAGCAGAGAGCGAGGAGACACAGATGGGGAGGGGGTGGAGAGACACCCCACCTCCACCCCTGCTCCCTTTCCATCAGTGATCAGATGAAGAGAGTGATTCAGTCACGTGTCCAGAGTGAGGCTGGTGATTTAGGAGTTGGAAGGACAGGTGGACTGATTCCAGGGTTCAACAGATGATTCCTGAGTCTAGAGGAGGGAATGGGTGGGTATTCCGTGAGATTGAGAGGGGTGGACCTACCATCCCCGGGGTCAGCGGGACAGGTGGACACTTTTAGAGTTGGCTGGATGATCCCAGAGTCGGCGGAGTTGGACCGACCATCCCAGAGTTAGAGGGACAGGCGAACGGGTCCACTGTGTGTGGAACGATCACAGGGCTATCGGAGTGAGTGAGGGAGGGTGAGAAAGTACCACTGTCTAGTGCTGTGACTCTGAACCATAGGGCAGGGGCTCATGGTTGGGTCGCGAGCGCCTCCTAGAGGGCCAAGAGGTGCTCAGTTTTTATTAGATTTATTTTATATAAGAACATTTTATGGTGCTACTTTCATTTACACTTATAGCTTCTTTGGAGTTGAAATAAAATATATTATTTTTATTTCATTTTTAGACATGGTTTTATTTTTGATATTTTAGATATTTAGACATGGTTTTATTATTTATTTTATTCAAAATTTTATCCAGTTTTTCTAATTTTCTCTACAGTTTGCATCAAGTGTATTTTCATTTTTTCTTTAGTAAATTTGATGAATATGACTTGCACTTTGTTCTGCAGCTGGTTGGACTTTTCGATGACAAATAAATCTTTGCGATGATCTCATGGTTTCATGTCATTTCACAAGTTTTTTTTTTTTGTCTAAACACAGAACCATCAATGTTTCTCACTCAACTCAGGATAGAAACAGACCTGGGATCTCTTCATGTTGATGAACTAACGTGGTCGTCCATGACCCCTGGGCCCCCCACGTGCCCCCCACCTTACTCAAATCAAGACTAATGTGTTTGCCCACGTCAGCGACTCGCTCTCATTACTGTGATTTATCGCCTCTACAATTTCCTGCGAAGCTGTGAAGCCGCATTTCAATTAATTCAGGTGAAATTAACGTCCGTAATTAGAGGCGCTAACCTTTCCCTCGCCGACTTGGCCCAACGTGTCACGCCAACGATCGCGCCATGTTCTGCTGTCACTCACCCAGGTTATGTGAGACGCAGGCCAGCGCAGACCCGACGCTTCACCTGACTCAATCTTGCTACAGATAATTGCTAACAGGCCCACGTGTTACGGTGTCGGAGCGTTGGCGTGGAGGTTCAGGACGCGGCGCTGTCACATGTTAATGAACAGTCGTCCAGAGTCAGACGCCGCAAGTCAGTTGTCCACGAGTCTTAGGCTGCTAAGAATCACATGAATAATGACTCAAAACTCACACCAACCTGAACTTCAGTGACTCAGGACTTAAAATTAGAGACCCGGGTTGTGACTTTGGGCGTAAGCAGCTGTTTACCTTTCAAGTCAGACAGTAATGACTTGAGTTCTTGTGCTGAATGTTCTTACTGAAGACCATATCCTGAACCTCTTGTCACACTTGAACCCCTCTTGTGGCTTTGCTCCTTAATCTGATCATATTCTTCTTGTATGCAGAGCACCTGAAGGGGGCGCTGGAAGAGTACATGCAGCGGCTGCCCAAAGTCCGGATCTTGAGGACCAAAAAGAGGGAGGGTCTGATCCGAACCCGGCTGCTTGGGGCCAATGCGGCTAAAGGGGAAGTCATCACCTTCCTGGACTCACACTGTGAAGCCAACGTCAACTGGCTGCCCCCCCTGCTGGGTGAGACTACAGAACCACTACAGTCTAGTTGGTCCGACACTCACTCACTCACTATTCTTGGTGTTGCTCAGACCGGATCGCCCAGAACAGGAAGACCATCGTGTGCCCGATGATCGACGTCATCGACCACGACAACTTTGGCTACGAGACCCAGGCGGGCGACGCCATGAGAGGAGCCTTCGACTGGGAGATGTACTACAAGAGGATCCCCATCCCAGCCACCCTGCAGAAGGACGACTCGAGCGAGCCGTTCGAGTGAGTCTGCCTGTGCCCCTTCAAACAACAGCGATCTAAAATAACTGTAAGACTGGAAGTTGACAATGGCAAGACAATGGACAGCGACATTAGCAAACAACGTAGCTAATGGTGACAATAAAAATACACTACAGTTGGGCAAAAATATTGCGACACTAAAATGACAACAAAAAGTAAAAGCAATAAATGAACTATAACAGCGATGATAACACAGTTGACAACTTTCTGAGACCAAAGGGGTCACATGACATTGACATGACACTTGTCTTGGTTGTTTCGAGTTGTCTAAAGGCAGGCATGGGATCCGCCCTGCACAGTGTCAAGAAAACGCAGCGGGCGCAGTCGCTACGCTACAATCAATCGTGGTTTGGTGAATTAGTCGGCTGCTACGGCCAATGAATTGACCTTCTACGCTGCAAATCCAATTTGTGATCTTCATTTTTGTCCGTATGGAGAAGACGCAGGGGGCATGTTATCCCTGGAAGGGGGGGGTTTGGGAGCGTCCTCAAGGTCGCCCATGTTGAAGGGCCAAGTGATTCTCGTCCACTGGAGAGACCTCTCAAGACTCTGCAGTAGGTCTGACCCAAAGCAGCAGCTCCACTCTGAGTGTCTGATGGACGGCTGAGCTTGTCAATGCGTCTGCCATGGAAACCTGAGGAAGCTCACCTTTACAACTGTGGTCTCAAGATCCTATTGGAAAGAGTCCGTATGATGGAGGAATATGAAGGGAATAGCAGCGTCGACTGTGGAAGGAGAAATAAAATAAGTGATGCAGTGACAATAACAGCACTTATGGTGACGCTAACATTGATGATAACGTCCATTCTGAGAGCGACATTAAAGGAACGGCAAGATGAACAGCCTTGTGAACCACATTGACGCGAGCAACAGCCGCGATGAGGACAATAACAGACGAGACTTAAAGGCCGTTATACAAAGACGATTAGCTTTGGTTCTGGTCTCAGCGACTCGTGTCCTTCGTCAGAATGAGATCAAATCCATTTCAGTACGCGAGAATTAATATTCCCGCCGCTCAATCAACCCCCCCGACTCCTTTCAATCGCCAGACAAAAGGGTTTCAAACTCAACCTTCCACACCGTCAACTTCCTGCTCAAAGTCAGAGACGCTCGATCTTAATTCAGTGCAGCCGCTCGATGGCCGGCGGCGGAGCTTCGTCCAAATTCAATTTTCCTCCGTGAGTCCAATGGTGCTGCTTTGTTTGTGGTGGGGAACCGAAACGTCAGGGTGATTGTTGTCCTCTGGAGCGAGACGCTTCTGTGCCAGGATGAAAGAGTGAAAGATGGACTTTTGTTTGGGACTCAATTGTGAGTCGTTCATGAGAAGATCATCGATCCAATAATCACAGGCTGAAACCCAAGGGGGGAGAGAGGTGAAGAGGGGAGGGGGGCGTCTGGTCTCCAGGAAGCTCACATTGTTGCCAAACCTGGACAGGAACAAGTCTCATGAGGTTCTGGGCCCTGGTGTCTCGCAGGTCTCCGGTGATGGCGGGCGGACTGTTCGCAGTGGACAGGAAGTGGTTCTGGGAGCTGGGAGGATACGACAGTGGTCTGGAGATCTGGGGAGGGGAGCAGTACGAGATCTCCTTTAAGGTACCGAAACATTACGACCCCAGATTTCTTTCAACTGTTGCTTCATCCAAGCCTTTCCATTCAGGCTTTGAATCTCAAGTTCATTTTAATTTAAATACGTTAAATAATGTTATTTTTTTGTCATTTTGTAAATTTTAAATTCTCTTTTTACTGTCAATTATTATTATTGTTATTAATAATAATTTTTTTTTCGACTGCAGTGGTATTCACTCTAAATGTTTTAATGTAATTTGGTATTTTTTTTAGAATTGTTTTACTGCTTTTTATGTTTTTCTATATTTTAATATGCATAATTTTTGATTGTTTCATTATACTTTATTTCATCTGTTTTTATGGTGTCGAGTTTTGATATTTTAATTCTTATTTTCTTTTTTTTTTAAGTTGATTTTTTTTATTTTATCTCAGTTGCTCAGTCAAGTGTTTATCCTTTTTTTTGTTGTTTTTTTTGTTTTAATTTTCTTTGTCTATTTGTAGTACTATGATTTTTTTTTTTTTTTGCCATGTTACTTGAGGTTTAACTCAACTAACTAATGTAAATTCTATATTATTATATGTAAAAATGTAAATTATATATTATATTGAAGTTTCAATTTTTTATTGTTTTCATTCATTTTAATGTAATGTATTTACTATTTATAGTTGGGTTTTATATATATATATATATATATATATATATATATATATATATATATTCCGTGGTCAGGCTTTGTTTTGTGCAGTTTTAGATGAGAAATCAGCCTCAGTGTTTTATCTCCCACCAACATGTGCGCGGCGCTCACGGTAGAACAAAGATCTCCGCTGACACTGGGACCACCCAGGATTCCTCTGTCAGATGACTCTGTCCGAGCACCTCCCGGGGCCCGGGCCGCTCCTTCTGGAGGGTCCACATTCATCATCCTCAGAAAAAAAGCTTATTAGATTTCTCCGCTCTGGCGTCTCGGCATGAATTATTCGGCCGCACACTCGGAACTCTGCTGACGCCGCCGCACAGACGGACCGTCGCAGTAATTGAATTTGGGTTTGGAGGACTAAGGGCTTCTGTCATCTCACCTAATTAAGCACAAAGGCCGACGGCTGGTGCTCTGATTCGATTGGACGCCAGCTAACAAGTCTCCGTGCCCGCAGGAGCCTCCAAACCAGTCCAGACTGTCTCCCCTTCGTTTTTCTGGCTGGAGGAAAACACACCACTCCCCCCACCAGAGGTCCCGGCCCGGTCACCTCCACAGCTTCACGCTTTGACACGTCTCACTTTCACACTTCCTGCACTGTCGACCTTGTCACTTCCTGTTAGTAGCTGTCAAAACTGTGTGTGTGTCTTTCAGGTGTGGATGTGCGGCGGCCGGATGGAGGACATCCCTTGCTCAAGGGTGGGACACATCTACAGGAAGTACGTGCCCTACAAAGTCCCGGGCGGCGTCAGTCTAGCTCGAGTGAGTTTGTGTGTCAACATCGCCGTGTGTGTCACCTCCCACGCAGTTTGTGTGCACTTAGTCCATTACAGGCTCGTGCTCACACACACACACACACACACACACACACTGGTGTTGGTATTGCTATGTCTCATCGCCATAACCCTTTCCCAAGCCTCTCATCCTAAACCTAACCAACCAAAAGAAATGGCTGACCTTAACCAGGACCTAAACCAAACCCAAATTCAATTATCATGTTATTTTGAAGTTTGAATCCTCAAATTGAGCAGCCTGGCAAAAATGTCTCCACAAACACACTTTATTTCACGCCCTTATGTATAAACTTCACCCTCTGATTCCAGAACCTGAAGCGGGTCGCCGAGGTCTGGATGGATGAGTACGCTGAGTACATCTACCAGCGCCGACCCGAGTACCGCCACCTGTCGGCCGGAGACATGACGGCGCAGAAGGAGCTGAGGACTCGACTCAACTGTAAGAACTTCAAGTGGTTCATGAGCGAGGTGGCCTGGGACCTGCCCAAGCACTACCCGCCGGTGGAGCCCCCTGCTGCCGCCTGGGGAGAGGTGCATTTCTTAGACTCGGCACATGTTATACATGATTTAATCTGAACCGAGTCTCTCACGGCTGCAGGTCCGTAACGCTGGGAGCGGCTTGTGTCTGGAGAACAAACACTTTGTGTCCGGCAGTCCGATCCGGCTGGAAAACTGTGTCAAAGGTCGCGGAGACGTCAGCTGGGCCCACGGACAGGTAAGGCCTCAACTGACCTTTGACTCATCTCCACTCCTGACATTCTTCTTATCTCTCCTCTATTTTGTCTTTGCATTCCATCTTTCCTATCTCTGTGCCCTCCATCCTTCATTTTCTATTCACTCCCGCGTCCTCTTTCCTTCACCTCTGTGTATTCTCTTCTCTCCCACCATCTGTTTCACCTCCCTGTCCTCCATCTGTCCTTTTCCCTCCGCCCTTTGCTTTCTCTTCCTCTCCTCCCTCCACTTCTCTTCCACTTTCCTACCTTCACCTCTGTGTCCTTGTCTCATTTCCCCATTGTTCTGAGCTCTTCTTCTGACCTTTATTAACCCCTCACTTGCTCCAGCTTATTTTTGTCTCCCCGTTTTTTTTCTCCTCGCCTTCCTTCTTCCATTCCTCTCCTCTTCCTCCCCTTCCCTCTCTAGTCATCCACAAAGTGACCTCACAAGTGTTTGTTCTCCACACAGGTCTTCACGTTGGGCTGGAGGGAGGACATCCGGGTGGGCGACCCCATGCACACCAAGAAGGTCTGCTTCGACGCCGTGTCCCAGAACAGCGCGGTGACTCTGTACGACTGTCACGGCATGAGGGGGAACCAGCTGTGGCGATACAGGAAGGTGAGGAGCCTGGACACTGTCAGTTAGGTTTGTCTGTTTAGCAGTGGTGACAGCAGCGTCTCCCCGCAGGACAAGAGCCTCTACCACCCGGTCAGCAACAGCTGCATGGACAGCAACCCCAACGAGCGGCGCGTCTTCATGAACGCGTGCAACCCGGCGTCACCGAGTCAGCAGTGGCTGTTTGAGAGGACCAACAGCACCGTGCTGGAGCGCTTCAGCGGCTGAACTCTGCATGGAGCTCGCCGCCACGGGTTCCACTCCGGGTCTCTGTTTACGAGCGTCCCACCCTGAGGGACGGCGCCACAGATGTGAAGTGTTCTGAGCTCACTGTGTCCTGGCCCGCCCCCTTTCCTCGTCCCACCTGCTGATGTAGTTTCATGTCTCTCGGTCACTTTAATTCTAGGAGGCGTCCGGCTATCAAGGGCTCCTCGGGACCATCGCCATGGATGTGTCCTCTGTGGTCGCCGCCCGGACGCTTTCGGGTGGAGGGTTTTAAATGCACTTGTGTATCTGCTGACTTGAACAAATCTTAGTGCCTTGTAGGGAGGGGACTCCGTGTTTGTATGTGGCCATGGATTTACGAACTCCTGTGCAGCACCGTGAACGCACCGCCAGGAACATGCTGCTGTGTTTTTCTTTTGTTTTTTTCTTTTAAAGTTCTCATGGGTTCAGCTGCCACACAAGGCTAAGAAACATTTTGAATTATTGAAATACATTTTTCAGCAGCTAATGCTAACAGTAAATGAAACACCAAACGCAAGATCCTTTGGTTAAGTTGCTAACCGTAAAATGCTAACAAAGTTTTACGTAAATTGTTGGTGCTCTGGGTTCATCTGAACAAACAAACACATTATTCTGTAGTTCTTTACAAAGTTTGCCATGAATCGTGTGCGGCGTGCACGTTAGCGACACAGCTAATGAAGCTACTCCACTGGCATCACTGTTCCAAATATCAGTTTTTTTCATCGTTAAACTTTTTTAAATTGAGACTAGAAAGACGAAGATGTCTCTGATCCTGGTTGAACCTTAGATGATGTGTTGACTCTTCCGTCCACCTGATGTGGCCCTGTGTCTCAGCGTTCGTCTCTGGTGTGAAGGTGAGGTTGGGGTTTGTTTTTGTGTTTGTGATCTTCATTTTCCATCGTCGTCCTCACCCCAGCATCTTACAAGCGTCTTTCTCATCCCACCTTTCTTAAAGCTGAGCTTTAAGTACAGATTTATGAGGTCTTTATTGAAGCTTGTCCGGAGTGAACCCGAACAGATCCAGCTAACAACTCCGGTTTTAATAGTTCTGTGGTGGATGTCTAACATGACAATAAATTATATTTTTGAATGAAGAAGTTACAGCTGAAAACAGCTACCCTCAGACCTTCTCTTGGTTGACAAAGCTTCATTTTCACATCCCTCCAGATGGCGCTCTCTGCAGTCTATGAGCAACTATTTTAGTGAACGTCACTTTATTTTTTAAATTTAGAGTGCCGCCTACTGAGGTTTTGATGTGTAATATTTTATGGTTTTTACCGCCTGTTATTTTCACACGTTGAATGAAAGTGAAAGTTAACCACACTTTCGACGACGGTTAATTTAGTTTGCGTCACAAACTAAACAAAGTGCACAAACTTTACTTCGATTTAAACATGTAACCCCATTGTTATCGTAGCAATACGAAGAATTTTGGTAACGTGAAGCGCCGTCTAGCTAGCTAGCCAGCTTAATAGAAATCATTAGCTACTTGAAAAAAGTAATGGCTGCGGTGGTGTTGCTAAATATGACATCGCTTCAACCTGAAACACTTAAGACGCCATTTCGTTTTGCTCTAATTCCAGTTTCAAGGCGCTAGCTTTAGCGCTAAAAATGGGCCGCTAGCACTGTCAAACAGAAAATACGACGTAGCGTCTGGAGTTTAAAATTGGGTGCTGTTGTTGATGCCGACTTGTTGAGCACTAAATGTTGCTTGACTTCTAAAGAAAATAACTCCATATGTATGCTAATGTACATTTTTGAAACCCGACAAGTCACAGAGGGCACTTTCACAAACCTAACTGATGTGTCAGAAATATTCCCCATGTTTTTTTTTGTCAGTTTTAGAAAACTCTTTTGTAACTTTGTCGTCTGTGTTTTGGGTTCTCTTCCTAACAACGGTGTGTTTACTGATGGTAACGTAGTCTACTGGAGGAACCTCGTGAGGTTTAAATTTCAACTGTGGTTTTGCTCCGATCGTGTGTGATGAATGTGACTTTCAACTTGATCATCCCTCTTATATGCAAACGTAGCTTGGTTAGTCGTTTGTTTCCGACCTGGTTATGGTCACGGTGACGACCTCCCTCCCTCCTCTGTGGTGAAGCTAAGTGTTTTATATGTGGGAGCGAGTGTCCACGACACATCAGTGCAATCCCGAGACAGAAATGTATGTGTTTTTCTATCTCGCCAGAAGATATTTTTTTCTACTGCAGCTGTACGGTTTGGATATTTAACAACAGAAATGGAATTGTATCATATTTTTGCTGAAATTGTAGGAAATAAATCTATATTTCGATGAGAAGTTTCTCTGGTACTTGATCCCAGCTACTCGGGGTGAGAGGCGGAGACACCCTGGACGGGTCACTGCTGCGGCAACGAAACACCAAATAGTAACTGAAGTATTTACGCTGACAATGTTCTAGTGCTGCGTGAGCATCCATCACCGTCATCGTTCTATGAAGTCGTTCCATGTGAGACTCCTCCGTGTTCTGGTCCACGCGGTGATGGATGCTGTTGTCATCTGGCCACGGATCCCGCGCCCGCTGCTCCAGGATCAATGCCAACCCTCTGGAGACTCGCCACCATCTTCGCCGCCGCGCAGACACGACGACCCAAGCATCACAATGGTCCCGGGTCTCATTCATCAATCAGGCGCGGCTTCAGCGGGAAAAAAAAATCAAAAATGAAAAATCCATTCTCCATCAGCGCTTCAGACGCGGCCGCAAAAATGAAAGTTCTGACCTTTATTTAATCAATGCAGGAGATAAAAACTCATTTTTCTTCCCCCGGTTACCTGCTGAGTTCCCGTGGCCACTTAGATCCGAAGCCTCACGTTGATTCTGGTCTCCAGCGGTTCTGTTTGGTTGATGAGTTCCATTATAAATCTAACACCGTCAGGGTTGAAATTGTTTTTGCTCTTCTCAGCCTTTATACTACTACGTTTCCTTCTGACTTGCTGGCACACAATGTTCTTCAGTGCAGGGGTCAAACTCAGCCACACATGGGACCAAACTTGAGTCAGAAAGAGCCTGACTGGTGTCCTGAGTTATTGACAGCTTTAGCTTCTCTGTGGTTCAGTGCGACTCCAAACACTCCAGCTCTTGTTCTTGGAGCACATATATATATTTGCTGTGTTGAAATCTATCCAGAGGTTTCATGGCGCCTCACTGTTAAACCTGGCCATCAGTCTGAGAGACTCAGGGATACGGTACAAGAGAACCAGCCACCCTCTGGTGGCCACCAAGTACTTAAATCCATGTCCGTGTCTATCACCATTTATTATATCTAACTTTGGGAGTATGACTCCGACTGTTGCCGTGGTAACCACTGGATCTGTGGTCATAATGTTACAACTGGAATTTAGAAGAATCATTGGTTTCCCAACTACTAAGTTTGACACCTAAACTTGGCTTCTGTTCCGCTCATGTCCTGGAGGTCGGGTTTGTTTAAAGTCGTCCAAAACGAATTTTTGCGGCGAGCTGCTGGTGTCAACACGTGACCTCCAACGTTCCTGTCCATTTTGAGCAACTCCGCAACTTGGAGATGCTTCAGTTGCCATGACAACCTGCTCTCTCCATTCTGAGCTTCAGATAAACCCGAAGCTTCTGGATGTTGATGTTCTGACTTGTTAGCTTGACGTGTTGGCTCGAGTCGGAGACCTTCTGATGTGAACACCTGGACGGAGCTGGAGGGTTCAGAGCCATCAGCTCCAGTCACTTCTTCATGACCTTATTCACCCACGAACCTTCATCTTCAGTGTTCTGGCTCCAACACCCGTCTCCTCTCCACAGGTCCAAACCGTGCTGCCTCCCTAGCTTTGTCTCCGCCACATGAGCTGTCACTCCCCGCGCGCTGAAGTCGAGTCACAAATGTGGATGCAGAGTCGGTCAGCAGTTGGCTCGGCGCGCTGAACTCCGGCAGGTGGACCAGTCGGGGAGAAGTCCTCCACCGTCTCAGCCCGTCAGGTTCCTGCTCAAGTCTGCGTCAGCTGCGATTCGACCCGAGCGAGCGGAGCAACAGCGGCTGTCACATCCGCTTTCCTGTCACCACGGATCCAGTCTGTGGCGGCCGGCGCCGTCAACTCGGATGCAGATCAAGTCCTCCGCTGGAGTCCAGGCTGACTCAGCAGAACTTCAGGTGGTGACACGCACATGCATGAAGTCGATTTGGACCAGAACTTCTATTAACTACCCGACCATTGTGAAGGGCACCCGTGACCTTTGACCCGAGTCATTCAGTCAAAGGTCAATCCTGCGAAATGCTAATGAGCAAAGCAAATGAAAGGCTCTCATACGTCTGCAAGTTGTTAGTGCTGGTCGCCGTGGCAACTGTGTGGTCATGTTGCATCCTCCGTTCATGCGGTTACCGTGGAAACAGAGGCGCTTCCTGATTAGCTTCATGACAGTGAACGGGCGACACGTTGCTCTCCAATTTTTCGGATAAGAAGATCGTCGCCGCAGAACTTCATGAACCGACACTTGGACCTTTGTTAAAAAACGGTTTGGAGAACAAACAGCGGCCATGTCTGGCGCCGCGGTGGGTTCATCAGTCACCTCATGTTGTGGCAACAAACTCTTTGGTTATGTCTACCTCCGATCCCAGCTAGTCGGGTATGCAGGAGGCCTCCATGAAGGCGATAAAGCCCACTTGAAAACAGCACGTGATGAACCCAGGTGGCAACAAAACAACGCAGAGCAGCAAGCGCTTCCTCCTCCTTGGGTCACATGACCGCCTCCATCAAATCGCAGCTGTCATGAGCGTAACACGGTTGTTGTTCTCGTGACAGCTACAAGTGTGAACCCGGAGATTCACGCTTTTCTGATGCTTTGTTCATACTCTGCAACAAACAAAACAACCAACGCTCTCTGAGTCAGAGCACGGAGAGAGAGAGCGGGCACACGAGAAGTGACTCACGGAGGAGCAAAATAAAGTGTGTATTCCAGAGAGAAAATGAGAAGAGCGTGTCGTCCAAGTGTGGAAGGTGCTGGTGCAGAAACAAAGAGATTCAAATTGGACCGAATTCTCTTCTTCTGAGTCAAGTGTTGCCGGATCACATCTGACTCGTGTGTGTGTGTGTGTGTGTCCATGTCCACACAAGGCTCGAGTGCTCCTCAACAGAAACACTGAACGCGAAACACTCGACTGACTGACAAGCCGAGATGTGAACTTTCACACCGGTGGATTCAGAATACATTTCTCTCATGAATAAGAAACATTGTTTCTCTTCTCTCTGTTTGTCGTCGAAAGCTGCAGCCGATTCACTCACAAACAAAGCAAATGTTTCATGCCAGGTTGATAAAATTGCTTTGAACCTTGTATTATTATGATGATGACGAAGACAAACACAGATGGAAACCATCAAGCAGCGTAAGATTCAACAGAAATTCAGCTCCCGAGTCATGAGTGACCAGATGCTCCTGACTTTGCTGGTTGATCGTGGTTTAAACACCTTTCAAAAGTGTTGCTATAGAGTGTGGGAGGGATGTTTACAGGGTCATCTATGAGGACCACTGTCTCGCCCCCCGCACACACACACACACACACACACACACACACACACACACACACACCCCACCCCCACTGCATTATCCATGTAGTGAGTCCACTGCAGCTGAGAGGAGCCGCACTGCTTGTCTCTTGTGGTACATACTGTTCATTATCGAAACGCTGGCCTCCCTGTACACACGTGTGTGTGTGTGAGCTTGTTTTAGCTGCCACCTGTCCTTTTGACTTGCTGTTCAGTTCGACCTGCCATTCGCTGTCTCCTCCCTCCTTTGTCTGGACTGATGATCGTCGGTCATTTTATTGTTACATCAATGAGTTAAATTCGATAGCGACTTGATATCTACCAAACTATTACCACAAATTAACCTGACAATATTTTGGGAATATAGGGGAGATTTTTTTTCTTCCTTTCCTTCTCCCTTCTACCCCCCACTGCACTCCCCAAAGAAAAACCTCTCTACAAACAGAAGTTGTGTATTTCCAGCTTGAAAGTCTCATTCATCATGAAAACTACCTCTAACATTATTCCATTGACATTATTGTTAATACTGCTACTGTTGTTGCTGTTGTTCGGATTTACAAACATTCTAAAGATTTCTCCATTCATTTCTGTGACTTCTGCTCATGTGACCACCGGTGGTTTTAGACCAGGACAAGCCAGTTAATTCCACAACATATACCACTTCGAACGTCCCGGAATTCGAGCAAATCGGAGTTCGAACAAATATTTTGAGATTTTTATGCTTCGGATTTCGAACGAAAATCCAGAATTTGAACGCCCCCAAAAAAGCCGGAAAAAAAATAACATGCGCGGACCGATCAGCTGACCCACGTCGTGCTTTGTTATTGTGTATAACACAGCCTCTGTATGCAGACGTGTCCCGTTAGCTACATTTACTGACTGTTTTTTCTTCATATTGAGGTGTAAAACCTTTCCTGTCTCCACACTGGACCGTGGTAGAGTGTCACAGGGGAGGTGCTCGCTCTCCACACCTCCACTCCAGGGTTTGATGTCCTGTTGTGGGCTGGAGCTGGGACAGGGATGAGGAGAGTCTGGGACAGAGCGTGACTTGGTTTATGACTTTGTCACAGCCAAACTGCACAGAAGCGCACATTCAGAGCTGGACACGCACCGGGCACCTCTTCACTTCTGGAGAGACGTCACTCACTCGGCAACCCCTCCCACATGCAGCGGCCACACACATAGAGGAACAGCCACCTGCAGCAGACACTCTACATTCACTCCTACAAAAGACTATTTTAAGGCTTGGAACGCATTAGTTCTTTTTCCATTCATTGTAATGGGAAAAATTGATTCAGATTTCGAACAATTTGCTTCTCGAACGGCCTTCTGGAACGGGTTGTGGTCGAGAACCGAGGTTCCACTGTAACTGATGATTAAAGGCAAAAGTAAAGTGTCATTCACTCCTTTATTTTTCATCTCCATCAACCCATCTGTTCGTCGTTCTCCTCCCAATTAAGGTCGTCTCCTCTCACCTCCGTGGTTCAACAGCTCGGCCTCAGACTTGTATTTAAATTGGCTGCTAGAATCAGGTCCAGTCCAGTCGGTTGGCAGAGTCCAGCGCGTGCCACGGTCAGCGTGGCGGAACGGCATTAGAGTCCAGATGTCGGACATCAGCGACTCGGCTCAGAACGTGAGCGAGCGGGCGAGCGGGGGCTGTGTAATCTTCTGTTCAAAGCTGCTCTCGCGAGCGTCGGGGAGTTGGAGCGCAGAGTCGGCGCCGGTTTAATTAGAAAAACCAACAGAAGCATTGTTGGGAAAGAAAAAGATTCTGCCACCGGATCATCTCTTTGTGGAGGAAGTTTCCAGATCTGCCGTTAATTACTGGAGGGAATATCATGAAAGACTTCATATATCAGCGGAGCTTCCTTCTGAGGTTCCTGCGCCGCGTCCTCCAGCCGCCGTCAGAGGTCGACGCAGATGAAAGAAGTTCTTCAGGACCACTTCTTTAATTTGTTCCTCCTTCCCACCGGCCTCAAACGTGCCAAATATGGCCACTTAAAAACTTTCCCCACGGGGCTTTAATAAGCTTCCTGGTTCGGGGAAAAAAATGGTGTCAGCAGTTTAAAGACGCTGCGTACTCCACCGCTAATGAGGCAACCCAATCTGGAGGACTAGAAGAAGAAGAAGCGAGGAGAAAGTACGGCTGGACTCCTCGTGAGGAGAGTTTGGGGAAGTGTGGGGAGTGGAAATGAGAATGAAACTGGAGATGGAATGATGAGACGTGAAGGGAAATCCATGCCAAAGCATAAGAAGAAGGTGGTCAGTCGAAGGAAAGGAGACCACAGAAAGTGAGAAGAACACTGGACGGAGAAGACTAAGATGAAAAGATGGTGAGGTGTTTCAATAGGAATGAAGTCTTGAGTTGTAAAAACAATATGATAAGAAGTATGTTACAGTGAAACAAGGAGATAATAGGAATTTGAGTAGAAAAACAATGGTCAGGAAGGAACAAAATAATGTGAAGAAGAGGCTTCATCATTTGTGAATAAACTGGAGAAGACAAGAGAAGAAGTCAAATGAATGGTACAAGAAGAGGAAACAAATAGAAAAGCAAGATCCAACCAGACGGCAGGAGGCAGGGAGGGCAAGAGGAAGAAAGGAGAAAAAAGACCACAAGAAAAAGAAATAGATAGTCAAGAAGTAGCTGTGGTCGGTGTGGAAGGTGAGAAGATAACAGAAGGAAGAATGGAATTCAAAGATGAAGAAGAAGATGGTGCGAGAAATTGTCTTGAGGCCTGGTCAGAAAAGATAAAAGTAGTATGAGTGGCATAACAAACTTGCAGATAAGAAGATAAATGATGAGCAAAGAGGAATGAAAGTATGGTGCTGAGATAAGTGGGAGAATAATCATGAGAACTATAAGAGCGCTCAGAGAGTGCAAGCCTCCGCCAAGCAGCTTCAGTTCACCCCAACAGAGGATCACTCCCACTCCACATACTGACTGAAAAATTCATCCAAATCCATCCATCAGTTTTCATAAACCGGTAATAAGAAAACAGTGAGAAATGTAAACAGTGAAACTAGAAGTGTACTAAGCACTAGAGGCTGTCACACTGTTGACCAGGTTTAACTTCCTCCACTCACAGCTCTGAAACACAGGAACAGGAAGTGATGTCAGCTGCGAGTGACACATCAACTGTGAGGCATTTTCTTTTCTTTTCTTTATAAATGACTCAAACGCTTTCAGCCAAATGTTCATCCGAACAGAACAGTCTGCTTCATGTTTGTGTTGTTGGCGAGCAGGTGAGTCCAGGTGCGTCTCCGGGGTCTGGCTCTGACTCGTGTGTGAGTCAGAGCCAGGCCCTGTGATAAAGCGCCAGCTGCCTCATCCGTCGGCTGCCATGTGGACTCGGACCAGAGACGCACCTGGACGGAGGCAGACTGACTGATGAGGCTGCAGGGACGACGGAACAAAAGATGACACGCGGAAGAAAGGAAGCAAAGGCGCAGGTCGAGACTCCGTCATGAAGCTGAGCGTCGCAAGCAAGCGTTCCTTATCTCCTCAGTAAAGTCTGGACGAGCGTGATGAGTCCCTGTCTGAAGTCAGTGTTTCCTCTTGTTCTGCATTTGTTTGGATTGTTCCACTGATCACAGAGAATTTTTGTGGAGAAACAAACGCCAAAAACAGAGAAGAGTTTGATTTGAAATACGTTTGATGTGATTCCGTGTCCGGGATTGGAAGCAACAACCGCTTCATCTCGGCGACTGATCCGCCCGGCTGCCACCTGGATCAGCCGAAACATTACGACCACGTGACCTGGGTCCAGCAGGTTGTCTGTTTTTCTCATCACCCAAACAACTTCACTCGATGATGTGACGTTGAGCTGCAGCCTCCCAGCATGAAGGTCACAGGTCCAAATCCAGCTTCAGGCAAATCAGGGTGCAAACCTCAGTATCTTCGATTCTGCTTCCTCCATCACTCGAAATACTATTTTCACTCTCATGTATTGAGAAAAGCCTGGGATCTTCCACACACCGCTCTGAGTCTAAGCCTCTTCCGGACTCATGTCATGTCTGTGTCTTTAAATTCTCCCGGAGAAGAACACTTTACCACCTTGTGTTGTTTAGTAAACAGCGTGGCGGCGTGTGAGGATTTACAGCTAATAATCGGCGTGAGAGCGACTGTGATGTCGCAGCGGAAACAGCATAAGTGAGAATTATTGGGCGCATTAGAGTTCCACCACCGAGGGCGGCGCGGGAAGTGTTTTGTTGTCGTCTGCAAAACAAGCTCAAATTGGACGGTGTCGCAGCAAAGTGCACTTTTCATCCTGATAATTCGACGAGACTAAGGCGAGCGTTTCATCCGTCATCAGACTCGGGCTGACGTGTTTAGGGCGCACTGTTCATCACGTTTATCGCCGTGTGTTTAAGGAAATTGGTCCCGAGTTGGTGGAGGGCGCTGGACAGCAACAGCACAACCAGCATCCTTCTCAATGACTCACTGGTCTGGTGAGTTCACCTGGGAGGAGGCGCCGCGTCAGACCCGCTGGACTGGATTAGCATCGGTAGCGCCTCGTAAACACCCTTATATAGACCTGCGTCACATTTCTGAAGCGGCACGTCTCATCTCCTCTGTAAATGCGTCCAGAGTACAGTTCACCAGCGAGAGTCCTTCACATGAAGCACCGCGCGCTCTCGTCTGAGCGGGCTCGGGCTAAAGTGTTTACCATTGTGTAGAGATGCTCTTGGCCGCCGGCGCGTGTTAAATTAGCGCGGCACAGACGCACTTAAGACAAAGACGCCGCTTCGGCTGGTGATTGCATCAGCGCGCAGGGTTCCATAATGGAGTCAGATATTAAGAGCGAAGGCCCGGGTGAGGGAGTCAAGTACCGGCATCGGGATGAAGAGGGGGAAAACACCGGGGCATCATGTCAACTCGCCGCTGCCATGCCCCTGGTTGACATTCAAACAAGTCGTTCCTCAAAGACAGTTTTCTGTCGTGAATGTTAATTTCAAGCTGTTGACACGTGTGTTGTTGTCCTCTATCACAGTCATCTTCATCACCCTTCATCACTCACCAATGTTAAGGCTCAACTCTGCTCATCGTGCTGCTGTGGTTCTAGTTGTTTGTTGGTCCAGTTAGCAACACTTTACACTGGCTTCTCAGTCCTCGAGACATATTACTAGTCTCCGTAAAGCTCAAGAGTCTTACAGCCATGATAGAATCCTACAGGTTTTATCGAGTCTTACAGCTTTTATGGAGTCTTTGACCTATAAGGTCTTACAGTTTCAGTAAGTCTTTCAGGCATTATAGAGTCTTAGTCTCAAGAGTCTCACAGGCCTTACAGAGTCTTAGAGTCACGAGAGTCTTACAGTTATGATAGAATCCTACAGGTTTTATCAAGTCATACAGCCTTTATGGAGTCTTTGACCTATAAGGTCTTAAAGTTTCAGTAAGTCTTTAGGCATTACAGAGTCTTAGATTCACAAGAGTCTTAGACCCACGATAGAGCCCTACAAATTTTATCGAATCATACTGCCTCCTTAGAGTCTTTGAGCTGTAAGGTCTTAGAGTTTCTGCGAGTCTTTCAGGCATTATAGAGTCTTAGAGTCACAAGAGTCTTACGGCTATGACAGAATCCTACAGATTTTATCGAGTCATTCAGCCTTTATGGAGTCTTTGAGCTGTTAGTTCTTAGAGTTTCAGCGAGTCTTTCAGGCTTCATAGAGTCTTAGAGTTACAAGAGTTTTACAGTTAAGATAGATTCCTACAAATTTTATCGAGTCTTTGAGCTATAATAGCTTAGAGTTTCTGTGAGTCTTTCAGGCATTATAGAGTCTTAGAGTCACAAGAGTCTTGTAGTTATGATAGAATCCTACAGAATGTATCGAGTCATACAGCCTTTATGGAGTTTTTGTGCTGTAAGGTCTTACGGTTTCAGCGAGTCCTACAGGCATTATAGAGTCTCAGAGCTACAAGAATCTTACAGGCATTATAGTCGTACAATATTTTTTCAGAGGCACTAATATCTTACTGCTGTTTATTGTTACTGTTGAATCCCATGTTGTTGCGGTCATCCTTGTTTATCATTTCTTCCTCTCCATAGTGGTTGATGTGAGTCATGACAATTGTTTCACTGCTGATGTCGTCCTTCACTTTCGTTTTGTCATTTGTTCTGTTGCTGCTGTTATCGTCCTGCTTCTATTGTCAGCTGTTGTTGTCGCCATTGTTAGTCCTGTATACGACATTGTTTACCGTCATTAGAGGTGACAACCAGGAATGAGGAAGAGGAGGAGAGTGACGTCTGGACCTGCTTCATAATTGCCGAGTCATCCTGACAGCTCAGCAGAGACAACACCAGCGTCGTCATTTACCGAGTCCAGTCCAGCAGGGTGAAACGCGAGGAGCAAAAAAAGCACTGGGAGAGCGCAGACCGCTGTCGACACCCTGTTGCCAGATGATCGCGTGAGCAGGAAGCAAACGTGTCGCGTGGTCAGGTGAAATCTGATCCACAGAAAAATCTGTTTGCAGTGCAGACGAGTCTCGGCACCATTCAAGGGGACGCTCCTGCTTTGATGAACTCAGCGCCACCGGTGAAGTGGAGCATCAAAGGCAACACTCTCAGCCGGTCTCTCAGTCAGAGAAGCCGTTGAAGCGGGAAGTCTTCAGCTTGTTACCAGGTTAAATGACGGGAAACTCCTCGCAGAGCATTGAACTTCTGCACTGTTGCTTCTAATAAATCGACTGGTGGCGACGGCGTGAACTTTAAATTCAAACGTTTTGTTCTGCAAATCTTTCATCGCACACTTCTCTCCTTCCATTCAGACTTCATGCAGACTCCTGAAATCCAGATCTTCATCAAACAGTCCTTCACTTTCAGCTGCTGTTGTGTTTCGTTGACACGCCGCACCTTCTTAGCAAGACTCCCAGCTTCCCAGGAACACGTAGTGTTTTCACAGCGCTGAGCTGCTGAGCAGGAGCAAAAACAGAGTTCACAGAAATAATTCCTCCCAGGAGCAATTATAGAGTCTTCACGAGTCATAGAGCTGCTTCAGAGTTCAGCCATTTTTGATCGAGTCAGACAGCTGGAATAGAGTCTGACAGCTTTTATCAAGTCATAAAGTTTTTATAGTCTTCAAGACTCTTAGAGTCATTTTAGAGTCTGACCCTGTTTTTTGAGTATTTGTGAGTTTTTTGGTGTCTTGGAATCATGAAAGAGTCTTACACACATTACGGAGCTGTTAGGGTTTTAAGAATATTATTGAGTATTACAGGTGTTACAGAGTCTTACAGCCACTATTGAGTCTTACAGATGCTATAGAGTCTTACCCCTATTTTTGAGTCTTACAAGTGTTACAGCCATTATTCAGTCTTACAAACATTATATAGAGACTTACAGCCATTAGAAATATTGTAGTATCATATTGTGTTTTCAAGTCTTACGGCTTTTATTGAGTCTTAAGGATGTTATTGAGTCATGCCACTATTATTGAGGCTTACAAGTGTTGTATAATCTTACAGCCATTATTCAGTCTTACAAATATTATAGTATCATATTGTGTTTTCAAGTCTTAGGGCTTTTATTGAGTCTTAAGGATGTTACAGAGTCATACCACTATTATTGAGTCTTACAAGTGTCATAGAGTCTTACAGTCGTTATTCAGTCTTACAAACATTATAGTATCATACTGTGATTTCAAGTCTTACCGCTACTATTGAGTCTTACAGTCATTATTCAGTCTTACAAACACCATACCACATCTCCAAGTCTTTTTATGGAGTCTTGGGGCCATTATAGTCTTTAAGCCTTACGTTGAAGAGTCTCTCACTATTGAGTCTGACCTTGTTTTCCGAGTCCTACAGCTGCTATTGAGTCTCACAGTTCTACAGCCGTGAGACAGTGTTGCAGCTTTTACCAAGTCCCAGAGTCTCATAAGCTGGTATAGACTCTTACCACATTAGCCTCTTGACGTTTATAGCGTTGGAGTTTTATCAAATTTTTTTATTTTTTTTTTTTAGTCTGATAGTTTTCATCGAGTCACGGAGCCGTTGAAGAGTCTGTCACCATGGAGGTTTAGCAGTTTGGCTTCTCAGATTCAAGCCTTCACACTAGCATAAAAGATTGCCGCGTCTGAAATGAAAAGACTCGGTTCATCTGGTGTTCCAGCGCCAGACTCTTATCTTCAGTCTGATTGAATTTAACCGCGGTTGTGCAGACATCAACATGGAGTGGAAATCACCAAAATAATACCATCTTCAAATCAGATCAACAGCAGCTGCGGGAGCTCTGCTGCACGCCGGCTAATTATCGACGCGTGTGGGACGATGTGGGATTGGATTACAGCGCCGCGTGGGAGTGACAGGCCGGTTTTTAATGGAAGGAAAATGAAATAAGTGACGGGATCGCAGTGAAAGTGAGACACAGGCGACGGCAGCGAAGCATCAGGTGAGGAGTTGTAACTTGACTCATTGATAGTTTTCATGAGGTGTTTTCACGAACGCTAAAGTGAAGCTAACGCTACTAAGCAGCTGAGCAACTCTGATGTGACTCAATTTCTAGCGACACAAATCTGTGACTTTGAAGTTTGTTTGAGTCGACTGCAGGAAGTGACACCTGCTCGAGAGGTTTGAATTATTGCCGACTGAGTCCGACTCTCTTCCTCGTCCTGGACCTGAACTCGGCGCTGACTCCTCGAGTGTCTGAAGTGCAACTGTTTCGTCAGGTCGATTCTGTGGTTGATGAATAATTAACGAGCCACTTTGAACACGGTTTGGAACAATCGGGTCGTCCTGCTGCCTCCTGTGCTCACCGAGTGCAACATGTGAGAGAGAGCAAATAAAGTCCCATCGATCCGTCGGGGAGAAATAAAGAGTTCAGAAATCATTTGCACAATTTGTAGCGTTTTGTTGACCATCTTTCATCAAACCCTGAAAAAGCTCTTCGAATCAATTTCAGCGCTCCGCGCGAGAGACTGAAGGTGAACGGGTCCCTCGACTATTCATGGATGGATCTCACTTCTCCTCCCGTCCGTTTACACTGAAAATCATTTCAGCTGATGGAAATACAAGAAAGTTCTGCTGTCAATGAACTCTGAAGCTTGGCATGAATGGGATTTGAACCTATAGTTCTTTGGTATATATCGTCTCTGTTCGTAGTTAGCTACAGTTAGCATTGTAGCGCTAATGGCTACTACTTCTTTTTGATGTTTTTATAATGTGCATTCAAAACAAGAGTCCGGGTCTAAAGGTCATGTTAGCATTAAGAGTCAGTGTCAATAGGGTAGAGTCTGTTGCAGCTGAATACCGCACAGTGATGGAGGAGGCGACACAGGAAGTACACGCATGAGTCACCAGAGAGGCCATTCCACCACCGCACTCCTAACATGTGCGGCTTAGTGAGTCAAGCATGTTCTCTCTCAAACAACTCAAGTCATTAAGACTCACTCAGATGTGCGAGTAAATATTCTTTGACTCACTTCCTGTCTAGAAGCTCTTGATACGAGTGCTCCAATGGACGTGTGAGACTCAGTGAGTCAAGCATGTTCTCTCTCAAGCAACTCAAGTCATTAAGACTCACTCAGATGTGCGAGTAAATATTCTTCGACTCACTTCCTGTCTAGAAGGATGGACGTGTGAGATTCAGTCCGTCACCTCCTGAAGGGTCTTGTTAGTCCTCCAGACAACTACATGAATACAGGAATGACTGACACATGACGCGCAAAAACAAGTGTTAGGGTGAGAAATAGGGCACAGCCTTAGTCATAGTCATAGTCATTGGTCTTGGACTTGGTCTCGCCCCCCTTATTGGTCTTGACTTGGTCTCAGGGACTCAGATTCTTCAGACAGCTACATGGAATGTAGCCAGCTCTCAGTTGCCCCCTGGTGGGCACATTTTTACATGACTGAAAATCAAATGAAAAGCCAATTCATGACTCGAGGGTTAATCTGAACCCAGCAAGGACAGTTTTAATTGTCGAGCTGACGGACCATTCATCTCTTCAGTCTCCACAATAAAAAAAAAAGCCTTTTCTTCTCTTTTCTCTCAAATCTATTTCAGGCTCGTAACCAGACGAGCGGCCAGACAGAAAATGCTCCAATCTCAGGCGAGGCGTTCGCCGTAAACGCGGTCATTGACTTGACAGGATCCTATGATCATTGTCAAGTGGAATTACTCCGTCCTGCAGCTGAATGCGCCGGCGGCCATAATGTCCTCGCAGCCGCGCGGGCCGGTGTCGTCGGCTGGAGACAAACGCTCCGATTCCATTTCCAGCCGACGTAACGTGACTTTAATGGATACATCCAATTTCTGCCGGGCCGGGAATCCATTTGTTTGGAGTTGAGTGCAGTCAGGGATTCTACGTCTCAGACTGAGAGGCGGCGCTCGGGGCGGCCAATGTGCCTGTAATAAGGAATTAAAATTTCATTAGAGGAAGCTAATTTCAAGTGGAGAGAATCGCTCTGACACGTCGTAGTTTCGGGGACACGGATGGAGGATTTGGGTCTGTTTTGGTTTCACAGACGACTTTAATGAGGAGGGATGAAGATCTGTCTTCCTTTGTTAAATGAAGCGCACCGCTTTGACTGAATCGAAAGCTTTTGTCTGGGCTTAGCCAACGTGCAGCTGCGGGCCACGCCTGACTTCCAGCTGACCCCTAGACACGCCACAAAACATGCACATAAGCCCAAGTATGTGAATGAATCGCCCCCCACAGGAAGCATGTCGGACTCATGGCAGTGCCGACTCACATGTCCAAAATTGGTTTTCAGAGTACAGATGTTCCTACAGTAACCCACTCAAGTGAAAAGATCGGCTTGGGGAGTTCCTCCTACGAAGCGCCACGAGGTTGAATGTATGTTCAGTATTGACTCTTGAGTCACAGATCCTGCTGCGACTCACTGCATCATCGGATTTGTGTCACGTTAGCGGCGCCGGTTTTGTTCCAGATGTCACCTCGACGATCTCTGAGAGAATCGCACCCTTGATGAACGACGTGTTTTCACTCTTGAAATATTGCGGCGCTGAGCTCTGACAGTTTAATTACTGTAATCTAAAGACGAATCGTGGCCTAATCTCTGTCACGGTTTGTGATCTGTATCCGCTGCCAGAGGGAAATGGCAGCGGCGCAAATCAGCCGCGGCCTTCTGGCGGCCGTCCTGTCAGAGCTCCTTTTGATTTGGTGCCGGAGCGGCCGACGCACTCTTTCAAAAAGTCACTAATGGAGAGAAGAGAGAGGCGGCGGCGCGTTACTCACCGTGATTTACAGTAGCACGACTCGTCCCTCAGGGAGAGTCGTTGAGTCGGAGAGACAGAGAAGCGCCGTCACTTTGTTGACGCTAAAAACAGGGGAGAGATGTGGTTCGGATTTTTACATCACAATGAATCAGAGGAGCTGTGACTCTGTCGAGAAGTGAGTCAGACTCATACATCCAAATGGGTCCGGATGACTCAAACCGCTCAGCAGGGAGCGTTCCTCATGTTCTCTGAGTCACACACGATAGCATGCTCCTGTTGCCGGCAGGAGGTGAATATGACTAGTGGAAGTGAGTCAATACAACAAAGTTCAAATCATGATTTGGATCTGACCTCCACTATGAAGTGCCCTCCGACGACCAAGTGAAGTGACTGACGTCCCTAAGAATTGGGACGACGCTTCACAACGTCACACGTAAAGACGTGTCTTTGGCTGCTGTGCTGTGTTTTGTTTCCTGCACATCCAGTGTTGGAGACGTTTTGGAACTGCCAGCTCGGCGCGGCTCTGACCATCTCACTTGGCTTGGTGAACCAACGGAGAAGAAATGGGCGGAGCTGAAGCCAGCTTTGCCGCTATATTGCTGTGAGGTCTGAGGATGCTAGAGTTAGCCTGAATGCTAGCTCACTGTTGTTTGTTAAGAAACATACTGTTGTACAGACATGTTGTATTGTCCATGTTGTCGGACACGTTCGACCATTTGGGTCACTAACATGTGACACCAGAGAAAGTAAACAAACAGAAGAGTAGTCCTGGCTACTAACACGTCCCTGTTGTCCTGTCCAACATTGTTTTAAATAAAGTACTTTGGCATCCTGTAAATCTATCCCACTTCATATTCACACTTGGTTTCAAGTCAGCTCCATCGGTTTGAAGGGACCATTTCAAGTGGTGAACGGCGTATTGGGACAGACTACACTTCCACGTGCGCACAAAACCGAGTGATAGGGCGAGAAATGGGACACAGCCTTAGTCACAGTCGTTGGTCTTGGACTTGGTCTCGCCCACCTCGTTGGTCTTGGTCTTGACTTGGTCTCGGGGACTCAGATTCTTGGTATGCATGCTCTAGTCTTGGCCTCAAGTATGCTGGTCTTGACTACAACCGCGTACTGGATGCATGTTAGCCAAGTTTCTCTGAGCTTATATCGTGAGCCTATGACTCGGCCAGTAGAAGCACATCTTCAGCGTTGCGTGACTGAGACATTTGCGAGTGAATGAGGAGCCGCAGCAGAGAGGCCACAGGAGAGAAGGCAAATTATGCTTGACAGAAAGCCGACATTCATCTGCTCCCCTACGACCCTTCACGAGCCCAATGGCAGGAAGAATTGCATTGTTTGCAATTGCAGTAATGGAAGAGTCACAGGAGGCAGACAGCGGGTCCAATACAACAATACAAAAACATAACAAAAAGCGTCACCAAACCAGGGTGAGTCCACAGCGGAATAAAGTCCAACAAAAAGCGCCACCAAACCGGGAGAACGAATGCAAGCAGAGTCTGTAAATAGAGAGAACAAACACAGTGAACAGTAAAATACAAACTAACTACAGCGGTCGTCAAAACAAACGCACAAGCAGGGAAAAACAACAACAAAGAGAAAACCAGGAAGCAACACGGAGCAAAGAGACAAAGTCAGGCACAATACAAAAGTCAGAGCACCAGGTTTTAGAAAGAGTTTTATGCACAGATGATGAGGATGATCAACTCCAGCCGTGTGCCCCAAAACACGAATGAAGGAGGGAGACACAAAACGGGAATTACAGGACCCAAAATAAAAGCGAATCACGACAGTTGCGCATTGTTTCACTGGTCTTGATGGAATACAAAGATGATAGAACAGGTTTTAAAAAAAGGGCAGATACCACTCAAGAAGCCATGTGAGACGAAAAGACTCAACTGATGTTTGAACCTTAAATCGCACTAAAGTTAAAGAAGACCATTTCCAGTTACAAGTAACTCACTATTTTAGCTTTCATTTTGCCAGAGACAGGTGGTCACACAGGCCAAAGAATCTGCAATCTGCAAGGTGAAACTGTCCTTTAAAAGTCGTATTAGAATTGAATCGTATTAACAGCAAAACAAGCTAAGAGGGCTAAGCTAGCAGGCTAAATTTAAACGTCTCTCTAATGACTTACAACCTGACCCAATCCATGTGTCTTGTCATGATTAGGTTGAAGCTGTCAAAACCGAGTCACTGAGCTCCACAAATGTAGATTTGGTTGAAAGAGAACAGCTGACGGGACGAAACCCTCCCCAGCGGCTGAGCCGACAGCTTCTTGTTCTTTAGACAATTTCACGCATGAGAGATTTGAACGTTCATCTGAAGCCTCGGAGAGTGAAAAAACCTGGACCTCGGGGACACAGATGGAGCGCGCCTCGGAGGTTTGGGTGAATAAAAACTCGGTCTCAGCGAAGCTCCGGGAGGAAAGAATCCTCTGGTGGAAGAACAGATGTGTAAACACATGACGGAAATTGTTTTCCTGTCGGCACAAATCAAAAGTGACTTGTGAAGTCGCCGCTTCTGTGGCTCCACAACTTTGTGTGGAGGGGTGAACGCGACGTAACACAGTGAGAACAGTGCTGCCCCCTGTGGTCATAAACTGCGACATGAAAAAGTAAAACGAGAGTTTAAAATGTAATAGAGATGCGAAGACTGTGTAACCGCCATGTAATCGAAGACTTTCACCTGCTGCGACTCCTCGTCCCTCGAGTCGCTGCCTCCTCCTTCGCTCATTCATATTCAATTACTGCTAATTTCCGCCACGACTTGAGTCGCGCCGACACATCCTGCGCGCACGGATCTCTATCAAGCAAACAACGGGCTGCGGAAGACAACAGGAGTGTTTTTGGGAGAGCGAGTCTGAGCCGAAGAGGCGTTCGCGCCGTCCAAATTTAGCGTTGAGACGTTGCTTGATATGTAAATGGCGGCATGAATGTTTCATTCCGACTTGGCTCGGGTGCAGCGGGGCAGCAGGGCATGAAATATACATCACAACTTTTGTGTGTCTGTGGGTGGGAGCTGAAAGTTAATGAGTGTGTCTCTGTTTGGATTTGACTCCACACCTGACCCGGCTGCCGGGGCGCGGCACCTGTGGCAGCAGGTCGAGCTTCGTACATAGCCCTAGGAGTTGGTTTTCCCCATAACTACGGCCTTATTTAAAGTTTTAAAAAGTTTTTCCACTGCCGATGAAGCGATGAAGCTTGCTAGTCAATATGGAGATGATCACACAGACTAGTGGTCCGGCATCAGCTCGGCACCATCTTCACTCTACCATCTCTGTGGTGCAATCATACTGGCAACACCTCCATCACCACCTGGTCTCCTGCTGCAACTGTCGAGGCCTATAGAAGACTTTAACCTTCGTTCTCCTCCTGCCTTCCTTCTAGCTTATTCAGGAGATCTTTCTGAACCTTCACAGCCAATACTGTCCACCATTGCTCAGCTTTTCTCCAACGCCCTCCAGTGCAGTGATTCTCAACCATAGGGCCGAGGCCTGCAGTTGGGCCTCGAGCGCCACCTAGAGGGCCACTAAAAGTTTTTTGTTTCTGGGCTGTGAGACGCTCAGTTGAAATACATTTGCCACATATGGTGGCAGTAGTGTGTCATTTGTGACAGTTACCAAGAATGGAGAAGTTTTGAAAAGAGAAAATGATTGACAAAGTGATGTCAAATCCACAAGCGTAAAAACTGTCCATGAAAGCAACCAATTTTTTAAATTAATTCGAAATCTTTATGGCAATACTTTCATTTACACTTCACTTACACTTCTTTGGAGTTTATTTTGAAAATAAAACTTTATTTAAAATATTTCTTATGATAGTTTGACATTTTTATTACATTAATTTTATTCATGACATACAATTGTATACATTTTCTCAACTGTTTGCATCAAGGGTATTTTTTTTTTCTTTTTTCTCATGTAAATTTGATGACTTGCACCTGGTTCTGCTGCTTTTCAATGACAAATATCTTTGCAATGACCACATTGCCCCAGGTTTTGATTTGTTTACTTGTAAGTAGATGGAATATGGTTATTGAACACAAATGAAATGAAGAGTAATGATCCCATTTTCTCTGGGAAAGGTGGGCCCCCAGATCAAAAGGGTTAAGAACCCCTGCTCTAGTGGACACCAACATCTCCGCACATGTAAAACTTCCTTGCAAATGTTGAACTTGCTCTCCAGCTAAAACCTGTTGAGGGAAGTGAAGAGAAACTGAGTCACAGGGAGGATGGAGTGGCAGCGAGAGGTCACCTCTCACTCCTGTAGCTGATCAACAATTTCCTGCCTCGACACATCGCTGTAGAGGTTGGATATTAAAATGTAAATGCTCCGCTCAGAAGTGAAGGACACAGTTTGGTTTTACATTTCACCTCATGTTTCAGTCGTTTTAGGAAAACATCCTCGCTCTTCATCCATCATACTAAACACATTAGTTTTCTTGACTTCTGCCTCAGGATGAATTATTCAAGCGGGTGATTCATTATCCTGACCAGACCTTCGCAAACGCTCATCTGAGACCGGGCTGCTTCTCCTTCGCTCTCAGAGGAGATCCCGCTGTAATTGAATTGTGGTCAGAAAGTTGGGCCCCTCTCCATCCGACTGCATTAAGACGAGTCGGGCGTCTCAGCGCTTTTAGACACCAGAGTTGAGCTAAGACGGATAAAGAGAAAACACAGTTGAAAGTAAAATAGACAGAGAAAACGTCACTTTTGTTTGAGCCAAACAAGATGTTCTAATCCGATGTCAGATTAGGCTACCAACGCAATCGACATCTGAAGGTTAACAGTCACACATTTCTCTTCTCTACATTTGTTTTGGCTAAAAGCTTCCCAGCCCTCCCCGCGGCACCGGTGTAAAGAATGTTACGAGACTGAGTGAAATCCAAGTCCCTTGGACTGGAGCCACCGGGGGCTGTACACCAGTGATAGAGGACTTACCCTGGGCAGCGACTGTCCAAGATCAACTCCTTAAGTTAGTGAGTTAACAACATGTCCAATTGGATGCGAAATGTGGATGCGTACCGGCACTCGGTGGCGCTAACCTTCTTAATATGAACAAATATAACAAACAACAATACTGACCAGTCCAGCTACCACGCTTGGGTGTCTCTTTTTGTCAATGAAACGCAACATTATTGTAAAAACGAGAGCGCCACCTACTGGGCTTTGATGAGCGGTCGAGTCCAACACCCTCCAGACCAGTGTCTGAAGTCACAGTTGTGTTGCTTCAAGGTGACACAGTTGCAGTTGCAACAGTTTAAAAGTCAGCGAAGAGCACAAACCTTTGTTGCAGGTCTTACAATCATTTGCTAGCTTCAGATAAAACTGTTCCGTGAAACCTGAAAAAACACACAACATATATTCATTGCAACCACTAGTCTACACTCAAATGCGCCAACCAGTTCGTGAGTCAACTAGTCGTGACATCATCGCTCTGCACAATCCTCAGTTAGACGTGACCTGGCTCAGGCTACGGGGCCACCGTGACCCAAAATGACCCAAAAGTATAGGACCATTTGACGAAAGATACATCAAAGGACACATCAAAGGACACATACATTTCCCCCCACATTTTGGGAAAGTATAAGTGTTTATACACATGGATAGTGTCGAGTAACTGTTAAGGTAGTTGGTAAGTGGTCGACTATCAAAAATTGTCATTAGTTGCAGCCCTATATACAACACACAAACCGGCACACTCTTCAACGTTACCACAGTACGGCAGGTTGTCCTGAGCAGCTGTTTCTTCCGAGGCGCCGGTGGTCGCGACGTCCTCGACAAAGGCCAGATCTGGAGGAAGACAGTGAGAGAGTAGTCACCCTGCAGTGGGTCACACACCATCAGCTCAGAGGATATGGTTGCTGACTCATGGCAGCAGCTTGTCGGCATCAGCTGTGGCAACTTTAGTTTCGCTTCTGAGTTAAAAAGGGGAGATGAGAGAGGGGAGGAGCAGATTACATCACCCAACACAGCTGATTCACAGGAAGAGACCCCACTTCCCTCCATCCTCACTCCGAGCAGGATGACAGAGGCTGTTCAACATTTGCTGCGCTCACTGAACTCCGAGTCACATTTTGCATTTCTCTGTGTCATTGAGTTTGGATTTCTTTAGTGTTATTTATTAAACATCTTTCAACATTTTATGCTCGCCTTCAAAACTTTCATCCCGAAGCTTGAGCCAAACAAGATTTAAAGGTCACAATGACAGATTTAAGTGATCATTTCTGTGTCCTCAGACGGTTCATCTTCACAGTTTGGAGAAGAATTGGGCCCGTCAAGACCAGAACCGGCTTCACGTCCATCACCGAGAGACCGCACCGACGCAGCAGACGTTCGGAGGGAGGGGCGCGACTGGCAGAGCGACGGCGCCTGACAGCCTGTTGTCACATCCGTCTTGGCTCGGCGGTGGATTCAGCCGCTGTCAGTCAGAGGCGGAATAAGACAGCGCAGAAGTGTGTGGCGGAGCGACGGGCCTGAGAGAGATAATTACCTTCCTCTGAGAGAAACACATGGAAATGGAATTATAAATGAAGGCAGTGAGGAGGAGGAGGAACTCTGAGTCCATGAGGCTCTCCTCATTGCCTGGTATTAAAGGGCTCTCGACTGTCCGGGTCAAGGCACTGCAGAGTCAGGGTCGGCTCAGATGAGCCTCCGCTGGGTCCTTTTAAATTGAAGCGGGGTGATGACTGGCGACCGGGGAATGAATCAGAGGGGACTGGCGGTCCAGGTCAGAGAGCAGGCGAGCGAGTGCTAATGATGCGTGTCATGTGATATGATTCTCCGACAAAGTCTTCGGAAGAGGTCAGAAAACACGCTATCATGTAAACTGCCTTCACTTCCTGCTCCGTGTGTTATGATAAGAGTAAGGCTGAACAAGTTTAATAATCCTGTTTTAGAATCAGAGAAGACTTTTACTGTTGCCAGTTCAACCCGGTCAATAATGTGAGAGACTCACGTCTGGAGCATTCACTCATTAACCAGAGCCACTTTCTGCTGAGTCAAGCTGGACTCACCAGGTCAAGTTAGGATTCTACAGCAACGAGAGACCAACATGAGGAGATCACATGGATTCGCAGACATTCTTTCTATACAGTGTTGATGCACTGATCTGTCCGTCAGTCAAAGCAGCACTGCTGTGATGCGCGGCGCTCCTCTTCCCACTCATTCACAGCGAGAAAGCTGCTTACATGCGCAACTTCCACCTGTTTTCAAACCTGATGAATCTCGAACTTGACCACACACCTTCACGACAGAACCATGGAGGGAGGGATCCTTGACCCGCGACACCAAAGACTGTCTGCACCGCAGAGCTAACTGAGCTAACAGAGCTAACATGACGTCTCACTTCAAAACTTTATTGATACCCCTGGAGTTTGCTTTGTGGTTTAAAAGTTGGCGAAAAACAAAATGCACAACAAAATAAAGGGTCTCCAAAATGTGAAAAGAGAAAGAATAATTGTTTTTATGAAGCAAGAGCATCAAATCATGCAAAAGAGAAGTGATCAAATCGAAAGTTATTTAAAGTAAGTAAATAAATAAATAAATCATTATCTATTTTGCCATATTGCCCGCCCCTTTCTGGACACCATATGAAACAAAAATGCCGTTTGTTTCTGCAAATAGCCTGGAAAAATAACAACCAAGTGTCAGTAGCTACTGTTTTTCACAAATAAATAGATTTGGAGATTTGGATTTTCAATAGGACTTGTAAGTGCGCTTTGGCCGAGGTTCCTTTGGTGATGTGCCCCGGGAATTTTTCAATGAACTACAGGTGCCAGGGCTAGAAAAAGGTTGAATAATACTGATCTAGAGGACAAAGTTTGGGAGCCATTCTTGGTTCCAGAGTCCTACTGCTGAGTAAGACCACATTCCTCCATCAAATATAAATTCCATTTTAAGCCAGTGTGTTTTTCAGCCTTAAACAAGAATAATAATGGTTGTGTTTAGAACCAGTCATGTCATTGACCTCGGTACCGTAATTATTATCATACTACGGTTTGTCACATGACTCCAGGCTGGTTTGTGGGTCCAGGTTCTGAGAGCAAAAGCTTGACATGGGACCCTCTTGTTACGCCCAAGGCTTTCATTCTTCCCCCCCGACGTGGAACCTGGCGGCGAGTGAAGCTGCAGAAAAGTGCGCTGCAGCCAAACATCTGAGTTCACAGCAGGTGAGCCGACGTGCTTCAGGTGTTACAGTGGTGTAGTTGGCCAGAGCGAGTCATGCTCTCCAGGACCATTAGCGCTAATGTGCTAATCAGAGAAAGAGCAAGTGCAGGTTCCAGTACAGCGGCGGGTTAATGTGGTGTCCACTTTCATTTTCTGGTTATTAGCGTTGAGCGACTGCGACAGCTTTTCTGGGAGTTCAATTCCCGCCGCTGCTACTTCTGTTGCGCGGCTCTTTCCAGAGTTTCATCTCAAACTTTCTCTTTAATATCCAGTCACATGACCAGAGAGAGAACAGAGCTCTAAGCATCAAAGCTAAGGCTGGCTAACTTTAAGAACAAGTGATGCACACCAACAGACATGTTTTCACCTCTCTAAAGCTTCACCAGGACCCTTCCTCATGTGTTTCCAGGCAGCCAACACCACAGTCCACTCTTCCCACTAACTTAATTCATATATAATAGACATGGTTTGGCACCCAGTGTAGCAGGTCTCCAGCAACAAAAACAGGCTCCGGTTGTCTCTCAAGTCCCATTAACAAAGGAGGTTAATAAGCTGTGGGGGGACCTTAAGTTAGTGGACACTCAAAATGGCGGATCTATGAGGCAAAATGGCAGCACTTCACCAACAGTGGGTGAACATTAAAAGCCAAACTCTCCTCTTTCTATATGAATGACTGTAAAATCCGGTCTCTGATTGGGTAACATGACGCAACTTATCACTGGATTCCAGGTTTTTCGACTTGTGCGTCACCTGAAACGTGTCCCTAGAAACACAACCCTGTGACCCTTATATCGTTTTTCATGTTGATCAATATCGATTATTCTCATTTTTTGAATATATTGTTTTAAAATGGCTGTCACATTAAACAAAAAACAAAGTAAATGGAACTAGCTTAACATTTGAACACATCTGAATGACCATGACTCAACAAAAAAAAATACAAAAAAGAAAAATATAACTGTGCACTCTTTAAAAACATAAATATAATAATCAACCAGTGGCTATCAGGTTAGCTTGGTGGCTAATGTCACAAAGAGACTCTGCGATCCTCAGTGAACCCACCAACAACCGGTCTAAAAGATCAGTGGCAAACGTCCATTTCAGCATCAGAGATCCTAAGCGCTCACTCTTGTAACAGCAGAGTTCACACTAAGTTTCTAGCTGGCACATTTTTACGATCATGAGTCAGATTCAGAGCATAGCGCCCTCTGGTGGTCAGAGAGGAGAGGTGTATCCAAGGAGCCGGTGAATCTATTTAAATAACATTTATATAATAATATTTTAATCCTCCTGCGCCGTATCAGATCAGACACCGCGATGCGCCGAGTCTCTGCGTGGTGCGATGACGTGGCTTCACAGCTCAACAACAGCAACATCCACTCAGCTATTCACCCACCTCTTCCTCACATTACTCTTTGTAGCCAAACTTTAGAAACCTCCAGAGAGCTCCGCAGTCGTGCAGGAACTGCCGACACAAAACTTATTTGTACTTTTGAGTGACATTTTAATTCTGTTTAACGTTATTAGAATGTCAGCAGGAATTAAAAATGGAGACAGCAGGACTGATGGAGGCGGACCTTTGCTGGCGGTGGCTCGGCGCCAGCGGGCTGCGGCTACAAAACTACTCTATCCTCTAACAGATGGATGAGAAAGTCGGAGGTTCTAAATGTGAAAATGTGCCTCGGATGCTGAATGTCTGAGCAGATTTTTCAACAATCTGAATTACACCTGGTTTTCTTTCTCCCATGGGGTCTAGGTGAGGACTGTTTCCCAGTGAACCGACGTTCAGTACAAGTCTGTTTCTGGCCTCGATCATTACTTGCACCTTCTTATATAGGAAGGTTGTCAGATGCTTGCGCTAGCTGCCTTGCTGTGCGCGACACTCCAACCTCTGGACGGTACCCGCTGTGATTTCTTCCCTTCAAGCTGTCAGAGCGATCAAAACACATCTGAATCAACTGAAGTAGAAAAGCATGTTGTTCTGCAGTTTGTTTGGAGGTAAACACACTGACATCAGTCGCTGCTGGTCCTAAAACACCAGCGGCAACAAGATATTATCTGGGTTTTGTCTCAGGAAATCTCCACCTTCTAGTTCTTATCTCGAACGTATCGGTTTTTAAAAGTACACAAGAGACTGTTTTAGTTTCTCTTTTGAGCTTTAGCTTAAATGGAGATATGTTGATGAAGATGGTGATATTGGTTTGTTTCCTCTGCTATTGAGCCAAAAACTGGCGAATATTTCGACACTCCTTCAGCGGAGTTGGTGGAAATTCACCTGTGACGAACTTAAAGTTCCACTTTAGTTTTTATTTGTTTAAAGAAAGGAGTTTTAAAATTGTTTCGTGTCGCACCAGAGCTGTGTGTGTCTTTTAAATTGTTTTATAGATATATTTTTCTCTGTTGTGCGTAGCTCGCTGATGCTAACAGTTTCAGGCTTCATTTCAAGTCGTCTTTGGACTTTTGTTTGTTGTTGACACGAACTAGTCGAGTCGTGAAAACACTGCACAAGACCTGATTGCAGAATAAGAAAGCTTGAAAAAAGAAGTCATCTTCTGTGTGATACTTGACAAATATTTCAAGCAAAAAGATCTGTGGCATCATTGATGGAAGCCAGCAGTGGTCAGTGTCCATCAAGTGCATCCCTGTGACCCTGTGTTTTACGGGCCAGTACACAGTAGCTGTTGTCTAGTTCCAGCACCTCCCAGTCAGTTTCCATACAACTCACCGGCCCAGTCCTGTGTGTGTATGCGTGTCACACACAGCTTCTCTCCTCTCACTCAGCGACTTCTCCCGCTCAGTTAATGTCCCCACACAAAACCCTCCACTGGTTTCTGTGCGGTCAGCGAAACGCGGATGCCATCATCCGGCCGCGGCAGCTGGGCGATCACAACACTCAGCAGAATGATGGAGATATCTAATCTGGACCGCGATTCTTCGTCAACTCCGGAACAGCTTCTTAATGGTGTTTTCCACGTGACAGCGTCAAGTCGATTTAGTTTATTTATAGCCTGAATCGCGGGAAGGGACGCGCTCTAACCAACAGCCTGGTTAGCGGACGTGCTAATGAGCCGAGCCTTCCACACTCACTTCCATGTTCCTCAGTCAGGTTCCAACATCGGTACTTCTCCATTTGGGTTTCAAAGGGCGGGTCAATGAGTTTATGAGTCACTCGGCTCATTAAAGTGGGTATCATAACAGCCGTGGCCAGGACAGCGCGCTGAAACAACCTCTGCAGTACAGGTCCAGAGAACCGGAACCGTGTTATAATTGGGTCCGCAACTATGGAATGTATCACTGGAAGAAGATGAAAACAAAACTGTTGAAGTGGATTTTTTTCCAGACAAGAAGGCTGCACAACTATTGTGTCTCTGATGGTCTTCTGGTTTGTTTACCATGCTACGAGGTGAAGATCACATGATGGAACAATGTGACCTGATGAGGAGCAAACATTGAACACAAAAAAAAACATGTCAACAAGAGGTAGACTCCTTCAGTAGCACCATTATAGATGACAACCAAGTGTTCAGGAACAAGTCTGGAACTGTACCTGATGAGACGCTCAGGAGTGTAGTAAAAGTTGGACAGTCTTTTACAGACTTGCATTGAGATAAAAGATAGATAAAACTGACTTGACTTCCTGTATTTCAAAACAAGTGTTGTGCCAACATTTTTTTTAAGACTAAGAGACTTTTATTTTAGAGGAAGTTAAACCTGGTCAACTGGTCGAGAGACTCTGGTCCGCGAGGATTCATGGGAGATGTGTGCAGAGATCTAACTAGATTTCTGTCCATTTTGGAGTTTACAAGTGAGTTACTGTCAAGTCATGCGATTTCACTCACGTTTATATGGAGATAAAGTCAGGGGGACGACACAAGACTCATGTGTTAATCTACAAGCAGAAGCATCAGACGTTCGTCACCCTCCCACTGTGGCGCCGCAGAGATCGAAAATGATTTTCTAAACTGCTGCGTTTTCTGAGGAGAAACAATGAACCGACGACTCAAACCTCGACAGCCGTCATCCAGCAAATGATTGGGATCAATGACAGAGTCGGCGGCAAGCCTCAACCCGCATTATCAATTTGCATATACACGCCATCCATCGGCAGCGCTGACCTTTCCAAATGTCGCCAAAGGTCACAGAGCGATAAATAAAAAGTGAATTTGAACTTTTACGCGACGCCGTGTTTATCCGAGAGACAAAGCGAGTCACCAGAACAAAGACATCGATCTGGAATGAATCACTGGGCATGTTTTTTGTTGCCGGTCTGATGAGAGAACAACGAGCGGCGGTTCCACCAGCACGCTCTAATGTTCACAGTTAATTCTCACGCCATCGATCGCCGCGGTGGGAGAAATGAAGCTGATGACTGATTCAGGAGGGAGGAGTGCTACTGGAAACCTTCAGTCTGGGGGCGTTTTTTCCAAGACTTGTTTTGGTGACCACATGGATGTGTGGGTCGTCTCAATAACATCAGAGTGAAGCGTCTTCAGTCCGTGAAATCTTGGTTCACCACCTCACAGTTGAGCACAGGAATGGCTTGTTTAGTGCAGGACTTCAGTGTTGGTGGGTCTTAGACAAGAGAAAGCACACTTGTTTGGGAAGTTGGGCAGAGTTTCCTTGCAACTGGTGTTGTCAGGGCATCTTGTAAATCCAGAGTTAAATTCTCCAGTTACAGACTACAGTCTGTCTCTACTCCGGAAGATACTTTGACTCCTTAGAGACTCTAGGTCTGAATCAAACTAGTTATTTCTGGAGAAGACAAATGATGACTCAGTGATGACTCAGAGTTTGTGAATCATTTCTTTAAATGACTTAAAAATATTCAAATCCTTCCATTTCTTTCAAGTATTTCAGTAAAAATATTGTAGTAGTGAGGTTACTTTGAATATATATATGTCTAAAGTCTTCAAAAAGAGCCAAGAAAAGACTATGGTCTTTCAGAATGGGTCACTAAAACCCACTGTCTGAGGCAGGAGAATATCCAATACAAAAGAGAGCAAATCTTTAATGATGGATGCACGGCTGGTTTGACTAATGCCTCCCATCATCGGTCACAGACGAGTCCATCAGCATTCTGCCGAGTCACTCCTAAGCGGTGGCCCTGATTTTCCTCCCCGTGTGATCTTTTGGGTGTCGGAGAGGAGACAGATTATCAGACCCCCACCCAGGAAGAGTCACCCCCGTTCCAGGGCCCGTCACAGAGCTGGACGCCGCTGGAAACCTTCCATTCCCTCGGTGACAGGCGGGATAATTGGCTTTCCGCTGCACTTTCTCTCCAGCGGAGGAGCAGGTGCTTCTCGGGCCTGCGGTTTTCATAAAGTGCCGTGTCACATCTGCCCAAGAGCTCGGCGACTTGTTGGGAATAAATCATGTGAGCGGAGACAATGTGACAGAGTGGGCGTCTGCGCCTCCTCGATAAGAGCCAGCGCTTCCTTATCCGCGGCTATAGAGTCGCTAAATTGGGGGCTGTTGTGTTGGTCCCCCAGGTCGGCAGGCGCCAAAGTTTTATGAAGCCGACCGAGGAGGATAAGAATCCGGTAAAAACAAGAGGAAAAGTTGGTGTCACGGGAAAGTGGAGCAGAACAGATCTTTGTTATCAAGATCTTCAGAGCGCTGCAGGAAAAGATGAAAGATTGGAGACCACGATGAACACTAGACGCTCCCCAACTAAAATGCTCCATAGTTTCTTCCACATCAGATCTGAGCGAAGCCGGGCCACACTGTAAATGTGCTGGACCTCAAACAGTCAGTAAGGAGCAATAGGTTTTACAGAAATTTTCAGTTTCATTCGTCTTCCTCCTCTCAAGTTTTGTTTATCCTCCTTCAGATTTTCATTTAATTTCTTAATATATGAAAATGCATTTTAAAATATATATAATGTACCCTACCATATTATGATGTAAAACTACTAAAGAAATAAATAAAAATAGTACAATTACAGATAAATAAATAAAACACAGAATTATATATATATATGTATATATATATATATATATATATATACAACTTTTTTAATCTATTAGAATCTGACTAAGAGATAAAAATATTTAATTTAGACATATATATGTATAAATTTATATATATATAATTGGTGCAGGTCCTCTGGTAAAAATAGTCCCGAGCTGCAAACCGTGTCTTGTTTTGTTGTTTTTCTTTGTTACAAGGATCAGTGGATGTTGTGATGGAACATTGCTCCCGTCAGATGCAGAGAAAGTGAACACTGTTCATACAAATCCTGTCGTCCTGAAGCTCCAGACGTGAGATTGAATATTTGATCAGAAAACTGTTGTCTGTCTGAGGAACAAAGCTTGGGCTGCATTATTCAAGTGTGTCAGTGAAAAGCAAATCTCACTGAAGTGGTTCAATCACTGATGTTCTCCATCGCCGTCGTCGCCTGAGTGTTTCGACGAATTCTTCTGAAATGTGTTTCCCCCCAATCTCAATGGACGTCTTCTCCCATAACATTTAGCTTCTTTGTTGTTCCTCAATCTGAAGTTTAAAAGTGATGAAGCGTTTTAATCCGTTTCAATTCGAGTTCTCAATTCCGTCTTATTATTCTGTGAATATCAAAGATGCTTTTCTTGAGTGAGACTGTGGCCTGTTTTGATGGCTCTCAGACAAAATATAGTTGACATTCAGATTTTGACGTGTCGTGAACTTCCTGTCTGTGAGCCAATCTCCTTTTCAGACCGTGTCTTTGTGTGCTTCAAACCAGGCCCTAGCTATACTGCTCCTTCCTGATAAAATGTTTCAACATGGGGGTGAAGCTCAAAGACACGTGACTTTTTGTATCGATTATATATGTTGAAGGACTAAAGTGCATCTGAGATTTGAGATTACCGCAGTGACATAGCACCACCAGCAGGAGGTGTTCGTAGGGGCCACTCACCCCACGATCATGTTGCTACTTCAGAAAGACTCAATGGCAGTGAATTATTGGACAGGATTTGTGATCTGCAAGCTAACAAGAGTCAGTGGTCGATGTTTTCATGAGTAACTTTCTAACTCAGCATTCAGAAGTGGGTGCCTCCATTAGGGCTGAGAAACAAGGCTCCTCCCCACCCTCTTCTCCCGCCACACGCACGTCCACAAACTCTCACCCCAGGTGAATTCCATCATCAGTTAGCTGACAACGCAAACATTTCTAGGAGAATAATAAACAACAACAGCAACAACAAGCTGTAACGCGGAGCAGAGAGGTCGAGCCTGGAGGGATGGAGCCGAGACAACAACCAACACCGATCCTGGGCTTCAGAAAGCATCGGGGCGAACGTGGCTGTTGTGCTGAGTTGCAAAAGCCTCAGAGTTCATGCCAGCTGGGATGCAACTTGTAATACGGACATCTCAGGGGGAACCAGGAAGACAGGAACTTGAACAAACTGCTGAAGCACCTCGACAGGTCTTACCGTCTCCAGCGCGGACTCAGGATCGGTCCCACGGCACAAGCCTTTAATTCTTGATTCAATGTGTTAGAAATCACCAAACCAAGCGGAGGCCGGAGTTGAGTTTTTTTCTTACATTTACATAAATACATTAAATTTGGACATATTTTCTTTTCTTGATCTTTGGCGTCATCGTGTGTTCAAATACTGAATTACACCACTTAAGTTCGCCCCTGTCACGCATGTATTTGCAGCTCAACACCGTTAATGTCTCAGAACTGCACCAGAAAACACAGTTGTTCCATTGAGGCATTTAAGAATAAAAGATGATGAAAATGACTGTAAATCTTAACAGCAAAATAATGAATAATTACGGTGCAACACGTGTTTACATGGTAGAAATGATGGGGACGATCACACTCAGGAAGAATAGACTTTAAAGAGCCGAAGCGTTGTTTTTATTTGTGAGTAAACCAGACAATAATCCACCACATGGAAAAAGGAAATTCCACATCACACTTCTGGCTTGAGTTATTTGTGTTGCAAATAGAAGTTAAAGAATCTATATCCTCTCTATATACTTGAAAGACACATTAAATATATTCTAGTCATGAAGAAGGGTTTAGTGAATGTTTGACGTCACAAAATAAATGTTTGTTTCCACCATATCTGAAAAGTTTGTACCCCAATCAACAAGTTGTACAAACCATGAGATCAATTTCTCTTCAATTTTGTTTAGCACTTTCAACATAATGTGAAAGTTTCAGAGTGATTCCTTTCAATTTTGTTCAACTATTTGCTAGTACAGTGGTACCTCGGTTCTCGACCACAATCCAGACGCCCGTTCGAGAAGTGAATTGTTCGAAATCTGAATCTATTTTTCCCATTACAATGAATGGAAAAAGAAATAATGCGTTCCAAGCCTTAAAACAGGCTTTTGTAGGAGTGAATGTAGAGTGTCTGCTGCAGGTGCGCTGTTCCTCTATGTGTGTGGCCGCTGCATGTGGGAGGGGTTGCCGAGTGAGTGACGTCTCTCCAGAAGTGAAGAGGTGCCCGGTGCGTGTCCAGCTCTGAATGTGCGCTTCTATGCAGTTTGGCTGTGACAAAGTCAGAAACCAAGTCACGCTCTGTCCCAGACTCGCCTCATCCCTGTCCCAGCTCCAGCCCACAACAGGACATCAAACCCTGGAGTGAGCGCTCCAGCACCTCCCCTGTGACACTCTACCACGGTCCAGTGTGGAGACAGGAAAGGTTTTACACCTCAATATGAAGAAAAAACAGTCAGTAAATGGAGCTAACGGGACACGTCTGCATACACAGGCTGCGTTATACACAATAACAAAGCGCGTCGTGGGTCAGCTGATCTGTCCACTAGCGTTGTTTTTTTCGGCTTATTTTGGGGGCGTTCGAGTTCTGGATTTTCCTTCGAAATCAGAAGCAAAAAAATCTCTAAATTTTTGTTAGAATTCAGATTTGTTTGAATTCCGGGACGTTTGAAAACTGAGGTACCACTGTAAAAGTGTAAAAGTATGTCCATTCATTTTCGCCCCTGTTCATCGAATCATCCAGAGAAATTGATAGAGAAGAAGGGAGGTGAAGAAGAGACTGCAGGGCAGGGTGAAGCGGTGGAGTAGCAGCAAAAAAACACAAGGGGTCACTGCCGTGATGTAAAGTTTAGCAACAAGCGTTGAAGATAGGTGAAGGGACACGTAGTAAATGTTTGTTGACTCAGTTGAGGAAGTCAAGTTTCAGGAAGTCAGGCAACAAGGTTTGTGGAAGCGGGGATAGAATTCATTGAGGAAAGGTGTGTCAAGAGGATGATGCAGGTGGAGGAGATGCTAACATTCATCACAAAAATAAAGTCCCTCCTCCACTAGAACATGTCCACCATACTTTACTCACCGTGTGTTCATGACGTCACTAAAAAAGAATAATAACCAATAACTTGTTTCTCACCAGTTTGGGATGCAGACGGTTTCCTGCTGACCTCTTTAACACAAAATTGTGAACTTGTTCTCTTCTCCACCGCTCTTACACCGTCATGTTTGTTTAACGGAGTTAAATCAACACGTATGTTCACGACGAAACCGCAAGACAGGACCGAACATACGCTTCGACCAGACGACGCCTCATGTCATTCCCTGTTGCACTAAACACAACGCCGAGCTATCCGGAAGGACGCCATGGAATATTGATGTTTCAAGCCACCAATGAAAAACGGGCATATGAACAGAAACCCCGCCCGTGTAAAGAGTGAACCAATCGGCGCCCTGCAGGGAAACTTCCAAGCATGTCCATTGTACCAGTCTTGTCTGCCGCGGCTGCGAGCTGTCGTCCGCTCACAACGTGATTCTGGTAGAAAACCACGTTTCCCTCGCTTCTGTCGCTCGTCTCGCTTTTAAGAATCGCGCGGCGGTCGTTGTCATCAGTTTAGAGGGGACATTTATGGGCGTCTGGCGGTTGCCAGCTTGCGGTTAGCACCGGAGCTAACAGGCGTTCCTGCGGTGGCTGGTCGTCTTTGTGGCGTGGATCCACCGGGAGTCTGGGAGAAGTGTGCTGGATGGCAACCCGGCTCCGATAAGGTCGCCACTTCGGGATTTCTCTGCTGTCAACCTACGAGTTAGCGACTTGATGTAGCCAGGCTAAGCTAGCCCTTGCTACCGGTTGTTTTTTTTTTTATCCCACCGCTACGTCGATAGAGCGCAAAGTTTTTAAAACACCGCTGTGTTTTTATCCTCCGGAAGTCGCCAGACTACGTTGCTTCTCGCCAGGATGAACGGCTTCAGCACCGAGGAAGACAGCCATGACGGACCGCCGGCGCCGCCGTTCTACGGGCAGAGCTGCTGCCTGATCGAGGACGGCGAGCGCTGCGGCCGCTCGGCTGGAAACGCCTCCTTCAGCAAGAGGATCCAGAAGAGTATATCTCAAAAGAAGCTCAAGTTGGACATCGACAAGAGTGTGAGTAAAGTTTTATTCAAGTCTCGCGTTAGTTTGAGACTCTCGGCTCCGGTGTAGCTCGATGCTAGCTGTCAGCTAATGCTAATTAGCCGGTTAGCGTGGATGCCTTTGGAGCCGAGAGCAGCCCCCCCTCCCCTCCCCTCCCCTCCCCTCCCCTGTCTGGGGTTGTTGTTGCCGGCACAGGGGCGATGCTTGTGTCGGTGACCGCGACCAACAGCCGGGTGCGCTTCCGTGTGAGCCGCTCCTCCTAAAATGGCTGTTGCTAGGGAAGCTAACGGTCGTCACACGCCGCGCATAGTTACCGAGACGTTTAAATGTTGCGGCGAGCAATGAAGACGTCACGACGTTTTGAAGGCAAATGCATACGTTTGTTTCTCATCAGGCAGGTTATTTCCTTCCACCACTTTCGTCGAGTTTGTTAAATCATACTTTAACACTTTCACTGATATCACTTTAACAAGTTGATCAGTTTAGTCTTGTTTGAATACAGTGGCTGTAGTTCACTGTGCTGTTCACAAAAAAAAAAAAAACTGGGTTGAATGATTTGTGAGAAAAAATTGAATTATTTATTTTGACGATATTGCAATTGTCAGTAAATCATTTTACTGTATGACCAACAGAAAATGTAATGCAATCACCATATTTTTAATGTACTTATGAACCATAAGTATAAAACGGCTTTCGTCGTGGTAGAATATTGACTTCAAGCCTTGCAAACTTGTAGTTTAGTTATCAGTTGAACGACTTGTCAACCGGTCTATCTGTTGACTTGTGTCCAGGTACTTTTAAAAACTAGAAATTGCCCTGGAAAACATTGCTTATTAAAATGTGAATACATGTTAGTTTAGTCGGTTACTGGCCCTTTTTTTTATCCTGAAATAACAGGTGGTGGTGACTCTCTTCTACAGTCAAAACTTAAGAACTGTTTTTAAATATGAAAGCATTTTAATCACCTTATTATCAAACCTTATTCTTGCACCAGAACGTTAAGAAACTTAATCTAATATCTGAAATACACGGATGCATGTATATCTGTCATCAATCTGGCTGTCATGAATATGTTAAGAAAAACGTCTGTCAGATCATGCTGCTTTTTTAATGCTCATTAAAATGAGCAACTCACTGATGGATACAGTAGAATCAGCGCTGATGATACCCAGAAACAAACACATTTCAAGTTGTTTCTCCTCATCTTGAACCAGGATTGAGACCCTGGCATGGTGGAGCGCACCATGACGTGCAGTCCTTGGTCTGTTTAGTCACTGTCTAAATGTTTCCTAATCCAAGTGCGATGTCTTCTGCTTCTGCTCTAAATAAATCCACTGAGCGATGGAAAGAGTTGTCTTGAGACAGAGCTATGTTGGAGCCAAGCTCCTCAGTCTTGTGCCGTGTTGTGTTCAGGGTCAGTTTCGACCAGTCTCCACCAGTCGCACATTCTCAGCTCGCGGAACATTCTGGGAGGTCACAGGAGGACAGAGGAGATGCAGAAGTCCCACTGTGGCAGCGAGCGGGCTTCAGATGTTTGGGTTATTTTGATCGCTGGCAGCTGACGCTGATGCACGTTATGGCATCATGTACTATGCCACTCTGTGCCTTCTCTTCTGTGATCACAGTGCAGTGAAATTTTACCGCTAAGCTTGAGGTCCATCATGCTCCCCTCTGTGTTGTCCACTACCTTGAGCTATTACACTCATTTACATGAAGTTGCAACACATATAACCCAAGCTCTGAGCGACCCTCTACATTGTTTGAGTTAGTCAACATGGTTTGATGTCCCCTTCAGGTGCGCCACTTGTACATCTGTGACTTCCATAAGAATTTCATCCAGAGTGTGCGCAACAAGAGGAAGAGGAAGACCAGCGATGACGGCGGCGAGTCCCCGGATCACGACGTGGAAGTTCCCGAGGTGATGAAACTGGCTTAAATATGATGAATGTGAAGCGGCCAAAGTGAATCTGACCAGTTGTATTGTTTGTTTCAGGTCGACTTGTTCCAGCTGCAAGTCAATACGCTGAGACGCTACAAGCGACACTACAAGCTGCAGACCCGGCCCGGACTGAACAAGGCTCAGCTGGCCGAGGTAAGGAAACAGCTGCGCCTGTGTGTGTGTGTGTGTGTGTGTGAGCCGCGGCGACCTTGTTTTGTTGACATTGTAGCTGTGTCAATAAAGTTTTGTGGCCACATGGCTTGTTTACGGCAGATCCTCTCAAAGTTTAGGGCAAGTTATTTGCCATGTACAACAAAGATAACACTGAATAGTTTTGATTTTTTTACACCACAAACAACCAATTCATGGTCATTAGCTTGTTATTACACGTTTGCTATGGAACAGTCTGTGTCGCAGTCGAGTCCCGTCAGAGAGTCACTTTATCCGTCACGCTGATGTGAAGTTTCCTGTCGTGGTAATTGAGCCACCGAACCGCCGCCACGAGGTGCGGCGCCTCCTGCTGCTCCCCATCACTCACTTGCGATGATATACGCGCTGTCGCGGCTCCTAGTCCGCGGTAATTGCTCAGGCGCTTTGCAGAGTCGGCAGGTGAAGTCAGGTCCAGCTGCTCGACGCGCACGCTCACAACACCCTCCTGTATGCTTTGTTGCGGTGGGGGAGGGGTGTCCGACGGAGCCGAGCTTTTAGTTGAATGTTTCCCCACATTTGCTGCGGCGTCCACTAACAAGTCGCCCACATTGTTAATAAAGCTGAAGCCCGCAGCTGCCCAGGGTTCTCAGCTCAGCTCAGCAGCAGGAGGCCGAGGTCGTCCGCCGCAGGCCCTTTAATTGACGGCTCCGAGCCAATTCAAGTTTGAAATCTGTTGATCCTTCAAATCTCTGCCTGGATTTGTCACTTGGAGGGAAGACTTGACCTCATGGCAGCTTGAGGCCTCCAGACAGCTCAAGTCTGTAGCACTTTTCGACTGAAACATTCTGCTTTTGTTTCGCATGCTGTTAACTAGGGCTGCAATTAACTATTATTTTTGTTGTCGACTAATCTATTCATTTTTTCGATGAGTCGACTAATGGCAATTACCTTTGTTTGGACCTATTTTGAATTTCTGTTGAACCTAAAGTTGCTTAAATCATCTGCATGAAGCGCAAAACAGTTGACAGAGAGCTCCAGTTCTTTAATACGGAGGCCTTTATTGGTCTTTGAGAACAATTTAAAATAAATCATCACGATATCCATCTGTATCCCATATGAAATATCTGAAACAAATCAATCTCCTCTTACAAGTTAGCTCTGTGCTAACCGACATGCTAGCTGTTAGCTCGAGGGTGTGTGGTGTCACACTCTTTCATCAATCTACCATGGTGTCGAAGGGGTTTGCTCATCCTTAAGACGCGTTATCTTTGCAAAACAACACGAAGCCACACTTCGTGACACTCCTCCGTGACTGTGACTGAGGCGGTCAGTGGGAGGTGGTGACGCGGAGCCAGGGGCGCGCAGCAACGGTGGCCAGTTGGAGTCAGACCTCAGTCAGGAACCAATTACAGGAACAGAAATGAACTTATCTCAATGATTCCAGAGAATGTGATATTTTCTCACCAGTTCTCAGTGCCCATCCTGTGTGTGTGTTTACACCAACAGCAACACGACGCATCAACGCATGTCGACGTTTTTTTGTTGTCAACGTTATCAATGATGTCAACTAATCGTTGCAGCCCTACTATGAACCAATAAGGAAGTATTTCAGGCTCAGCTCATGTTGTGGTTTCTGTCCTGCAGACGGTGAGTCGTCACTTTCGGAGCATCGTGGTGAACGAGAAGGAGACGCTGACCTACTTCATCTACATGGTGAAGAGCAGCAAGAGCCGTTTGGACCAGAAGGGTGACGCAGGTAAGCCGCTGGACTGAGTGGCGCCTGCCCCCCGACCTCGCGACCCCTGGAGGACGTTTGACATTGACATTTGAGATTCCGGACCCGGACCGGCTACGTTTTGCGTCTTCTCCCGCGGTTTCCTCTCTGAAAGCGTTTCATGGATCTCCAGACCGTAAAGACTCGAGAGCGCCCGAGCTTTGGATCCGACGCGGCGGCCTTCTCTTCTCTGCCGACGGCAGGAGCCAAGTTTGTGCCAAACAGACAAGCCTTTTCTTGCTGAACCAACACTGTTGAAGCAGCTTCTGGATTACTGCACCACCTCACCAAAAACTCTGCCAGCTTCGATGTTCGGGTGGACTCCGTTTTAAATCTTTCTCTTTAGTTTCGTCTTAGCTTGTCGTCGTCTTTTGTTGCCCGTTTTCTGTTTTAAACTAGAAAGAAATTGATATTTAAACGTCTCAGCAGCGATATCCAAATCACATTTGGAACATACGATAGGTTTGATAGCTGTTTTTAATAAATCAATAAATGAGGTGATTTGGTTTTAAATTGATGCAAGTGGAAGCTACCAAAACTGTTTTTTTTTGTTTTATAGACACTAACTTCCTCCGTAAGCTGCGTTCATATGAATGTCAATAAGGTGGATATGAGTTGATGTTTCATGTTTGGAGTTTTATAGTTCCTGATTCAGTATTTATCTCGACCGAACGTCTTCGTAAGACCTTTACATTCTTGCATCAATTCACTCTGTTCATTTTATTCTGACATTGTTGAAATTATTTTTAAAAAGTTAAGACATTGAAATATTCAACTCATATCAGATTATTGCTGTTTGTGCGAACATGGGCTCAGATAAAAACAACTTTCCTCGCCTTTCCTGATGGAATGAACAGGTTTGTTATGGTGAATTAACCCACAAAAAATGAATTTAAAACAAGATTTAGGGAGGAGATGATCTGAGCTAGTCCAGATTAGAGGTGCTGTTGACTTTTTTAAATTCTGCCCCTCTGCTGCCCCACACTGTCTTTCATTTGCATGCCTTTCATTTGGTCCCCAATCTTCCCCTTTCTCTCACTCTCTGTCTCATTGTCAAAATGTCGCGCAGCTCTAATCTGGACTTGCTCCTCCACGTTGCATGAACAAGTGTCATTGATTTATGGAGTTGCAGCAGAGGACCGAGTGGGTATGACCTGATACTTAATGCTCCGTGGTGACAGCATGAATCGTACACATTCGCCGGTTGGGCTTCAATTGGATTTCACCCCACCCTCCACAGTTTCTTTCTCTCGTCTATTGTATTTGATTTTTGCTCGTAGTTTTGTTAGCGTCGTGTAAATAACAGCGTCTGTATCGGCCCGCGTTGTTTTGGTATATTTGTATTTAAATATGGCTGCTTGTCGCTCCTAACAACAATAAATGTATTGTACATACAGGAGTGGGCTTGTTTTTTTCCATGTAAACATGAATGTTCACACGGGTATCAACACGTCCAGGGAAGCTGTGAAGGTCTGAAACCAGCTGAACACAGAAAAATCATTTGAGACTCGGACTAGAGCAGCTGCTTGTGTCCACATGTGGGGGGGTTGGATGGATGCGTTTAGAGAAGGAAGAAGAAGAGGGGGCTCAATTTTCTTTCCCCTCTGGGAACATCTCATGATACTCGAGCATTATGGGTAAGTTGTGAATATGAATTAGAAGTTTCCTTGTCTCAAGAAAAACGTCCAAAATGGACTTTGACGTGCCCGGATTATAGATGAATTTAAAGACCTGAGAACCACACAACACCTCTAATGCATGTTGTTATCGTGGCCCCTGGAGGTCAGTGTTGAAGATCAGTTGCTGTACTGGCTGAGATATGTCAGGTCATCTGGAACGTTCCGAAAGTCGACTCTCAAAGGAGAGAAATATATTTCAGTGGGTGCATGCAGGATGAAATCCAGAGTGTGTCTTGTGTTATGATACTTGTCTTAAAATGACCTTCCAATAAGGTGGTGATATTCCATTTTTGTTTAGTTGCAGAGGTGGCCCTCTGCATCCAGAGTTCAACAGGTTTACGGGGTAAATGATAACACAAGTTGTAAACTGGGGGGGAAAAAAACATCCCAAAATTGGCTGCTGCCATGTCGAGCTCTAAATCGACTCATTAAAACCCATCTGCATTCTCCCAAACAAAGTCACATGACCTCCATTTAGACATGAGAACACAAATTAAAAACGTTTTTATTGGCCTCACAAGAGCCCAGCCAAACACGTGAATATTTTATGACCATGCAGCTACAGCATCCGGCCGCCAGGTGTCAGCGGAGATTCAGTGAAACACGTTCAGACTTCGATCACGTCCAAGTTTTCTAACCGAAACGTGAAGTTGAGAACATTATTGAGTAGTAAGTTCAATTCACAGAGATTGTCTTTTTTGTTTTCGCGTCCAAACAACATATATGCAACGTAACGGTACATAACTATTAAGAAATATCAGCCAAAATAAAGTAGTGTAGATGTGAAAATGTTTTCCCTGATAACGTGTCCGACAGTAATTTGAATTGGCGTGTATTTTTTAACGATACATAAACAAAAAAAGTGCTGCAAAAATCAACCTTGATGAGCGTTAGTATTCCCAGATTCGACAATTCCACGACCAGGAAGTCAAAAACATCTACACGTCAGCTCTTAAAATAATCATTTATTTACGCAACTATATATAACTTCACATCTAATGTACATTTGCCACAGAAATACTGCTCCCATATAGAACTCTGGCGTCGTTGTACGTGGTGCGTTTGCGGAACATTCGGTGTCAAACGGACAGTGACAATTTTGAGGTAGATTCAGTCATTCTCAGTCCACGTCTGCAGGAAGCAAACCAGGAGTTTAAAAGTGAGTTTTTAAATAAATGCGCAGAAGTAACGCCAAGATCCGGCTCGTCCCCCAAAAGTGTGTCAAAGGCTTTACTTCTGCCTTTAATGTAATACTGAAATGCCGTGTTTTGCGTTGTTGCAGTTCCGTCAGAACCTTTTTTTGCGTGTATTTACTTCATTCAAAGTTAAATCGCGTAAAATACTGGAAGCTGGCTCAGGGAAACATGCTATTAAAGTAAATTTTTTGAAATTCAAATAATAAAAGAAAGACATTCAAGTACCAAGGGAATTTTGCACTTTGTTTTCAGAATCAAATGAAATCGTATTTTCGCTTGTTTTATTGGTAATTTAATGACTTTTAACTTTAACCGTTACATCACCAAGCTATATGCAATTTTAATAAACAGAAGTGCGCGCGGCGAGCCGACTTTTTCCGAGGGGGCTATAGGTCGGATAAAAACCAGACAACATTGCAACCTGGTTTTAAAAATAGGTCAAAGTTGCGTTTCAAAATGATATAATGTGTGTGAATTTAATTTCAGTAATGTATTTTGCATTAACGTAAAATACTTAATTTAAAAAAAAGTCACGCGCGATATGGGCACTGGGGCTTCGCTTGGCTAATTCATTTTCTGGCGAAATTAATTTGCTTGTAAATGATTTGCATGACTAAACTTATTAGTTTCTGTTTTGAGGTTTCGTGACCACTGTACATTTGAGGGTGAAACCGGCGGAAGTGGCAATATAGCCCTCAGTGAGACATTCAAAACGTGTTGGAAAAAATGAATGCGTTCGCTTGAAATTGCGGCTTTACAAGTAAACTTATAAAAACAATTTACTCAGAAATGTGTCTAGTTGTAACAAGTGTTACACAGTTTGGTGGTTTTATTTGCTTTACAAAGATTAATATAAATATAATATCAGCGGCCACTATCGCTGAAATTTACTTAAATACATAAACGTACCGTAGAAATCGCCATTTTGAACGTCTTAGCGCCAAAACGCTAAAGCACTTTAAAGATCTGCACAACAACACTGGAAAGAATCCGAGAAGACACGAAGAAACACCGTACAAAAAAAAAAAAAAGACACCGAAGGAAACAAGCGTCCATGTTTGTTTACGTCCGGTAAGAAAGCCCCATCACACTGCGGTGCGTTCACGGTCACTCAGTGGTTGAATGTTTAGTCTGTGTGGAGGTTTTTGGGGGATCCGGAGGGGAGAGAGAAGGGGGTCACTGGTTGAGCTCCAGAGCCCAGACCTGTTGCGGCCAGCCGGTTCGGCCCTTCGCCTTCTTCTCCACGCCGAGAGACTCCGGAGGACCGTCAGGCTGCGGAAGAGTCAGAGTGAGTCAAACACCGCACCTTCATTCACCAAAACACCCAGATATGTCAACTTGGACGATATCTGAGATGCATATTCACAATTACGATTACAGTTGTATTATTAGTATTCTTCATCATGTGAACACGATGGATAAAAACCAAACGTCAATGATTCGGAACTACGTCAAGTTGCACGTCAACGCGTCAGTTAACTGTTGAATTTTATATATTACGTTATAAACTAATGTAAATATGAATGAGAATTTATAATTGTTCGAGCAAGTGCTTTTAATATTACTAATATTTTTCAACGGATAATGCGTAATTTAATCACCGTACGTCGTGTTTTGAGTACAGTATATAGAGAGATATGCAATAAAACATAACCTCAGACCCACATTTTTTTTTAATTGAAATTAATCGTTCCTGACTATTTTGGTTTAATGAAATAAAGTAAGGCATATTTACTGTACTTATCTTCATACGATGTGCATTTTTGCTGCAATATACAGGGGTTGGACAAAATAATGGAAACACCTTAAAGCCAAAAAAGTTTAAGGTGTTTCCATTATTTTGTCCAACCCCTATATATATATATATACACCCACTTTTTTGTGAACTTTTGTGTGCGATTTTTAAATTTCATCATAAATGTTATCTAGATATTTTTGCACAAATACTGCCATAGAACTAAATAAAGATCAGCTTTAATATAAATGAAGAGTTGCATCGTTTTTAATTGGTTTAATGAGTGATATTATAATGATAATAATAATCATCATAATTTAAAAGTGCTTTGTGACGTCAGTGCTAAACAACATATTCCTGAGAAAGCTTATTTACTGCCGATTTCATTTTAAACATTTTTTTTTTTTTAAATCAATGTTTATTGCGATGGCCATCATATTTTAAAACGTGATTTTGAAGGTTTGTTTTCGCATTTCTGTACCCTGCATCACGCTAACTAGTGGTTGAGCAAATTGCTTCCTGCTGTAGTTTTAATCTTCAACTCGGGTTTGTTGTTGTGCTTCACATGAACTAATATAGCTTCAGCTCATCAATCGCGATTGGATTCATCGTGATTCACATGTAACGCTGGTGTTCGTCATCGGCTGTTGTTGTAGTCGTCAACATCATCTCGAAGTCTCAGGCGTGTTTGCAACTCACCGTCTCTCGTTTCCGCTTGAGATCCCGATTCTCAAATTTCTTAATTTCAGCCTTAAAGCCTTCCGTCTCCCCAGAGTCTTTGGCCAGAACGTCCATCAGATATGCGATGTAGCTGGTCGCCAGGCGTAACGTTTTGATTTTGGACAGTTTGGTGTCTGCGGGGACGTTGGGGATGCACTCTCGGAGCTCTGCGAAGGCGGTGTTGATGCTCTCCGTCCTCCGGCGTTCCTTCTTGGGCCCCGACGCTCGCCGCTTCCCCATGCCGACGTGCAGGCCCTCCAGGCGGGCGTCGTGCGTGGCTCCCGGAGGCATCTCCGCCGGAGGATACGGTGTCTGCAGCTGGAAGTCCGGAGGAACCTCCCCGTGGTTCACCACCCAGCTCTGGAAGTACGGAGCCTCCTGGTGGCACCGCTGCACGAAGGGGAAGGGCTCGTGCATCAGGTGGTGGTGGTGCTGGTAACCCCCGATCAGGTTCATGGTGGTCGGCGGGGAGGACGTGGTCGGCGCGCGCGGATCTCTCCCACCAACACTCAGACGATATAATCCCTCAACGCGTCAGAACCAAAGTCGCTGCCAGCGTCATCGCGGTGGAATCGGTGCGGGAGGACTGAAAACAGGCCGTCGGTAATCCCACAGATCTGCTCCGCGCCGGCGATTCTGGTTCCGTGACGACGTTCCCACTGATTCACCACAGAAATTCGAGCCGCGTGGAGGCGTGAGGGCCCCGGGTTTATATGAGCGGCGAGTATCCACGCAGGGGCCGCAGCCAATGGAGGGCGGAGGAGGGAGGAGAGAGAGGTTTGGAATTACTTCGTGCCACAATATCAACAACACAAAGGCACGCACACACACACTCGCACATGTAACACATTACATCTTAATATCTCCAAAAGTGTTTTTAATCATCTTTAAATGCCTTTTGGAGTCTTTACGCACGGACTTTACGCACACGTTATTTTTGGATTTCATTTTCTGTCTGTCTGTTTCATACAACACACACAAAAACCTAAATGTATAAACTCAAGATTGATGGTTCAAGTATGTTTTTCTAGCGGAAATACACTGCTGCACACCAACTTTGTTTACACCAGGCCACTTGTTTTACCGCCATAATCTGTATTTACACCGCACGGGCTAATCCTAATCCGGCTTCTCAAACCTGATTCCGTTTTTGACGTTTTACAACTCACCCTCAAATCCGGAATAAACTATTACTTTTTCCATGCTCACGTGAATTCATCGTGGTTGACACGTTTTAAGGATTTATCGCGCTGAAGTTTTGAATTTTAAGGCTATTTTTGTGTTTTAATCATGTGAGTATAAACGCATAGTGGCTCAATCTATCAATCACACACACACACACGCGCGCGCACACACACACACACACGCTCAACAGCCCGTCCACATTTATGCACATTTTCACTGCTACAATTACATCAACGCAACTTTACGCACATTGTTCTGTCTTGTCGTTTTTTTGCAGTGTTTATTTTATTCACGCCGTAAAGCGTGTTCATGTTCAGACAAATTGTCTTCAGAATCTCTCGATGAATAAGTGAACGTTGGAAAGATAACTCCGATTATTAAAATGTTTAAATGCGGATTTAATCTCAGGGTTCGTTTGGGGATGCTGTGATAATTCTAGATTAATTCCAGTGTGTGTTTCTCAAGTTAAAAAATATTGCTGATGAAGTCAACATTTCAATGTTCTTTTTTTCTTTTTTAAACGACATGTTGTATTTTTGATGACCGGCAATCCGAGTCCGCCACAACATCCGCAATTCACACACACGCGGTCACAGAAAAAAAAAAATATCGAACCTGCGTGCACGCTCGGCCAAATGTCCCTTTTCACAGTCCGAATCACCTTCATGTGAAGATTTACGCCGGTTTATTATCACAGCACACCTTCCTGCTCTCTCCCTCTCCACCATTCTCACTCCATCTTAATATCTCACACACGCATTATGATGTCACATCTCGATAGTTTCGCATGATGACATCTTAACGCTGGAACTTTTCTCTTTGGACCTTTTCCACCTTATTTTGTTATTGTGAATCCTCATAATCATTTTTATCTAAGTGCCAAGTGCCTCACAAAAATATAAAAACAATATACTTTCACTCACAATTTCCCTCTCACCACGCGCACGCAAACACACACTGCTACACAACTGCACTGACGAACTCAGTCATGGACAGAAAGGCGCATAGAAACATTTTTTTATTGGTTGCGCATTTTTACCTCCAATCGTGCAGTTTTTTCATATTATAATTCTCATTTACACAGACGCAGTGTCTAAATATTATCAGTTATGATTGACATTAAAACCTGAGTGTTAATACGCGTCAACTACTGTAGAAAACTTTTTGATGATTAGCTTTATAAACGTAATAATTATAATGATAATAATAGTTTAAAATAGTGTATTAATCAGATCATTTTCTTATGAGGTTTTTGTCTTGCCAGAGAATATGTAGGGTGATTTATTTGTTCCAGCGACACACACACACACACACACGCTGTCATTAAATGTCATGTATTTTTCAAGTGTTCTCAAAACACGATTTTTTTTTAAATACATCAACATTTGTCTCTTCAGAACAATAATATTCATGACGACAATTTCACCTGTTATTTCCAAAATATTGTAACACTTAGCGGATAAATACTCCAATAAATAAAGATTTATTGTATTCTACGAGCAACGATCAAATACACACGGAGGATATGCAATATGATTGTTTTTACGCCTAACGCGCGGTTTCTCAGGTGGGCACGTGCTCATAAATAAATCCGATGGACCCAGATTGTGTCTGTAAAAAATGCTCGTCTGTTGTTAGAAAGAAAATCAGGGTCTGTATTTATAATCGCGGTGACACGTCATATTATTAAATTCTTCACCATAGTGTCATATATTTAAGTCGTAATTCCAGTTGTAAATATGATTCTCAATGACCTCAATATTTCACCGATTTTCGACGCAGATGATTTGACGTTTCACGCTCGTGTTTTAACCTTCAAACTGCTGACGTGTTCTCTTAAACCCGAACCTCCGACCCAGACTCATGTTGGGTGGATTGTCCACTTCTGGGGGTCGCCACTGCGGATTAGACGCTGCATGTGTTTTTGATAAGACGCAGGTTATACGGTACTTGACGCAGGTTTTACGGTACCTGAAGCTCAAGGTGATTCGGTCGCCCCCCTTGAGTGCTCCAGTCCAGTTCTGACCCACTTTTTAATACCGACTTTCGGCAGGACACGGTTAGTTAAATCACATTAGCACCGATGATACCGTGAATTCCTATTAAACGGATTAAACGCAGGTAATACATCACTTCTGTTTTTCTTTTTTTCTACTTTATTCAGAGTGCATATCATTGGTGTCCGATTTTAATGCTTTAAGGTACAGGACAAGAGTCTAACAGACACACACATCTATATTTCAAATGACTGTCCCTCAGCACTCAATACAAGAGGCACACGTTTCTCCCTCAATCATAAACATGCACCCCATCTTTCATCAAACTCCCTTCTATCTGCCTGGAAGTGTCTCGATTAACTGTTGACATGAATACGTAATAATATCTGCTCTGCTGTTGTCGTATTCTTAGCTCACGTTGAATGAGTCGTGGGAATTTAAAGCTGTTGTGGGCCACAAAAATTACTTGATGGGCCATAATTGGCCCCCAGACCTGGAGGTTGACACTCAACTGGATATATATATGTCATGCTTCTTTCCTTCAAATTTGATTCCCTGTTGATTTTTGTGTTCCAAATGAAAATCACGCACAAACACACGCGCGCGACAGACGCCACGTTTTATAGTCAGGGGTTTGATTGTTTCTTGTATATAAATTCTTATGAAATGTATTTGATCTCGAATGAGTCACTTCATATATGATTTTTCACGTCACCTCTTTATTGCGTCTCGTCGCAGCTGCGCTCCTGACAAATCCCCAGAACGTATCCACGCTCTTATCGTCGCTATCAAAATTATGATTCGCGGTTTCACACGGCACAATATAAATGAGCTCAGTCCTGAAGCTATAGTAGACATGGAAATGAAGCGGGTCATAAATATAGTCATATATTTCCTTTATCTTCCTCCGAATGCCCCACAACGGTCTGTATGAAATAAGTTATTTTCGCACTTTCTGAGAATGTTTCATTTTCCGTGTTGATGTTTTCATGCGTCATTGTGGAAACTGTTCCAGCGAAAACACAGAAGAACAACTTTGATTAATTCATTTTGCTAGGTGTGTGAAAGTACTACAGTCTTAAGAACACACACGCAACACACACACACACACACACACACACACACACACACACACACACACACACACACACACACACACACACACACACTGTCTTATCTCCATCCTAAAACATTATCCCATCACATTTTGGGGCCTTGACGCGGCGCTGCAGCATTTAGGGGCCTGCTCTTATCTAAATAAGCCATAAATCAGGAGGTGTCGCCCCCAGTGGACGGATTCCACAACAGCTCCGTGTTTATTTCTGCGACACAATAAATAATCACACAAAGAAATGTGTGGCTTCACGTACAATTTTGGACTATAAATCTTTTTTTTTTTTTTAATACAGCCACGTTTATTGTTCTTCCTAAAAGAAATGATGTAACTTTCATCCACATTTGAAGGTTGTAAGCGTCTCTATAATGCCTCATAATTTACTTCCTATCGTTATGAAAAATCATAACAAGAAAATTCCGATTTCTCCTCTTTCCTTTCGTAAGTTTATCTTTATCTGTGCTGAAATAATTTCCCCTCAAATGTTAACCTTAATGATAGGAACGGGAAATTACAGATCTGATAACGTCACTGAACTGACATTTTAAAATAATGACATGAATTCAAAAGTCCAAAAAACACAGACATTAATAAATATAAAATAACGTGGAAAGTTTATTATTATTATTATTATTGCGTCATTTGAGGATAATAAATCAAATGTAATCAAAGAAACATTTCATACGTTTAGTCACTTTTTACATTTCACATATATTCTATTTAATCGACATATTGATTCACATAATAATTAAGAATTTATTGATTTTATTAAAAGAGTAAAACAGCTTAGTTTATTCATGAATTGTTTGAACACTGATTACGTTATTAATTCAGTTTTTTGTGACTTGAAACAATCATAAAGATAATTACTGTAAGTTTGTTTTCAGTGAGGAAACGATAAACCCGCTATAACGAACGAATATTTCACTTAAACCTAATTTGTTATTATTGTTTGATTTCAACACATTGTTGAATATTTTAAGGTAAATCCAATTAAAAAATATTAATCTGTTTGAAGTGTGGGTTGTTTGAAATCCATTGTCTGATACAGCAAATGCTGTGTTTTTACTTGACTTTTAGTAAGACTTACAATTAAAATTAAAATTAAATAGTGGAAATTAATTGTGTAAATTAAAGTATTAGTAATTCTAAATATTATTTATTGTATATTTGATTCAATCTATTGTTTAGTATTATATATATTCTATTTAATAATACGATGTTAACACTATTTTAACTTTGAATGCTCCAATTAACCTATGAAAACGTTTGTTTTCTTCTAACATCTAAATATGAATTTAAAAATAACAATAACAGAAATCATGAACACCATCTCATCTGGAAACTGAGATGAATAAGCTGAGCTAGAGGACACTAGTGGTGTACCATGAGGAAGTCTCTGGAGCTCTCTGAAAACAGCCCTCATGCCAGGGTGTCATACTGCACCGCTGAAGCACCAAAACTTCAAGATCAGCATCATTGGCATTAGTTTTTTCTTTGGTGCACTGACAAACACCACCTAACCCAATTTTTTTTTCATATTAATTTTCAACATTTTTTTATCTCAACATTAGGAAGCTTGTTGAAGACTGAACATTAGAAGTGATGCAATTTCAATAATACAACATCAGTTTTTTGGGAATTCATCCTCAATGTTGCAGAAGTTTTTTTCACACAGTACATCACAAAGGGATGTGAAAGGCAATAGCGTCTCAGTGACGTGAGGTGAGGTGAAGATAAATGGCTACATTTGAAGACGAAGAAGTCCTCGGTCGCTTGTTCTCAACATAGACAGGAGTAATAATATTGTGAATATCCACTTTGTGAATATCCCTTGGTCCACATGGCTTTCAATGGAGTCAAAGAGTGTGTCTCCCTGAACTTGTCTGAAGAATCCTGTAGCACTCCTCTGCTCTCAGGGTTCCTGACAGTTTCCAGGTGACCAAGTCGACAGTCTACTCTGGCTTGGGAATGTCTCGTCTCCCCCCCGCTCTGATTTAAAGGTAGTTCCCGTGTAAAAGACCTGACACTTTAGTACAAGCTGCTATTAAAAGTGTTGTTTTTTTTTTCGTTCATAATGTAAATCTACGGAGTCGTAAAAGCGTCTGTCTGCAGGTTGAACTGCTCCACTATGTAATCATGGCAGCTAAACACCTCGCCGCTCCGCACTAAAATGTTGCGTCCACTTTAATGCGTCATTAATTTAACACGTTCGGAGCCTTTCTTCATAATGAGAACCTGCAGCACTTGAACATACCACGGGCCTCCGAGCATCCACGCCGGCGTGCACGGGACTTTATTTAGCAAAAAATAAATCAAATAATAAAATAAGACATCACGTGAATGATTAACAAAAACAATCTCCCCTCAGATCGAAGAGTAAAAAAATCTATTTTACAACACAAATTCATTTACTCAATAATACAACCAGAACGGCGAATAAAAAAATGCGTATTGCGGGATCCTTGTTATCAACCGCGCTTCTTTCCGTCAGTAGCGCTTGTACCAGGAAGTCGGTATGCACTGACTTTTATTTTGTAGCGAAACCTCCGGTACCAATCACTGCTTCAGCTCATGAGCAACTTAATGACAGGTGCTGCCTGAAATAACGGATTTTTGGAGACTGGCCTGTGGAGTTAGTGCAACACCAGGTTTGGGAGTGTTTCATTTCTTTCTCAGATTCTTGCTGTCTCACTTTAAAATGAACGGTTTAAGCATAAGATTTAAATAGACGACGACGTGCTAATAACTGACACGATGCAACAGGTAATGTTGACCCGTGTAAGATGAAGAAAACCTATAGTCAGTTCTATTGTTATTTGAGTGAAATATGTTTGCTAATGTGTGAAGAATGTCTGCACATGCTGCTGTTTAGTTAAAAGTATCATGTTTTGACCAAACAAAAAGGCAGTTGGAACCAAATAATTTTTGTTATTTTATTTGTGACTATAAAACTAGAATTAAAAACAAATTTACGCATTTGAGGAGTCCAACAGCATCTCCTCTCCACTCCGCATATCATCGATGAAAACGATAAAATAAATGAGATGTTATGTTGTGATATGATTTTCATGTGACTAAAGTTGCCACTCAAATGTTCCCCCCAGTGTCAGTGTGAAAAAGCCCAGAAAGAAAACCTGACACTGTCGATTAAGACGTCCACTACACAGAGATGAAATACAACACTGGTCATACTTCCCCACCATCCCCCCTCATCTCCTCTTCTTCCTCTTCTTCTTCCCCTGATCCCTCCATCTCGACTTCTACCTCATTCCTTTTGCTGAAAGATGGAGCGCCTTGCTTTCACAAATGGGTCAGCCATCTTGGCCCGGGTTCGGAGCCATCCTCCTGAGTGTTTGTGTCGCGGCGTGGATGTTTCAATAGGAGCTACTCTCCTCAAGTGCTTAGCCGCCACTTTTCAAACAAATAACTCCCAAAAAGTTGGAGAGGCCTGCAGGAGTGTTTACTGTCCACCGCAGACCTGCGTCCACACGCAAACTAAATTAAACCCATTGGGTTCAATTAGACATGAAGGCTCCTCCTGGTTCTGGGAAATGTGGGCAAACTGGGTCATGCCATGGTGAGACCTTCCACAGGCCTTGGTGCATGATGGGCGAGGAAGTGAGTGACGGTGGGCGAGAATCCAGCACAATCATTCTACTTAAAATAAGTACATTTTTTAAAAGCATGACATGATTGTGCCATTTTAATTGTTTTATGTATTTATTTATTTTATTTTATGTAGTAAAACCTTTTCATTGAAATTAATTTATAGCTGATGTTTTTTGAATGCCATTATTTTTACTCTGCATATTGAAATTTACTTTCAGATACACTGGATTTTGCATTACGCTGTAGTATGTGTGTGATTCTAACTTGTGTGTGTGTGTGTGTGTGTGATTCTAAGTCAAAGGTTTTGTATGTCACTCATATGTATGATGTATGAGTGGAATTATAATATATTTTTACTTTAGTGAATGGACTCACTACCACTGACTATCGAGAGAAAAAGATGCTCTACTCCAAGTCTCACCATTGGACCGATGACCAACTGAAAACTTGATTTTAAGTTTTTTATTCTATCAAGTTTAGTAACTTGATGTATATTCTGTCCAGTTGAGTTGGTGATGTGATGGCAAATATTTCCAACTTCAGATTAAGACTCAGGATTGACCGTTTTGTGCTCGTATATTGTCACCGGCCTTAAATTCCTCCGCTCTTTAAATCCCTCAGACTGAATTCACTTCCATGTGCACTGATCAGTCATTATCTCTGCATGCTCTCTGATCATCAGTGTCGGAGAGAAACTGCGCTCATTCTGCTCGTCCTCAGCCAATAAAGATAAGAGTCTCAGGCCTGGAATTTGGAGAGCAGAGACGTGACAGTGACGAGTCAGACTGTCGTAAGGACCCTCCTGCTATTTCATTACTCAGCAACTTTTTAGTGTAAGAATCATTAGAGTAGGTGATAAAGCTATTCACGTAAAGCTTGAAATAAGGCATATAATATATATATATGTATATATATGTATATATACATATATATGTATATCTCCTTCTACTTGTCGCTCTGTATATATATATATATATATATATATATATATATATATATATATATATATATATATATATAAAAGTTTGTGGACGTGAACTGCTCAACACTGACACATAAAAACACCTCAGCAGTGAAGTTGCGCCCTACTGCTTTGGCTTTATTAATAGGTAAAGCTTTAAAATAATGAAAACATAAATAAATAAAACAAAACAGAAATACTCGGCAATACTAGTTGTTAAAATCAAAACCACATTACAGCATGTCACATAAAGCGAAATTTCAGATAGCAATATCCATTCCTAGTTCTAGGCATCTATCTGCATTATACTGAGCCATGTAGCTTGTACAAAAGAACATCATGGTGTGCAACATTTTGTAAAGCCACTGTTGATAAAAGAAGGCTGTGTAACATTACACACCTGTCTATTAGGGTAAAACTGCCCCTCATTATCATGCACTTCTTGGAGTTAGCATGTTGTGCTATACAAGCGCATACATGCATCTTCAACATTCTAAGCATATTTAAGCACAGCTTAAAGGTCGTACCCTAAAGTTGACTTCCACCTGCCAACATTTGTGTTGCAAGAAAATGCATGACGATACAGAGAGGAACAATTTGTCCTTTACTGAATTGGTGACGGTAAAATCCCATCACGTTTTTAATCATAAAAAGTCAATCCAATCCAAGCCCTCCGCACATGGTCCATCTCTTCATATATAAGGCTGGAATGTACTACTTGAGTTTGGCGGGCAACGGACTTGGGATTTCCTTGCGAATAACACAGCGAAAACCATGTTCATGTCCACCTCCATGATGCGTTATGTGTTATCCGTTTGTTTTGATGTATCCTCTTCATTTTAAGATGTTTAATGCAAGTGAGATTTCATCTTTAAAAAGAGGAAATTTTCTGTTGGCGCTACTTTATATGTGGCGGAAACCTTGGGAAGGCTAGGTCACAATTTCGGAATGCCATCGGTCAAGAGGCGGGGAACAAATAACATGATAATAATAATATTACATCATTTCACACTGTGCTCGATTGTTTGTACTGCTGCCCTATGCTACACCAATAAGCGTCGAACAAAAGCATTACGACGCATGAGGAGTTTCTTTGTTTGTTGAGGTCTCAATTGTGATCTTGTATTCCCTGGTCAGGACACTCTCACACACAGACTGTGCCAGCAGACCACCGTCAGGCTGGGCTCTAATGATTTCACAGCGGCAGGTTTAGCAGAGGGGGGCTGCTCTGTGTCACACAACCCCTGAGGATTTAGAGAAACCCAGAGTCAAAACATGGGCATAAAGGCTTGACCCTGAGAAATCTGGAGCAGAAGACAGTTCAGGGACCCACTTCTCTAAAAGCATTTCAGAGATTTCAGGAGAAAGCCAGTGACAAAAATCTTGCCGGGCGCTGTGATTGAGTTCCTGTCGGGGGGCGAAGGCCTCTCCTCGCACAGTGAACTGAGCAAATAAGAGCCGCAATCAGCACATATGAACGCAAATGAACCTCATTCATTATCTCTGACAGGTTTTCGGTGCCGTTAATTTGTACTGCGACTTAAATGATTCCACTCATTTCCACAAATCTGTCTCAGGGAAGTGAGTTATGGAAAAATCAAAAACTAATTTCCGCAGTTTAGTTTCTCCATGACATGTGACGACTCTTGATAGGCTGATCCAGATGATGCAGAGGAGCAGTGATCCAGATATTAGACACTCCAGTAGACTTATATTGTCAATATAATTATGCAATACTGAAACGTCACACAAAGAATGTGGGTCGGAAATGATGAGTATAATAGGAAGAACCTGGAAAAAGGCTTGGGAAAGTGATGGATGGTTACATTTTGTGTAAAGTCTTTATCTGGGGTCGAAGGTAGTCGGCATTATATGGTCTTCAGAACCGTTTGTGGGTGGTATCCTCCGTCTGTGGCTCCTGGAAGACCATGCTTCAGGTTTTACCAACGGTGCTGAAAGTGATATTTTGTGACGAGCGTCTCCACAATGGTAACTTCACTTCATCAGTGGAGAACTTTTGGACCCTATATTTTTGGACATTTATCCTGACCACTTCCGTTTGCACTCTCAGAACATTGAGATGTCTCTGCAATGGGTATCCTGAGTAGAGACAAACCTTTTTGCCGTCTTTCTGCATGTAGAAAAAGTGGCTCTATTCCAACTCTCAACCATCTGTAATCTAAGTCACCCGACCATAGAACATCCCATTTTAAATAGGGATGCTGCAATCGATCGGACACGATCGTGATCGGTGAATGTAGATCACTACCTGTCACTGACGATCACAACAACCGATCACGTGTGACAGCCAGCGCTGTGATAAAGCTTTGCTGGTTGTGATGCGTCTGCTCCTCCCTACTCGCTGCTCACTGAGCAGCAGCGTGTCTGCTGTGAAAGTTCTTTCAATTTGTCCTGTAAAGTTTGCATCCTGCAGCACATGCACGGGAAAATGCTGCGCAGGGAGGCGCCATCAAATTAAACGCGCCACTTAAAGCGCAACACTGGACGTAGCAGGGAGAGTTTTCCAGGCTCATGAAAGTGAGACCGCTGGTTCCTCAGCAGCAGGCGGTTAGCGCAGCTGACGCTTAGCAACACCCACCGGTCCGAGCGTGACAGTCGGAACGTGAGGCAAATTGCCCAAGAACTAATCATTAATTTCACCAAACTGGATGACCAGCCTTTCTCAGTTGTCCTTTACGCAGAGACGGAAACATCAGCCACCTGATCCTGAAACTTTTGAAAATATCCGGAGTGGAACTTTCATAAATGCAGCGCTCTCTGTCAGTCCCGCTGGAAGCGGCCAGTATGTAAATATTATCATGGACATAGCTCTCAAGTCTCAAGAGAGTCTCCAAACTGCAACGTCTCACATCGTCCTTTTGATATAATAGTTGCTTTATTCTGCAAGGTTTTTTTCTCATTTTTGCCATCTTGAAGAGGTATATTAAAACGTGTGTGAATTCATTGTCAATCCATGTGAGCGGTATCAGTGAGTTATTGGTGATCGGCAGCAAAAGCCCTGATTGGAGCATCCCTAATTTTAAATATATTTTCATTTATTACTTAAATATTCCATCCTCTTTTTTGGAGCTGTACATTATAATCTTGCGAGAAAAACAACTTTAAACATCACTGCTGACAGAGGTAAAGCTGCTTTAAATTGTCAACCCTTAATGGTGGAAGTTCAGGAAACCTCACCTCATCGCGACTCAGGTGTTTTCCTGCTGTGACGGCTGTTTTTTACGTTTGGCCCGTAACGAGGCCGGTGTCAGATCTGATGTGGGGAGAGTCATATGTTGTGGAAAATGAGAGGAGACTCTGATAATGTTCCATTTTTAGAGGTGAAATTTGTTTTCTGGCATAAATAAACGTGTGTTGTTGTGCAGCAACACTGAGCCGTGGTGTTTGGGTCCTTGTGCTCGCGAACATAATTGCCCCACAGGCTCTTAATGGCAGAGGCAGCTAGTTAAAGTCGCTGCTTGTTCATTCATTCTGTGCTCTCTCCACATCACTCTCCCCCGCTCATTAAAAGTCTGAATGGCCCACAGATGTGGATTTGGCCATTAGGTTCACCTGGAAGGAGCTTTGGAGAGGTGAAGCTGTAGGAAGAGAAGTTAAACACTCAGGCGAGGGGGCTTCGCTTCCCACCGGGGCCCACCCAGGTTAAAAAATGTCCGCCGTGCCTTGTCCAGAGTGTCTGATCACAGATGAAGGAATCTTTGCGACAGACTAGGATTCACTGGTTGAAGTTCGCATCAATCTTTCGGACGATGGCCTGATCCTCCGAAGCTGCTTCTGCTTAGAGGATCAATGGGAAGCGAACCGGCTCTGGGGAGTCAGAGTTATCGTTTTTACTGCAGAGACTGTTGGTTCATTGCTGAATCTAAAACATGTCTCGATCATTGCTCTGTCAAAATACACTCACCCTGGTCATCTGTATCAACTTCTATTTTGAAATCCAAACATCAGCCTTTAGATGTTGCATACCATGATATTATGAAGCAATAAGCTTCTGCCCAGAAACAAGGACAATTTAGACTCTTAAAATGACCTCTATAAAGTGTAATACAGTGAAAATGATAGGGAATATAGTACTAGTGTTTACCTGTATTTACTGTGCGTATTTGGACTTGCATGACTTCATCTTTTAGATGAGTATGTGCTACTGCTAATATCAATCTGGTTGTTTCCCCGCCTACCAAGAAGAGTATCAAAAAAGTGTTTGAAATGTCTGCAATGTTTTGATAAAGCGTGGCATTCTTAAACAGAAGACCAATGTTGCAGATATGCATTTTTGCGTGGGAGGCATAGCTTATGATAATCGGAACACATTCTCATTCCTGAGGCATTACAAATTCATGGCTCTCAAGTTGACCCCTAATTGAGTCAATTGCTATCTTCATCCTACCCCTAACGCTCCTTTTTGAGGCAAAATGCCACCGGAAATGCCTCAATTTTCCTTCATTCCCTTCCATTCATTCTGTATTTAAAAATCACCTCTACAATTGTCTCTTAATCGAGTGACTTTCATTGCTGTTATTCATGTTATTATCGTTTATCGGACAGTTTTCTTTATTGGTTGCAATGATCTGTCGATGGAGGCTCAAATTTCGTTCCTTTTATCTGAAAACCATCTGGCGCAGCGGACACAGAGATCCATTTGATCCTCTTGTTGGTTCCTCCTGCACGGAAATGGAATCTGCTGCGCCCACATCTGGACACGTCCACATCTGGACGTTGAAGTCACATACTGCGCTCAGCTTGTTGACAACGGAGGGATACAGACCGCCTCCCGCTCTGCAGGAAGGCCTTTGTTCACTCTGGACAGGTGTCTTCATGAGTACTGTACTGGCCCGAGGGGCAGGTTCCCTGCTTCATTTTGTCATCAAGTGACGTTTTTCAATCCAATTTGAACAGATGAGAAGTGAGATGCAACAGCTTCAAATGAGTTTAGGATCCAATTTCTCTGCATTTATGTTCTTATCTTTGGAGCCTTCATCTGATCATGTGTAAACAAGACCCCCCCCTCCACCCCCTTTTGCTGGCTAAGGTACTCGCTCATCTGGCCAACAGACTTGTGATCACTCAAACCTTTCTGATCAGTAAAAGGAGTCAGAAGAACAGGCAGTTGAAGCAGGATAAATGAACCATTCCTGAAAGTATCCATTAGCACCATGACATCTGCTACTGCACAACTCCTCTTGATCTGTTGTTGCTTGGGCCAAGTATCTCTCAAATGGTCTGCTCTCATTCGTTTTGATATTGTTGTGGTCAGAATGCTAAACCTTATTTCAGGAATAGAAATGTGGGTACTGCTTCTATCAGGGAGTTCTGAGAGGTCTTATGTTGCCCGTCCACTGCTAGAGCCCCTTGCTATCTGCCGTGATCCCAAAATAGCTCGGCAGCTCCGAGGCTTCGTGATAGTGTCGGATCAGTCGCTGGAATGCAGCGACAAGCTCTCAGACTCGGATGGATACTTATCAGAGCAGCAACACCTCCGGCTGGATGCTTATCGTGACTGTATCCTGCCGCCGGCCGATGACCTTTACAGTATCAGTGGCCCGGGATGCCATCGCGGGGCGAGGCGGCAGCGGCTTAGCACCCGCCGATGTTCCCTCACACCTTCTGCTAGACTCTTCTGCTCACACCACAGCGGCACTGTGTGAAGCTCCAAAGGTGGCAGTCTCCAAGATCAGGTTCATCCCTTGTGTTCATGACGTCCTTCCAACTCATTTGTTATTTTCTTACCTGTATTGGTAGCTGGATTAGCGCTCTAGAATCCACCCACATCCCAAAACATAGGGTGAGTGACAGGTTGAGTTTAGAGCTCTAGAAGACTGATAAATACATCCTGTGATGACAAATGGGAAACAAACCTCATCTGCTGTTCTCCCCACCACGGCCTTAGATTCAGAGGTGCTACTAGAACTCAAGACACCGAATGAGATAACATGCAGAGTCCACCCACTCTGCACCTTCATGCTGTACGCGTTTGCCTCCGGCTGCTCTCTTCACCGAATCTGACGTTTCATCATTCATAAAGTCATTATCCGCACAGGAATGTCATTCTTTGCTGCTCTGTAAACATCTGCATGCCCTCTGCTGATAATGGTGTATATCACGCAGCCTGGATTCTGGAGTTCAGCTACTTCTAAAGATAACAATTAGGACTCTAAATCAGAGCTGAGATGGAGCTGACTGCAGAATTGCGGGTGTAATTATGTGGCAGCAACATAAATCTGAGTTGGAGTGCCTCTCTGCCGCCCAGGTCAGTCCTCCTGTGGGAAAAGAGAGATGAGAGGCTGGAGGTCAATCTGGGCTAAGCCCCGCTGGTGCCAGTGGACTCCACCGTTCAGACCTTGAGATGATGCCGGGCCAAACAGGACTCCAGGTAAGTGGTCCAATCATGGCCTCCGGTCACATGGAGGCCAAAGGCGGCGTGACTCCCATCCAACTATCATCAGTTTTTAGGAATCCAAAGCATCCTATTTCAGTGTCTACACGTGTGATTCAAAATGGTGAGAATTGCTGTTTCCTACTGTGTGAATGAGAAAATGTAGTTGATAGGAATCAAGCTCTTGTCCTTTACTTAAGATTTTCAAGTTCCCTGGACCGTAAGGAAAATGATGTTTTTACTGCCGGACTGTGGACAGTCAGGACATCTACAGGCATCTTTAATGTTGGGTCTAAATTTGCATCCAAGAGGCGAACAGAACAGTGGTAGTGTGGGTCGCATGTCTGCGTTTGGCAACTACAACCCGGGTCGCTCCCACACACCATGAGTGACGGTGACGGGGTCTCAATATTTGCTTGTAAGTCTTCTTTTAATGTGAAAGATGAAACGGATTTAGAAAGGTCCAAGTGATCAATCGGCGAAGACCACTTAGCCCGTTCTTCTCATCAAGCATGGAGTCCACCTAAACCGGGATCAGACTTCACAAAACCAAGTCTAGTTAAACTAAGTGCGGGGTTTTTCGGGGACCTCGGTCGAGGCGCGATCCGGCCGCCCGCTGCACCATTTTCTCATTTCCCAGCTTTTCCATGTCGACTTCGCTCGGCAGCCTCGCTCGCTGAGACAAAACAGACGTCCTCCTCTGCTGCCCCCTCCTCCCCTCCTCCTCAGCCTCCTCCTCCTCGGCTGGCTTTCTTCTCCCCCCTTGCTGCCCCTTGGGCTTTTTTTATGGCAGGGCTTCTAACACACTGACCTCTGCCATGCATTAGCAGTATACATCCATACACAGCAAAATAAAACAGTATGTGATAAAGCAGGAGAACCTTTGAAACGCGTATAAACCCAAATATTCCTGTGAGGCGCGGCCAGCTCGCCGGGTCGGGCCTGTGCCAGATTTCAGCGCAATCGCAGCGTTTTGATTTATCAGCTGCAAAACACTTTCATGCTGTAATCCAATCAAACGGCAGCCTCCCGGAGCAAGAAATCATCTGGAGGAGCGGCGACGTTCGGCCGGTTCTGATTCCGCCGCCCCGTCTGGACCATCACCTCTGCGGACCATCCGACCCGCCGCAGCTTGATGCACAATGACAAGCCGTAATTAGAAATATACATTTACCTCATTTGCATGAGAAGAGTCTCCGCTGCTGGCAGCCGGCGCGTCCTGCCAGCTCGCTCTGGGTCTAAATTGGAACGCTTCTTGGACGTGTCGGTCAGATGCCACGTTTGCTCATGATGTCATCGCTTTGTTGGTGCTGCTGGTTTGATTCCTGAACCGCCTCATCATCATACGTGTCATCATTTCCATTTATATCCGAAGTAGGACCATACATCTCCACACGCTTTCATCGCCGCCATAATCCTCCTCGCTGTCGACGTGTGCGTATCTCTCACCAGGCCGGAGTTTTGTCTAGACGTTTGAGGCTTGACGTGTTCACCGTCGCACCTCAGACGAAGCTTTCTTTTCATTCCTCTTTGAGTTTGAAGAAATAAAAACCTTGCTTTATGTCGAGTCTGACAGCTTCAGCTTTCTGAAAATTCAAGTACATCTAGGTGCTTGTTCACCTTTATGCTCAGGACTAGTGCACTGATGCACATCATCTGAGTTCTTCTGTCCTTGTTTTGTGTCAGCGAGTGGCGTTTCTTCATCAGAGGCCCATTTGTCCACCGAGGAGCAGGTGTCTTCTCGCTCCACGCATGTAGGGTTACAATACTCTTGACGAAATGAGTTGGTTAGCTCTCATTCCACAGTCTAAGATTGAAAACTTCTTGGTTCAATATTTTAGGACGGAGTCAGTGAAGGCCGTCTGTGATATTAGGTCATTGATAGTGCTGGAAAGGGTGACGTCACAGAAAAACCGCAATGCATTGTGGGCTTATAGATCAACTGCAAAGCCTGTCTACAAAAACCTCACAAGCTATTCGTTGAAGTATAAATAAATTCTGTCAATTTCTACCTTTTTAGGCTTTGTATATGAGTTCAGTTTGTCCCAATGTGGTTCATGCCTCTCTTGCATCGATGCATTCGATCGTGAATGTAAACAAGGTCTGTTGACCATCAACATGGCGACCGTGGCCCACAATGCATTGCGAAATCACATTGCTCTCCAAGCTCTATTGTAGGACAATTTCAAAGATCAGTGATGCTTTTTCTAAATACTTGAGATGATCAGTAATATCTGGAGAAGGGTGGGATTGTGTATTACTGCAGATGCTTGATACTGAACTGAAATACTTGGATCATATACCTGTGCTTCCAAGCATTAAAGTACTACTGTATGAACTGATATGGAATTTGCTTGAAATATTACACATTTTTTTTGTATGAAAACCATTGTGTTTTGGTGACAGAAATTACGTGGAATATTCTGGATAATAAATCACTGATGACCAAACTCTGCTGCTACTCCTGTAGCTAGAAATGCTGCGGTTTTGTTTTTCTTCTTTAGGAAGGCATGTCCAACTCAAGGCCCGCAGGCCTCAGTGGCACATAGGATGATGGCCAGAAAGGAAAGCAGTTGTGAAAAGTGAAATAGAGCTTGAGTGTGATATCTTTCTTTTTTGTGTGTTTCAGGTGTTTTGCATGGTGTTGTGATTGTTGTTAATAGTTTAACATTTGAACTATTTATGACGCACTTGTTCAGATCGTTCAACTTGAAAAATGGTTGCAGAGTGACAGACATTTGAAAATCTGAAAATAATTGAAACAAAGAATAGAAAATAAAGAGCTGAACTGCAGATCGGTTTGTTCTTTCATCTTCCTTGCTCCCACTTATGTTTACTTCCCCATTTCTCTCTAAACTCTGGTGAGAAAGATGTTTAATCTTTATGTGGTGGAAGCTACAGACATTTGTTCATCACAACTGCGTTTCACGGCCAAAATAAATCTCATCATTTCCTAGGATACGTAAGGCTTTTGGTGGAAGCCATGTTTCTGCTGGTTAAACGTTAATAGTCTTTTATCTAACAGACAGAAACCAGCACAGATCGGCTGGTTTTACATGCTACTATTGTGACAATCGTTTGCAGTGTCCCTTTTTAACCCAATTTTGGGCTTGAACCAGTCCAGACCTCCACGACAAGACAAAGGAGCAAACATGAGATTACATCTACAGCCCTACGAGCTGATTTAATAATTCCAAACAGCCACTGAGCACATGCGAGGCGCTTTCATTTTGCCCTCAATTGTTTGTTTTTTTGCTGAAAATGTTGTTAGGACGGTTACGTCACGTGCATTTCTGAGGCTTTGCTGTGGTCTCATTTGACTGTAGCTTCAATAAGCGTCTTTATTTTCTGTGTGACTTCATCATAGAGTGTGTACATCAGGTTGAAATATTTTTGGATCTGTCGTCTCATAAAAATACTGAGGTCTGCTTTAGGTCTTTGCCGCCTGAAAAGAGTGGTTTAAATATTTAGAAGATGGTGACGTTCATGTGTCCTGTATCAGAAATTGATCTCTCAGGTTTTTTTTATTAAAATATGTATCAATAAGAATTGAATTTGTGGAAACTCCATTAGCTACTCTGTCGACTGACAGACGTCACAGTAAGGAAATCAAATTGAATTTTGTTATTCTTTTTATGGTCTTTTTTTTATCATTTTAAAATTTGTGTTAGTGTTTTCCCCTCTTCATATATTTTTTGTCATAACATAATTTTTTTCTACAGCATGTCTTATCATTTTTCAAAATTATTTACTTATTTGTGGTGGGGCACAGATGTGGAGAGGCCCGTGTTGCAGCCTCGCAGCCTGAGGGACATGAGCCAGAATCGCAGTTAGGGTTTGTGTCCTTCCTCTGCTTGTGTTGGTTGACTCTAGCTACTCTGATTTCCTCCCTCACATATAAGTGAGGGCTCATTATTGTCCTTGTGTGGGAGTGGCTGTTCATCAGTGTCTGTCCGGTGATGGACGTCAGGTCTAGCTGGGGTGTCCCTTGCTTCTCACCCTTGGTAGCTTGGATAGACTCTAACTCTTGTGACCCTATGATGGGAGCAGAGAGGAGAAAAACTAAATTATCATCACAACTATGACAGCTTTCCTTGTCATATTTGAACACTTTTTAATCCAGCAGTTCAGTTTTATTTCGATTTTTTTTCCTAAACAAATCTTTTTTTCTCCATTTGTTCCTTGGTGATTCTCCATCAAAGGTTGCAGCGTCAACTTGGGTCTTGATTTTGATCTCTTTTCCTCTTCACCACTTCCTTTTCTTGGTATCAATATTTTCTGAAGTCCCCAGAAACGGTCTCCAGTCATTCTTAAATAGCAGTTCAACTCACATTTTACTTTCAATGTTGTTGTATATAGTTTAATGAAATCAAATTGATATTTTTTTAAATGAAATTGTAAATGAATTTAATAACTTCTCCCATTAAAATATATTTTTTACTCTGGTCTATACATTTTCCCCCACATTATTATTTAGTTAGTTGAGTCATTTTAATGTACGCAGTTTGTCTTTTACTGATACTTTTATGTTTTTCATGTGAGGTTTCCTTGATCCTTCAGTTGTATGAACAATCACCGACAAAAGTAAACCAGAGCTATAAACATGTTTGATTGTGTCGGTGGATCAGTATGAACTTTGTCATCAGTGTGACTGAAAGTTAAAAGCCGTCCACGTCAGCGTCTTTTCCTCCTGGACATGGAACATCGGTGTTTATTTCAGATTCTTCATCAGCATTATGATTCATCAGCCAACATGTTGGCCGGGGAGAGGTGAACTGCCGCAGCGCAGGAGAAGCAGCCGGGCGCTTGCATGCGGCTGTTTGCTTTAGGATTAAGCTTAAGTCTGAGTTTCTTAAACATCGCTGCGCAGACATAACTCTGATCTGTGACTGTGATCTGTACACAGCAGCGCCTCATCTATTTCTCTTCAGCCTGTCAGGGAGAACACGCGTCCCGTTTAGAACTCAGGGTCACTCTGTGTCATAATGGCTTGCTCAAGTGTTTAAATGTAAAGCGCCGAACACTGACCTTTATTAGGTCGCAGGAAATTGATTTCATAGTGTCCTAGTTTACAGGGCAAAGGATGTCCGGAGAATTCCAGATTATTTATGTTGAAGTAATTTTGAATTTGTCTCCTTTTTTTAAATTTTATTACAAGCCGTCTGCTAGTTTTGAGTGGCAGCCAAGCCTCCACCAGGCCACGTTGTTCAGCTGCATCTGTGGAAGTGGAAGTCCGATAGTGAAGCCTGTGCACGGACAGATTTCCTTGGTGTCTTCTCTGGTGAAGGAATGTCAGAAGGTCCCAGAAATACAAGTTAACCACGAGCCTGTCACACACCCAAAATGTCCATTGACCTTCAGTCACATTTGTCACTCATTTGAGAGCAAATTTGCTGGGTATTTGAGAACAAAACAGTTTGGAGAACAAATGCTGTCTGAATGTTGACTTGATCTTTCGTTTTTCAGTGACCTCACTATGCTTAAAAAGACAGTTTATGGCCTCTGCACTGCCATGTAAACTGAAGTCTGCAGGTGTCCACGTCACCAGTCTAGTTTTCGAACACGTGACGACGGTTTCCTGGTATGCATTCCCGTAGGTGTTATAAAGTCAACGCAACAAGGATCAGATTTAGGGATAAAACAGTGGGTCGAAAATAATTCAGCCCAACACATTAAAATAAATCTTCCCTTGTATGAGTTTCTCCTCTTGGGTGTCTTAAACTACGATTATCGCGATTCCAGAAAGCCGGGGGATGTGAGAACGGTAAGCCGCGCTGCCACCTCACATCACGCCGCGAACACTTTGTCTCACGCCAGCCGCCGAGCTTCATTTCAATCGGGATTATTTCTCTCGCAGGCCGTCATGTTTTCCCTGGCTCAGGTTAAGATGTCTTCTCTGGCCTGGCGTTCCCCTCGCCGGTGTAGTTGGCCGCCGCGCCGGCCTGCGTGTGAAAGTGTCTCCTCCCTAAGCCCCCTCGTGAGAGTCGTACATTATATATCGTGTATTTGTGCGGAGACTTCTGGAGCCCGTAATCCATTCTCGGCTCTAAACACACCCCTCCTTGTGAGAACCGACCCCCTCCTCATCTTCTACTTTTAAAAATATTAGACCGCCCTCGTCAAGTGGTGGAGATGGGGCGCGTTGTTTTACAGCACAATCTGTCTTGTACGTCTCAGTCCAAATCCTATTTTTACGGCTTGCTTATACATTCCTGCTGCAAATGGTTTACATACCGGAGCAGGGAGCCGTCCTAAATCAGCTGGCAGCTCCCAGCAGCTGCGACAAGGTGGAAACCTTGTCATCAGCCCGCTCTACCTGCGATTAATGAAGCCCAAATTAAGATAATAGCATTTTGGTTTGACCCCGCCGCGCAGATTACATCACTTTTACGGAAATTCAATTCCGACTCCTGTCGCTCTCAGTCAGCGCCGGACACTGCCGCTATTTACCCACCTTGTGTTTTCCTTCGCTCTTATTTGAGAGGGGGGCCTCGCGCCCATTCATGAAATTCTCTCACGCCGGCGGGGTCCGAGTGACGGCGGAGCGGCTGCGTAATGAGCAGAGGAGTTAGGGGGTGCACAATCTGGACTTGTGTTGCAGGTGAAGGCCCTCGAGTGCAGCCACACAAATCCTCTGTTACCTACTCTGTTTCAAATCCTTGTTTCATTCATGTTAGCAGCTCATAAATGGCCCGCCCACCTCTCGGGCAAAACAAGTCCAGGCCACCTTCCTGCTGCCACGCTCCTATCGAACCCTGGATTAACTTCAGATTGGGCTTTGTGGTCGAAAATTTTAATCTGCTTTTCTGTATGTGTATTTTATCCAGCAAAGCAGATGATAAATATTCACATACAGTGGTACCTCGGTTTTCAAAGGTCTCGGACTTTGAACAAATCAGAGTTCGCACAAAAATTTCGAAAATCCCGAACTCGAACGCCCCAGAAAAAAGACGGAAAAAACATAACGTGCGTGGACCGATCAGCTGAGGCACGACGCGCTTTGTTATTGTGTATAACGCAGCCTCTGTATGCAGACGTGTCCCGCTAGCTACATTTACTGACTGTTTTTTCTTCATATTGAGGTGTAAAACTGTCTCCACACTGGACCGTGGTAGAGTGTCACAGGGGAGGTGCTCGCTCTCCACACCTCCACTCCAGGGTTTGATGTCCTGTTGTGGGCTTGAGCTGGAACAGGGATGAGGCGAGTCTGGGACAGAGCGTGACTTGGTTTATGACTTTGTCACAGCCAAACTGCACAGAAGCGCACATTCAGAGCTGGACACGCACCGGGCACCTCTTCACTTCTGGAGAGACGTCACTCACTCGGCAACCCCTCCCACATGCAGCGGCCACACACATAGAGGAACAGCCACCTGCAGCAGACACTCTACATTCACTCCTACAAAAGACTCTTTTAAGGCTTGGAACGCATTGTTTCTTTTCCCGGTCATTGTAATGGGAAAAGTCGATTCAGATTTCGAACAATTCGCTTCTCGAACGGCCGTCTGGAACGGATTGTGGTCGAGAACCGAGGTACCACTGTACATCCAAAATTAATCCAAGGGAGCTGCTCATGTTGTAACGGCTGCACTGTTGTTAGCATGTTAGCACTAGCATGTTGTCGCGGGAAGAGGAAGTCATAATCAAAGGTTCAAATTTGAACTGGCTGGTTATTAAGCCACTTAATCCAGGACCTTTTATGGCCTTATATATATTCTAGCAGTGTACTTGGTCACCATCTTTGTGGACAAAGTTTAAAGCTGACGTCACCTCGGCTCTCCAGGAGCTGTTTGGTGGGAAAAGCCTGCTGAGACTCAGTCAGGATGGGGGGCGGGGTGCGGCTCCAAACCTCAGTCCATGCAGACTGACTGTTACTGACATTTTTTGGCCAAAGAGTGAAAGACATATGAACTTTGAAGATGATGACAAGTGGACAACGGGTCATTACGACACCTCCGCAGGAAGTCTCAGTCACCGCCGTTGGCTGCGCGGCCTTCAAGTCAGATCCAGGAGGCCGTAAATAAGAGCGCTCAGGGGAAGTGCTGGACCACACGTGTGTGTGTGTGTGAGACTTCTTCTGATCGCTTTGGTGGTCACATAACTGCTGACACTGACCCAAAATTGAAATGTTTTCTCTTTTCTTGGTCCATATTGGAAACATAAACTCTTGTCAGCTTTGGAAGCTGCAGTGCCGCCTTAGGGTCGTAGTTAGAGTTTGTTAGTTTGATCAATTTACTCATTATTTTTTTAATAACCAGGTCATATTTTTGTGTGCGTACACCAGTTATTTATGTTTAACTTTTATCTTTGGTATGATATACCACTAAATGAAGCGAAGCGAATCCATTTCCTAAAAACTAACGAATACTGCTGACATAGAGGATATTGGCTTCTCCACCGAAGCCCTAAAATTAGATGACACAATAAACTCTTGAAAGCTCATTTCTGCTCCAAGTGGAGGGGGGAGGTGCATCAGGAAGGGCATCTGGTGTTAAACCTGCGCCAAATAAAACACTTGGTGGTCGCCGCTCGCCGTGGAAGATATTGAAACTGAAAATAGATTTTAGAAGGTAGGAAAACAGCCACTCACGCGCGGAGCTTTGGAGTCCGAGCTAAATGACTTTCAGTTTTTAATTCAGCCCCCTGCTGGCTGTCTTGCCGCCAACCGTCCATGTTTTGTGAATCACTTCTTGGATCGCTTCACCCGCTCGGCTGCTCCAGCTGTTTCAACCCAAACCTTTAATTCCACATCATCGTCTTTTTTTTCTAAACAGTCGCCTCCTCTTGCATGTGGGAGAAAAGAAAAAAATACTTTGTTAAAAGTGGTATGAGTGAAAAGGATGTTACCTCATTAAAGAGGGGGCCGTAAATCTGTCTCCCTCCTCAGCAGCACGGCTCCACATCTGGCCCACTGCTCCGGCCGCTCGCTGCTGCTGCTGCTCGGCCCCGGATGGGATTTATGTTCCTTCTCCGCTCTTGTCACATGTTGTGGGTCCCCGACAGACTTCTGCTGCTGCTGCTGCTGCTAACGTGTCATCAGATTGTTTTTTTGGAGGTTTCGTTTTCTCTGCTGAAGTGTAAAGCTGCGATTTCAGTCTGCCACCGGCGAAATTAGCGGAGTGCAGATCGAAGGAGGAAAGCCCTGCGCCCCCCCTCCCCTCTTGAGACAAAGGAAATGTTCAAGCAATAATGAAAAGAAACATTCAAGGAAGCTGATTCATCTCTTTAAAACGCTCCACATGCAGGGCAGACGCCAGGACGACATGAAAAGGGTTTTCCTTTCAGACGTTGAGCTTTTGGGTCGACTCCACACTTGAGGTCATATGTTTGTGTATTGGTACTTTCTGTGCACTCACTTGTGCCAGCGTGAGGACCAGCGACCGTGGAGCTGTGAAAGCAGGAGTGTATGAAGCTATCATGAGCTTGTTCTTCTCATATTGTGTCACTGAAAATGGCTGTCAAATTGGCGAGGAATGTTTTGATCAGTGGTTTCCTCTGGAGACATGGAGGTGAAAGTTAATGTCAAAGGTTCAGGGAGCCGCAAACTGTATTGTTTAGTCATGGTATTCTGTGACCTGTTGGTACTTCCTATATTTACTACAGTACAGGGATGTGATGTCCGTATACCGCGGCCTATTGTCGGTGAAGTTGCATTACTGCGCAGTGCCTTGTTGGGCAGTGTATTTCTTGGGTGACTATGAGTTCCAGCTCAATCCCGAACCTAAAATTCACATGTCAGAAAAATAACTTTCCCATCAAATTATCCCATAAAAGACTTTCTTGTCCAGTCTCATCCAGCATTAATATGGACGTTCTATCGAGAACCATGACCTCAGATTAAAGGTCCCCCTCTGCAGTTTGTACTTTGAGCCGCAGATGCAGAAAGCCCCAGTGATTCTGGACTCCTGACTCGCCAGACTGCAGTTGCTCCTCCCAACGCCTGGAAATCGTGTTCTTGAAAACAGGAATATGTGAAGGCCACAGGACTAGAAAGTTGCCGGCGTGTCCCTCCCCCAACCACAGCTTCACTCCAACTGGCCCGCCACAAAGGACAGTGGTGGATCCGAGAACAGAGGGGGATTAGTGTTATGCATCCTTGGAATCCAGCAGACGGTGGAACTCTTGCTGGAAACACATGGAAACTGAGCTAGTCCTCCTTGGCTTTGATGATGCGACTTGAAAGGTTGCTATCTGGCCGCTCAGGAAACATCTAGTCGTTGGAGTTACCTCAACGACTTGATTGTTTTCTCTGGGACCAGTCTCCGGTTGTTGAACTAAATCAGCAGCATTGACACTGGGCCCGCTTGATGTTTAGTATTTTTAATGTTTTACAATTTCCCTGTCAATAACTCTGTGTTGGCAAGTCCTCCAGTCATCTGCTGCCGTCTCCCACGGTCTCTCACAGCCCATAGATCAGCGTGAGAGCGAACCTGTGACGTCGGGTCATGATATACTGTGACTGGGCTCTAAGTGTGTGTACCGCTCGGAATCTCTGTGTACGTGTAGACAGAAGCACGGAGGCCGCGGTCTGACACGCAATGCCAGACGCTTCCAATTACATGTGAGTGTCTGTCAGGGGCCTCCGAGTGCTGCCCCTTTATGAAAACATGGAGCAGCGCAAGAGCACGCGAGGGCGCCGCCTTGGTCTGGACGGCGGGGATGTTTGCGGGCCAGTCGAACCGCAGCGGCGTCAATTTAGGATACTTGAAACAAAAGTCACATCAGAAGAGAGAGACGCTTGGTTCCGAACAAGATTTCCTCTTGGATCCAGAACGTTAATAACAAAGGCGCATCAAGTACTCTAATGTGTTCCAAATTATCTTTAACCTTCGGGATACTTAACAGCCCCACATTATTCCTGAAGACCTGCAATAACATCAGTATGTAACAGGAAACTGATCAAAGCTCATTCCAGGGTCTTCCTTCCAAGAGCTGGCAGCGCTCCCTGTAGTCACATCAGATATAATTCCTATCCTCACCGACACGACGCTGGGCAGACAAAGAAACCTATGTTTCTAAATCAGTGTCTGTCTCTGGACTGCTGCTACCGAGGTGTTTGGGTGACCTAGCCTCTGCTGAAACATCCGCCTGTAGTCAGCCACAAAGATGGTGATCAGGTGTTCTTTTATTCGTTGTTTTTTTCTTGTTTTTTTTACACGCAAAGGGCCAGAACCGGATGAGCTTTGGCTGAGGTCTGGATGACGCTTCTACAAGTCCAAATATGGACCACAGAGTATGAGTGCTAACATCAGTTGATGGTAGCATCATGTCTACATAACCAGTGTAGATCATCTCTCATTGGCAGCACTTCACCCTGGTAAAGGTAGGAAGCATAGTTAACTCCTCCTAACTATTGTACCTGCTCACACAAAACAAAATGGTTCCAGTGTTCTCCTGCTGCTGCTGCCGATGTGGCTTTGTGTTTCCCTACTTTATCCAAATGAGTAGCTTACGAGCCGCTGGGTGTCTTGTCACGTGGACAACTGGTCCCTGCTGGTCGTATCAAGCTCCTGAACTCGGTGGAAGTGGCTGATGTTGAAGATTTTCTTGCTCTATTTCAGCTGCATCATCGACTCTTCTGTTGTCCCTCATGTGATTGGATTAATTCCAGATTAAATTTGGCCTGTGCACCACAGAGAAATGAGCGAGATAAAACATGGTCAGTGTCCAGAGCTCGTCGTGATGATCCGAAACAACACGAGCGATCCATCTTAACCGGAGATGAATGAGCTGGTTGGCCTCAGGAAACGTAATAAAAGCGCCTCTAATGGCGTATAGTTGTATTAGTGCTGCTTATAAAAGCCATGAAGTCGTGGTGCGGAAGGCGGGGAAACACGCCGTCATTACTGCGCCGCACAGACGTGGACCCGTCCCTGATAACATTAAAGAAAAGCTTCCTTTGTGTGGCGGCGGTCTGCTCTGCACAACTGTAACTGCTTCTGGCGTGAACCAGACGCGCCGCAGCTTTGAAGCTGCAGAGCGTCGCGGCAGCTCAGCTGATCCGACAGGGCCAGAGTGAGATGTTTGAAGCCAACGCTGATGCAATCAGAGCCGCTGCTCCACTCTGGGAAAGGAGAGGAAGATAAATACGGAAGCCCTGAGGGCACAGGATGTCATGTGACCTGCACACGCCGCCTTATTTTGCAGATGTGAAATAAAGCGCTGGAGGTTGGAGAACGTCGCCCACCGCTCTGTAGTGCAGCCCCTTTTATTAGTCATGGACGCGCTTTATTTAACATATCGGACTAAATCGTTCTGCGGTGCGAGTCGTAGATGCACAAGTCAAGTCAGTGAGCGAGTCACTGACAAATAAAAAAAATCTTGATGAGTCAAGTGAGACCATAGCGGAGCTGAAGGTTCCACTTTCGAGTGAAAGTTTGAGGAGAAACAGAATTGCGTGGTGGAGAAACAACTCTTCCTGCAGCAGAACACAACGGTTCAAACCATCCTGACAGTCATAAAAGCTTCACATTTGCGTTGGGAGTGTGTTGCCGTTGTCCCTTATCTTTGCTGATAAACATCATGCATCTGGTTCTTCAGTCCGACTCATCGATTATTTAACGCTACTCTGGTTTTGAGTTTTCATAGTAACCTGCAGCCCAAAGCTTTGATCCCCGCTGACCAGCTCTGCACCGAAATAAAAATCTGACATTATCTTGTGTGAAAGACGCGCTGACTTTACTAACCAGGGTGATTATTATGGTCTGTCGTTTAACTCCTCGCTGTGAGATAACGTCTGTTTCGCTTCCTCGAGCTCCTAAAGACAGATTTTTCGGTGAGTAACGGCACATGTCTGCTCGGACCATAAACTCTTTAGCGTCTCCTGACATTCCTCCTGCGCCGTCGCTCTGCTTTTGTTTATTTCGGGGGGCTGTAAACGAGCGTCCTGGTGCTGAGCCAGACTGCTGCCGAGCCCTCTGAGCAAGGCGGAATACACCACCAGCACCGCCATCATCGTCATGATCACCCCGTCAGCCAGAGCGCCTCACCTTCACCCTCCCTGACGGGACCACAAATCTAGAGGGGGGCTTTGATGTGGCTGGACGGGCCTGTTGTTGTTGTTTGTATCTGGGCTTATCACCGCTGACCCCTCGACTCCCCTGCGCTCCAGCAGCACCCCAACACACACTTTCCGCAGTGACACACACACACACACACACACTTCAGGGTTCATACGGTCACCTAAAGAATTTTCAATTTCCAAGCTGTAGGAAGGAGTTACAAATCTTGAAGATACCTGGAGATGGATGGGATCTGATCCCATGTCCACTTTGGCTCAGTAAATATGGCCTTCATCTGTTTGAGACTTTCGTGTTTGTGACAAAACTCCATTTGAAGGCCCTGGTGGACCAACTGTATGGGACCTGTTGTGGTGTAACGTGGATGAAGTTATGTGAAGGACATCTTCACCTGGTGTTGAGGTCTTTTCATTTTTGACCTCAACCAAAGAAGCCAAGCAGAAGTGTTTTTATAAACGTTAGATATTCAGTCTCACCAGGGTTGTTCGACCTCAGCTGACACAGCTTTGTTGTCACTGTTCACTATCAATGTTTCAAATATTAATTACTCCCACCACAAATATTCCTCCTCCGTGTCCTTCCCTCTTCCTCCACTCTCCTCCTCTCTCCTTATCTGTGATCTCATCTGCTGTCTTTCTCATCTTTAGTTTCTCTTCTTTTGCTCCTCCATCTTCCCTTCACCTCCATGAATCTCAGATCTTTCAATTGCATCCCTTTTTTCCTTTCACTGCCTACTCTTCTCTTCCATCCTTACTCTCCTGCTTTCCTATATTCCGCCCTCATCCTCCTCTGTCCCGTCTTCTTTCCCTCTGACCTCTTTTCCAATCCTGTCCTTGACTTTAATTCCTCTCCTTCCTCTCCACTGTCACTGTGCCTGTCCTCGCCTTGTTTCTCCATCCTTTTCGTTCATTCTCTCGTACCTCCTCTGTCTTAACCCAGCTCTTCCACTTCCATTCATATCTTTACCTCCCCTCTTCTTTTCCGTTTCCCTCCCCTACTGCATTCATCTCCTCCCATCTCTCTTCTCTTCTCAGTTCCACTTCCCCTCTTCTTCTCTCATCCATGCACCTTTCTACTTTCCCTCTCCTCTCAATTCTTTGGTTCTCTCCTCTTTTCTCTCCCTCCCTCCTCTCCTCTTTTCCTCTCTCCTCTTCTATTTTCTCCCCTCTCTGTTCGGCCAGACTGCCGCTGATAAGAATGATGGATGGGGCAGAACTCTGGCTCCAGAGAAGCCCGGCAGCTTCCTGGGAGCTGAAAGATGCAGGGGGGAGGGTGAGAGTGTGTTGGGGTGGGGCGAGGGGGGGGGGGGGGGGGGGGGTGTTTGATAACCAATTGCAGTAAAAACTAAAAACACAGCAAGTCATCATGTGTTCATTATTCCACCCTGAGACCTTGAGTCTGAATCCTAACTGTTGAGGAATTAAAGCTGTTGGTTCACGTTTGGATGCAAAGTGTGTTGTGTTCATGCTAATGTATATGTTGAGGATGTTGTGCACCTTGGACTCCTGAGTGCCTTCGATGGCTCCAGAATCTCCATCAATCTGAATATGCTTCCTTCTAGTCGGTGTGTAGCGAGTCAGCAATAAAGAGCAACTTCCTGTCAAGTCACTGGTTCACCAGAATGTTTCAATCAACCACTGTGCTAGGTGATAATTTGTTGTGTCTTGTGGCTTAAGCATCAAAGTGAAATCCCTTTTGCTGTTGGCACTGGCGAGTTGGAATCAGTTCTGCCAGCACTGACTGTACTTCTGTAGTATCTTGTGGTATCAGTGACGGAGGAGTTCATAGTTATCATCTAGTAGTGTTCGCGCGTGTGTAACCTCTGGGCTGCTGTGGTGTTCGGCTGGAATACTGCGATTAGTCTAATGATTTGTTTGGATGTTCGGGAAGACGGAGGAGGAGAATCACGCAAAATTCATGGTAAAATAATAAATCAAACTCCTGTTTACATCCCGGGAGAATGACTGGGGCCAACAGGCGCTTGTTTTCACTGAGTATCAGACAAGATAGCGATTCCCACAGAATTAGTTTAGCCAGTTTTCCGCTGTCATATCTGTCCTGCCGACGTTCAGGAGTCTGTGAGGTGCTTCTATCTCAGCACCGGCTGACGCTCCAACCGCTCAAGTCTTCCAGCGCATTAATAACACGCGGACTCCGTCAGCGACCTGAGGAAGATCCAGCCGAGGGACAACTTTTATTCCCAAGAATTCCTCTATTTCCCCATAAGGTGTTCGGTCGCGGCCCGCGATGATGATTTAGGACTGTTTATCACTGCTCACTTAAACAATTTACTTTTCAGCGCAAGGTGAAGCGCAGAAGAAAAATGTCTTAACACCGTCGCTCCGCTCACGCCGACATTTACAAGGCCAGGAATCACGGGATGAGGCGCTGAAACTTGTCAGAGGATCCCTGAGCGTGTGTATCCTGGAAGGTCACTCACGGAAGTACAATGTTGGAGCGTGTGTCCAATTCTTCACGGCAACACATTGTTTTGATCCAGTTCCTCTTTTTAATGACCGCTAATCCGTTACGGCGCAGCAGCTGGACAGAGATGCAACGGTCCCGGCTGCCTGACTTATTATCAGTTTACGCTCGGAGATGGATGAACATTTCTGCGCCGGTTCTGAACCTTCACCTCTTTATGCCGGCCGTCAGAGATTCTGGCTGTTTTATGGCTCTATTTTTAACAATCCTGGCTTCACTCCTCCTCAGGTCTTCACTTTTACTCCGGGGAGTTGCTGCTTTGCTGCAGCCATGCGTGATCGCCACATCGCTCACCGGTTAATTGACAGTCCATCGTCGATGCTAATCCACGTGTGTGCATTCTTAAATCACATTCTTATTGCTGTCATTTAGCACCGTTTCCCTACAACTCAACAGTGAGCTGATGGTCTCATTCACTCATCCGCTTTTCTCCATCAAACCTTCATTTTGGCCCAGATTGTTGCCTGACCGGCGCCTCCTCCTTTCATCGCCATTCATTTCTCTAATCGCGGTTTTAATAGGCGTATCTCGTGTGGGTGTTGTCTAGTTTTGCTCTGACGGTTATCTTCCTGTTGGGACTGAAAGCTCTGTAGAGTGTGTTCGATGCTGAGACACAGGGCAGGTAATCTAACTCACCTTTCTACTGTAGATCTGCCTCTTCCGGATGTCGAGTTTTCAGTCATCTGACATCTGTCCAGTGCCTCCCACTTATCTGAGGTGGTTTGTGGGGGCAGCAGCCAAAGCTATGTTTCCTGATTTTTTTTTTTTTTTATCCGAACTTTCACACCAAGGGGCTGATTTACTAATAGCACATGTGTATGTTCTTCCACGCCCCCTTTACAACTTTCTAATGCCGGACAGTTTTCAAACCTGCTTCTGCCATGCAGGGCTGAACCATTCTGTTCTATCATTTGTAGAGATTTTTGTGTCATTCTAATGCAAACAGTCTACGATAAGAAGCATCATGACGTTTATAAATAGATATCAGACTGTCGCCTATCTGCTGTTTACAAACCAAATGTAGAAACTCTTGGAACAAATTTACAAATTTACAAAAACTATTTTCGCATTGTAATTTTTTCCATAGGTTGTAAGTGTATTCCCCAGTTTGTAAATGTGTTTTCAGAGTTTATAAGTGTGTTTCTGGTGGATGCAAATTTTCCTAAGAATCATATGGAAAGGGAGGGGATCAAACGACGGACTCGATCCGGTTGCTGGAATGTTGCACCAATCGCCAGGGATCGCCATTGGCAGTCAACTAAATGCAGAAAGATGTTCTGTTCTGTGTTTTACAAACTGTTAAAACACATTTACAAACTCTAAAAACAAACTCTGATGTTGGCAAAACCATCTCGCCACCTTCGAACTTGGAGACAAGTCCATGTTTTCTTACACACACCAGAGAAAATCCAGGGATGTACAGGTACATGAGACAGAAGTACAGTGGATTAAAAAAATAAAATAAAACATTTGAACGGATGTGAAATAGCACTCGCATTTGCACCTCCGTTTGAGACAAGCAAATAAAAATACACAATTTCCAAACTGAAATTGCCCCCCAGTTTGATGGGTCAGACCATATGTGGTCGCAGTGTTGCGCTACATTTTCTCCTTTGAGAATTGTGTGTGGAGCTGACTGTTTGTGTGCGCTGTCTCCATAATTCTGTTCAGGGAAGCAAAGTAAGTTTGATTCACTTGAGCTGGGATTTATGCACCTGTTTTTTCGAGTCTCAGGTTTTTTTTTAAGGCTCATGGAAGTTTGTAATTTATTAGCTGATAGTAGACGCTTAAACTTTGCACCGAATTAAAATAAAAATCCTTGATATTTATAGCACTGTGTGTTGTAAAAGTGCTGCAGTCTAACTGTGAAAAGAAAAGTTGCACTGAATAAATCAGCTTATTTAGATTTAAATAATGGAGACCAGGCTTCGTTTTTATCGTCCATTGTTCATCCTGCTTCTTGAAAATTTGGGCTAATATGACGGGTGTGTGGCTCAGTAATCGGATCACTTCGTGTGTGAGTGCAGCCTGCAGGCGCTTTCTGCCAAACTGATCCGATTATGTTGCAGTGAAGAATCTGATGGACTGCGTGTGTCGCTCTTATCTGGCCTGCAGGAGTGACGTTGCAGACTCGGGGGGGTGAAGGAGGGGTGCAGAGGTAGAAGTGTGTGTGTGTGTGTGTGTGTGTGTTTTCTCTTTTCAACACACACTCACGGCTCTCTTCACTTTTATTTCTCCTCTTGTGACTCTGCGACACTTTCAAACTCCCTGACCTCTTCAACCTCTCTCCAGTGGTGGTTTGTCATCGCCAGCATTCCGGAAAGTTCTGGAATGATTCCAGGTGAATAATCCGGCCGGATATTTGCGATGTAAAGATGATGTAAACTGTGCTTTTCCACTCAAATAAAGCTCCAGGCAACATTTGAATGAGCTGACTGCACAAATGTTTGCTGGTGTTGTGCGTGCTGCTAAGATACTCATTTGACAGCGTGGAGCAAAAATGTCCTTATCTTTGAGGTTTTTAAGAAATTTTATGATTCATTGTCTGGAGGTTGCGTGTTTACATTTTCATGCGGCGAGTCATTAAAAGTGTTGTTCAGCTTCTGGCACCTCCGTGGGATTTATCTTTTAGGTGGTAATATCAAGCCAAATCATGCCGATGTGAGCGCCAGTATTCATGAAGCCATGACTTTGGGACCAATCCAGAGTTTTGAGTATGAATGTTGATAAGATAATTCAAGGTTTGGTCCCTGGCTGGTGCCCATTATGAGTCAAAGATAACAGTGATTTTCTGAAAGCAATAGCACTTATGTTTCTTCAGAATATTTTCTTTTGTGATCATATTTTCAAGAAACAATTTTACTCTTCAACACTGTATATTCATGTGCGGGAATCTGTGCCCGCGAGGTGAAGTCGCGAGGGCAGCAGTTAACGTACAGAGGTCCAGACTCTCCTCCACCTCCAGCTCCTCTGTGCAAATTCACTGGGTCACTCAGTGGTTCTGCCCATGTTGGTGTGGTTTGGTGGTTTTGATCTGAAGGTTATCTGAGTCACCGTCACTTGTCACTGGATCCTGTGGCGGTTTCGCTCCTAACAGTTGTGATGGCGGTGGGAAAACCGTCGAGGAGGCGGACGAAGTTTAGAGGAGGTGATACGAGATGGGGAGATGACAGGGGAGGAGGGAGGAGTGGAGGTGTGGTGAGAACCTCATGGGAAAGACATGTGAGATAGTGATGACGATGATGAGCAAGAGAGTGAGTCACAGCAATGTTGTGATCAGTTCAGCACCTTGACTGGTCCGGCCTCAGGAGTGAACTTGAGTTTGTTTGGATGAGCTTCCTCCTTTCTCTCTGCTTTCCTCCTACAGTTCAGTTTATGACTCATATTGGAAAATCACATTTTCTGACTTCAGTTGTTATGAGTTTCTTTTTAGTTTCAGTCATCCAAGATTACTGCAGCCTCTGATACAGCTGTGTTTTGTGAGACAGAAACATATTTCTAGAAAAAATAGTTATCTTTTAAATGGAGGATGATACTGTGATCATTACAGATCTCAAAGAGCAGTAATAAGCATTAACATAATAAATGTATTGTGAGAAAATGATGCTTTTATTTGAGATGTCGAGAAGCTGTAAAGGCTGTTCTTGTTCTCAGAAATGTATTATAAAGATGATGAAGGCGACAAATCATAATAAACTAAATATATTTTAGAAATAAATTGGTGTCATGGATGATAAGCGTCAAGAGAGCAGTAGAAAACCAATTTTAAGAGTGTAAATACTAAGACAATTCTACTGAATTATTTGAAACAGTGACATTTTTATATTTATAATAACTTAAAATTGCAGAGAAATTATTTATTATTTCACAAGTTAATGAGAAAACAAGATTGTAGAAATAGAAAAATACATGAAAAAAAATTGAAGATGTAAATGAAATATACCAAGTATGTGGACAAATAGTGCCCTAAAAAAAATAATAACAGTATTTTAAATGAGCAGAATGTGATCTGTTTCAATGAGAAAGTAGTGAGTAAGAATTTAGAATTCTAGCCACTGCTTTTAATCCTTCACTTGAACTCTAATAACCTTTGGTGACCCTGGCCAGGTTTGTGCTCCGTGTCGTCGGGTAAGCCAGCCTCATACTTGTGTGTGTGCGTGTTGAGCTGAAGAGTGCGTGTGAGGAGCAGATGGAGCCGCGGACAGTCGGACCGATCCAGAGAAGGCCAATTGTCAGAGACGTGCGTCAACACACGGCGATGACAAGTGGAAAAACCACAGTCGCTGGAGGAAGAGCACCGTTGATGGATTCATGACGCTCACTCTCCATCTGGATCGACTGATCGGGGCTGTTTCTGGATCCACCGACCTTTTATTCTGAAGCTTCCCATCTCTGGAAACGTCCTCGCCATGACTTAAAAAAACTCCTGTTGAAGAAATAAATGAGGCAAAATGGATCTCACCTGGATGGATCAGGAGTAACTTCATTGAACAACACAACACTATATATATATATATATATATATATATATATATATATATATGTTTTTTATTAGTTTTCCTTAAGGTCCTAAATATTATTTTAAGCTTTTAAAAGAAAATAGCAGCATTATTTAGCAAAATATTTCTGTAATATTATTGATTCTAAATAAAAAATAATGTCATTATTATATATTGTTTTTTACTTGAAAGAAAAAAGAAATTTAAAAGTAAGTTTTTTTGCACCAATTTGTGATATTTATGAACATTTTTGTACGTTAGTGGCAGGAACAATTATCACTTATGTTTACTGCATTGTATTTTAAATTAATGTGAATCTGATTTAGTTCGTAAAAATCGGGGGCAGGTAGAATTATATTGTAAAAAAGACACATTAGAGATGTTGGCAATAAAATTCAAATATTCAATAGGAAGTGACTGTGTTTTTAGGTAATATTGCAGCCCAAATATCTCGCTCCTGAGAGGATTGTTTGCTCCTCAGTAGGACCTTGAGGGAGCGATGACGGCAGAAGTCGGAAACAAACTATGCCGATGATGTTACGGAGACTGGTCTGTTTTTGGAGATCCACTTTGTTTATTGGAAAGCGGCTATTTGGAGCGCCGTCGGTGGGATGAGAGCGGCATGGACGCGCTCGTCCCCGCTTGATTCTTCTGCTGTTTGTTCACTTCAAAGCCGACGTCCTCTCATTTTTCCATCTTTCATTCGTCCTGCTATCTCCAGCATGGAAACATGGAAGCCCGCTGACCCGGGCAGATTTATCAGGACTTTGTAGAAGTCCCTGACTGGTATGTGGAGAGAGAGGGGGACCCCGGAGTCTGTACCCCCCGATCCCTGGCTATTAGCCCCCAGTCCTGCCTCCTCCTGCGGAGAGAGGGAGAGATAAGGCAAATTGAAGCGGAGGAGAAGGAGAAGAAGACATCAGTTCTCCTCCGCTATCTCTCCCTCGCTCGCTCCTTTGAGCTTGATTAGCCGCCCGGCTTAAGAGGCTTGTTATCAAACTCGGAGACGATGGAAGTTCGTCGGCCACAGGACGTGACTGATGGAGCCTGTGCGTGTGTGTAGGAAGTGGCGTATATCTCCTTGACTGATGTGGAGTCTTGGTAGAATGTGGTGGGATCATTTGTGTCCAGGAGCGAGGGGACTCCAAAATGTCTGCCGGCTCCCTCTTGTTCAGTCACATGATCAGTCAGTGTCGCACGCCTGCCGAAATCTGCTGCTTTGACTGGAATATGGAGGACGGCGTCGGAGTGTGTTGTTGATGTGACACACAAGAGTGGCGTCAGAAGACTTGCATCTTGGAAGAAAAGAGTCCCAGAAATTTCTAGATAACATCCTTTTAATTCCACCTACTAACAAAACGTTTTGTCGTGTTTTGCTGGTGCATTTGTGCTTGAAGGGTCTGGGGTTCATTCCGGGACTCTGAGGTCTGCTTGTGGGTGGTAACTGCAGTTTAGCTTTCTCCGTCTGACATTTTTAAAGCCCCAAATGTCTCTGGAACACAACATGCCAGTTCTGACTTGAACCGTTCCCAGCTAAAAGATTAAATCTGAACAGGTTGGCATACATGCATTTATTGTCACTGAAAAGGTTGGAGCCATCACCAAAAAAAAAGTACCTCAAAATGAACTGAAAAAGTGGCAGAAAATTAAAACCAATTGTCACATATGTATTGATAAATATAACATACTTTTGACTCACTGAAATGAGTTAGATCAAGATGTTTATCCCAGAGAAAAACAAAATATCAACCACTGCTTGAGTTGTGTGTGAACCTCCCCATATATGCTAGCTTCAAAAATCCTACTGGAAATTCAGGTGGAAATGCAGGATTTTGGTGTCTTGTTTCATGTATATATCTGGCTCAGAGGTTGCTAAATTCATCCCGTGTTAGCTGATGCTGTGTTGGACTCCTGTGACGTGCTACAGTAGGTCGAGTCCCGGATGTTGAACTGAGCAGAGGTGAGCGCTGATCGATGATTCCGCATTGAAACAGACCCAAGGCAGCGCGAGCTCTCGTCCTCCTGAGGGACTCAAACATCCTCTGAGTCGTTTTCTCGCCAGGACACTGAATGTTTACAAGACGAGTGTCAGACTCATGACCTCACGGCTTCCGGCTCGCTCTATTAAAAAATCGGACCGACCGCATGATTCCAAGTTTACAAGTTTCTCCACTTTTCAAATAAACATTCATCCGTGTTCCATCCATCAGCAGGCTGCAGCGGTCTGAGAGTATTCAGGGCAGTTTGGACTGTGGTGGTGGTGATGATATTGTCTGCAGTGGTCAGTGGCTGTCCAGGAGGGCAAGAGGTCACTCACAGGTTGACATGTTTCTTCTGGACCGGTGCGCCACAAAGACATGTTGCTATGGCGATTATAAACAAACAAGGAGCCATTCATCTAAGTTCTGTTTTGTTCCTGTTCAAATGTTGCTCAAAACATATCAATCTCTCATTGAGTTAAATTATATATAGGTGAGATAAGGAGCAGTTTTACAAAGCGTAAACTACTAGTACTGACGCAAACTATATAAACACAAGTTGCTACTCTATACTGAACGTTTCTGAGGTTCGATGTTGATATTAAAATTAGATTTTTATTTTATTTTACCTTTCGTTTTTATTCCCAGGAAAACGCATTTAGAACTCTCTATTTCTTTTTTTTTCCGTATTTAGTGAAGCTCTAAATTGAAACTAAGCTGTTGATACTTTGTTGACATTCTTACTTTGCTTCGCAGATTTCTTCTTCAGTCTTGTGCTTTTTATTAGTCGAGTCACGTTTCAAGTGATTGGGCACAAATGAGCTGGAGGTAAAACATCTAAACAGAAAATTTAAAGAGTCCAGACACAGGATTGATCAGTCAGTGATGCCAACACACACACACAGACACACACACGCGGCGTGTCGGGGTTCAGCCGCGGACGCCAGGTGAGGGAGTTTGGGCGACTAATGCTGCCCTGAAGGCGCCAGGAGCAATTTAGGGGTTCATTGTCTTTCTCAAGGACTAATTGCGGGCCTCTGGCTTGAACCCGGCGCCCGCAGACGCCGACGCCGCAGCAGCAGCAGCAGCGCCGACTCATCGATAATCATGTTGAGCCTTAAATATTTAAACGGCTTTAAATCGCCTTGACTCATCACGACTGACTGCGAGATGCTGGAGTGTAACTCCGGAATGACAAAGTGGAATGTCCTCAGAAGTAAACAAGAGCTGTTCTCCGCGTGTGTGTGTGTGTGTGTGTGTAATTGCACGGCCGTGTAATTGCGCACCTTAAAATAGAGTGTGAGGGGGACCACATGGCTGCAGCAGGGTCACCGGCTTTTGTATCGTCCTAATGTTTGTAATGATCCAGTGGGATGTGGCTCTGGTGAGCTTGCTGCTGTTTAGTCTACCAATCACCATGGTGACAAAGAGTCTAGCGCCAAGGAGAGGGGGGTCAGTGAAGAGCAGGGGGGGGGGGGGGGGGTCAGGGTAGTTAGTGGCGTCTCGGGTCAGGGAGGCAGCCCAGATCTGCATTAATGCTCCTAAACGCCATCCACGACAATTGCGGTCATGTTGTTGGGCTCCGCGCCGCCATGTTGTTGTGAGCTCGGCTTCTTCGCCGCGGCAGGAAATGACGGATTTCAACTCGAGAGGGAAACAACAACAAACCATTTTTTTGCTTAAGTCGAGAGGCTGGCCGGCCGACTCGCAGTGCCCCATGTTAATGAACACATTCGTAAATGTCGCCGCTTCATCTGGACTCTGTTGCAGTCTGGACTCTCAAACTTTTGCTCAAATCTCTTACTGTTAAAACGGATTGGAGTAGATGAAGAAGCGACCTCCATGATAGGCGCAACAACACGGTCTCTCTTCTTATTTCACTGATGAGTTTTCATCATCTTTGAATGTTGTGTGTCTTTAAATTCTCTTAAAGGTGTGTGAACGCAGTCCTCTGCCCCTGTGACGGATGGCTGTCCCATCCGTGATGATGGCTCCAGCTAGCTTGTCTCATAGCTCTAAAACCCTGTGTCCCTGACTCTGACAGAAGCTTGTGTGTTGTCTTGCTAGGATTTCAAATGTTTGTTTTCATCCTCAACCTGTTGATTTGCTGCAGAGACTTGACAGTTTCTTGTCAAATTGTTGGTGCTGTCCAATGGAATATGTGCAACAGTTCTAGAGCAGCATCTAGTTCAAGCTGTGATGTGCCGGACATTTATGATGTTGAAACTGAAACTGTGTTCTGAAACAGGCATGAACGTTTGCGAGTCAAAACAAATAATGAAACCACTGAGTCCGTGAAGTGAGTGAAGAACGTATTTGTGACTGACCGAGGATGTTTCTTTATAGTCATAAAACAGTCACGATCAGGAATTTATTGTTGCGGTCATCAAAATTGGAGATTAATTGATGTCAAAATAAGTGGTTATTGGGTCATTGACTCATTTGTGTGTGAGTTTTTTTTTTTGTTACGGTAATTTCATTTGAGGCCGTGCGCAGGAAGTGGTTTTCAAGGTCAGAGGTCGACATTTGTGACGTGTTCATGTACAGTATAACATTTTAGCTGCAGCGGTGGACGGCTTCAAGTCCATATCCAGCTTAAACAACTCTGCTTTAAATGTGAATCTACTAACTGAAGGTTCAATGGCCAGTTAAGTCAACTGTTTTCACTCAAGACGCCGCCAAGCGTTTTCCCATTTGTCGATCATATTCTCCTACAGTTAATGCTCCATTAATATGAAGAGAAGTTTGGTATTATTTCGTAGTTCATGTGAATGAAAGTTGTGTGTCAGTGTGTTGTAGCTACCTGAATCTCACACACACACACACACATGCGTGGCCTGGCCTGGCCTGTTTTAACTCCCGCTGAAAGCTCACTGCTCTCACACTCACATCAATTCTCAGGTGACTCCGAAGGTTGGCGTCACTGTCGGATGTAACGAATTTTGGGGAATTCTCGGAATGTCGGTTTGATTGCGTCGACTCTTTTTTTTGAGCGGCCCTTCAGCGCCGTCCGCTCGCTCGCTCGCTCGCGCCCAATGCAGAGGTCGATGAACGAGCGGAAGATGAAAAACAAACTGCTGAAACCTTTGTTTTCTCCGGTTAAAATCATGATTTGGGCTGAAATAGCGCGTCCACGAGAAGTCTCAGCTTGACCTGTCATGACACCGGACTCATTTACCGGACCTGCTTTAGTCAGGACTCTGGTTCTTGTGGGTCGCGGTCTGACACCAGAGCGGAGGCGACATCCTCACAAGAGTTATGGATCTTTTCCAGCCTTTCAATGAACCTTGAGATGCACTTAGAGGTTGTTTGTAGCAGCCGTATATCAACACTAACAACTGAGCAAGCCTCTTCAGCTGCCCTGGCGTCACCCACCCAGTGCTGCCTCCTAGTGGCGCACCAGGGTCACTCGTTTCTTTTCCTCTGCAGCAGGGAGCAGAGAATGCATCACTGCTGTTGGCTTACTTTTTAATCCAGCCAAGATTCAAGATGTGAGATATGTTTTTCCACTGTAGGAGAGCTGCTCCTGCAACGTAACAAACATGTCTTTAGTTTGTGTTGAGAAATACAGTGGTTGACTTTTGTGAGTATGCAGTGAAGGGTGATCTCCAAAGTGAACCTGGGTGATGTGCAGATTGACCTCTGTGTATTTGTGTGGCCACTGCAGACCCAGCACCGAGTCGGGACTCCTCCAAGTTCTGGTTCTGTCTGTATACAACACTTCAGAGCGGACTCTGTTTGTTGACTTCAACCCATGAAAATACAACAACCACAGCACACGGCCTCAGCTTCCGGTCACGTAACCCAAGGGTGCGTTCGAGGAACCTGGTCAACTAAAACTCTGGTTGCAACAATCGCCGCCTGCAATGTGACGCACGCACGGAGGATAAACCCAACCTTCCATCAAGTTCGGTGCGACCAAGTGTTCGAGGAGCCTGCAGCTGTCAACGTGCCGCGTCTTCCATCTTGTGTCGGTGTGGAAGCTCCTCCGCTATCTGAATGACAAGGTTCAACAATCAAAGAATTTGTTGACCCTCCTCCCTTCGCTGAACTCTACTCCCATCTCTCTCTTTTAATTAGGTTGTGTGTGAGTCTGTGCCTTGGCGCGCGCACACACACACACACACGATAATACCTGGGATAGCTGTGAGTTAGGAGGATCGTGGTCAGAAGCGGCGTTGGGGTTCAAAACAGCAAAACTAGAGTCGCAGGAGTCACGGAAACACGGTTCAGACTAGTTTCCTATGGACTTAACTTGACTGTGCTGATCTCCAAGTTAAAATTGAAATTGAGAAGAAGTTTTTTAAGATGTTAAATGCCTTGCTCATGGGCCCGGTCAGCGCAGGTAGATGGTGGAGATGGAAAAAAAAGAAAACGTGCGTCTCACACGTCGGCTATAGAGACAGGGGTTTTGGGAGGAGCAGATAATGAGTGCCCTGCGTGGCCCCTCGACACCCCCCTGCACACCATCGCCGTCCTCATCTATCCGTCTCTCACTATCAGCTGCTCCCTGCTGCCGTTGTTTGGAGAGGTCAGGGGTTGTTTGTTTGCTCGGAGGCCCGCGGCCTGATAGCGTGTGTCGGCTACGCCTCCCCCTCTCGCCTCATCTTAACCTGCCACGTTATCAGCCGACACCCCGGCAACTCCAACCTTGTCTTTTAAAGGAAACACTTCCCCAGGAAACCGTGGAGAGACTGATGGAGTCTCCGCGACTGAGGGCTCTCAGGTGCTGCAGGTTCACATCCATCCTGGGGGTGGTGTGCTCGCGCTCGCAGGTACGGATGAGTAGACAACTCAGGTGTCAATCCACTGCTGTACATATCAAGACAAGGCTGTGTTACTCCATGCAATATGTTACACTCCAGTGTACCATGCTGTGGTGGGAAACCAACCCTGTTGTTGTCGATATAAGTCGATGTGTATATGAGGGGGAAACAAATATGAATCAATTACCTATTTTTACCAGGAATATTTTAATAAAATTAGGAAAAAAATGGCAGACAAATAGATAAATAATGAGGGTCAAAAATGGCTCAGTAATTTTGTATTTATTGATTTATGTTTCCATGACATGAGTTTGTGTGTTCGCCGGGCACTCCAGTTTCCTCCCACAGTCCAAAAACGTATAGTAATATTCCGTAATTGAGAGTGTGAGGGTGTCCCCTGTCTCTCAACCAAAGTATCTAGGATAGGCTCCTGCCTCCCTTAAAGGAATAAGGTGAAGAGGACGAATAAGATGCAGTGGTCACACATGGATGAACAAGGCAGCAGTGACGGTGAGGCACTGTATGTATCCTTGCGACATACTAGCTTGTGTTTGAGTGCTTTTAAACCAGTCTAAATGAAGCGCTGGAGATGTTTCACCAACAACATTGAGGTAAAACTTCGCTCACACTCGCTGTGTTTCAGATGTTGAAAACCTCCCACGTCGTCCGTGTGGTCACAAGAGAAGCAGAGGGGAAAAAAGTGATGAAATTACTCCCCCAACACTGGATCAAACCCAGCGGGGGGGAGGAGGAGGGCGGGGTCAGGGTCCACTACCTGAAGGAGGAAATGAAGAGAGGGTGGGTTTCTTCAGGAGAGGGAAGGAAACCCGCAGAAGAATGGGAGGAGGGAGCGCGTGTGTGTCAGGGAGTGTTTCTGGGGGCGCGCGGGTTCGGAGTCACAGATTTTAAATCAGTTCTTTGGCCTTTAACGGGCGCAACAGAAGCCCAGTATGAGCGCGCAGAACAAAGAGGGCAGCAGTGGCCTCCACCAATTAACATTCCTGCGGCCTTTATGAGCCGCCGGGCCCCGCCCCCTCCTCTCGCACCTCGTAAAAGTCACAAACATCAATTCTTGCAAACCATAACTGTCATTATAATCCCATTAAAAACAACCCACCGAGCAGTTTACAGTGAACACCGGGGCCAAGTGCGCCGGCGGAGTCGCGGGCGGGATGGCGGCCGCTGCAAGTGGACCGGAACCAGCAGCTAGGTTTATTGAAAAGTCATTTGACAAAACGCGGCGGGACGGTGGTTCACTATCGGAGAGCGTGCGCTTCGTTCACGTTGCTGATTCGGAGCGTGGCGGCATGCGCTGCTGCACCTCGGCCATGTGCGCTGTCAATCTGGAGATGAGTGAAGCTGCTGAAGTCATATTGATCCGGCGAGTGCACGTCACCGGTGAGAAACACACCATCACTTGCGTCTTTCCTCCGCTTGTCTTGTCCCTGACAGTGATCATGAATGACCAAGTGGAGTCCTGCGCTGTGTATTATTTGACACGGTTCCGTTTGACCCCAAGTAACCAGGAACTTGTCTGGCTGGTGCGAGTGTTTTACGCAGAGTGTGGCGCTCTCTAGTGTACGTGCTGTGTCTCACCGCCTGTTCTGTTGCTGCATTAAGTTGGATTTTAAAACGTCTACATCATTTCACAGTAATTTTTTGCCTATTTTGTGTCTGATAAACTCTTTGTTTTGAAGTGCATTTATTATCGACCTGTTGAGTTGGTATCTGAAAACAAACAGGCAGAGTCTTACTTTCATTTCAGTGCAGTGGTTTATTTAATCAAAAGGACAAAAGCATGTTTTATTGATCCAAAAATAGCCAGATCACGACGGTGCATTCAAAGGCTTTCTCCATTTTGACTCTGCTATTGATGCGATTGAAGGCGAGGAAGAAGATCAGATAAGAGGGTGTTTGCATGTCCGTTTCCCATCAAGCCGAAGTGGATTTTTCTTGAAAGGTCATAGGTCACAGATGAGTTCCTGAAGTAGTCGACGAGACGATGAAGCGGCTCATGTGTTTTTGGCGTTGACCATGACAACTTGAATGTTTCTTCTCTTCATCTCTCTGGACATCTGGCACCAGGAGCAGACCGTGCAGAAGCCGGCGCACAAGCAGTCCCGGCACATGGTGCCCTGAAACACAGGAGGTTCCACAGAGGCGCAGGTCAGAAGCGGCGCAGGGGAGGAGAACATCTGATGGGTCTAGAACAAAGAGGTACGTGATGTCGCCGCAGCGGACCGGGTCTTACCCTGATGCCGTAGCGTTCCCTCATGGAGACCCTCATGGCCATGTTGGCCGGCGGGATGAAGCCCCACATGTCGATCAGCGGCAGACACAAACACTCGCCGTACCGTTTGGAGACCATGCAGGCGAAGCACGGACAACACCAGAAAGCAAAACAGCCTAAAAAGACACACAAAAAAAGATATTTTTAACATGAATTCCAGGTGGTGTGAAAGTGGCAGTTGAACCACTCACACTCTGGCACGTCTTCACAGCAGTCACAGATCCCAGACCCCCATTCTTGAGACTCCCGGTTCACCATCAGCGCCTGCGGCTGCTGGACCACCATCTTACTGGACATGACGTCGTGTAGTCGCTGTCTCTCGCTGCAGAGGGCGCCAAAGTCTGCTCCGGTAGACACACAGCAGTAAAACACTTGGAGAAATACACACTGCCAGTCACTGTGAAACAACACAACTGTGGTGGACACTGTAGTATCAGGAGCCTTCCCCTGCCCTTATTGGACCGCCCCAGTTTGAGGTGCTGTTCGACCAACACGCCTGAGATGCTCTGCCATGATCACGTCTATTAAGAGTGGAGATCAAGGTGGAAGCTAATTTATCATCTGGCTGAGCTCATGTTTAGTTGCTGCTGAGCGATTCCCCGAGATACTTAAACTCCTGGCTGCAGTCATCAGGGACCATGAAGCCTGTTATCTGACTGTGTGATGACCGTGTGTGTTACATAATGGCAGTTTCAGCCGCGACCCATCCACTCGACACAGAGTTCAACATCGATGCCTCCAAAAATAAAGTCCAGTAAAGTCAACAAACAAGCGCTGCAGGGTCCACTGCCTTCACAGTCGTGTGGAGAGTGACAAACCCGCCGAGGAATCCAAGCGATATATTTAGCTCCAGTGTGAAGCGGAGAGACAGTAGCCAGTTGGTGGTTTCATTGAGAATCGTGTGGCGGCGGAATCTACGTTCCCTGACGGCAACAACACACTGACAAGTCTCAGTGTGGGGTGCTGGACAGCAGCAGCGGGAAGTGAAAGTGAACCAGCGGTGACACGTGTTTCAGCTGATTTCTGTGGCGATAATGTTTTGAGAGTGAAAGTCTTTCTAAAAGTCGAGTCTCAGTTACGCATTCTTTCCACAGTCAATAACATGTGAAAGTGACGAGTCATCAAAAAGCTGAAAACATTTCATTGACAAACGGAGTTTTCCTACCTGTTGGTGGTTCGGTCCTGAGGTGTGAGGAGCAGCAGCGGAGTGTGTGTCTGGTCACAGCGGACTCCTCATGAGATCAGAAATTCCTGCAGATTAGTGAAACTGGACGAACCTGTCCGCCAGGATGGAAACACGGAAACGTTGTTGATGCTAAGGAGGACGGTGTTGCCAGGGGCGACGCTTCAAACTCTCTTTGGATCATAAGAATAATTACGGCAGCGACTTCATCAGCTGGTCACATGCTCACATGCGTTCCCGTCTCATTCATTCTCACAGTGAGCAGCGACAACGCTCGCTGAGCCAATCAGATCCCTGGATTCCCATCCGTGTGACCAGGTGTGGCGCTGTAGCCCCTAACAAACCCACCGTTATTCTCATGAATGAAAGGTCACTTCCTGCCCGAAAACCTCGGCTCTTTATTTTGCCAGAGTCACTGTGTGTTATTCAGGTTTATTCCTGAGCTTCCCGCCGCTGCTCTCGACCGGCTGAACCGGTGTTGAGTGTTACGTTAAATATCTGTTTTATGAAGGCCTTTTGGTCCAGTGATCTGCCTCACCCTTGACTGCTGAGCTCCCAACAAAGACTCTAAATGCCTCTGCGTCAACATCATCATCACCTGAGCTGTCACCGTGACTAAGATGAGTCAGCATTATGAAGAATTCCTCCAGGAAATAGAGATGTTTACAGAAGCATTGTTTCATTGTCAGTGACTGGAAGTTTAATGTAACAAAGGAGCTGACTCTGGTTCAGCTGGTTATCGGGGTCAGGGTTCAAAGTCAGGTTCAGCCAAAACAAAGTTGGAAACCAGAGTGGAAGGCTCTGGAAGCAGTGGGGTGGGGAGCGCCTCCTGGTGGAAAAGTCTTTACTCACAGAGACGTGATATTTGGGTAAGAAAACCCAGAAGTTTGAGTCGAGGTTCTCATTGGGAGTGACGTGACTGTGACAAGATCAGGAACCAGTCGCTCGGAGGGATGCGTGGGGAAGTTTGGAGACCAAGTTTGGGAGGCCACACACCTGGAGAGGAGAGAGAGTGTTGGAGTGAATGAGGACATGAAGGTGAAGAGTGTGAGAGCAGAGGCGCAGCAAGGACACCAGCCCCACTGACTTGTTTCATCCAAGACGGACCGGAACTTTCTCCCTCTCGGCCTTCATCTGTCTGAAACCTACGGTGGCCCCGAAGGGCGAACGACTAGCACAAAAGAAAAGTACGACTGCAAACCGAAAAGCATATTTACAGAAACAAAATGGCAACCTCCAAAACGAAAATACATTTAATTGCGATTCTGTATTTGTAAGTGTGTTTCTGCTCCGGGGATTGCGATTTCGATTTTGTTTTTGTAAATGTGCTTTTTGCTTCGTTGTCGTACTTTTCTTTTGCGTTGTCTTTTGCCCTTTGGGGCCACCGTAGAAATCTATGCCCCACTTTCTGCACACCGCTGAGTCAGCAGCTGTGATATCGGCTCATGACCCACTTAAATATGAACTCATATTTGGGTCTGAGGTCAGGACCCCGTCAGAGATTATGGTTCAGACCTGGAGATCAGGATCAACGGTCAACACGCGACTGTGCAACCGCTGAGCCGTGACGCAGGGTTTGCTCTGCCAGCCCGGACTTCGACCCAGATATCCAGCGGGGCTCTGGTCCCTGACTCGGGCTCTTGAGCTGATGCCGCGAGCCACTCAAGTCCAAAACACATTTGGGAAGGCGAGGAGTTTCAGGTGCACAATGCTGAGCAGCCAGACTCAGTGACGTCTTATTGTCTTTTTCCATCCAAAATACCTTTGATAACAGACTCTCCAAGGCCACATAAGAAGCCGCTCCACCAGGAGCCGCGCTGGGCCACGGTTGAGCGACATGCTGACATGTTCGATGCCGCGGAGCCACGTTCCTGACTTCACAGTTCTGAAGCCAAATGACTTGTGGACACTCCCACATATGATACACTGTGTCTCCTGTGTTTTATCCTTTGCATAACACCGTTGTGTGCTTGATAGAAGGTTCGTGATGGAGGATAATGGAAATGACTGAAGAAACATTCTGGAAGAGCAGTCGTATTGACTCAACATTGTCAGGGGCACGCTCTCCTTTTTATAAGCTCGGTGACTGCGCTAGTGCCTCTTGTTCTGCTGAAGACACGATGGTGCCACATCCATGTCACTAGCTCTGGCCAGGTCTCTCAGGTCGGAGCACAACAGAGCGTCATCTGCATATAAGGGTTTTTTGAGGTCCGGTTCATTGTTGCTTATCCTTAAGAATGATGTGGATATCGATGGGAATTCCAGAATTCCTGGGCTTTTACCACCTTTCACATCAGTAATACAGTCTGCAAATCCAGAAATTCATTTTGTTGGAGCCATGTTGCCGTGTTAAGAGAGAAGAAATTTAAGAAGTTGCAGTCCCTCCTCTAGACTGAATGCAGTTTTTTTGCAGGTTCCGTTGGCAACAGAGGTTTTGTTTCCTGAAACTGACGTATCACCGTTTCAGAGACACCGTTTTAGTTGAGTTGGTTTAGTCCCGACTTGAAATTCCGAGGACCAGAATCGGGGTCTGGTCCAGGAAAACCTTGGGGTTGTGAAAGTGTTTCTGGCTGAAGTTCACCAGGCGGCCGAGCGGGTTTCCAAACTTAATAGAGTGGCGCCCAGCCAAGTGCCCCCCCGCGCTCAGCTGGGCCTGACGTGAAGCGACACGCTTAGACGGCCCAATAAGACCTCATCACTGGACTGACAGAGTCTGAGTCTCCTGACCCTCGTGCCCCTCTGATGGACCTTCAGGTATCAAGAACCAGCCACCTGATCCAAGGTGCTGTGCAGGTGGGCACTTCTGCTCAGAGGAAACCCATCCCGGAACATGTCTTTCCTACTTCCCAACTCACCTTCCAGACTTTCCCGCTCGGCATTCCGCCGGCTCACGTGTACACGTTTGCAAAACGAGCCGGGCCAGTCACATGGCTGGTCTGGAATGGGTCAGCGCAGACAGAGAACTGTACTTGGACCAGCTGGGTCAAAGGTCATGGGATTAACAGATTAGTTGACTTGTGTCTTTCCCAGAACACGTGGGTACGCAGAACCCCCACCCCACCCCCATCAACCCCCCGATCTGAGGGAGGACTTCCTTCTATAAAGAGCTGAAGATGAACAGCAGAGGGAGAGAGAGAGAGGGAGCCGTGGAGGAGGAAGGACCACTCACAGATGATCTGGTAACTTGACTGCTGCTCTGTCTTCTGCTTTCCTCGGTGTTAAGTCATCATTTCTAGTTTTACTGTTTTCACTGCTTCCTGTTTGCTCCTCTGGAAAGACCCCCCTGACTCGTGTGTCTCTCAGACATGGAGCTGGGAAACAGACAACCGCCTTGCTCCCTCAAACAGAGCCACACAGATCCGGACCCGTTCCTCACGGCGGCCCGGCTCCTCAGGGGCGGATGGACGAAACACAGTTCCGGCCCGAGCCCTGCTGGGGACAGGAGCAGGGACAGAATCCAGCCGCCACAGCGGGTTGAAGTCCAGTTGAGTGACCTGGGGTCCAGCAGGGGGGTCCCCAGGAGGACTGTCCAGACCAAACAGCAGCCCAGTGATGCCGCTGGTGTTGTGATAGTCTGGACTTCCGGGTGTCGGTCCGCCTGCCGGAACAGGCGCCGGCTGAAAGCGCCGCTTCTGCCCACCATCGCTGAGATGTAGAGGACCAAACGCTGACTCAGCACAATTCTGTGTCCAACTGGACCCGTGACCTCAGTAGGCTTTTGACTTCATCACCATTTATATTCATTCTTTGTTTTGCAACAATGTCCTTTTTGTCAATCACTTTTTCTTTTATTTTATCTTACATTTTTGCTTTTTAATTAGGAATTCATTTGATTGAACATCACTGAACCATACATGTTTTATTCCAGCCTCATTTCATTCCAGTTTATTCACTTCTGTGTTTTTGTGTCCAAATAAAGAAACATTCCAAATAATCTTTTACGTTTCACATGAAGTTTTATAACTGCAGTGCCGTAACACGAGGACCAGCTTCTGCTGAGGTCTTAAGAGCTCAGAACAAGTAAAAATCTGTCTGTTAATGTCGCCCACTTGTGGCTTAACTTAGTATTGTGTGTGTCCGTCTGAGGCGAGGTCATGGGGGCAGCAGCTGAAGTTAACAGCTCCAAGGTTCTCATTCGTAACAAACCTCCTGCTGTCCTGGATAAAACGCAGAGAGAGCAAAAAGCAACTGCTGATTCAATTCAGGTCCATTGAAACCTGGCTCCAAAATAAGATCCAAGAGACAAATGAAACGTGGAAATATTTTTTTTTGTGCCAATTATATCAAAGTCATTAGAAAAAGACTGAGCATCTCTTGTTATATTATTATATAATATAGCAACTGTGCCTTTGCGATTCGGTAGCAACTTCGAAAATAATAATAATAATAAATTCATTTACTCAATGTCGCCCTCTTTTGGCGTCTTGATGTAATGTTAACCATAGACGTTTAATTCTTGTAAATATAGTAATGTAATGGTAATATAGTAATGCTTTGGGTTGTTTTTTTTTACAGGTATATATATATATATATATATATATATATATATATATAGAGAGAGAGAGAGAGAGAGAGAGAGAGAGAGAAATCAATCTCACGATGTGGATCATTTCAAAACCACTAGTTTTATTACGTGAAAGAAAATCTGAAAAGTACGCCGCTGTAGAACCGCGCCCAGAATTGTTTTTTATTTCCAGTTTCAAAACATTTCTGACACTCAAAATGTTGAACCGGGTTCCTAAATTCAGTGGGGGAAAAAAAAAGAGTGTTTCCGCCCGGTTTCGAACCGGGGACCTTTCGCGTGTGAGGCGAACGTGATAACCACTACACTACGGAAACTGTCGACACTGGACAGAAGGTCTGCGGCTTTAGCCTTGTTGTTAAAAGAACACCGTGACAACAGGCAGGAAGTGACCTTTTTAGATGTTTACAACGTCTGGGGTCACTGTCGGTCACGACATACGTCTGCATTGGAGTTGGTCAAAAAAAGCCTGAGAGCAAAGCATTTGCGTGTGACTCTGATGTAAAGACTGATGCAATAAAGGAAGGTGTGGATTAGCTGACATTATATTTCTCAGCCTCATGTTCCCCTCTGCAATATAACACAAACTGTGAAATCCATTGCCGACCGTCTTCATCCGGATTGCTTTCACTGGATCGCTGGAATTTGCACGTCTCCTCAGGGTCCTGCAAAAGTCGCCCCCCACTTTTCATCCTCTTCTGCCTGCACAATGGCAACACATAGAAACTCAGTGGAGCTGCGGCCCGTCTCCACCAACAGCGGCCTGGAGGGCAACTCGCGCAGCCTCAGTAGCCAGCAGTCGACTGCTGAAAGCCAGGCACGGACATCCTCTTCCAAGAAGGTCCAGAACGTGGTGACGGTGCAGCTTCTCTCCCACCTGCCTCAACGTTCAACGGTGAACCTGGAGTTCAGCAACCTGTCCTACCTGGTCCAGGAGGGTCCCTGCTGGAGGAGGACCGGTAAGGCCCATCGCACCAAAGGGCTAATTTCTCGCCCGAGCTCCGAGGCAGGTCACGTCACCAAAGGTTGGGAGACCCTCTACTTAGGTTGTTGATAGTTGAGGAGCAGCAAACATAATCACACACTTGTGTGCTGCAAGTATCGTGAATTGTTCCATAAGACCTTGTTACGTTATGCGGAACCTTGTTGTGGTGCTTCACACAGGCAGACATGTTTGACCAACAGAATGTGTACAGGCGCGAAGAGGCGACCAAAACCCAGCCTGGTCTGGAATATCTCTCTCCATCTTCTGTTGGTGCAGGTTACAAAGCGTTACTGAACAGCATCTCAGGAAGATTCTGTAGTGGAGAAATGACGGGAATCATGGGTCCCTCTGGCTCCGGGAAGTCCACGCTGATGAATCTTTTGGCAGGATACAGGTCAGGTTATTGTGAGGACCAATGGCTGGAGATGGTCCAAGCTCTCTGTATGTGGTTCTTCTGCAGGGAGGTTGGAATGAAGGGTGAGATCCTGGTGAACGGAGCCCCTCGAGATCTTCGGGCCTTCAGGAAAATGTCATGTTACATCATGCAGCAGGACATATTGCTCATGAACCTGACTGCGAGAGAAGCCATGATGGTACAATGATAGTCGAAAGGCTTGTGAGCAGCAGTACCTCAGTCCTTTAGATGATGATGTCACGTGTGTTGTTGCAGGTCTCGGCCAATTTGAAGCTCAGTAAGACTAGAGACATGAAGAAAGTCCTGGTGAGTGAGCCCCAATAAAGAGGTCTATTTAAAACTGGAGTGAGTTGCAGGACAGAGGGTGGTGTGGGGTAGGCTAGAGATGAAGGGGGGTAGGTGAGGAGAAGGTCCATGTGGAGCAGGAGAGGATGAAGGACGCTCAGGGTCAATACCCATAGTCAGCTGTAGAGCAGGAAACAGGGTGTCCGCTGCTTGTAAGAAGAAGTAACCAGCTGTAGAAGGATACGAGCCCGGTCAGAGATGCTGAGTCCAAGAGTGGCTGAGGGATCAAACCCAACAAACCAGCACAAGAGTCTGATCTGTCGACCTCTTTTCAAGGCGGTATGTTACATTGCATATCATTTAGCCGAGGATCAAGGACCTTGCCTCCGGATTCAACACTAGTCGCACCAGCCACTTGCTTCTCCTGCTCCCCAGAACTAAGCAGGGAGACTCAAATGACATGAAGGTAACCCTGTCCCCTTGCACTCCGGCTTCCACACGCAGGTAAATGAGATCTTACTGGCTTTGGGACTTCTCGACTGTGCGGGCACAAGGACTAGCTTACTCTCTGGTGGTCAGTGCAAACGTCTTGCCATCGGTCTGGAGCTGGTCAACAACCCTCCAGTCATGTTCTTCGATGAACCCACCAGGTAACATTCCTTTCGCCGTCTCTCAGCGCAATTAAGACCAACGTGATTCCTGTGTTTCTACGTAGCGGCTTGGACAGTGCGTCTTCCTACCAGGTGGTGTCACTGATGCGTTCTCTCGCACTGGGAGGACGAACCATCATCTGTACCATCCACCAACCCAGTGGCAAACTGTTCGAGCTGTTTGACAAGGTATGCTAGGTCGTCTGTGGTGTTGGTGGAGGTTTGTGGATTTATGTCTGTTTTCCTTTCGCAGCTCTACATCCTCAGTCGGGGGCAGTGCATCTACAAAGGCAGAGTCACAAACCTCATCCCCTATTTAAGGACTTTTAATCTGTGTTGCCCCACCTACCACAATCCCGCTGACTTTGGTGTGTTTTCCGCTGCTCCGTCTGTTTCTTGCGCTCAGTTAAAACTCCTTCTGCTCGGCTCTGATTCAGTGATTGAAGTAGCGTCGGGGGAGCACGGGAACCTGACGTCGGTTCTGAGTGAAGCGATTAAAGCAGGAAGGTGTGGAGATGGAAATGAGACCCTGAGTGGTAGAAAAAGTTCCACCATCGGTGTGCCCACATGCCCGACGGTGAGTTGGCTGTCTGAACGCCTTTCGCGGGGTAGGACACATCTGTGATCAGGGGAATTTGATTCCCTACCTTCGGATGTCACTGTGGTGCTTGAACAAGAGGGTGGGTTCACATGTTCTTTCAGGTCCTCCGGGCAAGACCTTCACGCACACCGGGGAAGGGTAGATGTTTCTTGTTTTTTTTGTCCAACTAAAATCTTCCGTCTGAAACTGCAGGACACAGAGGAGAAGAACACGTTCGCCACCAGCTCGCTGACACAGTTCCTCATTCTCTTCAAGAGGAGCTTCATAAGCATCTGGCGAGATCAGGTAGGAATTTATCAGGCAACAGGGAGAGCCGCTACTGTACCTGACAGATGATCCCGCTCTGTTGCCAGGTGCTCACCAAACTCAGACTTGGCTCCCATATCGGCATGGGGTTGCTGATCGGCCTGCTCTACCTGAACATCGGCAACGATGCCAACAAAGCCTTTTACAACACCGGCTTCCTCTACTTCTCTTTGCTCTTCCTCATGTTTGGGGCCCTCATGACAACTGTGCTGACCTGTGAGTCCGAAGAGATCCCTCTCATGTTTGACTTACCTTTCATCGTACTCGCCCCTCTTCCGCAGTTCCTCTGGAGATGTCTGTGTTCCTCAGGGAGCATCTGAACTACTGGTACAGCCTGAAGGCCTACTATCTGGCGAAGACCATGGCTGACATCCCCTTTCAGGTGAGCTTCACCAGCGTGCACATGGCTACCTCATCAGGACTGCAAGAATCAAACCCTGATGTGGCGTTTTCTGCCCAGGATTGAGCTTTAGCTAGCAGCCCGACCCCCTGTTTACTCACATGAATCACCAGCCTCTAAGCGTCTGGTGGAATTAAGGTGTCTCCCTTCTTCGGTGTAACAGTCTGGTCTTTCAGGTCATGTGCCCCCTGATCTACTGCAGCATTGTCTACTGGATGACCGGGCAGCCTGTCGACGCCATTCGCTTCCTCCTGTTCGTCACCTTGTCCATCTGCACCGCTCTGGTTTCCCAGTCTCTTGGGATGCTGGTTGGTGCTGCCTCTGCTTCCCTTCAGGTACATGCCAGGTCGTGTGCTTTGGGTATATCACTGCATGACTCCCACCCTTTGCCCTGCGGATAGGTGGCAACTTTCGTTGGGCCCATCACCACCATCCCTGTGCTGCTCTTCTCTGGATACTTCATCAACTTTAACACCATACCCATCTACCTTCAGTGGAGCTCCTACATGTCGTACGTCAGGTATGAGGCAGAATGTCACGTCATGACCCGTCATGAACACGTCTGATGGATTCGTCTTTGCTCCAGGTACAGCTTCGAAGGAGTGATCCTCACCATCTACGGGATGAACCGCTCAAAGCTGGAGTGTCCAGACGCATTCTGTAGGTTCACGGACCCTGAAGAGATCATCAAGCTCCTGGACGTGGACGACGCTGAGCTCTTCATAGACTTTGTTTCGCTGGGCATTTTCTTCGTGGTCCTGCGCCTGGCGACCTTCGTCGTCCTCCACTACAAGGTCAAGTCTGAGCGATACCTCTCGTCGTGTTCTCCAACGAAATCCTGAGAACACAGGACAAGTACCAGACGTCGGCGCCACCTATAATGTATTCACGATGTAAATGGGTGACTCCTTCCATGGTTCAGTTCCATTCCTGTCTTGAGAACCGCCTGAGGTCAGGGGACTCATGGTAATTGTGCATTTATTATACAGTATTAATACTGTACTAATAAAGAAGTTATTTACAGATGGAGGAATGCTGAGTGAAGGGAGTGTGGCTGAGTGTGCGTGAGACAGAGAAGTTACAGGTGCAGCACAATGGCGGGAGTGAAGCACACTGGAGGCCTGAGCAGACATAGTAACTCATTTGCAGGTCCAAGGTCAGACGGAGGAAAGTACCATCTTCTCAAGAGCTGGTTCTGCTAAAGTTCAGACTGCGACCCAAATATCCCAGCAGTTTGTTGTCTCAGTTTGCAGCCTTTAAATTATTATTTTGTTCTGTTTTTATTGTAAAGAATTTTGAATAAATCACACCTTTTAATAAAAGACATTTTTGTTTCCGCCCGGTTTCGAACCGGGGACCTTTCGCGTGTGAGGCGAACGTGATAACCACTACACTACGAAAACACACGTCACAACAGTGACCGGAAAACCATATAATACTGGGCACAATTTCGTCTAGACGTCACGCAACCGCTTTTATGTGTGATTCTTTATGTTCAGGCGCTGACATCATACACGAGTTTGTGGCGCCCATTCCGCCATCACGAGTTGTCATGCCACAGCCACGCCTCGAATTTTGTCACGAAAACGGTCAATGAATCACACAGCTCCTCGTAACTATATTGTATAAATTCACGTTTTTCTTGATGTCTAAGGGATCATAAGGTTTAAAAAAGGAAAAAATGACGCAGCGATTCAAGAAACACCGGAGTAAAAATAACATTTTGCATTGACCAGTTTTTGAGTCCCACATTAAAAGCCAGTTTAGGTTTTTCAGTCCGATATTGCCATCCAAATTTCATGTCACAAATCTGTTCTCTATGAAGCAAACTGGTCAGAATAAAGAGACAAAAGTACAAACGTGAATGTTTATTATCAGTTTTCCAGATCTAAAGACTTCAGAAGCCCGAAGTCGAACCAGAACAACGAAGCAGAAACTCCATGATCAAAAATAAAAAAAGCACTTTCAACGAAAACAAGCCGACAAAACAGACGAGGGCGAGCACGAGAGTCGTCGCCGGCTTTTGTTCGGTCAAATTCATCCTCAGAGGTCGAGCCATCATCATCATCCAGAGTCTACAAGCATCAAAACAAAAATTACTGAAAACTGTTTATTGTCCAAAACAAAAAACAAACAAACAAAAAAAAACTTCTCTACAGCTTTGAGCGTTTGCAGCTGTAAAGACGGCAAACATGTAAAATACAACCCTCACAAATACATTAGAATCAAAACAGGTACCAAAAAGTACAGTAAAAATTACACTTCCATGTTGGAAATGTGGAAGGGAGGGGAAAAAAAACACCAAAGGGAAAAGTAAAACCTAAAAAATAAATGAAGGAAAAGAAAAAAAAACAAAAAAAAAAACAAAACAACATGGAAAAGTTACATTTGTTTATGTGATCTTTTTTTTCTGTACAAAAAGGTTTCTGTCATAAAAGAGGTCGTCCAGGTCCGGAGGTCCAGCGGGTCCACGTCACCGGAGCGCTGTAGTCCTGACACACACACACACACAGAGGGGCAGAGTGAGGCCAAGCACGACAGCGGGCTGCAGTGATCCGACTCTCCTACCTGCTGTCACATCATCAGTAGGGTCTGTAGCTCGTCTGGTGCGACCCCCTCCTGGGGGTTTTTCCATAGCTGGGGCTGCCCTGATCTGTGGAGCAGAGACCGTGTCAGAACATCGGGACCACCTGCAGAAGGAACTGACTTCCCACTGAACACTCACTGTAGTCGTATCCCTGACCATATCCATAGTAGTCGTAGCCGCCGTAGCCCCCGCCATAGCCTCCGCCGTATCCGCCGCCATAACCTCCATAGCCGCCGTAGCCTCCTCCATAGCCACCGCCGTAGCCGGGACCACCGTAGCCCGAGTTCCATCCCTGGCCCTGACCTGGAACAGAGCAGCCGCAGGTTACAGCATCAGTAAACAACAGCAGAACCTCAGGGTGGTCGCAGTCCCAACTCACCTCTGCCGCGGCCTCCGAACCCGCCTCCACGTCCACCGCCGTAGTGCTGCTGCTGTTGGTAGACCTCCTTCGGCTGGGCGACCTTCAGCTCACACTGAGGACGGAGCACAGCCACAAAGACAGTCAACGGAAGAGCCGCAAGTCAGGCCACCGGACGGCAACACGAGCGGACGTACTCGGCCTCCGTGGATGGTGTGGTACTTCTTCTCCAGGCACTTCTTCACACAGGCCTCGTCCTTGAAAGTGACGAAGATGAAGCCCCTCCTCTTCTTGGACTTGGGGTCGGTGGGAAGCTCAATGGCCTCAATCTGAGCAGAGGAAAGCATTTGTTGACCTTGGATGGACTTTGACGGAGAGAACCTGTGTGTTCCGCGGCACCAACCTCTCCAAAAGTGGCAAAGTGTTCCCTGATGGTTTCCTCTGGGGCTTCTGGGTTCAGCCCTCCCACAAAGATCTTCTTGATGGGCTCCTTCTTGATGGCCATGGCCTTCTTGGGGTCGATCTGACGCCCGTCCAGTTTGTGTTCGGACACGGCCAGAACCTGCAAAAGACACACGCAAGGCGTCTTCAGACATGAGTTCGCTGGTGTCCAACAACCGGAAGTGAAAGCAGAACCTTAACTCTCTGCAGCCACCCAGCCTCAACGTTTATATTGTCTTCTGCAATATCTAGTTCAGACGCAAAAGGCCCAACAAAGCAGGATGAAATCTCCCATTTGTTTACAAAGCAAAGGTCTGGGCACCAACCACTCCTTCCCTCTACATAAGCACTGAAGTTTGGAACCTCAAGTCTTCACTGAACAACACAAGCAACTACAACAACAAAAAAAATCTACGCTATTATCAGTGTACCGAAATCAAAACAGTCACAACCAAGAAACAAACGTTTGCCTCAGCTGTTGCCATCTATTTCCACTGCTCCAAGTGACCCAAACCACCACAATAAGCAGAGGACGACCCACCTTGTCAACGCTGGCCGAGTCTTTGAAGAGAACAAAGCCAAAGCCTCGGGATTTGCCGCTGCCGACGTCCATTTTGATGGTGCAGTCTGAGACCTCGCCAAACTTGGAGAAGTAATCCCTCAGGTCCTTTTTAGTCGTGTCCCAACTGAGGCCGCCCACAAACATTTTCCTGCAGCACAGAAGAGCAGGTCAGCACACTGGGTCCCTCACAAGACTTTCCAGGGCAAACCTACCCAGCGTCCTCCTCTCCCTTGCTGGCGTCGATCTTCCCCCCCTCTGTGCCATTATCCTGGCCTTCCTCGCCGCCGCACATCTGCTCCGCTCCGTTCTCATCGCCGTTCTGCTCCGACGTCTCCATGAACAAACTGTCGTTATCTGCCATGTTGATGGTGGGTTATTTAAGAGACTGTGGGAAGGAGAACATTTAAAAGTCAAGAACAGAGTACCAACAATTACACAGCACTGTGCCACTACAAATATATACTATAAAATAACGACGCAAAAACGTGATATTTCGGATAAATTTGTTGGTTGCCAGTTCGGAAGGTTCCGTTTCATTATTCGGGTAAACCTCCGAACCAGAGGGGGCAGTGTTGACTCGGAAAGCCGTTTGCCACTAAAATAATCGTCCTCGTCCAAAAAGGCGGTTAAATGTTTCCGCGTTCTTAAAACAGAAAACACTAGTGTTTAAGTAGAATTCAGACCGCGGTTACTACTGGATAAACATCCCCGGCTCCGATTCACGACAACAAAAACCGAAACTTAAAAAGGGCTGCGTTCGCTCGTCTCGATCTGTTGCGTTTCCGACACAATAAAAGACGCAGCGCTCGAACTTCGAAGGATGAAAACGCTTCATGTGGCGTTAAATAATGGTTTGTTTGCGAGTAAAAACGAGAGTTACTCTTCGTAGAACCATGTGTCGAGACGCACGGCGCTACCCAGCGAGCCGCTGGCGACACGGCGCAGGCCCCGCTACACATTACCACCACACACACACGACAATAAAAACACCCCCAGGTTCACACAAACCCGCGCGTTCCTCGGTTCAGTAACGTTCTAATGACAATTACCAGCGACATTACCGCGCTTCCACGAGCCTGCGGCTCCACTTGCGTGACAATACGTTATGTTAGCATTGCACGGCTAATAGCCGACTGCTAGCTTCGCGAAATAAACCTACGACTAGAACAAATTCAAAGGGAGCTGCGTGATTACGCGGTGAATAAAAACGCGTGCATTGGTGCTCACGAATATTCCTCCAAAAACCCAGCTGCAAGGCCAACACAAGCTCTTACGTTAAAAGGAAAATGCCGGAGTCGAAGCTCAAAATGGACTCTCTCCAAATTCGCCGCTAACTCGTGGCAACATATAAACGACCTCGCAGCGAGCAGACGGCGCCTGTGATTGGACGCTGCGGTCACATGGGCGGCCAAGAGCGTTGCGCGATTGGTCGGTTTCAGGTACGTGCTGACGTCATCACAGCGTTCCCTTTGTGGGCTCTCGATGGGAGGAGACGCTTCTGTTGCTGCTGCGTCGTCAATAAACATTTCATTTCTGCTTGGAATTAAAACGCTGCGCTTAATTCTTACCGGTTACAGCGCCAAAAAGGAAAATATTAGAAACAATCAACTTCGTATATTAGTCTACAATAATGTTAACGCGCTCATAATGTTACGCTTTATTTCTGGCGTTTTTTTATAGATTCTAATTTCGTAAAGCATAAATTATTGAGAACAACGACGATGTTTCTTTTTATAGAACCGGAAAATATCCCACAACAACAGATTTAGTGGCAAAAACGCTCAATTGTAGATGAAGACAAAGCCACAATTTAAATTCTTTACGATTTTCACTTATTCTTTTGAAATCAGAAAAACTTCATTAATCCCAAGGGAAATTATGTTCGTAACATGCTCTGTACTCAACATATCACAATAAATTAAAAAGAAATAATATTATTAAGTGCAAAAACAAAGGTATGCTAAAGAGCTTAGAAACCATGTGAACAATGTGCAAGAAAATGCAGTTCAAGAAGAACCTTTCATCGTGATTTTTTCAGAGATGAATTGAATGTTTTTATTGCCACAGGAAGAAAGGAGCTCCTGCGGCGCTCGGTCTTTGTGTTGGGTAGTCTCAGTCTGTTGGTCCATGGCCTCCTGTATTGGAGCAGGAGCTCATGGAGGGTGTTGCTCCTTAGTTTCAGGAGCGTCCTTCTCTCCATAACCGTCTCCAAGGAGTCCAGTTTCACCCCCACCACATCACCAGCTTTGCGGATGAGTCTGTCAGTATCCACCACCGTTACTCTGCTGCCCCAGCAAACAGAATTGCACTGGACACCACCGACTGATAAAACGTCCTCAGCATTGTCCCGCAGACGTTGAAGGACCTGAGGCTCCTCAAGAAATAGAGACGACTGTCCTTTTTGTGAAGTTTAATAAAGCATGGAGTCATGCGAGAGGAGATACTGTAGCTGGTTCCTCCAGGAACCAGGGAGGCTACTTTTGTGTTGAGTTTTTCTAAAGCTGATAAGGCGGAAATATTCCCCTGCCAGAGTGCAGGCTGGGTCTGACTAGGTTTGCATGCGTCGTCATCACCATTAAAACGAAACCGTGGAAGTTAATTTCAAAACCTTTTATTGAACCTTGTTTTGAGTATTTACATTTTAACAGACACGTCAGGGACAATTACTATGAAAACAGTCCAAAGGCTTCACATTATTTACATTCGTTTCATCACAACAGACAAAAGTTTGAGACAACACGAGCACGTTTATTTCTTTTGACATTTCCACGCTACTTTATTCACCGTTTAAAAACGTCAATAAAAATACGTCATATGCTTTTAGTTAAAAACATGCTGGATCAGCATTTTAAATCTACAATTAAATTTTAAATACAAATAAACGACTCAATTCTTTTTTTTTTTTTCCTTCTGAAGGTGACTCGGGACCGCTACGACCGGGACTTGCTGACCCAGTGGTACTTGTCCACGCGGGGCCCAGTAAAGGTAAAAGTGGCTCGGTAAGGTTTGAAGGGTTTCTGGGCTGGGAACTGCGGCGCAGCGCCTCCTGCTGGTGGAGGCGCTTGTGGTGGGAAGGCGTCGGCGGGAAAGGTCTTCCTCTTCGGGTGGTTGAGCCACGTCTGAGGCGCTCCAGGAGCGAACTCGCTGAACTGGAGAAAGACAGGTCACCAGAAAGATTCAGGGTCCGGAACTCCCATAAGAGAGATACTGTCAAGCGTGGAGCCAATAACCATAGAGCCGACGGTCATCTGAAGCAATAACTGGTGTTACGGTAAAGAAAAGTGGCCCTCACCCTATAGACACTGTTGGGGTTGCTGACGGTCGGGATGCTTTTTGGTTCGGGGTTGGTTGTTGACCCCAAAGATGAAGCCAGTGAACTGCCGCAGCTGCTCAGACTGTTGTCGGCTCCCTCGTCCTCATCTGAAGAGCTCCCAGACTGGACGTCCAAACTCGCTCGCTCCACTGCGTCATTGATGCGGCGAGGAAACTCTCCATCCCCACGGCGACTCCCGTCCACCAGCGACACACAGAAAGGGGTTCCGTGCTCCCCGTACCTGGAACCATCCAGAGAACAAGTCACTGAGATAACAGCCGGGAGTCTTGTGGTTTCTCCCTCCCGTGGGCAGATAGTGGCCTCCTCCTGGTCCCGGGCACGTTCCACTTGTGTCCGGACAGAAAGGAAGCACACTTCTCGCCCATCCTCACCGGCAGGACACCTCTCCTGGGTCGACCCAGACCGTCAGCTCCTGAGGCAGACCCAGGTCTTCGTAACGGACTGAGCTCCGTTCACATGCCTGCAGCAGAACCGGGTCCTGAAGCTGGACCCTGTTCATCCGTAGACACCTGAAGAAACAGAAAGAGAGTGAATGTTTATATTACAAGTTAGTTTTATCACGTAATGGTCACCATTTCTTGCAAAAAAAAAAAGTGATAAAAATAAATCTAGTTGCATTTACCCTGCTCAGAGTATGAAGAATAAGAACGACTTAAGTTGAAAATGAAGTATTTTAACATGGCTCTAACCTCAGTTTGTCAACCAAGCTCATAGCAACAGTGGTCAAAAGTACTTTCTTCACATTCAACATTCCTGACAAAGCAAGGATTTTCAAGATCTTTTCATGGTCAGATTTGTCTGAATCCTGGTCTGACTGAAGACTTGTGCTGGAGATCTGAGCCTGAAGAAAGTCTGGGACCATTTCCCCCCTCACTGACCTGTAGGCCTGACCCCGTGCCGGGACGCTCGGGTGCCAGTGGTTCTTGTAGTTCTCGAAGAGAGACGAGGTGAGAGCAGCAGCGAAGCGTTCTCTGCTGTCGTTGTCCACACAACCGTATCTCTTCACCAGGCGCGCCACGAAGAAGACGGCGGCGGCGATCTCCTCCTTCATCTCCGCTCACTTAAAAACCAGTACTGAAGATAAAAGGAGGTCCGACTGAGACCGACCCGCTAAAAGGAACTGCAGCAGAGAAGTTCCTGAGGCCTCACTGGAGTAAAAAAAAGTGCTGCAGGTGGAAGGTTCCAGTGGAAGCTGATGGAAGTGAAAATCAGCTGTGAGGCTGGAGAGCACACCTGAGGTCACTTACCTGATGAGCGGGCGTGAAAAGAAAGAAAGAAAAAAAATATATATATATAATATATATTGAAATATTTGAATGTAATGTTTAAAAGCATGTGATAAACCTTGGTTAATTTTTTTGCAAAGCATTTGGCAGTCAAAAGAAAGTAGATATTATAATTTATTATAAATTATAAATCTTATTTTGAGAATACAAGTCACAAAACGTATGGCGCAGGGGCCACATCAGGTCTCCTGACTCTCGCTGTCCAATGTGTTTTGACAAGTCACTTTAGAGAACGGAGCCTTCCTTCAAGCAGTGTGCACCCATGTCGAGATTTTCACCCAATACAGTGCTACCTCAGTTCTCGACCACAATCCGTTCCAGACAGCCGTTCGAGAAGCGAATTGCTCGAAATCTGAATGGATTTTTCCCATTACAATGAATGGAAGAAGAAATAATGCGTTCCAAGCCTTAAAAGAGGCTTTTGTAGGAGTGAATGTAGAGTGTCTGCTGCAGGTGGCTGTTCCTCTATGTGTGTGGCCGCTGCATGTGGGAGGGGTTGCCGAGTGAGTGACGTCTCTCCAGAAGTGAAGAGGTGCCCGGTGCGTGTCCAGCTCTGAATGTGCGCTTCTGTGCAGTTTGGCTGTGACAAAGTCATAAACCAAGTCACTTAGCTCTGTCCCAGACTCGCCTCATCCCTGTCCCAGCTCCAGCCCACAACAGGACATCAAACCCTGGAGTGAGCGCTCCAGCACCTCCCCTGTGACACTCTACCACGGTCCAGTGCAGAGACAGTTTTACACCTCAATATGAATAAAAAACAGTCAGTAAATGTAGCTAACGGGACACGTCTGCATACAGAGGCTGCGTTATACACAATAACAAAGCGCGTCGTGCCTCAGCTGATCGGTCCACGCACGTTATGTTTCTTCCGGCTGTATTCGGGGGCGTTCAAGTTCTGGATTTTCATTCGAAATCCGAAGCAAAAAAATCTCCAAATTTTTGGTCGAACTCCAATTTGTTTGAAGTCCGAGACGTTCGAAAACCGAGGTACCACTGCATATTGCCTGTGGTTTAGCCATGGCTAACATTAGATAGCTAGCTAGCATTGATGGTACATAACTGGACACCTTTTTTTAGCTATTGAAATATTATTAAAACCATGGCATTTCAACTTATTGGTCTGCCTGAGTCTGCCATCCTAGATAGCTTTCCTGAACATGAACAGGAAGTTTTGAATCAGATCAGTAAAAGAAACCAAAAGAAACAATCACGTTCTGCAAATGTATGTTTTTTCTTCATTAATGACTAGCAGAAAAGGGTACTGCAGCCATCAATGCTAGCTAGCTAGCATTAGCTGTGGCTAACCCACAGGCAAACTTCTGTCTGGACACGAAGCAGCCCGTTGTTTCAGAAAGCTGTTCGCGTCACCACAGCGACATCATATGGTGCAGTGGGAACTTCCGTCTTTGGATTTCCGCGATGAGACAACAAGGTCTCCAGGTTTCTAGATGTCTCTCATCACCCACCGTCATGTGATGTCATCAGAGCAGCCTGATCAAAGCGCCCTCCAGATTATTTAAAGAGCAGCTTAGATCCTTACTCAGATCTTTCTCCATGTCTTCTGACAATTTGAGGCTCTTTGCTGACTGTGCAAAAGTGAACATTATTCGGTGGAGGGGATCCAGACCAGAGAGGTGATCATGGACGAGTCTCAGCTGATGGTGCACGCGGTAGTCAAAGTCCCCTTGTTCCCGTCGTTCGACATCATCGTGCGGTCTCTGCTCAAGCAAGTGGCGGAAGCGCCGCCGGACAAGGTGGACCGTGGCGGTTTCGGCGACGCCTGTACGTCTCTGGTGGCGCAGACGTGTCTGCAGCTGGTGCCAGTGTCCTGCTCCACGCTCATCGAGAATCTGGCGCCGCTGACGGCGTACTGGTGCAAAAAAGCCCTGAAGCTGTTCGACAAGGTGCCGCCGGAAAAGTGCTTCTTCGGTGTCCAAAAGAAAGACATCACTGTCCTCATGAAGAAGGTCCTGCTGGAGTATCTGGTGAAGGTCTGTCAACGGAAGAAGTTCGAAGGCTGCAGCAGCTTCTACGCTCTCATCCACATGGTGGCGGAAGAGGTGACCAAGAAGGTCAACACCCACCTGGCGAAGACGGTGCTCAGCTGCGACCTGCTCAACAGCGAATGCCAGTGCATCCCTCTGCCCACCCTCAACGTTCTGATCCACCAGCTGGCCAGCACGGTGCGTTGCTGGAACCTGGGCAAGTGCGAGTGCCCGCTGTTGATGAAGGCTGCGTGCGAGGCCACCCACCCGGTCGCGACCGCGCAGCTGGACAAGAGACGGCTATGTGTGAAGCTGGGGATCTTCGAGGTGACCTACACGTCTTCTGATGCGCACATCATGCACATACTCTCCTACATCACCGACTTCACCTACGCCTGTAACCCGGATGTGACCAGCCCGGTCTGGTTCCAGCAATCCAGCAACACGTCTGAGCGCAACACACACCCCAGTGTGGAAGACTGTGGCGTCTTAGAGGCAGTGAATCAGGAAGTCGCGGTCCAAGAGAACCCTCCGTCACCTCCTCCAGCGAGTTACCCCGACCAGGCAGAGGCGGTCGTGGAGGACGTCTCAGTGGAACCCAATAACAGCCGAACACCAGACGTCACTCCTGACGCGGCTCCTCCGCAAGAAGACGGCCTGAAGGTGGACACCGAGGCTCCACTAAGTCCCACACGGATGACGGAGCTGGACAAGAAGCACGAGGTCGTCATCTTGCTGCTGGTCGGGTTGCTTCTTCTCACCCAGGAGAAGGCTCAAACCTGGCTGTCGCAGGAGGAGTCCGACTCCGCCATCAACAACCTCTCCAGCAGAGTCAAGCTCTACACCGCCCGCTTTGAAGACATCACCATCAGCTCCAAAAAGTCAAGCGTGGATAGGACCAAGAGGAGACTGTTCGACTACTTCTGCAAGTTCTACACTTCTCCCCGGGAGCTCCTGCAGGCGCTGATCTCACAGGACCAGAAGACCATCACGTTCATTGTCACCGCTCTGATGACTCAGCTGGTCTTGTGGTCCTCAAGACGGCGAGGGCCGGTGGCTAGGTGCTTCTCACGGGTCGGGAAAGCTCTCAGGAGGTCCTTCAGGGCCTGTCTCAAGACCCAGTGACGACTTGCTGTGTAAATAAACTTGTATCAAGGAGACTCTATTCCTTTCATCGTCCTCGTCACCTCGTGTCAAGGCTTGAGGAGCAAACTGATTCTGTACATTCAGGGGGAGCAGGCACTCGCAGTCCCGAACACAGGCGCGTGTCGGAATGTGTCTTGAGAACTGGAAGGGGATCCAAAGATCCTGAGCATGAGGGTACCAGACGGTCCTGCCATTTTCTGATGGATGTCTTTGGCAAGGGTGACCAACGCAGGAGCGCCTCCACCGGCCTCCATCACTGTGGCCGTCGACATCACCTGTGCTCCACGCGCTTTCATTGACCTAGCAAAGCCTGCATGACCAGCTGGAAGCCAAGAGTCTGTCTCCTCCTTATCAGGGACACAGACGCTCTAGTCTGTGAGGAGACACTTTTAATGTTGGGTTGATGAACATCTGGAGGCAAAACAGAATGATTCCCTCCATCCATCCTCTATGACTCTGAGGTCAGATCGAGGGGGCAGCAGAGCAAAGACGCAAGAACTTCCCACTCTCCAGAATCACACTAGATAAGTGTGTCCTGGACCAGCCCTGGGCCTCCTCCCAGTTAGACAGACCTGGAGTCCAAGGAGGCCTCCAAGTAGAGCCTCCTCTTCTCTTGGAGGAGCAGAGGTTCTATGTTCTATATTCTACTAGGTGCTACCATCCTACTACTCCTGAATGACTGAGCTCCTAGAGAATCCAGAGAGAAACTCTTCTACCAGCTTCTTGTGTTTGAGAGCACCATCCTGCCAAGTTGACCAGAAGGTTAAGGAGTAGTGTCCTCTGAAAGGGTCGCAGAGGTGTCATTTTGGGTGTCTTTACGCGCCATGCCTTTGGTGAAGGACCTAGCAGGAGTGACGTCCCACCAACATGTGAAGTCATGGACTGGATATGGAGTGATAACAGAGACGTCATGTAAAATTCCTTTTTTTTAATTGAAGAGTAAAAGTGTCAACACATATCAAGACGTCTGAAAGAAAGAGGGTTTTTGTCTGCTACAATCCACCCCAAAGAATCACTCGCATGAAAGTCCAAGTCAAATATTTCTCAAAATAAATGGTTCAGAGAAGATCCATATTTTGATCAAAGTCTTATCTGCACGATGCAAAATGTGCAAATGAGCGAAGCGCGCACACACAATGTTTTTGGAGTGTTCGAAGACAAAACCTTTCTGCCACTCTCAGTAAAACCACATTGGTATCTGCGTCCACACGACCGCACCTGGATGGTGAGCTGACTCTGCAACCTGACCTTCTTTAGGGTGTTGGTTCTGAGGTACAGATGTGGGACTTTTCTTGAGTTGTGTAGTTGTTGCACTTGACTGGTGGTAAGCAGGCCCCGTGTGACTATAGCTAACAGTTATGAAGCGGATCCTGACCCACAATATTGGCTGACTATGACAGCGGGTACTGTGGGCTTTGACTTTGATCTGTTGGCAAACTTGACCAGGTGACAGAGACAACACTGATCTTGCGAGATACATAGTCCACCCCCGTGTTTTGTCACCAACACTTGAACGTTTGTAGATGACTGGGACTAAACTGGAAGCTGCTGCAAACTTCATGTAGGATCTGACTTCTTTACATTCAAAGGTCAAGTGCAGCAACACCTGTGGAGTTTCACTGAGAGCAGCGCCCCCCCGTGGGCCGGCATGGACGCAGCACCTTCAACTCTCGCTCGGCATTTGTGATGTAAAAGAACATAAAAGCTGCAACTAAAACACATTTTGGCACCACCCTCCGCTCCACATCGAGCCTCAAACATGAAGATAAAGCCGGAGGCTCTTATGTGCACGTGGACACCGTGAGCACACCCGCGCCGGAGTGTGAGGATCAAGCCTTGTTCAGGACACCAGCTAAAAAAAAAAACACTGACTGCAATAAAAGCTTGTTTTGGTTGAGAGAGCCGCCTCTCCATCAGCACCAACCAACACCAAATCATTGATCAATAAATACAGCCGAAGCTCATCCAGTCAAACACACCTTCAACCTCATAAATATCCAAACTGATCTCTTGAATAGTTCTGCCAGACTTTCAGTCATTTCTAAAAAATAAATAGCATTACTAAACGGCTGGTAAAGTATTTGTAAATAAAAGTGTGGGGCCATGTGAAGACATCTTCTTATCAAATGTCGTCTTTTGTTCCACGCCAGTGACGAAAGACTCTTCATGTGTGACTGGGACTAAGAACAGTGAAAACAAATCTGACACTGGAACAGCAGTTAGGGGAAAACGAAATAAAATGGGAGGAAAAAATGGCAAGAGTACACAAGGAATAAACAAAGGAAATAAAAACTTCACATGGCCTGAACACGACCAGAACATTCTGAGACTCGACTCTTAACAAAACCAATCGCCTATCAATAAATGGACTTCAGAGAGGTGTTTTAATGACTCCCTCTCCTCAGAGTCAAATCTGTCTCTCAGCTCTTCTCCCAAACGACTAACAACATGATCACATGACCCGCCACCTGTGATCCAAAAGGCTCCACATGGAGGAGCTACTGAGTCAAAATATGATCCCACATCCCTTCCCTTCTCTCAGACCTTGGCCTCTGACCTCTGATGACCCGTGTCGCATGACCGTGGTAAATTGAAACAATAAAGGGCTTAACAGTTTCTTCCATAAGTCAAACCAATGATTCGTTCGTCTGCCTTCAGCACCATGACGTGACCTCATGACCTTCGTCGTAACAAACACTTAGCTGCCAGTGACTGAACCTCTAATCTGTGCAAACCAAAGTAGATTTTCCCAAACACAAAAAGCCAACACAGGATTTTGGACAAGCGTGGGCAACTGATACTGGATTGTATCATTGCTATTGATTTAGGGGGTATGGGGGGCTGTTTGATCATGACCCCCCGTGACCCCGTACAGTCCAGCAGATGCGTGAAGTTCCCGCGTCGGCTAGAAGGGGAGCTTCTTCAGCTGCTCGAAGGTGATGAAGAACTGAGGGTGAGTTGAGGAAGACGGACATGAGAACCACAGAAGGCCATTGTTTACTCTGACTGCAGTTGTCTCCACCCTGCCTGCACTCTCTTCTTCACCTTCCACCACCCCAAACTTTCCCACTCTCTCATTTCACTCTGAAAGGATACGATGATGTTCCAGGGTCCGAGTCTCAGCCAGTTGGGCCAGAAACCTTTATAAAGAGCGAAGAATCCCTCATTCTTCCACGTCTGCATCACTCCGTCCAGCGTTCCTTTATACATGGGCCCTCCGCTCAGGACGCGCTGGTTCATCATGCGGGTTCGGACCACGTCCACAGGGTTGGACGCCAGCGCCCCCGCCAGGCCGCATGAGAAACTGGAACTGCACGATGTTGAGCAAAGAGAGACAGGGTCATAATGAGGCCCGGCATCCAGCTGTCTCATCCTCAGCAACTCACATGAAGTGCGTCAGGATTGTGTCTCCGAAGTGGCCGGAGCGGAGAAGGTGCTTCTTGGTGATGTCATAGACAGGAAGCTCAACCCCGACGACGATCGCGGCCCGCTGCGCTGTGGGAATGACGCCCTGCGACGAAGAGATCAGAAACAGATCAGAGAGCTTCCTGAAAGAGCCGCGCACACCAGCTTCCACTCACTCGCCACAGGCCTCGGGTGCCTTCTGTCTGGTAGATGTTGATGAAGTTGGACATCATGCTTCCCTGCAGCAGACTGCCCTGCGCCTGCATCCTGATCTGAAACACCAGAGTCGCATTTAAGTTTTACTACTTATTTTACGTAGCTAACTTTGAACTTATTTTCTTTTGGGACCTGAATGCAACACTTTTTTTGATGTGAATTGCTCGTGCTACATACAGTCGCTTGCTAGTTAGCTTAGCATTCCCTGTGTTTCATCAACTACTGACAAACAGCTGAGGAAAACCAGAACTACTCCAACTATCTGAGGTTGAATCAAAGGGGCGGCAGCCTGAACAAAGAGGCCCAGAGCCTCCTCAACTGTCTTCTCTCGAGGAAGCAGAGGTGCTACTCTGAGTCTCTCCTGGATGACTGAGCTACTATGTCTAAGAGAGAGTCCACACAGTCGGTGCCAACAAAGCTAGTGACCAAATGTGAAGGTAGGAATGGCATCATAATCCTGTGGCCACTGAGAGAAAGTGTGTGCATTTACGTCAAGCACTGACCACTGGAGTAAGTCCAAATTTCCTGGCTAATAATAGAATTTTTATTTGACCTTCCACCACGTTAGATTAGACTAGACTGCCTTCATTCTCAGGCCCCTCCCCTGCTGCCAGCATCACGTCTGTCTGTCACTGGCGACACAGATAATGGCCAGACGCAGGCTATTAGAGCGGCGAACGTCTAAAAGGCTCCCTGCCAGCCGGACCAGGCTTCAGAGGGACACAAATGGTTTCATCCATCATCTATTAAGGAACATAAAAGCCATAAAGTCAGGACGAGTCACCTTGAGGACGTCGGTGGGGTTGGCCAGCGAGGACGACAGCACGCCCGACACCACGCCGCAGAACACGTTGATGACCATGGTCTCGTCTGACAACAAAGGAGCGTGAGGATTGTGGGGGCGACGGTAAACAAACAACTTCACATCATAGCCAAACACTCATGTAGCCACGCAGCTGTTTAATGGAGGCCATTAATCACGCGAGAGGATGGCTTCCCCGTCCTGATGTTTCAGGCTCTTAATGCTCTGATAAATGTTTTAGCATTCAGGTCTGGAGAACAGACTCCTGACTCCTCACTTCAGTTATGATAATGATAGAACGGAGGAGTTCAGTGTTTTCTACGTGGACCTCACCTTCAGGTCGACTGACAAACAGCCTCTTCAGAGAGTTGTAGGTTCCAATCTTGATGGTCCCGTAAGAAGCTTGTCTCAGCAGTGCAGGGGAAATCCTGAGGAAGGGAGGAGCAACACACAGGAGATGAAGACAGTCAACAGCCTTATAATGCTTGAGGGGAAGACTTGTTTATCAGCGACGACAGATCAAGATATTAGCACCGTCATCTGAGGGTCGCAATGGAGCCTTTGTGTGTGCTAGACTCCAAGTTCTCATAAGAACTAAAAGAGTTTGAAAGCTGCTGAACGCATGTGGCTATGGAAACCAAGTGAGCATCAGCAGTGATACAAGGAAGAGTTGAAGGACGAGCTCCTCACCCAGAGTACAGTGCACGGATGCCCTCTTCCTTGCCGATCCTGAAGAGGGCGTGGAACATGCCTCGGTACCTCACCTCCGTGTACTGGGACTGTCCTTGCACTTGCAGTCGGGTCTTTGTCAGGTCGATGGGGAAGGTACCTGAAATGTTGCAGGGTTAAAGTCAGGGATTTTTTTTCCAACATGGGGGGAGTTTAGAGCAGTTTTTGTCAACATGTAATGCTCATCGCTTCCTCGCCGTTGGTGGAGGAGAACCCTGCATTTTAGGGAGAACACACAAAAATGGATGGTTCGGGAGCAGTCTACATGAAAAGCTGTGAACCATCAGAGTGAGCCCAATTCTGGTCCAACCAGAACCACCAGAACAGGCTCTAGAACTGCAGAGGCACCTCATCCTGTCCTGCAAGCATGAGGAGGCCGTGCTGGAGCGTCAAGTCCCAGGTAAAGCGTCCCAGACCAAGCTCATTCAACCATTGAAAACCACCCTATCAGGCAAAAACAACCGTGATTTCAGCGATTATGGGTCCTATATTAAATGTCTTGAAAGTCATTGAATTTCCTCACAACCTCAAGTATCTAGTGATGGAATGAAAGTTGAGGTGGAAAAAGAAAATCATTTTAATCTCTGGTACACCAGAGAAACCGAAACAGAAATGCTACAAATAATTCCTGCTTGTCCTGCATCACCATCACAAAGCTGGTGAGAAGACAACAGGAAACTGATAACAGACATCTGAACTACCAAAAAAAAAAAAAAAAAATGATTTCCTTGTCTCTCCAGGAATCCACCTGTTTTTCATGACAAGCAGGAATTCAATGTAAATGAAATGCACACTGTGTTGGAGCCAACGCCCAGAGGAGGCATCATGAGAGAATTTGAAAATGTTGCTTGACCCACACAATTTTAGCTCAAAATTTTATTTGTTATCCTCAAAAATACGTCTTATTTCCACAGTCACATAACGTTGTGCTATACTATATTAAAATCACTTTCAATTGACGTGCAGATATTTCGATGAGAACTTTGTGAATGAATGTGAAATGCAAACGTTTGTTACTGACCATGAATACAGTAGAAATATTGATCGTGAAACGACTCGATTGTGTCGCTTCACACTTAAATAACAGGACATAAGGAGCAACATTATGCACATCAAGTCATTACACTGTCATATCACAGTCTGTGACTGAATAATAATAATTCAGCTGTTATTGAGACACTGTTTTATTGCTTTTTTATGTTTTGATCAGAGATGATTTGGACGCTATAAACGCTTAAATCTGAGCAGGTAAAAAAAAAAAATCTGACTGACATTCTTGAATGCTGAATTGGCCTCTTAGATCTCTGGATCAAATGCAATAGCGTGCTCCATGAATAAATGATAGCTGGCGTGGTGCATCACGTACCGAATTCTGCGACAATCGAGGCCATTCCTCCGTAGATGAAGGGCTTCCAGTTCAGGTTGCTCATCTCCGCGGCGGCCGCTGCGGCTTCCACCTGCTGCAGCCTCGCTAGGAACAACAGCAGCACACCGAGGCAGAGGTCAAGGCAAAGCTGCCACCGAGCACACTGAGTCATGGTGAGGGGTCGCTAGCCGGAGATGCTACTGCTCGGCGAGGCTCCTCAGCATCAGCATCCACACGAACTGCGCCGGAAAACGACGCGCTGCCGAAGCCGGGGACCGCCGAGGCTGGCGTCATCTTTGTTGTGGGCTCGTAACGCGCTGCAAGACCTGTCAGTCTAAATTCTCAGCGATCCGATTGGCCAACGAGCCGGTGGGCGGGGTTAAGCGCTGACATGGCGTCCAATGCGAGCAACAGTATCACGAGAATCACATTTAGCTTTTCATGACCGTAAATTTCAAAATGACACCAATGACAAAAACAATACACGTTTCGAGGGATACCGCGAGACAGACCGGGGAATTGACTTATTTTCGATGTCATTGTAAACTCCGTCATGCTAACGGCTAGCGCTGCTAACACTAAAGAGGTCGCTCATTCGCTGGTTAACAGGTTCACAACAGAGTGACGACAGAAAAACCCGCCAAGTCACGAACCTGTGCAGTCGAACTGGACAAAACACCGCTATTCCGACCGCTTCCCCATGGCAAGAGTTGCACTCTCAGAGAGTAAAAGGGAGAAAAAGTTCAGCCGCTGCTATCATCCGCGTAAGCTAAAGTCAAACGCGTCTTTGTCATTTCCGGTCTACCTTTCAAAATAAAACAGTAAAACGCCTGCTTACCGGAAGTGTATAATTCCAGCAAAGGGAAAAAGGATTGAAAGGTCTGTTGAAGTCATTTTATACATACATTCAGCTAGTAGCTTGTTGGACAGTATCTGATTTTATGAAAGCAAAATGATTTACTGTAGTGTTCCTGTGACTTTCCCCACAGTTTTAACTCACTGGTAGTAAAGTGAATTCAGGTCAACTGGGGGCTAAAACAGGACCACATATTGATTGACGAAGCTCCAGATCCATTTGTATGACACAGGAAGTTCGGAGGAACGGTCACGGAGCATCTTTATTGCCACACGTTTCCACCGATCCCTTATCGGCTCTCGGCTCTGCTGTCGTCAGCGTGGCTCTGGCTGAGGGCGTTTGGACTGAGCAGCAGGAACAGCCTCATCCTGCCGATGATGTTTGTGTGTGAACTCTGGTGGAAAATGGCTCCATCAGCCCAACGAGCCGTCTGCCCTGGTTAGACTTTAACTGTCGAGCCTTGGGAAAAGGTCGGGCTGATCGACAGTAAAATGCCTGTCATGAGGTGTCAGTGGTTTAGTGACCATGAATACAGTAGGACTTCTCACCATAGAGAGCAGCAGCAGCTCTACTCTGGGTCTCATGGGTCGCCCTCTTCGTCCAACACTGTCTCTCCTCTCCGCGTGTCTGAAGCCGTGTGACCTCTCCCAACTTCCCAGCGTGAGCTGTTTGTCAGAAGTACTCGGATCTGAGCCTCTCAAGTCACTTCCAGTGGCAAACTCAGAATACAGAACATGTGACTCTACACTCTGTGACAAAGTGCTTGAGACAGATGAAACAGGTGTTTCCTTTGAAGCAGGTGAACGGCGTGTGTGTTTTCCCTGGGAGTGGTCAGGCGTGATAATCTCCTTCCTGCTCTCTGCATCTGTGTGAGGGAGAAGGATGAGCCTGGGCGTTATCGGACCTGCCACCCCACAGATGCCGCACATCATCATGAGGCTGTGGAGGAAAGACTCATCCTTCTTGGGGCTCAGCGTGGAGGAGCACCAGTGAGGATGACGCTCCGCTTTGAGCATCATGATCCACACTGAAGCGCTGACATCTGGCTGCAGCTCGGAGCAACATGAGGCCACTGGAGATGGGCTTCATCCTGACCGCCATCTCATGCCTCCTCATCACCACCAACCTGCTGGTGGCTGTCGTCCTCTTCAGGATCCTGCAGAAGAAGAGCAGCCAGAGCTGGTGCTTCGTCCTCAACCTGGCGCTGGCCGACACTCTGGTGGGCGTCGCTGCCACGGGACTGGCCACGGAAGACTTTAAAAACAACGTGACAAGCCTCCACTGCGACCTCCGGGCCGATCCCGGCTCCAACTCTACGCCGGCCGCTCCGGGAAAGTCCCGCTGCCTGATGCGAATGGCGTTTGTGATGTCGCCCTGCACGGCGTCCATCTTGTCCATGTTCCTGATCTCCCTGGATCGCTACGCCGCCATCAAGATGCCGCTGCGCTACTCCCAGCTGTCAGGCAAGGCCACGGCCGCAGGCTCCCTCTTCCTGCTGTGGAGCTGCTCCTTCATTTTGGGATTCTCCCCAGGTCAGGTCTCTGAATCACATCCATCACACCTGAGTGGGAACTGTGACCCCCAAAATCTTCTTTTTTCTCCCTGCAGTCATGGTTCCACAGCTGCAGACGGTGGGCTACAGCGGCGTGTGTGCCTTCTTCTCCGTCATCTACCCAGCAGGCATCATCGTCGTCTTCAGCGGCTGCTTCTTCCCGGTCCTCTCCATCTTTGTTTGCATCTACCTGGACATCCTGAAGATCGCCTGCAGCCACCAGAAGCAGATCCTGAGGATCCGCCAAGCTGGCTCGCGAACGTCGGACAGCGCCGACCCCGGAGGCTGCCACCAGCAGGACGGGAGGCGCTACTGGAGCCACGTCAAAGCCCTGAAGACAGTCGCCATGTTGGTCGGCTGCTTCTTGCTCCTGTGGTGTCCGTTCTTCGTGGGTTGCATCGTGCAGCTTCTGTGTAAAAAATGCAAACTCATCAAGGTGCTGGAGAACTACCTCTGGCTGCTCGGCCTCAGCAACTCGCTCATCAACCCGTTGGTTTACGCCTACAGACAAAGAGAGGTGCGGATGGAATTAGCCGCCATGTTCTGTTGCTCTTCAGCACTCAGAGCGAGAGGAGACACCCAACAGCCTGGACAGGCTTAAGATGCTACCATGAACCTTGGTCCTCTTGGACCCAATACTACAGACAACCTGCTTTCACAGCGAGGGAAACAGCATGAAGCATTTTTTTCGGACTCAGGCGCTGAAATCGGTCTTGTAAGTCGTTTATTGTCGGCACTAGTGGACTGAGTTGCGCTAAGTTAACACTCAAGTCAATGTCCGCTATCTATTTCAGTTTATTTACCAAAGTATACTGTCGATATACCTAGCTAAACCCCAACCCTTATCTCTAACTGAACACACTGTTGTCAGCTAGCCATTTTATTAGACAATTTCATTGTATTAGCAACGTAACACCCACTTCCTGCCGACACGCCACGATCCTGTACGGTGCGACATGACTCAACATGTCAAACATCATCGCCGGCAGTCGATCTTTTGAAGGATCGGAATCAGAGTCAGAATCAGAATAGGACCCATATTTTCAATACAAAAACTCCTATTCAAGAATTAAGAAATAGAGAGAACACACTACGACTGAATACTAATATACACTAAGCGCTAAGGTCACAATAGAATAGAATAGAATAGAAGGACCATCTGAGCATATTTACAGTGTATACACATTAAGAAGAATTCCAGGCTATAATACAATGGTGTTGTCAGTATGGTTATTGCAGTAAAAGAGCAATTGCGCCAGGGACACTAGTTGTACAGACCATATTGTCACTCTGAAGCTCTTGTCTGTCTGTAAAGCTCAGCGTTCCAAATACAGTTTTATTATCTTGGGTCAGTCTTTCTTCAACTTCTTCACCCTTTTGCCTTTTTCAGCTGAAGGTGCTCGATTCCTGATGTGGAACGCATTTTGAGACTCCAGTTTAATGAGAGTTTTACCCTCTTTTTCTGTGGCGATGCCAAAAACAAACTTCATAGTGGTCCAGTAATGATGCCCTGAATGATGTCACTTCCTGTAGAGGAAGTGGTGAGTCATGAGTTCTCTGTCTGTGCTGTTCATTGGAGGCTCAGTGAAAGAGATAGATAGATGGATAGATTGCCTCTGAACCGTCAGCACTTGGCCTCGTGTCCTCACGCAGTCCGGTTTATTGCCTGTGATTTAGTAGCATCGAGCAGATGGTTTGATTCATCTCAGGTAATCTCATGCGGTTGGAGTCGTTCATGGGAACTTCCTCCTCCTTCTTCCCTGAGGATGTGGACGAATGTTTGCAGGGGCTGGATCAGCTAACATTTGCTTTGGTGTGATATGCAGCAGGACCACTGATAGAGAAGACTCAAATCCAGGTTGATGGCACTTGTGCACACAGTCCTAGTTGTGTCGCAAAAAGTTATTATTGGACTATTGGATTATTGAATTTTATTCAGTGTTCGTGAGCATTTTTGTCTATTTTTGGCATGATGTTTTGCTGTCATGGGCCAACAATTTTAAAAATGAAATTCAACAAATTCAAAAACTATATATATATATATATATATATATATATATATATATATATATATACGTTTATTTATTTTTGCTTGATGAGTTGTTGTCATGGGCCAACAATTTAAAAAATGAAATTCAAAGCAAAAATAAATACATTATATATATATATATATATATATATATAAAATTTATTTTTCTTTTTTTGGTTGGCAGTAGAGGTCGCTGTTTCTGAGGGTCCATTGTGGAGACAAAAACTACAGCAGACGAATAAATCAAACATTTATTGACAAACAAAAATCAAACATACAAGATCCTTATTGACCGACGTTCGCTTCACAAAATGAAAATACTACATCTACAAGTATTGACTAGTATTTACATGCAGCGGGCAACCGAAACATTATGACCGCTGACCTAATACAGTGTATACAATTGGTAGAGTGACCTGGAAGTGTAGCTTGTGGGTTACAACAAGAGAAAAACAGCGATGTGCTGTAACTGTGAGGTAGATGAGCTTCAGTGTGTGTGTGCGTGTGTGTGTGTGTGTGTGTTAGCTGCGCTGCTGCTTCTTCTGTGTCCTCATGGGGCTGAAGAAGGGGTGCCACAGCGCCTCCTCCAGGGTGATGCGCCTGCAGACGTCGTACTCCAGCATGCAGGAGATCAGGTCCAGCAGCTGGCGTTCGTCCTCACTCGCCCTCTGCAGGTACTGCTGAGAAACGCACATCTGACATCACTTCCTGTTTCCGTCAGCCGCCCCCAGCTGAGATTTACCTTCAGAGGTTTGCAGTGTTTCCTGACGTAGTCGTCCGACTTGCTGCTCTCGTCCCAGTCCAGACGGCCGTCGCCGCTCACGTACTGCTGCTTCCTAAACGCAAAGTCTCGCAAATGAATCTCTCTTGGATTCAGCTTGTGCCTCGTTCAACTCTCAGCTTGTAAGTGACGTCCTTCCCATCATTGGGAATCGGTGCGTGTTACCTGGTCTGTTTGAGCAGGTGTGGCGGTATTGGGCCCAGAACTCTCTCCATCATGGCCAGATGTTCTTTACTGTCGTGCGTCTGTGAGAGAGAGAGAGACCAAGGAATGTTCCAGAAATTCAGAATTAGAATTACAATGGGGCAGTGTGTGTGTACCTTGCATAGCTAAACTTGTGGGGACCAATTCTGGGAAAGACTCCTCCATTTTGAGAGACTCTGCAAGTTCAAGCCTCATTTTGAGGATGAAAACTTCTAAATAACTGTATGTTTGGTTGAGAGTCCTGGTTAAGGTTAGCCATGTGTTTTGCTCAAGTTAAGGATGAGAGGCTGGGGAAAGGGTTATGTCAATGAGTGGTCCCCACAAACATAGAAATACAAACGTGCGTGTGTGCTTACCGGGAAGAGTGTGCGTCCGAGGTAGTACTCCATAAGAACACAAGCCAAACTCCACACATCACATGACTGGTTCCAGCCCAAATCTGTCAAGGCCAAAGAAAGACGTGACAAACTAGCATCTGTGTGTTTGAGGCTTGTGTGAGAACCTATGTCTGTGTGTGTAGTTGTTGAACTTGTGTCTCTATATGTGTGTGTGTGTGTTGTGTGGGTACCGAGTATCACTTCAGGAGCTCTGTAGTGGCGTGTGGACACCAGGGACTCGTGGTGTTGATGGTCAAACGTGGCAGTTCCGAAGTCCACCACCTTAACGTCTATCTGCTTCAGCTTCCTCTGCTCACACCTCTGACACACACACACACACACACACACACACACTGAGTCTGGTCCAAAGCAGCCGTGTCAGCACTCCGGCTGGGTGTCCGTACCATGTATCGGTCGTACTCCAGCTCGTAGTCGGAGCAGACCAGCAGGATGTTCTCGGGCTTCAGGTCCGTGTGGGTCAACTTGTTTCTGTGCAGGACTGGAACACAAGGTCCCGTCAGAACGTCGCATCACACAGACCTGGGTCACGGGACACTCACAGCAGACGGCTCTGAAGATCTGGAACGCCATGTGTCGGATCTGCTCCACGCTGAAAGGCAGGTACTGGTTCTGCCGCAGGAACTCGAAGGTGCTGAGGCCAAGCCGCTCGAAGACCATGCAGACGTGTCCTTCGTGCTGGAACCAGTCCAGCATCCTGACGCAGGCGCTGCCAACAAACAAGGGGTCAAGATGGTCCACCCTCGCGCCACCACTCATCTCCACCCTCTCCCTCACTCACAATCTGTTGTCGTCGTCCAGACCGTTGATCTCCTCCAGAACCGCGATCTCAGACTTGGCCACCTCGGTGAAGCACTCGATGTTTCGGACGACCTTCACCGCCACGCGCTCGTCCCTGCAGAAGATGAGATGACAGTTGAGCTCCTCCTCCTCCCCCGAAACCACGAGGTCTTCTCTCACTTGTGCCGGTCGATACACTCCAGAACTTTCCCAAAAGCTCCGGCTCCCAGCAGAGACACCACCTCATCTGTCAGTCACAAACACCGAGTCGCAATTCAGAGCATGTCTGAGGCATCAAAAGGCCGGTGAGTGTGATGTGGTTCAAGAACATCATGAGCACATGCCAGAGAAGCAGAACAGAAGAGCCTCTTTGTCGACCTACATCTGTCCTTCAGTAGGAGGCCGACGTGATAGACCAGGTGTCCTTCCTCGTCATCCTCGCAGCTCTTCCTCTCCTCGCTCTTCGGTGCTCCATCATCGCCGTCACTGACAGCTTTGTCGGCGGACTGCGAGGAGTGTTGAGAGGGCGGAGGAGAAGACAGGGGTCAGTGAGGACGCAGAGGGAAGCCTGAGGTTCCTCACACATCCACTGCTCGCTTCTGTCTCTCCGTCAACTTGTTCGACTGTCCAGATTTACTCTTCGGGACAAACATTATTGGTCTAAAACTGGAGCGTTACAGTGGCTGATGTGATGAACAAATCTTTGTCTTGCTCAAGGGCAACTGGAGACATGTTTGTGAGGCAGGTGGGTGGAAATCTTCTTTTTATAGACAGGACAACTGCGAAGGACGGAGAGATCTCACCGAGCGCTCTGTGTCTTCGGAGCTGACGTGGCTGAAGTCGGCCGATTCTCGGTCAGTGTGGAGGTCAGAGTGAGGCTCCGGAACTGACAGAGTCACACACACACACACACACACAGACTCATTCAGAGAAGGACATTAAAAATACCATCCCACTTCTTTGTCCAGGGTGCAGTGGTCAGTAGCCATGTAGAGTGGAGTCTGAGCGGCGACTGAGAGTGGTTGGATTCCATATACTGTATTCATATCTATGTTTACTGAGATAGATTTTATCAGTTTATTTGTGGGTCTTGACTAAAATATTTAAACAGCTTCTGAAAGGTTCTTCTCAATTCAAATTGTTATTATTTTTTCTATTTTATGTGTGATATTACTAACTTTTTACACGCTTTTTTATTTTGCATGAATCCGATATTTAAACTAAATGTACTCACAAGTGAATGGAATTCCACTCGCGGTTGTGAAATGCCGACTCACCGATCCAGAAGTCGTTGTCCTCCAGACCCATGTCGTCGCTGGCTTCACTGGTGTCTGTCGCAGCGCTGAGTCCCCCCCGGTCCAGTCTCTGACCAGAAAACCCAACGTCAATCGTCTTGCATTTCAAACGCTTCAAGAAGAAACCGAGGCGCTGGTTTCCACCTGACTCTCGGCTCACGTTTAAGCGACAGTGTGAGAAGCCAGGAAGAATCTAGAGCCTCTCCACCAACGTCCGAGCCTGTTGTTTGAACATTCCGAGGAAATATCAAACATCCCAGCATCTCCTGCTATTCACAGTCTCCTGTCAGCAGTGTTTCCACAGCTAAACATAGCGTCCGAGCCTCCTGCCCCGCTGCTGGTGACGGCTCTGTCTCCAGGGCTTCCCTGGTCTTCAGGCCAGGGCTGAGTTACGACCCCCCAGCCTGCGAGCTCCCTCTGAGAGGGGCAAGCAGAAACCCAGACAGCCTCTCGGGAGGATTTAGGTCATTAGAGCGGCCATTGGATCTGACATCAGAATAGACCTGAAAACATCCACAACTGTCCTCAGTGGAGTTTTTGAACATTCTTAGATGACTTTGAATGAAGCCAAGTCGCAAGTACAACCTGTAAACTAACACTTCAGTATCGCAATACTTGTTGGCGCGATACTGCGTGAATGTTTTCAGTGCGCTACACAGATATTTAACAACCATAATAATAATTTTTACTTATCTAACTATCTTCGGTCTGTTGTAAAAGATGAGATTTTGTGAGCGAGATACTGTGTTCAAACCCAGTTTGGACTGTTAGCATTAGCGCAAATGTGAAACTACAGATTAGCTTAGCTTAGCTAACATGAAACAAATGGATGCTACGCAGACTAGTTAGGAATGAATATTGACAGTTTCTGCATTATGTGTTTGTGTCCCTTAGAAATGGCACCTGCTGCAAAGTATTACCATGTACCACCGTACATACAGTTCTCCTGCGACACGGACGCAACTACCACTGTCAACATGATTATGTCGGGATGCATAACAACTGTGAGGAAAGTTTGTGGGGAAAAAAAACAGTGTAATTTTTTCATCTATTTTTTAATACCTGTGTTTGTATTCTATTGTTGTCACTATCTAAAACATATTTTTTTTACATTTTATAGCGTGTTTCTTTCTTTGTTTTCTACTTGTTTTTTACTTCAGTCTACAAATGTTGTTATTGTTATCATTATTATTATTTGGAATTAGTTTTTAGTTTCCACACAGAAAACAATGAAACCCAAGCTGTTCTTGCGGTCAGAGATGACCAATCGATTTCGGGACATTAGAATTTTTATGGCGGATATGACCACATAAGGAAGTGAGTCCCTTGATGCTGTAGCAACTCACAAACTTTCCTCCAGCTCGATATTCACTTTTTTTTGTGTTTGAGCATCGTTGCGGTGATTGACGTCGTGACAACTGCGTGTCCACAAGTTTACAGCTTCGGCAGCGAACGTGACGGCATGCGTGTGGATTTCAGCGAGGGCCCCTCGCGCTCGCTGCCCCGCTTCCACAAATAGCAAAGATGCCGCTCACAGTTGGGGTCTGACTCGCCCCGGTGTCGTCTCTGATTCATCTTTTCATCACCTCCTCTTCCTCAGCGAGCGCAGAGCCGCCGCCGCTTAAACACCCGTCACTTTTACGGCCCGGGAGTATTTTCATGTCTTTTATGCGTTTCGTTTTTACCGCCGCTTTAATGAACGTGGGACTCTAGTTGAAGGTCATTGTGGGTGGAGCTGGTCTCAGATGTCAGTCAAACCTTTAAACATTAACAGTTTTATTGGATCTAAATCTGGACTCCTGAACTTTCCAAAGCAGATTTGAGCTAGAAATCTCTTGATGCTGAACTAGCTGGTGTGTTAAGACTGAAATGGACGGAGGGACTTTCATCCAGGAAGCTGAATCAGTCCCCTTGTGATCAGAAAACCTGTGAAGGTGAAAGGTTCTCATCCCCCAGGCAGAGTGGCTGCAGCGTCCGAGTGTAAATCTGGACTCTGGTGCTCCAGCTGACAGCCTCCTCCACTGTTATCACTCACTTAAGCTCCACTAAAGCTCTTGGTTCAGAACCTGCCGTCGGCGTCAGAACCACACGCTGAAGCGGTTGCGACAATAACAACTAAGATACATTTAACTGGGGCTTATGTAATAGTCGGAGGAGTCTAGCATGGTGCCTGTGCATCTTGGAGCATTATTTTTAGTCCTTGTGGGGAAATGTCTGCACGACCTTGGTCCAGACGGAAATACCTGACCAAGATTCCCTCAGTTGTTTGGATCAGTCAGATCACTGGGCGTGTGTGAGTGTGTGGGGGGGCACCTTTCGCCATCCTTGTGAGTACCAAGTCTTGACTTGGCTTACCTTCTTGTGAGGACATGTTGGCCTGTCCTCACAAGCTTTAGAGGGTTCAAACCTCAGTATTTTATTGTAATTGGGTTTCAGTTTGGTTCAGAGTTCTGGTTCAGGTGAAGCATTTGGTTTGGATGGTGAGGTTTAGAGTGAGAGGCTGAGGAAAGGGTTATGTCAATGAGAGGTGCTCACAAAGATTGTATGACAAATCATTGTGTGTGTGTGTCTGTGTATGTGTGGGAGACAATCTTCCAGTTTCTTCCAGTCAATGGAGCGGCACTGTTTGAGAGGTGTAAATCAGGTGGAAAACCCTACGGAGAATTTAGTGTTTTTAAAATAATGATCAGCAACAGTAGGATGGTACATTACCCAGGAGCTCCCTTTACACTGTGACTGTTTGCGAATCTAATTTTACCTTTGTTTGTTTATCATGCATTAATATAATTTTCACAGCACTTTGATTTACACTAGAGTGTTTTTTCCACTAAACAATATATATTTTGACAGTTTTTGACAACAGAAAGCCATGTTCTTCCAGATTTTTGTATTGTATTTGGTAGAGATTTTACAAATAAAATGTGGGTTTGAGAAAAAGTCAAATACGCCTGCAACTAGTTTTTTAAAGCCTGGTGAAACAAGTTCACACAACCATCACACAAGAAAAAAAAAAAAAAAGGTGCTATAGTAGAGTGAATTCACAATTTAGAATATGTGGAATAAAAGCAGATACTTAATGGTCTCTTCTTCAGTAAGAAAAAAAGGCTTTTGTTGGGGCTGATCACATTTTTAGTCACACTTTTACATACGGCAACAGCAGAAGTCTAGCAAGTTAAAAAAATAATAAATGATTTTTTTTTAAATAAAGTAATGAAAGAAGAAAAAAAAATCATTTTTGATCCAGTTGTTGTGCAAGCATGGAAGGAGAATGAGTAATAAAATATAACTATATTTTTAAAAAGCAATAGTTCAAAAACAAGGGGTTCTACTCATAATATCAGCTGAAGATGGATCACAGAAGAAGCTTTTTGACTAGATTTATGGTGGAAATAGAATCTATTTTTCCCTCATTTTACTGCATTTCCAGGCATGAATTGAAGCAGTAAAATATAACATGAAGGTTAGAAGTGAACAGTCTGCTGGTGTGGAGTCCTACCTGCCTGCTGCTGTTGGAGGGATTGTCTTCTTCTGTGTCTGCTCTCAGTGTGTTGGGTCTCCTGCTGCTCTGCTGACTAACCTCTCCTCCTCCTCCTCTTCCTCTTCCTCCTCCAGGAGCAAACGTGAACACGCACTCGCCGGTGCCAAACAGGGAGCGACAGAATTGGTGTCCTGCCATAAAACATAATGTCTCCGTGGAAACCAAGACGTGGACATTCCTGCACACACGGCGGCGGTAAAGCCTTCAGCCAGCTGCAGTGAAAACAGAGCCAGGCCGACCTCCGGCCTGACCCCGCCGCGGCTCCGCTTTCAAACCCGCCCGAGCAACCTTCCCTTTCTCGCCTCCAGCAGATGATGCAGCGGTTTGTTTTATGATTCGGCACACGACACCGCCATATTTCCCGGTGGACCCCATGTAAACAAACTGACTCACGCAAACACGTCTCCCACTGCTAAAAACAGACGCAGTTAGCATCACGCTGCGATAAAACTCAAGAGTCAGGACACTTCTTACACTGAACCCTGACTGAGTCCCACCTCCGCCAAGGTGGACCAGCGATTCTTCTCAACATCCTCCACCAGAACCAGCAGCCCCTTCCCTCCCTGACCCAACACTTGGCACCAGGCTGTCATGGCAGCCTGATACCCGCCGGTCAGCGCGCGGGTCGTCTAACAACTTTAATAAGCTGCTAAAGTTCAGGCGCCGACATCACACTTGGACGTGCCAAAGTGTCGCTCGGCAGTTTACCACCCGCGGCGATGATGAATTCTGAAGACAGGAAGTGGACATGGAAGCGGACGGGGGTGTCGACAGATTGAATAGAAGTGTGTGTACACAGACTCCACTTGACGCTCTGGAGTGGACTTTAGATGTTGAATCTGATCTCCTGCCCGCGAGTCACGCTGGCTTCAGTTTGATAGGCCGGTTTATTGGTCTCTCTCATGAGCTTCAGCTGCACAGGGTCGGGTACGTTCCGTATCATTTCATCCCCAGCCGATTTTTCCAACCGATAATTTTATTAACCATGGATATTTCTGGCGGATTCCCTTTTCAAACTCCCTTAACCTCACACGCCGGTGATCTGACTCATGATGCGTTCAGGCGTCACCTCACATTGGTGGATAAATCTAGAAACAAACTGAAATGATACACTGTTTTTCCTCCTCAAAACATTGCATTTATTCCAAATGATAAGAGTTCTCTTCACTTTCACTTCAATAGGAAAACTTCAGTCAACCAAATAAACAGCTACGCTCAATTCATCTCAACCAGTGGGAGTTTGCCGCCATCGTCCATCCACAATATGGACATGGATCTTTCCAGTGGATTTTGCGTGAAAGGTGTCGGGTGGAATGTTCACGGTGACTTTGACGCGCGCCCATCCCCCGCACCCCCCAGGATTATGTTTCCCCCTCAACATAAAAATATAAATATCTCACCTTTAACAACTGTCAGAGCTCACGTTTCCGAACCAGAAACACGGTGCACTGTTCCCGCGACAAAATCCAGATGATTCAACGCCTCACTCTGGTGCATCAAACTGTAACAACAGAAGAATTATTAATAAAATGAACGACAATTTTTCATATTGATTTTATTGAGGAATCAATACCGCTTTCAAGGTTGGACACTGAAGTGAGAATTTTTCAAAAAAAATTTGATTGATTTTTATAGAAAAATCTTGAATAAATGAAATTATTTTAATGTCAGTGTTACATAACTCGGGAAGGAAAAAAATGATATGTATGTTTGCATGAGGATTCCGGTCACGTTTGTGCTGCGCAGTGATATTTGGGTCAGGCTCTCTCCTCATGCTCCGGCTTGACCGCATTTTTTGTCCCGGTGATTTACTGCAGTCAAAGAAGAGAGGGGGCGAGGATTTTAATTTAGCAGAGGACCAGCGAACGCTCGCTCACCGCAACGGTGGCCTGGAAGGAAGAAATATGTGTTTACCAACAGATGCCATGACAAGAGGAAAATGGACCGCACAAACCAGTGTTTGTTTGTTTGGAGCCGGGGGGTCACTTTAATACCACCATCCCACCTCCACATGAGCAGCTCTGGAGAGACGTCCGCTCCAAATCCGCTGGTGGTCATTGGCTCTTCGGACTCTTGATTCTTGGAGGAGTCCAGAAAAGCTTCCAGCACATGTGGAACACAACCTGGTGCACACACCTGTCCACTAGGTGTCAGGTTTCATGGATCATTTCATGGATCACCACATTTGAGGATATAAAGACGACGCTAGCGTTGTGTTTATTGGGCTTCTTCTTTTGAACATGTGGAGTTTTGGTAGACGACTAAACCTCAATCTTTAAAGGCTGCGGTGAGAATGCAGACTTGGCACCTTCTCGCCCGAAACAAGGCGGATCAGACCCCGGTATTCCCTGGACAGAGAGCATCTATAAAGCTCCAATATGACTCCAGTCAGAGTGGTGAAGTCATCTATGCCCACAAACAAATATCGGCCACAGCGCCGATATTTGGTTGCTCCTATTGATTCTCAACAAAGACCCGTGGATAAGCCGGAGCTCGGTCTGGGATGGGGTCAAAACTGAATTAGGATTTACCGACTCTGAGGGAGAGAAGGAGACGTTCCTCATACTCCTAATAGAGTTCAAGAGTTGACGGGGCCCCGCTTTTAATGTCCTCTTGAATCATGATGGCTCTGTGTGTGTGTGTGTGTGTGTGCTGCAGCAGAATTTCCGCCAGTTTCTCTCTCTTACTCTCTCTCGATCTCTCCATCGCCATCAACTGTGATTACTTTAGTAAGACGGCGCTGCGTCGCAGAGAAGCAATTTTGTTAATGCACAGGCTTCACGCACACACACTGCCTGGTTATTGATGAGGTAAATGGGGAGGGGGGTAACAAGGGGGCACCCACACTGCTGGGAAATAAAGAGAGAGATAGAGAGATAGTGGAGAGGTGGAGGGGAGACAGAAGGACAGTCCAGACAGGGACAAAGAGAGGGACGACCAGTGAGACGCGGAGAGGGATGATGGAGGCACTTGGGAGGAAAATGGAGTTCCGTTAAGAGCTTATAAAGGCCAGGAGATCCAGGTGGACGGATGGGTGATGGAGGTGAAGGACACCGAAATGATCCTTCATGAGGGAACCCCAGACACATGACGCTGGTCGTGCGCCGCAAAGATGGCAGAGGGACTTTGTTTTTGCTGAAGTGTGTCTCAAGGAATCTTGTTTTTGAGGAGCTGTTTTCATACTTTCAACTTCGAAATCTGTTTGTGATGGCGTCTTCACATCTTCTCCAAGATCATTCAGCTCCTGTCCGCCAGAAGGCTAATTTAAGGGCGTCTTGAGAGCGACAGCACAGTCCGAGTTCCGTGCCATTTATGTGTCGACTTTCAATGACGCCGGCGCGACAGAGAGTCCGCTCTTATTTACACACAACAGTCGCGGAGGCTGGTGTTCGGTGTGAGACTGGCTACACGTGGTGACGTGGCGACTTCGCATGACTGTTTTGAGTTTGGGATCCCCATGACAACAGCAGACAAGTGACTCGGACAGGCGACCACCTGCAGCTCAGCATTACATACTAAGTATCTCAGGTGCACCTTTATAAGCAGCTCCCCCTCCTGCTGCTGCGTTAGCCAGGGCTGATGCCCGAACTCTGGACCGTGAGACAGAGTCGGACGATCACTGACCGCGACTGAACCATGGCTCTTCAAAGATCTTCAGCTCCACCAAAAGAGTCGCCCTCTGGTTTCTCCAGAGACGCCACTTTAACTCCACCGTCCTGATTTTTAATATCATAGAGAACTGCGCGTCTTCTGCAAGTCACTATGGGACTCAGCTGCTTCAAGTCCTGGAAGTATGAGAGCACTGGCCACAAAGGTGAGACGCACAAACACACTTAGCTGAACTCAAGCGCATATATTTCACGTCCATTTCCCGAGTGCCAAAGCCCCACAAACACAACAGAGACTAATCCCTGTAAGATCACAAGCCACAGTGTCCTTGGATAAAAAGTCTGTAAACTGCTGACTCAGGCTGTAGCTGCTTACAGGAGGTGACACTACACACATGTTAGAGTGTGAGGTGACTTTGTATGGAGCAGTGAAACATGCTAGGCGGAGCACTTTAATCTGAAACCAGGTGAAGTTTGTCGAACGTGGCGATAGTTAGCGCATCGATTTCTCATGCCACGAAACCATCGGAACACAGTTGACATTAACACAAGTGCGTGTTTGTCCAGGCAACAGAGACGTGCTGGCCAGTCCGGGCTCCTACTTCTTCCTGTCCAACAGCACAGGCCAAGGCGACGAGTGGCTCAAAAGCCTCAACAAAGGAGTCTGGATACCGTTCACAGGTGTGTCACAACACAGCCGTTTGGTTGGGCCGAGGCCAAACTCAACATGTCCGTCGCAGGTGTCTTCGGTCAGCGGTTGGAGGAGACGGTGTTGTACGAGCGACGTTACGGGGTGCGTCTGGTCCCCCTGGTGGTGGAACAATGCGTGGCCTTCATCCGGGAGCGTGGGCTGCAAGAGGTCGGCTTGTTTCGCCAGCCGGGTCGCGCCAGTTTGGTGAAGGAGCTCCAGGAGGCGTTTGACTCCGGGGAGAGGCCGACTTTCGACAGGTGCTGTTCGCAATGCTGCGGCCAAAAATCGCCAAACTGACTGGCTTTGTTCTTGCAGTAGCACAGACGTCCACACGGTGGCGTCCCTCCTGAAACTCTACCTCCGACAGCTGCCGGAGCCTCTGGTTCCCTACAGCCGCTACCAAGACTTCCTGCTGTGCGGCCGGAAGATTTCAAGCGACCGAACGCTGGTGAATATGAGTCTCTCTGGAACTGCCTCTCCGCGTCGTCTTCAACTGCTCTTCTCATCACGTCAGGGTTTGGATCTCCTGAGGAATCTTCTCCACGATCTGCCGGTCGCTAACTTCAACCTGCTCAACTTCATCTGCCAGTAAGGTCCCAAGTCAGCGCCACGGCCTGGAATGTCATTCAACTGATTTGGTCCCGTGTGTAGGTTTCTTCATGAAGTCCAGAGCTACTCCAGCGGGAACAGAATGAGCTGCCAGAATTTAGCCACTGTGTTCGGGCCAAACATCCTGCGCGCTAAAGGAGATGACCCGCAAAGCATCATGGGAGGTGATCAGGTTTTTTTGGCTGGTGCTGGGACGGAACACGTGTTTCTGTAGCTTCAATGACATAAGAAACGGTGCTTATTTGAAATGAAGCAGGACCTTTGATGTACCAGTGTGGGGCGCCGAATGTGAAAATGAAGACACCCGTTTTTTTTTTTTTCCTGATTTAGCAGAAATCTTTGGCAATATTTTCACAGATTTAGCAAATATTTGTTACATTTGAAACTACACTTTAATTTTATGTCCCATTGTTTCATCTCTGTAACTGTTAAAACTATAAATCTAAAAATTAAATGTAAATGAAAATCTAAATGTAAATCAAAATATTAAATGTAAACATTAAATCTAAATATAAATATTAAATGTAAATATTAAATCTAAATCTAAATATTAAATGTAAATGTAAATCTTAAATGTAAATATAAAATTAAATCTAAATCTAAATCTAAAATCTAAATCTAAATCTAAATCTAAATCTAAATCTTAAACCTCAGGTTTAAGGATTTCCTCCAACTGGAGATTTAGACGCCCCCTTCTGGTCCTGATCTCCTCTGACCGTCCATCTGAAAGTATGATTTTCAGACTTTTAGTTGCGAGCATGATGAGCGGTCAGAAGGGGGCGTCTTAATCTCCAGTTGGAGGAAATCCTTAAACCTGAGGTTTAGATTTAAATGTATACTTAGATTTAGTTTTAACACTTACAGAGATGAAACAATGGGACCTAACATTAAAGCGTAGTGTCTCCAATGTAACAAATATTTGAATGAATTTGAAAAAAAATCAGCTCCAAAAAATCGCGTGTCTTCATTTTTCATTCGCCGCATCATGTTCCAGGTGCTGCGCTTGTCCACGTGCTGATGCTGGAGCTGATCAGAGAACACCAGTTGCTCTTCTCCAAATCCCCCCCCACGGCCTCAGCCTGCCTTGCTGGAGAGCAGTGTTCGTCCCCTGCAGCCCAGCGGCAGCCGCACCTTCACCCGGCGCCCTGCCTGCGCCAACTCTCTCTGCCGCTCATCACGGAGGGCAGAGAGGGAGAGCGACTCAGGTACTTTCACCAAACACTTCTGTGGGGAAGCAGCTCCCTAAAGACTCCCATCTCTGCAGCTCAACGTCTGCAGCCAGATCTGAGTTGCCCTCAGGACAGAAGCGACGCCTGGGTCACCGCTACACGTCCTCCCACCCTGACAACTGCTTCTTCCCCGCACCGACTTGCAGCCCGCAGCACCACTTGGAGAGTCGCCAAGTCGGCGCGCACCAGAACGGTGGTGGCAGCGGTTCATCCTTGATGGACCAAAACACCACCCAGGACTCCAGTGCAGAGAACTGGCTCGAGGCCTGGGAGGGTTTAACAGATTCAGGAGGTCATTTCTGGAGATCTTTAGTGCCTGAAGCAGCCAGCGTGGCCAGTAGCGAAGCCCAGGAGGACAGCACGCCGTCGGTGTACGACAACCTGGACAGGGATCCGAAGCTGGAGGACCAGAGTGGACGGGATGAAGCCAGTGTTGCTGAGGGCCACAAGGAAGAGCGAGAAAAGGCGTGTCAGACTCCCGACGAAGACTCCTCATGGTCTTCCTGTGAGGTTCTACCTCAGGATGAGACCAGAGGGACTGAGGATGTGGTCATCACTGAGAAATCAGAGCCTCGCTCATCACACCAGCCATGTGAGGAAAACAGTGGAGATGAGGAGGAGGAAGATGAAGAACATGAGGGAGGCCAACACTTGAACTCTCCAGGCTCTTGCTTCAGTCTTCTAAGTACCGGCAGCTCAGAGGTCTTCCTCCCATCTGGTCAACCAGAGCCTGAAGGGTCTGAGCCCGGAGATGCTCACGCTCTCCTGGCTGAGCTGCAGCAGCAGATGGACCGGCAGCGGGCGGAGTACCAGGCCCGGATACACCGGTGAGACCTCAAATACACAAGCAAACATAACCCACTGGCCCTCACACTGCTAGATGCTGGTGTTACTTTTTGGCAGGTTGGAGCGCTGCAATGACGTCCTGGAAAGGCAGGTGGCGATGCTGCGTGTGCGCCTGGAGCAGCAGAAGCGAAGCCAGAGCGTCGCTCAGATCCAGATCCGCAACATGGAGCAAGCCAAAGCCGACGCCGACCGCCGGAACTCTACGCTGCAGAGAGAGATGGAGCTGTTTTTCCAGATGTACGGAGAGATCAGGCGGAGAGAGGAGCGAGGCGGCAGCAGAGAGCGGATCTTACAAAGTCTCTGAGGAACACAGACCACACTTCACTTGCACAACATCGGATGACCAGCTGTGACCTCCTTAACCTGGAGCCAAAAACTCTATTTACACCAAGGAGATGCAGCATCAGTTACTGTAACCAGTGCACGACGATAGAGGGCATCAACTGAACTGTGACCATGTTGTCTTCTCAGAGCTGAAGTTCATGTTACCAAAGAAAAAGCTCAATCCAATGACACAACAGACTCGAGGACCTGTTGAGTCAAGACTTGTTCCAGGACCTACATTATGTTTGTTACGACTGAACCTGGAACCTCAGCTACTGTGACCTTTAATAATCCATGGTGTAAATGTTGAGATGAAATGAGGAACATTCTAAGTCACAAACTGAAGAACAAAAACTCGACTGAATCCGGATAGAACTTCTTTACTACAACTTTTTGCAGCATTTATACACTGAACGGGTGTTTTGATCGGAGGAGCTGCAGCAGAAGAAGTCAATGTTTTGTATTGAAAACATTGCAAATAAAGCATGAACACTGGATGCTAGCACAGACGTATTGTGTCTGCTTCTCTCTGACGTCAAAATGAGGAAGTCCAGAAGATATCAAAGCTCCTGGAGTCACACCAGTAGATAGCGCTAGATTTAATATTCCATAAAGAAGGATGTTACCATCATTTATTAGAGGGCGCAACAGCAAGTCAAACTCCTCTACCTTCATCTACCTCACTCTTCTTCATCTCCAGAACTCCTGGTCCAACACTTCTCCTTTCTAATCACGATGGTGACCTTTCATCTCTGACCTTACTATGACTCCTCAGGCCCTAAATCTCAGATCATGGTGATGACTATTTACCTTCCCACATTGCTCCTCACAGTTCACCTTCATCTCTCTCCATCACTCTGGATGAATAACCCAAATACTTTCCATAAACCTCTACGCCCTCTCACTCCTCTTCTCTGAAGCTTCTCCTCCACCTCCCTCCAACGCACTTCAAATCACTATATCATCAGCAAACATCATCAACCACAGACCTGCTCAAGTGATCAGCCAAATATCCAGGAATCTTCTTGAATTGAGTGCTTCATGTTCAGGTGCTACATTCAGCTGGGTGTCAGAAGTTCACCTTGATCCTTAAATCTACTGTACAAGAGAGGATGTGATCTGCAGGGTTGTGGGCGGAGCTAGAACAGCTGCAGTCTCGCCTTCAAACAATAACATCATAGATGTGATGGTGGAGATGAGTCGTTCACAGTAGAAGGTCAGAATAAGAGTCTACAACTGAAATGAGAATAAATGTTTATTCTCAGGTGTTTCGGCTCAGAAGTGTTGTGACAAACAGAAGACAAAAAAAAACAACAACAAACATTGTTCAACACGACGACGGAGGAACAACCAAAATACAAACATCCATATTTACAGCAGTCAAGACGGTTGCTTCGTGCAGACCTCCACAGGTGCGACTTTCACTCCGAGGGTCTCACTCCCAGATCAGTCAGTGGTTCGTATCATCACACAGTGTGCAGACATGATGAACCAACAGCATGTTCAAGTCATGTCTGGCTCCTGCAGGGCAGCAAGAGACGTCCGTGTCCGTGTGTTTGAAACTGAGCTTCTGCTGTGTCACATCATGAGACCAGTGAAGCCTCAGCCTCTGCTATGGAAATGCTGCCTTGCACTGAATTTAACCTTCATAACTGAGCACTAGAACGATGGAAGCATGATGTAGAAAAGTGCAGTACGATCTAGATGAGTCATTTCCGCGGCTGAGCATCAACTCTGGCCTCCTTGGGCTGAGCTGGTGAAGAGCAATGCAACTGTACTTTCACAGATTTTAATGCGGTGACACTGAGCTAACGCTACGTGTGGTCCATAGTTTCTATTTAACAGACTTCATTCGAAAAAGTAAACAATTAAAACAGACACCATAAAAATATTAATACTAACTAACGACACATACAGTGAATTTCATTTTTTTTCCCCTTAAAGTGGAGCTGAAGCTGCCGACATTTCAGCTCCACTTTAACTGTCTACGACGACATTTGAGTCAGTTTGCTGGACTGAACCACAAATTGCCAAATATTTCCTGAGTAAAAATCAACTTTTACTATTTGTATTTCTTCTTCTTCTTCATTGTGTTTTGTTATTTTCTTCAAATATTCAGTCGTAGTTTCTCTAAAGTGCAGTAAACCTTTTTGCCTCAAGAGGGAGACGGAACGTCTTTAAGTGTCGGATTCATTTTAAGAAAAAAAAAAAAGTCCCGTGTTGATCCCATTAGTGACTGAGATAAACAAGCGTTGCGTCAATAAGGACTGGGGGGCAGGAATCGTTGTTGTTGCTGTCAGTGTAAACATTTGTTTGACCTTTCAAACGCCCCCAAATTGCTAAATAGAAAGTGGACTTGTCAGTGGGGGCCGCTGCTTCCCTGCCAAACCAATTGTGGGATGAGGGCTTGAGCGTTCAGCCGCCGTTTGGACCTGTTGAAGAGGACCGAATGAATAAATGAAAAAAAAAAAGTGCTTTATTTTGAGCGTTGTAATCAGCGCATTGTTTATGATCGGGGGAAGAAAAAACATACTCCGTTATTTCACAGATAACGGAAAGATATTTAAGTAGTTTTGGATTTAAAGCGACCAGTTATTGAAGCAAGATGTAATAAAATAATATACCATATTGAATTACAAAAAAAAATAATGGAAGTTAAATTTTAAATTGTACTGTGGACCGAGTTAAACATGAACGCCATTATGATCAGGCACAAAAGACGATTAGGATGAGGAGTGACGTGACCTTGAGCTGCAGCCGTCTAGAAGCCCGAGGGCGTGAGGATGTTCATGTCTCGGTGCTTGAGCTTGTGAGGCCGGGCCCCCGGCCTCCGGCCCTCCACGGCGGGGATCTCCATCTTGGGCGGATTGGCCTTCTCAGGAGACACGCCGTCGGCCAGCCGGGTGCCCTGCGACTTCATCACCTCCATGGGTGTCGGCTTCTGGGCGCTGCGGTACGCCTGCAGGGCGAAGCCTGCTGTGGAAACACGGCGGGTCAAAACACTTAAAGAAATAGAAGCAGCCAAGACAATAGACATGCCAAGCAGTTTCTGAGTCAGATTGAAGTTCCTCAGTCTTCAGAGACCAAAACGCTGTCCTACCTACCTAAAGTCATGCTGAGCGACTCAAAGATGTCCTCCACACACACATTCAGGATCCTCAGTGTCTGCTCGGTTTTGAACGTCAGAAAAGTGCTGCTGTGACTCCACCCTTCAGACCGTTATCAAACATTCACAGTGCTCAAAACATGGTGTTGTTCACCCAAATTGTGCTCTGCTATGTGGGCCAGGTCCCAAACTACAGGGGTCAACGTCCTGCAGAAGGCTTGGCAGCTGTTCCCTCACGTGGCTGATGATCCAGATTCACCACCCTCCACAAAATACACCATGATTTAGCCTTCCAATTCCACCCAGACGTATCTGTCTAAACACTGCTGGGTCAGATAGATGCGACCGTCTCTTCATGGAGGAGGAAAAAACAAGTGCATATCGGAGTTGGCTTTGACAATCACGATCAGATTTCCACGTGAGAGTGAGAGGAAAGGGCTGAATCCAGGCAGGTCATTCGTAGCGAAACATGTCTGGCATCACCTGTCCATGTGCATTGATTCATTCAGTCAACACCATGTAGTTAAATAAAGCTTTACCCACGTGATCTGGCACTTAGCGTTAGCATAGCATTGCTGGTAAAACCCACTTCATACGTTCACCACCAATCTACAATTTAAAAATGACAAAGCTACGTGCCGCTGACCACAAATCTGGATGTGAAGAATTGTGAGAATCTGATGCGCAGCAACAGGAAGTCCCAACACTGACCCAGGTCCTGAATCGGAATGAGTTCTAGAAAACAGCTCCAAAACATACCTATTTCGTTTCTGTAAAAGCTGAAGGTTTGGTGTGTAGTGCTTTCTGTTGTGAGAGAGATAGGAAGTGAAAGGGAGGTGAGGCTGGCCCTGCTTTATCTGGTTGGTGTTTCAGCTCACTTTGATTTGAGCTACACTTTAAATCAAGGTCATAAAAGGAGTAAGGCCATGAAAGAGAGTTTGTTTAATGCGAACATCAGGATACACATGTTGTATCATTCATTTCATCGCTCATTCTCCCCGGAACAAAAGTGTCATACAGCTCAGTATGCGCTATATTGTTTACCTTCACTTCCGGGGTCAGACCCGAGGTCAGAGGTGGACTTGTGGACGACTGGGCGCGGCCCGAAGACACTCCAGCGCTCCACAGCTCCACCCCCGGCTTCCCCTCCCATGTCCATGCTGCTGTTGGAGGAGCTGAGGCTGAAGTCTGAGCTGGTGCTGCTGAACCAGCTTCTGCACAAACACACAGTCAGGCGCGGGAACCAATAAAAGCCTTGTCTTCAGGATGAGTTGCAAACCTGCGCTGCAGTTTGGGGGAGGCGTGCGGAGTGCTGGAGGGCGTCGACTGGGCGGACGAATGTTGACGTTCCTCCCTGGACTCCATGCTCTGGATCTGCATCTTCTACATGAGCAAACCAATTGCATCAGACACGACCATTGTTCATGAGTCACATCCGCAGTACACACTGACGGCAAACTACAGAAGTAGCTCAGAAAAGTACACCAACAATGATGTCATGTGAGGTGCCTATTGGTTTAGTTACAAACTCTCCCTCAGGTTAACTTTATTACAGCGTTGCACGACACCAATACTTCACCGTGGGGCAAACAAAAAAGCTTGACAACTCTGCTGATGTTCAAACTCAAGATGCTCAGGTTCCATGCTCGTCTCTGATTCTCACCTGAAGGGACTCAGGCACACGGTGGAGGTGGCGAGTCTCCTCCGCTCTGAGACCTTTGTGGGGTGTGTAGCTGGTGTCAGTCAGTCCGGCCTTCTGCTCAAACTTGTACATGCTGTCATGAGTCTGTTCTGAAGACAGGAAGCAGGAGTTTCAATGAACAATGAGCTTCATTTCGTGACAACTCCCTACTGTATTTTACTTTTACGTTGTTAAGCGTCTTAAGTTCTCACATATTGAGAACAGTAGACAACGAATGCCAGGTTAACGCTGATGTTTCTTACTGGTGATGAGGGAGTTCATGATGACGGACGAGGCCTTGGCTTTCACAATGCCTGGTGACCTGCAGGGGGTGGTGCTCAGCACAGACGGCTGACTCACTCCACCACTTTCGTCCTCCTGGTTGGAACAAATATCAATCACAACTTGGTTCCACGCCGTTTCATCCTCTCTCTGTCAGCCACACCTCAGTCAGCTGTGAGAACTTCCTGTCTGGCACCACCGGGTGGCGCCACAAGGTGGTGATGCTGAAGTTGTGAGGGGGGGTGGACATGGGAGCCTCCAGATTGTCGTCATAGCTGAGAGCCCGGCGGGTCATCCCGATGGGAAGCTTCATCCCGCCAATTCCAGGACCTTCAATGGCTGCAGACAGAAACAACGGTGTGAAGCAGGGATAGCTCAATTCTTCAGTTGGTGCTGGTTCAAAATGTCTTGTCCATTATGGGTGTGCCTCCTACAGTGTCTGCAGACTGACCTGGTAAGTCACCTGGTCCCGACATGATTTCAGGCAGATGGAACAGAAGCTGCTGGGATACACAGAGACGATCAGATGACAACACTATCAGGCAGATGTGGCAGGGCTGGTCAATTCATCGATTTTTTTAAAAATCGGGATTACGATTATGTCTTCCTCCCATTACGAAAATGTGATAATCGTCATAAAATGATTATTTAGCCGGACACCTGTCTCCCCAACTTCTCTCATTCTGTCCCGATGCACCCAAACACTGCACCACGCCTCGCTCCGAAGGCACAGTGAGCCCGCTACATAGAGTCAGCGAGAGAGTTCGAGCCTCTGTTTACAAGGCGTGTTGGATGCTAATATTAGCCACTGTTAGCTCCCGCTTCGGTACAACGGCGGGATGGTATTCTGCGTCAGAACCTCCGAGGAGCAGACGCTCAGCCAGCGTTCTGAGTCACAACAGCAGTGATAGCTGCTTGTTGGAGATGTTTCAAAAACCAGTGGATAAATGCATAAGAACAATCGCTCGTGCTCAACCAGAGACAGGGGTGATGAAAACAAGCACTTATTTATCACGCTGCAGAGACGCAGGAAGAGCGCTCTGATGTGGAAGTGTTATAATTTAACAAGTGATTTGTCTCATGATCGCATGAAAAATGACGGGAAAAGAAACTTTGGAAATCACTTCTTCCAACATCAGAACCACAGAAAAATCTATGCATCCCGGTCAAGTGCCAGCTCAACTGGAAATATGTTCTTGTCTCCACTGTTCTCTGAACCCAGACCTTACAGACTCCATGATGAAGGTTAAATATACCTGTTAAATTATTGTTTACATTTTACACATTGTTTTATTGTAGATCATTGTTCAATAATGTTTGAAACTTCACTGACTGCAAAACATCAAATGGGTAAATAATCGAGATTATGACATGAATCCAAATAATCGAGATGATCATTTTTGCCATAAGATGTAGTGAAGAGTTGATGCTTACCTTCCTGTTGTGACGTTGTGATTTAGCAGCAGTTAGGTGGGTTTTTCAGAGACTGCAAAAATTCTCTGGCAGTGCATTTTGGGATGGGTAGCCGGATCAGGGAAGCAACTAGAGAAACAAGAGAGAGCATGGGTTTTTAAGTGTCAAATAGGTTTTTCAAATGGACTGAACAATGACTTCAGTGGGTTTGCATTTGTTTCATTCAAATGATCACAGCTTACAAAATAATACAATACAACAACAATACAAAATGATGATTCTATTGTATACTTTGTGGATATTTACATTTAAATTTGCAGAACCGTTAGATTAATTCCAATGAACACATCTATTTTAAATAAAATAAAAATGTATGATGATGTCACGTTTTATGACCAAATTAAGCATAAACGTGAAAACGGTTTCGTAAATAATTCAATCGAAGCGTATTTATTTTTATTAAAAAAAAAAAAAAAAAGACCATGGCGGACAGGCGAGATTACGTAATCTCTTCAATGACGTAGGTTGCAGGTTCTTTCAGATGAAACCTAATGTTGTGTCCAAGACACCCACAACACAAGAGACTGAAACGCTAATATGAAAAACAAGCATGATTCAAAAAGACCACAACATTATTTGATCGGGAACTGGGAATAAATAAATTGACCTTATGTTAACACAAATGCCAACCGGGTGTGTTTGTCACACCGCCGAATTACAGGTCGTGAATTGAGATTTAACAACAGCTAGGATTGAAAGAGCTACTGCGTTGTGTTCGGTAAAGACAACGCTGAACCCTTAAAATGGTTGTTATTTAGCTGCACTTCCGCCCGCCTCCATCACAACATAGCGGAACCCATCCTGACTGAAGGACACTGGGATGCTAGCGGTTAGCATCAGTCAGCGCTGAAAACACAGACATTTGAGTTTCCTCTTACTTCGATGGAGGCGCTCGGTGTCACAGCCACCACGACGCGGACGTCCAGGAAGCCTTGTTTCCAGGCGTACAGTCCGCAAGTGAGCAGAGTTGTTGAGTCGATGCCATTATTGTCAGAGCTGGATGGAACCGAGACGAGATCTCGTAACATATCGCGAGAATTCCCATGTCTAACGCTGGCATCAGTGCTGCCTCAGTTATTTAGTACTTTGTGATACTCAATTTCTGTTCAATCTCTTCCACCAACAAGAGCACTTAGCACCTGCGATATACATCTTATTATTTTAAGGGTGAATAGTAATTAATTACTACTCTTCGGCCCTTTAATATCCACTGTTATTAATGGTTATTCCTCTTACTTCCATTTTTCTGCAATCCATAACGTAATATTGTCAACATTAACACAGGTTTGTTCCCAAAATGTACTTCTAGTAATCCACTTTTTCAAGATTCATTCATTCTCTAAAAATGCAGATTGGAATATGTCTTTTGTGAGAGTTATTTTAATGGTTCATATGAGTGCTATTTCCCATCCTTAGTATTTAATACTGACTTTGCTTGCCCGCACTCATAACACAATGTGGTCCAATGGCAATATTTCCTACCTGTGTCCTAAGTATTATTTTTACCGTTTTATTTTATTAATTGTTCTCAGGGTCAAAGGAACGATTTAAGATCAAATAAATAAAGCCAATAAAATATAATTGAACAAAAATAGCCTGCACTGTTGTCTCCCATGTTTAACTGCTGCAATCTCACAAGATAAGATAATATTTTGCATCTTATCTACATTTACCATTCTTATTTATACTTGGTTGTCATCCTCGTGTGACACTGTGCCTGTATTATGAAACAGTCTTTTGAGTGAAATAGAACAAATGGTGTGTTGTTCATGGGTCCCGATCTCAACTGGCACCTGTGCACATTAAGTTAGAATTTATTTCAATATTGACAGTAAACCTCAAAACTACAGCCACATAAAATAGAGCTGGTTGTCTGGAGTTGACCCTTGACCTTCATATTGACAGGTCAGCTTGTGGTTCATGCTTCAAACTCATGAACAAGACCCCAAGTAAAATTCTCAACTTGAATCATAAAAGTTTTATTTTTTAAATAAGCCGAGTGTCTCTTTGCTACTTCAGTTTAAGCTTTGATTTATCTTTAAATCGTGCGGTACAAGAAAACATACTCTTTGCTGTTGTTATTCCAAAAACGAAGGTGTCGTTTTAAACGATTTAGCCTTTGCGTTGTTGGCACATGTTTTCACCTGGTTGAACGACATGCTTCTCATACTCCGAGTGATGTGTGTGTAATTTACTGTCTTGCCGTCATGTTTTGTTGGCATCGCTCAGGCCCTGGATCCTCCCCCTCCAGATATTTGCACGCAGATCCGAGCACCTCCCTCCGGGGATCCTGCCTCTCTCCTCCCCCGCCGTGACTCCTCGAACCGGACTTTCTACTCACCCGAGCCCGCGAAGGAGGAAGTGAGCCCGGTGCTGCTTCGACGACCAACTTTTAATCTCTTCAGGAGACTTTGAAAAAGTTGTTCCTGGCAGTTCTGGCTCTGTTCTGATCCACAACCATGTCCGTCCAGACGAGCAGGAAAACTACGACGACCAGCTACCGGACCGTGAACGTCGCTTCACCGGAGCCGCCGGTCGCCACCACCAGTCGGACTGTGATCTCCAGCGGTCAGGTTTCTCCACTGCCCTACGCGGTGAACGGTTCCTATGAGACGGTTCGGTACCTGGTTCCGATGCAGCAGCCCGTGCAGCAGCAGTCGTACGTGTTGATGCAGCAGCCGATGATGCAGCAGATGGTGTCGCCAGTTTACCTGCAGACGATGCCGCACCTGAGCGTCAGCAGCCACGAATCCGACATGATGTACCAGCAGCGGAGCGCCGTAAGTCCCTGAACGCAACACCAACCTGTTCCTACCACCGTTTCGATGCTTTATTACTAAATAATAAGCAAACAGGCCGCACTCGAGTGAACACTGTCGAGTTAACACTTGCATTATTATCTTAGCCAACAGCGTTATCTCTAAAAGACAAACATCTGAAGTCGAATTAAATTATTATTATACATTTTTAATATTAATGTGACAAAATCTGGCTTGTTGGCTGCAGTTTCATTTGCTTTCGTTTTCGATTTACTATTATTTTTCGTCACGGTGTCTACATTCGAGCTGCAGAACAAAGATGTTAAATAATTTCTAAATGTGTTCACAGTTAAAATAACCTTACCTTGAAATATGTATGCAAATGTGTTCTAACCAGTCGTTTAAAACATCATAATATATGTGTAATACATACATACATATATAAACACACACCCACACACACATATATATAATATACAGTATATATATATATATACATATATATATATATATATATATATATATATATAAAGTAAAGTTTAGCGTCTTGATAATCCAAGTTGAAAGAATTCCACGAGCTGCAGATAAGTGTTTACATTCGTGGCATTCAAGGACAAACAAGAAAGTAAATGTTATGGTAACTGAACCAATTGACTGAAGTCGTTGTGGTTTTGTGATTGTTCCAGGTAAAATATCTGCAGCTAAAGTTTGTAAAAACGAACCAATCTGATACTACACACATTTTCCCCTTTCATGTGTGATGAGGATTAGTGTAACTTCTTGCAGTAATCCTCAGTTTTTACTTAGACAGAAGTACATCCTACTGGTCAGGTCTCCCAGGTGCCTTACGTTTCACTGTTGCTGAGCGAGTGAGGGAAGACCTCCGGGCTGTTTAGCTAATCCAAGGTTCTATAAAGAGCAAAGAAAGTTGTTTAAACAAATGGTTTAAAAGATGAGGACGTAATCCTGGATTCAAGATTTTGGCATTTCGTTGGGGGGGAGTGTAATAATGGAGGGATTACTGCAGACATTACAAAGTTCTGGAAGTGGCAGTGGCCGTAAACATGCCACTCATGTTGCATTATCTCATTGTTCTTCACACTGAGCTTTGAATTCTCTCACCGTGTGACTGAAACACGACTGGATGAAGTGTGGCAGCAACAGTCTTGACATGCCCCGCAAACTGTGTGTTTCAAGCTGTCATCGAGGGGAAATGTGGTATTATGTTGTTAAATTATACACTGCTGACATGCCTCTATACGTGGATAAATATCAGGCTGTAAACTAGAGAGCCACATTTTTCATTCGTCAAGCTTGCACTTGTGTATATAGTAACGTATAGAAATGTTTTTTCTTCTTAAAAACCTGTGACATCAACAAGTCAACAACAAAAAAACATGTAATTAATTGTAGAATTAAAACATCAGTAGCCAGGATGCCTATGAGATTTGCCACATTGATGTCTGGGCTACGACTGAGCGAAAAAGAAACTCAGATTCATGTTAGATTCTCGATGGTTGATTCTTGTGGTGAGAGAATAACCCCTTTTGATGGTCTTGACACCAGATCAGAACCTTTATTTGCCAATTCTAGAAACTAAAACAACAAATACGCACGTGTTCCTCCTTGTAAAAATTATTTATAGCTTCAAAACTAGCCTCACAACCATCCCTCTTCACGGCCGACGCTTCAGCCTTATTTTGCGCCTCATCCTGAGCCAGCAGGACGTCGGTTGAAGTTAATCTGAACTCACTCCAACTGGGACGGGTGACATCATGAGTTTATTTGTCACGACAAGTTCTGCGTCCACTTTGGTGTGTGAGCTGAACCTGTCTGGGCATCATCCCGTCAAGGTGTGTTGTGGTTCTGCCGGCTTGACCCGGTTCCGCCCCGCCAAGGGAGTAAAACTAGGGTAGGGATGTATTGACCATCTAACCCCTGGTCAGACAGTAAGTGACCCGTACCCAGAGTGGACCCGACTGATGCTGGTAACCATCTCTCCCTCAGTCCAAGATGTCCATGTTTGAATGATCTTAATGTCCGTTGTCGCCTCCTCCCTGTCAGTTCCGCTCCACCTAGTCCTCCGTTCGATGAGTGAGAAGCTTGAAAAGAGTGAAACTTAGCCATGCCACACCTTCACCCACACAACAGTCGAAATAAGGCGCGGCAGCGTCATGACAGCTGATCAAGGTTTTCCCGAACAAGGTCGTCGTTTCAACACGTTTGAAGTCACCAGTGCGCCATAGTCATGATCCTGGAGCGTGCGAGCGGCGTGCGGTGAACACCTGTGGTTGCTTGCTGACAAATTTGTATGTGGTGGCCAGACTCACAAGTGTCAAGTACAAGACCAACCTCTAGCTAAGCAGGTGAACTTGACTCAAGGGAGCTGTTTAATTCTATTTGAGATTCTCATTTTGAACCAGCGTTTACTTTAACTGTGGTGACATCATTGTTGCTGCAGTCAACAGCTTAGGTCCGACTCCTGTTGCTTCTTATGTAAGCGCACCTGCTCAGGTGTCCCTGCATTCCTGCCGCGTAGCTAACACGTGACCGAGCCATGAGTTCAAATCCCAGCCTGTGGTGATCAGGTTTGGAGGTCGGAGGGTGTGGGCTCTGTCAGAGAGGCGCGTCTGGTGCGACCGCGCTCAGGTGGGAAACACCCTGGTATTTACACACATTCCATTTCTGCTGACTGCAGCGCGGTTCAGATGACCAGACAAGGTGCGTGAGGAGTCGACTTCAGTCGGAAGCTTGAAATCCATGAAGTCATAAAAACATGGCGTCAGTTTTGAACCTCACTTCAACTGTAACTGTGCCCTTAAAAAACCGTTGAGTTGGAATAACCAGACGGTCTAACTGCGCCCCGATGAGCCACAAAGCTCCTGCTGACACAGCCTTTAAACACACGTGTCTTTACCTGCTGTGTGCGTGTGCAAACACCTCCTGATGGTTTTCCTCTAATGTGTGTTGTTGCAGAGCGTCAGCGGGATGTCGTCAGTGTTCAGCCAGTCGTCCAGTCCCATCAAGAGCCCGGAGCCCAGCGTGGAGGTCAGACGCTCTGATGCACCTCCTGACATACACACAAGTGCAGCACACTACTGACACACAAGAGCTGCTTGCTGGCTGGTGAACTGACAACAGCAACCCATGATACACATCCATGTGTGGTTGTTTGTCGAGCAACATGCTTGCTAAATTACACAAATGCTTGTAAATACACAACTTTTTTTACCTTGTTTGGAGACGACTGAGCTTGGAAAACAAGTTTGGGGAATTATGGTTGCGCCAAAGTTGTCACTGAAAAGTGACTTCCTGGTTAGCTGAGATTCGCTGGAATATTTGGAAGTTGGGCGCCATTATAAACGTGTCCTGCTCAGCAGTTTTCGGGATATGCTTTTGGGTGTGTGTCTTAAATGAGGTGTTGTTATTCACCGGCACTTCAAGTGTTGCTCTGTCTTTCTGAAAGTAGCAGGAAGGAAAGTTGGACACGCCTCATGGCTCAAACCCCCGACGAGAGAATGTGTTCTGGTGAAAGTACAGTAATGTCTTTACAACTCTGTGTGTGTGTGTGTGTGTGGCTGCACCCTCAGTAACAACAGCACTTTGTTCTGAAACTGTGGCGGCCTCGGTCGGGTGATAAATCGAGGCGTGTCCCTTCATTCCTGCCACTTCATCCTGAGGAGTAATGAAGGTTGTTGTGACAACAAAAGATTTGCGCGACGACTGACGACCCGTTTGACGTCCCGTGAGACTCTCTGCTGTAATTGTGACAGTGTGATGCTAGAGGACATTGTTATATTGTGGAGTCGTCCTCCCTGAATGGGCTGGTTCGTCCCCTCGTGAAGAGCAGCCAAAGGTCAAAGATGTCAAACAAGGCCTCGCTGGTCTGTGTTCAGGCTTGTTCCTGAGAAAATCATTTTTTCCTCTTGACAGTTGAGGAGTTTTTGGATGTTTTTTGTGACGTTAAGAAGTTGGTTTCCATGGTGACAGCGTGTCTGCCTCGCATGTTAATGGTTGCTGGTTGCCTACGAGCTCAAAGGTCAGGGCAGTAAAACCTCCACGACAACACAGGCACTGAGATGTTGAACAGTAACTGAGCGTCGCAGAGGCAGCAGCTGACGTTAAGAGGCCTAAACATCCGACGCCACACAAACCTGGATCAGCACCGGGCCAGTACCTCACTAGACATCCCAGGAGGAGAGGTTCTGCCCTGTATGACTGAGCTTCCATCTCTAAGAGGAAGTCCAGTCCTGTGGCACGAGTTCATCCGGAGATTGGGTTCCATCAGTAGCTGAATCACAACCATGAAGTCAGTTTAATGTCTGAGCCAAATAGTTTTCCTTTTCCCACGTCGTCTCAGAGCCATCTTCAGCGTGAGCTCGCACGCTTGTTCGCACTTGTCAATCACCTGGAGGAGTTGCAGGCGCTTGTTTGGGAGGCAGCAAAGTTCCTCAGCCAGAGTCCAGTTTCTACTTGTTACCTGAAAGATCCAGATCCTCCACATGTTTTATTACCTCATAACAGACCTCACTATTTCATATCGGTCTTCTCCCCCACTATTATGTCGGCGCGGCGCCGCTCAGCCCGAGAAAATGAGATGGTTGAGTTTACTGTCTCCAGCTGCTCAGGTGGAGAGCAGGAGGGTGTATTGTCGCAGAGCAGGAGAACACTCTGGTCTGGACACACACACGTTTGTATCTCTATCCGTGTGGTGACTTCCATGCTTTCCCTTAAACCTGACAAAACCCAAAACATATGGTTGACCCAGTGTGTGTGACCCAGTTATTTTGACGTTTTCATCCGCAAATTGAGGCTTGGATTTATGGAGACCGGAAACAGTGCCCCAACAAAGCAGAATGTCCTCAGAAGTAGGTCCCCACAAGGGCAGCTATACAACTACACACACGCACACAATTGTCCAGTAACATGACTCCGCTCTATTCTCTTTGGTTTCAGGCAGAGTTTGGCTCACACACTGACCTACATCACACGCACCTATTGAGTTTCACATCTTCAGCAGAGCCACTGACTGATTCACCTGAAAATGCTGATTTTTGCCGTCCTGTAAACACAGATGAAAACTGTGTGACCTCTAGCCTGGTGCGCCGGGAGCGGCTCCACAAGGGGGCGATGTTATGAGCTGACCCCTGACCCCTGAGGTCACCGCTGGTCTTGAGGCTGGAGAGCGACAGGCGGTCCAGTAATGTTGATGGCGTTTGGTTAAACCAAAGAGTCGCACCCTGGAATTCTCTTGCGGGAACTAAGAGCCTCAAACTGGACCTGAGTGGAGCCCAGATTGGCGACATCGCAATTGACAACATCAGCTTTGTGTCGACCACCGTTTACGCCCAGAAACAAGCTAGCTGCTAGCTGCTAGCTTGTTTCTTGGCGTAAACGGTGGTCGTAGCCAGGGGCACGATGTGATACAAAACAAGCTGAGAGACTGTCACTCAAGTCAGGAGAGGAAAGCAAGAGTTATATACAAGTGTGTTGTTGTGCCAGTGTTTTATCTCTTTTTTGGGGGCGTGTTTTGGGGCGTGTGTGTGTGTGTAGGTTTGCGTGTTAAGTTTCATCTGTTGGAGATAAACGTGACAGGTGAGTTCTTGCTGCAGGTGATGATTGACAGCAGGTTAAGTGCATGACCCCGCCCCCTCCTCAGGTCCCCCCCCTCTCTCTCTGTTTGCCCTGAAGTCCAGATTTAAAACGCTCAGTGGCTCCTCAGTCGTCAGGGGATGAGGAGACGCTTCTCATGGTCGTCCTCACTCTCGGTTTTCACGCAGGAATGCGGAGCATGTGCGCACACACCCTCTGACGCACAGGTGACATGAAGCGACGCTTCACTTCAGGTGTCTTGTGGTCGTCGCTTGTTTATTTTTTAAGGATTTATTTCCACCTCACTGTGACTTTTATTCTTTCGCGACGTTTGTATTCACCCAGTCGAGTATGGCGGGTAGTTTGTGACACAAATCCAGATGGATGTTTGAAATGACTCGCTAATGACTGCCTGCGCTCACACACACACACACACTGAAGAGTGACGAGAGTTTAGAGAGAAAAGGCCTCAGGCTGCTGATAACTGGTTACACAACAGTGGTGTGACTGAAGAGACACTGATAAGCTGAGGGGTGTGTGAGCTAGTTTATCTTAGGCTGTAATGGGGACATTTTTGCCACAAGGTTACGCCACAATTTGAGGATGAAAACTTCAAAATAACTGGGTCATTACAAAGCTTTGTATAGGTGAAGGTTAGCCATGTGTTTTGGAGACGCTGGGGAAAGTAGGGAGAGTCCTCACAAAGATAGTGGTCCGAGTGTGAGTTATTGTGTTCATACAGATGTGTGTATCAAAGATTGGTTCTGGGAATCATCAGAGTCATAAAGCTGCAGGTGTTTGATGTTTCACTGGCGTCAATGAAAATGAAATCCCAGGATAAAGCTGGAGTCTTTCGAGGACGAGAGCGTGACGCGTCTTGTCTCAGTGTTCAGGTGTCTGGAAGGCTTCCAGAGCAAGGGGTGTTTTCACCCACTGACCTGAATCCTTGTTCCTCCAGGATGAGGTGGAGGAAGAGGAGGAGGAAGAGGAGGAATCGGTGGAGGTGGAAGAGACGGAGATAGTCAACATCGTCCAGCAGAAGCCGCCGCCGGCCATCGGGAAGATCTCCAGGACGGAGGTGAGGACGGAGCTGCGCGACATTCCGCAGCCCGCCAAGATGGACACGCGCTACTTCGGCGAGCTGCTGGCCGACGTCTACAGGAAGAACTGCGACATCCACTCGTGCATCTCGGAGAACGTGTCCAAGATCCAGGGAAAGTGAGTGTCCTGACGTGACCTGCCGCCACCTTCCACTTCACGCTCGGGACAGGTTTTTAACGCTAGCGTTGAAGTGATTCAAAGCGTGAAACATTTTTGAACCTGTCGAAACATAAAGCCTTTGGCGACCCTTCAGAAAGGTGGACTCACAAGTGGAACGCAGCTCGAGGGCAGCTCCTCTTGCCAACTCTCAATGACAAGTCCATTCAATTTCATGCTCAAATTACAGTCAATGCAGTGATTAAAAACACCTTGACAAATTAATATTTCGGCAGAATCGTTGATTGATAGATGACCTATATCCGTGCCCCATTTGTGACCTTGCTCTTTGGTGTTAAAGCAGCCTGAATAAACTGGCAGCGCTTTATATTTATCTAGTTAATTGTATATTACATGTGACTTTCCATCTACAAGAAATATAGTCAACCCAGCGTTTATCATCAATTAAAAACTATCTTGGCTCCTTATTTCTCCAAGTATCAATTTTAAAAGGTTTGAGAGGTCAAATATTCCTGTTCACATGTACCAAATATAAGTGAAAGTTTTAAGCAAATGTTTTTGTGTTTGACTTTTCAGCAAACGTCTGGATACAAAAGACTACAAGGTGAGAAACACACAATATAAAATTAATCTTACGCAGCAAGTTCATATGTGTGTGTGTGAGGTGGGATATATATATATATATATATATATATATATATATATATATATATATATATATATATATATATATATATATATATATTTATATTTATATTTATATTTTATTAAAAAAAATGAAATATTACAGATGATTTACCACCATGTTTGGGAAAACAAAATGATGAAATATATAATTTTAATAGATGATTAAGTTAGACAATTTAATAGTTAAAATGTGATTTAATAAAAGCAGAGAACATTATTGTGTAACTGTTTTTTGAGAATAAAATCTGCAAAATATTAAAGAATGTGTTTTTATAAGAGTAGCCAAATTCACCAAAAGAAAAAAACGATTCATAACTTTTTAGGCCATAAAAAATACAAATATTTGACATAAAATGGAATGAGCTTTTCCTTCCTCAGGCAAATGTGCTTGTTCTGAAACAGTTTGGGCGACGGTGTGTGTTTACTTGCTCAGGTGGAGAGGGACGAGGTGGAGTCTCTGATCCCCAAAGGAGCCACTGAACTCACCAAGCAACAGATCCGCTACCTGCTGCAGGTGAGACGCCGACGCCAGGTCGAACAGAGGCTCCTTGTTTCTGCCCTGTAATCTAGAAGAATGCATCATAGGCTTGCAAAAACTATTATCTGTGAAGACCGAAGTTAACATCAGCCACTTTCCCCTGCTGAGTTCTTTACAGTCCTGCTAGTTTCCACTCTGTCTCTGTGTGTGTGCAGACCCGCCTGACTGCAGACAAGAGCATGCGCCTGCTGCTCTCCACCTTCAGCAGCCTGAGAGAGGAGCTGCTGCACATGTCCGAGGACCTGCGGGTGAGTTCAGCGACCTCTCTGAGGAACTGCGCCAAGCGAGGACAGAAAACAAGACATTGTAGCAAGACGTGACAAGACGAAAAAATGGCTACAGACTCTTGTAAACTCTGTGATCCTGGACCCAGAGGCAGGAAGGTTGCAGCTGCACTTGACCCGGACTCTCTGACGGGGAGGAGCTGATCCGCATACACTCAGTTTCAGGTCTGGTCCTCCTGCCTCAGGATTTTCAGTTATTCTCACAGTTTGGAGGTGCGGCAGCTTCACTGCTGGTTGCCACGGAGCCCTTGGGCAAACGCTGTCGTTCTAGGCAGATTTACAGTTGAGGAAATTCCAGAGAAATTTGGTGGTACGGGCGACTCTCGCACTCACACACACTCGAGTGGAAACAGACGCAGAAGGCCTCACGTCCTGATGAAGAGGGGCTGGAAATAGAAACTGATTCATGACTTGTATCAAAATAGAAAAGCAAATAAAACAGCTAAATATTGCAGGCTTGTCTATTAAAAATGCTAAGATATATTTCATAAAAAATAAAATACATATATTTATATATTTTATTCATATATATATACTTCCTTTTTCAGTATTTTTGCAATACATTTTTTTATTTTTTAGATAAGCATTGATAAGCATGCTCTCATAATCATATTTCATATCTCCTATTTTAGTAAATTTTGTGTCTCTCACAAATGTGATTTTATCGCACAGAAATTGAGCTAAATCAATTCCGTTCACCAATGTAAGCTGAGGAAATTCCAGAGAAATTCGGGGCCAAGTTTCAGTCAGGACCAGGAAGTGAAGGCGTCACGTAAACACATCCAGACAAGTCTTTCCGTGGCTCCTGCAGCCGTCGAACAAATCTCCAATTCTGAGCCAGCTGAGAACTCTGGAGGTCATGTGCAACCAGGTGTTGGTGAGTGTGTGTGTGTGTGTGTGTGTGTTTCAGCGCCTGGAGAGTGAGAAGGAGTCTCTGGAGCGGGATCTGAGTTTCAAAGCGGACCAGGCGCGGCAGTACGACAGTCTGCTGGAGGCCGTCAGAGAGAACAACCGACAGCTGCAGGTGAGGTTCGACCGTGACTCTGCGTGGGTGAGACTCGTGACATGATGTTAAACTAGACCGTGGTGAGGTGAGCAAACACGTTTGGGCCCAGCTCGACAGACTAGATAAGGGAGGAGCCTCCGTGGACCATGATGTTTGCTGATGACATAGAAATGACGTGAAGACGATTGAAGACCAGTGAGGAAAAAGGCAGTGTTGGACCAAGAATGAGGGATGAAGGCGACTGACGTGTCAGATCTTTGAATGCAACTGAACCCACTGTTGCCTGCTGCAGCTCTCCCTGAAGGAGACCACGTCGGCGCAGAGGACTCTGGAGAGTCAGCTGATGAGCAGCCGCAGCGACGACTCCAGCCGCGAGTTCCGCCTCAAGGAGCTGGAGGGACGAATCCGAACTCTGGAGAAGGAGAACGAGATGCTGCGGCAGAAGGTGATGAAGACCTGCTTTGGTCTAAAGAGTCCTCCTCCTGACGGAGTCTTCTGGGCCTCCAGAACGCGGGTCAGGCCAGCAGCTCCGCTCTGCACATCAAGACGGAGGAGCTGTCGCGTCAGTACCAGGACCAGCTGAGCGCCATGAGACAGGAGAAGGACCAGGAGATCCAGAGGCTGCGGGTGAGGAACGCACTGCTAGCTCACTTTGAATGTCTCTGAATTCAGTCTGAAAAAAAGGTTGGAAGTAGACAAAGATGAAAGCAGTGAAACGCCTTCCTCTTCTACCGTCTCAGCTGAGGTCTCTTGTCTCTGCAGTCTCAGATCACCAAGATCACGACTGAAATCCACACCGACAAGTCCTCGTCCTCATCCTCAGAGAAGAGTCTGCAGCTGAAGATCTCCGAGCTTTTGGCCATGCTGGACCAGCGGCAGAGCACCATCACCCGGCAGGAGGAGGTCCGACCCACCGGCACACACTGGGCTTTACTGAAACGCTGGGGTCGTGACGACAGCTCACTGTAGCACACACCTGGAGACGGGCCAGCTGGGATGACTGGCGCCTCAGCAGGCAGCACAGAGAGTCGATGACCTCATCGCTGTTTCATAATTGATGCCTTCTTTAATCCTCCATCTTTATTGCTGCTGGAACAGTGACAGACTTTAATGATTAGGCTCCGGTTGAGAAGTTCAGAGAGTCACAGTTGCCATCATTTGATTTCATTCACATAAATGTATCATGGTAAATTTGTATATTTTTAGCAATAATTATACTAATATTTATTTTTAATGGAAATTCATTTTCATCATTTTTTTATGTTGAATTAGTCACAATTTTATCACTTTTTTTTACATTTTAACACTTTTATTAAAGCAAACATTACATATATTTTTTAAAATAATGATATTTCTTTTTTAATTTTTATTATTTTCCCATAAAAATGTTAATGATTTTTTAAAATGCTGAATTAGTCAGTATTTTTAAATGATTGTATTGAACATTTTTTAGCTTTTATTAGCGGAATGATCCAAATTATTTTAAAATACATTTGAGTGGTTTTGGCTTCGACCCATTCTTCTGAAAATGCTCCCGACGAACTTATTTAATCTGTGGTTGGGTGTGAACTCAACTCAAATATTTAATAAGACAAGGAAGATTCCATATTTCAGCAGCGAGAGGTGAACGCTCTAGCATCAGCTGACCCGTGTCCATCAACAGTTTGTCTTCTGGTTGGACCACATTCTGTCTGGACGACGGTAAATGGCGCTCAGGAATGCTTGTGCCTCGCAGCTCTGTCGACCGTGTCGAGTTGGTTTAAGGAAGTAAAGCAAACTAGCAATTCACCCAGACGTCCTCAAACTTCAAACCGGCACCGTCTCTGACCTCTGACCCTTTGCCGGGGCCCGCAGGAGATCCGGAGGCTGATGTCGGAGAGGAACAGCAGCAGCAGCAGCAGCAACCAGAGCGTCACCAAGACCGTCATCACCAAGAGGTACAGGCGGCTCTCACACACACACACACACACGAGTGGAAACAGACGCAGAGGTCCTCACGTCCCGATGAAGAGGAGCTTGAAATAGAAACTGATTCATGACTTGTATCGAATAGAAACAATTCATTATAATATAAATCATCCTTACAGGCTTGTTTACACATTAAAAATGGTAATATATATTTTATAAAAAAGTTAAATATATGTATTTATATATTTATTATATATATGTTAAAAATATGTATTACATAAATACGGAAAAAAGAAGTATATATATATACATATATATTTATACTTACAAGTATATATATATATATACTTGTATACTTCTTTTTTTCAGTATTTTTGCAATACATTTTTTTACATTTGATAAGCATTGATGAGCATTTTATTACATTTTGTTTCTTTCACCGATGTGATTTTATCATCCAGAAATTTAGCTAAATCAATTCCAGTCTTCGACGTCAGCTGCTCCACCTGGTGCTGACCCCTGCAGCTCAGCACAGCTTCACAGCCGCCTGAGCTCAGTTGTGATGGTGTCCCCACAGGTACAGGAACCAGTACCCCATCCTGGGCCTGCTGAGCGACGACTACCAGACCGCATCGCCCGTCAGTGAAGCCAGGACCATCACCATCGAGAGCAGCGGAGGGAGCATCAGGAAGGTACGAAGAACCGTCTCTGAGCACTTCACTCCGTTGTGTTACATGCCACACCAGGGGTAGAGAAGGGGGGCGAAGGCAGTCAGGAGGGGGCGCATGAACACCATCACCTGGACTAGGATGAACTCTTTGGTAGCTAAAGTGAGGAATAAGATGAAGTCCTCCACACCAATCCTCAGGTTTTGTGGCTGTGAAACATGCAACTGAACTGTCATAACATAAGATCTTCTCTTCGACAGGTCTGAAGGACCAGGACGCCCCCCCCCCCACCTCCACACTCCTCCAAAGCATGCCCACCCCCCTCCTCATGGCTTTCTGGTATGGTGGTGGTTCAAATCCCTCTCTGTCTCTCTGACACAATCTTTGGCTTTGAGCAAATTTGGGGCTTTTTTTTAAGCGAGTCAAAATCATTGAAAAAAACAAATCTGAAGGAGGTGGCGGCGAGCTTGACCACCGGGAGCTGGTGACCTGATGATCGCACTCTTTCGTCACTCACTGTCCTTTGATACTTTCAATAAAGTGTTTCTTAAAACGTCAAACTTTCATAGGAAGCACTTCAAAGCGCAGCGCCATCACGCTCCAACTGCACAGCACTTGTGGAAATATGTGTGTTTGTGAGACGACCATGTGTGCAGCGGCTGACTCCGCTCACGTCTTGGTGTCAACACGACTCGCCGAAATCCTCCAGGGGAAGTACACAGACACGTGCGGGTGTTTAGCACACACACTCCTTAAGATCAACACAGTGGACACGTGGACTCACCTGTGGTGCAGTGAAGGCTCCCAGCTGTCCCAGCAGCACCTCACCTCTGTCGGTACCTGGCCGCCCAGGGACAAAGGAATGGACTTTGTTGGGTGTAAATATTTAAATAGTTATTTGTACAACAGTGCTTGTTATTTCACTGCTGATGCAGACGGACTTGTCGGTCTCTGCTCCAGTGTTGTGCTCAGAACGTGGTGAGGAAGTGCATGTGGTTGCAGAGGAGCAGGTGGATTTGGGAGGTTTAGAGCGCGTTGTCAAGACAACCTGAATGTTTACTGTGTCTCGAGTTTTGTGTTGTTCTAGCTCTGTCCTTTTTTTGTGTGTGGAGAAAACTCGAATTCCTGGAAAATAAACTGGCTGTAGTTTCTAAACCAGCGTTCACTGCCTCAGCTCCAACTGTGAGGTGACGGTGACCATGAAGTTTCTGTAGCGCGGATATCAGAAATTGTCGTATACAGACCTCAAGATTAGTTTTTTTTTCCTGCTCATGATTTTATTTCATTGAAAGAGTTGTTTCTATTTGTTTTTCTTTGCTTTTTACGGTGGTAGTTATATAATTAACAGTGTCTTCGCAATAAAGTGAATAAATACGATCAAACAAACTGGTTTTGGAACTCTGTTAGTAAAATGTTTTTAGCTCTTTAAAGAATGTAAACAGTTCAAAATTACTTTTTGCATTGACTTGAATGGAAAAAAAAAAATTCTGTTTTTATGAGTAATATTTCGTAATTTTTTTAATCGATTTTTAAAATGTATTTTAGTGTATATCTCCCAGTTTTTTGCCCAGAATAAGTCACTTCCAGGTTAGACGCTCTTGCTTGGGATGTTGAAGTATCACGATAATTCAGGAAAAATATTTATTCCGGAAAGGGTGGGAAAAAATAGCGTGAAAATTAGAAAAAAACAAATCTGAACCTCCAAAAAAATCTGAAAAAAACTGAAAACACGAATAAAGTGCACAGTAAGACAGAAATGATCCCAACTAAAAGCAAACAAATGAATGAATCTTGAGTCATAATCTTTTTTTACCGTTCAAGTGAAAGTTATATGTTTACATTCTGTCATAAAGAATCAACTGAGAAAACGCAAATCAACAAGTTGAAAATCTGTCTGAGTCCAGCAGAGGGCGCTGTCCTCTTCTTTCTCAGGGTCTGGTTTGGACCTGAATCGGGTCACACAGACCTTCAGGGCTCAGTTCCGCTGCTCTAAGTCTCATGTAGGAACCTCCAAAGGAGTCCGCAGTGGATCAGAACACTTGACATTGTGAAATCAAATTATGTTTGTTATTGAGTAGCACTGAGTGTGATGTCACTTCCCTGCTTTCAATGGACAGTGACTACGTCCCCAGCACCGGCTGCAGGGGGCGTATAGAGCTGCCGAGTTCTTCATCAAAGCAGCAGTGACCTGAAGTTCTCCAACAAAGTTTTGTGCCGGTCCTGGATCCTGGTGGTCTGAGCGGAGGCAGGAAGAGAGAAGCAGCATTATCTGCAGCTGAGCGTCCTGTTATCAGCCGGGAGCATCGATCCACATTACGCAGCGCTGCCGGTCGCAGGCTCTCGCTGCCCTCTGATGCGATCAATAGCCTTTATTGGCGTGAATGAATGATCAATATTGGCTCAGGAGCAAAACCTTACAGATGAAATTCAACCAAAGCTAATCTTGTTTCATGTGACTCGCAAGTTTCACCTGATAGAACCAGGAAACTACTCAAGATCGCTCAGAAAACACCTCATGAAGGTTGGAACGTGACGTGCGGTGATGCTCCGGTGTGACTTACGTTGCCATAGAAGAAGAGCTCGGGAAAGTTGGGACAGTTGTAAAGAAGAAGACCCTGTAGCTGCCTTCACCACCTGACTCCTAATGGACCCCCTGCTTCCCATCTCTCTGAGCACGGGGTCAAAGACCCGGTGAAGGCCCATGTGGAGGTCATGAAAGCCACCGATTGACGTCCCGCACAATAGTGCACTAGGCAAGATGGGTCAGTTACCACAGAGGATCTTTCATGCCTGCTCTCCGTCAACCTCTGCTGGATGATTCACCACAGTCCAACAGTTTTTGTCAGACTCCTTGTGAGTCCATAGGTGACGATCGCAGTCTCAGCTGACTCAGCGTTCTCATCCTGATCGGAGAGTCCAACACACCCGAGTGAGTCATGGCTCCACATGAATCCCACTGTAGAACAGAGTCGCTCCGACTGTTGACCAGGTTTAACACTTGTTCCCAACTCTCACTCCCTCCTTACGTCGTGGCCTCCTCGGTGCCGCGGGAAGTGAAGCGCACCGAGTGACCTGCCGAGTGTTGCGGCGTAATGGAGTTAGACTGAAAGAGATACTGTAGATTGTGAGCTTATAGAAAAGCTCTCCGTCCATATCTGCTTCTCCTTTAATGTCTGGCCTCTGGTTTGTCTCACTTAATTGTATCTCCTCATCTCCAGATCCATCCATCAGCCTCTCTTAACCCCCCCCCCCCACCTCTCTCTCCTTTGATGAGTGAGTGAACGGCTGAGTGAGCGGGTGAGTGTGGGCACCGCCGCTGATGCACTCCTGGTCATTAATAAAACTTTCATACACAGTCAGGAAATGCATTTGAGCTCCGGTGGCTGAGCTTCTCTCAGACACACAGGAAATGGGCGCTTGGCCGACGGCCAATCCCGCTATTTCAGGGGGTTCGTCCGGAGCCAATCAAGCCGGGCCTGGTCAGTTAATGGATCAGTGGCTCTCCTCTGCACAGGCCCAATGTGCCCGGGCAATTAGAAGGTTGCGTGGGTGGGACCGGAGCTGAAGCTTTTTAGGGCAGAAAATCCAAATAATGCTGCAGATGATGAAGGAAAAATAACAGGAGTGGTGAGATCAAGTGGATGAAGCGGAGCTTCCTCTCATACAGATGTACAGAACTTGATCTGTCAGTCCGGACTGTGAGCAGAGTCAGAACCGCTTGGTTCCAGGAGGAAAGGCTGGTGGTCTCCTGGAGTCACCGCATTGTTCCCCGATGATCCTCCAGATAAAAGCTCATGAAGAGACCAGCGCGTGTGTTGCTCACGAGAGTTGCTGTAATGTGTTGTGTAAGCCGACACCGTGGGCTCGATGGGTGGGACGACGCCACAAACTCCAGCAGCACCGTGACACACACACACATGCGTGGAGTGGAGCGCCGGCAGAAACAAATGACTTTGTCAGCTGTTAACCAGGCCATTTGACATTGATCCCGCAGTGACCCAGAACGTGCTCACTGATCCTCCACCGCCATGATTCCGCCCAGAGCGCGAGAGACTCTGGATCGTCCTGGATCCGATACGGGGTTCGTTCGACAGACCAGCGCCGCCTCCGCTTTCAAACTTCAACGCCGAGGATGGCAAAGTCCTCTTCCGGACTTCCAAAACTGTAACTGACTCGGAAGACCTGCTAGGTTTAAAAAACCCATGTAGCAATTTAGAACAACGTTCCAGGATTGCAGACTCATGCTCGATTTCACCTTACAGTCGGGAGCATGAGCTCCACGATAATCGCAGGATTGTCAATAACTCAAACTTCACTGCAGGTTACGAGAAACATTTCAGAACTAGTGACTCGATCTGACCATAGGTGACTCATACAGGACAGATGAGGGAAGTTTTATTGAATTTTATTCAAAACTGTTCACGCTGAAGTGGTTCACGACTTGTTGTGGACCCTCAGAGAGCAAATAAAGTCCTTTTTCAAAACTAGTTTTCATCGCTCCTTCAGCTGGAGATACAAATGAATCAATAAATACATCCTCAAACTTCATAAAGGCAGAGAGTGAGAGTGAATGTGGGGAAAAGTCGACTTCTGCAGTGTCACGTTCATAAAGGAATCAGTGATGAGAGACTGAGGCGGGGGATAGAGAGGAAGGAGGAGTGTTGGTGAGGGGCAGAGGGAAAGTGCTCCAGCTCGCAGGCATTCATCTCTCTGGAAGAGGAGAGGAAGCCACCGCAGGGCGAGCACCAAAACACGGCATCACAGAGCCGCCAGAGAACTTCTGCTGGGCGCAGGACGGAGCTCTCCCGCAGCAGCACTGTCGTCGGCCTCAGGATCCCAGGACTCCTGGAAGAGCTCCGGGAAGAGGAGGAGGAGTGAGAGGAGGAGGCGCGTCCTGCTGACAGAGAGCATCCTCCCTGTCCTTCCCTGCCACACAATAGCAGCCAGCAAACATCACTCACGAGGGATTTCACACTCTAACGTCCGGCTTCTCTCCAAACTTTGGGGATCAAAAGTTGCTCAAGTAGCTTTCACGGAAAGCCGGGATTCTCCCAAGTCGCTCGCCAAGAGCCTGACGGATTTCCTGGACCAGCCGGCACCACGCTGCAGAATGGATCTCCCACCTATCAGAGGTAGGAAGCTGCTCTCCGGCTCCCAAATACCAGCAGCTGCCAAACTATTCAGTTCAGTTCTTATTTTTACACTCTTAAGTCACATATCGAACATTTTTAAAGAGATTTTTTTTTTATATTTGATGTTTGATGCCTGTTTTTATTTGAATGAATCATGACTTGATTTTGAATCACTCAGACTGTAAAAATAAATAAATACATAATGTATGTGAGCATATGACAAAGCCTTTGTTTTTATATATTTAATTCTATTTTTTATTTATTTTATTACATTTGTGAAGAGAAGAGTATATCATTTAAATATTTTTATTTTATTAATTTTTTTTTTCTGAACAATTTGCGTTAGGTCGCAAAATCTGCACTTTGTAAAAATAAATGATTGTGTTCTGAGTTGCATTACAAGTTATCTTCAATATCTGCAGAAGTTCAATTACCAACTGTCAATACGACAAAAAAAAGTTACACTAAACAATTGAGCAGGTATATTAAAATAAAATATATCACACACTTTAGTTTTTTTTTTTATATTAATTTCTTTCCATTTTTCTCCTGCTGTTTTTTTTAAAGAAAATAAATCAATAAATTATTATTATTTAACATAATGAACACAGTCCAACCTGCTTACTAGGGCAACATCATGAAAGTCAGATTTAAAAAAAAAGATTAATGTAAAAATAATACTTTTAACAGACTGCAGTCGCCATGTTAACTCAGTAAGTGTGTGTGTGTGTGTGTGTGTGTGTGTGTGTGTGTGTAACCGTGATGAGGACATGTGGGATTGATTGTCCTCAAGGTCGGATGTAGAATGTCGATACCCATCTCCGCTGGGGTGGGGTGCATGTGGGGGGTGATGGTAGGGACAAGGGTGGGGGGCGAGGAGGGGGTGTCGGATTGACCATAGACGGACAGTGGAAAGGGAGGAGGGCAGCACGTGTTGGCAGATGAATGACGGAATGATGAATGGATGTTTAGATGAAGGGAAGTGGGGGGGGGGGGGGGGGGTGATTGGAGGTGGAAGTTTTTAATGCCGCAGAAGACGAGCTAATGTGTTGAGTGCTCAGCCACAAACTTCAGAGCAACTTCAGGAACTAATGGGAAACTTGACTCTGGCTGCATCCACGGCTCCTCACTGCTGCAGCTCAGGCGACAGTTGCGCGTCTCAAAGAGCAAACTTTGGTCTTGGTTCATCTTCTGCACGATACGCATTTTTATTTTCTTGAATCCAAGAGCTACTCATTTTGGGAAGGGTCACCAGCCAAAGAAGAGTGTACTGTAGTAGAATGGAAAGTGCTTGTAATTTGGCAGGTTCACTTTCAGTTTCCCCAAAGGCTTTCCTGCTCTGCTCCCTCATATCTCCAGCTTGCAGAATAGATCAAAAAAAAAAAGTAAGATTTTTTTGCTTCGGATTTCGAACGAAAATCCAGAACTCCCCCAAAATAAGCCGGAGAAAACATAACGTGCGTGGACCGATCAGCTGACCCACAACGTGCTTTGTTATTGTGTATAACGCAGCCTCTGTATACAGACGTGTCCCGTTAGCTACATTTACTGACTGTTTTTTCTTCATATTGAGGTGTAAAACTGTCTCCACACTGGACCGTGGTAGAGTGTCACAGGGGAGGTGCTCGCTCTCCACACCTCCACTCCAGGGTTTGATGTCCTGTTGTGGGCTGGAGCTGGGACAGGGATGAGGCGAGTCTGGGACAGAGCGTGACTTGGTTTATGACTTTGTCACAGCCAAACTGCACAGAAGCGCACATTCAGAGCTGGACACGCACCGGGCACCTCTTCACTTCTGGAGAGACGTCACTCACTCGGCAACCCCTCCCACATGCAGCGGCCACACACATAGAGGAACAGCGCACCTGCAGCAGACACTCTACATTCACTCCTACAAAAGGAACGGATTGTGGTCGAGAACCGAGGTACCACTGTAATTTGGAAAATTGAAGGAAAAAAATTTCTATACGAGACAAACTTTTTCTCCAATACTTATCTGGAGAAAGTAAAGGGCCACAGGAGAGTTGTTCAGGGGCCGCAATCGGCCCCCAGGCCAGACTTTGTACACACCATCCCACTCATGTTTTCCGGCTGCCGACTAGTAAAACAAGTGAAAGTCAAGTGTGGCCGACTCAGTTTTCAGCAGAGCCCCTTATCAAGTCAGATGTGAAGCGAAACGTCTGAAATCTCAGTCTGTAAAAACATTGATGGTCCCTTCCTGCTTCTGTTCTGCCACGCTCTTTCTTATCACGTCAGGCATCTGCATCTCTCACTCCATCGCTTCTCCTTCCTCCTCTCCCCCTGCGCCTGGACTTGCTGGTCTGCAGTGTCTATTTCAGTCTTTCCGTTGGGTTCAGATTCAGCACATCCGGTATCTCATCCAGTTTATTGTCATTCAATCCCAGCGAGCTCCCGGAGGACACCAGGGGAGGGAGGCCCCTGGGTCTTAGTGCCGGACAGGCCTGGAGACGCTGCTGCCAAACCGGACTGAATAAGTATTCTGACCTCATCGGTCAAATTAAAGAGGCACCATTCTCTCAGGCTCAAGTCAGTCAGAGAAGAGTCGAGCGAAAGAATATCTTCAGAGCTTCTGTGGTGATTCTCACCGGTGTGTAAACAGGTGAAACATCATTTTCCTATTGTGGTTTAGTCCAAAAGAACTAAATAAAAACAGACCATGGTCTGATGGTAGACTGAGGGCACCGACCTCATACTTCACTTCAGCGCTGCAGAGTAGCGCTTCCTGGGAGTCGCACGGAGATCAAGCAAATACCTGAGGCATCCTTGTTTCCGCTCGCCTGCTGAGGCTGTAAGCAAACTGAAGCATTGTTTGTAAATCTTGGTGGTGAACCCAAATATTTTGTACACTGAGGTCTCACTGTATTCCAGAGAAGCTTCCCCAATGGTTGAACACCCTGCAGAGGTCAGGGGAGGTGGAGGGGTGCGGGGCAACTTTCTCAAAACCTCTTCATATTGCTGTAATTCGGGTTGGTTATTTATCACCTCAACTCAAAGGCCTTCAAGGCGGAATGAAGGAGAAGTGAAAGAAGGAAAGTGAAGGACAGGAAGAGGAGAGTGAAGGGATGAGCGAAACCAGAGGAGGGCTGGATGGACAGGAAAGAGGGAGAGGACAACCCCTCCTCATTCCAAGTCGAAGGGTCACTGCAGTCAGTTTCTAAATAGCCTGGAACAATGATGTCACCACTGTGGGAGTCCGACAGAGTCCGGTGATAAGATGGTGGAGTCGATTTGTGAAGTTTTGTCTCCAAGGAAGTTGGCCTGACTGGTGGCTCTCTGGAGGAGTCGAAGCCTGGACGCGTCCTTGGCTGCCCACCATCGAGTCACAGGCAGTTGCATTGAGAAATATATCCCCAATGACTCCACCTCCTTCTTCAATCTTAAACCATTCGCTCTTTTATTAGGCTGACATCAGGTGGAGAAGTTCTGCAGGCTGTCGTCTTCAGAGAGTGTGTTCTTGAGGTAGAGATAAAGAAGAGTGTGGGCACCATCATACCCCCCACCCCTCCTCCTCCTCTGTGTGAGTCCATCCATCCCACAGTTGGAGGCATCACTGATACTCCCCGAGCTCCGAGGGCCATCCTCAGGTTTCCCCTGTAAGCAGCGGCTCCACAACTGACTCTCTCGCCTTCGCCTCGATTCATAGACGAAAACAGGAGAAATACGACAAATACGAAGTCTTGGTTTCACTCACGGCCTCTGCTTGTTGTCACACCTCAGACGGGCAGGTTTTGTTGGAGGTTTTCTGAGGTCTGTCATCTCAACCTATAACAGTGTGTCACATGGTGGAGATCAACTTTCTCTCAAATAGATTTGTTCAATGCAACAGAAGAGTCAGTTTCTCTCGTCACACAACGTGTGCTCTTACAAATTTACCTACAGAGCTGGAAAACAGGCTCAGGTCCTGAGCTCAAGTCTCTTGGAGACTATGGTGCTACAGTTACATATCACTCTTGTGCCACAAGCTTCACATTCACCACAGAGAAAGTTGTCGCCCTCTGGTCGCACTCCCCTCCTGCTCTCAGCCTGAGCCACTAAATAAAACACTCATTTCCCTCTCAGCCATGTTGGGTGACGCGGGTTCATTCTCACATGTGCAGGAGGAGTCGGCAGCGAGGAGGCGTTATCAATGAAGGATCATCAAACCTAACCTAAACTGGCCTCAGAATCGATGTCTTCTTGACTTCACATTCATTCATTCATTGGCAAGAGTCGAATGAAAGAGATATAATTGTTGAATGAATAACCTCCTAGTTATTCAGGCTTTATATAGCAGTATCGCGTCTGGCGTGGTGAGAGAGTGCAGTGCTTGTAAGGACCCTTCCACCCGACAACTTTTTGAGGGAAGTGAATCCTTCTTAGAAGCATTTTATTTCTGTCTTGGGTTCAGCAACTGGCAGCCACCAGATTCTAAATTCCAGTTTCATGGCGTCTCTCAGACTCTCGGTAGAGAGTAGCATGGTTAGGGTAGATGCTACATGGTCATGGAGACATGGTTGTGTTACAGGTGTCGAAACTACTTTGGTGAATTTCTAGGTTTAAGGCGTAATTTTATGTTTTGTGTTTTGTGCGTCTTCCACCCAGTTCGTAGATGGTCATTATTCTATGATGGCGTCATTGCCGTCCTTAGTTGGATCGTCCTACTTCTCTTGTGCTTTCCAGCGTCTGTCTGACCACCCCTCATTCTGACCCATTATATTGCTGTGATTCTGATAAGCGTTTGAGCTAGGTCAGGGTCTGTTTCCAACACCGACTTTACTCAGCCCTGACACGCTGTTCTTTCATTCACAAATTTAGCTTGCAATCTCATCTCACTTACCCCTGCCATCTTGTCTCCGCAGGTTTGTCTGATGTCCCGTGAGCGTCCCGTTACAGCCTCCGCCCGCTGCCCTGACGCCCAGCCTGGCCCGCCAGGATGGACCCTGCTCATTCCTTCAGGGTGGAGCTCGATAGCCTGGACCTCTCTCAGGGCCAAGTGCTGTCACTAGACCAAATACGTGCCATCAGAGCCAACAATGACTACGTCGAAAGGCCTGTGGCTCTGGAACCTGCAACCCAGTCAGGAGTATTTTACGCCCACGAAGACCGGTTTCCGCAAGGAGTATATTCCCACTACCCCCAAGCTTCCTTCCACTCCGCCCTGCCTCGCAGCCAAAGTCAGCAGCAGCATGATCACCTGCCCCACGTGAGGCGTTCCAGTACCATAAGCTCATCTATCTCTCGGACAAGTGCCACCTCAGACCAGAGGCTCCTCGCCGGCTTGACTCCGTCTCACTCCGGCCTGGCTTCAGTGGTCCGCTCGCAACCAAAAGGGGAGCTGAAGCCGTCTTTGAGTAAAGGTCTGGTGGAGGAAGAGGCGGAGCTGGGCCTCCATCTCTTCATCTGCGAGCGGTGTGGTCGCTGCAAGTGCCAAGAGTGCTGCACCCCTCGCCGCCTTCCGACCTGCTGGGCCTGCGGGGAGCGCTGCCTGTGCTCAGCTGAGACTGTTGTGGAGTATTGCACCTGCTTGTGCTGCGTGAAAGCCCTCTTCTACCACTGTTCCTGCCAGGAAGACGAGGACAACTGTGCTGACCGGCCTTGCTCTTGTGGCTCGTCCCATGCTTTTGCTCGCTGGGGGAGCATGAGTCTGCTGGCGCTCTGCTTGCCCTGCCTCTGGTGCTACCCCCCTGCCAGGCTGTGCCTTGCCATGTACCAGTGTGCCCACGACCGAGCTACACGTCCAGGCTGCAGGTGCAGCAACACTAACACTGTCTGCCGCAAGATCTCTGCCTCCAACCCAAACGCTGGCCACTCCGCCATCCACAGCAAATCTGTGGAGAAGTCTCTATGACAGGCCTGGATGGGGGTCAGGGTTCTGGCCAGTCGACACACCAGGGCTTCATGTGTTTGTGACGTACCTAGACACCGTCCGTCCCCCCTGTGTCGCAATCCGTCCCCGGCTCAGGAGGGACCAAAGCTTCAATGTGCCTGATGGATGAGGAAAGTTCGGCTCTGGCACCAGACGGGGATCACCTCTCTCTGCCTTCTGTGGTGTAATCAGGACAATCCAGATCTATTTATTTATTCTTGCACTTCCTTTCAATCCACCCTTTGCAAATAATGCACAGAGCACAGAGATGGGCAGCGAACCAAATCAGGGAGGAAAGATGCCTTGGGCGCCGTGTGTGTCCTCTAGAATCAGAACACGGCATCGAACACAGACACTTCCGCGAAGACAAAGACGAGAGCAGATAAGTCTCCTGTGGTTATCTGACTGGGACTTGTCACGTCAATGCCATTGTCGACCAAATACGGACCGTCCACTGTGCTAGCGGACGGAATTACAAAGATACCAGGCTGGTGTGTAAAAACACTGTGAGGTAGAGGGACGAGCAGCAGAGAGCTGAGCGAGAGAGCACTGACCAGGAAGAGGGTGTATCCATTGTGACTGAGTGTGAGTCCTCTCATGGAGCAAACTTGTGTATGTCGGGACTGTGTGCGTGTTGTTTTGTCAGCAGAAGAAGCCTCCTTTGTCTTATTTTTAGCAGTGGAGCCCTGGTGGTGTTCTGGTCAGGTTTCCTCTCCAAGTCAGTCTGTCGCCAACCGTCCTCATCCCGCTTCCTTTCACCCCTCCTCCTCATCCTCCTCCTCCGCTGAACCCTTCAGACAAACTAACCCAGAGACGTCTCACTTCTCCTTCAGAGAACAATCCGTCACAGCTTTACAAACATAATGCTGTTCAAGTAAAAGAGAGATTCAAAGTGGATCTCAGAGTTTTCACAGCAAGGTGTCTCTCTCAGAGGTAGAAGCTCAGGCATCCAGGAGAGACTCAGACTAGAGTGCTCCTCTAAGAGAAGCCAGTTAAGGTTGCTCTAGTTCAGATAGCTCCAATGAGGTGTTTCACTAGGTAGAGGCTCTGGGGCAGACCCAAGACCTGTGGGACAGTTGACTAGGAAACACCTCGGTATAGCGAGTAAGGCCCCTATCAACATGGAGTTGGTCCATGCTAGATCTCAGATTCATGACTATTTATGCATTAGCAATGAAGGTCAGCTTAGCTAATGATATCGTAAACACGTCGTAGGGTCCCTTTAAGGCCCATTTATTCTCAACGTTATGTGCGGATCCGGATTTGGACGGAGGTTTCTGTCCGTGCTCTGCGTTCATTTCCTCCATATTTCTATGCGTCTCCACGAAGGTTGCGGATACGGCCCAAAATGGAGCAGTACCACTGGAAATCGTGAAATCTGTGTTGCTGTTACTACGTGAAAAGTAGCTCTAATGAGACTTGTGAAGACATAACAATGTCGGAAATTCTTCGTCCTCCAGTCGCGACACATTTAACGGCCTCATCGACTGCAACAACGATGCCAGCCGTTTCGATACATTAGCGTTACTTTGTGCACAGTTGCCATGTTTGTTTTGGAGTTTGTCGTGGGCTGCTCCCCCTGGTGGATATATTGGTGAACAGCAAAAAGTAAAGATCGCATGGAGACATGTGACCAGTGGCATAGTTTGAAACGGACAGGTACAATTTTCGTATGTAAAGGGAGCATAAATGGGCCTTTAGTCGAGTCTTTGCGGCCTCAGCCTCGTAGCTTCAGACTGACAACATCTCAAACAAAGCAGCAAAAGTTATGCTGCAGAAGTCATTCCCACATCTCTCCGTCCAGCCTGGCCGGCCTCTCCTCTTACCCTCAGCAAGACTAAAAGCCTTGAGCTCCGGGTCCTTCGAGAGTTGATCAAACAGGCAATTAGCTTCATGATAGCTCTTAATGGGCTGGAGGAGGAGGGAGGGGGCGCGGGGACAGGATGAGTGGCGTTGTGGTGTTTGACAGATGGGAGGAGGAGGAAGGTGAGGTCGGAGGAAGAAAACGGATGATGGCGTTATTAAGCCGATCCGCGGCGCAGAGTGCTCCCAAGAAAACTGCTGCACAACTTTCATTTCCGACTTGACGTCACTTCCTGTGTGACTGTGAGTGTGTTGGTGTACGAGTGGAGAAGAGAAGCACAGATTTACACTCACGGCGCTGAAGTTCTGTTGCTCTATTTTTATATGTAGATACAGATTTCCTTTATTTTACTCTTGCTGTGTTTCATGGAGATCGACTGCTCGCCCTCACCTGGACGCCCAAATATTCAGTGAATGGCGTCGATCGGGTTTGGTTTGGTTTGTCACAGCTGGCAGATGCTTCATGGCTACTTTGGTTTACATGGAGCAAACTGAGCGCATGAACAGCAGTGTCTCCGCCAAGATCGCCACAGTTTCACCCCCGATCTCGGATCTGCGGGAAGAGTTACAGATGACTATATTTAGAGGTTTATGGAAGATATGTCACCGCTTCACATGTATTTATTTGACTGTCACGAAGACGATGGATATTTATTTTACTGCTGATGTTCGTCCTCTGGCTGTGTGGGTTCATGTGTGGCTGCTGCTGCCCTCCTGGCTGACGGTGATCCAATAAAGGAGATTCAAAGCTGAACTTATGTCTGTGGATTATTATTATTATTGACTAAAATTGGAACGTTCACAGAGTGACAAGTGTGCTTCATAGATGGGTCCTCAGAGATGACCACCTGTCCCACACTCTTGAAAACTACTGTAAACATCTGTCAGCACCATCAACTATTTGTTTTATTACTTCAATATAAAGTTACATTTTCATTCGATAATATTTTTTATTTTACATTATGTTTTTTTTTGCATTTTTTTATTTCCCCCAATTATTTTTTCAAGTCAATCTTTTTATATTTATATTTTATATTTATGTATTTATATTTTTATCATGTAAAATGTAAAATTTAAGACTTTTCCCATGTGAGTATTTTTTATTTTTACATAGTATATTGATTTTATTGCCTCAAATGTTTCATACATGTTTCATTTTTATGATAATCTTAACTGTGCCAAACCACTAAAGGAAGCGCAACAAAGAGGATGAAATCCGAGTTTTTATGTGATGGATTTATAGAGTCTGAATCCGTGTTCAAGGACGAATAGGAGGATATGGTTTGTTTACACTGAGAGGCAGACGATGACATCATCACGTGTGAAGAAATCTGGGTGAAGTCAAAGCTGAGTCTTATAAATGAGAGACCTTCAGTCAGTGGCCCACTCCCTCGCTTCAGTCTGCTCATCAATAAGTCATGGAGGTGGGGTCACTCTAATGGCTTCCCAGAGCAGAGTGTGTGTGTGTGTGTGACATGCAAAAAGCGATTATTAGAGGAATACTTCTGTGTGTAAAAACACTTTCCATTCACAAGTGCATTAAAGTTGAGCGCTTTGTATACAGTACACACTCTCTAACACACACACACAACACAGAAAACATCTGGTGCTGAAGTTGAACGGAACACACTCGATGCACTCGGAGTCCAAACATCCATTTATTCATCATCCAGCACTCAGACCCAGCTAGCCAGGGTGGAGGGGTCATGGAGCAGATCCCAACTGCCCTTGATTCAGCCCAGGACACACACACAACTCGTGCTGAGTGAAACACTCATGCTATCTTTGTGGGGTCCGCCCGTTGCCTGAACCTTTCCCCAGCCGCTCACCCTAAACCGAACCATCCTAAACACATGGCTACCCTGAACCAGGACCAGTTATCTTGATGTCCTCATCCTCAAATTGAGGCTTGGATTTGTGGTGCCCAGCCGAATGCTCCCCACATTGGTCCTCACAAGGGTAGTGTTTCGACTAAAAATACTCCCAACAAGTGAGGATCAACCAGACGCACACAAACTCACAGTAAGAAGGCGAGCACACAACACAGAGAGACACACAAACACTGAAACAGCACACAACAAAGTCACACATTTTTGCTGTGTTGTTCTAACTGAGGGCAGCTACAACAATCATTCACAACCAAACTAACTATAGATATGTACAAATATTGATATACAAAACAAACAAGAGAGCGAAGAAAATGCGCAAATCTACACACACACTCAATAAGATGACCAAAACATTCACGCAAAAACATGTACACACTGCAGAGGACACACCCATTTACAATGACATACACTTAAAAACACTAAAACTAGCAACATGAACATGCGACCCAACACCAAAACACAAACTAAAACTGAACACACGTGATTTGGGCGTCTCACACACACACACACACACACACACACACACACACACACACACTCTTGTGTTGCTTAACAGTGAAGCGTCTTAATAAAGTTGTCAGGTTTGTCATGTGTCACTCATCCTGCTGAAGTGCCCCAGAGCCAAAGTGCTCTCCACCTCCTGGAGTGGATCTGACCCCGAAACCTTTTGTTGCAGTTCTTCACGTGCACTGCAGTGACCCACAGGAGTGTGTGTGTGTGTCATCGGTGTAAACAGTGATTGGCAGCTGTATGGCGGAGTGACGGACAGCTGGTTTTGTTTGAGGGCTGCGGGTTCGACTCCCGTCGGGGCTGCGATTGTAAAGGGGCAGCAGTGAATACGGGGGTCCGACCTGGTGCTGGCAGGGAACGGTTGGGGGCCCTTGTGCCACCAACTGACTGAAGCCAGGCGTCAGAGGTCACGACTGTACGTGGCATCTTGTGTGTGTGTGTTGTGAGGTCCAAAATCTGATGACAATCCGATGCGAATAAACAAAACATTCATCTCAAACACACACACTTACTCGTCTAAAGTAATTCATGGGGACACGCGGCATATAGACATGACAACCTCTAGGTGTCGCTGCAGCAGGAAGAAGAGCAGCAGTGGAGGTTCAGGGAGTTTGTGTGGAAGGTTCTGGAGGGGGAGGGTGGGAATGTTGTCCGCAGGGTAGCAGAGGTCAGCCGAGGCTTTAACTCACTTCCTGTCTCTGCGGCTGGATGACAAAAACCCCGTCCTCTGGAATCCACAGCCCCCCCTCTCCCCCACCTCACCCTCACCCAGAAACTCATCTTCCTCAGCCTTTAAAAAAATGATTCACGACTCAGTAAGTCTGACTGAAGACCACCGTGATGGGAAACTCATTCCTGGCATCAGCCGTGCGGATGTTTGTTCTGATCCAGTGTCCGGTGCGACTCCCAGCTGTGCTCAAGGACGAGAGGAACCGTTCCAGGAGCCGAACCCCAGAGTTCCGGAACAGTTTGGTTCTGAAGACCACCCTGAATCCTGCAGGGCCGGTCCAGTGCAGGTGTGTGGAGGAGCTGAAGCTTTTCCTCCAGCAACTAGAGCAAACAAACACAGTCTCTCCAAAACAAACACACAAAACTATGAGACAAACAAATAAATACCCGAGTATTTAATAACACTAGTGACCAAAAACAGCAATACTTTTACACAGAGAGAGAGAGAGAGAGAGCAAACAACACTTGAAAACAAGGACAAAACTACTCATCGACAGAAGGACCACCAACAAATACTCACTCTGAGGTGCAAGCTATTAAAGAGTTAGTTTTGAGGTCTAACTTGAGGCTCCTGAGCCAGAGTGGGTTCTATCAACAACCAGTAACTTTGATTCTCAACTGTTTTGAGGCCCACCTTCACCCTGAAATGGTTGGCTGTGACCCCCCACCTCGGCTCTCGACCACAATCCGTTCCAGACGGCCGTTCGAGAAGCGAACGGTTCGAAATCTGAATCGATTTTTTCCCATTACAATGAATGGAAAAAGAACTAATGCGTTCCAAGCCTTAAAATAGTCTTTTGTAGGAGTGAATGTAGAGTGTCTGCTGCAGGTGGCTGTTCCTCTATGTGTGTGGCCGCTGCATGTGGGAGGGGTTGCCGAGTGAGTGACGTCTCTCCAGAAGTGAAGAGGTGCCCGGTGCGTGTCCAGCTCTGAATGTGCGCTTCTGTGCAGTTTGGCTGTAATAACAAAGTCATAAACCAAGTCACGCTCTGTCCCAGACTCGCCTCAGTGAGTTCTGGATTTTCGTTCAAGTCTGAAACAAAAAAATGTCAAAAAATTTTTTCGAACTCCGATTTGTTCGAAGTCCTGGACGTTCGAAAATCAAGGTACCACTGTATTTCCATGAAAAACGGGTAGTAGACCCATTGAAAAAGATCCCGTGACCCCCTATTGGGTCCCGAGTCACCAGTTGAGAACCACTGTTCGGAAGGATGCTCAGTGTTTGTTCGTCTTGTCTGGTCCACAATAACCTAATATAGGTCACACACACATCCTGTAGAGAAGGAGAAAGGAAGTGATTGAATAATTCAGCGTATTTCCTGAACAGTAATGGACGACGCTGCTGATGGTGCTGATGGAGGAGGAGGAGGAAGAGGGGGTGCATCTGGAGGTGCAGGTGGACTTGGTAAGTCAGTGCTTCAACTGAACCCCTGGCATTTGATTTTCTCATCCCAGAAGTGAGGAGGTTATGACGGGTTGTTTTTCACTTTTTGTGTCCAGCGAACTCACACACACTCATTGGCACGACAGAAGCAGGCGCATGGAAGCCAGCACACGCTGTAGACGCTCATCACGCTGAGGAAGCAGGACTGATGCTGGGGAGTCATCAGGGACTGGCGCGACTTCCGACATTCCCACAGTCCACTCCGGCGGCAGCAGAGGATTCTGGGTAACTCCTCAGGAAGGAAGGGTTCAAAGGTCAGACACCAAAGTACAGCAGAGCTGATGGAGACAAGAGATGCAGTGGAATGTTGGAACGTTTGTGAGCTGTTATTCTTAAACAAGCAGCACAGTAACACGAACAGGCTAATTTATTATGATGAAAAAATACATGATTATTTCTTCGGTCAAACGTTTCCAATGGAGACACGCAGCCATGGTCTTTATTACAGCGACCTCTTGTGGTGTTATCGTGTTAGTGACTTTTGAAAATTGAAAATTATAGTATAGTATAGTACAGTATGGAAGTGTTTGTATCTGTTCGGTTTAACACGCGCGCTGTGTTTCGTGCTCGCCATTAAAGATCATATGAAATTAAAGATGTCATTTGTGTAATGGCAGTTCTGTCTTGGACCACACGATGTCAGTGTCGGACCGCCAGTGTCGGAGCGCGCGCGCCGCCTGCTGTCCTCTTCAGTCTTCCCTCCTGAGCTCAAGTTCGGGCTTTGATCCGGATCTACTGACGCGTTCCGGTACTGCTGCTGACTCAGCGATCATCTGGCTTCCTCTTCTTGTAAGTCTGAGCCTCCAGCTGAGGGACATGACATTTTCTTTTTTTTTTTTTGGATTCACAGTCACGTGACCAGGCCTCCTGGCGCGGCTATTTTTTATCTGGGTGACGTCACATACAAACAACGACGGAACACAACTATTTAAAACTTAAAAACATCACAAGTTAAAACGACAACATCCGTTTTAAAATTGTCTAAAAATATGAAACACATTTACCTCACTCAAACAAACAGTGCAGGCAAACATAGAATGAAAGCAAACAAAACAGTATTAGAATAAAAAAAAACCCACAACAACCACCAATAAAGATATAAACAAAACAAACAAGTTTTGTTTTGTTTATCATGTATCACCATTAGCGCTAAGCTAACACTTAGCTAGACAGCAGTGTTAATGGCTACACTGAAGAGTCATATTTATTGTTAGTAAATCATTTTACTCACTTTAGCAGATTAAATGAGTGAGTAAAATCATTTTACGCGCTTTAGCTGGTGTTACACTTCAGCTAAAGGCAAGCCGATACTTTCCACCAAGTTCAATGAGGACTGAAAAACATTGGGTGCAGTCAACTTTTTGGGGTTTTTTTCTTCTTTTTGAAACTGTTGTGAGCTCTCCCTACCACATGGGGGCGAACTCTTCATCTCAGCCGAGGAAGGTCCAAGATCAGCGAGTTAAATAAATGATGTGTGAACAGCCAGGCTGTGATTGACGCGGGAGCCACGTGGGATTTAGTTCCGCAGTGAAGGTTCCGAAACGCTTGTCGGGCTAAAGCCAAGAGGCCTGCTCTACGTTCCCGTCCAGGAGGCCGGCTCCTGATCGAAACTCGCTGGCGTGAGCCGACTTTCCTTGAGAGCTGCCGACGTAGCGCTGGGCTGTGGGCGTCGGAGACAATTACCCTCCGCTGATGTCTCTTCCTTTCTTCACCAGAGGCCGCGGCTAATTTGAAGCCCGGGCGCCCAAGATCGTTGGCTTTAATACAAATCATGTTTCAATCGTTACTTGAAGACCTTAAGCCCGCCGCGGGTCTCCGGGGGCCGGCGGGTAATGAGGCCTGCTGGGAGTTCAATCGTTTTTACATCTGTTGAAAAATAAGGGAAAGAGGAAAAATCAACGGAGCCCTCCCCCGACAGATCCGCTTTCTGAGGATTGATAATGAAAAAGAAGGCCTTTTTTGTTTTCTTCCAATTCCAGACCTTGAGGTCTCGCTCCGCAGGACCTCCTCAAAACTCCCAAAACAATCTCTGAAGCCCCCCTCACCACAAATATAATAAATAAATCTATCAGATATTAACTCTCAGACGGGACTTCACCACTGGAATCTCCCACAATCCTCTCTGTCCCAAGGCTTTTCCTCTTTTCTCCATGTTGTCCCGGAGCTGATCCAGTTGATCTTAGGTGACATCATCTCTGGGTTTGCCCTGGTGCTTCCCCCCAGTTGAGCACCTCACTAGTCCAGAAGACAGCTGGGTTCTACTCTGAGTCTCTCCTGAATGGCTCCTGAGTGGCTCCCTGTGGTCTCTGGAAACCTGGTGACCACAGTGAAGAGTAAAAGTCCACCTCCACTGGAGAGCTTTGTCTTTTGGCTCAGCTCTTTTTTTCGCCCCTGACTGACTTCCCTCACTCACGAACATGACTTCTTTGCACCCTTCTGAGAACTATAGTCTGTGACTCTGGCCCTCATCCCAGCGGAGAACATTCCAGGCACAGAAACATCTGAAGTTCTCGTACCGTTCCAGTCGAGTCCAACAACCAGCGCCACCCGCTGGTCGTGTCGACAGACTTGATCTATTTTCCTCTGCCTCCTTTCTCCTGGCAGGAGGGGTAATGGGGGAGTCGGCGAGTTCGCGGGGTCAAGCGTGAAGAATATCTACATCGCTAAGCAAGCGTGCGAGATATGAGGCGTGTTGCAGCGGTGATGAAAAGATTACAACATCTCACGCTGGTGAGCTCCCACTCACTGGTTCTGGAGGAATGAGCTTCACGCCGGAGCGCGCTCGCTGATCAGAGCCAGCCGCCCGTCACACTCCGCCTGCTGGTCAACGCCAGACTTGGAGGGAAATCAACAAAGACGTGTTTTCAACTCAGAAGAATTGGAATCCTCTTTGAAGCCTGCGGGCCGAGGGATCCTCTGGAAGACAGTGGATCAGAAGCCCCCCCACAGCGAGACCCCTCACCTTGACGGCAGGTTCCTGTCCGCCTGTCACGCTGACTTCAGATCCACCTGCCTCTCCGCTCCGCCTGACAGGACTCTTGTTCTTGTCGGCTGGCTGAACCCCTCCACTCCCTCTCCAGAAAACAAGAGTGTGGTTTTCTTCTTCAGCTGTCACCGCGTCCACACACCGCTCCATTTGCCCATAAAAGCCTGGCCGTGCAACATGTTGTCTCAACATTCCGCACGCTCCTGACCCACTTTGCTCCTGGTCCCGCTCATGTAGCATGTTCTCCTGCCCGACACCATGTGTGTTTCCCTGGTGTGTCTTCATATAGAAAAGGTCGGTTTAAGTTTTTTCCCTGCCGGGATGTCGACATTTACATGCAATATTGATGCCCAACGTTGCACCTGTCGTCCCGCTTTAAGTCAGCGGCTGCTAACACAACGTATAGCAGAGGAAGACGGTCAACAACCTCAAGTGGGATGCTGCCGAGAAGTAGTCCTGTTTAATATACTTGTGGTGATGAAGAGACTTTACAAGATCACCTGACACACAATCACCAGTGACACACACTAAAAAGTGCTGGTTATTTTACAAGGAAGGATGAGTGCGGCTACATTTCATCTGACAACAACAGTCAGTATTTCTGCATTTTAAATGCACAAATATACACAATAAACATAAACAGTGAAAACACAGTTAAAAGTGCAGTTTATTTTACAAGGAAGGACGAGTGAGGCTATATTTCATCTGACAGCAGCAGTCAGTATTTCTGCATTTTAAATGCACAAATATACACAATAAACATAAACAGTGAAAACACAGTAAAAAGTGCTGTTTATTTTACATGGAAGGACGAGTGCAGCTACGTTTCTTCGGACAGCAGCAGTGAGTTTTTCTGCATTTTAAATGCACAAATATACACAATAAATATAAACAATGAAAACAGTAAAAAGTGCTGTTTATTTTACAAGGAAGGACGAGTGCGGCTACGTTTCTTCTGACAGCAGCAGTCAGTATTTCTGCATTTTAAACACACGAATATACACAATAAACATAAACAATGAAAAGTGCTGTTTATTTTACAAGGAAGGACAAGTATGGCAGTGTCGGACAGGAAGCCACGGCCATGAAAGGGAGCGGAACATGTGACTCGGACAGGTGTGCCTGGTTTGCAGGGACGTGGAGAGGCAGGGGAGTCATGTCAGAGATTCGATTGAAGGAGACAATGAAATTATTCTCTCCTTCCATCTTTCTCTTCAGCTCACGTCTCCTCTCCCTCCCGTTTGTCTGAGCGGGTGAAAAACCTTTGAAGGGGGAGAAGAGGACTCGCAATCGATTGGCGCTGAGAAACCAGCAGCCCGGGCAGCCGAACCCCCCGCCGCATTGTGAGCCAACCTCCCACCTCTATCACAGCGGCCCATCGATCGCCCCGGCTTTGAGTCGACCGGGAGAGAGTTCGGAGCGAAGCGAGCTCCGAGAGGAGTCGGGGTTTGAGGGGGGGAGGGGTGTGATGGACAGGCGTGGGGAAACTACAGTTTGACATAATTGCTGGAAAAGTTTGTGGAATGTTTGAGAAGCAGAATGAGGGAGAACTTCAGGACCAACTCTCAATCAATCAGAGCCTCATGAGTCACTTCAGTCACAACTCTGCATCAAGAATCATGTGACCCGGACAGTTGTCGACTCTCAAGTGAGTCAGAGGTGGCAGGACTCATCTGACGCTCGAGCCCCAGTGAGTCCAGTCTTACAGATGGGTGCAGGTTCAGGTGGAGCCTGGCTCACCTCAGGCCCCCTGCTGGTCAGGAGTCTCCATATTTCAGGTCAGAGGAGTCGGGAGCGTGGGGAGGGCAGGAGAGACTCATTACAGACGAGTAGATGTGAGTTTCATCATCTCATCTGAGGGTAAGATCAACACAAGCAGGACCTGGAGTCCAGGGCGGAGAGAAGTGCATTAAACACAAGGTCACGCGATCGGTTCCTTCCTTGCTCCCTCTTCCCGTCTTCCTTCAACACTTCTCTCCTTCTTTCAAGACAAAGCTCTCCAGTGGAGGTGGACTTTTACTCTTCACTGTGGTCACCAGGTTTCCAGAGACCACAGGGAGCCACTCAGGAGCCATTCAGGAGAGACTCAGAGTAGAACCCAGCTGTCTTCTGGACTAGTGAGGTGCTCAACTGGGGGGAAGCACCAGGGCAAATTTCTATTTCTTCCACCCATCCTCCTCTTCCCTTCCACTCCCTCCTTTCTTCTTTGCATCCTCTCATTCTCCACTCCATCATTTCTTCCCTCCTAACTGAAACGTTTCCGCCTTTTCATCCCTCTATTACGAACGACTTCTTTTCTTTCTTAGCGTTCCTCCCCGTTTCCTTCTTCCTTCTGCCTCCTCTTTTCCCTCTTTCCATCCTTCCTTCCCTCCCTTCTTCATTGCAACCCTCCAGCCTTCCCCTCACTTCCCCTCTTGCACCAGTCTTCCAACCACTGACCACTGCGAGCACCACCACTTCACAAGGGGAACCAGCAGCAGAGTGTACGATGAGTGGTCATAATGTTTCGGCAGATTGGATCTCATGGGGACAGAAAGGTTTTTTTGAACTTGCACAGTTTTTAGGAGGATACTTGCAGTGACACACACACTCACGCTCACGGTAAACACTTGGGAAGGTCTCTGGATCAAAAGTGACAGAATGTGTCTGCAGACATGTCGACTCTCTTTGTCGTCCACGCTCGACGTGTCAAGCCCCGGCTCCCCAGGGAGGGGAGGGGGGGGGGGGGGAGGGGGTGATGGCGCCTTGATCAGGGGTCTGATCCGGCGAGGAGCTGAGCCCCTCGTCCCACTTTGGACTGATCTATGCAAACATCATCTCTGCGTGTAAACAGCTTCCTTCTGACAGACGAGGAAGAAGAGGAGGAGGAGGAGGAAGGTTTGCAGTTCCAGTCTCCGGTCTGTGAACGTCACATGATCAAGTCCTAATGAGACGGACTGGAACTTAAGTTTTTCTCTGGTGAATCACAGCATCTACATCTCTGACTCTCCTGACTCTGACTCCTGTGTCCCGAAAACATTTCTGGCTGACGCTGACCACAACTGTCCCGCTTCCCTTCCACCCTGCCTGCACTCTCTTCTTCAGCTATTTCTTTTTTTAAACAAAATAAAAAAATTTAATTTATGACTGTTCGTTTATGCTGCCATCTCTACTAATACTACTACTAATAATAATACATTTGAAAAAAAAAAAGCTGTTGTGCGTGACCATTTCGTCTTTGATATATATATTTTTTATGTTCTTTTTTTTCATATGTTCCATTATTCAATTTTTAATTTCAGTATTTAATCATTATTAATACTTTTAATTGTACAAAAAAATATTTCTAAAATCACATTTATAAATATTTACAATTTTACAACTTTTTAAAAATGCAAAATTTTATTTCTGATTTTAAATTAAAAGTCTTTCCTACGTGAATTATGAACATTAAGTCTTCATCCATGTAAATTCTGGGAAAAAAATAAGAATAAAAAATAATAACTGAACGAATGTTTTGTTATTGTATGTTTTGAACCTTTAAAAAAAATACAATTTTAAATAAAAAGTATTAGTCTTAAATGAAATGTATTTATTAATAAAAAAAAAAATTCCCGCTGTTTTTAGTGTTTGGTTTGTCAAGTTCCTTCCGTCAGTCAGAGAGAGAACAGTGAAGGGATGGATATCAACACACGCAGTTACACACAGGAACGCACTCGTCCACAAACGTGAAGCACAGCAGTGAACGTCTGAAGCGATGAGGAGCGCAGGAGGCTGATGGAGGGAGGGAGCGAAGAGCAGGAGGCGAGGCGAGGCAGACGGACGGACGCGGGGTGAGATTCCTTCAGATCAGCTACACCAACGGAGCTGGTTAATATTCATAGTCGGGCAGGAACAGCGAAGGTTAAATTTGACTTACTTTTCAACTCTCATTACTAAAACATGACGCCAATAAGAATATTCAAAGCGGACGAGTGACCGAAGGTTGATGAGCAGCGAACCTTTCCTCTGACATTTAAACACATTTCCATTTGGGGGCGCCGCCCCCCCCCCCTCGTCCGCTCCCCCCCACGCCAACCTCCATCGCTGCCGCAGGAATAAATTGGCGGTTAATCACGACTCACCTGCGACAGGCGCGGAATGATGATGATGCTCCGAACCTGCTCAGGAGTTGAGACCTGTGAGGCTGAAGTGCCGGCGAGCAAGACTGTCAAACCACTGAGCGCCGTCTCTTTGGTTCAGCAGCTATAAAGGGATTGGAACCTTTGACCTTCCCACATATCAGGAGGCTTTAGGACCCTGAGGCGCACGGCTGTTGAACATTGTCCTTCACACTGGAGACGCCTTCTATCAGCTGCTTCCGTCAGAGCGATCTGAGCGCAGATGACAACACCAGCGCATGACTTATTGATGCCAGGATAAATAATAAACATGTCACAGCGACTCGCCGTCGACTTGTCTCAGGTGAGGCGGTGACATGTCCGACTTCAGGTGAGCAAACAAGGACAAAACTCTCTGTCAGAGTGTGACAGGACAGGTCTGTCGCCTGAGGCCGTCGCCACGGTGACAGCAGGAGGAGAGGACAGGTGACAGACGTGGACCAGAGTCTGGGGACTCCATTCGTCCGACTCGACAAGACTCGGTGGTGGAGTGAAACACTGTGACGGTCTGACGCTGCAGCGCTGACCAGGGACTTGAACTGGGAACAGTCACAAGGAGAGTGGAGAGGAAGTAGGGAGGGTGTCTTCTTCATTGTGTTTTTCTGCGGTCTCCTCCTCTGCTTCTTCATCTTGGTCTTCATCACACTGGAGGTCGTGGGTTATAAGACCACAACAATGAAGTCTTCTTATTCTACTACCTCTTATCCTTCTTCTTCATTGTTCTCTTCTTCTTTGTCTTCTGGCTCCTTTTCTTCCTTGATGTTCATCTTCAACATCGCGTTCTTCTTTACCTTCATCATCATTATCTTCTTGTTCATCCTCATCTTCATCTTCATCTTCCTCTTCTATACCTCACTCACATCATCTTCATCTTTCTCTTCTTTACCTCCATCACATCATCCTCATCTTCATCTTTCTCTTCTTTACCTCCATCACCATCATCCTCATCTTCATCTTTCTCTTCTTTACCTCCATCACCATCATCCTCATCTTCATCTTCCTTTTCTTTACAATCATCACATGATCCTCATCTTCATCTTCCTCTTCTTCACCTCCATCACATCACCATCATCCTCATCGTCATCTTTCTCTTCTTTACCTCATCACATGAGCCCCATCTTTATCTTTCTCTTCTTTACCTCCATCAGCATCATCATCTTCATCTTTCTCTTTTTTACGATCCATCACATGATCCCCATCTTCATCTTCCTCTTCTTTACCTCCATCATCCTCATCCTCATCCTCATCTTCGTCTTTGTCTTCCTCTTCTATACCTCCAACACATCATCCTCACCTCCATCTGCCTCTTCTTTACCTCCATCACCATCACCCTCACCTCCATCTTCCTCTTCTTTACCTCCATCACCACCATCCTCATCTCCATCTGCCTCTTCTTTACCTCCATCACCATCACCCTCACCTCCATCTTCCTCTTCTTTACCTCCATCACCACCATCCTCACCTCCATCTGCCTCTTCTTTACCTCCATCACCATCATCCTCACCTCCATCTTTGTCTTCTTTACCTCCATCACCATCATCCTCACCTCCATCTGCCTCTTCTTTACCTCCATCACGATCATCCTCACCTCCATCTGCCTCTTCTTTACCTCCATCACCATCTTCTTCTTCTCCTTCATCTTTGTCTTCTTCTCAGTCTCCACCACTAACACTGTCATGGTCCATCTTCTATCTCAGCCGTCGCAACAAACTTCCACAATCAGGCCAAACCCGATCCAAATCACAGCTTCAAACTCGGCCGACCCACTTGTTGCTTCTCTCCTAGATTGACAGATGGACTCCTCATGAGTCCTGCCTCCCTCCCATCGAGTCCCTGCTCGCCTGTTTGTCACTTAAACGGAGTCCTGCAGACTGACGGGCCATATCTGTGTCTTTTAAACTACCAGCAAATGAATTTTTCATCCTTTCTTATCAGCGACTGATGCCCCCTCCCCAAAATAAATAGGAGGCCCGGTGTCCCCTGCGGGCGAGTCCTGCGGACCGGGAACCAAGGTTTTCCTCCTAAACGGTGGTAAATGGCTTGCCGCACAAATAATGCATAAACAGCTGTTTTGCCGAAGTAAGTTATCCTCTTAAAAGATTCAGAGCCTCCTCCGGTCCGTCCCACGGTCTCCCTCACTCACTTCCTTCATCAATTTCTTATGATAGCAACAGTTCGGCTCCACGCGGGTGTTTAAGTACCAATTAGAGGGGCGGGTTCCCCTCGGCCCGTTACGCCACACCTCTCGCCGCCTCCTGCAACGTGGACTGTCCATCTTCCGTCTCCACGTCCGTCAAAGCTCCTCACTTGGAAGATATCCTCCAGTCGGTATTAACTTTTCAGGACTTTAAATTATTTATCCTGCTAATCGCTGATCAAACGGCGGCAAACACACATCAATCCGCCGGCGTGTTGCTCCGGCTCCTAAGGGCCCGTCTCGGGAAGGAGGCGCCGGCCGGTGGTCACCAGACTTCACCGTCAGTCAGAGGCAGCTGGTGGCCTGGTTTCACTGTCCGTTTTTGTTCAGACACCATGAGAAGGGAGGATGAGGAGTTTGACTGGCTGCCACCTGGCCCCAGCACCGGGCCCCTGCAGATGTCTCTCCAGCGGTTCGCATGTGGCGGCAAACCTTCGCCGCGACAACAGAAACATGACCAGACAACACGAAGCAACAGCAGTCCAGGAAGACAGACGGAAAGTGGGTCGGCGTCACGCTGGTGGTCTGTCGATGTCTGAGGATGCCAGCGCGAGTCACTTCACTGAGTCAGAACTGAATCTTTTATTCCTCATATCAAAAGAGAGACACGAGAATTAAAATTTCTCTTACTTTTTATTATCATATCATATCTATAGTTGTTTAAGTTACGCAGACTCTTACAAGGAGATTTGCGTTCTTGCAGGAAGTAGTAACGACTCAGTTCTGACTTGTCTGTTGTCTCCACTGTGCCAACCAACAATTCATGAGGTGAATGAGTCATTCCCGTGTTTCCTCTGGGAACAGACCCGATTCTGAAAGACTCATGAGTTAAGAGTCATTTCTCCTTCCTCTTCTGACCGACCTTGTCAATGAATGACTCAAAAACCCATGAGCAGAGCTGAATGAATCATTTCTATGTCTCTTTGCAACAGACCATGACTTTGAAAGAGTCATAAAATGACGTGTTTTTTTTAATGTTGGAATCGACCTGCTGAACGATTGACTCAATTACGCGATGTGTCAAAGACTCCTACAGCTGAGCGAGTCATTTCTGTTTCCCCCTGCAACAGACCTGATGAACCCATGATTCCGAACGAGTCACAAGCTGAAATGAACAAGTCATTCCTGTGTTTCCTCTCGGGATAGACCTGATGAACGACTGACTCAAAGACCTGATGTACCAAAGACTCAAAAGTCTCCTGGAGCTGACCGTATCCTTTCTGCTTCCTCTTGCAACAAATCTGATGAACGCATGCTTTTGAAAAACTCATGAGCTAAAGAGTCATTTTTGTGTTTCCTCTCGGAAAAGACTCAAAAGCTCACGAGATGATCAAATCATTTCTGTTTCCTCTTGCAACAGAACTGACAAACCGATTTTGAAAGACTCATGAACAAGTCATTTTTGCATCCCCTCGCGCCTGACCTGAGGAGCCAAAGACTCATAGACTCACAAGCTGACCAGATCATTCTGTTTCTCCTGCGAACTGACCTGATGTCTGAACCAGTGACTCAAAGACGCTGAGGTGACATGAACAAGTCAAGTCTGTTTTCTCCCTCAACAGACTTGACGAAACAATAACTCGCATATTTGAGAGCTGAATGGGTCACTTCTGTTTCTGCAGAGTCTGTGTTGAAGACTTCTGAACCCGGGGATGGTGCAGCTCCAGAAGACCCGTTCCCCAGGATCAAGTGGCTAACTAAGACGGAGCAACCCAAAGCACTTGAAAGAAGTGAAACTTGGTGCTGTGGTGCTGGCGGTGCCCTCCGTCTCAAACATCTCTTCTTTTATAATTGTATCAAATATTTATCGTGTTGATCTCACTTCCTCCCCATCTGGGGGCATGTGCTGCTCTTTGTGTTGTTTTCAAAAGGCATCAACACAAACCAGACACAGTTTTCTCCTGCCATCTTCTTTTTTCTTCTTCTCTCCTCTCTAGAAGGCAGCGCTCTGTTCCAACTGTCCAGCTGAAGAAAGCGGCTCCTCTCCGACGGAGTCAGAGTCCAGGGAAACCAAAGAATCCAAGAATTCAAATAATCAAAAAGGATTTTTATTTTCTTTGAAATTGTCCCCAGATTGGCCGGGTCTTTCAAGTGCACCATCTCGCTTCATTTACTTCCTCTTTCATGTTGGAAATTTGGTTTCATCATGGCAATTAGCGCACTTGTGTCCCGACCAATTATTCCATTAAATTTCCCGGATAATAAGGAGTCTAATGGATTTACGGCCGAGCGCCGCCGCCTTGTTGCACCTCATTTAAAGGGCTTTTCCACCATCTTGCCCTCATTAGCCGCTGGTTTCCAGCGTCGACAAGCGCTTCATCTCCCCACACACACACACACACACACACACACGTGAACACAAACCAACATCGGCGCCGTGTAAAGCCGTTTGTCAAACACTGTCTTTAATGGGGTCCCTGACACAAACTGCTGTTTGTTCCGCCGCTCCTCCTCCCTCCTTTGTTCAAGTCCAGATTAGAGAGAAAAGTTGAGAAAGTGAGAGGCAGGAGAGAATGGGTGGCTGGGTGGGGGGGCGAGGGGGGGTTAAATGAATCATTCATTAGGGTCCGCAGAGGAAGAGAGCGGAGGGAGAAGGAGAAGCATGAAGGAGAGACAGAGCAGGAGGAGGAGGAGGAGGAGGTGCTTCAAAGGACGCTGTTGATTTTTCTGGCCCGCGTAAGAAGCAGGAGGTCGGTCGTGGAGAAACCCCTGGGAGCCCCATCTCTGGTGGAGAGAGGGTTTGGAAGAGGCCCCCCCTGGAAGCGGCGTGCCCCCGGGCTGATGGGGTCGGCCTCCAGATATCTCTAATGAAGCCCCTGGCCTCCTCGCTGGAAAAGAAAAGGGCTGCAAAAAGTGTCAGCAAGTGAAGCAAGGAAGCGTCTGTGAGCTTCACGAGGACCCAGGCAAATCTCTCCAGTCCTCGGACACTTTGTTCGGACGCGTGTGGGGCCCTTGAGTCGGAGCTTCGGAGCTGGAAAATATCCATCAAAAAAGATGGCGCCGGCAGTTCCATCCGTGTGCGGTGCTCTGCTGCTGCAGATGGAGAACCTGCCTTCACTTCCTACAGCGTCCAGTCCTCCGGCTGATGGACACACACTGGGAGAAGGTGGTTTCTGCACGCCTCAGCAAAACTGCAGCCGGCGCCAGGCAGCGTTCAAATCCAAGGCCTTCATGCTAATCTCACTTCCTCATTAATAGCTGTAATCCCGTCTTTTATGAGACCAGCGGCGGGTCAGTGGGGGGGTTGGGAGGGGCCGACACCGTTGGTCTGTCAGGGGCCGACACCGGGGGTCTGTCAGGGGCCGACACCGGGGGTCTGTCAGGGGCCGACACCGGGGGTCTGTCAGGGGCCGATCTGAGCTGAAGTGGCCCACCATCCTCTCACTTTACTGTCCCAAACCTGAGGACGCTTCCTGGGGATGAACCCTCACTGGAACCTCTGGAGGCGCGAGGCTAAAGCGGCGAGTCCCCGAGATTCCCGGGAAGCTCTCGCCGCGCGCTTCAGGGCGGCGGCTCATTAGACGAGCAGCTCAATTAACCGTTGATTATTCCCTCGATGATCTTTGAGAGTGTGTTTGCACAGCAAAGCGTTTAGCTTTATTAGAAAGGAGAAGAAGAAAAAAAGCCAGCAGCAGCAGCAGCAGCTCTGGGGGAGTCGGAATTCTGTTTGCTGCTCGCGGCTAATGACCGCGGCTAATTCAGCTAATCCAGATACTGAGCCATGAGATGATGAGAGTCGCGGATCGTTGTCAGCGCAGCGGCTTCATAAAGGAGAGCTGAGGACTTCAGAGCACCAGCAGTGAAGACGCCAGCGCCCTCTTCAGGTGGGTCAAACTGCTGAATAAATATATAATAATAAAAATAAAAGAAATTATATATATGCAGAGAGAGAGAGGGAGAGATTTTATTTCATTTTTAAAGTATTCTTATAAAATTTTTATTCAGCATTCTGTTTGAATATATATATGTATATATATATATATATATATATACACATATATATATATACAGAAAGAGAGCGAGAGAGCGCAAGAGAGACAGAGAGAGAGATTTTATTTTATTTTATTTAAGTTATTTTTATTATATTTTTATTCAGCATTCTGTTTGAATGAATATATATACATATATATATCGTCATACATTCTTTTTGAACTTATATATACATATATATGCAGAGAGAGAGCGAGAGAAAGATTTTATTTTATTTTTTAAGTTATTTTCATTATATATATATATATATCTAAAGAAATATAGATTTTATTTTATTTTTTAAGTTATTTTCATTATATATAATATATATATATATTGTACATATATATCTAGAGAAAAATGAATCATAATGAAGAACGATCATAATAAATAGTCAAGTAATAAGCCAAAGTTGTAATTGAAAAAAAAAATCATTATTATTATTATTATTATTATCAAAAATAATAATAATAATGATAATAATAATGATCATAATAACACTATGAAACATTTGAGTCATTTATAAAAAAAAGTTCTGATTAAAATAATAACTAATAAAATCAAGAGAACAAACAAACATCTCTTCATTTCTATTATGTTTACGCAGATTGATTTTAGTTCTTTATAGCTTCTTGAAAAGAAAAATGCATTTTACAGCAGGAAAGTTTTCCCTTTATTTTGTTGTATGTAGTAAATATAACTGAAAGGAAAACGTGAATAAATGAACGAAGAATTGAGTTGTAAATTGAATATATTTCGAACAGCTGACTCTAAAAGGGTATGAAAGACAGGGCTGGTTTAATTGGCGACACTAACGGTGGGACGGCAGCTTCCAGCGTGACCTGCTCTCCGTCTGCTGATGTACAGTCGAGTGCACTGAGTGGACAGCAGGCCTCAGAAAAACAAGAGGCCCTCCATCCATAATTCACCAGCTGGAAGAGAGGAGTGTTGGGAGGACGGAGCAGGAGAGGCGCCCGCTCCTTTAATGGAGTTCTCTGGTCCTGTTGGGGGGTGTGAAGAAGACGGCCAGCTTTGAAAAGATTCTGCTGGAAACAGCTTTGCTTCTGTCGACGTTCGGATGCCTGCTCCACCACGCTCCATGGAAGTGGAGCTCTGGAATTTGAAGCTGAACTTGAAGGGTCACGTCCCACCTGGATGTGAACCTCACTGGTTGTCTCCTTCCACCTCTGAGATACTCATCCGATATCTTGACATTCCTGGCTTCTTCTGCAGGACCTCCTCCTCACTCAATCCCCAACATGTATCACATTCTCGTGAGTGAAAGCTCATGTCGCCTGAACTGGACACGGATGTTCTCCGGGTCCCTGATGGGACTGACGGACAAAGAGCGCCAAAGAGCCGCCATTATCTCCCGTGCCCAGTCAAGTATGTCGGAGAGTGTTTTGTTGCTTTTCCCCGACATGCCGTGTCCACTCAGGAGACGCGTCTTCGGGGACGCAGGTGCAGCAAAAAGCCCAAGTTGTTTTTAGCTTTCACCTCGGTGAACCTGCGTCAGCTACCTGGATGCTGGTGCGAGGAGGCGCCGACGAAAATAGCACCATCAGGAGGTCCCATCTTCTCCGAGGGAGTTCCATAGAACTGAAGTCCAGATCTGGGGTTTGGAGGTTCCCAGATCGACAGGGAAGACTTTAAGACTTTAAACTGCTGTGTAGTTTATGTGTAGTCAGGTCACAGGGGCAGCAGCTTCGGTAAAGAGGCCCAGACTTACTTCTCCGCACAAACCCCTTCAAAGTCAACTGAGACACATCATCACTCCAGTGTTCTCTGGGAGCTTGTACTCTGAGTCTCTCCTGGATGACCGAGCTCCAACCTCTCTGAGACCTGTCAGACCAGACCCACCGTCTCTGACTCCAAAAACAATGCAGAAACAGAACAAAAAAACAGCCCACTGCTGCTGGAGTTCTGAACAATCATGTCAAAACAGTTCCAGAACGTATTGACCTGTTGGTGACCACAGCTGTCGACTAGTTTGTTCTGTTTATGAAGGTATGGACCGACAGATGAAGTTAATAGTTCAAATAACTTAGCGTTTTGATAAGAAGAATGTAAAGAAGCAACCTGTGCTGCAGTTAGTAGCAACATGAGCAGAGACGTTCAGAAGCTGCTGCAGATCAAAAGAAGAGTCATGATGAAACAATTCTAACACACACACTCACGGGTTTGTATCTCTATCCTTGCGGGGACCAGGCACTGACATAACCCTTTCCCCATCCAAAACAAATAGCCAACAGTTACCACGACTCGTAACTAAAGTTAAACTGAATAATAATGACCCAGTTATTTTTGAAATGCAACAAAATGGTCCCCACAAGTAAGCATAAACCAGGTGCACACACACACAGGTTTCTCGCACCATCTTTGTGGGGTCTTTATACTTTCTCTTCTGTCCAAAACACATGGTTCACCTGAACCAAACTGAAACCTAAATCTTATGACATTGTTGTTTTGAATTTTTAATCCTAAAATTGAGGCTTAACTTGGCAAAAGGGCCCCACAAAGACATAAGAGCCGCACAAGGATGAAAAAATGGTCCTCACTAGGTTAGATATGCTGGTGACACACACACACAAATTCAGCTCCTCATTGATTCTCGCTCACTGACTGTCCCACCGGCCTTGTCCTTTAAAACATGGCTGTTAGGAAGCACGCTGACTTGTGTGTGTGTGTGTGTGTGTTCCTGAGATACTTCCTGACATTAGCTGCATGACCGAGCTCCAGCACTAACACGGAGCCATGATTTCTGTTACCCAGGCAGCTCTGTAGGGAGTGTGTCTCTGTGTGTGTGTGTGTGAGCGGCACCTCACCCCTGCTCCACGCTTTGCTCCGAGCTTCAGGTCCAGTCAGAGCGAGAGATTGTGCGTCCTCCTACCTTCATGCCCTCCATCTGGTTCCTCCTCGCTCCTCTGGAGTCCAACAGAGTCAAGGAGCCGTCACCCAGACACTATTGTTTTGTCCCGCGACCTCTGCTGCTCCACACACATCCAGAAGATCCACCTCTGGAGCTCTGCTTGGACTCGTCTCGGTGGCCCTGAATGCCTCTCTAGCAGTTTACAAAACAATGCTTGGTCATGTGACAACTTTTTTTAAGTTCTTGCTCATCACCTTGTGTGATTTCCTGGTGTTGCTTCAGAGCACTGGCCTGGTGAAGGTGTCCAGGAAAATCCAGTCACTTTGTGAGACCCATCACTGCTCCGGCTCCTGAGGTCCGTGACTTGAATTTGGACCCCGTTCTCCGGGTCAGAGACCTTCCAGCTCAGCAGCTCCTCACCCTTCCCTCTCTCCCACCTCGGGAGGACACTTCCTGTCGGGCGTTTACGTGCCACCGACTTGGCCGTGTTTCGCTTCTGTCTGCCGCCTCCTGCATCATTTAACAGACACCTCCCACGGCGCGGCAGACAGGTAGAGAAGAAGAAGAGGAGGTCGGGACAGAGCGAGGGAACACAGGAGAAGAGGAAGACAAGGATGGGTAAAGGGCAAACAAGAGGATGAAACTTGAGTCAGCAGGAATCTGAAGTTATTTTAGCTCTGCTCATCCACTTCCTGGTGTGAGCCTCTTAGCTATGAATAAACGGAGGGAACACCAGGCTCCGTTGGACTGAGGAGAGGGTCGGTCCACCTCAGAGAGAGATGAGGGCGACTCACCTGAGCCGCACGCTCCGGCAGGTTCATGGGTGGGTGGAGGTGCTGAGAGGGTGGAAGTCAAGCCCACACAGATGGAGGGAGAGGTTCTCTTCTCCTCTGCTGTCTTCTCTCTGGATCTGTCCCCCTTTTCTTCTCCCCTCACCCCCGCGCCTGTTTTAATCTGACTAAATAGGATAACCTGCTCTTCATAAAAAATGGATGCCACTTCATTCGGCGGGACCGAACCTCAGGAGGCCCCCCCCGCCCCACTACCCACCAAAATCACCGGCCGTAATTAATGAACCCCCCCCCCCACAGACCCTCGCTCGGACCTCACCGTGGTCAAGAAGTGGAGAGACAAACAGAGAGGGAGGAATGTGAGTGTGTGTGTGTTGGGGGGGGGGGAGTAATGGTGTTGGGGTGCTGCTTGCTAGGCAATGCGAGCAGCTTTTTAGCCAATCACGTGGGAGAGTTTGTCAAGCAGGAGATTGCAGTCTGAAATATTAATGTGGCCCTTCTCCTCCCCGCCTCCTCCCACGACCGAGCGAGCCAGCTCCTGGAAGGGACACTCACCCCTCAATATTTCATGAGCCGGGCCGGTCCAGACACAGGCAGGCGCTGCCGGGCCGCCCGCACACCCGCCAACGCCGCCTCGGCCATCTCTCGCCTCTAATGCAGCCGTCGGCAGGGCCGGGCACCGAGAGGAGGGGGCGGGGGTGAGGGGGGGGCAGGAGGGCAGCGGGCCCAGGGACCATGTGCCCGAGAGAGGACCTGGACCCGCAACACCAGAAAACACTAGTTAGATTTAGTTTGAGTTTAGTTCTGGAGCAAGACTCTCGCTGACATGAAGGAATCCAAGTACGTTCAAGTCAAATAAAAATGACGCTTGACTTGTTGAAACCGAAAAATGTTCTTTACATTTCGGGACATTCGTCTACATTGAATCGGACAGGACAGCAAATATTTCTTCTAACTTGGGATGTTCTGGATTTTTATCGTCGTTGATTCAAAAATGTGAAAATGAAATGAAAAATCAGTTAATGTTTGTATTGTTTATGGCTTTTGCTAATTATTTCTATTTAAATAAATGCCTTTTTTCACTCCATTTACCTTTAAATCATATCAATAAAACATATTTACTCCAAAATAATAATGTACATTTTAGTGTAGCTAAAAAAAATACATGAATGATCATTTACATATTCTTTTTTTCTGTATGAAAACTATCAATGAAATTACATTAGAACCAAAATTACTTTTTTTAAATGGAAAATGTCACCTATTCCATTTCTTTATTTATACATTTTTTTTTTATTAATTTATCTCCCTGCAAGTACATAATAATAAATCACCAAACTTGTTGTTCAAACTAGATTTTTTTATTAAAAAAAAAAAAAAAATAAAATAAAAAATATAAAAAAAGAAATTTCATATACTTATACTATAGTTCGCTTTCCTTCCTACTCTTCTACTGCAAACATTTTATATCCTGAGATGAATAAATTGATAAATTATCAGAATAAATATATATGAAAAGCATCCACCTAAACAAACAAATAATTGAATTAAAACCAATGAAGTAAATAGATAAATAAGTGAAGAAACACTGACTGAGTTTCAAAATAAATTCCATTGAAGCCAAACAAATATTCACATAAAGGACTTCAAAACTGAAATTGTTTTTGTACAAAAAGATAATACATCAACATGGAAGTGTGAAACAGAATCCATTTTATTTCAAATTAGAAGCGCTGCATCTCCCAGCCGGAAGGTTTCATGCCAACTCTGCTTCCTCTAGACACTCTGGTTTCCTCCCACCCTCCCTAAACACAGGGCTTTGCTGATGACTCTGGAGGACGCGTTTGTCCCAGTGAGTCAGGCAGACACAGTGAATGAAGAGTGGATGGACTGGAGAGTGAGTTGGTGGCTGAGGGACACTGAGGCCCCTGAAAAGCCCTTCAGAGCCCTCATCCGGTGACCTGTGACCTCCCCAGAGCTCACAGTGTGTCCTGCCACCTCAATAATTGATGTGAGGAACAACCCTCTCACCTGCACACTCACACACACGCCGTCTCTCTCACACTCTCACGACACGTTCACACACACGCAGCCTTATTGATTTTGTTAACTGAGCCGATGTGGACACGTCTCACTCTCTCTCCCGTCCGCGAGCTCCTGGTCCTCACAGAGAGACGCTGGGCCGCGTTAATGAAGTGGAGTGTAGAGGAGAGGAGGGTGACGATAAAGAGTCGTGCGCTGATCGTCCAGTGTGTTCGACTTGGGTTTAAACGTGATTCAAAACTGCTCTTTTTAAGAGTGTTTGAATCTCTATCCTTGTGGGGACCTTGCACTGCCATAATGCTGACCCAGCCTCTCACCCTAAACCGAACCATCCAAAACAGTAGCCAGGAATCTGATCCAAACTTTAACCCAATGATAGTTATTTTGAAGTTTTCATCCTCAAATTGAGGCTTAACCTTGTGGGTTGGTCCCCACATGGACTGATAAGCAGGTGCACTGATGTTTCCTGTGTGTGTAACTACAACATCCGATCTAACACACTTCTGATGTTCGAAGCTGCAGACTCGTCCTGCTGCTGTCGGACCTCATCAATATTGTAAGGAGCTTCTTAGTGGACAAGATACCAGAGGACACCCTGGACAGCTGGGACACAGCCCACTCTGCAGACTGAAGGAGACCAGAGCTCTTGTTAGCCACGCTACATATGTTGTTGAACGACACAACTAAATCTAAACCATCTGCGTCATCATGACAGTATTAGTACTATTTTGTAACTACCTTGCTCATACTAGCAGTGGTAGTTTTACAATTCCTATACATTTCAACAGTGATAGTCAACATCAGTACTTTTGATTTGACATTTGAAACTACTAAACAGAAGTACAGTGGTACCTCGGTTTTTGAACGTCCTGACTTCGGACAAATTTGAGTTTGAACAAAAATAAAAGAGATTTTTTTGCTTCGGATTTCGAACGAAAATCCAGAACTCGAACGCCCCTGAAAAAAGCCGGAAAAAACATAACGTGCGCGGACCGATCAGCTGAGCCACAACGTGTTATTGTGTATAACACAGCCTCTGTATGCAGACGTGTCCCGTTAGCTACATTTACTGACTGTTTTTTCTTCATATTGAGGTGTAAAACATTTCCTGTCTCCGCACTGGACCGTGGTAGAGTGTCACAGGGGAGGTGCTCGCTCTCCACACCTCCACTCCAGGGTTTGATGTCCTGTTGTGGGCTGGAGCTGGGACAGGGATGAGGCGAGTCTGGGACAGAGCGTGACTTGGTTTATGACTTTGTCACAGCCAAACTGCACAGAAGCGCACATTCAGAGCTGGACACGCACCGGGCACCTCTTCACTTCTGGAGAGACGTCACTCACTCGGCAACCCCTCCCACATGCAGCGGCCACACACATAGAGGAACAGCCACCTGCAGCAGACACTCTACATTCACTCCTACAAAAGACTATTTTAAGGCTTGGAACGCATTATTGCTTTTTTGTAATGGGAAAAATTGATTCAGATTTTGAACAAATTGCTTCTTTAACGGCCTTCTGGAACGGATTGTGGTCAAGAACCGAGGTTCCACTGTAGTAGTAGCGATACTTTTTCTACTTATGTCAGGTAGCTGTAGCAGCGACAGAGCTTGTTGATGCTAAAGTGAACGCAGCTGTATGAATAATGGAAGCGCCAGCAGGAGGCGATGCTGGCGAAGGTTAGCTGTAGCCGCTGTAGCTGTAGAAGTTTCGGTCGCTTGGCTCCGAGTTGGCTGCCTCCTCTGCCAGGCCTGGTGTGGTCCGGGAGAGGGTTTGTCCAGGATCAAAAGAGGCAATGAATTAAACAGCAGCTCACACACAATGCTGTGCCGACTCGTGTTGCCTCGGGTCAAACTCACCATCACGGAGGATACACTGAGATTAAAGAGAAGTTGGCCCCACCGACTCTCTGATCGGACCGGTCCGGTTCTGTGTGTGTTCTTTCTCAATTAACCTGATCAGGATTATCGATGCCGTTTTTAGCTCGGGATGATAACAAGGAATCCTGTTCCCGTGAGACGTGGAAACTAACAAAGAAGTGTTGGTCGATAAAACCCAGGAATCCAAGGCTACATTTGAATCTGAGTGAAAGGATGTGTCTAACTTTCAGTTGGCCTCAGTGGATCTTCAGGAAGTTCTGGCTCAGGTGTGGAATACTCTCAGTGATTCTCGGTCCAATTTCCCGGGAAGCGAGGCGACAGAGAGTGACTGATGGCTCCCACATACGTGCGGGTCGGCGGACGTATATCCCCGACAGGTGAGGTGTGAAATTGAAATGTATTTCCATCTGGAGTCGCTGACCTTGCCTCGGCTGATTTCATTCTAATACGGATTTAAATCCCGAATATTCCTGTGCTGCTTGGCTGTTTTCACATTTGATGCTGAGTCAGCTGACTAAAATAAGAGGTTCTCGTGAGGAAGAAAAGGTGATGTCATAGTTTGGGATGATGTCATTGACTCCACTGAGCACGTGCAGAAGACTAAATATCTTTTAATACCTCCTTCCATCATCTCCAGTTACACCTCACGTGTTTGTCTCGCTCTTAAACCTGTTATAAACTATTCATCTGGTGAGTCACCTCTGACATCATCGCCCCTCTTTACCCACTTCAGTCATGATGTCATCCACATGTGACGCCACCTTTGGTTTCCTTAAAATCCTAAGGGTTTTGTTTTGTAATGAGTTTTCACGATATCACTTCCTGTTTCTGATTCCGATCTTTCGGAAGTATCTAGAACCTGAGAAGAACGTCCGAATTTTGCGACAAATTTCAAGTTACGACTTGGCGGCAGATGACTGGAGCGCGGAGCTAGACATGTTGCGGGTTAATTCACAACAAGCTAGCTTATGGTCATAATGTATTGGCTCACCCATCTGGGACCAGGAGCCTGTGTTTTTTCGCCCGGAGACTGCGAGAGGAAGTTTTCCCGCCAGGAAAGTATCAGCTTTAATCTCAAAGTGGAGGCGATGAATATTCAAAGGCGGCGCCTCAGACCCCGGCACGCCGGATCATTTGAAGGATTTTAGCCTCCAAAACAAACCTTGTGAATTTAACATGGCTGCTCTCACTTCGGGTCGTCCCCCAACAGGTCTAATCGCATGCTTGGGGGAATTTCTCGGAGGGAAGGGAAAAGTATCAAATATTTACCGTCGGGCGCTAGCTAGCTGCGACATACACGGCATAAATTTAACATGGCCGCCGCCGAGACAAAAAGGCCGGGCCGGGAGAGTCTACCTGGACTGCAGGGAGAAACGGAGGTCCAGGTTGGAATACAAAACAAAAGAGAGGCTGTTTGATGGTCGCTTGTTTTGCTGCTCGCAGGAAGTCGGCCGGCGTGTGTGCGCCGCTCGCATGCGACCGCACTCTCGCCGCTCGCATGCATCCAGCGTGTGTGCGCTCTGGCAGCTGTGTGTGTTTTTGCCTTAAATTGCGGCTGCTGTTTGTTGAGTGGTCCAGTGGAGCGCACAGTGACAGATGATGTAAATTATTAATTGCTTTCCTGTAGCTGAGTGTGGTGGGCCTTGTCCTCCTTCGCTCTCTTCCCTCGCTCCTTCTCTTTGTCTCCCATTTCTGCTCCTTCTCCACACCATCAACCTGATTCCTTCCTCCCAGCTGCTCTGCCATTTTACGCTTTGTTGATGCTTTCCGACCTTCTTGGGCCAGAAACCGGACCAGACACATTTTCGTGCAAGACTTTTTTTATTTTATTTTCATAGGCCCTATTTTTTTTTTATTCCGCATTTGGCATAAATAGTTGATTTTTTTCCTTTCAATCATCTGACTTTAATAATAACTGAACTTTTCTTTGTTTTTCCAAAATATTATTTCCACTCTCTTTATTGGCCCAGAAATTTACAGCCCAGAATATTTTATTTTATTTTAGGATGGTTTTTGGGGTTAGTTTTTTTGCTTGATTATACTGTTATATTAAATATGTTTTTATGTTTTTTTAGATGAAAGTTTTTGTGTATATATATATATATATATATATATATATATTTTTTTTTTTTTTTAATTTCAATATTGTTTTCCCCATTTATTTTTTTATTTTTCATTTTTTTAATTTTAATTTTTTTATTAATGCTCTACAGACCCCATACATTTCAGTGTTCAACTTGTCCAACAGTATTTAATCTGTTTATATCTACATTAATGTTTCCATTCTTATGTTTGACTTCACAAATATTGGTTTGTTTTTGTTTTTCTTCTTTTCACGGTTTTTGATTCCAGATTGGATATTTTATTTCACTGAAGTTAATATTGTTATCATATCAGTAATTGTTTTCCTGTCCATCTGTTTGTTTATGAGTCCAAAATAACTAATGTTCCGGACAATTCTGAAACAAGAAAACAAACTAGTGAATGCATGTGTTGCTGATGGGATTGTTAGGATTTCTGTATGTTAAACATGTCTGTTGCTTCCTGTCATGTGACCTGCTCCAGTTATACATACATGTTTAACACAATTTTCACGCCAGTCTTCACTGTCCCAGTACCTTCTTAACAGTCATGTGACTCTCTTATTTTCCTCCATCAAGTTAAGTCCACTCTGTCAAGTCCTACACGTTTTAATGTGACCAATGAAAAACAAGCAAAACATTCTTGTGTTCCACTGCTCTTCAGTTTGTCAAATAAAAACACGTAGCGGTGTCCCAGTTAGCCGGGGTCCTAATATTGGTCTGTTGTCAAACATATTTGGTTTGTGCGGTGAAAATGACCTCGCAGCAAAAAATGTAAGGCCTCATGAATATTTCACTCTCCAGCGTCTGGTCATGGCGACTTCCCAGCATGCACTGGGTGTTTCCCGAAACTGCCATCGTCAGCGTGTTTGGTTTTAGCAAAGATTCAAAGCACCTTCCAAATAATCATTATTCAGACTGTTTGTTTTTGGTGAATCACTTGATAGCGCCACGCCGCGCTCGCGCCGGCGACTCCGGGGTAAAACCTCCATGGTGCTATCATGTATATTTATGATCTATTTTTTATATTTTCTCCGCTTTCAGAATCAAAAATTCATCTCTCGTCTGGGCCGGGAGGGGCAGCCCAGGTTCAGCCAGTCTGGCAAGGCAGAAAGTTGCCCTCCTCTGTTGGTGGGTGGCAGCAGGAAGACCCCGCCCTCGCCCACCGCCACCACCGCCGCCGCCACCACCGCCGCCTGGGTGACAATTTCCTGTTTACTTTTTTATGAGCGCACTCTGCCGCGAGACCTCGCTCCCCAACCCCCCTTTTCCACCGCGCTTCCTCCAGGCCACATTCCCTGCCACTTCCACCTTTTTTTCATTCATTCATATCACGTCAGAGCGCCACCATCTGGTCACAGTTAACTGACTTATACGACTGGAAGTGCTGTTCCAAAGCGTTGAATCCTTCAGGCCACGTCTGAACTGTCGTGTTTGAGTGACACAAGCTCTGGAAATGACGAAAACTCGAGCGTCAAGAAAAAAGTTGGCAAAACATTGCGACGGAAAAATACGTCCACAAAATAAACAATAAAAAAAATAATGTGATGAGAGAGTGAAGCAGACCTGGGCAAATTGCGGCCCGGGGCCTATATGTGGCCCTTTGTCTGTGTTTTTGTGGCCCTCATGAAGTCAGACCAGAACTATACAACTGGTCATTTTTTTTATCCTGTTTCCGTTTTAGCCAGCAACAGTTCAACAGTTTGTCACTACAGTATTATCCTCAAGATTTGTTGAAAGAAAATTGTATTTTGAAATGAATTGTCTTCTTATCTTTGATGGTCCATAGTTTTATTTTTATTTCTATTCATTTAAAATGAATGCTATATTTACACTTCTTATATCTTCTATGTAGCAGGGTTCATTTCGTCCTTGTTTCGAAAGAATTTTTTCCGTCACGTTTCGTAGTCATCGCCATCTTTCTTTTGGGATGATGGCCCCTCACAACAGTTACAGTTTTTAATGTGGCCCTTTAGGAAACTGTCCACTTCTGGAGTGAAGACTCGACGACACAAGTCAGCGTGTCAAACATGTTGACGGATGAGCTCCATGGAAGGTGCAGCTGCGTCTTGAATGTTAAGCATGTCCACACTCGCACACACACACACACGTGTCCATTGATTCTTGGATGAACATCGATCACATGCACAATTAATTGTTCTTTGAGGCGAAGCAGCTCCGATCAGCGTGGAAGTGCAGCGGAGGTCGATCGCAGACACGGAGCCCAGATCCAATCGCACGGCCCGGTTCTGCTGAGAGGACGGATCAATGAGGAGGACAGGAGATGATGGAGAAGCTGAGCCGATGAAGAGGAAGTGACCCAACTTCACTCCGAGTGACGACAACTCTTCCTCCGTTCCAGAGGAAGACTTGCCTCTAACTTTCAGCTCTTCCTTCCTTTCTCATCACTCCCTCCGCTCTTCTGAGCCAATACCTTTCCTTACTTTCACTCCCTGTTTCCATGATCACTCCTTTCTTTTGTTTGCTCCTTTATTCCTCCCTTTATTCCGTATATCCCTCTTTCTTCTCCCCTGTCATTCCATCCCTTCTGACCGTGCCTTTCTTGTTTGTCCTTCAGTTTTCCATTTATCTTTCTGAATTCATCTCAGCTTTGTCCTTCTTGTCTTGACTTCTTTCCTCTGCCCTTCATTTCTTTCCTTTTTCTTCATTCATCCCACCTCCTGTTTCTTCCTCATTTCTTCCCTCCATTCTTCTATTTGTAGCATCCTTCTTACCACTGTTTACTCTTTTATTTTCAATCTGTCCTTATGTTCCTACTTCTTTTGTCACATGACTCGCTTATTTCCTTGTCCTCTCTTCATTCCTTCCTCCTTTTCATGTTCTGCCGCTTCAGTCTAAACTAATCTGGCTCCGTGTTTGGTCCCTAATCCCACATTTGACTCATTCCAAGTCTCCTCACATGGAGTCGCCAAAACAAGGAACCTGTGTGTGGTCATGTGGTCATGTGACCCAGAGTGGCAGGTGAGTTCATGAGACCCAGAAACAAGTTTGAGTGAAAACATTTGTGTCGTGTTATCGGACTGGGTTATTTTCAGCAGCCTTGCTTGTGCGCGCGTGTGCACGTGTGTGTGTGTGTTGTATTGATCAGTTAGCACAGCGGTGTCTCTCCCTGTTCACATAAATGGGAAATTAAAGCGAACTGTCACACAATTCTGCACTGAAGCAGCATCAATAATTCAGCTTTCCCCACTGTGGACTCGCGCTCTCTCTCTCACACACACACACACCAGAATAAAAACACATCTTAAAAACAGCTCCTCACAGAAATATGATAATTTGTGTGTTAATTAAGTTTGGCTACTAATATTTTCACCAAAAACATCATGATCATCCGGCTATGTCGTGCACGTCTCCCTCCCTCCACCAGAGCTCACTGGAGGAGGAAGCAGGGAATCACCATGAGACTCATTGAACTGACTCAAAGAGTCAAATGAATCGTTCACAAATGGCTGAGGATTGAGTCAGTCGTTGGTTCGTTCACTTCTGTCCCTTCATTTTGGCCAATAAGGGGATTTGCTCCTTTTCACGAGTCAGCAGTTTCTGACTCGCACATGAGTCGGAGGGATTCACTCAGACGGTTTGTATTTAGAGTGTATGACTCTATGACTCTACAGGAGCGGATCATTACCCCATAAAGCTCTGCATAAGGAGGCCCTCTGGTGGACCGCAGTGACACTGCATATGTAGAACTTGGTCATGACTCGTGGGCTGTACAGACTGACTGGTTTCAGAAGATGCTGTGTCTCTTGTTGTGTTTCAAAGTGTCACAGGGAAAGCTCTGCTCTCATCGATGGCCGATCGCTGTTGAGCCTCCCCCCTGAAGAACCCGCCTCTTTGTTGAGCAGCTCCAAAAAGCAAACTCAGAAAAATCAAAAAAGTTGAATCAGACGCGGAGCCCGCGGGGCGAAGGAGGAATCGCTGCGAAGACAGATGTATCGAGTGTGATTCAGACGAGACCAGAGGTCAGAATTTTAATCTCCCGTACGAACAGTCGCTGAGGGCCAAACCTGCCGAGCTCTCGGCCGGAACGGCGGCGTGCGCCTAATAACCCGGAGAGAGAGAGAGACGAAAGAGAGGAAAGTAACCCCCCCCCCCCCCCTCACCGACCCATCCTCCTCATCTCCCCAAAACTGAGCGAATTCTCCGATGACTCTCTGTGAAATTCAAATTCTTCCCCCCAAAAGCTCACCAGGGAGGAAGAGGAGGCGAAGGATGAGTGATGGGACTGGAGGGATGAGAGGAAGACGCCAGGACGGGAGCGCGTCCTAGCAGCGCCCCATGCTAACGCTAACGGACAAATGTGCGACGGCGACTCCTGATAATCCGCCGGCGAATCTCCGCGTTCCTGCTCTGAACTCTTCCTGCTTGTTACGCGGCCCCCGCCCTCCTCCATCCTCTCCTCCACCAGGCTTCCAGCTTCAGAGGCAGCGCTCCATCTGATCAATAATGGATGCTGCTGTCTCCTATACTGCTGGAGAAGGGCCGGTACATTAGGTAATGCAGGGGCTACATTTAACTTGATGGGCTTGTTAATGCGTCCCGCTGGGGGCACCGCCGCCCTCGCTGCCCCGCCTCCCCCCGCTGCACGCTCGCATCCAGGCCTTCGCCCTGCACTGCCAGCAGCGGCCGGAGCACTGCCCCTCTGCATCTTCTCTCCAGGGTCCTCACACTCACTCCTTGTTCGGGGGATCCACGAGTTCAATCCAGAGTCATCGTCTTTGTGACTTGTTCAGTCCCATAGTCACCTGTCCGACATCCTCTTCGCCAGAAACGATTGACCTCTTAAGGTGGTGATGTTTCTGAATCCAGACGCGACCTTCTCAACATGTTCTCACTGCTCACGTGTTACACCTCACGATACCTCACGACTTTTATACGTCCCAGAGCGGCAACTCTCTCGACCCGTCTCAGTGTCCAGGTTGGAGATGAGGTTGTCTCACCCAGGGGTTCTTCACCTTTATGTTCTCGGGGCCCACTTTTTCCAGAACAAAGGATTTTAGAATTACGGATTTCATTTGTGTTCAATAACCATATACATGTAAACAAACCAAAACCTTGTGAAAGGACATGAAACCATGTTATCAGCACCAAGATATTTGTCATGGAAAAGTCCAACCAGCAGCAGAAGCAAAACCAAATTCACTAAAGAAAAAAAGAAGAAAAAAGTACACTGAGAAAATTTGAAAAACTGTACGTCATGAGTACAATTCTGAATAAAATAAATATCATAAAACACCGTCTAAATATCATAAAATATTTTCTCTTTCAAAAATTAACTAAATAAACTTTTTCATAAACAAATAAAATGTTGTAACTAATTTAAAAAACTGCTCCAACAGGTGAATACTTTTTACTGTTGGGGAGGCGCCATTATTCTCTAATAGAACTTCTCCATAGTTGGTAACTATCATACGTCAATTCCACGACACACGACTGCCACCATACATATGTGGCAAGTGTATTAAAGTCCAAAGGTGTAAAACACAAAACTTTTAGCGGCCCTCCAGGGGGCGCTCCGGCCCAACCCTGGGCTTCAGCCCTATGGTTAACCGATATCTAACCGATAGAAGTGGTCTAGTACATTGGAGTCTTGCTCACGAGTGAGGGCAGGATGAGGACTCCTTTCATTTGCAGCAAGTGAAAGAACAAGCTCAAGGATACAAGAAAGTAGTTCTGGACTTCAGCAGGGTGGACGTCTCCCTGAAGTTCTGAAGAACTGTGGGCCGTGAGCTGGGCTAGCTTGCGAGCTAATGTTCCACTCAAAACAAAAGTCACGGCGAAGATGACGGTCGCTCCTGTGGGGATTAGAAAGGTCCAGGTCCAACCGACAACACTTTATCTCCTCTAACAAGCTCTGCCCCGCGGCGTCTCCTCGCCGCGACCTTTCCCTCCTCCGTCCCTCGCCGTCCACCGTACGAGCTTCCTGCTTGATTTCTTCATCCTGGCTCATCACGCCGCTTCAAAAGCTCAGAGGGATTCTTATTACCGCTCAAAAGAGATTCCCCGAAAACACGTGTCAAGGTGATGCAATATGCATGCGCTTGTAAGCGCGCATAATGTCGGCCGCGCCGCAAATATTCGCTGATTATGTGTGAGCAGCTTCCGTTTGATCCCACTGTTGGGCTTCATCTGCAGAGCTGAAGCTGGCGGACCTCCAGAGTGGCCTCCAGCTGGCCCCCCGAAACCTTCTGTGAAGGCACTGCTGAAGCCGCCGCTGTGACCGCTGGAACATTCACGCTTGTTTGTCGCAAGATAAATATTGATCATACAATCAATCTCTTCAGATTAAAACCAATGTTTACTGCATTGAATGATAGCTATTATTTCATGATATATTCCTTATTTTGAACCTAAATTTCTCTATTTTCATTTTTAATTTCCATATTTTCAGATGATTATTTTTTTCACGAATGCTTTTTGTGTATATATATATATATATATATATATTCGTGAAAAAAAGCAGATTTTTTTCACGAATGCTTTTTGTATATATATATATATACAAAAAGCATTCGTGAAAAAAATAATCATCTGAAAATATGGAAACAACAACAAAAAAATTCATTTAATTTCATTTAATGTAACAGACAACGTGGAACCTTTGTAAGTGCGGGAGTTCCTGGTCCACTGAACACACTGATGCACAAGACACATCGCAGCTAGGATGATAACAACAACAACAAACATGGAGGAATCCCTGAAGTTTGCTTTTGTTCAGGGAGGTTTTTCACAACACAATGGTCAGGGTTTCCACTACTCTGAATGTACTTGAAATTCTTATGAAATTGAAATTGAAATATATATATATATGTATACACTTTAGTACTGCTTTATTATTTTCTAAACATGCTTTTTTATTTATGTTGTCCAACATTGTGTCATTTGTTCTGCTTTTATTCATCAACTTATCTTTTTTTTTTTATTATTTCATACTTTTTTCATCTTCAATTTTTTAAATCTATGTCTTCTCACAGCCTTCTTTCCCTCCTTTGCACTGTACAACCATGATGGTTGATTTCAGGTCTGGAGCTGAAGATCTCCTCAGCAGCTCCGCCGCTCTGCCGCGTCCTTCACGGGTCCTTCCGGGCCCCTCATGCAGATGGACCTGCACGTCTCCGCCTCCTCTCTTTTGCATATGAAGCGCGTCGCCCGGCGAGGTGAGTCCAGCAGTCACGCTGACGAGAGCGCGGCGGCGCTCGGGATCAGGACCCCAGCCGAAGCCCCGCATGCAGAGTGGGAACTGGCACCGGAGCCTAATTGAAGGTCCTTTAAAATTCCCACAGAGGACCAATCATGGTTTTCATCTGGAGCTCGGGGGCCAGCGGGGGCCCTCAAACCGAGACAAAGAACTGACAATGAGCAGCCGCTTGAATTTGCAGACGTTTTTTTGAACTGCTCTTCTCTCCACTGACTTTTTTGTTGCTCTTCCTCTCTGTCTGAAGAAAGAGTGGCGATGAGTCGTGGAAAGATTGAACTGCAGGGGATGGGAGGCAGACGAGGAGACGACCAGGAATGTGTCTGGTGCTCTACTGTCAATCCAACATGGCCGCCACATGTCCTGGAACAGGTTGCAAAGTGAGCGCTAGCTTAGCATGACTCCTACCGTATCTGGAATATGGAGTTCAGCGGGGTTTGGGGCGAGCGCTCACCTCACCCTCTTTCATCCCTCCATCTTCCCTCCCTCGCTCTGCTCTTTCACCCTCTCCACACTTGTCGTCCCGATTATGCAGATGAGTGTTGGTGGCGGGTCCTTAAAAAGCAGATTAGGGCCGCGAGCCTCTTGATTGTGACATGGCTATTCCACCGAGGCCACATTAGCATGTGTGTGTGTGTGTGTGTGAGTGTGTCGACATCCCTGTGCTTCGGCTGGATCTGGACCAGTGTGCGTCGTGTAGTCACATGTGTGTGAAAGGCTCGGGATGGAGAGAGCAAGATGGCGAGCCACTTAGTGTGTGTGTGTGTGTGTGTGTTTGGAGTCCTGGGACAAGTCTTAATGGGGAGACCTGGCAGTTGGACGGCACACACACACACATAAATATATTCCATACGCTTCAGCCAAATCCAGCATTAAGTAGAAGCCATTTAAAACACTCGACTGCAGAAGGTTCCACCACTGAAATCTTTGTTTTCAACTTTTATTTTTCTTCTATTTAATAAATGGATTGAATTATATGTGTAACATAATAGAAAAAAATATATTTCAGCTTCCATTGATATTAAAAAAGAAAAATAAAATGTGGAAAAATGGATTCATTGTTAAAAAAGTTATATGAAGATGACAGAAAAATTATTGAAAACCTTGTACTATATGATCATTATATATATATATATATATATATATATATATATATATATATATATATATATATATATATATATATATTCGGTTCATGAATTAGAATGATGGCTTATTTTGTAAAATATTTTTAAAAATAGGAACTGTGAGATCTAGCGTCCCCTGGTGGACACGAGTGTAGCCACGTGTGTAAAACTTTGAAACATGAGAATCAGAGTCAGTGGCATGACTCACGGGTTAACGTGCAGACCAGGGTGAACTCATGATCGAGCAGGAACTTAATGTCTGTGTTGAACGTTGCTATTCAGTCAATGAAAGCAGAAAGTGAAAGTCAACCTCCGACTGAAACCTGGCTAGAAAACGTCGACTCAAGTTCGTGTAAGATGTTTTGATCACATCTCTTGAAATCGACTCGTCCTGACGATCAATCGATGCTTCATTTCCACTTCGTCTGATGGTTTGTTTTCCTCTCTCTCTCTCTCTCTCTCTCTCTCTCTCTCTCGCTGATGTGAGCAGCCTCGATCGGCCGACTCTGTCCTACTTTCCGACGTCTCGGCTCTTTGCATTTGACAGCGAGTTTAAAGTAAATGAATATTTCAGAGGGTGAAGAGAGAAAAGCTTCCATGTGAAGTGTTTCTGGCTGCTGCTCTAGAGGGAAGCAGGCGGCCCTCGTGATTCACCTTTTGTCTTTTGGAGAATCGCATTGTAGAATCGTCGAGGGCTACGAAATGAACAGAGCTTTGGTTTTTCAGAAACTAAAGGGACCAAATACGTGTTTCAATCTCAAATTGGCGTACAACATTTTTGGAATGAAAAAACATGACCAACAACAACTTTAGCTTTGTATATCTGAGCGAAGATTTGACAGGGGAAACAACTGCTACTAGCATGTTAGCATCGCTAGCCAGTTGAACGCGGCAGATATTTTTCCTCAAAAACAAATACAAGCCGGTATACAAGCATTAGCAACCTAGCAAGGCTAACCACTTCTAAGCTGGTTTTGACTATGGCAAGGAACATATTATTTTAGTCATAAAGAGAATCTGTTGTTTCCGTGACTATATCAGGCGTCAAAGATTGTTGCTGTTGCCAAAGTGACGAACAGATGGACCAATCACAAGGCAGGATTTCAAGCTAAACAGCTGAACAAGGTTAGCAAAGTGGTTCAGTTTTAGGGACTATAGGTTCCAGACCAAACGTCGGGGTGTCGTGGGTACTGTGACTTGTTAACCTCAGGTGAACTTCTTGTACTTGTACTGCTCAAAATAATTCCATGATTAAGTTGTCGTCGTTCCCGCCAACAACCCGACCCTCATTAAAACCGACCTTGGTCCAGCTCCGAGTGTTTCCTGCCGTTTGTGTCGAGTCACGTCGCGAACGTCCGACGTGGACTCGGTTAATTACCGACTCTCCAATTCTGACTGAAGACGAGGCAGGAGGCGGGTCAGCGCCGGGCAACCGGGGTCGACCTCGCTGCTCATTTACCGACACCGGGTTACGGGGGCGCGCCGGCCCGCTGATACGGCTGCTTCTTGAAGGAGCGAACTGTGAGGGGAACAAAAGTAAGTGTGCCCCGCGAATCCTGTCGCCAATTAGTCGCTATCAATAATGAAGGCGTCGTCTGCGCGGGGCAGGTCTGCAGATTGAGTTCCTCCACCAGGCTGGATTGTTATGACAAGCGCAGCCTACATAATGATATTAGACATTAATAATTCACCGCCGGCCCCCGAGAGCCGGCAGGTGACGGGAGACCCGCCACGTTCTCGGGCGGCCCTCTGCCAATTATCAGAGGTCAGGAATCAGAGATGGAAATCAGGAATCGCTCCGGTGGAAGTGGAGTCATGGAGGACGGGGGGGTGTTGGGGGGCGGGGGATGGGGGGGGTCCTTCAGGTGAGGAATCTGGACCGGCACCAGAGCTTTAGGTGGTGCCTCGGAGCACACGTTTAATCTCAAATAATCTCAAACACGACGGTGGTATCAGCGCATTAACCCGTGAGTCATGACTCTGACTCGCTATAGACATGTAGAATCACACCAAAATAGACAACAGTGTGTGTGTGTGTGTGGTATATTTGGTCGAGAAGACGACAGATGCGTTGACCGCACGTGCCAAACCGCCACGCTCGCACGCCACATGCCGGTCTCCAGCTCGGGTCCCAGCAGGCGGCTCTGAGTGGACTGCCGTAGACGTGGGGGCCTCCTGGGCGAGCGCCGCGTCCAGAACCTCCTGTCACAGCGGCAGCTGCCGGGATGACGGCGTCCCCGAGGTGGAGCTCCACATCTGGAGCAGAAGAGACTTTGTTTTCTGGTCTGGCCGCCTCTTCCTTCAGATGAACCAACTCATGAATGATGAATGTGACTCGCACGGCTTGGGTTTGTCGTAGTTTGTGTCGTATATTTGATGTTTTAATCGTGGAGCGGAACAACGAGGGCTAGCATTAGCACATGCTCACCATTATCATCTCAACCTCTGGGACTTCCACCACCACTTCTTCTATAACCAGCTCTTTTGTTGCACCCTTCCTACACAATCGTCCTTCCTTTTTAAGCTCCGCCCTCAGGATACCCGGCGTGAGCCTGTTCGAGCGACTGCTGTCAACCGGTGGAGACTCCCAATAACCCCATGAAGGAGTCAGTACCAGTTACATCCAGACACTTGTTTCTTAAAAATGGCCACCGTCGTCTTGTCCACCAAACAGGAACTGACACCAGTGTCTCTAAAAAAACACAGAGACAAGACTGAACGTAAGAGTTAATAAATCATGGAGGCTTCAGGCGGGAAATGTTTCCTGTCATCCGCCGGACGGATGAGTAACTCCGACTGAAGCAGGACTCGTATCATGTGATCGACTCTCCATCAGTGATCAATAGAGTCACAAACGTTTTTATAATCGCTGAGTTCTGCATTATTCATCTGAGCGAGGCGGCGAGACAACGACGAGTGAAGATCATTGTCTTGATTTGGAGATGAAGCTCCTGATGCTCACTCGTTCGCCTGACATGACTCATCCGCGACTACATGGTGTCTGAGTGGATGTTCCTCCCACGGCTCAGCTGAGTTTACGGCCCATTGTTGCTCCCTTTACGCACAAAATTGTCAACTTTTCAAATTTCAAATGATGTTACCGTCACTGATCACGTTTCTATACATTGCTGTTCACCAATAGATCCACCAGGGGGAGCAATCCACACTCAAAAGTTTATGACAAGAACATGGCGATTGTGGAAGAAGTATTGGTGATGTACCTCCTTCACTGTGGTCAGTGAGGCCTTTAAATATATCGCAACTGAACGACGAAAAATTTCCGTCATTGTCATGTGTTGTCGGTTTTCATTAGAGCTATGTATCGACACTGCCCCCCTCGGTTTCCGGTGGTACTGCCCCGTTAGGTCCGAAGAAATACAGTGGTACCTCGCTTCTCGACCACAATCCGTTCCAGACGACCGTTCGAGAAGCGAGTTGTTCTAAATCTGAATTGATTTTTCCCATTACACTGAATGGAAAAAGAAATGTTCCTCTATGTGTGTGGCCGCTGCATGTGGGAGGGGTTGCCGAGTGAGTGAGGTCTCTCCAGAAGTGAAGAGGTGCCCGGTGCGTGTCCAGCTCTGAATGTGCGCTTCTGTGCAGTTTGGCTGTGACAAAGTCATAAACCAAGTCACGCTCTGTCCCAGACTCGCCTCATCCCTGTCCCAGCTCCAGCCCACAACAGGACATCAAACCCTGGAGTGGAGGGGTGGAGAGCGAGCACCTCCCAAAAGTAACTTCTCCCCTACTCACCTTCATCTCTTGTTCTGGAGACTTCAGTGGCTCCGACTCTGACTCCCCTAAAGAGCCTTCTGGGTATAAAGTATAAATAATGAAACCTGGAGAGCTTTTTGTTCAAACCTCGCTCCGTCGCTGACTTCTCTCCGTTCAACCCCTCATCAGCTGATCTATTTGTTTTGGCCGTGATTTGTGGGCCCATGAAAAAAGAATAAGACTTATGACATATTTAAAGAGGGCATGTCTGGAGTATAAAGTCTGAGGAAGCTATGATTCATTAATGGCGCCATGAATAGATAACTGGCTGTTGTATGATATCATACTCACTGTTGAGTTCACCGTCACTTTCTCCTGTTTCGGCCCGGCGCCCAGCGAAAAGACGATACCAGCTTTTTAAACAATTCATAAGAGCTGTTACAGTTCTGTGAAGCTTCATATGTTGCCGCTCGTGTTTACGGTAAATAATTCACTGGCTGATTACACTTCATTTTCACTCATTAATAATATTAGCAGTGTTCATTTGCTTCAGTCGTCTGTGACTGAGTGAATGAAAATCACTTTATCGTAGGATCACGATCAAAATGTCTGACAGAATAAGATAAATATAGATGAAAACAATGACTCCGAAATTCATATCTTGATGCAAAAGTTTTTTATAAAGTAAAAAAAAGTAATTGTGCGTTTTTTGTCTCATAGTTTATAAAATAATACAAAATAATTTGAAAAAAGAAAAAAGAAATTAATTTAAAAATAAATCTGAGAAAATTAAATAAAATTTATAGAAGCCTACATTAATGAGAGTTTCTTTCATTGTGAGCATTTCATGAAAAAAAAACAAAAAACAGTTCCACTAATCTAACTGAAGTTGTTTAATTTTTCATTCTTGACTGAAATAATAATAGAAGAAAAAGCATATACTGGGGCAGAAAAAAACAGAAACAAAACTATTTTCTTTATTTTATCATATTTAAATTAAAATAATCAGGAAAAAATAGTGTTAGATTTTATTTCACACAGAAAAAAACAATATTGAGAGGAACCAAAAAGGAGGCATCACTTATCAAAAATAAAAATAAAGAAATGAAGGATTATGAATTTTAACAGAATAAAGTGGAACTGAATATGTGGTATAATATAAAAAATAAAATAAAGTTAGTATACAGTATATTTGTGTATATATTTATATATATATATATATATATATATATATATATATGTTTTTTTTTTCTTTGTTTGAGAGAGGATGAGCAGCTTCTGTTGTGTTTCTTGTGCATCACAGTAAGTTATGTGGACGCTCCGGAGCGTCATCTCTGCTCATGCGGCTGAAAATAACACGCACTCTCTGTTCCACGCTCTTGGGTTGCGTAAGCCTGGTTATGAAATCAACACAGAGCCTCCACTTCAAGCTCATCTCTCAACCCAATAGCTCAGAAACCAGCGGCAGATCTGGCTCATCTGACCGGACCCCTCCGTCCGCTGTCGCGTGTAAATAAGCTCAGGACCTCTCCGCCCGCCCTGACGCTGTTTCTCGGGATGTAATTGCGGCGGACTCTGCCGTCTTCTTCTGTTTGTAGCTGCTTTTATCTATATTTTAAGCCACACAAGGTGTAGACGGGCCTGCAGCTCGTTACGGGCCGCGGCGCTGCATAATTCATCAGCAGGTTCTGCTCGCCACAGCTGAATAAAAGATCCGCCAGCCGAGGAGCGCGGGACACGGGAGCCGCTGTACCTGCCACCTGTGTGTCAGGTGCGGCGTGTTAGTCGCCGAGGCAACGGTCGATACAGAGGAAAACATGGGTTTGTGCTGTTGTGTTCAATACAAAGGTGTGTGTGGATCTGTGGGCTGCTGCACACAACATTGTGTTTGTTGAGTTTTGCTAATGTGTTGATGCCCCTGTCCACTAGAGGGCCCCCCATTGGAATGCTCAAATCTTGAAGCGGCTTGGAGTCACTCAGGTTGTTGACCAGGTTTAACTCGTCTGACGTAAGGAAGACAGGATACACTTTCGGTTGTGCCGGGACCTCAGGAGCTTTTACTTTTTCAACTTTTAGCCATGTTTTACGGCTAACCTGCGAAGGCCAGACAGGACTCTGGCGGCATGCAAGCGAACACGTGGCGGCGCGTGGCACAGCGGCGTGTTGGGACCGCGCCTGATGCCGGATGGGGCCAGATGAAGAGGAGGAAGAGGAGGAGGCTGCTGTGCGAGGTTGATCCCACTAAAAGCTCCGGATCAGACGCAAATTATTACCAGCGTGCGAGGAACAAGAGCTGCGCTCGGGGGCGAGCCACCCAGGAGATGGGCTCGCCTCGGGCGGATCTTCAGAAGACGGCAACACAGGGGGAATAATGGAGGACGGGATGAGGGAGGGAGGGAGCGAGGAGGGGAGCGATCGAGGATTCTGGAGCTGCAGTTGAGGAAAGTTTAGGGGATTTTTTTTTCTTTATTCTTTCAACTCTCTCCTCCGCCGGGTCTTCCCTCCGAGTCCGGCTCGGGTCAGCGGCTCAGGACCATCTGGAGATGTCAGTTAGTACACGCTAACAAAGCTCTTTAGGCAGACAGATCGCTGCTCGGACTCGGGAAGGACTCCCTGGCTGCTCCGGGCCTCTCTCCACTCACCTGCCTCTCTCTGCCTCTCGCCTCGCAGCTCCATGAATGATTGATGCGGCTCCACGGGCCGGTCCAGTTTACTGCTGTTGAGGTCTCTGTTTCTGTCTCCTCCTCTTCTTCCTCTGACTCTGTCATGCTGCCTTTTTCAAGATCCTGCACCACGGCAACCATTTCAACAAAGAGGGGATACATCTGACCCTCTCTCGGCAGGTCGCCGTGGAAACAAAACTCTGGACGCGCAAAAGTCAGAGTAGACCCGTTAAATCCCCCCGTGAGTCAGCACTGTGCTTGACAAGGCTCTTCTCACGATGATACAGCGACTGACTTGATGGAGAAGCAGGTGGGACGCAGGGTGAAGCAGCAACACCCGCTGAAAAACAGAGGCAGATCGACGACACAGCAAGGTTCAGGTTCAGGGCTCGCTCACAAGAGCGCTGTCCACCAGTGGGTGCCAAGAAAAACAACGTTTTCTTAAAGTGGATTCTCTTTTTTGAGGTCGTACCATGACATTTGTGGGTGCACCACGATCGAGGAGGAGATAGATGGCGCCAGGGAGACGACATCTCTCAATTGGCACCTCAGTAGCTGCCCGAAAGAGCTGGAGGAGGTTTCTAGAGTGGGGGGATGAAACCAAGTCAGACACTCAAGGAACAATCAACATTCAAGATAGAGATAGATAGACGTGACTATAGAGATAGTCACATGGTCCAACATCTGGTACCTCACAGTCACAACTTCTAAAGGCCCATTAATGCTACCTTTGCGTGCAAACTGTTACCGTCACTGATCACATGCTTCCATGGGTTGCTGTTCACCGATAGATCCACAGGGGGAGCAGCCCACAGTCAAAAGTTTATGACAACGACAACAAAAACAACGTGACGACTGTGGAAGAAGCAGTGATACCTCTTGCATAAAAGAGGAAACGGAGGCTCTGTAGGACGTGGTGGTCAGTGAGGCCTTTAAATATATCGCGACTGGAGGTCTCCTTCGTGTCTCAGTAGAGCTACGTGTCAGGTAGTAACAGCAACACTGCCCCCCCATGGTTTCCGGTGGTACTGCTCCATCCGTATCTTTGTGGAAACGTGCAGAAATACGGACGAAGTGCATGGCCAGAAGGTTCCGTCCGTATCTGGAACTGTACGTAACACTGAGCATAAATGGGCGTTTAGGCGCGACAACCCTCAAGTGGAACCCACGGTCCTGGTACTTCACAGGAGGGACGATGGAGTATAGCACAGTACATAGTCAGGTTTCCAACCAGAGTTTTTTTTTTGCAAAATAAATGTAAATGCGCAAAAAGATCATGTGACTTTGTGGCTGTTTCCACTTGTTGTTATTTTGCGATTATAGAGGGGAGAGTGCGCCATGAGATGAGGTCATCACAGAGCGTCTCTCTCTGCCACAAAACAATGAAAGGAAATGGATCAAATCACAGCTGGAACCAAGGGTCAATCCTTTTCTGACTGTGTACAAAAGGCTGTACTCGACAATAATACTGTGAAGGTTCCAAACTCAACACACCTTCATGCGAATGAGGTCATGAAAAATTGCGGCTCTTCAACGTGAAACTTCTCTCGGCTTCGCACTGGTTTCTGACTGTGGTTTCACGATGCTCAAACACGTATGCTCTCCTTACAAACACTCTCTCTGACAGATGAATAAAAGTATGAAATATTCACTCACAACAAAAGCGGCAATTCTCCGACAATATTAATATTGCATCGTCGCTCATGTGGAGGAGAAATCATCTCTTTATTTCCTGACCGTGGACCGACTCACTTCCGACTCTCTGAGGTCCAGATTTGTCTGTCTTTTCTTTCAAACACGGATGAGCTCAATTCAGACGGGACGGTTAGTATGTCAAGCAAGAAGGTCGCTGGTTTGATTCCAGGTCTGAAGCGACGCTCTACTGAGGAAAGAAAGAGCTGAGCTAAAAGACAAAGCTCTCCATTGACAGGAGGACTTGAAGATTTTTACATTCACTTTGTGTGGGCAAACTCCTTTCAGAGGGAAGTGAAGGCGCTGGAGTAGTTAGCTCCATTAAATACTGACAAGGAGTGCGCTAACAAGTTCAACAGCAGAATGAAAGCATGGAGGTGTGTGTGAGAGCTGCGCATGGTGGATGAGCAGAGTGATGGATCAGACACTCTCCTGCCAGAGTGGGAGCATGTCTTCTCCGATTAGCAGGCCGCCGTGTGAGTGCACTAATGCACCTCGCTATTAGCATGTTCCTCCTGGTTGCCAGGGGCAGCGCCGCGCCGCCTCCCCGCTCCACGTGTCAGAATGCATATCAGTCACCAGCGCCTTGGCCCATGGGCTCTCCGGCGCTGAGAGCGAGGGAGCCAGCCTCGGCAGTGAGTGCAGAGAGTCTTCAGGTCCATGGTTTCTTCTGGATGGTGGAGGACTTCAGCACTTTGTCTCAGGGTCAGCTGAGGGTGAGCAGCAGGGAGGGAGCGGACACTTTCACGACCGGACTCCCAACATGCACGCTCAACCTCTCAGTGGTAGTTTGGAAGGAATTTGCTAGAAGGTTCATGTCCAGCCTGAGGCAACTCTGGACTGATCCCCAGTGCTTTCTGGTTCTCCCCAAGTTTGAGTGGTTTCACACAGGTTCCCAACAATGTTCTCAAACAGACTGAAGACCTACTTCTGAAGGAGAAACTTTGAGTCGTGAGTATGTCTGGTTCAGCTAGCGGCTAGCATTTAGCTCGCTACCATTGAGCTAATGTCTACAGTCACGATGTTTGCAGGCTAATCTCTCAAGCTGTGAGGCAAAAACACACCATGTGTAACTTCATCTGGAGAATAACTGAAAATAAAAGGCTGTTTAAATCAGCCATTTCAACGCCACAAAAAGCAGTGTTGAAGAAATATTATATACACAAATATTTTCTTTTTTCTTTTATAAAATGTGAAATAAATATGTTGCTATAAATATTGTAAATAATTCAAATCATCTCTGAGGGAAAATATGCCCAATACCTCAAAATAGATCTCATTCTTAAGTAGAAATGAAAATGAATAAATATAATAAATGCTTGTAAAACAAGATATAGTGAGGGAATAAAATTAATTTCCATGAATCAATCAAAGACATCAGCTCTTTAAAAGAATGAACAAAAAATAAACTCTAAAGCTGATCAACAAAGTGAATAAAATTAAATATTATGAGGAATATTTTTTCAATAGTAACACCATAAAATAATGAAATAAAAGCACTAAAACAAATAAATTGAAATATAAATAGATCTGGCTCGAACAGTAATTCATAAAAATAGAAATCAGGTAAATTAACAATTTCTCTCGCGAAAATGATTCCACATCATTAAATAAAAAATAACTTGAAATAATATTAAAAAAAGGTTAAACTGGTATGAAATAAAAAAAATATACATTTAAATATGACATGTAAAAAAGGTTTCTACTTCAAAGAGCGGCTAGAATATTAAATCGATATATTTTTCATTGATGCTCGGTGATGTCTTCAGTTCCACCTGAACGTTGAGTTTGGCGCGTTTGAGGAAGTCGAGGTCTGAATCGGACTTGTAGGAACACCACGGCAACTGAACCTGGAGGATCCGATAATATGAGTGTGATAGTCACAAGCTACTGAAACGGGAGCGGCTTTAACTCGTCACTCATCCGTCGGAATCTTCCAGAGGCTCAAATGATTCCACAAAAGCCTCATCCTCGCCTCAACAGGAAGTTTTGTTTCACATCATTTTGGGATGAAATTGAAACGGAAGATATCAAAGACGGGTTTTTTGAATAATTCACGAGTCCAGTATTCGATTCACTGAAGCGGCCATGACGAACACATCCGTCTGTTATTTCTCTTGTATTTTATTTTATTGTTTTCCCCTGTGACACTATTTTATTTTATTTATTTCGATCAACGTGTTACAGACAAAACTGCAGACTCGTGTGAGGAATCCTACTTTTATCCTGAATGATCCGCTTGAAAGATGCGAGTCATCCAACGACTCAAACAAAAGTTGGGCTCCGTCGGAGCTCCAGCTGCTCCGCATGTTTTATTCTCTGACCGGGCTAATTCAAACGGATGGGAGGAAGGATGTGCTTCAGCCGAGGACCAAGTGGACCCCGTCTGCTCCGTCCTGCCCGGATGCCCGGGTTTGATGTTCCGGCCATAAATCAAAGACTCATCATTCTATTTGATTCGGTCCATCAACCATCGGGAGATTATCAAGAGCTATCAAAGAGCTCCAATTGAAACCTTTTTGCTCGAACCGTCTTCTCTGCCGGCAGCTCCAGGGAGCCAAATAAAGGATTTCATTAGGAAGGAGCGAGAGGGGGCTGAATATGATGAACAGCAGCTGATTAAACTTTCATCGCATCCGTCTTCAGGCTTCCTTGGTCCAGTGGCCTCAACAGGTCCGGCTCTCTGGTGGCACACAAACACTGGTATCGACGCCTCGCCGCCCCGAGTCCAGGAGTCAAAGGCTTCCCCGCTAATCGATGATTTCAGGGCTTTGTTTTGGGGAGTGTGGGATCTGCTGCCGCGCGCTAAAACCGTCGGTGTGTTGTCATCACAGCGAGTCCATGCATAATGGATGACTGGAACGTCAGAGCGGAGTTCTGATGTTTCGGGTCTGGCTGCGGGATTGCTTCTTGTTGGCAGGTGGAGCTCGAATCTTCTGACTGACTCGAGCCTCTCTGAGTGACTCACAGATGTGACTCATCATTGAGCATCGAGCGACACACTAAACTTCCAGGAAAGAACCACTTCCTGGTTGAGTCATCCGAGTCGACTGTACTACAGTGAGTACGGAAGGTAAAGCACTCAGTCAAAGGTGTTTGACTCGATGATACCATGAGTCTAACTGCTGAAGTCCACCCGTCAGAGTCCAAGTGCACATCTAAGACCCGATCTGGCCAAACCACAGCAGCTCGTTGCCCAGTTTCATGCGGCTCTCCACCTACAGAGTCGCCAAACTGACCAACCTCTCAGTGGTAGTTTGGAAGGAATTTGCTAGAAGGTTCATGTCCAGCCTGAGGCAACTCTGGACTGATCCCCAGTGCTTTCTGGTTCTCCCCAAGTTTGAGTGGTTTCACACAGGTTCCGAACAATGTTCTCAAACAGACTGAAGACCTACTTCTGAAGGAGAAACTTTGAGTCGTGAGTATGTCTGGTTCAGCTAGCGGCTAGCATTTAGCTCGCTACCATTGAGCTAATGTCTACAGTCACGATGTTTGCAGGCTAATCTCTCAAGCTGTGAGGCAAAAACACACCATGTGTAACTTCATCTGGAGAATAACTGAAAATTATATAACTGACTGAAACAGAGTCGCCAAACTGACAACGGTTTTGGTCAAGATGCTGCTAAGATGATCGTTTATGCAGGAAATAAGTAAGAAAATAAGATTTAGATTTTTTGATTTTGCCACTCACACACTTATTGGTGGCATGGGCCACTTAAAAAAATCTATCTACGCCACTTTATATTTCAAAGACGATCACGGTCAAATGATGATGTTTGCAGATGACATTGTGATCTGTGGTGAGAGCAGCGAACAAGTGGAAGATCATCTAGAGAGGTGGAGGTTTGCCTTAGAAAGGAGAGGAATGAAGGTTAGCTGCAGTAAGACGGAATACATGTGCGTGAATGAGAGGGAGCCAAGTGGACAGGTGAAGTTACAGGATGCAGAGATAAAGAAGGTGGAGAATTTTAAGTACTGAGGCTCAACTGTCCAGGGTGAAGGAGAGTGTGAGAAAGAGGTGAAGAAGCGGGTGCAGGCAGGATGGAATCATTGTAGAAAAGTGTCAAGTGTGACAAAAGGGTGTCGGCAAGGATGAAAGGGAAAGTGTCCAAAAGGGTGGTGAGGCCAGCAATGTTGTATGGTTTGGAAACACTGAGGAAAAGACATGAGGCAGAGCTGGAGGTAGCAGAGATGAAGATGCTGAGCTTCTCTCTGGGAGTGAGTAGGATGGATAGGATCAGAGGGACAGCACATGTGCTCAGGAGTTTAGGAGACCAAGTCAGAGAGACTAGATGGAGATGGTTTGGACATGTACAGAGGAGAGAGAGCCAGTACATTGGTAGGAAGATGTTGAGGATGGAACTGCAGAAGGTGGAGAGGAAGGCCACAGAGGAGAGTGATGGAGGTGGTGAAGGAGGACATGAGGTTTGTAGGTTTGAGAGAAGAGGAAGCAGAGGACAGGGGGAGATGGAGGCAGATGAAGGGAGAAGCCCAAAGAGAAAGAAGAAGAAGTAGACTGACTTCTGCCTGGTTGGCCACCGCTGGCTTGGATTGTCGACATAAAATAACAATCAGGTAGATAAAAAAAGTCAACTGAAAAAAAGTGGCAGCTCTGCCAAAGTAATCTCCCAGATTACAATCCGGAGTTTGTACTTCCTGTCTCCCTGAACTCTCCATGATAAAACCTTCTGCTTAACAGCATCATCTTCCTCCTTGTCTTCCTCCTCCAGCTGCATCAAGCACGGCAAACTGAAAGACGGACTTGAATTTTAATTCATTGAGGGATTTTCGGGGCTGCGAGGCTTGTTCTGAGATTCTGTTAACAAAAGGTATCCTTAGACCAGATGAAATATTCATCCGCTCCATGAATAACAAGAGGCCGGGGACGGAGGCGTGCTGTTTACCTTCTCCAGGTCGGTGGGGAGGTGGACTGTAGCGCGCCTCCTGTTCCGCCTCGATGGTTCCTGGATGAGGAAAGAAGCGGGGGGGGTGGCTTGGTGGTAACAGGGCGACCCGGGTTTGCAGTGAGCAGCTCGGAGCTCCTGTTGTTTGTTTGAGAGCAGGAGCTGCCGAGATCTCTCCGTCAGGTGAGGTCAAACACCAGTGGGTGAGATATGTTCCACAGCAGACCCGCCATGACCAGGATCAGCAGTTGGACAACGTCTCCCTGCTGACCTCAACATTACACCAGGGATCAGAATTCACCTTGCTGGGTCACAAACAAAACCCTGAAACTCACCCTGAAGCCAGCAGCTGCCCTGCGGTTTATCTCCTTCAGAGGGTTCCCAGACAGCTGTGGAGTCCAGGACAGAGCTCGGAGCTGATACACCGACAGCTGGAATGGGCCACGGTCCTGGGTATGGATCTCAATTGCATTGAGAACTTTGGCTCAAGAGCTGCTCCTGCCTGAGGCATCCAGACACTCATGGCCCTCTGTGAGGACCATCCACTGAACCTCTTGGGACTGAAGCTCCATTTAGACTCAATGTTACGTACATATACAGATGGAGCCTATCCGTTTGATCTGTATTTCTGCACATTTCCACAAATCTCACGGACATGGACCAAACAGTGCGGTACCACTGGGGGTCAGTGTTGCAGTTACTACCCGATATATAGCTCTATTGAGACGCGAAGAAGACATAACAATGGCGGAAATTCTCCAGTCGCGATATATTTCACGACCTCACCGACCAAGACTCCTCCTACAACGCTACCTCTGTTTCGAGGTATCAATGCTTCTGCCACAGTCGCCATGTTGGTTTTGTAGTCTGCTGTTGTCGTAAACTTTTGACTCTGAGCTGCTCCCCCTGGTGGATATATTGGTGAGCCGCAAAGTTAAGAACACATGGAAGCCTGTGATCTGAGACGGTAACATCATTTGAAAATTACTTTTGCAATTTTGTTCGTAAAACGAACGTAAATGGGCCTTAACTTTCCGTACATTTCTCAACAGATGTCACCAAAGGGTTGTTTTTGTTCTGACAAGAACTTTTGCACTCACCCTGAAGACTTGAAGAGTTCCTGACTCATGGGACCACAGGTCTTGCTCAAGTGCTGACCACTGCCCAACGGATCAACCCACTTCTGACCCTTATGACTAAGACCCACTGAACCTTTTAGGTCAATTCCGACCTCCAATCTCAATAAATATTTGTCCCGAATAACTTAAACTGTCACCCCAAAAGCAGTTCCCTACAACCCTGGGGTCCAAGCGAATCCTGGTCTATAATCCAACTGAGTTAGAGTCCTGCCCATCTGTGGGATGGGTTAAGAGCTTGTGTGGCTGACTACGACCCAGACACTTCACAAGCCCCTAAACCAAGACCTCCTGAAACTCTGGTCATCAGGACTGAGGACTCAGGTTAGACACGGACAGGCGGATGTTGTAGTTTAGTTTTCGGACCAGTGGTCAGTGGAACTAGGGTCTTAAAAGGTTTGGGTAAACCGCCCATGACAGTTCTGTGGGTCATCACTTCCATTGAGACTGTGGACTCAGGTTGGTTACGGACAAGCGGATGTTGTAGTTTAGTTTCCGGACCAGTGGTCAGTGGAACTAAGGTCTTAAAAGGTTCGGGTGAACCGCCCATGACGGTTCTGTGGATCCCTTCACCTCCTGTTTGACACCGCTCACCGGCATCAAGACTCTCACGTTCCGAGAGTCGCGGTCGTGACCTCCTCCTCCGCAGCCCAAGTGCAGATGTTTGTGTTGATCTGGGCCGCTGCTTCGCTGAGCGCTGCTGGCAGGAGCTGGAAACTCTGGTTAAGCAAATTGGTGTTTAACTGGAAACTTGCCGACCTCAGAGGTCTGCATTATTCATCAGCGAGACAAGAAAGTATGGCAGCGAACATCCTTCAGCTGCAGCCGCTGCGAGCTGCAGCGCGCGGGCGCAGATATAGGGCAGCGATGAAGCTGGTGGTCCACCAGGAGCCAATCCCCCGACCGACACACACACTCACACACACACACTCACACACACACCAATTATTCCTTCTCTGACAGTTTGTTGCCTCTGAAAGCTTCAGCTGGGACGCGCAGTTTCGCTGCTGGAATCAAAGTGGCCCGGCAGCCCAAATCTGACTCCTCCGTCTCTCCATTTTTTTTTTCTTCAAACTTCCTTGCAGCGTGTTTTTGTTTACGCGAGCACGAGCAGTCACGGCCTTCAATCATAGTGGAGCGAAAACAGATTCCAATTGATTCGTTCTGGGCTCCGACGACTGTCTGACTTATTTATCGGGAGCGAGGAGGAAATTATGGCGGATAAGCAGCGAGCAAGATCGCGAGCGTTGCCTTCATCTGTCAGCCGTGATGAGCAGATGCTGAGCTTGTTGATGAAGAAAGATTGTGGAGATGGTTTATCTATTGATGTGCAGGTTCACAGACACCTCTTTCAGTCCTGATCAGGGCCGTGACAGGCTAGCAACAGCTGTGAGGGAATGAAGGTTAGCGATGGAGATGACCAGAAGAACGAGAAGAGGAAGGGAAGTCAAGGTAGGACGGCTTCCTGTTGCCACGCCAGTGTGGAGGAGGCATGTGACCTCTCCAGAGCCGGAGGACACACGCTCTTATATAGGGTCAATTTATTAACCTCTGCAAGCTTCTGAACTGTGGGAGGAAACCTGAGTCCAGCAGAAGCAGGTGCAAGTCATGTTCATCAAATTCACTGAAGAAAAAAAGAAGAAAGGAACAGACTCGATGCAAACTGTTGAATTCGAAAAACTTTACGTCATGAATACAATTCTGAATAAAATAAATATAATAAATATACGTCTAAGTATAATGTTTTCTTATTTATAAATGAACTCTAAAGAAGATAAGTAAAGTGCAAATGAAAGTATTGCCATAAAATCTTTTTATTATTTTTAATAATGCAGTGTTTTAGCGCCATCACTTTCTTTTTCACTTTTTTCTTTTCAAGAACTTCTCCATATTTCGAGTTCTTTGGTCCATCATAAAACTCAACAAGCGTCACTCTTCATTTCCACACCTCTTTCTCCTTCACCTCTGAAGACGTTTGAAGGCAGTGATTTATTTCCTCTGGCAGTCGAGGATCCGATTTTATTAGCGACTCGAAAACAGCTGAAGTGCGATGATTTAACTTGATGTCAAAGGTGTCATTGTTCACAGCTGACTTTTTTTTCCAAATTAATGTTTCTTTATTTTGCATTATGAGAGGTGGTTTGTTTTGTGAAATATTATTATTTATTTATATAATATAAAATATATAATCACTTAATAAAAAATGAAATTATTCCACCAATAAACAATAATAATAATACAATTTAAATTTAAATTTAACAGAATGTTTGTAAACACAAAATTGAGGACACACATTTCAAAAAGGCTATTCATGAGTATAATACCGTCATTTCATGTTGAAAATTGAGTTCAAATGTTCACCATAAGTGTAAATAAATAATAAGCGTGGAAGCCATTTTTGTGTCACGTGTCTCATTGCTGTTATGTTTTCATATGTCAAGATCCAAACACCCTGTCAACCGCAACTGAGGAAAGGCTCGCTGTTGAATATTGTTCTGTTTTTCCTCTCATATCTTCAGCAGCCTGGACACGCTCGCTCCCGTGGCACCAGCTCGATCGAAGGCAGCGCTGCAGCAGCCCGAGGCCCGGAAGTCAGCCGGCGCAGCTCTGGACTTCCGGGACAGGAAAATATGATCCAATTAGCTTCAATACATCTTCATAATTCACTTCAAAACATTTTTTATTCTTCCTTTATCATAAATAAAAATGCAACCCATCGGATATTTTCTGGTTGTCATGCCAACAACTTGATATTTTATGAATTATTTCTCACATTTATTAAGCTTCTTTCTCAATGTGCGGCGCTGCCCCGGTGACAGATTATTACCGTAATAATCGGAGGAGAATCGCAGGATGAATATTTTAAAGTGCTCCATTATTGATCAGCGAGGGAAGCCGCTTCCTTCTCGTGACGTCAGGAATATGCATGTGTCAACACGCAGGTCGAAGGGCTCAAACTGGGTGATGAATTATTGAGGAACCTTTTTAGGATTCATTTTATCAATGTGCCTCTGGAGCAGACCCGGGCAAATGCGGCCCGGGGGCCAAATGCGGCCCTTGGACTGTGTTTATGTGGCCCTCCTGGAGTAAAACGGCATTTGTGTCCAGTGCATTGTTTTTTGTTCATTATGATGCAACTGAATCTTCCTGGTTTGACTATTTTTATGAATTGTTCGTCTTTCCCGGTGATTATTTTAGGTGTATTTCTTGTCCCTGCTGCTGGATGGAAAAGCCCAACCAGCAGCAGACGCAGGTGCAAGTCATGTTCAACAAATTTACTAGAAAAAATGAAAAAAAAACATTGTGCATCATGAATACAATTCTGAATAAAATAAATATAATAAATCACCGTCTAAATATAACATTCTTTTTCATAATTTAACTATTAACTAAAGAAATTAAGTAAAGTGCAAATGAAATTATCGCCAAAAAATGTTCTTATTTATTTTAAAAACTGCTCCAACAGGTGAACAGTGTTTACTGTTGTGGGTGCCATTTTTTTTTTTCCAAGAACTTCATAGCTTGCAGTTGTCAAGTCAATTCAATGACGCACTAGTCTAGTGTATTAAAAGTGAGCGTCTCACGGCCCAGAGGTGTAAAACACGAAACTTCTAGCGGCCCTCTTGGGAGCGCTCGCGGCCCAACCATACTTCAGTTTTAGGCAGTAATTTTTAAGATGAACATTATAAAATAATGATGAAGCTATAACAGAGAAATATTTTTAGACATAAAAATATATATGTTTTGTTAATATAAATCTGCCTTGGGAAACGGCGTCTCGGCCTGTTCTTGGCAGCCGCTCCACTCCACCCTGTTGTTGTGCACCTCACTCTGCTTCAGGAACGTCTCAGGGTGAAGCCACCTCAGACTGAATTGGTGATCTTAATTCGTGTTCCAGCCCCCCAATAAGGGCTTCCCCTCCTCTGTCAATATTGTGCTGTCCATAATGCATGCGCCGATGCATTTTTCATCCGGCCTGCCGTCTCCTGCGCCGCAGCAGCAGCTTCCCAGAGCCACCGTCCCGTGCACCAGTGGAGCTCCCACCTGCCGCCGCCTGCGCCGCCCGCCTGAATAAAGATGAGCCGTAACGGCGGGTCAGCTGCTTACAGCTCATCAGGCGCTCCTTTGATCACGGCCGCGGCTCGTTAGGCCTGATTAGTCAGACAATGTTCCTAATTATGGCCGCCATGTTTTAATTAACGCCTCATCTGCATAATGACGTCAGCGCCCTCTAGCCCCGCCCCCCCTCCACATGACTGTTCACTGCGTTCAAAGGCTGAAAATACCGTTTATTCAGGTGAAGAAAACGGATCATAGAGTTGCGTTGTAAAAATATTTTAGTGATAAAATAATTTATCATTTTATCACTATTTCGAGTTATATTTTTTAAAGAAGAACATTATAAAATGATGAAACCATAATAGAGAAATGTTTTTAAGCATTTAAAAATATAGATTTTGCAAATTAAAATAAAAATTAAATCCATTGCTAAATAGGGGAAAATATGTTTATCAGATAATACATGAACTAAATATTCATCTGACAAGCAGCATTCGTGTTTTAAACAAATATGTCACTCGCAAATAAGTGGATTCATATTTTTATTTTTATCTGAGGAATTATTTTAAAAAAGGTATTTGATGTTAGTTAATAAATAAAAACTGCATTTTTAAATTAAAGTGATGTAAATGGAAAAATAAAATAGTTGGGCAAAATTGATCTAATACAATCAATAAGTCAAATAAAAAATGCATGTCATTGGTTTCTAATTGCAAACTGACCTGAGGGCTGGTTCCCTGTCAGAGGCCCTTGTGCCCTTAAGAACCCAAGAGGAAGTGATGACAGTTCAGATGGCAGAAAGTTTTCGACCCCCTGAACAAAGGAGGTAGGATTTTCGGGGGGGGGGGGTGCGGTTCCTCAAAGTGAAACAAAAGACTCATCTGTGAACGTCTGTGATAAATATTGCATCGACCGGATTGAACACTTCCACAGTGTGTCAGCGGAGGTGTTTAAGTGTGCGTGTGTGTGTGTGTGTGACTGCCAGCATGAATTATCAGATCCAAAGAGGGTTGGAGGGGGGTCGAACCCCCCCGATCTACGCCCCCAAAACCTCCACACACACACACACACACACACACGAATCAGACCTCCACTGCCTCCTTTATTACCCCCCATCACAGCATCATCACACACTCTCTTTTAATCCCCTCACACACACACAGACAGACACACACACGCGCTCCAGCCTCGGTCTGGTCCCATTCTAGTCAATATAGAGCCGACTGGCCCAAACACACCACAGCGTCTGTGTGTGTGTGTGGTGGGGGTGTTTGCATTAGTGTGTGTGTTTTAGAGAGGCAGCCATAGTAATGTAACAGGGCTGATTCTCCAAGGCCCCGGCGCTGCACTCAAGACTCGCAGCTTCATTAAAATTTCATCGCCGCAGCTCGGCCAAGGTCTATTTATGAAAATGCGCTTCCTCGCTTCATGGAAAACACCAGCAGAGACGAGTGGATGGAGTAATCTGAGGGAGTGGAATTAACTGCATCTCCTGCAGTAGATCGGGCTCCCTGGCGGCCGGGCGCGGCGCGAGCTGGGGTCCGGCGCGTGCAGGTGAGGGGGGCTCCCGCCGCTGCAGCCCCGCTTGATGTTTATATCTGGTCCCGGGTGCCCAGCCCAGCCGCGGGACGGAGGCCTCAGAGGCGGCAGATGGAGCCGGGATTCAATCACGGCTGCAGCTCCCGGTGCAGACAACAGGGGGGGCTGCAGACTACATCGCTCTGCAGCGCGTATTTGCACATCATCTTTCTGAAACTTGCTCCTTCGACCAGGCTTCATAAGCACAGATCACTCAGATCACAGCGCACTGGATGAACAGCCTTTATATACCTGAACATCATTTCGTGAAGGCTGGCTCGGAAGTGTACGGAAAGCAGAGAAGAAGAAGTATAAAAACTCATGTACGACCTCATAAATTTGGACGCCAATGTGTAGAGCAGACCTGGGCAAAGTGCGGCCCGGGGGCCATATGCGGCCCTTTTCTTGTGTTTTTGCGGCCCTCATGAGGTCGGACTAAAACTATTCAACTGATAAGTAGTCATTTTGTCTTGTTTCTTTCTTAGCATTACTATTTCAAGAATGATTATAACATGTTCAGGACTTAAATTTCTTTTCATCTGCCATTTTAGTGAGTATTTTTTGTTCCTCAAAATACATGAAAAGAAAATTGAAAATATATATTCTAATTTCCTTTTAATGTTTCATAGATATTTTTGCTCTAGTTTCATTATTTATATTCAACTTAAATTGCATAATTGCCTAATAAATGCAATATTTTTATAGGTTTCATGCCATATTTGCACTTAATATCTTTGCTTCCATTGAATGGTTCGTTCTTTGTTACGTAAGATTTTTTTTGTCCCGTCATGTTTCTTAGTCATCGCCGCCTTCCTTTTGGCATGATGGCCCCTCACTACTTTCACAGTTTATAATGTGGCCCTTTAGGAAATTTAACTGCCCACCTCTGGTGTAGAGTATAGTAAACTATAACAGAGAAATATTTTTAGACATAAAAATATATATTTATTTATTTATTTTGCACCTCACTCTGCTTCAGGAACGTCTCAGACTGAAATGTTTCGCTCCCGTCCGTCTGAAACATACCGACATACATATGAAAAATACCCCGAAACATCACTGTTTATTGTCTTTTTGTTTACTTTTACTCCGTTCTTGGGTCAAAGAGATCAATCGGCGCCTGGTGTCCGACAACAGCAGCTACACAGGATCAAACGGAAGCCCTTTAATTCATGCAACTCTCGAGTGCTAAATTTGACAGAGCGGATTCAAAGTGTCGTCGGCGGCGGCTGCTGTTGCGCTCAGTGGGTCTCAGCCTGTAAACTTCTTATTAATGAATAATAAATACCGGCAGCGATGATACTATTGATTTTCCTCCTGCGCCGGTGTCGTACAGCTGCTCTCCTCCTCGTCTGGCCGGAGAGGAAGTGACGCATGTTTGTAAACACGCGCGGCCGCCATGTTGCTTCCTTCACAAAGAGTGTTGAACATGACATCATCAAACTTTCATCGTCTCAACAGATGAACGCATGAATTATAAATACTCGTAATCGATGTGAATCTCAGAGCAGCTTTCTTCCTCGAACCATGGAGAATCGAAAAAACACTTCTGTTTTGATCAGTAAGCCATAACATTATGACCGCTGGCTTCATTTTGCGTCAATCCAGCGATTGCAGCTCCTGTAGCGGGATGTCAGGGGTCCGTGACTCAGAAGGCTTGTTTTCGGAGTGTGGGAGGAAACTAGAGTCCCGACGGAAACCCACAAAAGTAGCAATGAAATTAACTGGAGAATCGCCCACTTGGAAGTTGCTTTTAACTCGACTATTAAAGATATTACAGCAAAAAATACAGAATACGGATGTGTGACCGCAGTACTCTACTACTACTGACCACTAGCTTGGCGGGTCCAAGCTCTTCCTTCACTTCCCACATTGGTTTTATCGCCATCTTATTCTGGAAACAGAAGCTGCAACATGAACTTGTCTGAGGCGGCGAGCAGATGCTGCTGTGAAAGCGGAGCCGCCTGGAGGTGAGGGAGGTTTCGCCCCAAAGCTGCTCTCCACTCCTGATGAATAGGAGCCGACACTTGAGTGAGTCCTCTATTGATCAACCCTGCCGCCGCTGATGAAGTCCACACGTCGGTCAAGCTGCCCGACGGGTTCCTCAGACGCGAGTCGGTAGCTGAGCGGAGTGGGCTTTGAATCAGATCGAGTCGACGGCTGCAGCGGAGGAGACGATATCGCTGGTGGAAACTTTGGGATTCGCCTCGGCGTATCAATGGTTTGACTCTCACCTGAGCAAAACTCTGACACTGTGTCTCCTCCTGTTTCACGTGCACGACACCCACACCGACCGTCTCATGACACTCACGACCCGGAGGCTGCAGAGTCAGTCCTCGTCTTCTCACCCTGTTTTCCAGACCATCTGTCTGTTGTTCCTCTGTGTCTGGGACAAAAGAACCTAACTCTCCTGTTCCTTCATTCGAATCAATTGACCTCGCTGAAGTTCCGGTTTCAACCACCAGGGCTCCGTGTTGCACTCACCTGACACCACTCCAGGCCAGTGTTTCTACCTCTCAGTTTCAGAAGGGTGAAAGGTCACGCCCTTCCATGGTTGTTTGATGGCGCTTCTGTTTTTGCTTTACATGTAAAAGGTCTGTCTCTCAGACGAACTGAAGTAAATTTTGGATTTGTCAAGGTCAGCAGAGAATCCAAGCACTAAAACAAGAATCAATATTTGGGCAGATTTGCTACTTTCATTTGGGAAGAAAAGAGTCAGTTTTCTCCTTTGTGGAAGTTGTCTGAGTGTAAAAATTCATTTTTTAGCCGCACTTTTCTCTGCAATTGTTGAGAAAATATCAGCTATAAATCATCCATGAGAGACTCAGAGTAGAACTTTTGCTCAAGTAGGCAGTTGAAGTGAGTTGTTCAATAATAGGGGGGCGCCACAGGGCGGACCGAAAAGTTGGTGTCTCTCAGACATCCTGGTATTCCTGAACTGCTGCCGGACTTCAGATTAGCCAAAACAAAGGCAGGATAGATGGAGGATATATTTTGGTTTTTTGTTAAGTAAACTGTTGGGCGGAGCTAGTGCTGGCTTCAGAACACTGTGTCTAGTATTTAAAATCAATATACTTCACTTGACAAACTGAGGAACAGCTAAAGCTAAGGTAAGGTAAGCTAAGGAAGGTGGTGCGCCCCCTGGAGGACGCTACCGAATCCTCTTCCAGTCCCCACAAAAAGGCCTCGAGAAGAAGTAAAACGTGCACGTTTATTTCTGTCGTTTACACAGACACAGTTAAAGCACACCGTCACAGATGATTCTCTTCTTTTAAATAAATAAATAAGACAAACAAAAACATGTTCTCGCCGGCCAAACAGAGTGTCGGACCAAAGTATAAATAAGGCAAACTAGTTCCCTCGCTCGGAATATCTACAAAGTGCGATTCACAAATGTGTCGGTGTCTTCATGTACAAAAGGGCTCGGCCTCGGGGGCACGACGGAAAAGAAAGAATAAATAAAGGTCGTGGAATAAATAAGGTCACGTGACATCAACGCAAACATGAAGGTGGACAACTAATGTCAAGAATCGATTGTCGAAGCATCATCTCGGTGAACACACAACAGATTTACACTTGAGTGACTTCTATTCCGACGTCAGTCCAGTGGAAGACAGAGAAACAGAAACAAAACTCTACATCACCGTGGACGTGCCAACACTTTGCGTAATGAGGTAGACACACAGCTACACTGTGTGAATGTGTGTGTTCGTGCTCCTGTGCTTGTGTGTGTGTGTGTGTGCGCGTGTGTGTTTTTCCTCTTATTGCGATGCATTCACTTTGGTGGCGGCGGTTGTTCTCTCCCTGTTATCAACCATGCAATCCTTGTGCTTCTTTTTCTACCGGAACGAAACCAACAACCTCCTGGATGAGCGGTGGAATGAGGTGCGACATATTCACAGGTATTTACACATGATAAATATAAAAAAGCTACACAGAATAATCTGTATTATTCCTCCGTATTTTCTTCTTCTGTACAATAATTGCCATTTCAGTCTCTGCTCCTCCGTCCCGGCGAGCAAGGGTCGCCGGCAGGACGATGGGGAAACGCCGACGACACGCAGAAGCTGACCCTCTCTTGAGAGAATAATCCAAGATGACCTTCCCGGTTTGGAAAAATACTGAACAGATTATGGGGATACCATAAATGTACGCAAACAGCAATAATCTGGGTGAGATTAAATCAAAGGGAAGTTTGCCACAGTTTGTAATTTCACTGTTAGATGACTGGATTATTCTGCAGTCTCACTTTTGGTAATCCCAAATACTTCTATACTATTGCAGTACATGTGAACGTCTCCACATTGGACCTGAGATTTTTTTTTTTCCTTTTCACTCTTTCACTAGATTATAATCTCAGTTTATGATTTGATTTTTTTTGGAATTTGTCATAGTGAGTCAGATGATTCCAAACTTCAGTTATTACAAATCGATAGACACCAAAACACCATACCAAAATTGAATATGAATAAAAACACTTTTCAATTATTTTTAAAGGCTTCAGATTAAGAGATGAGATTGAAATGACTTTCTGGGGATTTTCCTTTTAGGAATTTATACACATATTTTATATAATATGCAAATCTGATGTTCGTTATTTCGTAGAGAATCGATTATTTTACGATTTTGGATTTTGTTTGGTTCATTTCAGGCTGAAGTCTTGAAATATTTCTCGCGTCAGAGCGCGTCTTCTGGATGTTGAGAACTGCTCGATGTTTTAACATATATTTAAAGGTCTCCTAAAATAGTTAAGAAAATATATATATTTACTGATTCGCTTTTAGACGAACTTGGATGGTGAGTGTCGCTCGACAAGAAGGTCTGGGTTACGCTCAGATTATTGCTGTCCGGGGGTCAGCAGAGGTCGAGGGGTCACTCAGTGCTGATGTTGCGGGATTGAACTGGTCGGGGTTCAGCTCTGACGAGCAGCAGCAGCAGCAGCGTCTGTGATTTGTCTTTAACACAATAAAGTCCTTCGCTCCTCGTCGGTCCTCAGTGCGTCGCAGAAAACTTCATCCGTTTCTGCTTCTGCCGCTGATTGCAAAACCAAACTCGGACCACGTTCTTCTTAAGGTCCAGCTTCTCGGCGATGGCCGCGATCTTCTCGGAGGAGGGCCGCGGCTGCACGGCGAAGTAGGCCTCCAGCGAGCGCTTCTCCGGCGCCGCGATCGACGTGCGTTTCCGCTTCTTGTCGCCGCCGTTGAAGATCTCCGGCTTGGACATCTTCTCCCGCTGCGCGCGCTCCGCCTCCTCCAGCCAGGCCTCCAGGATGGGCTTCAGCGCCACCATGTTGTTGTGCGACAGCGTCAGGGACTCGAACCTGCAGATGGTGCTCTGGCTCAGGCAGCCCACGCCCGGGATCTTCAGGTTGGCCAGCGCGGCGCCCACGTCCGCCTGCGTGACCCCGAGTTTGATCCGTCGCTGCTTGAAGCGCTCCGCGAACGACTCCAGCTCCCGCGGGTCCGGCTCCGAGTCCGCGCCGGCGGCGGCCCCCAGGGAGCCGTGCGAGCTGAGGCTGTGCGGGTGCATGTTCATGGCCTGCGGGTGGTGGTGGTGCTGCATGTGGTTGATGGCGGACATGTGGGCGGCGTGCGCCGTGTGCGAGGCCGTGGAGCAGACGTCGGAGCCGGGCATCCCGCCCAGGGAGATGCCCGGGGTCAGGTGGTCCAGCAGGTCGCCCTCCAGGCCCTGGGCCGGCTGGTGGTGCGGGTGATGGTGCGAGGTGAGCACCGAGGGGTGGTGCAGGTGCGCGGAGGAGGAGGTGGGCGTGCAGGTCATGCTGGTCATGGTGGTCATGGTGTGGTAGGTGGCGTCCGGCTTGAACGGGTGGCTCTTCTGGGCTCCGAGTTCCACCGCCGCCAGAGCCTCGGCCCGCTGCAGCAGCGTCTCGTCGAAGCCGGCGAAGATGTTCCCCTGCAGCTGCGGGGCCAGAGAAGCGCGTCACACAGGAGGCCCCCCGAAAAAGCAGCCCGACTTTTTCTCTTTTTTTTTCTTTGTTACATCGCGAAAAGTTGCCGGGGTTTAATTGATGTGCAATAACGTTGTTGCGCCTCGAAAGTGTGTCAGCTGGAAATTCATTTAAAATTAATATTTACGATCTCTTGAATAATTTCTGCGGACAATGAGACGGGTTTGAATATGAATGGAGGACAGAGCGGGACACTTTGGGATGGGAATAAATCAAGAGGCGCTGAAGCTGAGCCAAATTTCTCCGGGTTCATTTCCAACATTCCAACCAGCATTTCCAGAGTATATTTCGTTTTGTTTGTCATTTTTTACACACAACTGAACTGAATAAAAAAGGCTATTTTATTACACAATCTATTATTCAAGACTGAATCTTTATTTTAAACTCATTCTACAATTATGTTTTCGCGAAATAAAGGTTAACTTTCATCTTATTTTATATTTTAGTTACTTTTAATTCATGTACCGAATCTTTCACTTCGTATTTAACTTAAAAATAAAATAAATCTTTGAATCGATTTTTACTGTTTTCATCTTTTAAATTAGAATTTTATAGAGTGAACTTCAATCTTTTTTTTTCCTGAACGCTTTAAGGGACAGTTCCGAGGGCGGTTCTGGCTGAGGACTCACCGACGGGGTGGGCAGGCAGGCCCTCCGGATGGCCTCGGAGCTGGAGTGCAGCGGCGTGTATTTGGGCTCGTGCAGGATCGGGTGCATACTGAAAGGCTGTTTGCTGTTCATCGACATCATGATTGCAGAGGTGAGGGAGGGTCGTTGTCCGTCGTCCTCGTTCGGCTCCGTCTTGCTAGTTGTCGCTCGAGAAACACCTCAGGAGGAGGAAAGAACTGCAGAGGCAGATGGAAAAAAAAAAAAAAACAACCAACAACAACTGGAGTGTGGTTCAGTGGCGGTGGAAGAGAAACTCCAGAGACCCTCCTGCGACTCTCCTGCCTCCTTCTGTCACTCCTGCGCTCCAACTCAACTTCTCCTATATCGGAGATGCGGCTCTGACCCCGCCCGCACAGCGTCAGCCCCGCCCCTCACGCGCGCACCCGCCAATCGAAGAGAGGCGCACCTCTGAGGCCACGCCCACCGTCTGGACCGCTTCCACACGCAAAACGTTTTTTTTAAAATTAATAACACTGCGGCCAGTAATGATCGATCATTTTCACAGTTGAAAAATAACAATAATAAACAAACAATACATGGTTTTATTATGTTAATTCACTTTGATTTCTTGTTGGAAAGAAACCTACAATATTCACATTTAAAAAAATAAAAGTTTATTTTATGCATCACGTAAATTACTGTTTTTATTTACAAAAAAAACCAAAACACAATCATATACAAACACGCAGAGATTTAAACGAGACACGCATTGGTAATTAATTATTTATACCCATAATATCGTTGAATAAATCTAAAATGAAAACACGAATTTTATTTTGTTATTTTTTTAATTTGCTTTTCAGGGAAAGCAAACAACTGAGGCGCTACTAACGCGTCAGTATTTTACGTTGAAGTCGCGATTGACACAAACTAAACGTCATTTCTCCTCAAAATATCGGTTCCCGCCATCAATAATTCGAATCTGCGTTATTGTTTTATTTATACCGACAGTCGTGAAGTTGTGTATCTATCTATAATAAATGCCAAACAATCGACGGAAATGTGTGTTTCTGTGAGATTTGTAAAGGAAGTGATGCAATTGTCTGGCGGTGAATTATTCATTTCATTCCTTCTATTTATTTGTTCAGACATCCTTCACTTCATCAACGAGCAGCTGCTGACGCGCGCGCGCGCGCACGCGCTCGCGGATTATTATTAATTGATGTCGCAGGAATTCCTCTTGTTCACTTTCATGGTAATTAATACAATAATTAATTAATCATGATTCATTTACTTTGCGGCGGAGTGAAACCTCTCACTGCTCCGCTAGAGCGACTCAGCAGCAGATACACAAAACAAACGTGAAAATAAAATACAACGTTCTTAAAATACATCGACAAATAAAACATTTAAATAATTTCACATTTCAATGGCGAAAAATAAAATGTTCAAAGTAAAAACCGACATTTTAGTGACAGCTACGATGCGTCATCAAATTGGATTTTTTTTTCTTCATGAAAAATATCACAATTGTTAATGCAATGTTGTTGTATTATATTTAAACAATTATAAATGTACATTTTTGGCGAATTTCCCCTCATCAAAAATTCTCATTTATATCACTTTTGAATGAATGAATGAATGAATCTTTCTTTTTCTTCAGCCTTTTTGTGTCGAGGAGGCAGCAGTTAAAGCAAGGAGACCCGGCTCTTTCTCACTGAACCCCCTCAACCGTTTCCTCAAGGGAAACTCTGAGGTCACCATTCCAAGGTGGCTGTCTCAGTTAAAGCTTTGGGCTTCTTTTAGAATTTCTGCTTTCCACTGTGTGTCACACTGGTAATGTCCTGCGGTGTCCAGCAAGGCTCAGGTTTTGGCCTCTCTTTAATTCAACCTCTTGATGCTGCTCCTCAGTTGGAAGAGGCTGGAGCTCCTCTGCCTTGGAGCTCAAGTGTCTTGCGGTGGTGAAGAAAGAGCTGAGCCGAAAGACAACGCGCTCCAACACTGGTGGGTTTTTCTTCTCACCTGTCCACAGAACAAGCTCACAGATAGTTTTCTCTGCTACAGATCGAAGCTTAGTCATCCAGGAGAGGACTGTTGAGGAGGTGAGGACGTCTCCTGAATTAGCCAGGTCTTCAAATGGGAGGAGGCCATTCGCTCAAATTTTGTTCCCCAGAAGACAGCCTACTCTTCAAGCCCATGAGGAAGATCATGGAGTCAAGAAGGTTAATAGTTAGCCATGTGAGCCGGTGAAGAACCCGGCACCTCAGAGCAGATCCACAGGAACAGGCCGACCCGTCCTCTGCCTGTAACTTGGCCTCAGCTCTCGTCCTGACATGAAAAGAGCAGCGTCGTCGTGGGCAGGTAACCTGAGCGAAGCCCATTGTGCTGCCCTCCTGAGCCTCTCCTACACCCAGCCTCCCCCTCCACCCCCCACAGCACCCGCTCATCAAATATACATCAGCGGACCCCGCTGGGAGGCTGGCAGGGATGAAGACACCTGATGAAGAGTCCAGCTGCTGGTTCAAGTGAGTGAAGGCTCCTGGGGGTGAGAGGTTCCTGAGCCAGAGTCTGGTTTAGTCATGCAAGTATTCGCTTTACACCTGAGGAGGAGTGAGAGCGCAGCTTCTCGACTCCGAAACAACATGGCTGGATGGTATTTATTTGTCGTGATATCGGCTAAGAGGCTCCGCCCTCTTAGCCGATATCACCACAAATAAATGCTGACAAATAAACACAATTTTAGATTTGTTCCGCACCGTTCCGCTCCGTTGTTGAGACTACCGTGTAATGTCAGGATGTTTGTCGTAAAACCGTTATTCAGGCCAAGTGTGTTTGTCTGTCAAGACCTCGCTCACGACTGGAGCTCACACAAGTCTCTTCCATGTCCGGGAGTAGACCTCCATATGTGACCCGCCGGCTGGAGTGCGCTTGGTTAACAGACGTCCGGTGAAGCTTTCAGCACCGCAGAACATGTCCGCCGTATTTCTGCCACATTTAGCAAATGGACAGCGAAGTGCAGCCTTCTGCCGACACACACCGCAGCCCGAGCGCACGCCTCCTCGCGTGGCCGCCTCCCCTTCGTCTGCTCGCTCTTGTCCTCCTTTCCTTTCTGAATTATTGATACTGAGTAAAATCTGACGTTGTAAACTTTGCGACCATTCACCAAACCCGGGCCCTCGCCGCTCACCATGGGGGCCCGCCAAAGGCTAGGCGGTGTCTAACCACACACTTTTAATGTAACTGCCTGTAGGGGTCCTGGTAAATATTTCATCGTCTGCCAGTATAAATTAAAGACACCAGGCTGGAGGAAGTGTTTCGCTGGTTGGTGATGCACTTTACCTGAACATGCAGGTCTGGAGAAACACCACTCCTTCAGCTTCAGCGCCGGGATCATCAACACCCTGGAGTCGGGTCGAGCCGTGGATTCATTCACTTTTGTTTCTTAGTGCCATTGCTCGATGAGGCGTGAAGACGTGGTCCTGGTGGACGGCTACGTCGACTTGTTAGAGGGACGTGTCTCTGGCTGACCACCGCTGACTTGGAAAACTTGACTTGAGCAAAACGTTCTGCCTGCACTGATCTAACACCCGGAGTTCTACACGATTTCCAAGGCACTCGGAAAATTCACATGAATCCAAGCAAGGCATTCCGAAGTCCGCGTCGGGTCCAGTTCATGGTGTTGCAGCTCTCGACTAGGATTCTTTTGGTTTGAAGTTTTGAGAGCTTCAGATAAATCCAAGATTTGGATCCAAGTTTAAGTCCAGACTACGGTTCTGTTGACCTTGAATGAAAGTTCTTCTGAGTAGTCTTCAGGGTAGTTCAATCCCGGATTTCCCAGCCGGTTAACTTCTTCTAGAAAACGAAATATTCTGGATTGAAATAGAAGAATGAAATGCTAGATCTTGAGTCTGGATTAGCTCTCTCTGTACAAGGGTTTAATCTGAATTATCTTGAGTTGCCTCAGGTCCAAACTCTCCTCAGGATTCCCGAGACCGGATGAGGTCCTCCTAATTCTGAGCTGTTCTTTCAGGTGCGCTAACTGGTGGCTGAGCGAGCAGGTGATCTCACCAGGTGCAGGTTGTCACTTCAGCCATGACACGGCAGCTCGACCCACTCTGGCTCCAGCTCCCCTCATGACGCCACTTCTCATGATCTCACCGCCCTCCTCACATCTCCGCCTCATCCGCTCTCCGAGGCTATTAATCTTCCGCGGACGGGTTGGAGATGGAAACAGAGGATATGACAGAATAAGAAAAAGACAGAGACTAAATGAGACAGAGAAAGAGCGAAGACATATTTTGGATCAATAGATTAACTGAGTGCTCATGTATTATGCATCTGAGCCCTGCAGCACTCGCACATAAAGGGGATGTTGGGTTGGATTGGCGTGTAAAAGCTTCATAACCGCGGGCCTGTTTACTCTGAGCGCACAAGGGGACCGCTGTCATGGCGAGCCGAGCCTAACTGGGACGAGATCTGTCTGTCTGCAGACCGCGATCGGCAGCAAACGCTCGCCAGGGCCGAGGAACAGCTTGGATCTTCCGCCGTAATTCTGGCTGCTCCGCTCTCTTAGCAGCCATTATTGACTGTCTGGAGCCATGAGCACGTGTTGTGGGGTTCTGTGCTTTATTCTGGGCGCTCTTACATCAAACACCAACTTTATGTAAGAAGTTTACTGCGTTTCCATTCCAGCGTTTTAAACAGGCTTTAATTCATCGGAGGGTTTGAGCTCAGGGTTTGTTTCAGCTCAGGTTTGGGTTGATATTAGCTAAATCTAGAGCAATATTCTCCAAGTATAAATTCTATGATCTAAGATTAGGGTTCCGAGGAGTTCATGTTAAGATTGTTTTAAACCCGAATAAGCTTTGTTTTGATCTAAATCCTGGGTTATTGTGAGCTCAGATTAAAGGGAATCATCTGGGAATATGGGATTGTTTGATCCAGGGTTTGTAGTCTGTTGAATTACGTGAGGAAAATTGAATTCAAAGTGAGAAGAAAATGTTTCACCAGGGATTATTTTGGGTTTCATTTGTGATTTGATCTGAGATTATGGACAAGTTTGTTTTATCTAGTTGGGATTATTGGATAAAGATGTGTTTAATCTCGTGTTATACTAAATGGAATCGAGGGTTTCAGTTGCTCAATCCAGGGTTATTAGGCAGCTGAGAACCATAATTGACCTTGAGTCACTTTAATCCCGGATCAGTGCTCTGTAATCTCAGGTTAGCGCTCAGTGGTTGTCTGTCGTGTTAGGATACGTTTCATAGATGATAAATTAGGGTTCAATAATTCAGGTTTTATTGAATCACATCTCAATTTTAAGATCAAATATGGAAATATTGTCTCACAGGAGATTAGGGTTGATTTAATCTTGGGTTGGAGTCAAGGCTTGACCTCAGATTAAGACTGGATTTGACTGATCAAGTGATCGATCTTTTAAATCACGCTTTGTTTAAAGTAGGATTAGGATTAAATTAAGGACTAGATTAACTTCTGGGTTGATATTAGGTTCTAGACCAGTATGAACACTGCCCCCATCTGAATTGAATCTGGGATTATGAGTTTGATCTGGAGACGTTTGGGTCAGTATAATTTAGGATTTTGGCTGGAGTTGATCTGAAGTTATGGCCGGAGTATTGTAAACTGGGATTATTAGTGCGGTTGGATTGGAGTTGGCCTGATCTTGGGTTTGAGTTATCTTGATGCTGACATCCATCCCAGGTTGAAGTCAGGGGTGGAGAGTTTCTGTTTCACCCGATGGCCAGTGTCTCCAGCCACCTTGTCATTTCCTGTCAGTCTTCATCTCTGGAGCGAGGGAGAAGCATCTTTGGGGTAAACGCTGGCTGGAGGTTATTGAGCGTGGCCTGCAGGCACGGCTGCTTTTAGTGGAGCGCAGCGGCTGAAGGGCGAAGCCAGTGTGAGGCCCACTCAATGAAACAATCAATGGAAAAACCCTTCTCTTCAACACTGGTCCGACCACCGACTCCTCTCTTTCCACCAGGTCTCCTGAACGTTCCACCAAACGTCCCGGGCCTCCGGAGACGGAGCCAGCCTCATTTCCATACTGACAAAATCCTCTCGCGCTGTCGTGCGACAGGAACACGGCGCTGTCAAACAAAGCTCCAGCATGTATGAACAAGTCGACGGGATCAGACGCTCCGATGTAAATTTAAATGAGTCTTTTTTTACTTCCTCCCCGGTGGAAGAGCAGGTTCCTCAGAAGTGTCAGACACGATTGGGAGGAACCGTTTCACCATCAAAACGGGGAATATTGAATATTAACATGGGTTCAGAAGAGAATAGAAAACCAACATATTTAGACACAAGAGCACATCCTCGATATTTACTTCATGAGATTATATTTTTTTTCCCTTCAGCCTTTTATGGTTTGCATAGGTACAAATGTCTTTGTGTTTTATATATATGTATATATATTTTTTAACTAATGTCTCAGTAAATATCATTTATGCTACTTTTTTTCTTCGCTCTTTTTTTCCCAGATTTTTTGAAAATAGTCTCACCATTTTATTTCTATGTATGCAATTCTTCTTTTTCTTTTCTTTTTTCTTTTTCCAAATGGTTTTGTTTATTTTAATTTTATTTATTTGTTTTTTAAATCGGGCTTGCTATTATTGTGTACATTTAGTATTTTTTAGTATTTTTAACTCACGATTCAGTAATAATATAAAGCATAAAATTGTGTTTGTTTTGGCTTTTTGTTTGTTTTACCTTTTCATCTCACATTTTATTTTTGTTTTTTTCCACATTTCACTTTCACTGTCTTGATCCTGTCTCACTAGCTGGTGTGGCACATGTCAAGAAGGCAATAAACGCTGGTGCAGACCGGACTTGTGGTCACCTCAGCACCAACCCGGTGTCTCACTGGGAATTGAACCTCCAACCTGCAGCAAGAGAACAATGCAATGAATGAATGAAAGTTGAATGATTCTGAGGCCGTTCTCAGGTCTGTACTTCAGGACTCCAGCTGGTGTGAGACCGGAGGGTGGGGGGGGGTCTTTGTGCGGCCCGTCACCAGCCCCCCAACACAGACCCCTCCAGACACATGCAGCTATGGACCGTCCTCACCCTCCCCTCGACTCTGGCTAACAGGATTATCTGGCGGAAGGTGCTCGCTCGGCAGACCTCAGGACGTATGTGGGTGCGACACAGAGGAGAGGTGGTCTTCAGGGAGAGTGGGGTTTGGAGGGGGGGGGCACCAGGGGCTTAGTGGTGAAACGGCCTCATAAGCTTAGAGATTTGGTCCCCAGGGGACGGGAGACAACTGGGACAGCGAACCTATATCACCATGTGGCCATGCATCAGTGTCAGCCGACAGAATGTTGAAGAAGGTTAGCGGGTCAAGTCTGCAGCCTGGAAACTCAGATTCATCTGCAGCCGCAAACTTCTCAAAACCTGGAGGGGCCTCAAGATGATCTCTGACCTTTGTGACCCTCATGAGATGGTCAAACTTCAAGGGGTTTCCAGTTTTTAGCTTGTCTGCCTCACCTCAGATGTTCTTCATGATGATGGATGGATGAATGGATGCATTGATGGATGGACGCATGGATGGATGATAGTTGGATGGATGGATGGATTGATGATGGATGGATTGATGAATGGATGATAGGTGGGTGGATGGCTGGATTATGGATGGATGATAGATGGATGGATGCATTGATGAATGAATGGACAGACTGCTAGATAGATGGACGTAAGGACGGATGGATGGATGGATGGATGGATGGATGGGTGAACGGACAGATGGACGGATGGATGGCTGGGTGGAAGAATGGACAGATGGAAGGATGGATGATGATGATGGATGGATCGATGGATGAACAGATGGATGGATGATAGATGGATGGATGGATGGATGGATGGATGCATTGATGAATGAATGGACAGACTGCTAGATGGATGGACGTAAGGACGGATGGATGGATGGGCGAACGGACAGATGGACGGATGGATGGCTGGGTGGAAGAATGGACAGATGGAAGGATGGATGAATGGATGGATGAGGGATGGATGAATGGTGCATTGATGGATAGATGGAGGGATGGATGAATGGATGGATGCATTGATGAATAGACAGATGGATGGATGGATTATGGATGAATTATGGATGAATTATGGATGGATGATGATGGATGGATGGATGGATGAACAGATGATGGATGATAGATGGATGGATGGATGCATTGATAAATGAATGGACAGACTGCTAGATAGATGGCCGAAGGACGGATGGATGGATGGATGGATGAACGGACAGATGGACGGATGGATTGCTGGGTGGAAGAATGGACAGATGGAAGGATGGATGAATGGTTGGATGGATGGATAGACAGACAGATGCATTGATACTGGATCCATCCATACTGGATACTGCACTGTTAGTGACCGTGTCCGTCACCAAGTCCAGGTCCCAGTCCAGCAGCCGGTCCCTGCTCAGGTGGACCTGTTGTGGCGTGCTGACCCGCAGCACCGACGCTCTCATTACTGCCACGATGAAATAATTATGACCGGCGCGGCGAGACCTCATCACAGGAATATCTATTGTATTATTCATCCTTCCCGTCCCGGGTCGAGGGGGAGAGCAGACATATAAACTTCCCGGCTGCTCGCCTCCTCACTCCAGCCGCGTCTGGCTGCTTCAAGCGCAGCTCTGCTTTCATTCCTCTGCTTTGTTGTGTTTGCTGGTCTTGTGCCGGTCCACCTCCGGGCAGCTCGGTCCAGCTGAGGACTCTTTACTATTTCATCACTCCTCTTGTTTTGTTGTTTCTCCTCAAGTGGATTTGTTGAAGAACCGAACATGGCCGGGATGTTTGGGTCCAGATGTTTACTTCCACTCATTACCACTGCTCCAGGAGACCTGCTGCCACGACCGGCGTGCAACAGGAGCCCAGAGGGGCCGCGGGTCGGGGGGGACAAAGAGCCTCATTGAGGACCGGTCTGGACCCGGAGCACCACAAAGAGCAGAAGCTGCTGGATGACAGCTGCCGGATGGGATGCAGGAGAAGGCGTCGCCCCGGGGGCACGACAGGTGAGCGATGCCGCCGCCGGCTCAGGGTCCGCCCCGAACGGCTGGGAGCACCGAGCGGCCGCTAATTTGAGTTGACGGGCTTTTAAAGGAAAAGAACCGGTCATTGAGTACCAGCAGTTAAACACTGCAGCACAGTCCAGTGTTCATTAACATTACGACCAGCAGTCCGTGCGATGAATAATTCATGACTTTAGGTTTGTTTTAACCCCTTCACAACTTTGGTTTCTGGGAAAAAGAAGACATGACATTGTCTGACGCTGTGGTTCCATCATATCAGTTATCAATGGCTATTGTATTATTTTACTTTTTAATAGAATTTTTGCATCATTTTTGTACAAATAACATGGATTATTCTTGTTATTCTTAAAATTATTGTATTAAAATAATTTCAGATGAGTCCGCCAGGTGCTGGTGCTTCAGTACAGATCACTGAGGATGGTGTTCGGAGCTCAGAGAGAAGCGACCGCATGAGTCATGACAGAGCGAGCACCAAGTGGCCACAGTTGAACCACCGCATGGATCCAAACTGCCAAGAGAGGAGTGTAGGCGATGGCTAAAGCAAGAGGCCGGAGAGTCGCCGCTGCCTTCATGTGCTATGGTATCGGTGACTAACTCTGGAGGAGGTTTGGAAGGCCACCACAAGTTCCAGCAGGAGGAAATGATGTCACGACCAGAGTGAGTCCACCACCGCGCTGACCTCACCCGAGGGTGATGCGGGATCATCTTGTGGACTCCATGCCGAGTGGAACTTCATCTCATTCTGATGTGTGAATAACTCGGAGATAATATTAGTCGAGTCTGTGGCAGCTACCCGAGGCTCGGTTCTGCTGGGACAGTTTGGGTGCTGCACACTGGGACGGCAGCCCATCAATAATGCAGCGTGTTTCCGCGCTGCTGCTTGGCAACCGCCGGCTTGAAAGTGGCAGAGAAGAAAGGATGACGAAGACAGGGAGGTGAAGGAGACGAGTCCCACAGGTTCTCCACCTGACACCGTCCATGTGTTCTCCCCCCGCAGAGAGTCGACCCCAAGTCACTCAGAGCGGACCAGGACTCCCCCTAGTCTGTTAAAGGGGTCCTGAAATATTCAGCTCAGACACTTCTGAGGCGTCAAACATACCACGGGTTCAACTGAGGGACCAGGATGTTCTGACATCACGTCAGCATCCACTTGACTGCCACAATAAAACCACAATTTCATTTTGCAGTTTATGCTGTCTTGTTTGAATGAGTGCTTGAACTTTGTGGATCCACTTTCAGAGCCGCTGACCACTGTCGCACACAAACGAATGTTGAGGAGGTTACAACTGATCCACGTCTCTGTGAGGTCCGCAAGGAATACATGTGTGTGTGCTCGGTTCAGATGAAGCAGGCGTAAGGGAAGTGAGGGAAGATTGCACTTGGAATTTGGACGAATTCCCAAGAGAGAGCCGCTGTGAAGTCCGTGTTTCTACCACACTTGTTTTGGTTACAGGAAGTCAGTCTTGCTAGCATAATGCTAGAAGGAGTAAGCGGCAAGCTTGACTTCCCATCCAGGAAAACACTAGAATTTGAGTTGCGCAAGTGGCTCCTCTGGTCGGAATCCTCCAGTGACCCGGATGTTTCCGTGGCTCCCTCTCCGCCACATACCGACGGTCACTTCCAGACTCTCCCTCCTGTGTTTAAAACATTCATCACCTCACCCCCCACACCTCCTCCCGCCCGCCCGCCCTCATTTGTAGCAGTGAATTATTGAACGCTCACCTATTTTTTAATTATTCAGACTGTGGATTTTTTTTTTTTTGTGGCTGCAGGTTCTAATCGACAATACGCGTTAGTCACCTTTCAACGGGCGACGCAGCAAAAGCGGCCGGTTGACCCGGCGGTGACTGATGATGAATTGAAGGAGGGGGACTCTATCTCGCCGCGCCCTCCGTCGGATTGTTTCCTCCACTCTGATAAATACTTGATGCTGTGATGATAGCTCTCACCGCCCGAGACTTTGGGGAGACCTCGCGCCGGTGGACGGGGTTTTAATACCAGTTTGTCGGGGGGATTAGGGCCACACGTTATTGATTGACAGACGGTTGAAGTGCAACATCATCATAAATAATTCTTCGGCCTTGCAGAATAAACTATCACCTTTGTCGGCCCCCCCACCCCCCGGCCGCCGTCCATTGAAGAGGAAATGCATTTTTTATGTTTTTACTTGACCTTAATTTAAGTTGGACAAGAGTGATTTCTTATTTACGAGCCGGAAATCAACAGATGTGCGGAGCATTTAGGGCGTTTGACCGGGAGAGTCCTGCATGTTTTATCAAACGCGCTGGTCAAATCCTGCGCTCCGATTGGATCTTTGTCGTGGTTTATTAATCGGCGGTCAGCCGTGACAAGATCGTCCCCCACCACTGCTGCCCAGCACTGACTCACACACTTGGGAAGAGGAACACACGAGCAAGACTCCACAAGTACATTCCTCCTCTTCTCTCAAACAATTTTTTATCCATGCCAAGGCACTTCTCCAACGTCTTTTCCAAAGTCCACCTTTTGAGGTGCCCTAGAGAGCTTCCGGGTGCAGGAATTGAACCAGCTCAATTTGGGGTCCCAGAAAGTGTCATTGCGCCCCTCTTCAATAGCCCAATAAGAGGTACATTCCAGAACACCTCGATGCCATCCTCCCTGTTTCGGCCTCTGACTGCTGACACCATCCCTGTCACCATTTTTCCCCGCCACCTCCAACCCAACCCGATCCTGTCTCCAGCCCACAGAGCTTTCCTTTTCCTTCTCCAGGCCCCTCTTCACGTTGGGGAAATGTTTGCCCAACTGTCCTGCTGCATTACCCTTTTCATCGGCTGCATTACCCTCCACCATCCTCCGCCATTCATTCCATTCTTCTGACCTCACTTGTCAGGCCCCAGTACAGACACCATCCAGGTCAACCACCTCTTCTGCTTCCCAGTCCTGTGGCTTTCTCCAGGCATGTTACCTTTTTCATTTCAAGGTGTTTTCATGGTAGACCACTGACTCCATCCAGATGGTTTATCCTCTCTGTCGCTCCATTCTTTTGCCCTCTCTGGTTGGCAAGCCTCCATCTGACGGTGACCATTTTTATCACAGTACCGGTATCTAGTGTGACCACATAACCATCAGCCCCCTGAGGAACACGGGTCTCATTTTCTTGGGCACTTCTTTTCTGAACTATCTCTCTTACTTTATCGTCCCGTGTGTAAGTCTTTACTATCGGAGCTTACCATCCCCTGCCGTGCTCATCAAAACTAGTCAGATCCCACCCCACCATAGGTTCTCAGCTTGCTGGGTCCCGGGCTTCAGTATCAGACCCCAAAGTTTCCTTCACATGTTGAAGCACACACATTCCAGCACAGACCCATGTAGAGCAACACACTCGCTCAAAGGGAAACAAACCCACGAAGCACACGCGGAGGAGCGGGCTCTGAGAAAAAGGGGGATCGGGGCCGAGGGTGAAACCAAAGTGGGATGAAAGAAGCCGGCAGAAAGCGTCTCTAAGCGTTTCCTCGCGTGTGAAGTCGGTCGCTTGGCCTTCTGGGAAACTCTGCTGCCAGTTTGATGCCTTTGAGGCGCCTCATCCATATTGCATCGTCTTTACTATGAGCTCTGATTGCTCCTCATAGAGACATAAAGGAGGAGGGAGGGGAGCGAGGGAGGAGGGGGATAAAAGTGGGAGTTGGGGAAGACGGGGACAAATTAGGAAAGAGAGGGCAGAAGATTGGGGGCAAATTGGGGCGATTGTACAGAGATAGGAAGTGAAAGAGGGGGCGTGTGGAGGGGTCAGCGTTGCTCGTCCAGATGAAAACATGACTCAGCAGTGCATTCATGGGACAAACCGAGTCACAGCTCCCTGAAGTCACTCTGTGTTTAGATGCTTAGGAAAAAAACTGAATTTTAAATATTCCGACTCTGACACACATTTCAGTTTACATGGCGTGACTCTGAATCGAGTCATAGGTTTTAGTTTGGCTCAGCCTTGTAATTTCTTTATCTTGCAACCCTGAATTCCAAAAACTTCAGTCATTTATCAAGCCATTCCAAACTCCAAATTCAGATAAATTAATCAGAATTTCCAGTCACGCTTATTATTCTAGTATTGAGGACTATTTCAATCCTAGTATTTCATCCCTCAAATTTTGAATTTTCCAGACACAAATTTGAATTTTAAAGTTCACTTTCTTGCAACTGAATCCTAAATTGCAAACAACCGAACTTTAAAATTCATTTCAAATGAGGTCCTTGTTTTGTGATGATGACAATTTAGTTGATGGCTACTTTGAGTCACATCAAGTTACTCAGACTCAGTTTGGCCTCCTGACCTGAGTCATTGTGATTACAGTGAGGACTTTAATCTGTGGGAACCTTCATCGCCTGCTGACCTCTGTCCACAGCAGATAGTTGGATCTGGAGGGTAAGTGGTCTGAGCTGCTGTGCGACTGTAGTGGGGGGAGGGGGGCGTGGGTCCGAGGTCCTCCAGGGCCCGCTTTTGATAGCTACTGACTGGCACAGTGAGGTGGTCATAATGTTTTGATTGGCTTTTATCTCTGCCTTAAAGACGAGGCTCATTGGCTTTGAAATAATAAAGAGCTTCTGATAACAGTTTGAAAACATCTAAAGACTCACACTGTTGAATCATCCGTCTGTAACACACACACACACACACACACACACACACACACACACACACACACACACACACACACTGTCCCGCTGTATTAGGGTCTGCCTCGGGGCACGAAGAGCAGTGAGGGTCCGGCTGTTAGGAGCTTTCATTCACATTAAACTCGCCGGGGTTGGGGGGTGAGCAGGGGTCTGATGGGGGAGCGAGGGGGTCCCGGGGTTCTTGCTCCTGTTTTGGCGATTTCCAGTTAAATGATGGTGCAAGAGCGGCGAGATGCCTTGTGTTATGGCTCCACTGAAAGCAAGTCAGTTGCGTTGCGTTTGCCACTAAACAGAGTCGCGGGAGCCGAGTTGAGTCGCTCAGCTGCTTGACCAGGTTTAACGACGCGTCATGCTCTGACTCTGGAGCGTTAGTGACTCACTTTTGATCAGAACAGTGAGCCACAATAATAATAATAATAATATCTTTACCCTGAATTTCCAAACCCAAATAGTTATTTCTTCCACAGAACTTTCTAGAACTACGTTTTCCTCCAAGGACTGTGACATTTAAAGACTGTTACATTTCTGAAAATATAGGTGTTTTTCCTAAAGCGCTGTTGCCGTGGCGATGGCCTGCCCTCAGTCTTTCATCATCAAAAAGAGCAACAGAGAGTCAAACCAGATAATAAGAGAGTGACGGAGGAGGGAGGGGGGACGGTGAGGATGGTGGTGGTGGTGGTGGGGGGGGGGGTCTTTAGTGGTTGTGTGATCTCAGTCACCAGTTCCACAGCTGGTGCACCAGCAGGCAGCCCAGCTTGGCCATATGCTGCCTGGGCTGCTCCCATCGCTCCCATTATCCTCAGTGGAGACCCCCCCCCCCCAACCCCACACCCCAACAGTCCTTCACCTCCCAAAACCACCATCACACTCTCACGCCGCAGCCTCTGCTATTAGCTCTCTTTCATTCCAAACAGATTATTATTATTATTATTATTATTATTATTATTACTAAATAACTTCTGAAACAAATGTTTGCCCAGCAAAATACATTACTTATTTATTTATTGTGACAGAAACTATAAAACCATCTTTATCGATAAATATCCATAATTTTTTAAATATAGAAAAAATATTTTGGTTTCCATTGCACTCAAAACAAGCACAAAAACATCAATAAAATTTAGGAAATGATCCTAAAATAATCATGCTCATGAACTTCAATTAAAAGAATCTGAAAAGAAAAGTTAAGTTAAAATGATCCAGAAATCATTTTAAATGTGTTAAGTTCAGAGTGGCGTGTGGAAAAAGCAGTCAAAAGTACAGGAAGTACAGGAAGTGGATGAATTATATATATATATATATATATATATATATATATATATATATATATATAGTGCGACTGAATAAAACATATTTTTGTGTCCTGAAATTTAAATAGAGATGTCCACATCATTATGACCCACCTTGGGTCTGCCCCCGGGACTCCACCTAGCTCTATCAGTCACTCAAGAACCAGACCACAGACTCGGTCAGAAGGGGCCACTGTTGTGAAGACGCCAACCAGGTAGCTTCCCTGCTCCCCAGCTCTTCCTCTCCTCCACACAACAGGCCCCTTCACCCTCCACTCAGGCCCCCAGGCCCTGCACCTCACCCCCCTCCCTTCACTCGCCCCTTGCTAAGCTGACACCCCCACTCCCCCCTCTCTCTCAGTCAGTCGGGCCCTCGTCCTGTGTGGGCCCCCGTCAGTGGCCCGGCTACAGTTTCACAATCGCTGCTCTCACTGCTGTCACTCGGCTACTTAGACCTGACCCCCCCGCCCGCCTTCACCCCCGACCCTCGCCCCGTACGTTGACCCAGTCTTTCAATAAACACTGACCAGCAGACTGAACAAATATGTGTCTGAAAACAAATCATTATTCATCAGTTTGTCACCTGCACACTGGTCCCAGCTAGCCCGGGGTCAGGAGGGCCAGCTGGCAGGATGGTAGCGGACACTCTCTTGTCACCCTGAAATGTCACATCATCTTCATTTAAACCAACATAATATACATAAGGCAGAGGTGCATTGCTGACTGTGAAGTGTGTGTGTGTGAGTGGTTGTCTGTTTATGTGTGTTGATCCCGAGGCCTGTCCAGGGTGTCCCCCGGACTCCATTGAAGTGAAACATTTTTAATTTAAAGATGTATTTTTCACTGTTGTTATTCTAATTTTACATGGCTCACTAACACAATAGTCACACAACTTGGATCGCTCCATGAAAACTAATAAATAAATGACGGCGGTGCGTTGTGTTGACATCCTCTGACAAACTCGACGCGTGATCTGGAATCAGACTCTTCATTAATTCCTCCGCTCCAGACGAGCGCGGCGGCAGAAACTGGACCGTCAGTCGTCGGTGCCGAGCTGGAAGCTGGGATTGGCAGTTAGTCCTCATTACATATTGGTACGCCGCAACGTTCTATAAAGTGAGTATTAAGTATTAAGCAGTTTAAATGTTTCGCACTCTCCGAATTTGTGAGTCTTTAATGTTTTATTTACTCGGTGAGCAACACTATGATCATTTCCACAGTGGGGAGTTTGACAGCGTCACGTTCCGCTGTCACACACACACACACACACGCGCGCTGGGAGGAGACGCACACTGTCGACGGGCGTGTGGTGGCGACGGCGGCGAGGGGTTGTTCGGAATGGGATGAGTATCAGGACCTCCCAAGGTTTCAACCTTACACTGTGATGAAGAGCTGAGCCAAAAGGAACGTTGGACTCCTGATTGATCTGCAACAGGTTGTGTAGGTGGCTGATACCTGATCCACTGCCTGTGAGACTCAGCTCTGGTCTGAAGGACTCGTGTCCTCTTGGGGAAGAGTCCAACTCCTGCTTGGTGATGCTCTGTGAGACGATCACTTCCCCTTGAGACGAGTCCAACAACCCCACACGTTTCAAGGTCTCCCTCAGATTAGGTTGAGCTGCCGCTTCAGTACTCACTTCGGTGTGTAGGATTCATTCCCCCCCAACAGCGACTGAATCACAAGGGAAACGCAAGCCTGTTTTTCAGGACTTTAAGCACAAGTGCACTTTGGCCAAGGTTCCTTTGGTGGTGTGACCCGGGATTTTTTTCAGTGATCCAAGGGTGTCGCAGCCAGAAAAAGGTTGAAAAACACTGCTGTAGAACATCATGACCAGCACAAGCCTCGGCGATGAGTCAATTCAAACCTGAGCTGCGGCAGTGAGAACTGAAACAGAGAAGGCAGCTCCATGTGCTGCTGAAGTATCGGCGAGCACCCGACACTGCCGCCCGCGCTCTGTGAGGTCACAGCCCGTCCTCCGGCTCTCGGTCAGCGTTTGTTTGGTCACAGCGGCACGACAACAAGGTCGGGTTTCAGTGAGGAAGACGGAGATAAAGAAGAGACCGCAGCAAATATGACACCTCTGCGCTCAGCATCCCTCTGCACTCACACACACACACACACACACACACACCTTTGTTTACTAAACTTTCCGCCTTTGAAATATTTATTAGAATTGGGAGGCTCAGCGTGTGTGTTGCCCAAGAGACTGCAACCTGTCGGAGGAACAGCTGATCGCTGTCTGTGTGCGGGGAACAGACAAAGACTGTGTGAGCAAGTGTGTAACTGCGTGACTAACATTTGTTTGCAAACCAATGAAAACCGACCTTCGCCAGACTTCAGGTGAAACATGCAGATTTTAAGTTCCGTTGTTTTTAATGAGCAATAAATAACAAGCTGTTTTTTTTCACCCTGAAAACGCCTGAAACGCACACTGGAACTCACAAGAACAGCAAGTCTTCTGGTGTTTAAGTCAACTTAAGTGATCAGTAGACGACGCACAACATTCCCGTTTATTTATAAAATATGAAGCTTAAATCAGCTGCAGTGTTCAGCCACGGTCAGGTGGGCTGCAGGTGCTGAACTGGGTCTGACCCTGGCTAGCTGGGGGAGAGCAGTGGATGAACCAGACGAGCCTAAAGTCACAGGGAGGTCAGGGGTCACCGAGCAGCACATGACCTGAAACTGAAGAACGAGAGACGGGTCGGAGGTCAAATGACAAGCTGATGTTAGCGCCCACCGCAGTTTCCCGTTTCAGTTGTTCCAAAGTCAACTTGGTTCTGAGGAACAAAGATGTGTTGCTACAAGAGCTGTACGAGATGCTCACATGAAGAATGAAGACAAAATGGATGTACAGTTTAAAGACCTCAGTAACTCTGAGACAAGTGGGACTTTTTTTTAAACATAAATTTAATAATATAATATTATATAATATAATATAATATAATATAATATAATATAATATAATATAATATAATATAATATAATATAATATAATATAATATAATACAGGGGTTGGACAAAATAATGGAAACACCTTAAAGCTAAAAAAGCATTTAGGTGTTTCCTGTATTATATAATATAATAATACCAGTAGGCTTTTCTTATAAATAAAAAAATATATATATTTGGTGATTTTTTGTTACTTCACTCTCTACTAAATAATGTCATTGTGATGTTTCTGTCTGTGCCACTCAAGTTCTGTTTTGAAGTTTAGTGGTTTGGTGTGTGTGTTTATCCTACTTTGTCTCTTGACAAAACACTATCCTTGTGAGGACCGTATGACATTGTTGGGACCGTGTGGCTGGACCCCACAAGGTTAAGCCTCAATTTGAGGATGAAGACTGGGTCATTATAATTTGAGGGGGAGAGGCTGGGGAAAGGGTTATGGCAATGAGAAACCTCACAGTGTCCCCACAAGGATAGAAAAAAACAAACATCCATCCCCACCAACAAACCCTCTGCAGGCAAATGAGGCATCTGAGACCAGTGGAATGGACCAATCAGGCGTCTGGAAATCCACCCTGGACCTGAGCGTGAGGGAAGACGACCCTCGACCCTCGCCGGACGACTTCCTCCGCACCTGAGAGTTTCACGCACTGTCGGAGTTTCACACGTCCCCTTCCGTGCGCTGGATCCTCATTGGACGAAGGAATGTGGAGTAAAGTGGGACTGAAGCTCATGAATCATTAAGTGAGCTTTGTTTTGCTCCTCGAATGTAATTAATACGTGATTAATATTTAAAGATCGACTCGTTTATCAAATTTAATTTCTGCACCGCAACTGAAACAACGGGAAAACAAACACCAGGAGGAGGTGTGTGTGTGTGTGTGTGTCTCAGAAGGAGGGGAAGTCACTAATGAGTGCTAACAAGCCCCAAACCAGGCGCACAGCTAATTGGCCGGCGAGTCCCACAGGTGGACCGAGTCGGCGCCGCACGCGCAGAATCCCAAAAACCTTTGGAGTGTCATCCATTTGCTTTCATCCTCCCAGTTCCGCGCTAACAACTGAACTGAAGTGGCTCCGTTTCGCATGGACGTTGTTTTGTTAGTAGTTTGGAAACTTGTTTCTTGTTCTCGGCAAAACTTTTTTGTTTCTTTCGCTAGCTGGAGTGTTGCAATTCTGGTCTGAACTGTTTTAATAATGGCGTCAAACCATTTGTCAACGCCGCACTTTTTTAATCCGAAAAATTTGTTTTAAATGTGCGTTGTTTTAAGCCACTCTGAAAAACATTTTTCCTATGTAAACTTTTTTTTTTAACTGTGAAAGGGCTTTGCACTTCAGAGGTTACATCCAAGTAATTTTATTTTTCGCGTTCAGAGGTTACATTCAGGTAACAATTTTTTTTTTCGCGTTCAGAGGTTACATCCAGGTAACTCTTTTTTTTTTCGCGTTCAGAGGTTACATCCAGGTAACTATTTTTTTTTCACGTTAAGAGGTTACGCCCAGGAAACATTTTATTTTTCATGTTAGGAGGTTACATCCAAGTAACTTTTTTTTTTTTTCGCGTTCAGAGGTTACACCCAGGTAACATTTTATTTTTCACGTTCAGAGGTTACATCCAGGTAACTTTTTATTTTTCGCGTTCAGAGCCTACAGCAAAATTATTATTTATTAAATTATTTTTGAAACCTCTACTACACCATATTTATCACGCATTCTACTCAAACGTCCGTGTGTTAAAATGTAGTTCATTTGAAATGTGTGCGTACAAAATTGTTTGTGCTAGTCACATTTTTTAGCCACATTGTGATGTTGTGGTTCTAAAAATGACTTCTCTGAGCACTGTTTTTATTATGGCCAGGCTTCGATTAAATCATGTATCTCTAACTAAGTTATTTAATCGCGATTAATCGCATTTAAGTATTTGCCACATTTGGGGTTGTCACCTTCACGGAGTCTGGGCCTCTTGGCTGCTGCCCCCAGGACCAGAGAGGCAGGGCACAATGGAAAAGTTTGTCCGTCGAACTGGACTTGAGAGGCTCCTCCAGTCCAGTGTCCTCAGGCCGTCTCTGGGAGCCGATCGATACAGGTGTATTGAATGTATTGACAGAGTAAAGTGGTCCTACTTAACAGAGCCCCTCGTCTCATGACGCCTCTGGGGACCAGCCGGGGGTGGGGTGGGGGTTGGGGGGGTGCGATTGTCTTCCTGATGTGTGTCGGACCAACTCAAGTCTGAGCTGTGAGGAGGCTGTCGAAGACCCGCTGACTCATCAGAATTCCACAGCAAGCACCCGGACCTGCTGTGGAGCTGAAGCCACCCAGGAGGCTGCGGAGGCTCCCTCAGCTCACAGGAGTGATGGGAGGGGGAGCGGTCCAGACCAGAGGACGGACGTGTGAGGGAGCGTCGGTCCATCATGGGCCTCACACACACACACACACACACGGCTCTGATGAAAGCAGCTCCCAGCTAATGGGTTAATTTCATTCCTCTGCTCTCTGACATATTGAGGACAATTAGCTCAGAATGGACTGGTGAATATTTCATGAGCAGAGTGAGAGAGAGGGAGCGATGGAGGAAGGATGGAAGGAAGGAAGGGAGAGCGACAGAGAAAACATGATTCATCACATCACCATCCGCCTCTCCTTCAGTCCCCACCCTCGCACCTTTGCTTTCAGGAAGCCACTGACCAACTTTTTATTTTTCACGTTCAGCGGTTACATCCAGGTAACTATTTTTTTTATTTTTCACGTTCAGCGGTTACATCCAGGTAACTCTTTTTTTTATTTTTCACGTTCAGCGGTTACATCCAGGTAACTCTTTTTTTTTCACATTCAGAGGTTACATCCTGGTAACTTTCTATTTTTCGCATTCAGAGGTTACATCCAGGTAACTTTCTATTTTTCACGTTCAGAGGTTACATCCAGGTAACTATTTATTTTTCGCGTTCAGAGGTTACATCCAGGTAACTCTTTTTTTTTCACGTTCAGAAGTTACATCCTGGTAACTTTCTATTTTTCGCATTCAGAGGTTACATCCAGGTAACTTTCTATTTTTCGCGTTCAGAGGTTACATCCAGGTAACTTTCTATTTTTCGCGTTCAGAGGTTACATCCAGGTAACTATTTTTTTTATTTCTTGCGTTCAGAGGTTACATCCAGGTAACTATTTTTTCACATTCAGAGGTTACATCCAGGTAACTATTTTTTCACATTCAGAGGTTACATGCAGGTAACTATTTTTTTTCACATTCAGAGGTTACACCCAGGTAACTTTTTATTTTTTGCATTCAGAGGTTACTTCCAGGTTACTTAAAGACAACCCTTGCGCCTTTGTTTTTAGGAAGCCACTGACCACTGTGGTCGTAATGTTGTCGCCAATTGGCTGGCGTTTCCTTTGTGTTTGGGATGAGATCTTGGGCCTGGGTCAGACCTGGGTCTTCCTCCCAGGTGAACAACTCCTGGTGACCTCAGGTGGAAGCCAGCATGTCTCTTGGCTCAGCTCGTTCCTGAATATGCGCCGCCCTGCCCTCACATGGGAACATGACCCCAAGATACTGGTAGAATAGAACATAAATGTTACAGAAATTTGACCATGATTTTTTTTAAACTTATTAATTGTTGTAATTGTAAAACTGTTTGTAATATTTTATTTGAATTGAATTGTGAAAACTTTGAGAGAAAAAAATACATTGCAACATGAGAAACTAGTGGAATAAATAGTGAAATATTTTTAATCGTTTTCATCACTTGAAACTGAAATATTGTTATTAAGTGAAATTAATGCAGTGAATAAGTATATTTTCAGAAATATCGTGGACGAGCGTCATGATTTTAATAGTTATGTAGAGAAGAAATGAGCTTTTCTTCTCTCATCACTGTGTCCTTTTGTATTCTCTGCAACTTTCCAAACTCCTGTCGGTGAAACTTTCTGGGCCTCAGATGTCCAGTGGTGATGGACCCGCCGGGCCTCCACGTCTCTTCCACTCACAACAAACTCTCTCTCAGAACTCTCAGAGTCGGCCCGTCACCAGCACCTGCAATTACTGTGAATGGCTGATGGATGAGTGGCAGGCGCCGCCGCCGCCGCCGCTCTCTGGCCCGAGGTGACGGGCGCCGCCGCTTCACCTGCTGCTGTCAGTCACACGCCCAAGTCTCACCCGCCTTAATCGGCCCATTGATCCCGATGACGGAGTGAATAATTGATGAACGCATGACAAAGTCGAGAGCGCTGGATTGATCGCAGGAGGAGCGGTTGCCACGGCAACGGGGATATTGATGCGCAGCTCTTTTGAAGAACGATAATGTTTTTAATTTTACGTCTGGAAAGCTGCGCTGTTGAGTTGCTCTCTTGGAGGGAAGAGGAGCACAGGTTCATGAGGACCTGAAGGTGTAGAAGAGGACGGTGCAGACAGCTCAATGAATATCATCTGCCTATTTTGTTTGCATATATTTTAAATAAAATATGACTCTGACTGATAATGATTTACTGTACTGGCACTTCATTACAAGGTACTTTTTCACTACATTTTATTTATTATAGGGGACAAGAAATACTGTTTAAATGTTTATTTAAATATTCTAATTTAACGTAATAAACCAATGAGTAATATATATATATATATAATTATTTTTATCACAATTTTCTTCTTTTTGTTTTGTTTTTATTTAGAATTCTCAACAGAAAAGGAATAATAGAGAAAAAGTCAAATAATAAACACATCTTAAATGAAATTTAAATTCAAATTTTCTATACTTTTTCCATTGAAGAAAAGAAGATGGCAAAGCACCAAAACATTATTTTATTATTATTTCATTTTTAGATAAAATAGATAAATAAAAAAAAGGTTTTATTTTGCTATTTTATCTATTCATGGCATTTGGGGGTTAAATAATGTGGTAATTTAAATAAGTGCTTATAAATACAATATTATTTTACAAGTTAAAATAAGAAGTGTCACAGAATACAGAATGTAGGATATTTATGAAAATATTTCGTATTTAATAATATATAGTCAGAAAAGGAAAGAAAATAAATATGGTGGAGCGAACACTAAAATATCACTGTGGGAAGAGGAGTGAGAAAAGTATATATACTTTATACGTGTGGTGGTCAGGAACTGAGTCACGAGTCAGACGATGAGTCAGAATCACCACGCGGCTCTCTGGAGCAGTTCAGCGCCGGAGCAGCATATCGACATGTGGAGCTATCAAAAAGCAGATTAGCTCCCCGGCTAGAGACCGGCTCTGCTCGGACCAGATCCATAGATCAGGAACTCCTCTGACAGCAGCATTAACAAGTTCTGCTGACATCAGCAGCTCAGCAGCCATTACAGCTACAGACCTTCCTGACTCCCGACTCTCTCAACTCATCTCTTCTTTGGAAAAAAAATGAAGCATCGATCCGACGTGAACTGCTCGGACTTGTTAAACACCACCCATCGACCGCCTGCGGGTCGCGAACCCAAGCTCAGCCGGGGAGCGACGGAACACTCCGACTCGTGTTCGGAGGAATCACAAATCTTTGACCCCAAAACTTGCCGGCTCTTTCAGCATCATTGATTCTTCTGAGTCGAGTGATGCTCAACCTGTGGGTCGGGAACCAAACGGGAAGCAAACAGCTGTTTATTTTCGTCAAATTATGGGCCATTGTTCTGTGTTTTATATATATATCAGAAACAAAAAGCAAAAAAATTAAATAATAGAATCTAAGAAAAAAATTGATGCCAACAACATTATATAAAATAAAAACAAAAGAACAACAATACTAACTTTCCCAGATGGACACTGGACATATTCAAACAAATCTCAGAGCCATGACTATGAACTATTCAAATCAGATGGAGTTATATGGAACAACAAAAGATGCTGGTCACTGAAACCATCGACTGGAGTTCAGTGTGGTCTACACACACACACAGACGGACAACTTATTAACACACACACACACACAGAGTTTTCTCTTTTTAACCTGCAACACACAGGCGGGTGTTTACAGACACAGACAGATGAATAAATGATGCGAGTGTGATCTATAATGAATGTCTCTTTTTCATTACACATTCTCACACCCAACAGGTCGTCCACCGACCACAACGTCTCCTCACAACCGCCACGCCGGCTGAGCTCCTCTGCCTAAACATTATGACCACCTGATGAGGACGCTGTAGAGACCAGCTCGCCGAGGGGTGTGGTCGTAATGTTTTGGCCCCACGTGTTCACTGGAGCCGGCACTAAGAGCCTGAGACGTGAGCGGGTGGCAACGCGGCGCAGGAACACTTGTGGTTCTATTGTTGGGACCCCATAAGGCCCGGCGGGGATCCGGGTCACACGGGTCAGGGGTTTCACTTATCAAGAGGGGGGTCCTTGTTTCCGCATGACCCCAGAATCATAATCCATAATTGGGTTTCCTGACCGCAGATGATGCGACCAGCTTCTCTGACAGAAATCATTTGAGGCGAATTAGTGTCCGCCTTGTTAAACTGCAATGGTGATATCACTAATCCTCTCATACGACTCATAGTACTAGAGGTTCTGCACATGACCCTCCACTGAGTGTGTGAGACCTCGGCGGCACTGACAGACTCGAATCTCCCGCCTCACCTGGTCACCTGATCCAGCGACACACACACAGGCTTCAGACAAAGACGCGCCACGCGCGCCACTCCACCTGACACCAGAGGAGTGCGCCGGCGACGATGAGGAAGAATGGAAGAGCGTGAGGTTTGAAGGCGGAGCTGCAGATGGGAGACGAGCACCCAGCTCAACCACCGGAGTTGTCGGTTGGAGTCTGAGATTTGAGCTGCAGCGGTCGGTTGCTGCTGACTCAGCAAATCACTTCACCCCTTTCACCCCACGCACCTGCCTCTACCACTCATCCACCCATCTCTCCTTCACCCAGTTGTCAGTTCAGCCCTCACACATTCACTTGCGACCAGTTCACCCATTCATCCATACATCCCACTATCTCTTCTCATCCACCAGTCTTTCTATCCAACATTGTCTGGTTCATCTAAGTCTTCCCTCACACTTTCACCCACCATCCACTTCATTTGTTCATCTATCTTTCTAGTCCTTTATACACCAACTACCTTTCCCTCGACCATTCCTTCCATCCATTCATTCACACAGGCCTCCATTCGCCCCTCCATTCCTCTCTACCTCTTCATCCATCCCTCCTTCCTCAGTCACCTGTCATGTGATCTTGTTTAAGTGTCATGTGATCCCGTCATCAGTTTGGTTTTGTTGTGAAGTTACTGTTTCATCTATTGACTGTAAATTGACCCTCCTCCTCCTCCTCCTCCTCCTCTTCCTCCTCTCACAGTCAATTGTGCTGTGAGGTGGTCGTTGGGCCCCGGGGCCTCAGACAAACCTCAGCGTCTCTGCTGTGGGAACATCTGTCTTCGGAGGCCTCGCAGCTGTTTCCCTGCAGGAGCTTCTCTCAACGATCCACGAGAAGCACTTTAACTTTAACATATTAACCAAATATTTGTGACTCCGCCCCCTTTTACGTGAGAGGGCGGAGTCACAAATATGTTCACCACAGCCAGGAAAGTCAATTATTTATTTTATCGACACATATTTTGAACATTTAATGTACTGTTTTGTGACTCACGTGTCAATATATGACAGAAAAAAAGTAGTAGTAAAAAAAAAAGTAGTTTCATTATGATACTACATGTCATATTATTTGACTCATTATATGACTCCACAACTGAAATAAAGTCACGATGAAAGGCATAAAAATGGTAGTAACGGGTTCGTTTTTGTGCGTGTCTTGACCAGTCCTTATTCCCTGGTGCGTCTCTGCACGCTCCATTCGCTCCAGTCGCTCGAGTCGCTCCAGTCTCAGGCCATGATGAATCACCGCACTGCCACCACGGATCATTTGAATCGCCATGTCGCTAATTGTCACTTAAACGGCAGAGACGCCGCTCGTGTCCACATCCATAATGGCAGCCGTGCGATTTGAGGGAAACGCCGATAAAAAAAAAAGGGGATTACAAACGACCGCTATCGAGCGTCCACCTCAGAGTTCGCGGTTGAGCGCCCTCTGCCTCTGAGTTCCCACTTAAAGTGGTGACTAAAACGTGGTTGAGAGGACGCTGGCGGACCCGGACTGGACGTTTCCGTCTGTGTTTTATGCTATCGACTTGGCGCGTGAGCCCGGGGTTTGTGACCTCTCTCTCCAGCCTGGATGCTGGTCCCAGCCTCAGCTCCTTCAGTGGAAGACAACGTAGCATGACTCGCCTCACATCACAAAGATAGAGAGTGTCAGTCCCCCGTGTAGCCTTGTCACCACTTCCCGAAACACAACACAAGCTCCGTCACAACAATCAATACGCACAGACGAGAGACCAAGGAGGTCAGCGAGAGACAAGACGGATGGAGAGAAGTCGCCTCGCGTCTGCTCCGCATTACCTGGATCACAGAGCACACACTCCCCCGGGGACACGCACACATCCCAAATAATCAATTTACTCCTCTCAGTTGATCTTCTGCGCTTGTCGTTTTATCCTTCACTATCATCGCCGCTCGTCTCCACTCAGGGATTTGGTCTGGGGAAAGGTGGTTCTGAAGTGACTTGCCTCCTAACATGCAGATATTAAGAGACTGACTTACATGTAAAGTCAAGTACAGTCGCGCGACAGCAAGGGACGCCACGCTAGGCTCACAGCTGCAGCACTTTGTTGCATCAAAGGAAAGACATTGTAGAACCCTGTGGTAGAGAGGGCATCTCATACCACAGTAGGGGTGAAGAGGGGCGGAGACAAGGATCAGTCATAACCTGTAATTCCCTGACTTCCCATGGGTCCCAGCTGTTCCCATTGCAGCGGTTCCAGACAGCCCACCTCCTGGCTGACAAGCACCACGGTACAGAACCATACCGGGCCTGAAACTGAGTCAGGATCCTCAAGAAGTTAGCCGCCTTGTTCATGAGCAACATTGAGAGGGTCATCCATCCAGGTACACCTCACTTCCCGACCTAACCCCTTCACCCCAGTCCTCTCAACCCTGAACCCACCCAGAGTGGAAGGACCTCCTGGATGCCTGGACACTGTGGGCGAGGATACCCATATCAAGAGCCCCAGGTGGTGCCCAGTAAGCCCAGCTAACTCCCAGCTCAGACCTCATACCTGTTCCATCCGCCCCAACACAGCTCAACCTGTGTGAGTCAATCCAGAAGACAAGTCCCCACAGAAGAAGGACCAACAAGGAGCAAAGTGTCTCGAGGAATCTGCAAGAGTGAAGCGATGGATCCATCAGTCATTCTCCTCTCAGGCCAGCAGGAGAGTGTTCCACAGCTTCACCTGTTGGGTCAGTTCAGTCGACAGTCGTGGTCCACTTTATCTCCCCATGGCGACCCCCCTCTCCCGCCCCCTCCCCCCGTCCATCTCTGATGATTGACGCCTGTTAAGATCCCGACATCATCAGCTTCGCCTCTCCGACAAACCCATTCGCCCCGAGGCGTCAGGCGGGTGCGCTAATCCCAGGACGGGTCCTCCTCGCCCGCGCCTGGTGACCTCTGACATGTTCCAGACCCCCCTCGCTCCCCCCACCAGCAGCAGCAGCAGCAGCGCCTCGGATCACTTTCTCGGTCAAAGACGTACAAGTTTAATATTTCATCTTTTTTTTTTCTCACGCTGAGTGTAATGCAACTGCAGCGCTGCTGTTACTGTTGCCCCGGAGCCATCAGTGACAGATACACATCAGCATGAAAGCCGCGACACACACACACCTGATTAACTGCTCCACACACTGAAGCTCCATGAAATAATGATGGCGTGATCCTCTTCGTCCTCCTTCATGTCTGCTCCTGTGGCAGAATAATTCAACCCTTTCTCTCTCTGCGCCCCAAAAGTTGTGATGCTCGCCAATCATCTCAGAACTTAACCATCAACCCTGCTCAAGTCATGACTCCTGAACTAGAGGCCTTGACTCATACCGGCAGGAAGTGGGTCGCACTCACCTAACAACGAATAGATCAGTGAGTCCCACACATCCGAGCGAGTCGCTTTGACTCAACAGACTGAATTCCAATACGTCAGTCATTCAGAGTCCTGCCTCCTCAACGGGACTCTGACTCACATCAATGAATCACGAGTCATCGTTTCTTAGAGTCTTTGCTTCTGAAAGGATTCATTGACCAAGCGATTCAAACAATCTACTCTACAATATAACATCGTATTTGTGTCATTTTTTTTTACTTTAATTTCACTTAACGGCAGTGAGTCAGTCGAATCCTAAACTAGGAGTCGGAATTGTGTCGACTGCTTTGGGTTTATGGCTGTTTTGGTGAGCCGAGGGTCCTGACTTGCACCGTCAAAATGGAGGGAGCTACTCTGGAGGACTGTCTTCTTTAGTCTTGAAAACAAGTCCGGCTTCTTCTGTAAGAGTTGCGGGAGTCTTCTCTCGAGTCAGTCACAGAAGTCTCAATTCGTTCCTGAAGGGTTGGTGAAATGAATTATTTCTCCGTTTTCCATTTCTGCGTCAAAGCAAAAGCATGTTGGGAAAGAGATCGACGCTCAGCCGGAGGTCGAACACGGCGCCGGAGATCGGAGAGGAAAACCAGGAATTTTACGAATATTTGGGAGCGAGGGAGCAGACCAGGCCAAGATGGCGGGTTAGGAGAGTGTCTGCTGGTGTTCTGGGGAGTCCACGTCGGTGTGTGTAGCGAGTCTCCGAGGTGCAGTAAAGTCGGGAGTGGTGGTCTGACGGGGTGTGGGGGGTTGCTGGAAAGGCAGACTAATGGATATTTGACTAATGGGAGGCAGCAGCAGGACTATTGAGGCAATTAGAAGAGGAAGGGATGATGGGCCTGAAGTGACTCACTCTGAGCCTCCGACTCAGCTCTAGTCATCACTCTATCGCTCCAGGTCCAAACACCAGGAGAGTCCAGCCGCTCTTCCGGAGAGAGAGAGCCGGAAAAAGACTTGATGCTTCTGACGTGGGAGACGTTCTCCGGCGAGTCACATGACGTCCGCCCGCATTTTCACACTCGACCCGAGTCAGGCGACTTGTTTACGCCACCGATCACCAATGAACCCGTGTCGAGCTCATTACGACGTGGCCGCGCGTGTGTGTGGTTCTATGCAAATGACTCTTAATGACGGGCGGAGGGCTCATTGGGCTCCTGTCAGGAGGGTTTGACTCTCTAGACGACTCCGTCAGACTCGTCTTCATTAAGTGAACATCAGGTGGTAATTAGCCCAAACAACTCCTCGCTAATGTAAATGTGGCGCTGAGCCAACAAAGGAAAAAGCCAAGTCCCGACTAGAAGACGCGCTGCTGACTCTACGGAGCAGGTCTGGCTCTACTGATCAAGTCTGACTCTACTGACCAGGTCTGGCTCTACTGAACAAGTCTGATTCTACTGACCAGGTCTGACTCTACTGACCAAGTCTGGCTCTACTGATCAAGTCTGACTCTACTGACCAGGTCTGGCTCTACTGAGCAAGTCTGATTCTACTGACCAGGTCTGGCTCTACTGATCAAGTCTGACTCTACTGACCAGGTCTGGCTCTACTGAGCAAGTCTGATTCTACTGACCAGGTCTGGCTCTACTGATCAAGTCTGACTCTACTGACCAGGTCTGGCTCTACTGATCAAGTCTGACTCTACTGACCAGGTCTGACTCCACTGATCAAGTCTGACTCTACTGACCAGGTCTGGCTCCACTGATCAAGTCTGACTCTACTGACCAGGTTTGGCTCCACTGACCAGGTCTGTTTGTACTGTACCAACAACATGGTACTCATAACAAGTTATCGTAATATGAAAACAAAATTCCTTACAGTGATAATTCTGCAGAAATAGCAGCAACATTTGGTCATAGTCAGTAGTAGTATGAGTTGATGTCACAGAGGCTTTGAAGTAGAGGCAGACGCAGTAGTACTAGAGTGTAGTGGTGGTAGAGTTAGTAGGAGGAGGAGGAGGAGAGAGAGAGTGGAGCAGCAGCAGCAGCAGTTTATTGAGGCGGGTGGATGAATGACTTGTTTTTTATTACTTCTCCTGATCGACGATGAAACTGAGGAGGAGGATGAAGCACAGGGTGAAGGAGAGAGTGAAGATCATGAAGCAGAAGGGGATGTTGACACGGTGACGATGTTGACGTCTGTGTCCCGGCACCGCATCTCCTCCGACTGGCCTCTACCGCCACCTGGCGGGGCTGCGTGGTCGCTGCACTCCGAGGTGCACGTGACCCGCAGCCCCAGGTTGAAGTTCCCCTCAGGTGCTGCTGAGATGCTGCTTCAGTTTCCTTACATCTGCGCTCGTACCTGTTGTACCGCCACGGGGAGACACGAAACCGAAGCTGGGGATGGAATGTTGCTGTTTAACTATTGAAGCGGCGCTGCAGCCGTCATCAAATGCTCGCGCCTGAAAGCAACAGCAGGTGGCGCTATTGAGTGTTTAAAAACGCTCCACCGTCACCTCCATGACAGACCTCTGACACTGACGTCATCACCGAAGAAGGTCAGGTTCAACCTGCTCCTGTGTCGTGATGAACCATCAGGGGCCCCGCGCCTCCCCCGAGGGCCCCACATGTGGCCCCCCGACCGCTCTCTGGAGGGTCACTACACAGCTTGGGTTATCAATGTGACCCTCTGCCTGTCGCCCTCTCACACCTCACGCCATGTCACTAAACATTATGACCACCTGACCGCTTCATCTAGTGAAGAAAATATAACTTCGAATTAAATCTCCCCACATTTAGTTTTGACCAGCAGGTGGCGCCACTCCGCACGTTAACTTCAGACGACCCTTGAGGTTCAACACCTTTTATCAACTTAAAATGACTGCGTGTGAGTCAGAATAAATGAAATAACTATATTTACCTTAAGGTATTATTTAGAGGGGAGCAGCCCGTATCACCCCTAATAGAAGTAATATAATTTCATCTTACATGACTTTATGAGGTCCAGAGTGCAGAACACTTTATTATTAATGTGTCAATAAATCAGCAATTAATTCTGTTATCACCAACTTTATTTTTTTTTACTATTTACTAACTACAGCAGCAGCGTCAAGAATAGTACTAGAAGTAGCTGTAGTAGTAGTAGTAGTAGTATTGATATCACATTTGTCCAGAGGAGCTCCAAAAAGTGCTTTGTCTCAGCTGCAATAAAAACTTTTAGAATACAGTGGAACCTCGGTTCTTGACCACAATCTGTTCCAGACGGCCGTTTGAGAAGCGAATTGTTCGAAATCTGAATCGATTTTTCCCATTACAAAAAAGCAATAATGCGTTCCAAGCCTTAAAACAGGCTTTTGTAGGAGTGAATGTAGAGTGTCTGCTGCAGGTGGCTGTTCCTCTATGTGTGTGGCCGCTGCATGTGGGAGGGGTTGCCGAGTGAGTGACGTCTCTCCAGAAGTGAAGAGGTGCCCGGTGCGTGTCCAGCTCTGAATGTGCGCTTCTGTGCAGTTTGGCTGTGACAAAGTCATAAACCAAGTCACGCTCTGTCCCAGACTCGCCTCATCCCTGTCCCAGCTCCAGCCCACAACAGGACATCAAACCCTGGAGTGGAGGTGTGGAGAGCGAGCACCTCCCCTGTGACACTCTACCACGGTCCAGTGTGGAGACAGGAAAGGTTTTACACCTCAATATGAAGACAAAACAGTCAGTAAATGTAGCTAACGGGACACGTCTGCATACAGAGGCTGCGTTATACACAATAACAAAGCGCGTGTGGGTCGGTCCGCGCGCGTTCGAGTTCTGGATTTTCGTTCAAAATCCGAAGCAAAAAAATTTTTGTTCGAACTCCGATTTGTTGAAAGTCCAGGACGTTCGAAAACTGAGGCACCACTGTATTGAATATCAGCAATGGCCAGCAGGGGCGCTATAAAACTGGAGGCATCTTACATTAGAAGCTTGTAAACTACGGTGTGAATGATGGATTAGTGTCTGCAGCCAGCTCAATAACAATTGTTATTGTGACAACAGCATTTGACCTTCGTGTTGCCTTTATTAGCCAGTCGTCGATTTCAGCCTCATTATTTGGCCACATTCTTCAGCTCTGGATTTGAATGTGTGGGAGTGTCCGAGCGAGTGTTTGGACAGCGCTCCATCCATCACGCTCTCATACAGTAACTGTCAGTGTGAACCGGGTCAAAGGTCCACGCGTATCAAGCCTTTTGTGGGTTTAATCTCTGAGACAACAAACTCTGGAGCCACGGAGCCAACGACTCTTGAGCTGTCAACAGAACCGCCGGGACAAAGGTTCAAGTTCAAGACTCTTAATCAGCCACAGAAGAAGAAGGAGAAGAAGAAGCATTGTTTATGGGCTTATGTGGTGAGGATTAAGACCCGAGAGTTGTTGAAGATCTCACTGCATCACCGGCAGTTTTCCTCTCAGCAAGTTTGTAGTCTTTTCAGGTCTGTGGCAGCTTCTGTGAGACCGTCCCACAAATGCACCCGTCCACCAGACTCACACCGCCCTCTCATTTGCGCCCTCTGCAGGGCACTGCGGGCGCCGCCCTCCAGCCTGTGTCATAGGTGAGGAGGCCCGGACTCTGTCCATGGTTGAGTGCCAAGCTTCTCTCCATGGACCTTCACCCTGTGGTGGCTCTGGTGAGGCGGATGGCTGCAAGTGTGGCTTGATCTTCACCATACTTGAGGTCCTTCTAAGGCAGACCTGGGCAAAGTGTGGCCCGGAGCCCATATGTGGCCCGATGCCCGTATTTTGGTGGCCCATTTGAAGTTGGACTAAAACTAGAACTAATGTGTCAGAATTTTTCTGCCTTTTTTGTTCTTTCTCTTTTAGTCTCCACCACTTCAGCAGTAAATATAGCATGTTCTTGTTTTAAGACTAAAATTTTCTTTCTTTTTTTTTTCTTTTTTTGTGTTTTCTTGTTCCTCAAAATACATAATACTGAAAATATATTTAGAAAAAAATTGCCTTTTTATCTTGAACATCTCGCTCACAGTTGATGTATATTCAAATTAGATGTATATAAAATTAAATATTTCAAGAGGTTTCATGGCATATTTACACTTCTTTTATCCTTAGTTACATTTCATTTAATCTTTTTTTTCAGGTTCATTTTGTCCTTGTTACTTCAGTATATATTCAGTATATATATACGTATTCAGTAAATATCGTCTTACACCACTTGCGTGAATCTTAACTGCAGTTTTCCTCATCTTGTGAGGGTGCCGTCCCACAGACAGCAAAGGCTGGGTCAGGGTCAAGAGGGGTCTGTGAAGGGCAAGAATGGATGAGGTCATGAGCCAAGGGTTCAAGAGCAGGTCAGGAGGTCTCCTTCCTCCAAATGCACATAGTAACCGAACAAACAATGAAGACATGGATGGATTTTTCCATCTTTCACAAGTTTTTTTGTGCCTTAAATCTGAGCGAATGTCCAAGACTCTCATTGGATTCTGCCGCTCCGCAGGTGAACTGTGTGCAGACTTGCTTCAGCACATTTCTCACGATGACTCAGTCCACCTACGGATGCTGACGCTCGTCACCATGACCAAGTACGACGCAGAGTCAAGGTGAGTGGAAAACTACACTTCCAGAAGCAACTTTTCGACATTCTCGCCGTCGTACGTAGCTTCCGTCGGGGTCCCTGTCGATGTCAGTCAGCGTGAAGCTGGACCGTCCATGTGGCAGGGAGGAGACCACGGGACGGAACCAGAACCGTCCCATCAAACAGTACGCCAAAGTGACTTAAAAAGAAAGACCTTCGATTGAGAGAAATGATGTGAAACATTCTTCTGGCAGAAATCATTCAGAGTATACTGAGCACAAAAGTGGAAAAATAGCAATGGTGTTCGAACTAAAATTGCTGTTCACACAAGAATAACTCTATTAGGTTTCTCTATTTATCACTAAAATTTCTGTCAGAAATCCTTCACAGTAAAATGAAACAACTGAGCGGTTTGAAATGAACTGTTCTTTCTCAATGGGGTTAGCTTAACTGCTGCGACGCCGTCCAGCTAAACTTTAGCTGTAATGCTAATCCTTGGCTTTTCCATCACTAGATGAATAAGAATTCGCCCAGCTAGCATAAGTGAGTGCAACTTTTGGTTTCCTGACCATCATTTATCATTTATTTACAATAGAATAAAAGTTTTTTGTACACTTTTTTTTTTTTTAAAGGATGAGCAGAGCATTTTGAGTTGTGAATCGTCATTTATTTTGTCTTTTTCACGACAGCGTTTGAGAGCAAGAAGGAGTCGTGATTATTCTGACTCCGTGATGCCTTCAGGTGCTTCACTTCCTAGATGAACTTCAAGCTGCAGGTATTCTTCCACAGACGTCATCGCAGCTGGATCCACGCCGCAGCAGCTTTTGTCCTCTCCGGCTTTTGTCTGCGGTTGCCAAAACAAATCTGGTCGTTTTGGCTGAATCACCCACTGTCCAATCAGAGTTCCTAGTGCCTTCAGGAATGCTGCTTGTGACGTAACATGAGGAAGCTCGCTGCTGACACTGCGCCGTGTGAAGCCGTCCTCTTTGTTCCAGCTTGCAGCGGCTCCCGGTCCGGTTCTGGTCCTGCCTCAGGTGGATTTGGTTCTAATGTTAATCCAGTTATGGCAGATTACTGTTGCTTTGTTTACACCGCCGCGGTAAACACGTCTGTTTCTATGCAGCTCACAGACGTGGCACCTTCAAGGAAGGAGGAGCTTCACTTGATGTTCAACTTTGAGTCTCTCACGGATGACTGAGCTTCTGGAGCGAGTCCAGACTGAACCTCCCTGTGAGCAAGACACTTCCATATCTTCTATAAAAGTTCTGCGTCTTTCTATCATAAATTCAAAAATACATGGCTGCTCCATTGCAGTACACACAAAAGTAAAGTCAGACCTGGTGTGTATAGTCACACTCGATAGGAAACTGCACCACACTTGCTCACACTCAACACGTCCAGTCCTCACTCACACCCACAAGGGTCTGTCAGCATCATGTTCTCAACATCCCACGAGTGTCACGGCAGCGTAACTTCACACTCGGCGTGTCAGCACAAGCAGCTCCAAGCACAATGCCGCGGTAAAACGATGCTTCGGTGAGTGGACGACGGCCAGGCGGCGCTTCACTGACCCGAAAACAAACACCCGGCGAGCATGTGTGTGTGTGAGAGACAGATGTACATTTCCTGATCTGATCAAATGTGTCACAGTTTTGGAGGAAAGCTGCCACACTACAGAAGCAGACACTGCGAAAGTTGCACCATTTCATCTCGCAAAAATGTGGCTTCAACGTCCACTTGTTCCGGTGCATCTTTTGTATGAGCAAGATCTATTTTCCTTCTTAAATTTAGTGGGTGTAGCTAATATTCCGGTGCGCTCTGTAGTCCAGAATATACGCTAAAGAGTCCCTTCCCTGGTCTTGATCTTGGACTTGGTCTCTGCACTCACTCGACTCACTCTTCTCGACTCGGTCGCAGGTTTGGCGGTCTTGACTCCAACAGCAGCACTGACACCGAACACAGCGACATCTTTCATGCTCTCGCCGCAGCGATGTCACCGCTGACGCTTATTTCCCAGTGTTTTAGAGAACACTTGGCCTTGAAGCTCAATCTTTCAAGAGAATATTTTTTCTGAATTTGGGAAGCGGCGAGGGGGCAGAGGGCTGGGAGTCATGTTGCACGACAACACAGAGGCCCTACTGTGACGCTACATGTGAAGCTTGACAACCACTGAGCGCAACGTCGCCTGCACCTGAACCAGAACTGCGAGCGTCGGACCGACGACCCACCAGGACGACAGCCTTGGTACATTCCTGCGACATGGGTACGAACAGGTGGCTGGCGGGACGACACGGCCGAGTTCCGAAGAAAGAAAAACCTTTCACCGGTTTGAAATCTACGTGACCCTGAGAGCAGGTTTTCCACCCCACGCTCCAACAATGAGGAGTTAATAATAGCCCCGCAGATCTTTTCTTCACCTTCGCTCGCCCACAGATGGAGAAGGAACCCGACACCCTGGGAGGTTCACATCTCAGTCCACCACCTGAATCAGTATTTCATCAGTGGGGTCCTCCGAGTCGACTTCTGCTGAGCTTTATCAGCTGCAGGAAGTGAACAACGCACCTTGTCCCCTCATAACCAAGCAAGTCACTTCCTCTCTCCAAATATGGTCGCACATCCTGCCGCCTGGAGACGCACGTCAACAACTGGAGGCAGTTTTGAAACCTCCACATGTTCCATCACTTTATTGTCCACAGACATTTGTGTTTAGCAACTTCCCAAGTCGCGGTCGCGATAACAATCTTTATAAAGTGCCTTCATTTGTTTGAATCATTGAAGGAAGTTATGCTGAATCACCGCGCAATTTTTCAGTGCGACGTCACTGAAGAAATCATTTGCTTCAGATCAGAACATGACAATCACTGGTGTCACCAGAGTGAGGAGCGACTCAAGTATGCTCCGTGGTGGCTGACTAACCGGAGAGATGCAGAGGTCACCAGCAGTGCTAGTAGTCTGGGTCTTTCGTTTCTACTTTTGCGCGTGATATAACTTTATTCTTATCGTGTTTGTGCGACATCCAAGTTCAGTGTTTCTGGTTCTGATGGGCGCATTCCTCAAGTGAAGAACTCGGATGAAAGGACAAGGGACACTAAAACCATAAACTGGAGCTATAAGGATTTCCAAGTAACCCTCTTCGCAGATGACGCTTTACTGTCCACGGGAAACGCTCATCAGACGATTTACTGCTGCACAAACTGCAGCTCCGATCTTTATGGCGGGAAGTCTGGGACGTGTTACTCAATTATGACTAGCTATCATAAGGAAGTGCGGCTTTGGTCGCACAACACGCAACCTAGTCAACTAGAGAGCAGGACACTGGAGCTGTTCCACCTCCTTCTCTGAGCCACACAACTTCAACATGACTCAGTCCAAAGCATATAAAGAAGTGCCAGGGCTGAGGATCAAGACCTATGAGGGAGGGTCAGACCAAGATCAAGACCAAGCTGAAGCACAAGTCTACGAGTCATATAGACACACACATTTGGTGGCCATTTTTTCCAAAACAAGTCAAGAACTGTATTCAGTTTGGTCTCAGGTCAGGTGGTCTTGACAACATCAGAACTTCAACGTCCGTCAGTATAGATTGTATGAGGCGCTAGTGAACGTACACACACCTGCAGTACAAAGAGACTCTTAAGGAATCCGAGTTTTTTGTTCCTCCAGGGAAAAAACTGTGATGTATTTCAGGTGAGGTCAGTGTTTTTGCAGGCAGGAAGCTCAACTGTGCATTTACTATTTGTCTCTTTCGTCACTTTTATCTGCATGACTTGAACACAATTGTACTTCGTCCGTCGCAGCACCTTGAACTTGACAAGGTGTGGCCCCTCCCACCTCCCCTCCACACACACACACACTGACGGATGACGTAACGCCGTCGTGAGTTTGCCCAGATCAATGCTCAAGTCCTCGACTTGGCGGAAGGCAAACACACCGTCAATCCCGAGAACAATCGGAGACTGTTCGGCCGTCCCTCCCTTGGTCAATAAGTCCAACAGCCAATCACAGTGGCCCCTCTGCACCACACCGCTGTTCATTGATCAATCTGTTTTCTGAGTCACAGCGGTGAGTCAAAGTTGGATATCTTCTCATCAACCATGCAGTGAGGTGGCTGGTGAAAGCAGCACAGGAGACAGTGGTGCGGACTGCAGCTTGTCTCTCTTGATGTGTTGGGCCGTGGACTTGCCCCGGGTGTCCCCCCCAAGTCGCTCACCTGTTGGCCAGGTTTAACTTCTTCACCACCACATGTATTGAAGCACTAGCATACATTGACTCCCAAAAATATTTTTTATTGTTGAGTCAAGGATCGTGGCGTTCACCGAACTCCTCGACAGGAAGCAGCACAGACTCACGGACTGTGACTCAAGGGTGAATCTCCCACCATTTTGTCAGCTACATTTCGCCGCTTGCTCGTAAGTCAATAAAGGTTATCAAAGGCTTCAGACGTTTTCATATGTTCTTTTCCTTGTGACGGGCGTGGACCTGCTTTGTCTGGATCCGTGTCCTCACGTGACCCACAGGAATGTTGCGCTTCCCGTTTTCCTTTTCACTGGTCCTCCAACGTCGATTAAGTGATTATCAATAAGACAGACAGGCGATGATGATGATGAGCTGTTTTAAATGTCAGAAAGAAAAACTTGTTTACGGCGGTTACACCCATCAGCATGTGACTTTTTTTTTAGCATTTGTTGTCCTGGTACATGTCATCCGTGTGTGTGTGCTGAGAACACACGCTTCAAACTGTCTCAGGATGTTGTTCCAAAATAAATTGATTTTTTTAAAGGGGGGTGTTTTGGGGGGGCCCCGCCTCCTCTCCTGTTCCCAGCTGGTGATTGACAGCCAGGGTGGGCGAAGACGGGCGCTTTCGAGCACAAAGACGGGACACCAGCAATAACACGTCGACCGTCCAAACAGGTCCGACCTGCCGCGGTGAGCAAACCTCCTCTATTCAGAACAAATTGGGAGTTAGAAACCGAAAATCATTTGGGAGGAGCCGCTTCAGTTGTGTTGTCTGAACGAAATCGCTTTTGATCCAGAGAGAAATTAATGCTCAGGAACCTGAAATACCTGAGTCGGATCAGGTTCGCGGCTCCAGCGTGTCGTGCTCTTTGGAAGTTGGTGAGGCGCCAGATCACATGACGCGCTGCCTTCACCAGGATCTCCTGTGTGTAGGTGTTGAGACTCTGGCCTTGAGAATCCTGAGACACCACAACATCAGGAAGTGAAGTGCTAAACCACTCCGGATATCTGTATGCTAATATGCTAACTTAGCCACACAAGCAAGTCTGGCGCTGACGGTGGAGTTCTCGATCGCCCTCTAGAACCCCACTTGAGCACCGTGACTGAACTCTCGTGGTCCAATTCCGCAGCGGAACTATGCGGATGAACCGGTGGGACGACCTTCACACACTCAGGATGAAGTTCTTTTATGATCCTATGTGCAAACAGCTGAGTTGTGACGGTTCCCACGATGGTGAACTCTGTCAGGTCGCTGACTTCACTCTCCCGAGACACAGTGTTCCTCCCAGGTCTGTCTCGTGCAGCAGAACCTGCTTCTAGCACCATCATTGTAACCATCCTGTCCAGCCCTCAGGAGTCAACAGTGGCTCTCGCTGTTCCTGTGAATGACTCAACGTGGAAGCACTGCTCCTCCAAGAGACTTCTCCAGGACTTGGATCCATCTGGGAGGAAGCAGAGACATGACCTCGGACAGCTGCCCTCAGTATTCAGCTGATCCATCCTCAGACCAAGCGATGACATCACCACCAAGTTTAAGGACCAACTTCCAGAAAATAGTGTTGCAATGTCCCACGCTGAGGGCGGGTCACGAGTCCGACTGCACTATTACACTGAAGAGTCATCCCAGTTAATGAGCACCGGACAAAGAAACCGCCGGTTGGATTCAATCAATTATTTCTAATAAAAGATCCGAAACCAGATCAAACCGTGTGTGTCATCGTCCGCCGCATCGGAGACGACACGCGATGCAGAGCAGAAGACGAGATCCTGGTTTGATCTGGTTCTTATGTGATGACAGAATATATATATATATATATATACATACATACATACATATATACATACAACATATATATAAATTATATATATGTTATATATATATAAATTTGGTATTCAGAAAATGACATGATAAAAAGTATACATTTAAATTTTAACATCATTAACATCAGAAAGTTTTCATGCTTTATTAACTTTATTAACGAATTAAATTATTTGGTTTTAGTTATAGTCCTCAATGAATGGTTTTCTTAATTCATTATTACAATTCTGTTAAATCATATATTTAAATATGTATTATAATATGTTTAATAGGAATATATATATATATATATATATATATATATATATATATATATATATATATATATATATATATATATATATATATATATATATATATATATATATATATACATATATATAATATAGAATTTTTATTTAGTTTTTTTTATAATATAGATGATGGCTTTATTTATGTCACGAATAATGAAACAATAAAATGAGCTTTTATTTGCTTTATGATTAGATTTATTATTTTAATCTAGATTCACGAAATACTTTCGTATTATTTTACACAAATGGTTTAATTAGTTTGATTTTGTTATTGGTGAAAAGTGAAATTTAAAACTGAGATTGATATAGTCATTGAAGTTATATTTTTCACTGAAATAGTTGTGTGTTTCCGCCCAACAGTTTTTTTTTCCCCAGCGGTTTTCTTTGCTGAACCCGCCTATTAAGCGGATTGGTCCTCCGCCGCGGTGCTCGTCTGTGATTCGCCGCCTCAGTCCACCTGACCGCTCAGGTAGCGTGCCCATACTTGAGCGCAGGTGAGCTCTACCTGGAGCGCAGAGCAGAGGGGGAGGGCTGTGGACTTTACCGCTCCAGAACCATCTTTTGTCAGAGTCGTTCAAGTCGGGTTGAGTTTCGATGGCAGCGAGTGTCGGCCTGGCCATGAATCCGGCACAGACGTCCGAGGAGCGGGTTGTTTTCACGCAGCTGAAGCCGGTGCGGATGTCAGGAGCGGACGGTGCTGAGGACTCGTCCGTGTTTGAGGACGTCAAGCCCGGAGTGAGTTTCACCGGCGGCCCGCTGCGCTGGAGGGCTTCGCTTCTACCTTCCTTAAACCCGCACCTGCCTGAACAACACTGCATTACACTCATTAAACCGCAGTTTCATGGAGCATTTAGAGCATTTTTATCAGCTCACCTGCGCGGGCGGTTAAAGTCCCGAACTGACTGGTGTCACAAGATAAGGATCACACGGAGAATTAAACCGTCAAATCTCCACTTAAGGAGGATTTTTGAGTGTTTTAATCGTACACAAGAAGTTTTATTGAACTTCTATTTTGAGTCAATTGAGACATTTAAAAATCTAAACTCACCTTTGAAATAGTTTTCAAGCAAAAAAGAGGTCGTAAACAGTGGAAACCCAACATTTATTGGTGTGGAACTTCATTCATGTGCTGAGCTGAAGTAGAAAAGCATGTTGTTCTGCAGTTTGTTTGGAGGTAAACACGCTGACATCAGTCGCCGCTGGTCCTAAAACACCAGCGGCAACACGATATTATCTGGGTTTTGTCTCAGGAAATCTCCACCTTCTGGATTGTCTACCTTTATTGTCGTTTTAGTTTCTCTTTTGTGCCTTAGCGTGACACCGACAGAGAAATGGAGATATGTCGAGGAAGATGGTGATATTGGTTTGTTTCCGCTGCTATTCAGCCAAAAACTGGCGAATATCTCGACACTCCTTCATCGGAGTTGGTGGAAATTCACCTGAGACGAACTAAAAGTTCCACTTTTGTTTTTATTTGTTTAAAAAAGGAGTCGCTCCAGAGTTGTATGTGTCTTTTGAAACGTTTTTATAGACGTATTTTTCTCTGTCGTGCGTAGCTCGCTGATGCTAACAGTTAGCAACTGTTCATTTCTGTCTGTGAATTATATGTTGTCTTTGGACTTTTGTTTGTTGTTGACACAAACTAGTCGAGTCGTGAAAATGCAACAAGTAATCTTAGGTGTGATACTTGACAAATATTTCAAGCAAAAAAAGGTATCCACAGAAGTTGACTGTACTTTATCTGAAAGTCTGCAATGAATATTTAATGTGTATAACAGTATAGAAAAAAACAGGTCTAACAGGGGGAAATTATAACAATTGTGAGCTCATTCATGGATCCAAAAACTTCTGTTGACGTTTGTTTATTTATGTATTTGTTTGCTAATGACAAGACCGTCTGGGCTCAGGGTCACAGGTGGTTTCTCTCTCAGGTTTGGTGGGTTGCTCTCCGCTGACCTGACGTTCGTGTCACCATCTCGATCCTGCTCAGACATCCGAGTCAGAACTGCTAGATCGTGGATCCAAAAGTCTCTGGTTGGAGGAGGTTGCAGCCGATGATGTAATGTTGACTTCCCACTGTCCAAACTTGTGTCAGACTTGAGCATAAATGTTTGCACCGTGGAGTTTTAACACCACAGACGCTTTTTTTTAAAAATCATTGCGATATTGTTGATGAACTGAACATTGTTGGACCTGTTACTTGGATCCAAATTCACTGTGTGTGTCGGTCAGTTTGGTAGTGAGTCCAGCTGCAGGTGAGACGCAGGTGGAGGAGTGTTGTTCATGAGTGAAGGATGGAGGGGACTGTGGTGCTGAAGCCTCACCCCAGATCTCCTCTCTCCGCCCGGTTAGTAGCGGGGAGTCTGGACTCTCTCTTGAAGCTCAGACTTGCAAAAGAGAAGCCAGTTGAGGATGTCAGGATGTCTCCACAAGGTGTTCATCTAAGAGCAGGACCTGGGGCAGATCCAGGACACTCTGAAGATGGGGTAGTTGATCTGGACTCAGCTGGACCTCTTATTTTTGGATGCTGCCTCCATGACCTGACCTCATATATGAGGAAGAAATTGGATGCACTGTAGAGTTCGAATCTCTCTCTGGGACGTTTGAGACAGAACATCAGGGGTCCATTGTAAAATTGAACATTTGTAACATATAAGTAAACCTTTTCAATATAAAGAAAAACAAAGTAAAAGTTCGCGATCTCGCCGCAGATGTGAACGTTCCCATCTTTCCGAGGGCTTGACGGGTCGTGTTAGGGCCCCTTTTTTCCGGGCTCCACAAGTCTATTTTCAGGCCGGGTCTCTGTGGAGCAAAGTGCAAGGATGAGTGCTGCATCAAACTTCCATGTGTCGTGTGTACAAACAGAAACCGGACGCTTCAGACGTGTCGGCACTGGAGCGCAGCCAGAGTTGTAAACAGAGCCCAGCCAGGGTCAGGTGATCCGGCCAGCTCTGCTCTGGTGGAAGTGATGATGAGATATTTACTTTTTTTGTGTGTGTCTTTCTTATGATGGAGGAATCCCAACAACAAAAGACTGACATGTCTATAGATCTACTTCCTGTTCCTTATAAAATGATTCAATTCAGTTCTATTGGCTGGATGTTTCACACTGTCTTCAGAGGTGTTAAAGCTAATGCTACATGTATGAATGCTAATTTGTGATCCCAATTGCTTTTATTGTTGATCTCCTGTATGTTATAAATTATAATTCCAGTCCAAAGGCCAGCTCAATATTAGCTGTGGCTACATGAAGAAGCAGAAGATTTCAGTGTTGCTTCATACTCGATTCGTCTCAAATGTGGGTCAATATTACAAGCGAATTTGAGCTGCCACAATTCAGTGAAAGTTATTTTCTAAAACCCGGTGAGAACCTGCGTGTCAGTGAGGGCAGCATCTGGTCGGACCTGTCTGAGCAGAACCCTCATGATCTGCCTGGAGGCAGGACCGGTCCGGGTCGCAAGCTGCGGCGGCGCAGGGAGGAAAAAAAAAAGAAAAGCTAAATGCTTTTGTAATACTGTATTATTTTCTTTCTTTGAAGTATTATTTCTATAAAGCTTGTATCACTTGTCTATTAAAAGAAAAAACTATCAAAAGGCAATTGTTTTACAGCCCATAATAGTAATTATTTCATAGTATAAAAATGACAAAACGTGGCAGAAAAGAATTGATAACAGAGACAAAAATAATAATAAATATAAAAATAAATATATTTATCAAAGTAAGAATGAGAGGTATGAATTATTTTATAACAGACAATACAAAAACTAAAGCAATAATAATGTGATGAAATAAAACCGTATGTTTTACGTAAAATAATTTTATTTATCATTGCAATGAAAAATGTTCATAAAGATACAATTTACTTAAAACATGAAGTGGAAACGATACAGCTAAGATGCCAGTGTAAAAATATGAACCATGGCAAGTGTTTGACTTCATTTAAGAGGAATAAAGTCTGTATGAGGTCAAATGAGGTACAGAGTGGAATTGTGTGAAGTGGTGAAGGTGACATTTTCATGACCTAGTTTTACTAAAATATTAACTTTGTTTAGCCAGAAATATGAAAATGAAGTGTTGTTATGATCAAGTTATTAGTAAATAACTGTTATAATAATAAAGAAAATGTATTTTCAAAACAACAAATGTGAAAGAGGAAAGCGTTTGAGGAAGCAAAATTTGTGGAAAAAGTGGGCGGAGTGTAGGACTCCATCTTAAGATCCGATCACGATAACCGACTTGACGTTTGAGTCCAACAAACATCAGCGCGACGTGGCGCCTGCGTGTCATCAGCTGACCCGTCCTTCACAGATCAGCAGAATCACTGCGGCTCTCTGACACCAGACTCTTGATGCAAATCCCGGTGGATGTTGCTCGGCATGCAAACCAGTCCAACCCAGCGCCGAGAGACTGGCATGGCCGCAGGGCATCCGGCCCTCACAAACTGGAGCTGTGATCTCTCTGGAGCCATTTAATCCGAGTATTGATCGGCAGGAACCATCAGGCGTGACTGGCGACCGGCTCGGGTTACTCTGTAACTGGCTGCTCGCTCTGGCACCAGCGCGCCGCTGATGTCAGCGCAGAAGAATCTGGAAGTGGGTTTCATATCAGTGACTTATTCTGCCATTACTGCGGCGACACACGAGCAAACCACTGTTGTGAGGAGGGTTGCCCTCACTTCTCAGTCACTGATGCGCGACTCCCTTTCTGCACGGTGCTAATGTTCCTTTGATGTCACCGTGGTCCAGTTGTTGTCCGCTCATTTCATCAAGACACAACAGAGAAGGGACAGTCGACAACCAGCCTGCATGACAACAAGGAACACAAGCTCCCATCACAACACTGGTTCAACAGCCACCACTGCGCTGCAACTGACGCATCATTCGACACACGACTTGCAACCACCATCACAACAGCAAATGTCGCTATCTCAGCAACCATCCACTTGACTGACAACAAACATCGCTATAACTTGCAACAACATCAGCTACCTCACAAGCTACAGACACGTCTTAAGCTACACCGACAAGTACACCATCACCACTACAACAAACAGCAACAAACCATAGGCCTATGCTCCACTTATGTGCTAACAGCGGGACCAGATCAAACCAGATAAACCAGATCTCAAAGGTCTGAGCTTCCATTTCCTGCCATGACCTCGTCGTGGTGTCGAGGGTCCGCCCCAGAGGCCCACCGCTATCGGCCTGTTCATCTCAGTCTGAGCAGCCGACGTCCCTGAGCGTCGTAAAGTAACCGACGTGCAGATGCTGCGCGGCCATTACACGTCAGAGTGTGGCTCAACGGCTGCAAGGCAGCTGACCTCCGTTTCTCCTCTGTTGATGTCGGGATGACGTGACTTCTTTATTTTTTACTCTTTCCTCAATACAAAAAGCTTTTCTTATTTTATTTATAATTTTAGTATCTACATGTTTTTTTTTTTAAAATTTATACATTATAGGATGACTTTTTACACTCAAATTATTATTTATAGAATTAATATTTTAAATATATTTTATTTATTTACTTATTTTGCTTTTTCATGGTCAAGATTTTTTCCCCAAAAATATTTTTATTGTATTTAATTTATGTTTGGGTGGATTTCTATAGTCTAAATAACCTTCCAGTTTAGCGATTATTTAAAAAAAAACCAAACATGCTGGACATATGTTTTAAATGTCTATACTGCAGACTTTGGTTACACTTTAGGTCTCGGTCTCGTCTATAATGCATTGTCACTGCATTCATAAGACAGTGCGTTTATCATGTTTCACAGACAATGTTCCTAACCATGTATAATAACTGAAAATAAGGTGCAGAATTTGACAGAATAGTGTTATGTTATTTCTATTTTTTTCCCTTTGACAGTCAAACTATGTGCAGACAGTATGTCTAGCTGTCGTAACAAGCATGTGACTCCCTCCGGTTCATTCTTCATAAGTGTTGAGTTTAGCTGTATAGCTGGTCAGGAGGGCCTTTGAGGATGAATGTGATGAATGTGGGCCTCCACCCATCGGCTTGTTAACTGCTGATAAGAGACTGTTACTGTTCCTTATCTGAGGAAAGATTTGGCAATCATTAACTGGCTCGGTCTTCAGACGTTCCACCACCTGACGCGGATGCGCTTCCTCTTGCAAGAGGACTTTTGAGAGGGGCTTTCAAGGTCAGAGGTCAGGTTGATCCTCCTGGATCTGAGGCTAGAAAACGTCTTCACACCAGCTGACACTTTTGGTTTGGTCGCGTGAGTGGGCCATACCCCAGAAATCTCCCTCATCCAATCTCAGTATTTCACCTGTCAGGTGTGTTTTGATAGTCGTCGAGTTTCTGCTGACTCACTCGTGGGTTGTAAGCCCTTGTTTTGGTTTGTCTGCTGATGCTACGGCCCACTTCAGATTCTTCAGTCTGTGACAGTTTCATTCCCTGTGCTGACCCGATTATATAAAGTTCTGTCACTGATTCCGGGTAAAGCTTTCTCACGTCACATTTATATCTGAAAAATGTGACCAGAATAACTAGAACTAATGGTAACTGCCGTCTAGTGCGGCGACTGTGGAAGAAAACTGTGAAGTGCTGACGGATAAGGAATTCAGTGATAGTAAGCTCATCTGTGTCTTGTCTCTTAGACCCAGCTGGACATGGACAAGTACCTCCCTCAGGTCAACAGTGCTGCCTTAACGCCGTCGCACGACATCAACGACAGGAAATACCGGCGGGAGAGCGCCTCTGTCGTCGACGAGTATTTTGCAGAAGATAAGCACGGCGCCCCCTACAGTTTAAACATCAACGTCATTCTTCCCAGCACCACTCACCTGCGGACGGGCCTCTACCGGGCCAACCCTAAGACCATCCCCCCACAGCAGATCAAAACAGAACCTGGACTGGAGGTTCCATGTTCCATTTCAAGCGGCGGCACTCAGGCTCTCCCGGACTTCACCTCCGTCTTCAGCGTTCCACCAGCGGTCAACGGGGTTTTCATTAAACCGGATATGAGCCCAGGACCGTCCCAGCAGCACAGCCTGGACAATGAGGTTCACATCGGACCACAAGCACCACAGCCCCAGGTCTACCAGATGCCCATCGGCAGCTGTGCGGACCTTACCATGACTCTGTCTCACAGCAGTGCGCCCGTGTCCGGCCACTCCAAGACCATGCTGAACCTCGGCAATATCTCGCTGCAGACTGCCAACGGCAGCTACATGATGGCCGAGCACCAACCGCATCATCACCAGGGTTACTACCAGCACAGCGGGCCCAGCTCCACCCAACACACGGCGCCACACAGCCTCCCTCCTTCACCCCCAAACTCCCAGCCCGGGAGTCCGGATGGTCAGGCAGAGCTGCTCAGCTTAGCAAGTCAACCTCCGCCGCCGTACCAGCAGCACCTGGGCGGGATGAAGGTGACTGGTATGTCCCATCACGCCATGCTAATGACGCATGGACAGGGAGTTCTGACCGGACCTAAGTACAACAGACGGAACAATCCAGAGCTGGAGAAGAGGAGGATCCACTTCTGTGACTACCAAGGTGAGCGCCTTCCAGCTCAGTTCTTCCAACAGAACAAGCTGCAACGTTACAAGTTCTGCTAACGTCAAACTCCACCAGATAGAGCCCAAGCTTCAAATCATGTCAGTGTGTTGCATCGCGATACACTTTGTTCGTCGATGTTCCTTATGTGTCGATGCATCGTATCACAATCTGTTCATCGAAAACATTTGTAGAGCAATGCAAAGCAGGTTCTCATGTGGAGCAGCATCATGACGCTCAGAACCACCAAAATGTATCATAGTAGAGGCGTCATATCCTTCATCAAAGCATTGGTTCACATGGACTAAAGACCCCATGTGTTGAGGTCATTAATTGGGCCACTGTGTTGAGCTTTAGCGTCACTCACTGTGCAGACGTAAATCTTCACTGACTTGTCAGCCTGAGGCCACGAACTCTGAAGTGTTAACACCGTAATTAGAAAGCATCTTCTGACTCCACTCCAGTATGACAAATGACAACAGATGTCAGGGTCGCCACCTTTCTGCTTCTGACACTGAGCATTCTTTTCCTTCGCAGGCTGCACCAAAGTTTACACAAAGAGTTCCCACCTGAAGGCCCATCAACGGACACACACAGGTAACGGTCTCATGCTTTCCCAAACTGTCTCGCGCCTCTCCATGTTTTTGTGAGTTATTCTCTGTTGGTCAAGACGCTACCACGGAACTGCGATGTGCTGATCCTTGTGATAGGCTACTAGTCGGATCATGATCTATGTAGGACGGCTGTATTGTAATGGGCGATGTGTTGTTTCTTGATCCGTGCCTTCATCCATGTATTCTCAAGAACACCAAGTTAACTTGCCGGCCGTGCTGGTGTGTGTCTCATCTGGGTGATAACTGACTGACTTAGGTAGACAGATCAGATTTTGTCCATCATTCATGAGGCAAATATGGTGGGAGGCATCTTATGGCCCGTGGAACAAATCGCGTTGTGGTGTTTGAGTTGCGCGACTCTTGCCTTGTGTATCCAGGTACATGTCATTTGGGGGCACATGATATGCATCGTGACACAGCGATCATGTGTCATGACATTGTTTTGGAACGTCTCGGGTACCTTACACAGAGGTACCCGTTTGATCCACTTTGTTTGGTGCGTTTTTGTTTCCTATTTTTGTGAGAAGCAGCAAATTCTTTGTGTTCTGGTCCAATTATCCTTCCGTAGTTTGTCGACACAACAACTTGCAGTGAAGTTAAAAACCCGTCCTCCCGGATAACCCTAACACAAGCACGAGCAGGCCCTCCGCAGATCCCTCCTCCAAAGTTCTCTCTTTGTGCTCACATGTTTGATTTAATCCCAACAGTCATCTCACCTTTGTGGCCATTAATCCGCGCAGTTTATTCGCTGTGTTGTAACACGGACGGTTGTCGAACGCCCACACACGCACGCACAGTGACGAAAAGGAAAACCTGCTCAAGAATTCGCCCGACGTGTTGGTACCTGTCGCTTCCTCAGAGGGGACAAGAGAAGGAGGGGAGGGGCACGCAGCAGAGAGGGAAAGAGGAAGTAAGACTCTAAAAAAGTGGTGAGGAAACCAGTTTCTCCTGATCTCTTGGGGTAGCAGGGGTCGCCTTTCTGTAAAAGAAAACCGGATTTTCATGTCGGATGAAACTGAGCGTGAAATGAGGAGGAATCAGATTCTCCCGTTTCAGAGACAGATAAGACGAGACTTGTGGATGACAACGCAGGGAGCAAACACTTTCACCGGCGTGAACGTGCTGTGGAGCGCGATGCTGCCAGGAACTGAAGATCCGATCGTGGAAAGTAAAGCCTCAGCACTGACAAAATTTCAAGTGGCTTGGCAGCACAAAAACACAGTTAAGCGAGGAAAGCAAGTGTAAAGTAAATTAATGGCAGTTCTCAAGGTACATCAGGGAAATATACGTAGTATGATCAGAAGGAAATGGCGGGGGGAAAAAGAAAACCAGAAAATCAATCCATTATTGAGGGAAATGACAGTCACTGTAAAGGCAGCAGAAGAAAGCTCAAATAGATGCTTGTCTGGGGGAAAGTGAATCATAGAAATCTTAAGAAAAAATGTCACAGTTTTTCAGTTCCAATTTTAACGTCAAGCTTGGCTGTGTTTTAAACCGTTTCACTGCGTTACAAAGATGGCCGACTCTTTATTGACCTGCTTGTCAAAGATAACTCCCGGTGCCACGGAGCGACGTTCCACTCCGGCACAGGTCGAGAATCTAAAGCTTGTTGTCGCCAAGTGGCCTCCTTCACCTTGACCATGATCCCGAGATTGTGTTTAGATGAAGGAGTATCCCTCTTCACAAACACACGGCGAGCTAATAAAGTCCGAGAGCTCCTCCGTTTATGAAGCTCAGCCTGTTTGCACTTTTGACTCCGCGGCTGTAAACGCTTGTTCCTCTTGTGTGGAGTCATTTGTGTGTGGCGCACTATGGGCCGTGGAGCGGCCGAACGTGTTTCATCTTTAGATCTGAGACGTTTTGTTCGGCGAGTGACTGATGGTGTTTGTGCGTTCTGATTGTGCGTATTGTTGTGTCGGCCCATTATGCTTTCCTCGGCGTGTGTGTTGCTTGTTTGACCACCTGATCAAACACATTAGCAAGTTTTTGGTGGTTTCGTCTGAAGCGCCGTTGAGCGGCTCGTGTTTACCTCCAGAACACTCCAGGCTCTTGGTCGCCGCGCTCCTTCGTCCACAACTTCTTCTTTTCGCCGCGCGGAGATGGATGGCACGTCGACCTTCGACCTCATACAACCTGTTGAGAGCTGAAGTTTATTTGCTCGCTGTGCAAAAGTCGTATTTCATTGTGGTGTTTGTGGAGGATAATGAGAGCAGAGGCGGCGACGCTTTTGACCCCGGACATAGAAGCCAAACACACCTGCACACACACTTGAACGACACGAGCTGGGGTGGGGTGGGGTGTGTGTGGGGGGGGGGATCTCACATTTTAAATCATCTTTATGACATAACAAAACAATAACAGGTGAAACAGATGCTGCCTTTTTAAAGACTGTTTTTCTATGTATTTTTTTTTATCAGTTATTTGTTCTAGTTTTCCGAATCACCTTCAAACATAAAGAGGTGAGAACTGGTCTCTGGCTGCTCTTTGGTCATGCAGCTTGATAACCCACTTATCTAATCTGCTCTTAACAAGCAATTGACAGAGCAAACTGCCAAAAACATTCCACGGAAAAATGTTTGCCAAGAGATCAAAATTCAAACCATCCAAACTTCAAAAATGTTGAGTACAATTTTCATGAAAAAGGAACCAGACCTTACAAAAAAAAAAAGATTAATTTAAAAAACAAAAAAACCAGAAACAGTGTAAGGTTCAATGTCCACGTGATGGAAAAGACGACTCTGCGACTGAATGAGCAGACTGAAGCACTGTTGAATGAAACCTGTCTGACCTTGCTCTGGTATCCTGCAGGTGAGAAGCCGTACCGCTGCACGTGGAACAACTGCGACTGGCGCTTCGCTCGCTCTGACGAACTGACGCGACACTACCGGAAACACACCGGCGCCAAACCCTTCAAGTGTGTCGCCTGCAGTCGCTGCTTCTCCCGCTCCGATCATCTTGCCCTGCACATGAAACGCCACCAGAACTAGCTGTTGGGGGCACAAGCAAACACACTCACATCGGACACCAAAATCCCTCACCAACCTTCAGAGAGTCAAGCCAAGTCAACCTGTTCTCTTTAAAGTTCAGTAAAGGAATACGAAAGCTCTTATCTTACACACACATTTTAGACTTTTCAAATCTTCTGCGTCCCCATTAGGCTTCACTTGATCGCGGACACACTCTCACAGGCAGCGCTAATGCTACGACCCGGCATCAGTTAGGGGCCGTCAACAAATTCTAAAGCGGTCAAAGTATGAGTGAAATCTTCAATAAGGCATTTTAGGAGAGAGAATTGTGAAAAGCTTTTTCATCACACAAGACAATAATGATTGGGAGAATAGAATATGACTAAATGATCATTTGTTCAGATTATTTCTAATATTTCTTCAATAGCATCTGGTCCATAGTTCAAGTCAACTGTTGAGAGACATGAGATACAGCGGACAGACGGCTCAATTTAACCCCTAAATAAAACTGGCAGAGCAGTGTGTCAGACACCAGCGGCTTCTACCAGAGACGTGAAACATGGAATTTCTCATCTCTACACTGAGTTAACTATTATATTTAAACATAAACAAATAATGACGCTGGAGACAAACTCCACTAACAAGTTTCAACAGAAAACAGTTTCAAGAGAGACTGTAGTGTCCAACACATGGAATAGAATGAACGATGAATTTATTATGATAAATATCGTTATTGCCGAAATTACAGCATTTATCGCGATAACTTTGTGAGGAAGTGATGAAATTGAGTTGCAGCTTACCTGAAGAAGAGGTAGAGATGATAAAATAACATAATGAATGCAAAATAGATGAGACTGCAAAGACTGCCTGGAAATTGAAAAAAATATTTTTGCACTTGACTGATTTATTTAAGAATAAAATGTCCAAAACAAATCAGCTTCTAGCACGAAAACAACTGCAGTATCTTTTGTCACCTATCAAACTAGTGGGATTTTGGTGTCTCTCACACACACACAACTCCATCATGAACCGCTGTACATTTGTAGATATGCAGAGAGAGAGAGAGAGAGCGATGAAATGATTGACACTTGACCACATAGTTTTTGGCTCATATCGTTGCTTGAAAACAGCCCCTGCGTCTCCATGACGACGTTAATAATCGGCCGGTCGTACCTGATCCCCCTCAGGTGCGCTATGTTTGTATCCGGACTGTATCCGTCGTCATGGCAACCCGGCCCCTTTCAACTAAATCTTGGACGATCTCTCCGCTGATGATGTAATATAGTGACGTATTTATTCTGATTAAGCAAGAGCTAAATTGAGGTGAAGAAGTCGGCGACGTTGTAATCGAACGGATGTTGCACTGAAGCGTCAGGAGAAGAAACAAGCGATTGAAGTGGACGAGCAAAGCCGCTCACTGCAGGCTGACGGCTGTACATAGTTTTCAACTGTAAATATTTGCTCCTTATTCTATAAATATTTGTGCTTTTATAACTCTTGGGTTTTGAATTGGTTGTTGTCCCGATGATTTGTTTGGTTTTGATACATAATGTGTGTGAAAATTAATAAATAAAATCCTGAAAATATTCTCTGTGGGTAAATCGTTTAACTATGTGAACGTCAATAATGTTGATAAAACTATGTAAATAGATTTACATTATTCAAATGTGAGCCGATATGTAAATACGCGACGATATCGCCAACATGTATCTGAGCAGCAACAATCACAGCGCATGTTGTAAAGTTCATACATGAATAAGGACTCACAGGCTTCCTTACAGACACACACACACACACATTCAAAACAACACAAATGTAGGCAAATACAGCACACACACACAAACATGTTTGCATACACACACACATGCATGTGGAGGCCCTAGATCGCGCAGACTCAACTCTCAAACGTTTAAGTCGACAAACTCGCACATCCAGCAGACGAGTCCCAACAGGTGCCGCGGTCCTGCATGGAGGAATGAGCCGCGAGCTGAGTCCGCGTGGAGACAGAGGAGTTGTGGGAACAGGTTGGCAGAACATTCTGACACGGAGCTGCTGCCAACATGACGACCGGCCGCCAACAATATAAACTGGTGAAATTCACACGCAACCGACGGTGAATCCTCACCAGAACATTCACTCCACTTCCTCCTCACTTCCTCCAGAAAACCAACATTGATGAGTGAACTATGAAAGGCACTCAGCGAGTGCAAACCTCCGCCAAGCAGCATTGCCCAATGGCTAAGTATCTTTCCAAAAAGTGGATCCAAAAGCCAAAAATGGTTAGAAATTAATACGTTCTCATTTTATATACAGTGGTACCTTGGTTTTTGAACGTCCCGGACTTCGAACAAATCAGAGTTTGAACAAAAATTTCGAGATTTTTTTTGCTTCTGATTTCGAACGAAAATCCAGGGTACACTCCAGGGTTTGATGTCCTGTTGTGGGCTGGAGCTGGGACAGGGATGAGGCGAGTCTGGGACAGAGCGTGACTTGGTTTATGACTTTGTCACAGCCAAACTGCACAGAAGCGCACATTCAGAGCTGGACACGCACCGGGCACCTCTTCACTTCTGGAGAGACGTCACTCACTCGGCAACCCCTCCCACATGCAGCGGCCACACACATAGAGGAACAGCGCACCTGCAGCAGACACTCTACATTCACTCCTACAAAAGACTATTTTAAGGCTTGGAACACATTATTGCTTTTTCCATTCATTGTAATGGGAAGAATCCATTCAGATTTCGAACAATTCACTTCTCGAACAGCAGTCTGGAACGGATCGAGAACCGAGGTTCCACTGTATTCCTGAAAAATTCATCCAAAAACGTTTTATAAGTTATGAACAAAGACAAGCTAATGAATTCTGCACCATTCAGACACACTCCAGAACCTCCAGCTGGAGGTTTGGGTTGGACAGGATAAAGGTTCACCTGCAGCAGGTTCTCCTGGAGCGCCACACTCAAGAGGCCCACGGGTTCAAAGCCGGTCGATCATTAACTATGTTTGACAAAAGTCGTCAATAATCCAGTTTTAATGTTTGACTAAATCTCCTGCAGATATGAGGCCGTCGATATCCTCCAGTATTCCTATTCCTGGAACAATACCAGACGTTCAAGGACAAGGCGGACTGAGGGGTGTTAGAACTAGGAAGTGGGGCAACAGTTTTACTCATTTTATATCTTACCTTCTTTCAAGACGAGCTTCGCCCCTGAGGCTCAGAACAGCTTCGCTTTACAAGACACCAAAAGTCCAGATCATATTTTGCTTGTTTCAGTTTCATCTTCACCACGGAATCTCAGTGAATTTCAACATTATTATTTTTAAGACTTATATATATTTTAAAACTTATATATATATATATATATATATATATATATATATATATATATATATTTTTTTTTTTTTTTTTTTTTTTTTTTTTTTAATCCTACCTTGTCAATGTTTTATATATTTAAACATAAATATCTGTTTTGTTTTAATGTTTTTCAATAGAAAATATGTTGGAGTAAACACAGAGGTTAAGATAAAGACTTAAGAATATTTCAGAAGATTTCTTAAGCTCTTTTTTTAAAACTAGTACAGGATTTATGTAGAAATTATCATAAAATAAAATGTATTTTCAGTTGTGTTAAACGCTTAGTGACAGTATAATTGTTAAAAACGAGCAAATTCATTGGATACAATATGAACAGAAACAAGTCCTGAAACTAGTTTGAGCCACGAGATAATGTTGATGATGTTAATGCAAGGACAAGTTCAAAAGACAACTGTATGTAAATGATGACGCTACAGACAACAAAGAAATAAGGGTTTTATCAAAAAATAAGTTAGTTTCCAGAATAAAGTTTCACATAATCGAAGTCGAAGTGTTGTTTTTCCATGTTGTAACTTCAAATAAAAAAGAAATGAAACTGTCAGGTTACAAAGTTAGCATGCACATCTTGCTAGCTTCTTTCAGTCATACTAGAAAACACTCACCGAGTAAAATACTTGTCTTTCTGTAGCACAGACAGTTTAGACGAGATTCAGTCGTGAGTTTTTTACAGAATTAAATCAAATATAGATACAACTGAACCGTCCCTTTTTTCGTTTCTTCGTCTTCTTGTTCGTCTCCGTCAGACGCTCTACGGCTCGCTACTGCCGCGCAGGTGATGGAGTGAACTGCAAACGCAAGTACGGTTATCGTTCGTGTCTGCGTTAGTGTTGTTGGCGTGAAACCTTCGACGTGATCTCATCCACAGATGTTGACTCCAGACGTGCTGCGTTTGAGGAGCGTGGTATAATCTGGATCCAGAACATCACGTCGGGGAACTGGTTTGTTGCTGACGCGACTGTTGCCTGCACAGGAGCTGCTCACCTGAGGGCTCGTCACCTGGCGTGAACTTTGTCAGGTGAGATCCAGGCAGAGACGCACGCACAATAGCGCGTGCGAGCGACACACAATACCTTTTAAATCCTCACGCTCGACATGTGCAAAGACTCCACGTGTTGAAAAAGAAAACAACTGAGCAAGTCGAAACACACGCACCTCCAACAACGCGGCTTGTAAACAAAGGCACAGTAAACCTTCAAATTCACCTCGAGCACACAGACACATTCACTCACTCCGAAAGTGCAAACACGTCCCCATAAAAACGCAACAAAATGAAGTAGTGAACTCGAACAAGCGCCCTCGTTTTGCGAGCAGCCGCTGTTGCAGTGCGCTATCTGGTGGTTAAACAAGTGTACTGCAATTAAATATCTATTCTTTCACTTTTGATTTTTCTTTAAAAAAAAAAAAACAAGTTACTACCATCATTTATCCTCTGAATTATAAAAAAGCGGACAGTTTGTAGATGATGGAGTCTGGTATTTGATGAGTCATGTTTAGACGTGTGTCCTGACCTTCAACACTTGCCCTTGGAATAAAAAACATACAGTGGAACCTCGGTTATCGACCCCAATCCGTTCCAGACGGCCGTTCGAGAAGTGATTTGTTCGAAATCTGAATCGATATTTCCCATTACAATGAATGAAAAAAGAAATAATGTGTTCCAAGCCTTAAAATAGTCTTTTGTAGGAGTGAATGTAGAGTGTCTGCTGCAGGTGCGCTGTTCCTCTATGTGTGTGGCCGCTGCATGTGGGAGGGGTTGCCGAGTGAGTGACGTCTCTCCAGAAGTGAAGAGGTGCCCGGTGCGTGTCCAGCTCTGAATGTGCGCTTCTGTGCAGTTTGGCTGTGACAAAGTCATAAACCAAGTAACTCTCTGTCCCAGACTCGCCTCATCCCTGTCCCAGCTCCAGCCCACAACAGGACATCAAACCCTGGAGTGGAGGTGTGGAGAGCGAGCACCTCCCCTGTGACACTCTACCACGGTCCAGTGTGGAGACAGGAAAGGTTTTACACCTCAATATGAAGAAAGAACAGTCAGTAAATGTAGCTAACGGGACACGTCTGTATACAGAGGCTGTGTTATACACAATAACAAAGCGCGTCGTGGGTCAGTGGATCGGTCCGCGCACGTTATGTTTTATCCGTCTTTTTTCGGGGGCGTTCGAGTTCTGGATTTTCGTTCGAAAAAATCTCAAAATTTTTGTTCAAATTCCGAGACGTTCGAAAACCGAGGTACCACTGTAGTTGGAATAAAATCCAACTATTCCGGAAATGAGTCCGACTCGCTGAGTCACACAAGTCTGAGTGAGTGCATGAGGGTGATTTCATTGCTTTACACAGACAGTAAGAAAGAGAAGAACAAGAGATTAAATTGCACCAAAAACATTTTATTCTATAAAAGAAGAAAGTTGGGGGGGGGGCAATAATCACAACTATACAGGGAGAAAGCGACTTTAGAACACCGACAGTCACAGTATCAAAAAGTCCACGTTTTCCTCGCTGATCTTTACACAGTTGTTCTGTACAAATGCAAAAAAAAAGCAACAACAGAAAACAAATTATTATTAATATCTGTATTATTGAAGCATGACTGCATTGCACTGAGTAAATATAGTACTGGCCCGGAAGTTACTGCATTCCATAGAAATTAAAAAAAAGAGAGACGTTGGCGGCGAGTTCAGGCACTGAGACGGACGAGAACTCCATCTGAAGATCAACGCAACTTTGCAGGAAAGAAGGAGAAGAGAGCAGAGAACAGACCGAGACACAGCTCGGCGAGTGTTGATCTGCAGTGACGGTGACCAGAGGGCGGCGCTCTACAGCGTTTTTTTTTTGTTTCACGCGTAATAATGACGATGAAAGAAACAGTAATAAGTGCAAGAGTCTGTTCTGGTTCTATAAATACTCAAAATTACTCCGCAAACTTTCAACAAACTGAAACTGTTTGATATTTACTATTATTATTTTGGAGGTTTCACATGATTGTTTGATTTTAAAAAGACCCTGTTGAAGCTAATTTTAATATTGTCACTACCTGATCTGGTCCCGTGGAAATTCCGAAGTTAGTGACATGGTGATATTGTAGAAGTTTGTCATTAAAATACTATACAATGCATTGGTGCAGTTCCAAAGGAGCAGGTGCGAGCTCTTCCCCCCCTTTTTTTACCCCGTTTATGCAGGACCAGATCAGGCCGCGACAAAGATCGAACTGAACTTTAGATTCAGGACGCAGATTCATACACACATACAACAAACAATGGCATAAACTTTGTAAAGCTATAGCCCTTGTAAAACCAACTAGCTGTTTAGGGATGAAATGATGCAAAAATAAAGTCAGTTTAACGTGTCTCACTTGCCTCGACACACATATATTTGATATTTTTTAAGAAAAAAGACAAAAACTAAGTATTTATAACTAAGGAATACTGTTGCGTTAAAAAGATTATTGCAATGCTAATGCTAATAGCGTGTGAGTCGATACACAATTTAGCCCTTTTTGTCGTGACATTTCTTTTGAGTTGTTTCCGGCACAATGTGTGTGAGAAAAATTCGGGAATTTTAGACCAGAATGTGCAAGAATTTGAAGGATCCCTCTGGTTCATCGCCACTCTCTGTCTCACACACACACACTCACACACACACCATGCTCACCAACGCCACGATAAGTCAAAAGCAGAACGCTACTCTCCATGCAACACAAGTGTGCACAACACAAGTGGGACCAAGAATCTTGAAGAAACTACATATTTCCAACTGAACACGCGATGAAACATCGAAACCAACGAAGGAGCAGAAAAGTTTTGTTCACATTTTTCTAGTCAGTGTTAAAAATAGAAATTCACCCGTTACGTTTACTTTTTTTCCTCTCCGTTATTTACACGTATGTACAGGAGTTCTCGTATTTATCTCTCGTCGTCTATCAACAGTTTACAAAAGAACACAAATCGCCATCAAATGCATAAACTCTTCTAGAAAGATGTGCTTTCATTTTTTTTTTTTTTTTCAGCCGAAGCAGGAGGGGACGTTAAGAGGAACGGCGTTCTGTGCTGCGAAAGAATTTGTTCGGACTTTCAAAAGTCATCAACAAAAGACTATCAAAATCTGTCTTGAATATTCTTTTTTATCTCGAAGAATTCAGGAGATTTAACCGACAGGGATCGGGGAAAAGAAAGGTGGACGGGAGGCAACTAAACAGGTTCGGAACTCATCAGTGCTCGAGGTTAAAGTTGCATAATCAAGTCCAGCTCCAGTCAGAGGCTGAGAAACAGAAGCCCACGCGAGATTCCGGGAATAACACGTCCCACTCTTGCACCTGGTTTGGACCAGAACCGCTGAAGGACTGACGCTATTTCAACACTTCTGCTATTGCACCTGTGTTCAGATGGTGTCATCTCGGAAATACTGATTCATAGTTTCGCTTTTTTTCTTCTGCGTTCTGAGTCAAAACATAACGGTGGGGAAAACATATTTTGTATTGCTATACATCATTACATCATCGATTTTTGTAATTGAAACATTACTCAGCAAAAATGGACACAGCCGATTTTTATGTTTTAATGACCATAATATTCTGTCAATAAAAGACTTTTCTCACAGATGCTAACCGTTAGCAGTAGAAGCTTAAGATGCAGATGTACTATTCTGTCTAAATATTTTCAATACGACAGCAGGACTCAGCAGAATTATTGGCTTTCAGTCATTAAAAAGGGTTTAATTTTGGGCTGTAGAAACGTTTTAAGACTTTATTTCTAGTTTGAAAGTATGAAAAAGTGACACCAAAACTTCCAAATACTTTGCTAAAAAGTTTTAATAATTTCTTAAATATCACTTTTTAGTTTTTAAAACATGATCTGATACAATTTCCTTCTTCATTCTTGTTATATTTGTGCTTCAACGTGTTCCCTCATTCGACGTCACGACACATTACCTGATGATTTAGACTCTTGTTTTTTTTTTTATCTCGGAAAAGAACACGAAGGACATAAATATTTAACATCAGACAACTAAACAAGTCCGTCAGCGGTTGCGGTGATTCTGTCATTAGGGCTCGACGGGCAGCGGCTAACGACACGCGTGTGCGAAACACTTGTCTTTGCTCAAAAACACACACTCGGCAAGAAAACATTTTTCACAGCCCCAGAAAGAAATCAAGGAAAATCCTGCATCTGACGCCGACCGTGGCGGCAAGAGGAGAGAAGAACATTGACGTAAAACACTGTTTTTACGCCGCGTGCAGGGTCATGTGACTCGAGAGGAAGGACGCATCATCACCTCAGCTGCGAAAACGTCCAAGAACTGGTTGGTCAGGCGACTTTTCCATCCTCCCGCTGTTAATATCGATGGACATGACACATGCTGCCACATGCTAGCGTGTTAGCATATAGCCTCGATTTTCACTTGGGAGAAGATGAGGAGAAACAAAGGACCAGCAGCGGCAGTTTGGATGCCGGGTCTTTCCCACTGAGAAAAACAGACTTCCATTCCGCTATTTATGACAGAATATTTTCCACACACAGTTTTTTTGTACTGTAGTATTTCAGTAACCGATGGATTGATTCCTGTTTTCCTGAACGTGGAATTCGCTGATTAGTCTTTTCCAAGTTTGAAGAAGCAGCTGAGGTGATGTGATGTATGAGCTCCTCGGTCGCGTCCGGGAGATGCTCCTTCCCAGAGTCGGGATCCGCTGTCGCCACTGGATGTCGTTCCAGATGTGCTGAGCCAAGCCTCCGTCAGAGTTTCATAGTTCACATCATGACGTGGCGGCGGCGGTGAAGCGAGAGATGGTCGGACCGCGAGAAGGAACGGTCGCATTCGGTGCAGCGGAAAGGTTTGATTCCCGTGTGCTTCCGGAAGTGTCGCGTCAGCTCGTCAGAGCGAGCGAACCGCCAGGTGCAGCCTTCCCAGGTGCAGTGGTACGGCTTCTCACCTGCAGAGGAGACCGGGAGGTTAGGGAGTGAAGGAGAAGGAGATGAGGAAGTGAGAGGCAACGGAGGTTAGGGAGGAGGAGATTAAAGGAGGAGGAGAGAGGGGAAAGAGGTGAGGAAGTGTAGGAGGATATGAGGAGGTTAGGAAGTGAGGGAGAAGGAGATGAGGGAGGAGGAGAGATGAAAAAGAAGTGAGGGAGGAAGAGATGAGCGGGGAAAGAAGCAAGGAAGTAAAGGAAGATACAAGAAGGTTAGGAAGTGAGAGAGGAGAAGACGAGGGAGGAGGAGCGAGGGGAAAGAGGTGAGGAAGTGAAGGAGGATATGAGGAGGTTAGGAAGTGAGGGAGGACATGAGGGAGGAGGAGGGATGGGAAATAAGTGAGGGAGGATGGGGTGAGGGGGGAGGAAGTAAGGAAATAAAGGAGGATATGAGGAGGTTAAGAAGTGAGGGAGAAGGAGATGGGGGAGGAGGAGAGATGAAAAAGAAGTGAGGGAGGATGGAATGAGGAAGAGATGAGAGGGGAAAGAAGCAAGGAAGTAAAGGAGGATATGAGGCGGTTAGGAAGTGAGAGAGGAGAAGACGAGGGAGGAGGAGCGAGGGGAAAGAGGTGAGGAAATAAAGGAGGATATGAGGAGGTTAGGAAGTGAGGGAGAAGGAGATGAGGGAGGAGGAGAGATGAAAAAGAAGTGAGGGAGGAAGAGGTGTGAGGGGAAGGAGGCAAGGAAGTAAAGGAGGATTTGAGGAGGTTAGGAAGTGAGTAAGGAGATGAGGAAGGATGACAGACGGGAAAGAAGTGAGGGAGGATGAGGTGAGGGAGGATGAGATGAGAGGGGAAAGAAGCAAGGAAGTAAAGAGGATATGAGGCGGTTAGGAAGTGAGAGAGGGGAAGAGGAGGGAGGAGGAGAGATGAGAAAGAAGTGGGGGAGGAAGAGATGAGAGGGGAAAGAAGCAAGGAAGTAAAGGAGGATACAAGCAGGTTAGGAAGTGAGGGGGAGGAGAGATAGGAAAGAAATGAGGGAGGATGGAGTGAGGAAGAGATGAGAGGGAAGGAAGTGAAGGAGGATATCAGGAAATTAGGAAGTGAGTAAGAAGGAGATGAAGGAGGAGGAGAGATGGGAAAGAAGTGAGGGAGGATGGAATGAGGAAGTGAGTGAGGAAGAAATGAGTGGGGAAAGAGGAGAGGAAGTAAAGGAGTATATGAGGAGGTTATGAAGTGACCAAGAAGGAGATGAGGAAAGAGGAAATGATGAGGTGAGGGATGAGGAAAGAGGACAGGAAGTGAAGGAGGAAGAGATGTGAGGGGAAAGAGGCAAGGAAATGAGGGAGATGAGGAGGTAGACAAGTGAGAGAAAAGGAGGTACGAGAGGAGTAATGGAGTGGAAGGAGCCAGAGACATGAGGTGTGAAATGCTAAGTCAATTAAGCAGGAAATGAGGTTAGGAAGTGAGGGAGAAGGAGATGAGGAGGTGTGGCAGGAGGGGGTGGTGAGGGCAGGAAGTGAGGGAGAAGGAGATGAGGAGGTGAGGGAGGAGATAAGGGGGCTCACCTGTGTGTATCCTCCGGTGGGCTTTGAGGTGGGAGCTCTTGGTGTACACTTTTTTACAGCCTTCATAGTCGCACATGTGGATCCTTCTCCTCTTGACGTCAGGAGAGTCGGGGTCGACGGCCTCCAGGTCCATCACTGACCTGACACACACAAGTTGAACAACATGAACCAACTTCCTTGTCCGTCGCTTTTGCTTATCAGTGAAGGTCGGAGATGAATCCACTAGAGGGCGCCAGTGCACTGACGTCACCACCTCCCCGCTGCAGCAGCCCCTCGCAGCCCAGCAAAACTGTGCTGAGCTCATAAAAACCAACACACTGAGGAAGGAATACAAACACACACCTGGTTTGGAACAAAAAGTGTCTTTGGAAAAACTTGAAAACCGACACGCACACTTTAGTGCGCTCACAAAAACACACACATTCGTTTGTAAAGAATAAAGACACACATGTCACGGTTTATGACGCGAAGAGAGAGGAATATTAAAGTAAAGGTCACAGCACACACACACACACACAGACCAACTGTCATGTCCACACCCGGGATTCTGTTAAAGTTCAGCAGCCGCACCCACTGGGTGTGGTCACACCTCCTGATTTATTAACACACACACACACACACACACACACACACACACACCCTGCAGTCAATATCTCCTCGCGCATGAGTGTGTTTATGCATGCGGACACTGGTTGCCGCGGGAGACGGCGGGCGTCTCCACGCAGCAGCTTGCATTAGGTTTATGTAAGAGTCCAGTCATGACAGCGCTGCAGTGATGTCATCAGTCAGCAGGCTGCAGGCCAGGGTGGACTCACACTCACACACCCATCGAACAAAGGAGCAAAAACACAAGCCACAATCTCTGTCGTGTTGTTGTTGTGGTGGTGGTTCCCTCACTCACTCATTCAATTGCACTCGCTCATATTCCTATTTGTGGCTGATGTTCCCGACAACATCCACTATGACTTCGTGACCGACGTTGGAGTCGGACGTATCTCTGTGCTCACCCTGCGTCGAGACTCTGGGCGCTGAGCGAGGCCGACCCGGACTCGGTGCCGCTCTCCGCGTCGCTCTCGCTCTGGTACTCCACAGGAGACGTGGAACCGGGTTTGATCCGAACTGCCAGGAGAGAAGGGAACAACAAGGTGAGGTTACAGTCGGGGATGAGGAGGCGAAGATGACGGGGTGAGGACGAGCGAGATGATAGTGGCGGGGGAGTCGAGGGAGGGGGGGAACAGCAGGAGGTTAATAACTTCTCCACCACGACGCCTGTAGGACTTGAAGTGTGTGTGTGTTATTAGGCGTGGTCGCTGCTGCAGAGCTGCTGCAACAATGCAAATGATTCAAACTTGACAAAATCGTGACCTTTTCATGGTGGACGCCAACTGTTAGCATCCCGACTGTCTCATTTTATCATCATTATCTTTAGAAAATGCCATCAAAACTTCACTTCCATTGGATAGAATTACTTAATAAAGACACAAGAAAAGAAAAAAATGAATCTATGTTAACGTATCTAAGGTGTGTCTCTGTGAATGGGTGTGTGTGTGTGGGGGGGGGGTTATTTAGGGGGTCTCACACACCCCAAAAAGTGGTCTCTGGAGACAATTGAAGCCCCTCACCCCCCTCACCTTTACTATTTTCCCTCATTCAAAGGCAATGCCACCACTTCCGTCCTCCTCACCCTTTCATCCTTAACCCTCGACAACCCCCTCCCCCACTTCCTGTCTTAAACTACCACCCTTAAAACAAACACTCAGGAAGTGATGAAAGACCGGAAGAGTCAAGCCTGTCACTCGTCCGCCTCAGTTTCATTCACTCACCGGTTCCTTCCGAACGGCCGTCGCTGCCGATAAGCGGCACTGTGATGGCGGCTGTGGCGACGCCGTCCGTGGACATGGTGGTGTAGACGACGGGTAGCGACTGGACCACCACCGGGATGGTCTGCAGCTGGCCCACCTTGCTGGGCATGCTGACGGACGGGATGGTGTGGATGACGTGGAGGATCTGCTGGCCGCCGGCGCCCTGCGTGGCCAAGATGGAGCCCGGCGAAAGCACCTGAGCAGGACGAAAAAGACGGACTTTAAAGACGGACTGAATTATGAGCAGCGAAGAACCAGGTCGGTTCTTACCATGGATCCGATGGACTGTACCGTGGATGGGACTGGGGTGGCCGACAGCCCCGGCTGGGCCACCACAGTGCCAGGTGGCGGGTTCACAGTGGTGTTGGTTGTTGTTGTGGACGGCTGCGTGGACGACCGCGGTTTGTTCAGTGACAAATCGACTGGTTCCGTCTGGTCCAGGGCCGGCTCGGGTGCCAGGGACTCAGTCTTGCAGATCAGCAACTCTTTCTTCACCTCGATGTCCGCCGATTGTGAAGGGCCACAGCCCACTTCCGCCTGCAGACAGAGGAGACATACCGGAGACATTTAGGACCATTTGGGTCTGGAGTGACCGACAAGGGGTTCAGAACTTTTTCATTCCCTGCTTCACAACACTTGTCATCACGAATCTGGGATCGTCTGCTCAGGTCTAAGAGATGCTCTCGTGTAACTCGGGCGAAGGCAAGGCCACGCCCACCTTTTCTCTCGTCCTTCTCAGAGGAATGAACAGTCACCCGGCGCTCAGCTGCCGCAGAGCCCTGCGAACAATGGCTGCTGTGTGGGACACTGTGGGGGTGGCTGAGGGGGGAGAGAGTGAGAAGATGGGTATAGAAAGAGGCTGGTACTGAGAGTGAAAGGGAGGGGGGGAGGAGCAGTGAGGAAGCTGGACGGGGTCCAGGTCAGTTGAGCGTATAGCGCCTCTCGGGTGAGGCGGCGAAAGTGAGGAGGGGTGAGGCAGGGTGGGGTGGGTGAGGAGGAGAGGGCGAGGACGTGTGGGATTCGCTACGCCCTTTTAACGGGTCACAGGGTTTAGCCGGAGGCCGAGTTCTCCACTGAGAGGGAAGAAGAGGGGAGTAGAGGAATGAAGAGAAAAGTGGAGGAATGAAGGGGAAAGAGGGAGGGAGGAGAGAAGGAAGCAACATGGAGGAACCGGATGATGAAGACCAAAGGAAGAGGAGCAAGGAAAGAAGAGTAGGGGATGGAATGGAGTGATGGGCAAAAAGGGAAGCAAGAAACGTGGATGGCTTGAAAAGGAAGAGAAGGAGGAAAAGAGGAGGAAGGAAATGGACAGAGAGAAAGTAAAGAGAATAAAGAAATGCAAAGGAAGCAAAAGAGGAAAGGAAGGGAAATGAAAGTAGAACAGAGGAGAGGGAGGGGAAAAAAGAGGAGGAATACACAAGGGAGAAAAGAAATAGAGAAGTCAGTGGGAACTGGAAAGTGGAGTGACTGGAAATAAGGAGGGAGCGAGAGTGAGAACTGACAGAGGAGGAGAAGGAAGTGAAGGAATGAAGATGATTGAAAAAGAGGGTTGAGGAAGGGGGAAGTGGAGAGCTGTAAAGGCGCGGGAATGGGAAGGAAAAATGAGAGATGAATAGGAGGGAAGGAGTGAGGAGATCTATGAAAGGTAAAGAAGGTAAAGTTGAGAAAAACAAGAAGCACTGGAGGAAGAGAAGAAGGGCTTTGATGAAATGACAGACAGCTGGAGAGGGACGTGAAGCACTGCTGGAAAGAAAGAAGAGGAGAGGCAGGAGGACAGAGGAGGAGAAGTAGGTTAGAGCTTGAGAAAAGAAGAGCGCGATGGAGGAGAAAAGAGGAAGAGGAGGACAACAAAGGCAGATTAGGGAGGAAGAGGAAGCTGTAACGTGATTATCAGTTCACGGCCCGATCAAGTGGGAGAGGGTGAGGAAGTGGGTGAGGCAGAGGAGGAGAGAGAGGCGGGAAAGGCTGGCGTTGCCATGGAAACTGGAACTATCAGCTGACTCCATGTTTCCCTCCACACCCACCGTCACCCCTCCCTGGCTTCTCCTCGCCATCTTTCCATCGCCTCCTCCCCCTCCTCACACCACGCCCGGCTCACCTTTCTCCCCCCCCTCCCTGACTCCGCTCCGTTCCCCTCTCTTGAGTTGCCGTGAGAGTTGGGGCCTGGCGGTTTATATCAAGTGAAGTCAAGGCTACAGTCCAACTCAACAGCAACCTTGTGATCCAGCCTCTTCCTGGTTTGTCACCTCACAAAGTGAGCTGTCGCACCTGTCACTCTCAGATCATCCTCCTATTCAATTTTTATCAGTATATTCATGCCGCTTTATCCAAATTATCATGAAATAAATCAAGTACATTAAGATGGACGAGGAAAATAAATAAATAATAAATCAATTTATAATATAAATATATTTGTATTTCACTACGATACATTATATTTTATATTACAAATTAATTAATACATTTAATAATTTTCTAAATACAACATTATATAATTCATTTACAACACTTACATTTATGAATGTTAGATTTTAATTACGTTACATTTATTTCTGGAACCATCACTTTTTTTAACTTCTTCTGAGCTTACATTTATTTATACACTCATCATAGTATCATAATCATAATAATGCACATTTTGTGGCATATTTCCTCAAAATAATTTCCCATTTTAATAATATGAACCCACATTTTTAAACAATATTGTTTGCATTATTTAAATCTATATTTCATGTGATTATTACCTGGCTGATCTGTTTTTTTAATATACATTGTAAAAAAAATCATATTATCAAATCGTTTCTTCCTTCCCCTCTCTGCTCTGTCTCCACAATACTCCCAGAAATCCACTCAGAATCGGGTCAGAACTGGGAGCACTACGACCACCCGAGCCAGCGCCGGTGCCTCACTAACATGCACTCGGTCTGTGCAGAGTACTGTTACAAGGCGAAGCATCTGCAGAGCGCCGCGTGTTGCTATGGTTTTCCTCCGCTTCACGGTTCAACCGCCTCGCCATAAAATGGGTCACCCAGTCTTCACCTCGCAATTAATTCATGTGATCTCCGCGATGAACCGAGACAGCTGTGGGAACAGGAAGCTGAAAACCAAGGCTTTCAAACGGTGACGTAACAATTCTGATAGAAGTGCTGGAGACTTTTCGCCTGACAGAAACGTGCAGATGTTCTGTCGACAGCAGCATCACCCAAGATGATCCCAAATTCAGACGATCATTTGTCTGGTGTAGATTCAGGCTTCACAGATTCAGACCTTCTAATACTGAGATAACAACTTGCTCAAAGGTCTTAAGCTCACAGCACTTGGGCCAGTCGAGACCTGGCAATGTTTCGCAGCGCTCCTCCGTCTCCATTCTTCTTGTACTCAATCTAGAATACCTACACAAGCCAGTATAACATTATGACCACCCGCCTTCTGTTGTCAGAAAATGTTCATCACACTCTCTAACTGCACTAGGAAGCTCTTAGGGAAAGCATCTGCGGAAAATGAAAGTGAACCTTCAATGTTCAGCAGTGCATATTGTTTCGGTCAAGTGTTTTGAACATTAATTGCCAGTAATAACCAGGGATTGTTATCGTAACTGACTGGATTGGATGTCAGATTTTATTTCCCAAGAACCAGTTTGATCCGATCTGTCTATTTACAATTGGCAATGGTGAAGCGATCAATAAAAGGAGCTAAAGAAAGTTGATATTTTCTTGACTGTTTTAAGCTTTTGTGTGAATAAATAAGATCCTGTTGGAGTCGACAAGAGTTTGTTCTATGATCAGTTAGTCTATAGCAGGAAGTGGTATAAGACAGAAAAGAGGGAGCGCCGACAGAACAGCTGGTGGAGATATGAACCACGAAGCGCTCGGCCCCACCCAACACACACACACACACACACACACACACACACACACACACACACACACACACACACACACACACAGTGCCGCACAACTTTCCACCTGTTATCAGACTCCACAGATTCCTTCCAACCTCAAACATTAATATTCAGCAGGAGTTAGGGCGGGAACCAGAGACACAAACAGGAAGTTGATTTAGAGACACACCCACAACAAAACATTCTCAGGAAAAATCTGTTAAATAAACAGATTAAAAAACTCCCCACCAGCAGGGGTCAATAAAGAGGCCAGAGCGTCAAAACCAGATAGCCACGCAATATATCACACAAGTAACTGAGCTTGTAATATTCCTGCTGTTCAAAAATGATGCATGTGAGATGGCAGGAATTAAAGAGAAGGGGAGGAAAAATAAATGTAGAGGAAAGTAAAGAAGAGGAAACAGAGTGGTTGGAACAAGCAGACAGACAGGATTGGGATAAGAAATATGAAAATGTAAGACGAGGGAAGAAATGTCAAGGATAAAAGAGAAAGGAGGAAGATGGGAAATGAAAGGAAAGAAGAAAAATAGAAGGAACAAAGTGGGTAATAGAATGGTAGAAGGAATGGATACAGACAGAAGCTGGCAGAAACAAAGGAGAGGGGAAGGAAAGGAAGGACGTTTTATTGAGAGATGTAACAGAAAGTAAGTGGGAAAAAGAATGTAAATGGGGAAAAGAAATGAAACACAGGCGGTGATGGCTGGAAGGAAACAAGTTGAAGAGAAGAGAGGTGGCAAGAAGAAATGGAGAGGAGGAAAGAAAGAATAAAAGAAGTCAGTGAATAACTGGAGAAAATAAAATGGAGCGCTCCAAAGACGCAGAAGTACACAGGCATATCTGGATGAGACACACTGTTCTTCTCCTTCCTACGGCTGCATCTGCGGGATACTGACCACTGCGGCGTGTCACACACGCTGTGAGAGCATGAAGTCACAACGTGTCGACAAATCCCTTCAAAACGGCCGTCATGAGAGAAACCACATGATCTCGCTCCAAACCAGCGGTCCAGTTATAGCCGGCGTGTGTGTGTGTGAGAGTGTGTGTTTGTTGATTTCATGCATGACTGCTGCTGTTTGCTGGAGGACAACTGCCTTGTTTATGAGCATGCATCAGTGACAGACACACAAATGCACATGAACATGCAGGCGCACACACACAGATAAAGACACACTTTTATTGTGTGCTACCCTGCATATGCGAGAGAGTGAGAGATTACAGAGCTGCTCACTGTGTGTCTCTGGCAGGTATTCAGTGTGTGTGTGTGTGCGCGCGAGCCTGTGTGTGAGTCTGCCTTTGGCTGAAGTGGTGAGTACAGAGAGGGTCTGGTTTGGAAAGGTGGAGGAGGAAGGGAGGGGAGGGGGAGGGGTCAGGCAGCACAGTCTTTTTGGCAACTCCCACTAGAGCTGCGGTTGCCATGACGACAGCGAGCGGAAGCAGAGCCTCCCTCAACATATCCTATTAGGGTAGGAGTGAGCGTGTGACGGTGCGTGTACGTGTGACCTTTAACCCCGGTGTATAACTCCAGTTTACCAAAGTCAGCTGAGACTCTAATCAGCAGCTGTCCCAGCAACTCTTGAGCAAGGCAGTCCACCGCTATACGGTCAAAAGAACATCGCTCACCTCCACTCAGACATTTTATGATTCTTCATCTTCAAACTGTGTTTAACTTGGGTTACGTCAGTCAGAATTGAACCTAAATTTGCTATTAATGCTGGTTGCTGTCAACGCTACTATCACTAGTTGCGTTTTGATTCATTTATCTGACGGATTCACTCAATATTGAGCCACTGGGACTCACTCAGATGTGTTGGACTCTTGTCTATCAACTCACACTGGTGAGTGGAGCTCTTGGTTGCCCAACTGTGACTCACTTTGACTCCTAGTTAACAGTCGGAAAGGCTCTAAGGGGGATACAATGAGATGTGTTGGACTCTTCAATTCCTCCTGCCAAGGACTCATGATTCACCATACTTGCTTGTGGGACTCAGAAGTGTCAATGAGTCACATGCAGATGAGTCACAGGTGAGGTCATGGGTGCAGCTAAACAAGCAAAAACCCTCCTGATTCATCCAGAGACTCGGAGTAGATCCTGGAAGTTCAGTGTTGAACAAGATGATCCAGTTTACCGAATGAAAGCATAAAAGGAAGCAACAAACATACTGAGAGCACAAATGAGTCGTCCCCACCCAGAAGATGAGAAACACAATTCCTCGGAATCAGAGTCTGGGGTTGGAAGAATGAGGAAGAAGATAAGGGGAAACCGTCAAGGTAGAGTTTCTGAATAACTGATAGATTGATAAGGATCTTTGAAGTACACAAAGGTTCAGGCAGAAGCAGCTGAGTGAAGATAAGATGATCCTGAAGTTGAGGACAGTCCCAGCAGGTCGCGGCAGAGGTGTGGTTACGCACACACACACACCCTTATCTGGCCTTACGCAATCCTGCTCCACCCAGCCCCCGCCCTCGCTGACCACAAACACACAGCTGAGCACAGCCCCCTCCCCCAAAACACCCTCATGGGCTCATGTGAACACGATTCCAAACGTTCCAGCTACATCGTCATACAGCAACACGCACAATGTTCAGGTGGAAACCCCACCAGGACCAGAACCTTCTGAGTCCAACATATAGTCCTGGTCGTTGTAGCAGCATTTGTGGAGTCGTACTGTATGTGCTACGATCTTGTGCTTCTTCTAGATGATTTGTGTTGTGTAGTGTTTGTGTAATTGTTGTGCAGATGTACTGATAATTATGTCAGAGCATTGAGTTGTGTTGCGGTAGTTGTTCAATGTTACTGCAGTACTGTAGCACTTACTTTATTGTACATTATTGCAGTGTTTGCTACGTTCTAGTTCATCTTGTAGTAGTCCCAGCAGTTCTGAAATAGTAGTCAAAGCTGTATTGAACCATTCAAAGCTGAAGATGATGTGTAGTAGTATTTAATGTTGTCGATGTTGTATCGATGTCATGATCTGGTGCCAGTCTGATGAAGAGACAGCTAAAGAATGTAAGCAAACCTTAACAAGTCTGTGATTCTGAAAATACCACTTTGTTGTTAAGGTAGTTTAAAGGTTCCCCCGCAGTGGTAGCCGCTGTAGAGTTTGCAGTTTTGGTACTTGCGGAAGCAGCGATGTTGTCATTCTAACTGTTTGTCGCATTGGTTTAAATTGAAGAAATTATTTATTTACGGAATGTACTTGTAGTAGCAGTAGCTAATACTGAAGATGATGTTACACAAGTACTTTCAGTCATTGTAGAAATCACAGCATTATAAGGTGTAGCTTTGTGTCTGCAGTAAAAGTATTTCAAATATCGAATAGGGAATTGTGGATACAGTGGAACTAGTAAGTTAGAGTTGTACTTGTAGTAGCTAAAGCAGCGGGAAGAGTTGCTGGATGAATGAATATTTTTATGACATTTAAACGTCCTCAACAAAGCACAAATCTTTGTTCATTCAGATGTGAAAGCAGTTATTCAGGCCGGGCCGTCGCCCCCTGCTGGCCTGCTCATTTGCATACATGATTAAATCATGTCCTGAAAACTTGATGATCTAAAGTTACGTGCGCGACGCTCGGGTTACTGCTCGTGTCACCTGACTCAGGACCCATGGTTCGGCTCCACTCCGGGTTGTTGGTTAATATTTAAGTAGTACTGGCAGCTACCTGTGCTAAGCCCCGCCCCCCCACTCCCACGGCCCAATGAGCCGCCCTCTCACCGTGCACTCCATCTCCTCTGGTTCTGGTTTGATCTGGACAGACGGCATGTTGGTCACCTCCTCCTCTTCCTCTCTTCCTTCCTCCGTCCTGGCTTCCTCCTCCTCTTCCTCGGGAGGCCTGGGCTCCTCGTCCGTCTCCTTCACCTCTTCCTCCTCCTCTTCCTCGGCCGCTGCAGGAGGCGGCGGCGGCTGGTTAGCGGCGCGCTGCTTGGCCAGGCCCCTCTGCTTCTTCTTCTTCTGCTTTGGAGTGGACTGTGGAAGAGAGGAAGAGCGCTGATGAATAAAAGAGGTGAGGACGAGGAGTGGGGGGTGTGGTAGAGGGCTGGGGTGGGGGGTGGAACGGCAGGGGGAGGAGAAAACTTCCAGGCCTGGGTGGAGGAAGGGGGGAGGAGAGGGAGCAGCAGAGATAGAAAAGCAGGTAAGAGGGGATGAGAAAATGAGAGTTTGGAAAAGAAAAATAAAGAATTACCTCCTGGCAAAAAAATACAAATAAATCCCTCCCTCAAATGGGGGAGGAGAGGGTGAGGGCAGGGGTGGCAGCACAGACACAACCTGAGAGGAGAAGGAAGCAGGAGAGCGGCAAAAACAAAAGGCCTAATCCTGACGCTGCCGGTGAGGGAATGAGGACGAGAGAGAGGAGGCAGGGAGGAGTAGCCCAGTGACCCCTCCCTCCTTTTCAGCTGCACGGCCGGACACACCCTTTTCTAGAAACACTCTCCCACAGCTAGAACATTTCTGCTCCTCTCTAGACGATTCTCTGCCAACGACAGGCACAACTTCACCCCGGGAAACACCAGCACTTCGCCTCAAACGGCGGGTTGAAATACTCTGATCGCAAATCGGATCCGACCGAAAGGTTCACAAGCCTCGATCGGATCAGAGCCGTCAGTCATCACAGCAACAATAAGTTGGAGTGAGGAGCCGTGAAAGTCTGGTGTGAAAGGAGAAGCGGAGATCAGCTGGCATGTTTGAGCAGAAGTTGTTTATGACTTCTGTTTTTTTTTGTTTTTCAAGTTTGCTGAACTCGACTGACTCAATGTGAAAGTTTACGCAGAGGTCACATAACACAGGTTCACAAGCCAGAACCCACTTTAAAGTTGAATCCCAAAGTCAAAGATGTCATTTAAACCTTAAACTCAGGCTCAAGTAAACCTTAAATTTGAGTAAATTCCTCCATCATTTTAAACCTGAATTCTGAAGGTAACTCAACCAGGAACCAATCTAGAGCGGAAGCTCACATACAACTGAACTCAGCAGATCAAAAGTGGAATAAAGACGGCTGTTGAAGCAGTAATTTCAGAAACGCTCTTCTTCAGAGAACTTCCTGTTTTCATTTCTGCAAGTGGCAGTGAGAGGAGGATCTGTAACAAATACCGGACGTCGGAGGGCGTGGTGCCTCGTCCGATGCTCATCAGTAAACACTAGCACGCGGAGGCGCTAACCTGCCGACGCGTTTATGGCGAGGATCTTCAGCAGGATTCTGATGAACAGATTTAAATGATAAGACAAGTCCATCTAACTAAACCTGAGGCCATTAAAATCTACCTAAAATGTATTTATGGAAAAATGAACCAAAAAATGAGAAAATATATGGATTTAAAGATATAGATCGCAATACAGATTTAGTAATAGAAGGAAGCAACTTGAAACACTTCATAATTTAAATTTTCCTCCTTATTATAATAATTTAATGTCAACTCCAAAAGTCAAAATAAACTAAACCAGCCCAAACGGAATGAATAACAGCACAAAATTTAAAATAACTTGATGAGACTGAGGTTATAACCGGGTCAGAACTTGGGAACGGTCGTCTGGGTCAAGTTCTAAATAGAATTGAAGGAAACAAATCCAAGCAAAATTTAAGAAATGATATAACATTTAATCCAGATTAAGGACGGTTCATCTGGGAATGTTCACGGCTGACGATAATTCTGGACTTTTAAGCATTTTAAAATTCGGTAGGTAAACCCTGGATCAGGATTAGGGTTTACTGAGAATACATTGACTGAGATTAAACATGAGCATGATCTTTACAGCATGGGAGTGTAGACCGCATTTAAATTTGAGACAGTGGCACGTTTTAATTTATTAAATATTAAGTTCCGATGAGGTGTACCTGAAGCTCCCTCCTAATCTGGACCTGGACTAGAGGTCAAATTGAGGTCATGACATTCAGCTTCACAGAGCATAGGAAATAGGACGTGACTTTTGTGGATTCCATTCTGAGGTGTGGCCACCCACCATCAGCTGGCGTGGCCACCTAAAGCGTCTCCTCCCACTCACACATGCACTCTCACACACACACAGGGGACAAACAACGTCTCCCGACCATTGTGAGGGAACAGAGCCCCCTCTGTGTTCCAAAACAAAGGTGAAGGCAGCTTGATGCCACACCTTCCACCCCCACAGACGCAACCTCATGGAGGCATGGACGCAAGAATTAACCCGACAACCCCAGCAACTGCACATAAATGACTGACGAATATGGGCTAAAGTTGACAAAAATGAAATAAAGCATCACATCAACCATGAAAAATACATCTGTATAAATAATTAAATACAGAAGAACGTTGAAAATGATGATAATGCCTTTAAAAGCCTTTAAATATTGCAAATATACCAATTCTAGTCGAGTAGTGTGGCTAATACTAAGTTCCTATATAAGAAATCACGAGTCATTCTCTGTTTCTAACCTGAGACTCTGAGGTGGAGCACCAACATGACACAGCAGTTCAGGTAGAAACAGCTCAAACAATATCAAAATAAACTGCTGACAGCAGCGAGGAGGGATTTATGTGAAGGTAGCAAAGTCAGAAATACAATATTTGGTTTGAGGTGTCACATCCAGAGGAAGGAAATCCACCAAACACAGAAGCAGAACGGTTCTTGGGAATCCTGTATCCCAGGAAGTGAGGTAATGCATACAGGAAGTGGCTAGCATACACTGCTAACAACACAGGCTAAACCTGAGGGAATAAAGTATTTAATTCAGAACATATATACGGCATTGTTGAGTATAAAAGAGTAAACAAAGCTGAGAATTTTCTTGAAAGTGGACAGGATTCTTCACAGATTTGTTGCGCTACTATGTGTTAGCCTTGCTAACTGTGCTGGGTCATCTGCATTTCATTGACTTAAATCAATATAATTTACATCTTAAATGGGTTAGTTGTTCATGCTAAATGTATTTGGATTGAATTCCTTATCACAACAATCACCCGTCGCAGGTTTTCTTTCTTCTCCATCTATGAAAGGCTAGTTGCCTGACTCCAGACCAGTTGTCACGTGAACGTAGAAAGTGCTGACACTCCCGAATAATTTTACTGCTATTCTCCACTGAGTCAAAGAGGGTAAATAGTGGGGGCACACGACACAACCAAAACGCACAAAAATGTCAATGTTAAGTGAACCAAATGAAAATAAAAGGCTATTTTCAGTATTGGTTACATAGTTTTATAGATCTCACTTGAATTTCCTTGTTTGAAGATCAAATCTAAGTGACTAAATGGTGTCAATAAAGTTAAATAAAGATCCGCCCTAAAAATACTTCTTTAACTGCTGCGATGAATTAAACATTTGGGACATTCATGAAACAATCACAATCGTCCGCAGGGTCATTCAAATGCAGACCTCCTCGCGGCAGCTCAGGTGCAGCACTGACTTCCTCACAACAATGGGGAAAAATACCTTTTGTCATTCAAGGGGTTCCCCAATTAAGCAGCAGATCTTGATGAACTTCATGCAAAATTCTCTGAGCTGCACAACAATATGAGACGGAAAAAAAGGCATTCAAGTGTCGTCTGCTGCAGTTATTTCACAGAACATCACCCACATATAAACCTGAGCGCGTCAGCGGGGTGGAGTTTGAGCCTTGCGAGGAGTCATGTGACCTCAGGGAGAGCAGGGCCATGAAACAACAGGAGGCGAACTCTTCAGAAAGCCGCCGGGTCAGGAGAACGAGTGACAGACTCTTTATGAATCCAAGTTGATCCACATCTGCAGGCTGACGGGGCACTGGGGTTGGGGGGGCGGAGAGGGGCTGCGTGGCACTAACAAGTTGTGATAGTCAGGGCCTGCATGCATGTCTATGTGCATTAACACGAAGAGTGACGTGTGTGTGTGTGTGTGTGTTGGTTCCCTGGAGGAGGAGGTTCATGTGCTGAGTTCCAGGAATACAAAAAGGGTGGGGTGGGTGTGACCCTGACAGGCTCTGATCCCTCCACAGGAAGTCAGGGTGGGGGTGGCGAGGGACGACTGGGAGACATCCACAGAGTCTGAGTCTCACAGTTCTGCATTCCTGAGAGGGTCCAATAAAGCCTCCAGACTCATTAGCAGAGCTCTTACGACTGGCGACACTGACACAGAGCACGACGCCATGCTAGCTAGTGCCACGCCCAAACAGCAGGGGGAGCTGAAGCTAGAAACATGAAACAGCAAAGACGAATTCAGCTCTTTCTGATCACTTCCAGAGGGACAGTAATGAGACTCAATATGTCTTTCCAAAGAACAAACCAGAGACGTGAGTTCAGATCTATATTAGTGGGTCGAGCGTCACATTTAGGGCGGTTTCACACTGCAGGTTCTGTCTCGGGTGGCCTGAGTTCGATTCGCCCCCTGCTGTGCAGCCTCGCACCTCTGCACCTCAGGCGATGTCCTTTTTTTCTCCTCAGCTGGTGGCGCTCAGAGCAAAATACCTGGTTTGTGACTCACGACGAATCAGGTCTCAAGGAAGTCGGCATCAGCCGTGCGACAATCCATTTACCGCCATCGGCTTGACCACCTTATTTCTCTGTCACTTCGTAACACGACGAGTCATCGTCACCTCGGACATTAACTTTTACTGGGAAATAGTGGAAACAAACTGCGTAATACGGAGCGTCTTGTTTGAGCCACACTGCTCTCACGACAACACGTTGAACAAACATTACAGTTGATCTAGAAGATTTGAATCATTTAAGCACAGATCCAGATATCAGAACGGATAAATGAATGTTGATCTTCAGTCACTTGGGAAAAATCAGTGTCTTCCCTCTTCGCTGTCCTCATGCAGAAAACTGTGAGATCGCAGCAGTGAAAACAGTTAATAAAGGCGAAAACACATGAGTTATCAAACATCCGCACACATTGTGCCGTAGTCCCGGACCACTGCACTGCGCTCCTGTTCCCCAGCACCATTTTCCTGCAGCTGAGGCTGCGCACCTCACTGTTCAGAGAGTTTGAGAAGTTGTTTTTGAAGGATGTTGTCCACCCAGACAGTGATCAGACCCTTTGTTGCCTGGCATCTATCATGTTTGTGTGGGGTCGCGCTGTATATGTAGTTTCTGGCATCTAGCGCAGAGTCGCCTGAGGTGAGAAGCTCACCACCTGCGGAGAGGTTCCTGAGACAAAGTGCAGCTCTCTCGCCAGGATCAAGTCTGTGGTCAAAACCCAACTTGCTTGTGTTCACATCTCAGACTTCTCAAACGCGCTTTGTCTTGAGACAGGGTACAATGTAAAACCGCCCTTAAGCATCCCTTAAGGCATTTGAATCTTAAGATGGGTCAGCATTTGGGAACCATTGATATCCACTGATAACCGCTGTTTATGGCTAACATGCTAACTCACTTTTGAACGTTTACAACTGCATCAGATTTGAGTTCCGTTTCACCAGCTCATTCATCCTGTACAGAGGCTGTGTCCATTGTTTGGACCTCAGAGTGGCCACTTTCGGGAGTCTATTTATAACCAGCAAGTCGGCTGAGCGTGATGTGAAGGCTCATCCTCATCTGATCCCACTCACACCCGCTCTGAAGAACCAGCCGGCTGATGGGAGAGCTCGGGACTTTCACCACCACATGGAAACAAACGCCTTCTCACACCTGGCTGTTCGTCCTGCTGAAACAAGGGAGCATCAGGGATTATCAGCTTTGATTACAAGGCGACACTTTAATTTCTAATTTAGGTATTAAAGCTGCCGATGCCGGAGACTTCATTTTTCATCTTCTGAAGACCAAATATCTGCTTCTAAAGAAAGAGAAGCGATTCTGAGGCGACGATCTGAAGTTTCAAAAATGCATTCCGTTGCCTCCTCATGACAGTGAGAACCTTGTTGCTGGGTTCCAAAAACATCCACTCATTTTCCCGGGTCTGCCCCGGGCCTCCTCACAGCAGAACACCTCACTGGTCCAGGATACATCCTCTAAAGAAGCAAGAGAAACTGTCATCTCTTAAAAGAGCAGAGGTTCTACAGTGAGTATCTCATGGATGAGTGAGTTTCTAACAATAGCCCAGACCCTGCAGATAAAACTTCCTCTTCCAATTGCAAAACCTGTGACCACCAGAGTGAGGAGAAACCCACCAGTCAATGGAGAGCCTTGTCTTATAGCTCAGCTCTTTCCTCACCATAATGCATGGCTGAAGACCCTTCAGCTTCCCCAGACTCGCGAACAAGACCCTGAGATAGTATTAAATCATTTAGCTTTATCTATATCAAACATTAAAATCAACACCATTTCTCCTGGATCAGATTTGAGGGGGAGAGAGGAGAGATTTGGTCCAGTGAGAGCGAGACGTCACACAACCACGTCTCTCATCTCACAGCCAAGAGCGGAGACACGCTGGAGTTGACAGCTGTGATTCAGATCGGCGCATCAGACGTGGAGTCTTCAGTTGCTTATTTTTTTACAGTGCGAGCTGAAGAGGGTGGGACACCAAAGACTATCTGGGTCAACTCGCTCTTCGCTGTCACTGCTTCTGCTCTCCAAACCCCCTGGCCCTGCGCGCATGTGTGCGTGCGTGCGCTGGTTTTGGGTGGGGGGTTGGGGACCGCCCCAGTCGACTGACTGTCTTACCCCCTCGCTGGACACTCTCTGGTGTAGACCTGTGTGGTTTTGACCGATCCGTAATAAAGGAGCTGCTTTGTAGTGCAGTCTTAAACACACACATGCCTCTTATCTGAGTCCCACTTATAAAACCATCCCCACTTGATCACCAGAGCGACAGACACGACACCAGGTCAGCAGCAGCTCACAGGTTTGGCGTCAGAGATGGGATTGTAGCTCACAATTCAATTCAATTCGAAATTGATTTTATTGTTTATTCAATTTTTTTGGCACACCGCCACCTGAAACAGTCTTCTTTTAGCACATAAGCTGGACTCAATGTTGTAAACGTGTCGTACATAAAGATCCGTGCTAGCAAATGTTGCGGACGAATGTTGCGACGAGTTGCGTGAACGAATCAACGAAGTCAATAAACAATCATAGTCACTATTTGTGTAATTGTTGCAGTGGTCTAGCTGCTAGTTGTAACAGGGTTTGTGAGGTCATCCAGCTGCGCTCAGGAGGCACAGTGCATTCTGGGTCGGAGCGCTGCGTCCTGACGCTCCCAAGATAAGACCAGCTGTGATCTTCAGCAGTCAGACCAGTCATCTTTCGACTTCCCAAAATGAGGTGGCCGCTCTCTTTCCTCGCGCACGCACAAACACACACTCGGTTATCTTATCACACAAACTTGGAGCGAAGTGCACGGAGCAGCCCAAAACACCAGCTGCCTGTCAGACCCCGAACTCAAACCAGCAGTGGACAAACAAAAGTGTTTACTGGCCACCAGGTTAAAGGTCGAAGCTGTTGCGCAATTTCGGCTCTTGGGTTTGGGAGGAGGGGGAGAGAGAGAGAGAAGAGAAAATCAGATGGGAAGATTGGAAGAAGGGGAGACTGTCGACAAAATATTGAACAATAAACATCTGAATATTTACATTTTATTTAAGAGTCATATCTCTTCTAACTCACATTTCTCTTTAAGTAGACAATTCAAATGATGTATTTTAAATATATTATCAAAACATGACATTTTGTTAGCTTGGAAGTAACAATTCCACTCTAATTCCAAACAAAGGTGTTGCTGATGTGGTGGAGGTTCATGTCTATCTAGGAATCATTCAAATAGTTGGAGGTGTATGGGTTTAATTATTGGTAGCCATATGAAAACGTACACACACACACACACTCAGACACACATACTGATGGGTGTGTCTCCATCTGGCCTGAGAGCGAAGAGAGAGAAGCTGCCTGGCTGTTATCACACCACACCCTGTTGACGCAACGTCGCCACCACTTCCCTACACACCCTCCGATATGTGCACACACACACGAACACATTTACACACAATCCTCTTCACCCCACACGTATCAGCCCTTGACACAACACTGTCAACCATCAGCTCAAGAGAAACCGAAACTCCTGGTGGGAGATTTTTGCTGCATGACGTCAGAGTGAACCTGTGAGAGGGCAAATCTGAAGGTCGCGGGCTTTCAGATGCCGATGGAGTTGGCGCTAAAACTGTGTCATGTGGTGGGTGAGTCCCACTTAAGTGGTACGAGCCTGGTTAAACGACCTTTAGCAGGTTTTTGATACCTTAATTTTACAGTTCAGTGAAACTTCAAAATAACACGCTAAGTAGCAAGGCTGCTAAATTGACTGACAGAGTTTGTGACTTCATGCCATTCCACCATTCACCTCTAAAGGTCCTTTAGTTATGACCAGCTGCTGGAGTTAGTGCCACATCCATGACCGACAAGAGCCTACTACTCAATGTCAACACCGCAGTCGGGACAATGACTTTCACATCATCTTGAAAAGCTGAAAAGTTTGGAATCAAGCTGATCACAAGGAGGCCAAATTCTAGAACAGGTTTCTGGCTTCTTTTAGGCCCGAAAACCTTTGGTGTAAATCCTGAATGACACTATCTTTGGCATGAGCTTCATCATCATCATCATCATCATGGCTGCATCCATCATCATCATCATCACATTCTCAGACACACCTCGGCCAACGCCCCGCCCCCTCCCTCCGTCCTCCCCCCTGCCTCCCACGTCCCCCTTTCTTCTCATTGTGGCCGTTTTGGCAGCGTGGCAGTGGTTGCCATGGCGACCTGAATCCCTGACGCCCCCTATTCCTCTTCTTCCTCCTTGTTAATGGTTGGTAGGAGGTCACACCGCAACAGCACATCAGAGCCTAATCTGAGGTGACGCGGCCAATACACACACAGGCACAAGTGGACGCTGGCATTCGACAAACATTTACACAGAGCGAGGAATCTGCGCGCACACACTGCAGACCCCACCCCGCACCGCTCATTCACATAATTCACATTCACACATTCCCACTGCCAACACACATTCTGCTCAAGAGCTCACATTTGACACACACACAACTCCCTCACCGGGGAACTGAGAGTCTCAGCTCACGCTCATCCTGAGTTGAACCACGACTGGCGGTTCATATGGGGTAATCCAAGTTTGGGTAGCAGGGGCAGCAGTCTAAACAAAGAGACCCAGACTCCCCTGTGAGTCAAACAGCCAAGAGTGCAGCCCTTCAGACTCCTCTCCTCTTGACCTCAATATTAACTAGTCTAGGACAGGACCATAGGACTAACCCTTAATGTCGGATTTGAGGTACAGATACACAGACTGCATAGTAGTCCTGCTGTCACAGTACACACAAGGTATGTACTTTAGCTTGAGCCATCTAGGTTTGGGTTTGCGGGGGCAGCAGTCTAAGCAAAGAGGCCCAGATTCCAGTAGCTCAGGTGGGCAACACCCGGCTCCCTGGACAATAAAGGGGTGCGATTGTTTAGGTTTGGCCCTGGATTTAGACCTGGTAGCCAAGAAAGCTTCCCGGATCATCCTGCCTTTTAGACTTTGGAGTACTGACAGTATCCCTGATAAGGAAAAAATGCTTACCAAGTCTGGACTTATCAATGCAACCTCTACTGATGCAAGTCTTGAACTTGCACCGAACTAGTAGGAGGAATCTGGAGTTGGGCACCAGGGCAAGCTGCATGAGCAACCACACCTGGGCACACTCTGGGTGAGAACAGGAAGTTTATAGGACCACCGCAGAACAGAATACCACCTGAGTGGACGCTCTACACCTGGAGACCTGGACATCATGCCACACCATGGTCCAGCTTGTTTGACCTTAACCTGAATATAGTCAAAGATAGAAGGGTCGGAACGTGAACTTGTCAAGAGGACTGTGACCTGTGTTCTGGAGATACAGTATGAGGGACTTCATCATGCTGAAGGTCCACAGTCACAGGCTTTCATTTTTGACTTCAGATCAATACCCAACTGGACCTGGGAATGTATCCCCCTTGGCACCAAACCCAGGATCTGGTTTAACTGATTTCTCCCCCTCACTCTCCAAGCCTCATACGTAGGTTCTTGAGGTTCTGTGTATGTTCACAACGTCAGTTTGCAGCTCGCACACATTCCTCCTCCTGATTAACTCAGCTTGTGAGCAGGTCCTTGGTCTGAGGAAGTGTGAGGTTATGAAACAGTTCTGAGGTCGAAGGAAAAAGACAAACTACTTTCTGAATAAGAGTCGTTCTGCAGGACTCAGCCATGCAGTTCTCCACGGTCGACTCAGCAAAGGCTCAGAAGTTGTCTGTCTGAACTAACCCCTCTAGTGGACACACAGCACACATATAAAATGTCTGGTTTGATCCGTAGCAGGCTCGTGGGTCAATGAAAAGTTGCTGTGGTTGCTGCTAGAGCATCAATGGATGTTGCCGAAGAGGAAATAAAGCAGCGTCCTGACTGTAAATAGTAAGAAAGAGCCCGAAACCGAAATGTGCCGCCAGCCATTTTGAACCATCACAGACACTCCAATGTTGAGACTCACCGAAGAACCCGCTCCAGACAAACCCTCCCGAACCTGACGCTTGTCTGGACGTAGCAGCCGGATGCATGACCACACAAAGCGGGCGGCGAATAACAACTTTAGAGTAGTAAGAAACCACAACCCTTTAATACAAAGCTCTTCTTTCTGAGGCGGCCAATCACATGACTTCTCACCCTCCCCGCATCCGCAGAGTGACCGTGAGATAAACTTCACGTTGTAACACTCTGGATTTCAGGCTTTTAGTGAGCATTAAATGCAATTGATGAAGACATTTCACAGCAAATTCTCTTCCATAAGCTCCAACAGTTGAAGCAGCATTTTCACAAAAGCAGTCACGACTAATCGCTGTACTTTCCACAGTAAAGATTTTTTATTTCGATTTCTCTTGATGACAGTCATCTCCTTTTCAGACTTGTTCTTAGTCATTCAGCATTTCCTGTCTGGGGTTGCTACACCTTTATCGCATCCACAAACCTCATCTGTCCTTTGCTTCACTTCCATTTCTAATGTTCCTTGTTTATATATGTTGGTTTTGTCCTTCAAAGCTTTTATTGCTCACTTGCTATTACACAATATTAACAACGATTTTATGGGTTGTCAACAGAGTGCTGATAATAATCTTCATATTTTTGCTTTTTTTCCTCTGATATGTTTCCTAGAAATTTCAATTTATGTTATTATTATTTCACCAACAAATATTCCTGTTTGTGATGTATTGTTTCTGTCATATTAATAATCAGAATATAGTTCAATACATTAATCATGGATGAGTGGAGGTGTGGTGACGTGGAGGAGTCGTAGTGTGGTGGTTATGGAGGGGTGGAAAAGTGATGGCATGGAGGTGTGGTGGCGTGGATGAGCGGTGGCATGGACGTGAGGAGGAGTGGAGGTGTGGTGGTATGGAGGAGCGGTGGTGTGTAGGTGTGGTGGCATGGAGGGGTTGAGGAGTGGAGGTGTGGTGGCGTGGAGGTGAGGAGGAGTGGAGGTGTGGTGGCGTGGAGGTGAGGAGGAGTGGAGGTGTGGTGGCATGGGGGAGCGGTGGCGTGGAGGGGTGAGGAGTGATGGCGTGGAGGTGTGGTGGCGTGGAGGAGTGGTGGCGTGTAGGTGTGGTGGCATGGATGGGTTGAGGAGTGATGGCATGGAGGTGTGGAGGAGTGGAGGTGTGGTGGCGTGGGGGAGCGGTGGCGTGGAGGGGTGAGGAGTGATGCGTGGAGGTGAGGAGTCGTGGAGGAGTGGTGGCGTGTAGGTGTGGTGGCATGGATGGGTAGAGGAGTGATGGCGTGGAGGTGTGGAGGGGTGGAGGAGTGGAGGGGTGGAGGGGTGGAGAGGTGATGGTGTGTAGGTGATATTTATATTTTGTCTAGGTTAAGATGAAATGAATCTAATTTCGTCATGCCTCGGATTTCTCCCACATTTAACTCTTCAGTTATAGGGTCGATGGAAGTTCAGTCATCCAGGAGAGACTCAGAGTAGAACTACCCTGATTCCCTTGACATTTGACTAATGTTTACTATCTCAGATTGACATCAGCTCCTCCAGTGCCCCCTGACTTCAGTGGTGGTTCAGATATTTGTAGGTCAGTGACTGACGAAGTCTCTGCCACGGTGCTGTCGGAGCGTTTAAAAATAGCCAGCGCAGCCGGCAAACGCGGTTTAAAAAAAAAAAGACAGTTACAACGTCCTTCTCTGCTGAGTCATGGGAAGCAACAAGTCATTGGTGCATCTGTGATCGGACCTGATGAGATTTCACACCGCAAATGTGATAGAATTACTGTTTAATGGCTTTGTGAGACGATAATGTGACGCGATGTCCTGCTGGAGGAAGCTGCGCCGCGGTAACAACAGCGTTCTGGTCAGTGACGACACCACGGTTCTTCAAGCTGAGACGGTGAGTCTGAGCGAAAACCAGCAGAAGATGTTGTGCAGGACCTCATTTACAATTTTTACAATCAAACTTGCTCAAAATTAAATAATGAAACACTCCCAAAACAAACTAGTATATATAACAATGATTTTATGGGTTGTCAGAGCGCTGATAATAATCTTCATATTTTTGCTTTTTTTCCTCTGATATTTTTCCTTGAAATTTCTTATTATTATTTCCCAAATAAATAGTTCTGTTTGTGACGTATTGTTTTTGTCTTATTAAAATTTTACACTCAAACCCGCTAAAAATGAAACAATGAAAGATATTTCAAACACTCCCAAAACAAACTATTATATACAACAATTATTTTATGGGTTTTCAAGAGAGTGCTGATATTAATCTTCATATTTTTGCTTTTTTTTATTGCACAGAGGATATAAAAATACTAGGTAAATTTAGAGTTAAATGATCCAATAACAGGGCAAAGAAAGTAACAAAATGCATGAAAAATGTACTAAATATGAAGAATATTGTAAATAATATATACTGTCATTTACATAAAATAAAAAGAGCAAATTGTGATGACTGTGCGGAACTAAAATTGAAGAAAACCTCTACATAAATTACAAAACATCATAATAGCTAATTATGGTTGTACTTTAATGTTAATTGTAAACAACATAATGATATGCTGAAGATGTTTCGATTGAATTGGAGGCGTAGTGGGAAGCCCGCACAGGTTTCTATCATCTCTCACCAAAACAATACTGTGGCCAGGAAACCCAAATGTTCCAGTGACAAAAGCGCTCGTGACATTTAAACAGGAATAAATCAAGTTTGGAGGTTAACAAGGAAATCTGACATTTAACTCTCTCAGACTTGCCGCAGCCGTTAATTCTCAGCGACGCGACCCGAGCGAGCGAGCGGCGGCCGCCAGCGCTGACCCTGGTGATGACCCTGCAGCCACCGGAACATTCCTCACGCGCTGTCTTCCTACCTCACGCTCAGTCTTACACACCAGCAGGAGGCAGGAGTCCAGTCGAGTTCACGCTGAACAAACAGATGTGCCACTGGACAAACTGCCCCAGTTTGCCTCAGAACTCCTGCTCCATACTTTCACTCATCATTCACCTTTATAATGGCGATACTTCCACCCACATCAACATCCCTTTCTTTCCATCCTCTTCTACATCCATCCCTCTATGCATCCATTCATTTTCCTCATCAAGTCCTCCACCAATTCATCCATCCATTCACCCCATGCAGTCAAACGTCCATCAGCTCTCACTTCTGTCCTTTCATTCTATATTATAGCTGATAAAACTATAATATCATCGATAATACCAAATGACCTAACCTTAACCGAGCACATCTAACTGAGTCCTGTGAGAGACTCCAACCAGGTTTGACTTCCACCACTCAACAAACAGACCAAAAAAAAATCCCACAGACCTGAGTCTCTCAGAGTGTTGACAGGGTTTAACTCCATCCACACACACTCTAATTCTCACTGAAAAAAAACATATCTATTTGCCTAAAATACAATTTTACAACAGATGTTTCAGGGGAAAAAGTAAAAAACAATATGTAAAAAAAAAAAAAAAAAACAATTCAACTGACACCAAAGTAAACCTTCTTTTATTGAGCTAAAATAATCAATACCTTCTCTGGATCCACTTTATTAATGGTCTTAGCTGACAGTGTCACTGTTGTACTGAAGCCCGTCTGTAAGTAGAATTTTGGTGACCTGACCGGGCAGAAACATGACCCCCTCCTGTCTCGCCAACCGTTCTGAGGCGCTCATCTCCTCCCTCCTCTCACCGACCAGCTGATCCGACGGTAAGGCTCCCGTTGCTCAACTTCCCCTAATGCAGGGAATCCATTTCCATGATGTTGCTTTCATTCCATCGTCCCTTAAGGGGTCAGGTCGAGGGGGCAGCACTGAAACTCAGAGGCCTGGACTTCTTCTCCAGACCTCGGTCCGCCCCTGGGCTTCCTCCCACTACAAAGGGCTGGTTCCACACCGAGTCTCTCCTGAGTGGCTGAGCTCACCTCAAGAGGAGTCCAGCGCTACTAAATAACAATGTTTAGAAAAGAGTTTGTGAATATGAAGTTGAATTGTAATAAAGGAATGGACACACTGAGTCATCTTCTGCACAGAGAGTAGGAAAATATAAGAGATATTGTTCAAATACAATTTCTGAAAAAAGGGGGGCGCTGGCCCTTTAAAAGCTAAGATGGTGTCCTGCAGGCTGCAGTTTCCTTCCTGCCTCTCAGAGATCACTTCAAACTGAGCTGACCTGCGACCACAGACCCTGCGGAGCGTGACAGCGGTCCGAACGCGTAGATTATCGATCACTTCGCTCCGGGTTACGATGCCAGGGTGGAGATGAAATCGGCGACAACATTGTGAGTGTCTCCTCACATGTGGAGCTGCCAATGTCAAGAGCAAGAAACGCCGCGACGTGCACTTACTTTCTTGCCACGGGTCTCCGTGTGCATCTCGGTTGCCGGAGCGGTGCAGGAGGGGTGGAGCAGCGGGAGCAGGGAGGGGGTCGGCCTGGGTGTAGCTCAGCAGGAACTCGAATGGAGAGAGGGGGGCTTCTGGTTCCCACCTTCACAGTCAGGATTCGGGGTGTACGAGCACCGTCCCTGCCTCCTCCTTCAGTTCATGTCCGCAGCGTCGAAGACTCCCTCGGCTCCCCCCGAAAACAGTCGGCGTCTGTGGCTGCTCTCCGTCGGTGTTGTTGCCGTGTTCTCCAGGGCTGGGCTCCCTCTCTCTCTCCGCCTCCGCCTCTCCCTGCTCGTGACCCCACCCTGCGTCCCCACCCCTCATCTTTCTGTCAGTCACAGGCTGCGCAGCCCTGCAGCGAGGCGACCCGGCACCGCCCGACCCGCCACCCGCTCGCACGCGCCCGCAACTCCGACCCGCTCTTTATTGTGTTTAATGTCGCCTCGCTGCGCACGTTCGCCGGGAAACTGCAGCGCCGCGGCGCGCGGGCGCCCATGTCACCTTAGTGACGTCATCCAGCAGGCTAATTGAGGACACTGGAGCGGGGCGGGAGGACATACGTTCGCCACCGGCTTACTGCGCCGTTGATGGATGTGACACCGGCTTTATAGTGTCGGATTTAACCGCACCCAGTCAAACAAACGAGGATTGGAGATGTTTCACGCGCATCAGCGTGTTCCGACGGATCCCTGTGGGCAAACAGTGACGTCAAAACCCTCCTCACTCCGCTCAAAAATGTATTTTTCCTACTCAGTCATTAAAATGTCGTCCTTGCAGCAACAGTTGCAGCTTGCAATAAAATTATATTTATTTTATAAAACCCTTCTGTGTGGCGTTCCCCGCCAAAAACTACATTTCCCACAAGTCTACGCACCGGAAGTGTGAACACAAACCGGGAAATGCGAAGGTGAGACACTTTTCTGTACGATATTTGGAAAGCGGTTCTTTTTAGGTTTCTCTCTAATGGCTTTTTTGACATTGTGATAATGTTTTATATCTGTGGTTAAATGTTTTTCTGCTGCCGTTACTGTGCCCGTCGCTGTGGCTGCAGAGTACTTAGCATTGGTTAGCTTCCCATTAGCCACTGAGGGAGCGTGTTTTGGTGACTTTTTCACTGAAAGGTGGTGTTTTCGTGTAAGAATGGCTATGTTTGTTGCTCAGAACAGATACAAAGTTAAAAATAGACGTGGAGCTTTAGTTAACATTTCATAACAATGTCTAGCTGCGGCGTATATTTGTCGGACTTTTCGGTCTTGTAGCATTTATGTTACGTCTGTACACCTCGTCTAAACGCCTGTAAAATTACTGTGTACGAATGACTTGCATTGCTGTGCTCACTCGAAATCTTAAAATGTGTTTCGGCGCAGGCTCTATACAGTAAGTTTGAAAGGTATTAGAGATGAAATCAAGATCAGAATTGAGTGTCTGTAGGACACCTCAAGTCTGGAGACCAGGTAAGTCAGGTCAGATGGTTTGGACATGTGGAGAGGAGAGAAGGTGATGGACCGAGAATGATGGAGAAGGTTGAAGAGGAAGACAATCATTATGTGAAATGGAGATAAAGGTGTGCTGGAGATTTAATAATAAGTAAATTTGAATTGTAAAACATCTGCCTCTCAGGGTGAGCCGGCTGTCCTGCGACGATGGTCCGCTTCTGGAGGAGCAGGAGACAGAGGGTCAGCGACAGCTGCACAACCTCCTGGTGCAGCAGCTCCACACTGGCGTGGACATTGACCGGTAATGCCTGAACCAGGCCACACAAGGACATGTATTTCTGTTTATGATAAAGGCATATTTGTTTCAGACACGCACACACCTGTGCAGTATGAGCATTTTTATTGGCCCAGAGGAAGAGGAGGCAAACAGACAAGCCTCTGATTTAGTGCCAATATAAAGGTGTGTAAGAGAGACCTTTGTAGGTGAATCAATTTGTCGAGCATGGCTCCAAAATGCTGGTTAAATTTCAGTATAATTGAAGTCAAACATAGGACAATTAAATTAAGATGTATTTATTTATTTAATTGCCAGGGTATATGAATCTTCCCGGATTTAAGAATATGCTTATGGAACAATAAGATCTGCTGGAAATCTGATGCACCTGTGTGTGATAACTGAAGCCCGTAGCTTGGAGGAGACCATGTGAAGAGATAAACCCTTATCTTCCAGATGTGTGGCTAAGAGGCAGTGCTTCGCACCGGCTGCTCTTTATCGGCCCTTTGGGGAGCAGGCAGCAGGCGTGAGGAGTCTCTCCCAGTTCCAGGCTTTACAGGACGGAGAGCAGGAGCTGGCCAGCCTGCGGGAACTCGGACTCACCGATTCTGAGATCCAGCTGTGGCAGAGCAGGAACGCCGCCGAGCCTTCTGAGCAGGTGAGCAGATAAATTCTCTCGTATGAGTGTGTTTGAAGTGTTTGAGTAAAGTTGCGCCTGCAGGGCCACGGTGTGTGCGCAGCTCCGGGGGCGAAACAGCAGCGCCTGCAGGTGATACGGGATAAGATCGATGCCAGGGCGGAGCTTCTGTCGCGGCCGCAACGCTTCGCCGCCAGCAGGCCGCTGTCTCGGCGGGAGATGGAGATTGAGCGAGCGCTTTTCCAGGGAAGCGATCGACAGGGATTCCTCAGTGCACTCTATCACAGAGGTGAGATCAAAATCAGGATTCTTACAGTCAGGTCCATGAGTTGCGTAGTTCAATGTTGTAACTGAAAAGTCTGAATGGATCTTCTTACTCAGGTCTTCATGGAAGTTAAAGGAGAAGAAACTTTAAAAATCCTGTTTGATTTACATTTTCTCAAGAAGAACATGACACCAATTCAAAAATGTTCCTTTTCAGATGAAGATGCAGATGGCCAGCAGGGGGCGCCGTCTTCAGACCCGATGGATTCTCTCTACAGAGAAGTTCTCGGAGAGGAGAAGCACAGAAGAGCGCTTGAAGACGTCCGGGATGAAAACACTGCAGTGTCATATCAGTCTGAACAACCACAAAGCTCCCTTGGAGATGACAGCCAATCACAGTGCTCACACGACGGTGACAGCAAATCACAGAGCTCCCACAAAGACGAAGATCCACTCCACAACTCTCACAGAGCGGACAACATGGATGTTTTGGGTCTAACCGGTGAATCGAGTTCGGACCTCCAAACCCAGACACCAGTACAGATCGATATCCTCCAGCCGATCAGGACTCTGTGCGGGATGGGTGCAGGGTCAGCAGGTCCGCTCACGGTCAGAGGTGACATCCAGGCTTTGAGCGACGAAGAGATCTTGGCCAACAGAGACTCTGACGAGGTGATCCGGAGCATCCCGCGTTTTAGGAACTACCAGCCAGGCAAACCGTCCAAGGTGACTGTGATATTTATAACCACAGTGTGGAAATGCCGATGAAATTAATATTCAAAAATGATCTTGTCCAAATATGTCTTCAAATTACATATATTCCTCTGTAGATCTTGTGTGTGAAGAACCTGAGCGCACAGGCATCAGCAGCCCAGCTGGTGGCGCTGTTTTCCAGGTTTGAGGAGCCCGCTGGCCCTCCGGTTGTCTACAGACTGCTGACCGGACGTCTGAAGGGACAGGCCTTCATCACGCTGCAGGGTGAGGGTCCTGCTCACACTGGGACCTCGGACACACAAGTGCAGAAGCTGATCACGTCATCTCTTCACAGATGCAGAAACAGCCGGCAGAGCTCTGCAGCTGCTGCATGGTTACCGGTTGCTAGGGAAACCTCTGGTGCTGGAGTTCGGCCGCGAGCGGCGGGAAGAAGATCAGCACAAGTGATTACGAGCAACACCCGTTCTTGTAAATACAAAGTCTTTTTTAATAAATATTTATTCATTATTAAAATCCATCATGTGAAAAACTGCTGATTCTGCAAATGTCGGTTTAGTATTTAGCCCGCTTACTTGATACTTGCTCATTTGTCTGGCTGGAAACATCATGGGGTGTCAGTCTTGTTTCTATTAATTTCTAATGTTCTTATGACAAATAAGTTACCGGGGTTATAAAATGGGTTTTGTAATGTTCGCTTCGACCGTTAGATGGAGACATTGCACACTTTTGATGCGGTCCACGTCTGATGTTGCAATAGACAGTTAAACTTCCAAATTTTCGGAATATGTCAGTGAGTTCATCACGATTAGACACGATATAGTTATATTTTAGATGGCTACTGAAATTGTTTTTTTTTTTTTTTTTTTTAACCTGGGTGTTGTTTCTTTGATCCCTAAGTTCAAGTCAAATTTTAACTCCTCTTATTCAAATGCTGTTTTAAGACACTTGACCTTGAGTCCAAGTCAGGTTTTGAGTCCTTCCTGAAGGAATCCATTATGTATTCATGGAAGCTTTAACTCTCCACCAGAGATGGATGAAGAGGTGGAAGCCTTGGGGCAAACCTGGGCATCAGTCAGGGGAAATGTGTTGAGAAGATTTGATCTGTGGGAGTGGGTTGTGGAGATGACCTCTAGTGACCTTTGACACACTTCCACTGTCCGTTTGTCTTTCTCACTATGCGTGCGTGTGTGTGTGGTTATCAATGCCGTTCTCGTGGTCAAATTTCAGTTCATTGACCCAAGTCCAGTTTCGGGTCCAAGTCCGTTCATCAAAGTGCACCAAAACTCTGAAGGCTAAATTCCTCCGCATCAGTATTTTGAGAAGCTAACAATTGAATTTTGATTATATTTTCCAACACTTTTGTTCAGAAAACTGTTTCTGAGTCTCCAGTGAGGTGCTCAGAAGTAGTGAGACATCAAAGGTCTGACTTGTGGGAGTCATTTTCAGGTCATCACAAGTGCTAAGTGATGAGTGCGAAGTCTGAAGTACTTTAGATTTGTGGAGTCCTTGTGGAACCTGGGTGGTTTGTTTACATTGAGTTTCAAAACATTGTAGGTGAATTCCCGCTCAGATTTTGAGTCATTGTATTTTGTATCCAAGTCAAGTCTGACTGCAGGTCAAGTAAGTCTGTGTGGTCCAGAAAAGGTGTGGTTCGCGAGTCTTGATGTGAGTCAGCTCTCTGGGCCCAAGTCGCCTCTTGTTCAACATTCACTGTCTCTGTGAGAGAGGTTTCCCAGAGGCTTCCCATCTCGGAGTTTTATTGTAGAACAACATTCTTGGGATCGACAGTGCTTTATTAACGTCATGGATTTAAACAAGCCTCAGTCAAGAACAGGTATTGATCATTGATTGATTGATTTGAGTTTCAACAGGTCGGCAAAAAGAAGCAGTAAAAAAAAAAGTGCCAAAAAAACATGTTTGTTGTGTCACATGTAAAGTTCAGACGTATCCGGTGATGTCATATCCTGGCGCCGCAGGTTTCTTCCCCGACTGGACCTGGTGTGCGCTGAGCCCCGAGCCTTCACTGGTGCTGCGCATCATTGTCTGCCCCCTGCTGGCTGGGCCACCCGCCTGCATGGTCGGGTTCCGGAACGTCTGCGTGGTGGTCCGAATGCCATGTCCCGGCATGGACCCGCCCACCGGGTAGGGGTACCCCCCTCCTAGCCGTCGCCCTCGACTGGCCTCCTGGCCTTCACCGCAGGACATGAGCAGCAGCCCGCCGCCCAGCATGGAGATGAGCGCCGACGCCAGCCCCACGTACAGACACTCGCCCAGCTCTGACTTCATGCTGGTCGGAACATTGGGCCTGTAGAAGTTCTGGACCACCTCGTGTGTGGTCCACGCCACCGGGATGAGACCCAGGAATCCAGCCACCAGGAAGAGACCCCCGCCAGCGCCGGCCAGCCGACTCTTGACCGCCCCCGAGCCGTCCAGGCAGAAGGTGCACTGCATCCCCAGCACGGCCACGGCCAGGCCCAACACCGACAACACCAGCGAGATCACCATGAGCGCCCGCGACGCCTGCAGGTCAGCCGACAGCGCCAGCATGGAGTTGTAGGTCTCGCACTGAAAGGCGCCCGTGCTCTGGTACACGCACTCCATCCACAGGCCGCGCATGTTGGCCACCGCCGTGATGATGTTGGAGCCGATGTGGGCCGAGATCTGCCAGTAGGGCAGCACTGTGGCCACCAGGGTCCCCAGCAGGCCCACCAGGCCCAGGAAGAAACCCATCAGCTCCAGAGCCGCCGACGCCATGGTAACAGTGCACGAGGACGAGGTGTTGAGGAGCAGTCTGTGAGTGATACGCAAGAGTGAGGACCAGTCTGAGGAGAGAAGAGAGCAGTGAGTGACTCTAAAACTCATGTTCATGGAGACAACACTGTCGTGATCCTGTGGCACTGCTTTATCACTTGCAATTGATAAGATGTTTACAAATCATGTTTTGGAGAAAAATGTATTTTACTTTTATTTATTTACTTTTATTTTGTCTCTAATTGTGTGAGAATGAAATGAACCAAAAAAGTTGGTTTTCGCAAAATAATGTTAGAGGAATAATTTTATTTATTTATTTTTTTATTATGTGAAGTGCAACAAACAAAAAGCTTTTGTCCAGGATAGATAAAATAATATATTTTGAATGGAAAAGTGATGGAAAATATAGGTAAAAATTTAGAAAGAAATTACATAAACTTAATTCATACAAAATATCATTAATTAAAAATAAACAAAATATTCCTCCAAAATTCAATAGCACGATTTTAAATATATATAAAAACAATAAACATTTAGATGCAAAAACACCATCCATTTTAAATATGAAAATTAAAGTAAAAATTAGAAATCTATACATGTCCATTAAATATGTCCATTTAAGTCTCTTAACTATTGAACTAGTTTGGTCCAAAAGAAAAGACAAATAACAAGGACTGAGTGATGCATGTGTTGGCTTTAGTAAATCTAGTTAACTGTCACTTTTGTAATACATTTCTTAAGTAGTAAAAAGATGTTATAGACACCCTGCGTATGTAGAAATATAAAAGTAATATTGACTTTCCAGGTTTCAGGGCCATTCAGGTTTCCTCACCTGAGAGAGACGTGGCTGTCTGTCTGAGGGTGACCACCACCACGATGATGATGATGAAGAACGTTCACCGCTGGTTTCTCCTCTCAGACTGGCACTCGTTCCTCAGACGTCCACATAGTCGCAGCCTTTCTGACGCTGAGGAGGTGAGAAAGGTGAAGTGCTGATGAAGAAGGAACAGATAACCAGTGCTGCTGACAGTGACTGCCGTGACACACGGTAGAGAACGTTCCCAAACACACTGTGACACACAAGCGGTCGCAGATCAACACGCAGTCAATGATTCACTCTGTCTTCAGTGACTCCAAACATCAACAAAGATAATGACACTGCAAGCGATGGATATCATTTAAAAGTTGTTTTTCATATTTAAAAAGTTAACTGCAGTATGGTGCATTAAATAGTTTATAAAGATGTAATAGTTCATGTATTACCATTAAATAATGAAAATAAATTGCTTAACTTTGTTATTAATGTTTTTCATACAGATGATAAATAAATAAAGTTTGTGATGTCTATGTATTAAACAGACGTTTATTCATGTTTTTGAGGAATAAAATGTTTAGAAATATTATTGAAATATATCGATTTCATGTCGGGTAAAACCAAATACTTTAATTTAGTTAAAAAAGAAGAAGAAAAACTCATGAGGGGAAAAACATTTTCAAATTCCCGAGGAAAAGGAAAATAAAAAGTTGAAAAATGCCAACAAATGAATGTGAAAATAAACTATAATATTCTGAAAACATCCTGTTGAATTAATCAACAAAAACAATGAGCAAGAACATAATAATAAAAGAGGAAACTTCAAATGGTTAATTTAAAAAAGGAAAAATAATGCTCATATAAATGCAAATTGTAGGAAAATATTTTTGGGGTATATTCGTAAACAATTTCGAAACTTACATATATGAACATTTAAAACAAATTGCCGTTTGTTATGGTTCAATACTTGATCATAATTACATATATGTTTTCATTTATTCTGCTGTCATGATGATGATGATGATGCAGCAAAATGATTTTATTCACAACAGCCATTAATCCATCCTGGTATTTCATCCAAAGCTAAGAAACTGAATAAATCTGCCCTCTCCACTCGCACAACTCACTTCTCTGGTTAGTGAAAGTTTTTCCAGATTATATCCACTGCCACCACACGTCCCTTTCTGCTGTGTCAGCATCTTCCCGCCGGCAGACTGAAGTGATAGAAACCTACCGTGTCCGATAATCCCCCGGTCCTCCCGATCATTTTATCTCTGATGGCTCTGGATGTGTCGCTGATCTTCAGAGTTGGGAATCACATGGCAGCAGCGGCAGCATCATAATGGGATTATCGTGTAATCCAGCTGCCGCGAGGTCAACGTCCACCCGCCGGGGAACACTGGCCCTTTATTGTGGCCCACAGAGAGACTTTATCCGCCAATGCTGCATATTCATGCGTCCGCTCAGGTCGGAGGGTGACTCGGCTCCGCTTTTAATCTGAGGGGACAACGCCGGGATTATCATCATGCACGGGGACAAAGGATTCTAATCCAGCAGTGCGACGCTGAGCCGCTGTCTTTCACCTGCACATTAATGTCAAGGACTATTTTTAAAATTCAAAGTCAAACCCATGATTCTCATATTAAGATCAGATTATGCATATTTACCAGCAAAAAAATAACAATTTCTTTAGTGATCAACTTCTGCTTTGACTTCTTCCAAGATTATCCTGTGTTCCTTGATGCTACAGATTCTTGAATCAAGATAAACTTTTCTGAGCTCTGCTCTGAGTCTCTGCTGGATGTCTGAGCAGAATCCAGACTCTGAATGTTGCTTACTTTTGCTGCTTAAATGTGTGATTCTGAGCCGTTATAGTGTTTGATCCTGGCCATTTCCGGGACAAAACGGTTATTTGCCACCTCGATGCACGACTCGAGTGCCACTGATTTAAAAAGTCCTTATTGAAAAAAAAAAAAAAAAAAAAGTTAAGAGTCTTATCTCGGTGTAGAGCAGAGAAATGAACCCTCAGTGTAAACTTGAATCACAGTGTTTGGCTCTCAGCAGCTTGATAAAAATGTCAGTGGGACAAGAGAAGTGTTTAGGTTTGACAAGGTCGCGTTCCCAGATAAACCTGTGTTTGCAGGAAAACTGCACACACAATAACTGACCAATCACAACCCTTCCGATCCAACGCACTCAAGCGCCGCTCTATGGCGACAGTGGAGAACTGCACATTCATGTTTGACTACGTGTTTGCGGTCACTGATGCATCAGTGATGTTGCTTCTACCAAAATAAATAAAAATACACGCGCACGATTAAACGTCAAAATCGTTACATTTCCCTTTTTCTTGCTTAAATCTGTCAACAGTCTGCATGAATGAAACAGGACGTGGAAATAGCTGTATTTATGTTCCATCGTTCTGAAGGATTTTTCAACCAAATTATGAGTCATGTATGGTTATTAAACATTTGTTTAAATTTGACGTGAGACCGCTAATAACCAGAATGTTGACTGAAATTTGTTGTATTGTCATATTCGTCCTTATCCTTGTTTTTTTTTTTTAAAGTTGTTAGTTGGCGATAAGAAGGAACGTCTTATTGAATATAGTGATTTCTGTTTCTGTAACAGAAATAAATAACGTCGACTTAATCGTCGTTGTGATGATTTAGATGCGATACGCGAGTGTAACCGATAATACCAATAATTCCTTAATAGTCGTGATGATTTAGATGTGATACGTGAGTGTAACCGATAATACCGATAATTCCGTGATAGTCGTCGTGATGATTTAGATGCAGTACGCGAGTGTAACCGATAATACCGATAATTCCGTAATAGTCGTCGTGATGATTTAGATGCGATACGCGAGTGTAACCGATAATACCGATAATTCCTTAGTAGTCATGATGATTTAGATGTGATACGCGAGTGTAACCGATAATACCGATAATTCCGTGATAGTCGTCGTGATGATTTAGATGCGATACGCGAGTGTAACCGATAATACCAATAATTCCTTAATAGTCGTGATGATTTAGATGCGATACGCGAGCGTAACCGATAATTCCTTAATAGTCGTGATGATTTAGATGCGATACGCGAGTGTAACCGATAATTCCTTAATAGTCATAGTGATGATTTAGATGCGATACGCGAGTGTAACCGATAATATCGATAATTCCTTAGTAGTCGTAGTGATGATTTAGATGCAGTACGCGAGTGTAACCCATAATACCGATAATTCCGTAATAGTCGTCGTGATGATTTAGATGTGATACGCGAGTGTAACCGATAATACCGATAATTCCTTAGTAGTCGTCGTGATGATTTAGATGCGATACGTGAGTGTAATCGATAATATCGATAATTCCTTAATAGTCGTGATGATTTAGATGCGATACGCGAGTGTAACCGATGATACCGATAATTACTAAACTGAACTGGTGTGTTTGTTCCCGCTGCCACTGATCTTTACTGGATTGGTTTTTAAAATAGACTCGTTGAGGGTTAACAGCTGAGTCATCTAATAATGCCGAATCACAAAGACGACGTGTCAGGTGGTAGTTCGCGAAACAGCGCAATTGTTTATGGCTTCGTGACTTTTAAATCTCGGGTTTAAGCTCAAATCGCTGCGGTTTCCGGTGAGGTTCCGCGCCCATGCCGCTCGGCTGTCATCCACTCGTCTCTCCCCCAGGAGGCTCTGCTTCCCAGCCCCTTTGTTCAGTCTGGCCGGTGGGCTGAGTCACAGGAGGCTGTGCTGTAGCCGACCGAACCCCCGCAAACACAGCGGGGAGACGCAGATTCCATCCGTGAAAACAGAGTCGAGAGGCTTGAAAGTTGCCGGTGGTGCGTTTAGGAACTGTCGGGATTGAAAACGCCGCCGTGTGTTCGACGCTTCTCCGCGAGTGCTCGGCTCATCCTGAGAAACCGAACCGGCCGGCTAACTGCTAACCGATCTGCTGCTGACACCGTGTTTCCATCCTCCTCCTCTTCCTCCTCCTCCTCCGCCTCCTCCGTCGTGGATCCACGCGCCCTCCAGCATCCATCCATATTCGCATCCAGGGAGTGGCCGCTGCTCCTCCCTGGCGTGATCCAAGTTATTCCTCCTCCTCGGAGTCTGTTCATCACAGGAGGGTGAGTTTCCGTCCAAATCCCGGCTGAACGCTTGTGTTTTTGTTTCAATGTGATCGGTAAAGAGGGACGTGAACGCAGCCCGGACCACGTTGCCGCAGTCGCTACAACAATGGACTAAACTGCTTTGACATTTTGTTGACTCGCGCATTCTCTACCCTGCTGTCGGCCGATCATCGATATAAAAGACGGACCGCTGTGGGTTCCAGGCTGCTCGGTCATTAGAATGTGACCCCCAGAACCTGCCTTTGTTTCGTGTCTTTAGTGGATGATCTCCAGCCAGATGTGCTTGTGACCGTGGGCTGGAACAGCTGTGGCTTCTCAGTGGCTTCTGGGCCACAATCCTGACTCCACTTCAGCATCAGTGTGTTTGTGACGTGTCCTCCACATGCTGATTCTGTGTCTGTCCATGTTGACACAACCACAGAGCTTCTTCAACCCTTCAAAGTGACATCATCAACAGGATTATCTGAGCAGAAAATGAAGTTCACATTGGTTTCTCCATCTTGCATGGGTTGATAAGCTCGATCACTCTAAGGGCCAATATTCACCACAATATTTAGAGGTGTTGAACTGTCTGGAACTGGAAGTAGGAATGCTAGTTTTAGCATTTAGCATCTGTAGTTTCAAAATAGCTGGATTGTTTCTCAATAGCTCATGGTGACAACATGGCGGTGATCTAGTTTTCCAAGTGTTTTAAGCTCTTGCCGTGATTTATTAGGGGACGAAGGGCAGGATTTGGCCCCTGGGCCTCAGTTCTGACACAGTAGACGTGATATTTTCTTTCAAGATCATGAGCTGTGGAGCAGGAGCTTTGCTACAGGCCTGTTTTAACATCACCTGCATCTCAAAAGAAAACATAGTAAAATGTAATTACCTATAATAAAGTGTGCACTAGCATGAAGCTTGACTCAACTGAATAGGATTAGCCTGCTGTGGGAGTCGACTTGGATATTCATGACATTTATTTTCAATTCTGCATCCTTGTTTTAATCCTTGTCTGTGGCTCACCCCTTCATATTTGTACACGGTTATGCCACTTTTCAGGCTTTATGTCTGTGGCAGAAACACACCAGCGGGACGTCGCAACTCCGCCTAACATGCTACTTTCCAAGCTGCGAGCAGTGACGTATCAGATTTTGGCAACGGAGAACACATAAGCAGAGTCTATTGTACATTCTTCATGGCCCACCTTCAGATCCTACCTTAAAACGCAGAGTCCTATTTGACTGACTGAGAGTGAGCTCTGATACTGGACTGGATTCTGAAACACCACAAAGGTATTCACACATTAGCATTAGCATTCATCGCTCCTGACGTGACGTGGAACTAAACGTAACCAAGCCGACTCTGAAACAAGGAAGCGATGGAGGGAATCATTGCACTGAGGACAATATTTACTTTTTATTATTATTATTGAATAAATATAACTCATTTTGCCAATTGCCAGTGTGTTAATAGAGTCAAGTTAGTTATAGTGCTAGGGTTTTCAAATAAAGCTCCGATCATTCCAAACAAAGGCTGTGCTTAAATGTACGTTGGCGTCACAGTGTGGAAGTAACCAACGCTAGCAATACGCTAAAATACCAGCAGCGCTAGTAAAAACCCAGACACTTTTTAAGAGATGTTTTCTGAGCTTCAGCCTTATTTAGTAGGGAAGGCAACACGCAACCTAACACCCAAAATGTGTCGGGCAAAAATGTTTGCAGAAGTCGTGGGTCTGGATTTTCACCTGCTCTGGTGTTTGAATAGTGTTTGGTGTCAGATGGAGAGCGGAGGAAGAATCACTGCCTTGCTGCAGGGCACTGTAGCTGGAGTATGGTGTTACCACGCTCTAATGGATGGTTCTGTGTGTGACACGCACACCGGCACTTCTCTCGTCATTTCTGTGATTCTTTGAGCTAATGTCCCGGGTCGGAGTGAAGGTTCTGTGTGGCTCACGGTACGGTACTGTGGACCTTGGAGGGGACAAGAACAAATGGATGAGTGAATGAAGTGATGGAAAAGGGCCATTACATGATGATATTGGTGAGAGATAGATGGATGCTTTGATGGAAGGATGAAGAAAGAGGTAGATGGATGGAGGAACAAATGAACATATTAAGAGAAACAGAACAGACAACCATCTCTCTAAACAATCGATAACTGATCCTCAAGTCCCACTGAAGTGAGATAAAGAATCTGTGCGGTGGTTCTCTTCAGCTCCAGCTCTTCTGTGGTCTCCACAGGACATGCACCGTGGCGGTTCCCAGTAGATCCGCTCGCCTCAGCCCTCCAGTGAGGAGTCCCCGGGTCGCCGCAGCAGAATGAACATGCTCAAGTCCAGCGGGCTGAAGATTCCTGGCCGCGGGCCCAAGCATTCCAGCCCAGTCGGACGGACGTCGGCAGGAGGAAGCGCGAGCCCCCTGCTCCCCAAGGACAGTAAGTCACTTCCTGTCTCTCCTCGGGAGATGTGGGCGGTTGTTTTTTTTTGGGGGGTGAATCATGAGAGGAGCAGCTGCTGCGAGTGTTTCCTGGAGATAAATACAGCCAGGAACTAACTCTTCATCTGGATGAGAATTCCTGAAACTTGTGTTTCCCTGACTCTGACTCCTCATCAGCAAGCTGCGCTTCACAGCTGTTGCAAAGGCAAAACATATTCACTGACACCTCTTGTCATGTGACCTTCAATCTGCCATCACATTCCTTCCTTTTCCGAGGTCATCAGACCAACATACTTTTAAATGTAGCCATTAGCTGACCAGAAACCACATGACCACCAAATGAATTGGTGAAGTGATGAATAGGATGCACAGGAGAATGGATGGATGGATGCAAGAACGGATGGATTGGTGGAAGTGAAACAAGTCGATGGCTGGATGAACACATGGATGGAAGGATGAATTAATGAAAACAAAAAATGATGGATGAGTGGAAGAACACAGAGAAAGGTGGGTGGATTCATGAAAGGATTTAAAGACAAATAGAAGGACTGCGTGATGGATGAACACATGAATGGGTGGAGGTGATTCTGGAAGAACAGATGGATCAATGTATTGACAGAAAAATAGACTGGAAGATGGCTGAACAAACGGGGTGAATGAATGAATGAATGAATGAATGCATGGTCAAGCTAGCTTCGGTTCAGTACTGTACAGATTATGGCAGGATCCACTGCAAAGACAGAGGAGTGTGGCGGGGAAATGTGGCCGAACAAACAGGAAGAAGAAAGGAGTAAAAGAGGAGCAGGTGGAAGTGGTTGCAGCAGTGGAGAGATAAGAGAAGAGGGGAGGAGGGGAGAGAGAGAGGAAAGTTGTGGAGGTCTCATTGTGGCGAGCGGATGAATGGAGGGATTCAGCTGGAGGTGGGAGGAGTCGCCCGTGAAAGTGAAGATTGTGCTCTTGGGTCTTTTTTGCCTCGCACTGCAGTCGCCCCGGCAACCCTCGCGTCATGTGACCACAGGTCTGGATCACATGGAGTTCTGGTTCCTGCTGATCTGTGGGGCTCGAAATAGCGAGAGCGTGATGTCATCAAAGCAAGACAGCTGATCGCTCGGAGACAAAGATGCACCACAAAGGCGATGCTGTTTTGTCCCTGTGCTTTAGTCAGTGAAGTTTAAAACTCAAGCCAGGCTTTGAACGCCTCACCTGTTGACACCTGGTCGTCATGGCGACTCATTTGCTCCGACGATGAAGAGCAAACGGATTAGTTTTGACCCAGTTCTTCTCTGACCTGGTTCACTTCTCCGTCTGCTGCAGGACTGTGAGATTTTTTTTTTTTCCGTGTGCACGTGATGAACGTTTTATCTTCGGTTCAAGGATGAAATCATCAGAGCAGAGAATCAAAAATGTTCAGTGTTCAGTGAGCCTGTCCACGACTAACAAACTTCCTGCAAACCTTGGTTCTTTGAATGCAGCACGGGTCCTTGAATGCACCACCGAACATATGGGAGCAATTGGGGCATAAAACTGAGGCTAGCGGGGTTCTGGTGCCGCGGGCCAGCCCTACTCCTCCTCCTCCTCTTCCTCTTCTCTCAGTGTGTCTGGCACCAAAAACACGGTCCCACTGATAAACGTTTCCCGGCGGCGTCCGGCGTTTACGGTGAGAATAATCGGCAGATCGTTTTCACGCTGACCCAGTTTCACGAACAATCTATTTGTTTACCTCTGTGGTTGGCAGAGTCAGTTCTGAAGGACACAACATGGAAACAGTCCAATGATTTGTTTGAGTTTCCTACTGAAACTCATTTGTAAAGTGATTCTTTAATGCAACTGACAATTCATTTAATCTTCTTTTATTTATATATATATATATATATATTTATATATATATATATATATATATATATATATTTTTTTTTTTTTTTTTTTTTACATTTTTTCTTTTGCCCTGTTTCTGTCAACTCCAGAGTCACCTTCATCACTTCACTCATAAACAAAGTCACGTGACACTCTCTGCTGCCTGTGTTTGCGCAGATGTCCCCCTCAAGCCTCTGACTCCCACCAAGCTAACTGAAGAGGGCGACGACGTCCTGGGCGACTACACTGTGGGTGAGCAGGTGTGGGTCAATGGCGTCAAACCCGGCATCATCGCCTACCTGGGCGAGACGCAGTTCGCTCCGGGCCAGTGGGCCGGCGTCATCCTCAACGACCTGCTGGGCAAGAACGACGGCTCGGTGGGCGGCGTGCGCTACTTCGAGTGTCAGCCGCTGCAGGGGATCTTCACCCGACCGTCCAAGCTCAACCGCCACCCGGTGGCGGAAGGCAGCGACAGTCTCTCCACCGACTCGGTGCTGAACCAGAGCCAGCCGGGCGGCGCCCCCTCTGGTCAGAGGGTGGTGATGCCACTCAGGGAGGGGCTGCTCAACAGCACGGTGAAGACCGGGAACGAGTCAGGGTCCAACATGTCCGACAGCGGGTCCGTGAAGAGGGGCGGCGACAAAGACCTGCGAGTGGGAGACCGAGTTCTGGTGAGTGAACTCTGAATTCATTTTACAAAGTCAAGTCTTTTTTAAACATAAATCATGGAACAGAGCCGCGCGCATTTATTTGCACAGCCTAAACAAGGCTTGGTACCAGAGCGAAGGTTCCAGACTTTTAATCCAGTGATGCACTTCCGTCTGACTGGTGAGCCTGTGGTCCCGTCAGATCTGGATCAATTCCGGATCAATACACTCACAATCAGCAGCTCTTAAGCGACGAGCATCGACCCCATCGCCTCCCGCCTCCGCTCGGACTCAGGAATCCACTATTGTACTGCAGTGTTAGACAGAGAGACGAGTACCACCAGTCCGAGTAGTGATGGACGTGTTTTGCCAGCAAGTAGCAATAGTGTAGTGTGTGAAATAACCAGCAGCATGAGTACTATTCTTCCTATTTTACTTGTTGCATGTGATCTCATTTAGTAGTAGTACTTGCTCAAGTGGTAGTAGCAGTACACCTGTCACACTTGGGATTAGTAGTAACAGTAGTACTTCTGATAGAAGAACTGGATTCCTCTCACTCAGGTTTATTTAAGAGCCAGTTTGAGGAACGTATTGGTGTTTGTAATTATTTATTTATTCAACGTCTGTCAGTCATTATTGACGTCGAGTCCCTTTTCACCCCTGAGACCGAGTGTGTGTCAGCTGAAGGTCACAGACCGGTAACTGGACCCGGAGTTGAATCACATGATCATTTTGATTGCTGTGTGGAGTTTGGTTTGACCAAACACGTGTGGTGTGTCTCCTCAGGTCGGGGGGTCGAAGATGGGCGTGATCCGATACATGGGGGAGACGGACTTTGCCAAGGGGGAGTGGTGCGGTGTGGAACTGGACGAACCTCTGGGGAAGAACGACGGAGCGGTCGCTGGAACAAGGTGTGCGACACACACTTACACATCCAGTACGTTGTGTTGGTGCAAACAAACACGTCTCCCTCCTCCGTCAGGTACTTCCAGTGCCTCCCCAAGTTTGGCCTGTTCGCTCCGATCCACAAGGTGATCCGGATCGGCTTCCCGTCCACCAGCCCAGCCAAAGTGAAGAAGAGCAAGCGGGTGGCCATGGGTGTTTCATCTCTGGCCCACAGCCCCAGCAGCTCCTCCATCAGCTCCGTCAGCTCCGTGGCCTCGTCGGTGGGCGGACGTCCGAGCCGAGCCGGTCTGGTGAGCACTTCCTGTCTCTCTCACATGGCTCTGACCTCACTGACTGGCAAAAAAAAACGTTGTACGGGCAAAGAGCGACATCTGGTGGTTAAAGATAAATTCACGTTTCTACTTGGATTTACAGTAGAATTATTTCAGCTCATTTTATTTTTTCAATTTGTTTAATCCAAGCGCCCCCTTGTGGCCAAATATATCACTCTTCTGTTCTGGAAATGGTGATATTTTATCGGTCTGAAACTAGATGATCTGCTACTCTATAACTGTGGGTTGAAGTGAAGTCTGCGATCAACAACCTGTGTCGGGCCCTCAGCTGACCGAGACGTCGTCCCGTTACGCACGCAAGATCTCGGGCACGACGGCGCTGCAGGAAGCTCTGAAGGAGAAGCAGCAGCACATCGAGCAGCTGCTGGCCGAGCGGGACATGGAGCGGGCCGAAATGGCCAAAGCCACCAGTCACATCTGCGAGGTGGAGAAGGAGATGAGCGCGCTCAAGTCGCAGCACGTGCAGGTTCGTCCGCAAGTGTGAAGAAACATGGAGGTTCAGAGAGAAATGGGCAGATGAGTGATGCCAACGTAACAAGGAAGAAAGGGAGCACTAGTGTATTTGTTGACTCAAGAGGGCGCAGCTCCAGCTCTATTGAAGTAGTAGTGTTTCACAGACACATTTACTACTGAAAGCAGTATTTAAATTTTTTATTAACAGTAGTTGTATTAGTAGCAGCAGAAGTACTGATAGTATTTGTAATAGTAATAGTGTGTTGTAGTAATAGTATAATAGTGCGATAATGTACAAGTGTAGAGTGTAGTAGTGGCACTAGTAGAAGATGGCTTGGTAGGATATGCAGGAATATTGGAGGTAGTAGTACTAGTAGAAAGTGTAGTAATATTTTCACTCGCTTCTGTACAATGCGCTGTACTTGTAACAGTAACCAGTGTAGTGCAGCAGGTGCAGTAATAGTAGTTCTGATTGTGGTAGTAGGAGCTGTAGTGTTTTCAGAAGTAATTGAAGTAGTTGCCGTAGTGGTAGCAGTTTGTAGTAGTTGTGGCAGGTGTAATAGTAGTAGTTGTTGTTCCTTTGGTAACTGGTATAGTTGCATATCTAGTAGTATCAGTTGCCGTAATAGTTGCAGTGCGAGAATAATTGAAGGAACATGTTGGTAGGAAAGATGGAGCTTGTGATCCTACATGAAGCTCCACTCCTCCCTTGTCTCTCGGGCTCTGAAAGCAAGCTGTGTTCTGCTCCCCAGTACGTGACAGAGAATGAGAACACGCTGCTGCAGGTGAAGAACGTCCTAGCAACTGCTCAGAAGGACAAGATGGAGTTGACCAATCAGCTGGAGGAGGAGAAGAGGTAACGCTCCAGTGCCTTGGTTCTATCTGGCGGCTGAAGGGTCACCTAGCTCTGATGCTCCTCAGGAAGGTGGAGGACCTGCAGTTCCGGGTGGAGGAGGAGTCCATCAGCAAGGGAGACCTGGAGGTACGTGACTCTCGTGATGTCATTGTCAGTGACTGGACTTGTGTCGAACTCAGGCAGTGCTGAGGCCACAACAGGAAGTGGAGACCTTCCAACATAAAACAGGAAACAGTGGACTGTCGCCAGATTCTGTTTCTCTTCTTCTCTTTCTCACCTTCACGCCCTTCTTCTTCTACTTCTGTGTATGTGTCTCCTCTCGTAGACTCAAACTAAACGAGAGCTCGCTCACATTCGCCACCTCGAGCGAAGTTTGCGCCTCGAGAAGTCCAAGTCTGAGGAGCTTCTCAGGGACTTGACGAAGACTCGGGTAAAGCGGAGAGGCTGTCGCTGGTGGCCGGTCTGCATGTTCCGCTGCTGCAGAACTGTGGGCTGCTGCATGTGGCTGCAGGCCTCGCATCACACGTCACAGGAGACTCGCCTGCTTTCGCTGAACACTGTCTGCTTCTGCATGGTGCTGCAGACCGTCTGCCCTCACGTGGTGCCGCGGACACTGCCGCTTTTGTTTCCCTCTGCTGACCTGCTTCTGCTGCTCTTCAGTTTGGCGACTGAAATCATGTGTTGCTCAAAAACAAGTCGAGACTGATCAGAATCATTCACCCTGATCACATCTGCGATCGGCCAGTCACTCCAGACCTTTTGTCTTCAACTTTTGGGGTTTTTCAAAGATCTAAACCCACGCTGTGAAGTCCAAGAGGCAGACCAGGGTCACTTTAAACTGATGGATTAAGTCTCTGGACCTTGTGGTTCTTACGATCCGGACCCAGATCCACGTCGGTGTAAAGCGCGGTTGAGGTTTGAGTCCCTGGTTCCACTTCTGCTTCTGTCCACAGAGACGCCGCAGCCCAGAGTCCGAGTCCCCGAGGTCCGCTGAGAGAGACCAGGTGACTCCAGATTTGACCGGTTTGGAACTCCGATCCGCTTTCAAATCTTTTCGATCGGCCTCTGACCTGTGAACGGGGTCAGGAGGTTCTGATCTTCCCACTCACTCTCTCATCTGGATCCAGAGTTCTTGTAGCTTTTCTGGCCTTCGGGGTTTCTCACAGATGATTGACAACCTCGTCTCTTCCCTGGCTCCTCCTACTTTTGTTTTGACTCCACTGTAACGTGCGCGCACCTGCGACCGCGCGGCTGGCTGCTGTTTGCTCTGCTAAAACATCTGGACAGAGACACTCCTGTAGTTTCTTAATATTTGTTCTCAGTTTCTTCATGTTCAAAATTAGAAAGCTCAGCTGGATTTAAGAGCTTTATAGCTTTGAAACCCTTTGTTTTCTTTGAGATGTTAGACAGTTGGAGCAGCAGGCTGGGTCTCTGTCCAGGTCGTGTTCACACTCTTGAATCGTCCATCTCACTCTCATCCGCTTGTGTCTTCAGCAAACCACAGTGGAGGAGCAGAGCCGCATCGCACAGCTGGAGGAGGACCTGAGTCTGAAGAAGGCCGAGGTCGCCGCCCTGCAGGTCCAGCTACGAGGCCTCAGCGCGCAGACGGCGGACGCCGACCAGCCGGAGACGGCGGCGCTGCAAGAGCGGCTGCTGAGCGCCGGCCGCGAGCACCAGAGGGAGAACAGCGAGCTGCGGGAGAAGTACGAGGCGGCGCTGACCGCCAGTCGGCAGGAGGCCGAGGCGCTGAAGTCCCAGGTGGAGAAGCAGAACCAGGAGCTCAGTGAGATGAAGGTGAAGGTCCAGCAAGCGGCGCGAGAGAACGTGGAGATGATGGACACCTGGAAGGTTCGTGCCTGCTCTTTCAGATATCATAGTCTTTCTCCTCTTTCTGTTCTCTGTACTTTCCTTTTCTTCTTGGCCTTATTATTTTCTTTTCTTCTTCCGCTTTTCTTCCTAGACCTTCTTTTTTTCTCCATCCTTCGACTCCTCTTCTCTTTCTTTTCTAACTCCTCCTCTGCTTGTTCTTCCTCCCCGCTTCTCATTTGACTTCATTCTTCTTTTTCCTGTCTCCTATCTTCTTCTTCTCCTTCCCCCTTTCCTTCCATTCTTCCTCTTTGTGGTGATATAAGAGACTTCTGCCCTTTCTCTTTATCCTCTTCTTTTTCTTCCAGCTCAATCCTCTTCTTCTTCTCTTCCTGCTCTCCAGGCAAAATTCGACTCACTGGTAAGTGAGCATCAGCGTTCTCTGGAGGAGCTGCGGGCCTCCTTCAGCAGTGATCACGTGACCGCGGCGGGTCCAGAGGTGGACGCTCAGGAGCTGCGTGCGACCCTGGAGAGCCTGAAGATGGAGCACCAGCTGGAGGTGGAGAACCTGAAGGCCAAACACAAGATTGAAGCAGCGGTGCTGATGAAAGAGCGCGAAGATCTCGCCGCCCGACTGCACGAGGCCAGAGAGCAGCATACGGACAGCGTGCCGACGTGGAGGGCGGAGTCCAAGGGTCCTGCGCAGGAGGGGCTCGCGGAGAAGCTGCAGCAGGCCGAGCGTCGTCTGGCGGAGCTGCAGACGCAACAAGAGCAGAGCGAGGAGGAGCTGAAGGGCCGACTGGCCCGGGCGGAGGCGGCGGCGGCGGAGCTGGAGGTCGTGCGGAGGTCGCACACCGAGAGTCGGGAGGAAGTGCGGCGTCTGGAGGAGCAGCTGAAGGTTCTGACCAATCAGCTGCAGAGCCAGACGAGCGACGCCACCGAGAGCATCCACGAGATCTCAGACGAGCAGAGGAACATCGAAGGTAGAAAGCACCTTCAATGTCAACTGCCAGTTATTTCGGCAGAATAACCCCAAGAGTGTTTCCTGTCAGAGACGACGGACAAGCTGCTAAAAAGAGAGAAGGAAGTCTCCACGTTGACCTCTCAGGTGGAAACTCTGCGGTGGCAGCTGGCAGGTAAAACTGTTGGTAGTTCAACTCCCATCCGTCCGTCCGCTCCAGCTCTGACTCTCTCCGCAGCTCTGGAGGTCAAAGTTCACGCGGCGGAGACAAGGGCCGACACGGTGGTGAGGGAGAAGACCCGGCTGGAGGCGGAGCTGGAGTCCGTCACCAAGAAGTCACATGATGCCTCCGGTCAGCTGGTCAGCATCAGCCAGGAGCTGCTGAGGAAGGAGAGGTGACTTTTGTTTCAGCATATTTTAGCATATTGTTTTTATGATATTAAATTACTTTTCAAAAATTCGTGTGAATTATTATTATATTGTTTGAATATTTTTCTCTATTGTTATTAAATGTATATGAACAAAATGGTGGGAGTTTTAAAGTCATTTAAGTTTTTGGTGACAGTTAACTTTTGCGATTTTACTCTGACTCCTCTTACTCCGTCTCAGGAGTCTGAATGAGCTGCGAGTCTTGCTCCTGGAGTCGCACCGGCACTCGCGAGACCTGGAGAAGGACCTGACTCGAGAGGTTCACAAGGCAGAGTGGAGGGTCAAAGAGCAGAAGCTGCAAGAAGACATCAAGACTTTGAGAGAGAAGCTCCTCCTGGTGGTGAGTTCCCGCTACTACAGCGCAGCCTGGCGCCCCGTCATGTGACCCGCGTAAATCTCCCTCTCTGTGTTGGAGGGCCGGGAGCACGCCTCGCCTGAGCACCGCAGGTTCTCCATGCTGGAGCCGTCAGCGTTGGACTCGGAGGTGACCCGGCTCCGGCAGCGGCTGCTCAGCACCGAGGAGGCCCTGAGGAACGCCCTGGACCACAACCAGCAGGTGGACCAGCTGGTCCAGGCGATGAACCGCCACCCGCAGAAGAGTCCGGTACGCTGTGATTTCACTAGGCGACTCTTCAGTGGTTTGTTTGGAGCTGAGCTCACTCTTCCATGTCCAGGTCCTCGCACCAAAGTCCTCCAACGGGATTCATCACCAGCCGCCCGACAGCACGCAAGAAGTTTGTGTAACTTTTTTTTTTTTTTCCCAGACTTTCAGAACCTTAAAAATCACATCCCGAATTCTGTTTTTGCAGGAGCAGCACTGATGACGGCGGATCTTCGGGGACAGTTCCTCGCCGGCGTCACAGTTTACATTCACGATACCAAAATGTCTCCACGCGAACGCCTGCGCTGAAAAACTCGAGTGTATTATAAAGATGGCAGATGAGACGGGGTGTTGTGAGGTTGCCACGGCAACCATCGCCGTGTCGCTGTAGTTAGAAAACCCGCTGCCTGAATTTTTTTTGTTTCCAAAAACAGACGTTTTTATTTATTTTGATCCTCTGCGGGGTTTTTTTTGCCGAGAGATGGTTTCTTGCGTCGGAGCTGATGAGAGGATGAAAGTGAGATTTTAAAGATTTGAATGGAAAAAAAGTCCCTCACCAACAAAGGTTTTATTTTCTACTTTTGTGTCTGAGGGAGAAGCGTTTGTCTTTTATCGTCGGTGTTTGGGAATGAAACGATGGGTTGGTTGTCATGTGTCATGTGACCAGGCTGGAGTGGTTGCTGCACAAGAGGAAATCCAGAGATCGGAATGTTTCGTTTTTGTTTAGACTCCGACAACTGGAGTTTGGTTTGAACGGAACACTACGAAAATCATCCACTACAAACTTGACTTTTTGAAAATTACGTTAAAGGACAGACAAGTATCACGTGAGTGCCGGGGAAAATATTCATCTGTCACAAAACAATCGTCGGAGAAACTACTTGAATGTTGAAAAATAAAACGGTTTTAACCTCCACACTTCAGAAAAGAAAACAGGATGTTCCGAGAAAGTCTTGCGTGTACCGTCAGAAAAACCTACTCTGCTATCGGTTAAACACTGTCCATGTCCAGGACGATGTGTGACCTTCGGAAAACGAACTTTACTCTTCCGAAATGTATTGCGAAAAGCCTTTGTAAAGCATAACTCTTGGTGCAAATTGGAATGTGAGGAGACACAGGTTCAACCAATAAAAACACAATTAGTGACCAGAAAAGAAAAAAAAAAACAAAGTTCGGAAAACACTTACTCTGACATCATCAGAAAAAAATGCCGGTAAAAGTAAGGATGAATTGACCCTCGGAGAATTTTCGGCGCAAAGATTGAAGCGTAATGTAACTCACCCAAAATACAGGAATATAAAACTATTCTAGGGAAAATGCTTGAAATTCGTCATGAAGACAACAAAATAATTCAGAATATTTGGAACCAAGACCAAGTGAAAAGCTTAAATTAAACCTATCAAAATAAAAATGACTCATATCTTGTCTGAAGCTCGAATTGAAGACGTGAACTCTTGAGTCACGTGGAAGGGTTTGAAGGGGTTTTTTTGGTTAGCATAATTCCGATAAAGTTCTCGATGACTGAGGTTACCACAGGTCGTCCATCCAGTTCAAATCTCTGTTCCGAGAATCAGTGAGTGAATATTTTCAAGAAACAAGTCGGTCTGTGTGAAACGCTGCACGACAGGAAACCACAGAAGAATCGAGGCCTCCTGCAGCAGCGGGAGGCTACTTTCCTTTTGACTATCTCAACGCAAATCAATCGGCGGTTTTGGAATCGTGCGCGTCGTGTTGTCAGAATTTTCCAACCTTCGTGATTCCGTGTTCGCTCCTGGTCTACGTGACTGCTGCTGACGTCAGCATGGCAGAGAAGGCCAGTGTGTCATCGGGGAAAATCTCGGCGACTGATCAGGGTCAACACGAGTCATGTCAACAAGACATGGAGAGTGAAAACCCCAAATCACAAATGTTTGTGTGAATTCATTGTTAAGAAAATAATGGCTCCTCATAACAAAGAAAAAAAATCATCTGAAGTTGAGGGTCTTATTTTAGGGTCAGACTTCACTGAAATCCATGATGTGCTGTCACGAAAATGTAGTTTTGTAGCAGTAACCATGCTAAACGCTAGAAAACAAATGTCCAGTTTTTTCCTTCACATGCTGCTAAGAAATTCTCCTTATCATGAATTTGAATCCTTACGACGTTTCAAGACTTGAAATAAGCTGTTTACGATAAACTGTTGTTACTGGGTCTGGTTACCCCCGAAGAAATGGTATTTAAGCTCTTCAATGCTAATCTTGTGTCAAGCCTAGCGTTATTTTTCACGATATCAACAATGTTGATAATAAGAAAAAACTAGGTTACATGTCTGCGAAAGTATTGCTAACCATGCTATCAAATAATGCTAACAACGCCTCATTTTTTATGCAACAGTTGACGGTGTACGAACAAATAATGTCACACAAAACTTTTATAACGCAAACTGTGCTACTGATCAAGCGTAGAACCAATATTATACACATGACTGCGAGCAAATACTCCTCCTGATAAACACAGAATCATAATCAAAAAGTTGTGCCTTTACTGGGTCACGTTCCTACAAAAATCCACTGCTTCCAGTCGAACAATCTGCTAACAAAACAAGATCCTTTTTGTTGCGAGCTCATGACATTTTCTGTTTACTAGAAATGTCCCTAAGATACACTCACCTCACTTATAACAATAAAACAAATACTTGGTCCTGAATGAAATTGAAAGTTTGCTGTTGACGATTTTGAGTCCTAAACACATGTAGCGCCTATTTATGAAGCAACACAAAGAATCCTACCATTGACGCCTTTCAGTTGTTCATGTCAAAGTGTGTTAAGCGAGCTAACAGTTGTGAATGTTTTTTTTTCAACCTTTCATACAATCAGTCGAATATGTCACGCAATGCTCGTGTGCGACAGTTGAACTACTGACACACAATCCAGTCTAATAATTGTGGACTTCATGTCGTTTTCCGTCAGTTGTCGAGCAAAGTCTGTACTTCCGGAAAAAAAAAAAACCTTCGCCTTAATTTGTTGCTTTGTTTCCTGCGAGCTAATTTGTCGGTCTGATCATGTTTGTGCGTCCATCTTTGATAAAATGCCGAAAAAAAGTGTCCTCTACTTGTCAAAGAATGAAGGGCTTTTACCGGAGACGAGGAATGCCCGGTCCAGATGTTCACACCTGGGTTCCGCTTTAAACTTGACGTCTTCCAAATTCTTTTTTTTTTTTGCGTTCAGTAAAAATGGTACGATTTCTTTCCCGCTGGAGTTCTGTAAAGTTTCAAGTCTTTTTGCTGCAACACTGTCAGAGTCAATAAATATTAACAAGTTCAGCGTCTGTGTTTCATGTGTGGGTCGGTGTATCACCTGCGATCGGAGGCGGCGATGTTCTGCAGGGGTCGATCTTCGGCCTGCTCCAAATCTGCCCTCTGACTGACTGTCCTCTCTTCAAGGGAACTATTGCAGAGGTTTTTGCACCTTCATGCCTCACTCCATTCTCAGTCTTGAACTTTTCCTCATCTCGCCCTTTAAACTTTCAATCGATTTTTCGGCGGATTCCGCCCCCTCATCACGTCAAGATGAAAGTGAAATCAAAGCCGCCTTCACGGATGATCTTGTGATCTGCTGGCAAACATTCAATATTAAAGAGAAGCTGCCCCCGACCTGCGGTGTTGCACTCGGCTGCCGATCTCATTATACTTGTAACCTCCAGGTACGGCTGCAAATATCGCGGCTCATCCAGGTTTCAGCTCGGGTTCAATCCTCCGGTGACATTTGCATTCGACTGAAATTAAATGGTGATATTGTTCCACTATCTACAATACAGTTTGAAAAACACAGCTTCGGAATTCAGAGGAACTCGGAGTAGAACTGACCCGAGTCCGTTCTTCTTCCGAGCCCACATATAGTCGTATGCAAAAGTTTGGGCACCCCTACCTGCGCTGGCCACTGGCTGCGCTGTTCCTCTATGTGTGTGGCCGCTGCATGTGGGAGGGGTTGCCGAGTGAGTGAGGTCTCTCCAGAAGTGAAGAGGTGCCCGGTGCGTGTCCAGCTCTGAATGTGCGCTTCTGTGCAGTTTGGCTGTGACAAAGTCATAAACCAAGTCACGCTCTGTCCCAGACTCGCCTCATCCCTGTCCCAGCTCCAGCCCACAACAGGACATCAAACCCTGGAGTGGAGGTGTGGAGAGCGAGCGCCTCCCCTGTGACACTGTTCTCACCATCCTTGGCCTCTGCTTATCTGAGATGTTTCTTGGTCTGCCGCTCCGGGCCTGAACTAGAACTGTACCTGTGGTCTCCCAGCTGTTGGTTTCCTCACAGTGGAAACCAACAGCTGGACTCTCTGAGCTAGCTTTTTGTATCCTTCCCCTAAACCATGATGTTGAACAACCTTTGTTTTCAGGTCATTTGACAGTTGTTTTGAGGCTCCCATGTTGCCACTCTTCAGAGAAGATGAAACTAGCAAATGGCCACCTTAAATACACGTAGGTCAAGGGTCAATGAGCGTACCAAACACATTTTGGGTTCCAATAATGAGTGCTAAAGGTATTCAAATCAATAAAACAAATCTATGCACCTGTATACTTTTGTTTAAGTGATTATTGCACACTTTCTGTAAACCCTATACACATCATTTCACTTCTCAAATATCACAGTGTTTGTCTGCTATATGATATAATGGCTGATCCGAACAACCGATAATTCATAAAGGAAAATCTTGAAAATGATCAAACTTTTGCATACAACTGTATTTAAAAAGTGAAAATCAGAGAGTGAATATCAGGAGCTTCTTGTTTGTGTGTGTCATAAACAGTGATGTCATCCACCTGCCTTTTCGGGAAACCACTGCTTTTGCTCCGGTGACGGAGAAGTTCCACTTGAGCGTCTTGAAACGCCAAAGTTTCTCGAGAGCAGGAGCACCTCTCTCAGCTCCGACCTGCCCCCGGAGGGCTTTTTCCAGAGGTTCCTGCGTTAATCCTGCGCGCAGATGGCAGCCAATGGATGCTGCTGTTGAGTTGGGCTGGGATTAGCAGGAAGCGAATGAGTTTCAATTTTACTGGATTACAGAACAAAGAGAGGGGAAAGGGACACTCTGCCTGTGTTCAGGGGAAAAGCAGAAATAATCTGGAGGGAATCACTGTCACACACACTACAAAGTGCAGTCGGACGTCGTGATGCTCCGGATTACGGTGTTTTAGCGACGTTGCGGCCGGGATTTGAGCGCCGTCTGATGGATTAGACGGGGGAATATTCCGGGATTGACAGCGGCAACAAGGCTATTTAATCGCCGATTAAGGTGAGATTACCTCCGCGGTGGTGACCAGGGGGCTGCTGTGTTTGATCCGCGCGGGTTTCTTCTTCTGTCCGGAGGTTGACAAATTACGGATTAGAGCCTAATTCGGGGAGGAGATGAAAGTGCTAGCGCGAGAGCTAGCATCATGACGCCGCTGGCTAATTAGCCGGATCGCTGCCGTCTGCGTTGCGGGCTTTTGTCGACAGAACCGCGGGGGAACAGGGGGTTCGAGGCGACGCGGTCGACTCTCCGCGACGTGTGCGAGCGGACCGCTATTCCGTGGTTCGGTCCCGGGCGTGTTCTGGCCGGGTTGTCCGTGTGTTTGGGCTCCGACGGGCTGCACGGACAACAAAGCCAGCTAGCTCCGTTAGCCAGACACCGAAGACAACAGCCAAACTTCGCTCACAATCCGCTCAACTTTTCCAGCTTTTCCAGCATATTTCTGTGCTGCGAGCGAAAATTTATCACGCGCATCGTTGCTATAGTAACTCGAAAGCCCAGATACAATTTTAACACCTTAAAAACGTGTACGTTTTCATTAGAAAACAACTTTTTTTTAACCGTCACGTTTGGTGTCTGAATACAGATGTGGAACAAGAATGCAGTTTAAGGTAAATTATACTCTGTTTTCGTGAGGTTCAACGTGGTTTGTAGTTGAAATCATGAGTGACAGCTGTCAAACAGTTGTAACATCACGTTTGTAGCCTCGAAAAAAAGATGTCAAGGCGTGTTACCTGCAGAATATTATTGTAAAATGAGGTGGACCTTCATTTTTCACCAGTCGATTTGTGATATAGTTGAGATGTGACGTTCACAAACACTGGACCGTGTGATTATGGCGTTGTAAATAGCCGGTAGAACACGGAAAAATGTTTGGGAATAGTGGGAAATTACAACAGTATTGACAATCGACCAGTCACTACTTTAACAGTCATTCAACTTGTTTGTTTATGATGTGTGTGGATTGACGTAACACATGACTTGTCTGATAGTGGCGTGGTAAATACACCACACTTGTATTGTGTTAAGTGCTATTTAAACTTTACCTTTTAAATCCTCAAAATGTGGTTTGTATAGTTTGTTATGCCCATGAGCCTCGGCAGTTATCGATGAGTCGATTGTCATGTCGACCGGTCGTGGTTGCCCGACTCTAATGTACTGGCTACTTTTGGATTCTTCTTAGCTGGTAAATAATGATTTTCTGCCTCTAAATATGAGGTAGGTTTGACTTTTACTTTGTTCCGGGTTCAAGCTTCTCTCTACTTGCTTTCAGTCTGGTTGCTGGTGAGGATGTTGTTCAGTAACCATAGTTTTCTTGGGATGGCAAGAGATGTGACGTCACTGTAGCTTTGTTAAGAGTTTTATTGGTTCTTATCGTGTTATCAAAATGCATTGAGTTTGGTCTGTGTTAATGGAGAAACTGGAGCTGTGGTGGAGGATGTGTTTTGGTTGACATGTTCATGTTCCTGTCCGAGAAAAGAAGCCGGGGAAGACCAGAGAGTAGTCGGCTGATAGGCGTGGGAAAGATGTGGACTAGAGTTTGGATCAATAAGTTGACGTCAATCCTTGAGGACAGTGTCATCATCTGTCTATCTCGTGCCAACCTTCCTTCCTTCCTTCCTTCCTCGCTCCTGTGGTGTGAGACCAAGGCTTTGTTTGGATGAGTTCATTGAGGAAACTGCTGTGTGGCAGCAGTGTTGTCTGGGATGAAAGTCTGAAAGCAGGATTGGAGTGTTCGGTAGGTTGTGGTGCCGCCAAGTCCAACAGGTCTGGAAACGAGTTTGACTTCATCATGCGATGCTGGCGGCCGCTCCTGCGCTGAGGTGTAATATCGACTCCTTCTGTGGTTGTTGACACGGTTGTGTTGAGGTCACAGGAAAAATCTCATCCCGACATTTTTTTGAAATTGTTGATCTCTCTGTTGCCGTCCTCACAAGGTCCCTGCAGCTGGTTTAACTCAGACTTAATGGAGTGGCCGGTATTTATTCACGGTCCACCCTGAACTGCTGTGACATTTGTGCCGGGCCAGTGTTTGGCAAAGCAATTGACTTGACATTATCTTGAGCCAGTGCTGATCTCCGCCTGCGTGCTCCTCGCCACTTCCCGTGACTTTTAAATACGCCTGCTATCTATTTTGAGACTGTTATAATTTCAGAGGGGGGGGGCATGTTTGCCAAGGCCTCGGGGCGGGGAGCAATTTCAGAGGGTCAGTAGAGTTGGCACAACCGCACCCACCGACGGGCAGAAGCCGCCCGCCCACCGCCTGTCTCCCTCGCTGGCCGCCACTCTTGATCTCCCCCTCTATTGAGCGGCGGGCTGCCAGAGGCGAGTATAATGGTTCCCAGTGTCTGCACAGATTAAAGGCCAGAGCTGCATTGTTCAAATGCCCTGAGATTAGTTTCCAAGGAGACGGGCTTCAGTTGCCATGAGAACATCTCGCCGGGGTTTAACTGAGCGTTTAAAAGGACCCAACAACTCCCCTCACTTCTCAGCTTTGTTGACATCACTTTTTAGTAGCTTCACGTCCACTCGCGGTGAAACTGGAGCGCAGCCGGTCCTCAAAGTCTGGACAGGGGGCCACGACAACTGCGTCCGGAGAAGACCTCCGGGTCAGTGAACTTATCAGACGCCTGAAGTGTGGCACATAGATAAGATCTTTCCTCACGTGATTGGAGTCGGACTTTGAAAGGGGGCGACCGCAGGCTTTTAGCTAGGAGGGCGTCTGGGCTGAAAAAATGGACGCCAGATTCTCGACCGTAGTTTGGCCGCCAGATGTCGCCATATACCAGCGTAATCTGACGGCCAAGCTACGGTCGAGAATCTGGCGTCCATTTTTTCATGTTTTCCAGACGCCCACCAAGCTAAAAACCTGACTGCAGCTCTCAATTTACCGCTCGCCAATTTCTTGTGTCCTGGCGAATAACGTTGTTGGATAAAAGAGTCGGTCTGTTTGGTTTGTTATGCTAAACTAGCATGACGCAATTCTTCAATTTGGATGCAAAATAAATATTTTTATAATAACAATTTGTGACACACATATTTATGTGAAAAAAACAATAAAATATTTATTTTTCTATGAGAGACTGAGAGTAGTCGGCTGATAGGTGTGAGAAAGATGTGGACTATGGTTTGGATCAGTAAGTTGACGTCAAGCCTTGAGGACAGTGTCATCATAATGTGCTGGGGTCCGACTATCTCATTTGTGACACACAAATATTTGTGTAAAAACATGAGAGCATAAAAATAAATCAGTCAGCTGCACATGTAGTTATTACATAATGCATTGTAACTACAATAATGTTGACTGGTTCATAAGTCTGGGCCATCCTAAGTCCTCATGTGGCCCGCAGGCCGCTTCCTGCACACCATATGAGTTTGGGTTTGGCCCGGCCTAAGATGTGAAGTTGGAATTGTTTCTGGGATCAGGTTTGTGACTTTGTTTGAGAAATGGATAACTGAACCGATGGGCCGGAGCCATGTTCGCCGACCGGCACGGTCCGTGTTGCCTGAGAGGACACAACAAACGGACTCTCTCCGCATGAATGTGTCCCTCACCACGCCGCTGATCCAGGTTGATCTGGTCCCCACAGAGAGCCATGGCTCAGATCAGGAAGCTGGCATGCGACGGCGTCAGGACGAACCCCCGCGGTGAGCCCCCGGCGTCGGCCCGGCAGGAGATCCTCACCAGCCTGGTGTCTGCTCTCGACTCTGTGGTATGTCCGGTCATCACAATTCGATTCTCAGTTTCTACTCAGTCGTCTCACACAGGAATGTCTCGTGGACCCGTGCTGTTGTTTCATAGGCGTCCACAAGATGGCGCTGTATCATACCGTTTTATCCACTGAAAGGTGCAAAGGGGAAATATTGTTATTTCAAGATATATTATTATTGTTTTTATATTATTATTGTTACTATTAAAAACTACTGATCGTTTTTATATATATATATTACATTTTTTAGGTTTTATATCTTACTAAAAAGAGGTTTGTTGTTTGTTGTGTTTAAAAAATAATTCTTGATTTAAAAAAAACAATTAAATATTCCTTTTTTCTGTTATTCAATTTTGAAGCTTGGAAAACCTTTGTAGGTTTGATATAATAAACTATTAATTACCATGGATGTATTTATTTTAAACTGCAGAAATAGTCAGATTATGTGGCCGATTTTGACAATAAACTTTTGTCTCCGCGTCTCAGTGCATGGCCATGTCCAAGCTCAACGCCGAGGTGGCGTGCGTCACCGTGCACGAGGACAGCGTGATTGCCGTGGGAACAGAGAAGGGTCGGGTCTTCCTCAACTCCAGGAGGGAAATCCAGACGGACTTCTACAAGTTCTGTCGTGAGTTCTCCTGTGCTCCTGATGGTCCTGAGCTCTGTGAACGTAGCATGTAGCGCCTCATCTGTGAAGCTTCACTCTAGACGGCGGGTGACGTATTCTTCTTGCTCCTTCAGGCTCCACGTGTCTCCAAAATGTGAACTCTTCAAACTCTCAAGCCAAAGACAACGAGGTGGAGCGGAGCAAGCCGACTAAAGACGGCGAGCACGCGAAACACAGGACGACCTCGGAAGCCCAGTCCAACATCTTCGTCCTGAGGAAGATGGTGGACGAAGTCTTCACCGTTCTCTACAGTAAGAGCCACTACAGTGAGGTCAGGCACGGTCTGGAGATCTGATTCCGCCTGGTGTCCAGGTGAGGCTGTGGGCAAGAGCAGCCTGGTCCCGGTGCCTTACGACTGGATCCAGAAGGAGCCCGGCTGCCTGGTGGCCCACGGTTTGCCTGAAGGAGTCGTGCTGAAAAAGCCCTCGGAGTATGACACCAAGACGCTGATGAAGATCCTGGAGCAGAGCCATCGGATCCAGTTCTCGGTGAAAAGGTGGGCCTCAAGAGTGTGGGGACGCTCGAGAGACCAGCACCGGCTGTAATGTTGGACGTGGTTTCACATGGCTGATGTATTGAACATCTCTGGTCACACGGCCCTGGCCGGCCAATCAGCACAGAGCGCCGTATGTCCAATTCATTCAATGCTAATGCTTGTTCTCCGACGTCCAGACCTGCGGAGGAGTCATCTCGAGAGTCCAAGTCCAGTTCAGACCTCAGTCATGGCGCTGCCGTCATGCCCCACGTGGCCCAGAAGACCCCGGCCCACGTGGTCACCCCATCAAGCACCCCCTCCTCCAGCAACTCGGTGCTCTCCAACTTCCTGTACGGGATGCCCATGTCCTCCAAACCTCATCCAGACGGAAAACTGGACTTCAAACCCGCATCCATCGTGAACCTCGGGAAGGACCGGCTCAGCAGCACCTGGGCCGACAAGAGCTCCAAGGACCTGACTAATGGTATATTTGTTGTTGATGTCGCCAGCAGCGACTACAGCTGCAGCCATCTGTCACGTTTATCTATGTGATGCTAAAGGACGTCACGCTGTTGTGTATACTGCAGAGGAGGTGCCGCGGCCGGCGGGTGACCAGAACCAGAGTCCCACCAGCGTCCACATCTCCAAGAGGCTGCTCTTCTCCATCGTGCACGAGAAGTCAGGTGAGAGTCTTTCAGGTGCTCCGACTTCAGTTTCCGTGGACGGTTTGGAGGAAAAAAAAATCGGGTCACGTTCAACAAATAAAATCTGAGAAGTCAAGTCTCTCATGATGAGAGAAAAAGTGAGAAGTGACTGTGGAGTTCATGCCAAACTCTGGCTGTGTGTTTGTCTGCAGAAAAGTGGGACTCCTTCATCCGGGAGACGGAGGACATCAACACGCTGCGGGAGTGTGTCCAGATCTTGTTCAACAGCAGATACGGTGAGAGACTCGGGTCGTCTTAGGTCGCAGCTTCCATCCGAGGAAACATCAACATTGCAGCTAAACTCTGAGCGCTGCCTCCATCAAAGAGAATTCCTTAGCAATCTCTCTATCCGTCTCTCCAGCCGAAGCTTTGGGTCTCGATCACATGGTGCCTGTTCCCTACCGAAAGATCGCCTGCGACCCCGGAGCCGTGGAGATCATCGGCATCCCGGACCAGATCCCCTTCAAGAGACCCTGCACCTACGGCGTCCCCAAACTCAAGCGCATCCTGGACGAGCGCCACGGGATCCGCTTCATCGTGAAACGGTATTTACACCTCCCACGTTGCCCGTCTTTGCATCAGAACTCGGCTTGACTCGGCTGCTTGTTTGTCTCTTCTTTCAGAATGTTCGATGAGAGGATCTTCACTGGTGAGCTCGCAACTCTGCTGCAACACTGTCCACCTTCGCTCGCCGTTTGTCCTGCGGGCGCATGAGAAACACTTCCTGTTTCACTCACATTTAACAACTTGAGTCGTGGGAGTCAAAAGCTCTTGAAGTTCCGAGTCTGGATTGAAGTCGAGTTAGTGAGCTGAAGTTGTGGAGTGTTGAGGCTTCAGTTTGGTGAAAGTAGTTTTGATAAAAAACTGGTTCTGGAAGACGATGTTGACTGAAGACGCAGGTTTATTGAATGGTGAAGTTGGAGTCACTCCATAATAGGACATGTAAGTCAAGTGGGAAAGTCGCAGTTGTTAGCAGTGGCTTTTATGGGGTGAAGACAAGTCAAACTTGTGGACATTATCTGAAGGCACATGCATTTTAAAGGGAGAAACAAAAATCCAGATTGTGTCGGACTAAAGTTGAGTTATTGAGCTTTGGATTGAAGCAAAGTTCAAAAGTCGGTGGAGAGGTTGAACCTCAGGTTTTGTTATTGCTTGTCCAGGTTGTGAGTGGATGGATGAACATTGTCAACCTCCAATTCCAGTTTGTTCACAGTCTTGTCTAATCTCTGGATTACAAATCAAAATTGTGAAGTACAGAAGGTCAAATATGGAGCATTAGAAGAGAGGTGGAAGGTCAAACACAGGGCTCTGAGGTGTTGAACTTACAGTGGAGTGTGTCGGCGTCTGCTGCAGCTGCAGGGAAGCTGGCCAGAGAGGAGGGCAAGTACGAGCCCGGCTGCTCGCCCGAGGAAGGGTTCCCCGACGGTCTGATCATCCCGCCGTCCACCACCGAGATCCTCAGCAACTCTCACAGCAGCAGGTTCTGTGGCTTCCTTACGTGAGTCGACCTGCTGACCTGCAGCAGTTTGACTGGTTCTTCATTTTGTTTGCAGGTCTGCCAGTGCCTGTGTGAGTCCTCTGGCCGACAGTGAGGCAGGTGGGTAACGCTGAGCCTCGAGGCTCTTCATCATCATCATCATCATCATCCTCCTCACTCGTGCCTGGTCTGTCCCGCAGTGGTGAAACAGAGTCGGACCCTCAGTGAGCTCCTTCATCCGTCGGCTCCCCCTGGAGACTCGGTTCAGATCAAGAAGATCAAGACAGAGCCACCGGACGGCGAAGTGGCTCAGGCGGCACCAGGTGAGCGGAACCAGGACTGGCTCAGACTGTTGACTGGGTTTAGCTTAAACACTCGGAAGGACACGCACAGCCTCGCCTTATCAGACCATGCCTCCGCAGATGTCGGCGCAGACGAAGCCGCCGAGCCACCGTCGGACACGCCCACCTCCGCTGCTCCCACCACTACCTCCCCCGCTGCTCCCCCGGCTCACCTGGCCCCCGCAGCAGAGAGCCACTCAGGTAACACCACCTCCTCTGACCCCACCCTACTTACCCCCCCTCCCTCTCTAACACCCCCCCCGACTCTCATTAGCATTAGCAACCTTCACCCACCAACTTTCCCAAGATCCACCTCTGTAGCCGTCCTTCAGTCACATGACCACAAACAAGACAGTGATTTGCTAGTGACGCTAACAGTTCTGGAGTCATCGCTGTTCAAACAACAACAGCAGCAGCATCGAATCATTAGCATCACTAGCATTATAACCGATCACAGACAGAACAAATGGTCCGCCAAGAAAAAGCTTCAAGTCAGGAGCTGCTCCACTTCCTGTCCAGAGTCGGACTGTTGTTTACACGTGGTGCCGCACAACTGTCACCCAGCACATGGACTGATCCTGCAGCCCTCAGTCTGTAGTGAGACCACTAGACCCCGCTCCTCCCGACACGCCCCCCCGCCCCGTCCCCCACCCAGGACCTCAGAGTGGACGACTCTTCTCCGTCAAATGTTTCTAGACCTGAGCTCCGTCGACCACACTGTGAGGACTGAGGTCTGAGTGAGGACACAGACATGGTGACACCGACGTGTCGGGCGAAAACGTGACGTGACGGAGAACAGACGTCCGCTCTGAGTTTGGTTTTTCTTTCATTAATTTGATTCTTTAAGTTTCTTTTCTTTCACCAAATGACCACTGAAGGAGAGGCGGAGCAGGTGAGTGCAGGCAACACACACACACTCACACACACGGTATGTTTTGATGTTATGTGGGGACATTTCCTTGACATGGAATTGTCATGCTTCCCCCTCCCTCCCCCCCTAAACCTGACTATCCAAAACACACAGCTAACCTTTACCAGGGCCTGAACCAAAGTTCAAATATTATGTCCTATTTTAAGTTTTAATCCTAAAATTGAGGCTTAATCTTGTGGGGACCGGCAATGGCTCACCACAAATATCCCCAAATATCAAAAGGCGTTTTCTTGAATTTGTCCCCACAAGTATAGCTATTCTCGCTCTCTCTCTCTCACACACACACACACACACACACACACACACACACACACACACACAGCATACAGAAAAATACAGCAACATTGTGTGAGATTTTTCCATTAAGACACACTGTAGTGAACACTGACTCTGGAGGTCACCGGGATGTAACCCGGTTCTCTGAGTTCCACTGACGCCGATCTGAACCGCAGGTGTTTCTGCTGCAGCCGAGCCTCTGTCGCCGCCAGGCACAGCGCAGCCGGTCCGAAGAAGCTCAGAAGGTGAGCTCAGTTTCCCAGAATCCTCTCTGCTGCCGCTCACCGCCTCGCTCCTCCCTGCAGGGGGCAGTCTGGTGGACGACATCGGTGAGATGATCCTGCAGCTCCGCCGGCAAGTGGAGAGTCTGTTCAGCGTCAAGTTCGGTGAGCGCCGCCGTGGCCTCCCTGGCTCTTTGAGCGTCGGGTTCAACATCAGTTCTTAACCTGTGTTTTCGGAGCAGCCGAGGCGCTGGGTCTGTCAGAACCGGCCAAAGTCCCCTACTCCAAGTTCCAGATGTACCCAGAGGAGCTCTTTGTCACCGGACTCCCGGACGGAATCTCGCTGCGCCGGCCCAACTGTTTCGGCGCCGCCAAGCTGCGGAAGATCTTGGCGGCGAGCGGCCAGATCCAGTTCGTCATCAAGACGTGAGGAGACTAAAGTGAGTTGCCATGACGCCGCGGAGATTCTGACAACTGTCTGTCTGCTTACAGGCCCAAACTGCTGAGCGAGCAGAAGCCGGACATGCCGACGGGTCAGTCCAGAACCTCACTCAGGCAGGTGCCCCGCTCATCACGTGACCCGTGCTCTTCATGTGCACAGAGCCGTTCTGCAAAGACATGGAGGTGAAGGAGGAAGCGCCCGAGGATGCCGCCACCGGCTCCAAGAGACCCGGCTTCTCGGGTGAGGCCCGGCCCGGTTCTCCGCTGACGCGGCATCTCCCTCGCCCCGCTGACTCGCTCGCTGCCTCTCCAGAGTGTCTGGAGTCCAAATTGACCCGCATCGACTTGGCCAACACTCTGCGCGAGCAGGTCCAGGATCTGTTCAACAGGAAGTACGGCGAGGCGCTCGGCATCAAGTACCCGGTCCAGGTGCCGTACAAGCGGATCAAGAACAACCCGGACTCGGTCATCATCCAGGGCCTGCCGCCCGGGATCCCCTTCAGGAAGCCCTGCACCTTCGGCTCGCAGAACCTGGAGCGGATCCTGGCCGTGGCCGACAAGATCCACTTCACCATCACCAGGTGAGGAGGCGGGTCATGTGACCGGTCAGATGTATTTCAACATTTTTGACTTGTATAACAATATTGAAGTGTTTGATTGTTTTTTTTCGATGGTGACTGAACCCTTCCAACACGTGTGTCTCCCAGGCCGTTCCAGGGGCTGATCCCAAAACCAGGTGAGACGGATCCTTCACTGGTGAACTTGAGGCTCACGCTGATGATGTCACTTCCTGCTGCAGCTCCTCGCAGGGTCACGCTACTCAAGAAGTCGTTTGGCGCCGTCAGCGGTGAGTTTGTGCCCATGATGATGACGATGATGACGAAGATGAAAATGATGATGATGGTGGTGGTCTGCTGTGCAGAGGAGGAGGACCTGAGCTGTCTGGGGGAGAAGGTGGTCCTGAGGGAGCAGGTGAAGGAGCTCTTCAACAAGAAATACGGTGAGTCCTCCCCCGGCTCCCCAGAGAGGGCCGGCTCTCTGACGCCCTCCTGGTGCTGGGCAGGCGAGGCCCTGGGCCTGGACCGCTCCGTGGCGGTGCCCTACAAGTTGATCCGCAGCAGCCCCGAGTCGCTGGAGGTCAGCGGTCTCCCAGACGACGTGGTCTTCAGGAACCCCAACACCTACGACGTGGCATGCCTGAAGAAAATCCTGCAGGCGGCCGACGGAGTTGCCTTCAGCGTCAAGACGCCGCTGCAGTGAGTCCGCCCGCTCTGACCTTTGACCCGGGACCAGGTCACCATGGTTCGTTTCTGTCTTGCAGGCCGTTCGCCGAGATCTGCAGTCAGACGTGTAACACAGGTACGTGACCTGTAGGGGGAGTCCACAGAAGGTCCAGGGTCAAAGTGCACCGTCGCCCAAGTCTGTGTGTCGCTCTGGTCTCCGTAGCAACAGAAGTCTCCATAAATCGACGGAAGCGGAAAAGAGTCCAGGAGAGTCAGCGAGCTCCGGCGTCAGCTGACCTGGCGCTGTCGACCAATCAGATTCCAGTGATGGTGAGTGTCTGAGAGCGAGGTCCACGTCACGGACCTCAGAACTGACCTGTGCACGTGTGTGTGTCGCAGCAGTGGCCGATGTACATGGTGGACTACAGCGGCGTCAACATGCAGGTCCCGGGTCAGGTTCACTACTGACCCGGCGGTGCGGCTCCCCTCATGCTCTCCAGATGTTTGTACTTTTATTTATTCTATTTATTCAGTCTCATGTGCAGGGATGTAACATATCGTGTCACTAAGGCTTTTTTATGTTGGAGCATCACCCGTCTGAATGTAACGTGAAGAGTGACGCTCTGCGGTGGCCACTAACTGATATTTCATACGCTGTACCTTAACGCCAGCCTGGCCTTCAGAATAAAATGTGCTGCCTTGCTCTTCGGCTCTCCAAACCCCCGTGTCTCTGCTCTTTCATTTTAAATTCAGCTCGCTTTTTTTTTTACTTCACTACAATGTACATTTTTACTATAGATAATATTTCAAATTATTACGTTTTTTTTCAATAGACAAAATCCTGGCATCAGCTAAAATGATGAGAGAATGATTCAAAGGTCAAGCAGCATTTTAATTGGAAAAAAACAGAAAAGACAAAAACAAGGGACACAGACGTTTCCATGTTCGGACTTTATTTATTGCAGAATTATTTCCGACTCGTCGCCGGGCGACAGCGTTCATGTTCTGGAGTTTGATGACGTTGATTGTCACGATGAAACATTTTCTAAACTGGAGAGTTTATTTTTTCCAAAACGCTTCATCTTTGAACACGGGACCGGAGCCGGAGACAAACCCAAGAACTGCCACCTCTCGCAAACCCCTCTCCCTGAACGGTGAATTTCATTTTTCACTTTTACCGGTTCAATTTTTCTTAACTGTGCACTTGAAAACTATTGACATTCTAAATCAAATGTGCGTAAAAAGACATCTATAACTCATTAAGACCAGAACTTGTTTCCAGTGTTTAACTTTTACATGATTTTATTTCATGTTAAAAATTCATAACTGTAAAAACATACATTTTCATGAAAAGTTTTGAGATGTTGTTCCGGAGTTTGTGGTCCGGTCCGGTCTCCTGTCCCGACGATGCTTTCGAGGTCGTCTGGTTATTTCACTTTTCTCACAAACAAAAAACATCGGAACAAACTAAAGTCACAACTTCTCTTAAAAAAAGTGTCAAAGCTAAACATCTAGCCGTATGTACACCAACTCCCAGTCGAATGTCGCGTTCCTCTCCATTGCATCGTTTCCCAAATTTCTGTGAGCTGCGTTTTGTTTCTTTCTAACTTGACGGGACTAAAGTGCTTCATGAGATTTCCATCCTCCGTCGCTCGAGGATGCGGGTGAGACTCCAGGCTCCAGGAGGGAGGACCCAAGTTGAAACGTCAACTGCTTGTGTGTGCGTCTGCTTCTTCAAGTTTCGCGTAGTGTAATGTCTTCACAACGTCAGGGCTAAATCCGACACATCTGGAGCAGAAAACGTCACAATAAATCCAGATCTCAACACAATTCTTATTACTATTCATTTGAAATGAAGCATCGAAATGAAGCTCCATTTTTAATCTTGTCGTCTTCCTTCTGTCGCGGCAGAAGTGAATCAGCGGACGTAAATAGATTCGGAAAAGAGAGCCCAAGCTTCAGGCCGACGTCAGGCCACGCCCACTCCAGACCAGTGTCCAGGAACTGGGCAGCGCCACTGTTGTTTCCTCTATATATTTATTCCCAAACATCCGTACGACTTTTCCTGATGCTTAACTTTTACTTTGCTTTTGCTTAGTTCTGTTTCCCCATTGTTTCCGTAATCTCTTGGTGGAGGGGTCGGGAACCTATGCGGCTCTTTTGAAGGAGGAGTCTGGATCTTTCTACAGGTTTCTGACACCAGCGCTTGAAGAGCAAAAGCGTGTCACAAAAAGAGGCAGTTTTTCTAACTGCAGTCTGAGTTTACCATCCTGTAACATTCGGTAGCACGTGAGGTGCCATCACCCTAAGAGCCAGCTCAGTAACGGTGACTTCCCATGATGCTCTAAACCGCTGCTAAGATCGAGCCACGTCACATTGGACTGATGAAATTATTGGCGTTTGTTGACTGGGATGTTTCTGTCCTTATGTTTTCCAACTTATGTTTTTTTTTTCTTCCCTCCTCACTTCTGAGCGCTGCGCTGCTCAGCTGACCGGCTGTGGAGGCGGAGCCCTGTTGTAGCAATCCACCACTGTGATTGTTTGACTGGACTGCACAGCATCATGGGAAGTGTTTAGGTCACCGTAACGGAGTTTGTTCTTGACAGTGATGGGATCCATGCTGCGCTCAGCTGCAGCAGTAGCAGGATGTGCTGCGCGAGACGGTTCCACCTCACTGTTTCACAGAACATCGATCCACCTGTCGCATGGGAACTTCATCGCTGCAATAAATACTAAAAACTGTTTTGTGTGTGTATATGGCTCATGTGGCTCTGATGGAATTGCGTTTCAAGACACGAGGGCTCCTCAGGTCCCCGACCCCTGTCTAATCTCTGAGTGCCGCGACTATAGTCTGACGTCCTCGCAGAGGCAGAAGGTTGGAGATATTCCCTGTGATTCTACTTGGACGCTCCTGTCCGTCATGAAGCTTCTAACATTCATGAAAGGCTCGATGACACGGCCTGCTGACGCGTGCTGATGACATCACACAGGCGCCGACTTCTCCGTCCCAGATCAGACCAGGACACGGGCGGGAAAGACCCTCGGGCGGGACCCAGTCTCGACCCATGCGGGTCTGGCGTGATGGCAGAGAGGGGGGAATGTGAGTGTGGGTGGGTGTGTGTGTGTTGGTGACGGCGCCACCTATCTGCCGCCGGCCAGCAGGCACTCGTCGCTGACGCCCTGCGACGCCAGCTCCGACAGCACGTTGTCCAGGTAGTTGGGGTCGGGGAAGCCGTGGCCCGTGATGTTGGACATCATCTCAGTCTTGTGGTGGATCCCGTTCCACACCACCGTGTCGGGCTCGCCGGTCGTGCTGGATGTGCCCACGGTGAAGATCAGCCGCCTCATCCACGCCACCTTCAGCAGCTCCAGCACCTGCCAGGTCCAAGGCAGAGTTAGGCCCAGCTGGTGGGAGACGGCGGCAGCTTGGACTCACCTTCCGCCCCTTGTCGCTGTCGGGCAGGAAGCAGCAGCGGGGGAACCCTCTGCAGGTGAAGGGCTGCCCGGGGTTGGGGTGCTCCGGCCCCTGAGACAGACAGAGAGGGGGTCGCCACAGGGTTCCTCAAGGCCACAGCTCATTGGGAGTGACGGGGAGGGAGGAAGGACGGCCATACCTGAATCCCCGGCGGGATGCTGTAGACGATCTGGATGGTCCCGCAGTCGGGGTGTCCCGGCAGGGACTGGCCGATGCTGTAGATCTCCATCTTGCCCTTGGGCTGCGTTCCCGTCTTCTCTCCGTAGATTGTCTTGCAGGAGGGACACTGCAGGCTGCCGTCCTGGTGAAGACACGCAGGTCGATACAAACGGGTTCAGATGACGCTCTGCTGTCCCCCGTGTTGGATGGCTTTTATTAACGTTATTACACCAGCTCCACAGCGCCCCCGCATGGTCCGGAAGCACACTGCAGCTGGTGTTTAAAACCACTCCAGACAGAAGCAGCTGTTCAGATGGGACATCGAGGCTCTTGAATTGACAGTGTTGAATTGTCAGTGTCTGAGATTTCACCTCAGATTTACTGAGAATAGAGTCGGGCAGAGCTCAAGGGTTACAAGTCCAAATCACCGGATATGGTGAGGTAAGGTCGGAAAATGGAGGCAGAATCTGATTTAAGAACTGCCAGAAAATGAGTACGTCTGAGATTTAAAGCGAGAATTTGAGAAGAAACGTCTGTGTTTGTGTTCAAAACTGATTAAAATTCTGAGTCTGGAGGGTTCAGAGACTCGGCGGCACCATCGCTGAGGGCACCCCACCCCCCCTCCTCCGCCCCCAGCCCGGTACCTTGGTGCCGTTGTTGTACATGGCCAGCATGCAGAGCATATGCAGCGTGTGTCCGCATTTGATGAATTTGCCGACGGCGTCCGGCAGCAGGCTCCGTCCGTCCTCTGCTGTCGGCGTCTCGTAGCCAGAAGGGTTGGACAGCTGGTCCATGCAGATGATGCAGTCCTGCGAGAGAGAGAGAGACAGGTCCAGACCGACGATTAAAGGCGGCAAAAAAGAGGGAACGTGCCCATGGTCTTGGTCGGCGGGACAAAGACTCACCTCGTCGGCCGCTCCAGCCACCACCTCCATGTAGCGCTGGATCACCTCCTCGGGTCTCTGCGCCGAGGCTGCGGGAGAGTAGGGAGCGGTGAATACTGAATCCACCCCAAATGCAGGGGGATGACATGAGGTGAAATGTCACCACACTCATGAGGTGAAGGACACTTGGATGAGATGAACAACAAAGCGCAGCTGTTTGAATGGCGCCAGGGCTTCAGCCCCAACAGCTAACATTGCTGCAGCAACTTGATAAAGATCCCACGCAGCGGAGCGGGGAGATATGGCCGAGTCACGCGGCGGTGGAAACAGCACGACGGTAAAGCAATTATCTGCCGCGCTAACGCCGCCGCCGCAGATGTGTTTTCCCTCCCTGCATCGCTGTGAGACGTTGCTGCTGTCGTGATTAAACCCATAAAGCACGAGAACTCTAACGGCTTGCTGAGACGCCGCGGGGGACGCTGGACTCTACTGCACCGACCGCACCGCTCCTCCACAGTCTGGACCTAAACTCAGCCACTCCTAACACCTGAGAGGAAGCTGAAGTCCAAATCCACCACCTTGAGCTTTTACTGACGCGATAACATTTGAGACAAAGGAGAATCGAGGGGCCACAGCTTCCACTTCCTTCACCCGGTCCAGAAGACACCAGTCAGCAGAGCAGTCTAGTCTTACTTGGGTTTGAGACCTTTCTCTTCTTCTTGCCGTTGGAATTCCTGGTTCCATTTTGCTTGGTATAAAGGTGTTTGAAAAACGACATGGTGCTTGGTGTCTTCAGCCCAGACGCACCTTCTGCATCAAAACGTCCTCCAGCTCCCTCTCCTTCCACTGAAGAGCCAACTGTTCTATTTAGAAGCTCGAGCTCTCTTTATACGTGTGATGTCATGTCGTGCTGTGTGACACCTGAAAGGAACGTTGTAGGACAACTCAGCTTTGATGTCGAGGTCTAAGGGACAAGGTGCTGTCCATAGCAGCAGGTCCAAAACACTTTGGTCACCAACTACAGAGCGCAGCAGAATATTAGCCCCACCCACCGACTCTCTGCTTCCTCTCCTCTCAAACCTACAAACCTCATGTCCTCCTTCACCACCTCCATAAATCTCCTCTCTGGCCTTCCTCTCCACCTTCTGTCTGGCAGTTCCAACCTCAACATCTTCCTCTCAATGTAAAAATCCACATATAACCCGCATCATTGTTCTAGGTGGGACAAACTACTCCACTTGAACAATGTGAACAAGGGCCAAGAACAACATGAGTGGCACGTGAAGCAATGACATTCAAGGTTCTGAGCTCAGAGAGATCAGAGTGGTGGGGAAATGTGGGCGGGGCAAAGCCCAAATGAACAAAGCTGCGTGATACCGTTCTAGCAGAAGCACCTCAGGCACACATTGAAACAGCAACCTGTCCCACTTGTCCTCTGCTACAGTCGTGTTTCTGTGTAAAAAAGTGACTTTGTTTCAGCCCTTCAGTCTCACACGTCCACATCATCACAATTAAACCACGTTTGTCAGAGGAAAAATCCACTTGAGCCACAGACATGAGACGGTGTTAAACAGCTCGGCGACAGGGAGCCAGAGTTGGAGTGGAACCGGTTCCAGTCTTCGCCAACACCACGTGTGACAACAGATCGCATGTCTGCGAGCCAAGGAGCTGACTCAGCAAACTGATGAGCGCGAGCCTCTGGAACAAGCACCACACGCAGATCTGCAATCAAAGCCCACACTGCATCAGATTGCAGATGAGGGGAAATCGCTGCTGCGGCTTCCAAAATCTTGAAACTCTCGAAAGAAGGCAAAGAACTTTTCCTGCTGAAGTGTGTGAAACGCAACAAGGGCGTCTCTTCTGACAAACGGCTTGAAAAGGAGGGGGAAATAGTTTGTTTCAGAACACGGCTTCGTCACAAGCGGCGGCCAAAAGTGCAGCGGCGGCGTTGAAAAAGCGGGAGCCTTTCCAAAACACACGCTCCTCAGTTCCGTTTAAAAATACGCTGTAATCACGTCCATTAAGATAATGAGGACGGGTGAACACAAAAGTGCTGGAACTCTCCACTTTTAGACCCCAGACATCACTTATGTGGACATCCAGACTAAAATCCTGGCTTAGCAGCCGCTAAATTCTCATTAACGGAGATAAAAGAGATGTTTTCTGGGCTGCAGCTTCTCTCCTGCTGAGTGAGGACCGATCGACCAGTCCACTTTCCTCCCCCCCCCCCCACCACGTGGATTCCTCACAGCCGTGCTTCCACTTCTGGCGTCACCAAATAAAGTTAAGAACGTGTCCATTTGTGCCTCTTCCACACCCAACACCAAGCCAAGAGGGCATTTTGCAGGCTTTCACACGTGACCACTCCTAACTACAGCGTGAAAGCGCAGATTTTGAGGCGCCGCTGCAGACGATAACAGGGGAAACGCTCAGCAAAGGTAAGAAGCATCGGCTCGTTCAGGCGTGACAGGTGGAGCAGAAGGATTCGGTTGATTTAAGAAGCAAACGAAGACTGAAGGTGGATGAGATGAGGACAAATGGAGCGAGGTGATGAGCCGTGGATGAACAAGAAAGTCAGGGCTGTGGTGGCGGCTACCTCTCCTGTGCTGCCTCTTTGCTCTCCTAACTGAACTTCTGCTGCTGCTGCTGCTGCTGCTGCTGCTGTGAGGTTTGCAGGTTCTGCTGGCGGAGGGGAGGAGAGGAGGAGGAGGTGGAAGAGAGAAGGGAGCGGGCTGCTGGAGCTGCTGCGGCGCTGGGTGCTGTGGGAGTGGGGCGCTGGTGAAATGCACGCCGAGTCCCACTGCCGACATCAAAATGGAGGCCATGCCTGGACACAGTGAGTGGGAGGGGGGGAGGGTCGAGGCGGGGCGAGGCAGGTGGGGCAGAGTGGGACAGGTGAGAGAGCAGTTTGCAGGAGCAGAAGACGAAGAGAAGGTAGGAGGAACTAAAAAGCAGCGACTGACACAGACTCGCCGTTACATCACTCGCGTCACGCTCCTCGCCGTTCTGGAAACGTTCCAGCGATACGTGAGCTTTTTTTTTTTTTTTTCCAAACAGCTGCCGAGACGGCAAACAAATCTGTAGCCGTTTCTCAAGTGCGAGCGGATCATTAAGGAGCAGCTGCTCCTGCCTGGCGCTCTCTCGCGTGCAGCGTCTCTGGTGTGATGTTAGGCGAATAAGATTCCCACTCGCTAACAAGGCTTTGTGTGGTTGACTTCAAAGTACTGCAGCGATGACATGAGCTGAGAATGAGCCGGCACAAACAGGACATGGAGCTAATGGGACGTTTTACAGGGGGTTAGAGTTGGAGCATGAGTTAAAATCATGTCTGTCCCGAGTCCCTCTGCAGCGGAGCTTAACCTCCAAGTCCAAGCAACAGCTCCAATTCCTCTCAACAAGCGCGAGTTGTGCGGTAGAACATGAAGTGATGTTGATGTGAGAATGGAAATCACCAGGTCGAACCCTGGTGAGTGCACGGCTCCTGTGTCTCTCCGCATACTCTACTCTATGACCTCCCATTTCCTCCCACGGTGCATGACTTCACGCCGACAAACGCTGCCATGCTAATTTTAAACACTATCCAGAGTATTTATGCAGCCATTAACGCGCCATTAACCCGCGCTTCGGTGACAAATAAAGGCGAGAAAGTCTTTGCTGAGCCTGGAAACAACTGAAATAATGAAATAACGGAGCTGTGCTTATTACAATGAAGGTTCATTAACTGGTAATGATGGCTGGCGCACGACGTGGCGCTCCTGACCTTTGGGTTTTGAAGCAAATCCTGGCCCAAACGTCACGGCACGCTGCGTCTCATTCCGCCGGTTACGGCCCGCCGGCTTCCTGTCAGCTGATGGCATTGATTCGCCGGCTCATCTCGGGCCAACAAACGCTTCTAATTAGCGCTGGAAGTTCGGAAGCGGCGGCAGATAGTCGGCGGCGCGAGAACTCGCTTCGCATGACAAATGAGCTGCTTTCTGTCAATTAGCTTCTGTCTGCCAACTTTTTAATCAGCCCGCCAACACACTGGACCCAGCTCTGTAAACAAAACCGTCTGTCATGAAGAGCAAGCGCGCGCGAGGACGTGACGCCGCGAGCGCTGCGTGCCCGCCGACTGCATTTTCACGCGCGGCGTGGACACAGAAGGTAAACAAGCCCTCGTGTTTACAGGAAGTGACAAGCAAATACAGCTCATTTGTACTGTATCGCGGGGTGCATCGCTTGCTGACTTCGATTAGCAGCGCAGCGTCTTACGAACACATTAGTCATCTGTGACTGCTGATACATGAAAATACAGAATAACAGCTTCACTAATGGCCGTCAAGCAACTTTTCCCTCTGAAGCTAGCATATATTTTACATGGCTCTTCACCAACAGCAGCCACTTTCTAAGTAAACATTTCTGGACGTGGTGACAGTACATCACATAAACGACATGAATTCTCAGTTTGGGTGCCAATTTCAATACAAATCCCCCTGTTAACAAGACAAGGACCCGTCCAGTCCAAAGCTTTTCAAAGAGCCGGGAATATGTTTTTTAAGAAATGGATTACTGAATTAAAAAAAAAAAAAAAAAAGTCGGTAGGGAAAAAAAAATAGCAGGACTTCCAACATGCATTGCAAACGTTTTGTTGTGTGACTCAATCTAGAGATGAACATTTGGGATAGTTTTTTTCAAGCTTACGTCACACCCACAGAAGCAGCAGCCTGAATGAAGGCGACACAAAAACCTGGGAGTGATGTGGTGAAAACAGAGCGCGCTCACACTCAGGGTGGAGGGGAAGTGACCCGTTTACCTGCCAGGGCCGAGCTGACGCTGGTGGAGCCGTTCAGCTGCACTGGGATGGAAGGAACACTGCGGGAAGGAAAACAAAGGCCGGAGTCAGTCGGGAGGACGGAGCAGCTACTGACCCACAATGTCAGGTGATAATGCAGTTTAAAATAAAATAAAAAAAACCAACATTGAGTGGGTGTCTCTCTCAACAGATCTATAAACTTTTTTGTTTTTTCTAACCACTGAACAAAACATACTTGGCGCACCCACAGATTCACAGGGACACAAGAGCCACAAGGAGAACAACACACCACCCTCTCACCATTTTCGTCTCTGTTCACGGATCAAGGACAGTTCCATGATCAAAAGAAAACACAGCTAATGCGATAAAAATGTTAAGGGGTACAGATGGTTTGGCCGCAAGGAGAGTTGGCCCAAGAATGTTGTGAAGACATGAAGAGGATGGAATGGAATGCAGAAAAAATGTGTCAGGATGAAACTAAAAATGATGCGAGAAGAAAATAGGATGAAAGCGGATCAAACCGGCGAGTGGTCGTGACCACTTTGAGGGGATCAGAGCACAACCAGAAGGGAGTGTCACAATGGTATTTTGCTGGAGAGGTCAAAGGGTGGACAGAGGAAGTGTGGTGAGGGAGCATTCTTCCGCTGCTGTTATCCCTGACAGCACCTCACTATCTGGGGGTCACACGTTTCCACTGGCGACAGGACTCACAGAGACCCTGAAGCACAGGCAGCTGCTCAGCTGGGCAAATAAAAACGGTCTGAAACATTGCCCCGGATTTGTCCCCCGTTTTCAGAAGGCCACCAAACATGTTCTTGACATTCAAGTTCATGTGACTGACGCAGAATTTAGAGTCATCTCAAATAAAAAGAACGAACATGAGACCTGTCGGTTGGGAGGAAAGTCTATCACGAGAGAGAGAGTGATGCAGCGATCTTAACTTGGTTCAGATGATGCAAACGCCCAGTCGTTGACAAAACATTTGACTAGCTGGAATCCATTTTCAAAGAGAACTCGCCAAAGTTGGAAAACCAAGGAAGGAACTTAAGCGGAGCTTAGCAATTTCTTGTCCACTGAGTGGCACCTCTCATCACCAGCAGTAAATCATCAGGGTTGAACAGTACTCACCTTAACCCGTTGGCACTGGTGGAGCTGCCCAGAAGCGGTGCAGCCAGTTGGCTGGCGGACGGCGGCGGAGGCCATGGGCTTCCCCAGGACAACCCTCCAACAGAGAGGGGCCTCCTTGGGTATGGAGAGTACACAGAAGTGGTGTGAGCGGCGGCAGCTCTCCCCGGCCCGTGGAGACTCGGCCGAGTCAGGCTGCCCGATGAAAAGGAATGTCGGGACCGACTGGGTATGGGCCCGGTGCTGCTGTGGCTCAGACACTGCTGGCATGAGCAGGCAGGGGCTGAGGGAATGGCTGGGGGGCCGAAGGACGCCAGCGGGTAAGGCAGGTTACACTGCCTTCGCACCTGCCGCCTGAAGCCCGAGGATTTGTTCACCTGGGCCAGAGACGTGAGGTCTACGATGTAGTTGTAACCGTGTGTGCCCAGGTCTGCTGTGCCTTGCCGGGCCTGGTAGCTGTGCTCCAGCAGGATGGAGGTTCGAGTTTCATAGGGGGTCCACCCTCCTTCGTCGTTGGCCCACTCCCAGTACACGCCGCTGCCCAGGCCCGAGGACTGAGCGAAGAGGGACCGGCGGACCGATCGAGTCTTACCTGCACAAGAAAGACGGTCACGAGAAGCATTTCAGTGGAATGAACAGAGACTAGTGCCATTACACAGCAATAACCAGCTTCTGAGAAATTACTTTGTCTTAAATTGGTGGTTTCCAACAAGAGAATTATGCAGCACAGCCAGAAATGCGCCGGCAAATCACACCCTGTGTTGAAGCAGAAGAATTTCACTCTCCCGCTCCTTAACTGTCAAATATTTGCACACTTTCTGGCTGTAAAACGGAAACGATACAGCCAGAAATCATTTACTTTCTCTTTGCCATCAAAATAGTCTCGTGTTAAAATTTATAACCCACACTTTCAACACCGTTCTCCAGTGTTTGTGGAGGTTTTCCACAACGCTCCCTCACCTCCATGTGCCCTGACAAACCTCTTCACATCACAACAACGGTAAGATGTACTCGGGCATCCGCTCTCATTCTCACACACGCAACATTTTACCCCAAAACAAAGCTGACAGAACTCTGTCTGAAGCACAACAAACACACCAAGGTTCCAACTACCCCCTGAGTGCCTTTACACCACCAGGTGACCCCAGTTTCGATGACAGTGGATGTCCTGCACTGGCTGCACCATTCAGCTGCTCTCTAGGAGATTCCTCTCATGTCAAGTGCTATGTGGCCATCTTTGCTTCTGCTACCTTTATTTTACATCATTAAAATGTGACACGTCCAATATGATGCAACTCATACCTTATTAAATAAGATGTTTAACCACCAGCACCTGGTGACTTGTTTCACTTCACAATGCTATGAAGACATAAGACGTCAAATAATTCACAACTTATTTCACCACTTTGGTGTACCTCCATTACCTTACACAAATACTTGGCTATAGTGTAAATTAACTATTTTTCGTTTCTTTTGTGCGCATGACGTCAGTTCTGAGGTTCTTAAGTTGTTTTACTTGCTTTGTTGTTTCACAGTGTGTTACATTTCTCATCTTTGTTGGATGAGTTTGTTCCAGTGTTCTTTATTATGTACCGTTTCTGTTTTTCAAATTAAATCTGCTTTGTTCTTCTCTAGTTCTCAATACAGATGCATCAACATTGAATTTAGAAAACAACCCTTAAAAGAAAGGACATCGAACGGAATGAAAAACGTATATATTGTGTTCTTTTCTCCCCACATCGCCTGGTTACGACTGAAGACAATGAGTTACTGTTGTGTGGAGTTATGCGGATGCTGTCAAGTGAACGGCAGCTATGTCAACACGCTATGTTCCAGGCCTGTCGGCAGCTAAAACCACGACGTCTCGCGTCGATAGCGGAACTTGGACCGGTGAAATCTGCTCCCACGGACGCTCACCTGTATCCTGTCGGAACTGTTTGAGGCTGGGTATGTCGATGAGATACGGCGACAAGCTGGGGTCTGATTGTCCGAGGCAGATGCTGGTGGTGCCGGGTCCCGCTGCTCGCTGGCCCCGCGGAGACAGGCACCGCTCGATGTAGGCGCTCACTTGGCCGCTGTACGGCCGCCAGTAGCCCAGGTCGTCCTGCCATTCCCACACTGCTATCATGGGCTGCGACTGGCCCACCGACCCGGACGGCGTCCCGGCGACGGCGGGCCCGTTTCTGGAGCCGTTGACTCGAGCGCAGGAGCCAGACACAATCGCCATGTTCGTGCTAACGGATGCTAACAACAACGGATTCGGCTTCACAACGGATAACAACTGCGCTAGCTTCGCTAGCTCGGCTCGCCGGACGCTGGCATCGTAAACCTACCAACCGCCTTTCAAAGACACAGCAAGTCCGGCGTTAGAAGCGGAACTGCGGACGTGCATGTTGACAAAGCTACATGGAAACGTTAGCTCGGTGCCAGCGCTGGTGTCTTCCTGTTCCCGTGCTGCGTTCAGTGACGCCCGGTAACGTCGAAACATCCAATGCGAACCATATCGCATAAAAAAGGTTATATTTATTGCAACAATAACAATGGTGAGAGGCTGCCACTGTTCATTCTAAAACTTTTTAATAACCCTCATAGTATTATTTTGGAATTTGTCAGCATATGAAGCGTTCATTAGATTCGGGAGTCTCAGTAAATATAGAAGAATAACTTGGATTGCAAGCCCAACAACTGCTTCAGCAGTTATTTAGACTTGAATTAGGGAATGCTCTGTTACTATATATAAAGCATCTTTTGGTTCTAATGTTGTCGTCTAGACTCGACAAAGCGCTTAATCACGTCGAATAAATGTGACTGTATTTTGTGCTTCAGTGAGACTCAGCTGATTTTATATAAATTGTCAATTCTATTAAAAAAAATGAATGAATGAATAAATAAATCCGAATCAGAATAGAAGTTATTGCCATGGTCAGAGGGGGTTGCACCAACTAGGAAAGTGCTTCAAAATAAAGTGCTGTTAATAAATAAAATAAAATAAAAATAAAAAATAACCCACTAACAACAAAGGCTGATCACAAACTTAACAGTCTGATCAGGATCAGAATCAGAATCAGAATCAGAATCAAATTTATTGCCATGGTCAGTGGGGAGCCCACTGGCTAGGAAAGTGCCTTGGAATAAAGTGCAACAAAAAACAAATAAAATCACAAAAAACAAAAAATGGCTGATGGCTGAATAAATAGATAAATAAATAGACGAAATCCTCTTGGGTGAAATGTTTAGATTATTCCACAAAGATTGATTGTTTGGTATGAAACTAAAGCTCTATATTGTGGATTGGTTTTAAACAAACATGCATTTTCTTCTCTTTAACGGTGGAATGATGGTTTCCCAGCGGCACTCGAAGGCACCATTCTTCTTCTGTCCGCGCCGCTGCGTGATGGAGCGCATCACTCTGGATGTTATTGCTGCCATCAGCTGGACGCGAGCAGCCATGGCTTGATTCATGACTCGCTGAAACAACCCAGTAAAACATCTTCTATTAAAGCGAGTCATTTGTTAAAAAGGCTCGCGGGAGCTCGTGAATGGAAATATACCTACTGTATTTTTAATCGCGCGTGCATAACATCAAACGCAGATGAGATTATTACAGTGTTATTATTCCAGGTGGGGAACAAATCGGATGCTGAGAGGAGGCATATCCAAAGGTCAGGGTCATGTTGAGGGTTTTTTTTCAACACGGAAACAAAGACTGGACAAAAAAATTCAAGAGAAATCACTGTTGTTGCAGCCATTCATCTGAGACTCAGACTAGAGCTGCTGCCTTCCTTCTTCAAGACAATGGCTTTGAAGGCCATCCATCCTCTTGGACACACTGTCAGACTCTGTTGCATCATCAGACGTTGCTTCTGATGATAAAGAAAAATGAGACGCGACTGAAACGACTTCTGAGGCGGATTGATCATTCGGGCTTTCTGTGTCCCGCAGCCCAAAAACGCTGACAGATGAATTTACATTGGGAAACACCGCTGTTGGTTCTGGGAAAACAAATTTGCCCAGACATCAATCCGTCACAGAAACTCTGCCACAGTTCAAATTTATTAAAATTTCATCCTTTGTTGTGAACATTAGCCATGCGCAACGCACATAAACAATGTGCATCCATTTCTTTTCTAGGTATATATCGCTATATTTCCCACCAAACACATGATAAAATCTATTTTCCTCTATGGTTTTTCCAGATATATTTTTTACAATTTAATTCCCACAGAAGTGAAACCTATATTTCAGTTACTGCTGAACTACTTGTTCTGTGCATATGAATTCAGCTTCCATGTGGTGTTGTGTTTATATAATATATTTGGTTTTGATTTCCCCATATGTTCTCTCCAACTGAACGCTCCACCGTCAGCTGCCGGACAGCGAGACATGAGCGGCGTCCAGATGAGGATGAAATGATGAAATATCTCCTCTCAGGGAGCCAAGTCCCACTGCGGCACGCCGCGGCGAACAATCTCCATTATCGGATGGCGGCGTGCCCAGAGCCCCGGCACCAGCGAGGAGTCCTCCTGTTCACCCCGGTGGCTGTGGCAGATTCATGGCCGCCGGGGAAACCGTTGGTGGAACATTCCGCTCCTCTGGGGAGACGGATGACCACATGAATCAAGCTGCGCGTGTTTGCGTGTTATTTGTGAAATGTGGAAGCTCGAACTTCTGCGACGAGACGAGACTGTCGGAGGAGCTGCCAGCTGTGGTCGTCGGGGTCATCCATCAGAGCGGAGAGCAGAGGAGCTCGCCAAAACTGAAGTTCCAGGAAACAACTTTCTGGGTCTGCACACTGATGCCTCATATCAAATATTACTGACACAGACGTCGACATCTGACGCAAGAGATTGGTCTTGAAGGTCCCTTCTCTCAGCTTCTTCCACTCAGACTGAGGGATCTCAAGTCCAGAAGGTCCCTTTCCTCAGCCTGTTCCACTCCGACTGAGGGATCTCAAGTCCTGAAGTCTCCTGTCCTCAGCTTCTTCTGCTCTGACTGAGGGATCTCAAGTCCTGAAGGTCCCTTTCCTCAGCTTCTTCCGCTCGGACAGAGGGATCTCAAGTCCTGAAGGTCCCTTTCCTTAACCTCCTTTGCTCTGACTGAGGTATCTCAAGCCCTGAAGGTTCCTTTCCACAGCCTCTTCCGCTCTCAAGTCCTGAAGGTCCCTTTCCTCAGCCTCCTCCACTCTGACTGAGGGAACTCAAGTCCTGAACGTCCCTTTCCTCAGCTTCTTCCACTCAGACTGAGGGATTTCGCGCCCTGAAGGTTCCTTTCCTTAGCCTCTTCCGCTCTCAAGTCCTGAAGGTTCCTTTCCTCAGCCTCTTCCGGTCTGACTGAGGGATCTCAAGTCCTCATGGTCCCTTTCCTCAGCCTCTTCCGGTCTGACTGAGGGATCTCAAATCCTGAAGGTTCCTTTCCTCAGCCTCTTCCGCTCTCAAGTCCTGAAGGTCCCATTCCTCAGCCTCCTCCACTCTGACTGAAGGATCTCAAGTCTTGAAGGTCCCTTTCCTCAGCCTCTTCCGCTCTGACTGAGGGATCTCAAGTCTTGAAGGTCCCTTTCCTCAGCCTCTTCCGCTCTTACTGAGGGACCTACTGTACCGAAATATGCCAAAACAACCGAGTGTATCCCAGAGACTCGAGTGAATAAACCCTGTCACGCGACTGAAGTCAGAACTGACTCATCAACTCTGCTTCCTCAGAGCCTGGAGCATATCAGCAGGACCAGAGCGGGTCCCTTGTGCCAAGCAGTTTCAGGGCGCTGACATCATGTTAGCACCTCAGAGGGAAACACAGCAGTCGGACGCCGCGAGGTAAAGTCCCGCCAACGGAGCGTGCGCACCTCAGAGCTGACGTCTTAATGGCCTTGTGTTGTTTGACGGTGAATTGGGGAGCGGGTGGTTTTGGAAAATTGATGAGGCGTTTCTTCCCGCAGACTCACAACAACGTGTCAGCACTTGAGTCTGTCACAAGTCAGAGCGGCAATGAGAGGATGGAGAAGATGGAGCGCGAGACAAGCGGCTCCTCAGTCACACCTGGAGGTTCCTCACCTCTTGCTTCCATCCCTCCATCAACAGACTTATCAGTCAGTCATACTCTCATTCATCCCTTCATTCCACCATCTTTCATCCATTCATTTCCATCATCCAAAACCATCCATCCAGATTTTCTCTCTGTCAATCCATCTAATATCTAGGCATCCATTCATCCATTCATTTTAAGCGTCATTCATCTTTCTGAGCATCCGTCTCTCCATCATCCATTCATCCAGAATAAAAATAAAGCATACATCCATCATCCATTTTCTTTGAACTTATCATCCATCCCTCCATCATCCATCTCTCAATGCATCCATCCAATTCTACTCCAGCCATCTCTCACTTCCAGAGTGAGAACAAGGGACCCAGAGTTGGAGTTGCTCATCTGCTGATGTGTCCACAGGGAAACTGTGGACTGAAGTTTCAACCACACGAGGGCGAGTCCGTTGCCACGGCGACAGAGCGACTGACAGGAGAAGAAGTTTACGTCGGCCGCATGATTCCAACATTACTTCTCCATCAAGAGGCATCTGGGAGTCCATCAGAGTATTGACTTGTTCATCGATCCACAGTGTTGTGAGCTCAAGGTGAGGCCGAGACTCACGTCCAACACGAAGGACGAGGGAGACGCGCCATTACGCTTTCATGATCTCGAAATAATCATCTTCTCCGTTTAATCCCAGGAGCTGGTGACTCATGACTGAAATTAAAAATAGTAAATTGTCCTTTCAAAGTAAAAGGTCAGCCAAAGAGGTCGACGTTTGCGTGCATATCGCTGATCTAGGCAGAGTTTTGGGTTCCGCAGCTCCACCGTCTGAGCTCCATCTGACTGAGGACACCCAGATCAGGAGGTCCCTAAGCCTGTTTTCACTGGACTCACTGACTGTGGTGCGATCTGGAGAAGGTCACGCTCCTCAATCTGAAGCCCAGATAAGCTCCTCTTAATGGACTTAGCTCCCAGTCCGGAGCGGGCCCGCCATCCCGGAGGGATTGTGCCGGTTGCAGAGGTCTGGTTTGTGTTGAGGAGTGTGAAGTGTGTTTTAGGTGAACTCGGATGATTCAATTAAACCTGCAATTCCAGTAAAAGGCTTAAAAAGTGCGTGCGACAAAGGCTCCAGCAGAGGGATTAGATTAACAAATGCCGGCTGGAAGACGCACTGCAGAGCCTCGGGTCAGCCGGAGCTAAAGAGACTGAGTGTGCCGCACACGTCTGTGGAGGGCTCCATGGAAAGTGGCTCTGTCCCACCCGATCCCGCCAGCGGGTGGAGGACTGGTCGCTGGTGAGTGCCTGGAAAACTCGGCGTCCCGCTCCCCAGCAAAGACAAACAGCGACGCTGTAAACGTCTGCGGCCCTCCGGGCGAACATTTTATCATTCTCAACAGATGGTCCACATCCGTGTGATCCCCCAAAATACCTTTGAAGAAGCAACACGCGGCTGGATCTCGGATAAAAGACTCCCTTGCTTTCCTCCCAGCTCCTCCGTTTCTGACTCACCAATGTATTTAAACGCTCGCTTCCGGCCGATGACGGCTCTGGAACGCCGAAATATCGACGGCAATTTTTACGGCTGGATTCTGAAACAGTGATTTAATGAGAACGAAAACTGCATTAGACTGAGTAGCTGTCCCGCACCGCCTCCCTGGAATATTCGCCCAAGCTTTTATTAGCAGAATATTCCGCTGACTGATGCAGTTGCTCTGGGGGGAGGGAGGGAGAATTGAATTGAAGAATTTATTTGTGTCATTTCAAAACATATTCAAGTTTAATTTCACAGTAGGATTCTAAATATACGTAATGTCAACTTTTTTGTTTTAAATATTTTTAGGAAAATATTGAATTAAACAAGATGAGTTGAGGTAAAATTAAATTATAATAATAAAGAAAAATAATAGTACAAATAATTCTTTTTTTTTTTGTCTGGTAACATATTATGTATAAACTCAATTTTATTTGCACTTTACATTTTTAAATAGAAATATTTTAGCTGTTTCATTAATTATTCTTTCTATATCAATTTATCATGTATATTTAGCAATTTATTATGTTAGAAACTGAATTAATGTGACTGATGTTTGTTAAATGTTAATTAAACATATTTCATTTTTAAAAGTAATTTAAGTAATTTGTTGTATATTTATTTGTCATTTAATTTCATAATAATATGTTTTATCAAACTGTATTTTTTTTAAATTCTGCTTTTGATTTGGGGGAGAAGGGTGAAATATAAAAGGTGGTTTTATTGAAAGAAAAATAAAATCCGATTAGCATCGTCTCAAACATCAGTTCAAAGAATGAGTTTCGAAGATTAAAAAATATTCCCTCTTCTCAGGACCATCATTCGGCTTTATTGTGTTCAAGTCCTCACACACGCCGACACCGGAACTTTGCGGTCGTCTCCGTCATCTCCTGATCCAGTTTGTGTCGATCCTCGGCAGGAACATCTCGATCCAGTTCTTCCCTGAAGAGCCGTCGCTGCATCGCCAGATGACGAGTGGATTTTAATAACTACACAACTCCTGAAGTTGTGAAGAAGTTCAGTGATATGAGCAAAAGAACAAAGACTTTCTCGGTCATTTCTAAATCTGTCATGTGACTTTTATCTGAGGTGAATCTGGTTTCCATGTTTTGGATTTGCAGCTCACTAATACTACCATAGTTATAGGGTGCTTGTGACCTAAGCCAAAGTGTGGCCTGCGGGCCATACGTGGCCCTTTGCCTGTATTTTCATGGCCTTAGACTTTCTTTCATATAGAGTATAGTCTTTCATAAGACCATTTTTTTTCATCTTTTTTGAGTATTTCTTGTTCCTCAAAATACATAAAAAAGAATATATATATATATATAAATAAATTCATTTTAGTTTTATTTTGATTTATGTTAAAATAAAAAGAATAAAGATATATTCTTATGCCTAAAAAGGGTTTCAAGTACTCCCAAAAATGATCCACTTGAATACCCTCTTGCGACCAGGGGAGGTTTGGGGCCCCCAAAATATTGAGCTAGTGCTCTACAGTCGGAGGCCCGTGATCCGAATAGGTATCCCCAACGCTAGAGTGACTGTCTCATCTGAGAGGTGTCAATAATTCAGCTGCTCTGGAGGAAACGGGACGAGAGCTCAGTTCCACTTAGCGACCCAAATTCGGAAACAAATCCACTTTAGCAGAAAGACTTTAACGGCATTGATCAGTTCGGTGCCGGCGGCGAAGTGAAGCCGAAAGGTTTTACATCTGCAGATCCGTCCCGCTGTGAGGAGGAAGAGCCCGTCGGTCCTGACGAGTCTTTCTTCTGAGGAGAACAAGAGTCGCAGGAGGAGATGACGGCTGTCGCCGCGGCGAGGCCTCTTTCATGTGACACTGGAAGTGACAAGCTTGTTGTGATTGTTGAGTTGGCGTCGTGCGATGAAGTGGGACGTGGATGCATCATTGATGAGGAGGTTCTGAAGAGCCGGGTCACTTCTTCATGTTGGAGCCGACCCTGAGAGACACGCCGAGGACATGAAAGCTGCCGGCTTGGTCGTGACTTGTGCAGCACGTATTTTTGGGAGCCGATCCGAGGCTGGCGAGACGCTCCGACCGTGTCGCGAGACGTCACACATCCTCCCAAAACAAAGATGGAGTGAGTTGCTGAGTCATCCAGGAGAGTCTAGGCTTCAGCTGCAGAAGATGAATAGATGTTTGTCAGCGGAAGGTGGAAGCAGCTGGTTTAATTTCTGCGACAAACAACCGTAAACACTGGAGTTCAACTCAGGGTCGTGGAGAATCTGAGCCAAAGATTTTGTGTAAATATGAATAATGAGAGTAAACATGAAAAGCAGCTGCAGTCGAGCGCTGACTCGCCAACCGGTTGATTCCTGCTCAAATCTTAGTCCTCCAGAACGCGACCCTTCGTCCACCGAGAAGCAGGTTAACCTCAACGCGCTCATCGTTTTGACAGCTGTCCTGCCTGCAGGTTTAGGGACTCTAAACATAGGCTGGTCCACCAGGTGACTCGGCTGCTTCCTGCGAAGGAGAGGAGCAGGTGAGTCACCCGGCAGGTTAAACTGTAGACTAACAACCATGTGGAAGCTCCAGCAAGAGGGTTGTACTCTATATAGCTGTGAAGTCAGTGGAGTGGTCATAATGTTACGGCTGGTGCTGCGGAGAGTGTAAAACCTCCTCTGGAAATGACATGAAATGAATCTTCAAGAGCATCAAGTTCACTGACGCTAGCGTGGCACAAACCGGAAGTTGGAATTTTGTGCGCCAACATAAAAGCATTCCGGAGTTCTTCAGCATGAAGTAACAGAAATGCCAGTGCTGTTTTTACTGTCAACAGTTATTGTCAGTGACTTTGCCTTGGCAATCGAGCTGATTCTTATTTTGAAATTGTGGGCGTGGATTTGTACTTTTTGTCACTGTGTGAGAGTGTGTTTGGGGTGGGTGTGTTTGTGTCATAAGATCAGATAACATGTTATGCACAGATGTGAGTGTCAGTTTTAAACTGCTTTTGTGTGTTACTTTTCCAATGACATCAAGTGTGTATTAATGAAAGTAAAAATCAGTGTTTTGTGCTTCCTAATATCTTCTCCATTTGTTGTATGGAGATGTAGTGTGTGTGTACTATTGTGTGTTTCGCTCCAAAGGTGAGTGTTGCTCTTGGTGTGTTTGTTAATGTGGGTCACATGACCCGCGTGGATCGTAGTTTAACAGCGTTTGCGTTTCATTTCTCGCATCCATTTGCGCAATTATCCTGAGATCTTTTCGACCCTTGAGTCGTGCGCTTCTCCACATCAGGTTCATCTCACATCTCAAACTGAATACGATAATATTTGATCAATAGATGACTCAACGGACGAACGACAGCGTCACGTTTTATTTTGAAAGTATCAAAGGGAAACGCAGCCTCACATTGCGCCGGATGACAGCAGCTCCTTCCCGGCGCGTTTCAGGTGCTGACAGTTTGAAAGAGAGTTGCTACTTGGACGACGTCCACATCCGCCTCCAGACACCGGGGTCTCGGCTCGCGTCCTCCTCCCCGGGATTGCGGCTCCTCTGCCTGGACTGCGCAGCGCAGCGCGTCAGACCTCGACGATGGTCCGGATCAACAGCCCAAAGTGAGCCAAGTCACGCGGAGTTGTTGCGGGGAATGTTCGCGGCTGATGAAACGGAGACCTGCCGGAGGACGGATGAGAGAACGCGCGCGTCTGGTTTGGGATTTTAAGTCGCGCCGTCTCCACCTCTGGATGCGTCCCCACCTTCCGTCCACGGATCCGGGCTCCAGTCGCTGATCCGGAGCGGCATCTTTCCTCAAGACAGGCGGCGGGATTATTCCTCTCAGTCGGACAGTTGTTGGCTCCAACCTCCTCCAACCTTCTCTCTGGATTGCTGATCTATGATTCCGGGGACAGTAGTCGCGTTTGCGCAAAGACTTGACCGGAGCCCCGTGAGGGAATTTGGGAACTTTTCCGCACATTTGTCCAAGAAGAAGGTGCTTTGAGCGTCGGACTGCTTCCCCTCAGCGTCAGTGGGAGAAGTGAGACCTTTATTCAGCAGCGTCACCCGCGGAACAACTGGGATTTAACGTCCTGCTGTCGGGGCTTCCACCATGTCGGGGAGCTGCGGATGGCGCGTCCTCGTCTGCGCAGCGGTGGCTTCATGTGGTGAGTCCGACCAGCGTCCTCCATCCTCCAGAGCCCAGTGGAACACGCAGCTGCAGCAGGATTTTGGCCCCTGTGGAAGTTGGTTGTGGTCCTGAGTCATCCCTGTTCTTCTAGTCACGGTGCAGGTTCCCACTGTTCCCTGAGCCGTTTCGACGATCTCAAAAATTAATTCCGATTTTGCACGCGTGTGATCGGCGCACGCACCTGTGGGTGTGCAGCCAATCAAAAACGTCGGAAACAAGAATAAAATTTGCGCTTCAAATCGAACGTAGTGCGCTGAGGCGCTTCGACGTGGAGATAAGATTTGGTGATAAACATGCTGCCAACATGCTCCGCGCCTGCGACGATATTTGTCAATGCAAAACCACCGTCAGTTGTTGCAAGAGCATCTGTTTAAAGTAGCTCATGTGATAAAGATGTGTATGTGCTGACGTCATGGTTTACCCCAGGAATATCACATTAAAATTAGGGCTGATCAAAGAAAAAAGAAAACTCATTTAATCGCTGTAAAGCAGAGTTAGCTCACGATTAATCGCAAGTTAAAGTATTGCAGTTAAATATCCTATATACAGTGGTACCTCGGTTTTCAAACGTCCTGGACTTCGAACAAATCGGCGTTCAAACAAATATTTCGAGATTTTTTTGCTTCGGATTTCGAACGAAAATCCAGAACTCAAACGCCCACGAAAAAAAACAAAACCGATCAGCTGACCCACGACGCGCTTTGTTATTGTGTATAACGCAGCCTCTGTATGCAGACATGACGCGTTAGCTACATTTACTGACTGTTTTTTCTTCATATTGAGGTGTAAAACCTTTCCTGTCTCTGCACTGGACCGTGGTAGAGTGTCACAGGGGAGGTGCTGGAGCGCTCACTCCAGGGTTTGATGTCCTGTTGTGGGCTGGAGCTGGGACAGGGATGAGGCGAGTCTGGGACAGAGCGTGACTTGGTTTATGACTTTGTCACAGCCAAACTGCACAGAAGCGCACATTCAGAGCTGGACACGCACCGGGCACCTCTTCACTTCTGGAGAGACGTCACTCACTCGGCAACCCCTCCCACATGCAGCGGCCACACACATAGAGGAACAGCCACCTGCAGCAGACACTCTACATTCACTCCTACAAAAGACTCTTTTAAGGCTTAGAACACATTGTTTCTTTTCCCATTCATTGTAATGGGAAATATCGATTCAGATTTCGGACAAATCGCTTCTCGAACAGCCGTCTGTGGTCGAGGACCGAGGTACCACTGTATTATAATTTGTGATTAATCCCGAGTTAATTGAAATTAATTAAAAGAGATAAAAAAATTGTAATCTATTGAAAGTCCTATTTAAAACATGGCGCCAGGTTGGCTTTCGTAGCTTTTGAGACTAAAGTAGTAAAGGGGAAGATGTCGCCATCAATTCGCTAACACGCACAGGTAGCTTGAGTTGTCACCAACAGTAGCCGCTGAAGCGTTAATTTGAGGGCATTTAGAAAGTTAAGCAGCCTTTGTTTTCCAAAATAAAATCCACGTCTGTTTGCAGAACTATTTTGTGTTTCTTGTTTTTGGTCACCAGACCACCAACCAGAAAAGAGTCGAGCAGTTCACGTCTGTGAAGTAATTTATTCAGGATTATGGGAATACTCCTTACACGCTTGCTTCATTACAAAAGCAAAACGCCTGCGTGCGCGTGAGAATCAGCGGGTCAGGCGGTCCACATGACTCCGAGCCGTGGACAGCGGCGCTCCCGCCGTGCTGGACAACCAAGACGCTGCTGATGCTGTCAGAAGTAATTGTGCTAACAGATTTGGCGAACAGGCGGCTGCCTACAGGAAGCTGCTGACCTAAGTGGCCGCGCTAACAGTCACGCACACACACACACACACTGATAGTTGAGTGAGTCGACAGTTAGCCACTCGATCGCTAATCTATCCGTGCGCCTTGCAGAGCTCTTGGTCAGTCAGCATCTGTCACCCAAGCCGTTTAGCGCTAGATACATTAGCTCCTCTGATGTGTTAGCATGCTAGACTCAGCAACGCTTAACAGATATACGCGTGTAAATAGTTGTGTTTGTCCTCAAATGTACCTGCTGGAATCTTCTGGGAACAAAAGCTTCTCCTGAACAGCTGCCGGAGTGCTCTTGACCTTTTCCTCTGTGTGATGGTCAGAAATAAAGGCCACACTTAGCTTCCGGATGTTTGACCCCACTGTGTGGAGACAAGCAGTCACCTGTTAAAAGACAAAAGGTGACGGCGAACTGAGGTTTATATGAAGTCACTGTGTCCAGCACTGAGTTGAAAAAATGTAGCTTTTCTTGTTTTCCCTTGTGAAATGCCAACATTAAAACATGGAGAACATGAAGACAAACTTCTGGGGCGCTTCCCAGCGCTGCAACTCTTAGCATGTTAGCAGGAGCAGCTGATAGCGGGATGAAATATGCCCCATTTTTCCTTCAGGCAGAATCCTTTTGTCCTCTGTCGTGGTAGAGTCGACATTTTATGTCTTTAAGTTCAGGGAATCCGAGAGGTGAACCGATGAATATTCCCACTCTGGCTATTCGGGATGGGCGATACTTTATCGTACACGATGTACCGCCAAACACAATCTCCACGATGACCATTCCGCATCTCACGATAAATTCGACGCGACACACTCACTGCATTGGACTTGCACACGTGAAGATGACGAGACCGCGACGGCACCTCGCGCTCTCCAGCTCAGCGGCGTGTGACAGTTGTGGAGAGTGTGGTGGACTTTGGTTCACGATTGTAGTTTTCAACTTATTTTTAATACAGGGAACCTTTGATAATGACACTGGTCGACTCTGAGTGTCTGGATCTGTGTTCATTTTGGTAGATGGAGTGGTCCTCACAGGTTCTCTGACGCGCTCGTCTGCCTTGGTGCATGTCACTGTGGTGAATAAGATAAATGGCTGAAGTCCATGCCTTATGAAGGCAGAACTCGGAACACCTATGGTCCCCGGGCTGGATTTTCAGTCATGATCATGATGCTGTGCTAGATCTGGTGCCCATCTTCTATACGTAAGATTCATTGACTCATCTCGCTGCCAAATGTTTGTGAAAAACGCTGGTGTTCCACCCTGACTGCCGTGTCTGAGACTGACCTGCCGTCCTGCTTTCTAGCGAAAAACACAACCGTGCGCCCCTGGAGACGCCTGTAAAGCAGGTCAAGTCTGCTGGTTCTGGAGCTCTCGTGTCAAGAGTCTCTTTCTCCGCGTCCTTGAGGCTGATTTCTTCAACAAAGAGCAACTAGGCGGCTTTCAAACGGGGGGCCGTTGAATTATCAACGTTCTCATTTATGGATTTCTTTCTCTGTATTTGCTGGTTTTCAGCGACAGATGGACTTGAAACCAAACCTGAGTTCTCTGAACAGCAGGGAGACCGACTGCTGCGAGAAAGAATGTGCTATTTACAATCTGTCTGAGATAATATTTGTCCTCGTGCTCCAGCACGAGTGGAGATATTGTTCAGGCTCATAAGACGATATCAAACCTTTTGTCAGCGAGATGCTCCTGCTGCGGCCGCCAGCTCATTGGAGCGTGAAGCGTCTGAAGTATAGTGGCAATCCAGTCGCTTGCGTCCACATGATAAAGAGCCATGTGTTTCAGTTGCCTTCAAGATGTTTCTTCGTGCTAGCATGCTAAGCTTGGTTTGGCTCAGTAATGGCTACAGAACGTTGCTAGCAGGCTTTTAGCAAAACATGAAATGATGGACGCCCGATTCTCAACCGTATCCGGGTTTTGTAGACGCCCAGACGCCCTCCTAGCTAAAAGCCTGGTTGCTGAAATCTCAGTGTAGGGGGCCTCTATGGTGCTAAAGCCCTGGGGAAATCCCTAAAAATCTCTTGTTTTTAAATCCAGTTTCTCATGTCTGAAAACTTCTTCTCTCATCGAGCGCAGAGGTTTGTTCAGCAGCTCTGAATTCAACCTTTTCTTCTCCAGAGCTGACCTGTCGTGCCAGTCCCTCCGTGCAGAGACGTCCGTCGATGCATTAGCCCTTTTCTCTCCGGGCTCCAGCTTTTGATTGATGCTGCCGCAGGGCGAGTTTCTTCAATGGCAACATTCTGTATGAACCGCGGCTTTAGAAAAGAGCCCGCGTTATGAACGGTCAATAGCACCGCAATGACGTCTTCAGACCGCCGTTTCTTCGCGAGCAGTACACGGTGAATCAGGATGCGGAAAGGCGGTTGGTGGCGTCACGCGATAGAGTGAGTGTGAGTGAGTGTTGTGTAGCTTGTGTTCATGCGGATAGTGTTGTTGTGGGTTTGTGGACAAGTTTACAGGATTTGTGTTCACTTTTCAATTCGCCATGTGTGTCTGGAAGTTAGAGTGTGTGGTGTCAAGAGAGGTGTTTGGTTTTGTTATGTGTGTGTGTTTCTTGGTGTGTTTTTGTCTGACGTTTGCAGTGTTGGTGTGTGTGTCGATGACCTGGTCATATTTTACATGCTGAACTTAGTAGGTGTGTAATGAGTTGTAGTCTCCTTTAGTGCGTTTGTGTCAATAGTCGGGATATAAAGATGAATAAAATTTTAAATGCTTGGCTGAATATTTTTTTAAATATTTAAATGTATTTATAAAATGATTAATATTTAAAGAATTAAAGTTGCATAAATACTACACATATTAATAATTAATAAAAGATGTACATACATGTTTGTCTAAGAAAGTAAATGATTTGATTATTTAATATTTTTTACATTTTGTATGGTAATGTTTCAGACTTTACTTTTCAATAATAATTTGAAAAACATAACACAATCACCCATTAAATAACTGGCTGATAATGTAAAGAGATTTTTTCTTCATCAGTCACTCATTGCAAACTGAAATTCTGTTTTCACTCTCCAACACATGTTGGGTCAAACTTTGCACTGAAGTGTCGCCATGACAACTGGCGGAACTGGCGCTTAATACTTCAACACAATTGACAACAAAAAATTGATCAAATAAAGCCTAAATAATTTGGGGTGGGTTGCCAGAATGTCTTCATCAGAGATCATTTCACTTCTGCATCTAAAAAAACAACACATTTATTTACATCGCCTTGTGGAAGAAAGCGAAACTCACTGATCCAGAAATAAAGGCGACCGCTGATGTGGTGTTGCATCGTCTCCCCAGTTATCCTTCAGTGGTCTTCCACACAGACCTGGAAAATGATGCCGCTGCAACAGAAGTCCCGCTCTGTGTTCGACAGGTGTAGGCTGAGTCTAGGTGGAGGAGAACACGGCAACAACAAGGAGGCACATTAACAATGAAGTGGAAGCAGCTGATGAAAGCGGAGTGAAAAACCTCGCTGCTCTCCGTGTGGAGTTTAATCCTCTAATTCAGAGGGTCTCCTCGCGGTGCGTCGTATATCTGAGCTTAATAAGGCGTCTCCCGCCGAGCGCTATTAGAGAATGAGGTCGCGGCATGAGGTAAAGGTCACGCTGAAGGTGGACGCCTTCATTCCTCAAGCGCGGCCGGACGGAATACAAATTTGGACCAAAAGTAAATGGGACGTGACATAACGCGCACATATGGTTGATGACAACGTCGGCGAGGAGGGGAGGCCCCCGCTGTTGTGTCTGCCGTGTGTGTGTCACCGCAGGGTCAGCTGGTGACTCTGGATTTATCCCAGAGAGCAGATTGGTCTTGAGCACGTCTTGGAGTCGCTCAGATGAAATGAAGACGTCAGATGGTCGAACAGATTTGGTTGTATTTTGACCACGTTTGTCGGCAAATTCGACAATTCTGTGACCGAGATCCAGTCATCCGGGTGTTGAGCCCCGCCGCACGCGACTTGCTGAAGAGTTCCTTCATGTAGGTGACGAGTGGAGACAGATATTCATCTCATCTGGACCCCTTGACTGAGAAGCATTAAAGTTAATGTTGTGACGTGTAAAAAGTCACAGTTGTGGGACGCAAAAGGACTTTGGTCACATGACAAGTCGAGAGTTGCGTGACACAAACATTCATTATTGTGTGACATAAAAAGTTAAAAGTGTGGAAAGTTTGTGACATAAAAATTCTAAATTCTGTTAAATAAAAAGTTTTATTGGACAGGTGAGAAATGCAAAGTTGTGTGACATAGCAAGTTGAAGTCGCATGACATTGGAAGTCAAGGTTGTGTGATGACGTCAGGTGATGTAAAAAGCTTGTGGTGTGGGAGGAAAACTTACAGTTTCAATGTCACACAGCTCTTTTTTTGCATAAAACATAGAAAATTAAATCTATTTTCAGTGTTGTAATGAGCGCTGTGGTTACAAGCTAAAAGTGCATTATGTTGTTTTGACTAAAGTTGTTGTGGTGACGCTATGTCGGATGCAACAAACCAACTCCTTAGGAAAACACTGCACAGGAGTGAGTGGAGTTTTGCTGCCGGGTCGTCGGTGCTGACGCTCTCTGACACAGATCTCATTCTGGGATTCAGCTCTGCAGCAACCTTGTTGGAAAGAAGAAAGAGCTGAGTGAATATCTGTGACGACTGAACTGACAGAAGGAAATCCAGAGGCCATTAAACGTCTGGTAACAACACAGCAAGGCTGGGGATTTGTGTAGCTCGTGTTCCTGGCCTGAAAACAACATCGGAAAATGTCACCACCTTCAGAGAAATGACGAAGAGCTGCTGGAAACAAGAGCGGCGTGTTTGAGCAACAAATCTCGGCGGCGGCGGCGGGAACGACACCAGCGGGGCCAGGTTAGCGGCGGCGGCGGCGGCTCCAGTCCTGACACAAATCTGGAAAAGCTGCACTCAGACCAGCAGGGGAACTTTGGCGGGGAGCAGTGTGGGTTCAGATTCCACTCTGGAGAGTCTTTCCACGGGTTTGTAGCAGCTCCGGGAAATCAACGGTGAAGGTTCACCACCGTGATGGACGGAGGTTCTGACAGCAGGTCTGACTTCATAGTAAAACTTCTGCGACTCGATACAGAACGCAATTTAAAAAACCCATTTAGCCACCAGGCTAAGCTAATCCCAGCTAGCGACACGTTTCATGACTCACGTCATGTTGTTCATTCAAGCCGTGTTTGTTTATTCTAAATAACACCATTTAGAATGTGTCATTTTTATCTTCTACTTTACAGAACTAAACGTTAATGTTGTGTAAAATGCACTTGAAAAAGCAGCAGTTGTTTCCTTTCTGATGACAAAAGGTAATGTCTGCATTTGTTTGGGTAATTAACAATTACTTAAGGCCATGTGGACTGAGGTAATTCAGATTTAAAGAGCAGCAATAACCTCAAGACAACAACATCACAGGGTTTCCGCTCCGAGTAAAGCCCCATTAATGCTCCCTTAATGTACGAAATTGTATGTTTCAAACCATCTTACCGTCACTGATCACATGCTTCCATGCGCTCTTTACATTATATCCACTAGGGGGAGCAGCTAGAGTCAAAAGTTTATGACTACAACAAACTCCAAAACAAACATGTTGACTGTGGAAGAAGTATTGATATGTATCTCTTGCATAAAAGATGAAGACGGAGTCAGCGTGGCGAGGCTGTTAAATATATCACGACTGGAGAACGGATCATTTCCTTCATTGTTATGTCTTCTTCCTGTCTCACTAGAGCTGCGTTTTGGGTAGTAACAGCAACGCTGCCCCCCGTGGTTTCTGGTGGTAATGCTCCGTTTGGTACGTGTCAATACAGAACAAAGCAACGTCGAGCATAAATGGGCCTTAAATAGTCACTAGCTCCGGCTTTTTTTAAGTCTCCACCACAGTTTCAAAACGTCCCGCTGGAAACCCTGGAGAATATCACGGTTGCCAGGACCGTACCACAATAACAACAATGGTAAAACTGTCATGACAAACCCAGATATATGGCAATATTGTTATTGATCCTCACTTGTGATGTTGAGCATAAACAATGACTAAATGATGATGTTCTAAAATGGCTACTGCCTGGAACTAAAAAATACACACCATTGTGAGCTGGTCATAATGTTATGAATTCCTAGTTTCAAGGTTCCAAAGTTGACTGTTTAAACACTCATTTTTTTGTGGCTGAATTACTTATTTTTTCATCACTGTGTTATTAGCCTCATCGTTGACTGGGGTTATTATAATAATTGAAGCCTTCATGAGACGTTATTGTGCGAGCGAGAGTGAGTTCGCCCACAGACTCACACACAATATTGACCCCCTCGTCGTCACCTCGCTGCTCTCTGGGTTAATGCAGCAGCTTTTAATGTCCGACTTATCAGTTCTGCAAAGATGAATTTCCGTTTGACACAGTTGGATTAAACGCTAAATCAATGCGCCCGCAGCTGCAGCAAGGCTGGGCTGATAAGAGCCACGCCCGGCGCCACGTGCGCCCGCATCGCTGATGATGGTGCGTGTGGCGCGGCCCACCGCTGCAGACCCGCGAAACACGAGGCGGGATTGTGAACGCTCCGGTCCCAGCATTGACGTTTCACTGGCCTAGTTTGTCCCCAGTGTTGGAGTCGATGGTGGTAAGATTTGAAGAGTATATTCGGCAGCCAGCTCCAGACGGACCTATTGATCCAATAACAGAGACAATAAGCTGAATTATGGGATGTGGAGCCGAGTGTCACATGAATCTGCTTCTTATTGTCACCATGATGAAGTGCGTCCTGCTTTTTAAGCGCTGGTTTCTCTTGTTTTATGTTCAGCCAGTCAGGCACCCTGGACTGCTCAACAGTTAACAGTTAGATTCTGGGAGGAAAACAGAGTGCTAATGGCACGCAGGGATTCTATTGTTTGACCATTGAAATGCAATAAATGTTCCTCAGTAGAAGTACGGTGAATTTTGTTGTTAGCATCATGCCGAGTGGACGATGGTGCGTTCCAGTTGTGCTTAGACCTGGGAGATTCCCAGTTACATAGAGTCCTTAGCACGCTCCAAATCCAAGATGGAGGCCCCATACTTTAACAGGAAGTAGATGTTTTGTTGAAATATGAATTGATCCTGGCGGGTTTTCTAGTTGCCAGCAAAGTGCATGTTAAGTTTATCAAGAGGTTGCTTATGTCCAGACAAGGCGTTCTTCTTGTCCGACTTCAAAAACTTGCGATAAACTCGGCTGTGACGTCATTCCCAGCTCTAAATTCCCACTTCCTAGGTAACTGGAACACAGCATGAATCAAGATTATCATGCCATTATAGGCAACTTTTTCATAGATTTGCGCTCTCGCTAGCAAACCCGCCTTATGAACAGGGAACAAATGCAGAATGTGTGTGGATGTTTCGGCATATTTTGTTGAAAAACATCAAGGGAAACCATTTTGTATTATTTATTTCAACTGTCTGACTTGGAAATTCAACGTAACCAGTGGGTGTAACTTGGACTTTACCAGTTCTGAGTGCAACTGGACTATTAGCCTGTTAGCATCAAGCTATGACTTTTTTTATGAGCGACTGTGTTTGCACACAAAAAGCACAAGTGTCAAGTTTTTGTACAAGCAGGGCCATAGTTGCACGTGCGTTCGGGGTCTACCGTTTCAAGATGGTGCACAGGAAGTGCACAGAAATTGGTGTCCTTCTACACGTGTCAGTGATCGTTCACGTCCGTCAATAAACCGTTAAATGGCTCTTCCTTGTGGAACATATTGTCTCGTGCATCTGGGATCGGATCAATTGTTAAGAGGCGACAGCCAGTCCAGATGTAAACACCCCAGAGTCGCAGCGAGCGCTAATGTCCTCGTCGCTTGCGGCTGCAGATGGAAACAGTCGAGTTGAAGCCAAGTCTTCATCGAGTCGCTGGTATTGATTAAAACTCTATCAGCCTCCCACAGCCACGCGCTGCTGTTGATGCCTGCAGGCAGGAAACTGGTATTTCCTCATTTGATAGCTGATTAATTGTAGGAGGACCAGGACGGAAGACGTGGAGACAAAGCGTGACCCAGGTGTCGCCAGGGGGCCGACCACGTCTGGCGGGGAGGGAGGTGGATGAGAAACAGAGACAATATCTGTTCAGTTTTCAATTTATTTCTCTGTGGAATAAAAAATAACTTTTCCTCTGAGCACTCTGGTTTCCTCCCACTCTCCTCTAATGACTGTAAATTGATGTGATTCTGTCCAGAATCATCCTCGAGCTCTTCAGGGGAAAGCTGAGATGTTCCACCTCTCAATTGAGCCGTGGCTCTACTCTCAGTCGCTCCTGGATGACTGGCCTTGTGTATCGCTTTAGAGACTTGAAGAGGTTTGTCAGAGGATGAGATTCAGTGCATCAGAAAAAAATAAATCTTGCAGAATTATATGAAATTGAACCATAAAAAATGTTCTCCTCAAACCGACTGTGAGATGGGAAGTTTGTTTGTTGTAGTCATGACGGAAACGTGGGATGAAAAGTAGGTTGGGCGAAGCGGCGTCGGTGTTTACGTCAGCTGACGCGCGACACTTTGGAGCTGAAACCTTAAAGAGACTTGGTAAACGGGCTGCTGAAGACGGCAGAGGACTCGAGGGAGCGACCGCAATCACGGAGTCCGTCAGAAGCCGGGAGACAATTAAAAGTTCTGCTTCGCTTTGTTTCAGCAGAAAACAGTTGAGGTTTTATCGGGGTGGAACGTTCGAAAAACCGTTAATGACTCGGCTGGATTCTTTAATTGTTTCTGAAAGTCAAACCGAGCCAAAACATCCGCTACTTGTGTTCCGGTCTCAGAAACCCCATGAGTTTCTTAAAGGCCTGGCATATATCTGGGGTTCCGATCCGGTTTGGAGCTGTCTGTGGTGGGTACCTTTCTTGAGACTGTTCTGAAAGAGCAGGCAAGATAAAGGTCGTCTGGCATGGGACTTGGAAAGGGTATCACCTGGGTGAATTCTTGTCCGCAGTGGTGGTCAGGAGTCCCACAAACCCCGTAAGTGCATAAACAAGGGCCAGTGAGGGCCACCGACCTGTTGCAAGTCCTGAACAAACTGGTTCTTGGTCATTTCAGTCCGGTTCTTGAGCAGTGCAACCGTCGTGATGCCTGTTTGACTCCAATTTTCTTGAGCACAGCCCCGAGTCCTGGCCTCATGAGACGCCCTCCCTGCCCGCATGAACCCAGTTTCCACTTCTCAAGTCTTGTTAGTGTGTTTTCCAGGCGGTGAACTCCAGCTAACTAGCTTGTAAGGGTGAGCGCGCCAAAGTTCAGCAACCGTTGTGAAGTGATTTCCTCCTTGGCCTCCGTGTGCCAGCGACACGTTGTGGTCCCGCAGTGATTGACAGGAAGCGATTGTGGTGTTAATTGAGTGTGACTCCTTCACTGTTTACTTCTGAAGATCACGAGTGACGGCTCCTCATTTGATTATGACGCTCACGTGCACGGAAACTTCCATCCCGGTCAGTGTGGTTTTCCCATATTTAGCAGTGTGGTACGTGATAACAAGACATCACAGCGTGTACGGAGGAGCACCAGGGCTGAAACTAGATTCGCTTTCTCAGTTGTTCACTTTTGTCTGTTGTTTTTTTTCTCCCTCTGTGGCGCCATCAACTGTTAGCGTCACTTGCTCCTCAATCAGAGACTCATTTTCGAATGTAAATTCAACACACATTTGCAATTTCCACATATTTTGGTGGCTGGATTTTCAGTGTACTACTAAAAATAATGCTGCAAAATGAGGAAATGTTACTGAAATAAAATCCCAACTTGATATGAAACGGTACGGAATCAGATTTGGGTCAATAATAATCAAATAAAACATTTTAGATTGCAAACGAAAAAGTAGATTTTGAAAAAAAAAAGGAACTCAAACAAAAAAATATGTATATATTTTTTAAAGTCACACATTACTTTCAATGAAAATCTCCTTTTTTACTTTTGTACTGATCATTTTTTTGAGACTTTTGCTCTCAATGTCAGCTTTCTCTTTTGCGCTGCCTGATTTTTTTTTTTTTAATCTAGTTAGCCAATGAGGAATGCGTCCTCATTGGCTAACTAGATTTTGGGTGACCGCTCAGTGCCCCGGATGTTCGAGAGCAAAAGTCTGAGCGGCGAAAAGGAAAACTGAGACCTATAAACAAAAAAAATGATCAGCACCAAAGTGAAAAAGGGGATTTTATTGAAAGTAATGCATTACTTTAAAAATATAAACATATTTTTTGTTCGAGTTCCAATTGGTTTTTCAAAATGTAATTTTCTGTTTTCGATTATTATCGAATTATTCAATTATTATAATATCAAACGTTAATGAAACTTTTATTCAACAACTGGCTGTAATATCATGACCACATCTATTGCTGTGGTCTTTGTTTCCCTCCGACTGGGGAGTGAAGTTTGTGGATAAATCTCGAGCCACAAACATTTGTTGACGGTGAGTCACGGCGGTTGTTGAGTCTGCTACAGCGAACACGCCCCCGCTCTTCACATCGGCTTGTTAAAATCTCAATCATGCGCTGCCGCCGCAGCTGCCGCGGACGCCACCAGCCCCTCAGCTACAGAGGAGGCGGCGCCGCTGACCCAGGACGTAATTAGCCGCCGTGTGCAGCTGCGGAATCTTACCTCCAGTTTATTGACCCGACTGAACAGCTGAGGAGGTGTTGAAGTTCTGAGTCCAGACTCAACCTCACAACTCAGAGTGAGACCCCTCCTTCACTTGGCCCTGCTCTCTGACCACCACCGCCCAAAACAATGCGCGCTCTCCGTACACTAAGGTCGTGGAACGTAATCCTACTCTAAACACGTTGGGCTCTGTATTTCGTGTGTGTTTGTGTGTGAGTGTGCAAAAAGATCCCGCTGAGGCTCGATAACTAATTACCGCCGTCTGACCTCGCTCTGTTGGAGACAATGCAGCTCCTCATTTTTAGGAAAAATGATTTTAATTAAATTGTCTTCTCAGTCACAGTCGAAGCAGCACGCTGCTGTTACACTCTTGTTTTACAGTTGAGTACAGAAGAGGCGGATACTCCGCACTGAACACTGGTTTTGTTATTCAACCATAGCATCGTTTCTTGCTATTTTACCAAATACATGTTGCATTGTGAGAGAAGGTCTGAATGGCAAGAAAAAACATCTAAAATGACTGATTAAAAATATAAAATGATGAGATGAATGATGCGACCTGATTTTGAAATTTTGCACTGTAATTGAAGTGTGTATTGTAAACTAGGTTTTTACAAAAATGATTTCAACGTGGTTCTGAAATCCATTTTAGAAGGAAAAGATAAGAGCTGAAACGCTAATGCAGCAGTGAAATAACAAACACATACGCTTCGGTTTGGTACATTTTTGGCAGATCAAGACAAAGAAAGGCAAATTTCTATCTATCTATCTATCCATCCATCCATCCATCCATCCATCCATCCATCCATCCATCCATCCATCTAGATGTATAGATATATGTCTCTCTTTTCCTCTAAAGTGCAGCACTAGCAGGTTCGCTTTAAATGACATTATACATCAGAAGTTATCAACACAAAAAAAGTCATTAAATAAAATAAAAATAATGATGCAGCCTTTAACCCAAAACGTTTTATTGAACAAATATTTAAAAACAAATACTGTACATTCTTTATTGATTTTAGGTGCCATTAATGCAGGGGTCTTAAAAACTGCTGCCTCCTCACTCACTTTTTTAAGTTTGTTTTGCGTTTCTCTGTGGCAGTGACTTCACTCATACTGAACTTGGCGGTCACATGGTACAGCTGGTTGCTACGTCATCCGTGTACGAAGTTACGCGGCGGGTTACTCGCTGCATGCATTCAAGTCTTGACTCCGGATCATCCAGCTCCAGTTGTTTATCTGTCGTGGCTGCCGTACAGATCGCAGTCTGTTGTGTGCTCCCATACACGTACCGTGCCATCCTTAGTCACGATTAGGAGTGGTACTGTTGCGGAGGCGTCTCAGTAGCGGAGGTGTAACTACAGACGTGGTGTAACAGCGGCAGAGGTGTCACATTTACGCCGCAGCAGAACTGTTGCTCACAGCTCAGAGTCGACGTCCCGGCTGTGATCTCGCCGCCGCTCTGTTGTGTAAAGGTTTGCGCTGAAGCTTCTGAAATGAATGATGCTGCCGTGATCCAACGTCATGAAACCAGCTCAGCGACCCCCCGGGGAAATCAAGCGGAGCAGACACGGTGAACCCAGTTCCTCACCGCCGCCGCGTGACATTCCCCCCGCCACAGCAGTCATTTGTCAGTGGTCCCATTGCTCTGACCCGTCAGATGTTGAGCAATTTATCCCAACGCAGCGTCGGCTGGTGACTGCGCTCATTCCAGATCAACATAAACAGACAAACAGATGCTTGTCTGGAGCATCGGCACCTTTTGTGAGAATGCATTATCTTTTTAAATAGCGGAACACAAATTCTTTGATTCTTTTGTAAGTGCACTTCCTGTTAGCACGTGGAAGCTACATGGGTGTGGAAGGGTTGGTATATCTCTGTTCAGGCAGGTGGGAGGGGAGCAAAGGGCTGACGCAGGATTTCTTTGAATATTAAATATAGCCTTGAAGTCTTTGCTTGCACTACCGGCACTGGCCACCAGGGGAACGTCGCCGTTACACCCTGTAGAAGTGATTTTCACTGGTGTTTTATTTTCATCCAAAAACAGTGGTGGACTGTGTTTGACGATTTCGCCGCGACCGCTTCATTTGCCGATGATTCCACCGAGCGTGTTCTCCAGCAGCTCGTCTTCTCTGCAATCTGTCCCCCAAATCTGCTCTTCTGGGGATGTTTGTGGAGATAATACAAATCACATATTTGCGCGCCGTGTCCGGATAACAACCAATCTGCACGGAAAATCAAATTCCCATTCCCCGCCGCCGTACGGCCCGGTGTTTACCCATTTGGCCGGCGTGAGAATCGTAAAAAATCATAAACCGCCGCCGCCTCGCCTGATCACGGGTTATTAAAGTTGCCACCTGATGAAAGTGCTCCGGGAAAGTGCGGTGCCCAAGAGCGGCAGGGTGGGTGTCGCCAGATGGGACTTGGCTGCCAGAGGCTGAGGTCCATGTGACTTTGTCGGGATTCAGCTGCTAAGGGCTCGATTGGTTGACACCAGAATGTAGCTTCTGCTGCGCCCAAACAAGAACCTACTGTGAATGAGCCCTGATCAAGAGGACGTTTCCAGAAGATCTGAAAATCAAAAACTCATCTGATCATGGCTGTAATTCTGCAGTTCATGGTAGATAGTTGTCACTTCCTTTACATTTGTTTGAGCTGCTTCAGCTAGATTTGCTCAACTGTAGTTTGCAACTCGTAGCAGGAGTCAACAGCAAACAAGAGTAGTTTCTAACTGTAGTACACGATCAATAAAGAACCTGAGGTTGACTTCAGTGTTGTTGTTACCTTTGCAATACCTAAGATTGTGTGACAAAGATGTGTACGATTCAGGGCAAGCACTCTTCAGACGTGCTCATGTAACTGTAGCAGAGAAGATTGTTGCCCATCCTTTCACTCTGGTGGACACCGACGTCACCATACGTAAAAAACTTTTTAACCAGGTCGGAAGTAGAGTTGTTTCAAACAGTGTTTATGATCGTTCATGTAGTTGAACATGTATGAGGATATTGTGCCAAAGATGTGTGCCATTTTTACTACATCCATAATTCAGTGGCCTCCGACGACGATGTGAGCCCCCTCGGTTTGAAGGGATCATTTCAAGTGGTGATGGTCTAAGGAGTATTGGGACACACTACACTTAGACGTGACGCGCAAAACCCAGTGTTGGGGCCAAAAACAAGTGTTAGATCCCTGCATACCAAGGGAGCTGACAGGGAATATGTGTGTGGATAGACTTCCTGGATGCCATAAAAACAATGTTGGTTAGAACAACAGGGACATTTTAGTAAAGAGGACTACTCTTCTGTTTGTCTACTTTCTCGGGTATCACACGCTCGTGACCCAAATGGTCGACTGTGTCCGACAACATGAACAATACATGTATGTACAACAGTTTGTCCTTCTTAACAAACAACAGTCGGCTAGCATCCAGGCTAACGTTAGCATCGTCATACCTCTAACAGATCTATCACCGCAACATAGCGGCGAAGCAGACTTTGGCTCCGCCCATTTCTTCTCTGTTGGTTCACCGAACCAAGTGAGATTATGCGATAGGTTGCAAAAATGTTGGAGCTGGCAGATCCAAAACGTCTCCAACACTGGATACGCAGGAAACAAAACACAGCACAGCAGCCAATGACACATTGTCTTTACGCGTGACGTCATGAAGTGTCGTCCCAATTCTTAGGGCCGTCAGACACTTGGTCGTCGGAGGACACTTCATAGTGGAGGGCACTCAAAACCAAGTGCTAGAGTTAGAGGGAGAAATGGGACACAGCCTTAGACTTTGACTTCCTTTATTGTCATTGCTCAAGAAAACACAGCAGTGAGACCTCGGCAAAGAAATGCCATGGCTTGGCTTCTGGTTCCAATAATAATAGCCATACAGTATAATACTAATAAGTGCAAAACGGATATAGTACTGAGTGCAAAATAAGGGTAAAGTGAAGTGAAGTAAAGTGGGAAACAGAAAACTATAATCCATATGGAATAATCCATGTGAGTAAATTGAAGTCATAACATTGAGTCTGAGTCACTGGAGAATGCGGTGCCGTGACTCATGGGTTGAGGCATAGATCTGAGTCTAAGCTTTATGAGGTAGAGGAGCTGATCCTCATCCTGCTGGCGTGTAGCAGCAGAATCTTCCCTCATCACGCAGGTGAAACTCAAAGCTCAGCTGTGGACTTTAGACGTGGTAATCTGCGTCTGGAGTCCAAGATTAAAGCCCAACTGAAGGGGAATCAACTGACGCCTGGTCGCGGTTAACGAAGCTATCATGGCTAATGAGGACTAATTGGAGTACCTGGATCTGACTCTGCCAGCTTTAATGATCTCCCTGGACTCGCATGAGCGGACGCTGTGGTGTCCAGGAGCTGCAGTCGATCCCCAGATTGAATGAGGCTGAAGTCGTCTTTCGCCCTCTTCCCATCGATCGGCGAGAAACTCCTGCCACTTGAGTGGAAGTGAAGATTTTTCGCTGATTCGTGCTGAAGATCCAACACAATTAAGTGGAAGCCCAGTTTTTTTGGCAGCAATCTAAACCCGAGATGATTCAGGAGCTTTAACTCGTCGCTGGAAACCACCCAATTAAAGGAAAATAAATCTTTAATATCTGGAAACGGAACGATCTGGCGTGATAAAAGGGGCCGCGCCGAGGCTTCTGTTGCCGTCCTGGCAGTCGCCTCCACTCGCGGAAGTGCATCGCAGCAGCGGCTGTTGTGGGTTTGTTGACAAGCTTTGTGGTGACAGTACGGAAGCCTGCAGGGACCTGGCAGAGCCGGTGAACCGTTCACCGCTAGTTGGAAGGCAAACCTTCTCTTCCGCTTACCTAAGAGTCGGAAATCAAAGTCCTGCAGTACAACTTGAGGTATATCACAAGACTTGTTGAGCTGAGAGCCAAAACCGCTTGTAGAGCAGGGTTTTGTACTTGGCACGAGGAGCTGTGTGAGTGATCGCTGCAGCTCCCAGTATTGGCTCACCAAAAGTACAACAGTATCTCAGAAAAAATATCACGTCTGACAAGGATATTGAGACATATCGAGAAGGTATTACGACATGTGATGCAAGTATTTTGATGACTGATGAACGTATTACGATTTCTGATGAAAGTATCTAACAAAAGTATTACAACGTCTGACAGAAACGTTAAGACCTCTCCAGAAGGTATTACACCAGCTCATGCAAGTATTTCAATATCTGATGAAAGTATTACAGCATCTAACAAAAGTATTACAACATCTCCAGAAGGTATTACACCAGCTCATGCAAGTATTTCAATGTCTGATGAAAGTATTACAGCGTCTAACGAAAGTATTACAACATCTCCAGAAGTTATTACACCAGCTCATGCAAGTATTTGGATATCTGATGAAAGTATTAGAACTCGCGAAAGTGTTTCTGATGAATGTGTTTTGACAACTGACAAAAGTATTACGGCATTTGTGGAAACTATTTCAATATATGATAAAAGTATTGCGACATCTGACATAAGTACTACGATATCTGATGAACCTATTACAAAAATTGGCGAAAGCATTGCGATTCCTGATGAAAGTACTAGGACTGCTGACTAAAGTATTCAAAGTAGTGACTCAAATAGTCGACCGTGTCCGACAACATGAACAATGCAACGTGTATGTACAACAGTTTGTCCTTCTTAACAAACAGCAGTCGGCTAGCATCCAGGCTAACGTTAGCATCGTCATACCTCTAACAGATCTATTCAAACCTAATAAGGCATTGGCAAAATAACTACCTAATCTGATGAAATATTACAATGTCTGACAATAGTATTCTGACACAAAACTATTATGGTATATGTTGAAAGTATTATGACATATAGTGCCATAATACTCGTGTCTTACAGAGTAAACAAGTGTTTTCCTGGAAGTAGTTTTGACGCTCTTGAGTATCTTGACAGCGCGAGAATGCTCCTGGGAGTAACGTTTCAGAAACATTCTGCTGCATCAGCAGTTTTGTGTTGGGAGCATAATCCTTCTCAACTATGATGGTAAAGTTGAACCAGTTAAACAGTATGAACAGACTTGCTGTATTTTTAAAAGTCTGAGCTCGACTGGCAGAAAGTTCTGCTTCCCCCCTGTGGGACTGGAGATCGGCCCGAGTGACCCGCCAGAACATCTTCAACTGTCTCAAGCCTCTGATTTGAAAAGCAGCAGCGAGCGTTTAAATCTCGCTTGCAGAAGCCTGTGAGATGTTTTCGACCAAAGTTTTCCAGCACAGAACTGCGAGAGGAACTTTCAGACTTGGGAAACTCTCTCCTTCAGCCGGGTTTGACCCTGAAGCCATTCTTCATCAGATAACTGATGCGCCTGTCAGGAAATGAACGGGTTATTTTAAGGTTAATTTCTTAATGAGTTACTTCTCAAGGTCCTTCTCGAGGGTCACTGGGTGCAGGACCCGCGCCAAATTGAAATTACACATGGTGGTTGACTGCTGAGGCGACTCTTTTAATGAGGACAAAGCTGCAGGTGAGTCGGAGGTTTGAGGGATGAGCGTTTCAAACCGACGCGGCGTTTGCATCGTTCGCTTCCTGCACGCCGCCACTTCAGTGTCCTAGACTCTGTGGAGCAGACGGAGGCAGATGTATGTGTCGCACTCCAAAGGCTTTAGATTCTGTGTTGAGAGAAGCTTCTCTGAAAAGAGGGCGACAGGGTCGAGGACAGTACGAGAGCTCAGCCATCGGAATACAAGAAAACGTCCTGATTCTCCTCCAGGAAGTCGTTTCTGAAGTTTTGTTTGTCCAAACAAAAGTCCTCCATCGATTGAGTCACTCTCATCCAGTGTCCGTGTCAGGCTTCTGATTTATTCAGGTCAAGGTTTCCACTACACGCAAAACAAAAGGGAAAACACATCATGGAGATGAACATGAATGTTTTCACTGTGTTGTTCATGGAAAAATCCAGAACGAAACATCGTAATAGCTGAAGTCCATTGCTCAAGGAAGTCTCGCTTTCCCGGTTGGACACATGAAGAGACGGACTGCGTGAGGACGGATGAAGATTAAATTCACTTCCCATTATTAAAAAGTACCTTTTTTACTGTCACCCATCCAGTAAATGTGAAAACTTTCCCCTATGATTCACTGTATCTCTATCGCTTCTCAACTGGCGTCGCATCCAAAAACCCTGCAGCTGCGAGTTTGAATCCCACAGCCAAACCGGAGCAGAACGCCGGGTTATTCTGGGCCGCCTACTCGCTGACCCACCGGAGCACTGCTCTGCCACGGAGCCATCTGCTCCCTAATCCTGCATAAGTAGGTATTAGCAGGGACATGATACTCAAACTGTTGCTAATGGCTGATGTTGATGTTTTTGGGATCGTGTCGTGTGTTTTTATGAACATTTCCTTTCAGCTGCTTTTTTTTTTTCTTACTTTTGAAAGGCTTTTCCTCTCTGTTCCCGATGTTAGGAAACACTCCTCATGACCCAAATATTATTTTGACATGAATAATCTACTTTATGAAATGTGACGTTTAATAACGAATGCGTGTATGTTTCCGAACAAAGTTGTGGTGTCGTAGTGCTGTAGGTTATGAATGGCACGTGAAGATGTCTGCACCTCACAGTAATAGTGCTGTTGTGCTCCTGCTGTGAGAGTGAGGGATGCTGGGTCTCTCTGAAGTCTCTGTGGTTCCCGTGCTGACAGCAGCGTTGCACCGCTAATGCTACAGTTCTCAGTGTTGCCTTTTTATTAAACATGAATTATTAAAAGTGTGTTTGCCGAGGGAGGTTAAGTGCACACGCATAAATCTCTCTGCGATTCGGTGTGTTGTCCGGAATAATTCATCGGCGCAGGTGCTGCAGTGCCTCCGACTGGACGCCGAGCTCAGTATCACGGCCGATGAATAAGTAAACCTGCCGACGATTCTGGGGAGTGACACACTGAACTCTGCCATGTCGTTTTTTTTTTAAGCTTTTTTAGGGAAAGGGTGAGGATGAAAGACTCTCTCATGTATAATCCAGCATGACTCCGTGGTCACACACTCCGCTTCAGAGCGGCGAGGCGGGTGTTGTGTAACCCAGGCAGAGTTGGGTCATTAGCGGCAAATTCACGCTAGAGTGCTGCTCTGACTCGCACGGTTGTGATGTGCAGATGTGCAGGGTGAGGAGTCAAGGAGCGGGTCAGGGAGTGAGCTGTGTATAACGGTTGTTGATGAATAACCTGAGATGAATGAGGATCAGCTCCTCTAAATGTGCTGTCAAGTGTCTTGGGGTCTTGTTCACAAGTGAGGGTGGGTCAGGACTCGTGGCCTGTGTTGTGGTGCGGAGCCGAAAAAGATAAAGCCCTTCTCTGACTGGTGGATTTCACTATGGTCACTGACTTGTGAATGAAGGAGCCTGTCTTCAAGCTAGACACTCCTGCTGAGACTCAGAGTAGAACCGGTGAAGTCAGATGAGGATGTCTGCTGAAATGCTGTTGTCATATATATATATATATATATATATATATATATATATATATATGAAGCCGCCATTTTAAGGGGCTAAATCAGAGAATGCTGGACAATACCGTGTGGATATAAACAGGTTTATTGTTATGACTTCAGTGGAGTCCAACAGAGGAAGGAATCGCTCCCTTAATCGACAAAGTAACTCCACCGTTCCATAAGAAAACGTCTTTATTCAACACATGCTACAAATGCAGGAGCATATCCACGTATGTATGTATTAAGTATTGATGCAGTCAACAAAATATCAAGACAATATCAAGTATCGCAATATTTCAGCAAAAATATCGACACAATATGGCGGTATTTGAGCGTATCAGGACTGTTACAGGCCGTACTCCACTCCGAGTTTAAAACTTAGCCTAGCTTGCTGAGTATCGGAGAGTGAAGTACGTATTTACAGGGTTCTCTGCTTTCACATCTACACTGAGATTTACAACCTTAAATGTCGAGGAGGTGTTTTTGTCAAGTTGCAGTGAAGCGTGACTCGCAATATCTTCAACAGAAAAAAATACGGCAGCTATGGGAAAAGTCATATGTGGCCCTGAATTTTCGTGGCCCTTGGGGTGTCAGACTTAAACTATAAGTGATATGTTGTCATTTTTCTGCCTTTTTTTGTTCTTTCTCTTTTAGTCACTGCTTCAGCAGCAAATATAGCATGTACTTGTTTGAACACTATACTTTTCTTCTTGTCATAGTTCATGTTTGTGTGTGTTTCTTCTTCCTCAAAATACAGCAAAGGAAAAATATATTTTTAAATAAATTGCCTGTTTATCTTGAACATCTTATAGTTATGTTGATTTATATTCAAATTTAGTGCATATGAAATGAAATATTTCAATAAGTATCCTTAGTTACACTTCTTCTTCATAAGTTCATTTTGTCCTTGTTACTTAAGTACAGTGGAACCTCGGTTCTCGACCACAATCCGATCTAGAAGGCCGTTCGAGAAGCAGGTTGTTCGAAATCTGAATGGATTTTTCCCATTACAATGAATGGAAAAAGAACTAATGCGTTCCAAGCCTTAAAACAGTCTTTTGTAGGAGTGAATGTAGAGTGTCTGCTGCAGGTGGCTGTTCCTCTATGTGTGTGGCCGCTGCATGTGGGAGGGGTTGCCGAGTGAGTGACGTCTCTCCAGAAGTGAAGAAGAAGGTTTTACACCTCAATATGAAGACAAAACAGTCAGTAAATGTAGCTAACGGGACACGTCTGCATACAGAGGCTGCGTTATACACAATAACAAAGCGCGTCGAGGGTCAGCTGATCGGTCCGCGCCCATTCAAGTTCTGGATTTTCGTTCGAAATCCGAAGCAAAAAAATCGAGAAATTTGTTCGAAGTCCGGGACGTTCGAAAACCGAGGTACCACTGTATATATTTGGGATATTTTTCCTTCATGTTTTGTAGTCATGGCTGACGTTCTTTTGACATGATGGCTCCACGTAACAGTTTATAATGTTGCCCTTAAGGAAATGTATGTGCCCGGCTCTGCCTTAGGGGAATCCTAGGTCTAGGCCTCTTTACTTCGGCTGCTGCCCCCGCAACCTGACTCCGTGGCGCCCTCTGATGGGAGCTACATATAAAACTGCCCAAACTGAGTCAGTGAAGGAGCAGATTGAAGCCTCAGGGCTTCATGTCTCGCGACAAAGATCCCACCTGTCGAAGCTATTGTCTCCAGCCCAACAAAACAAAGCACTCCATTGACAACTTGTTGCCTTTTGTCGCGAATCACTTCCCGCCAGCCGCGCGGCCTGCCGACACTCAGGTGCTGTGCTGAGCAGAGCTGGTGTACGGGCCCCGCTGCTCCTTATCGCGCGGCTCTCTGACTCGTCTTCTGACTGCTGAAGATGTTTCTGCTTCGACAAGACGCAGACGGAAAAAAAGCCGTAATTGTGTGAAATAGCAATTTCATGAGCCGCAATTATGGCCAACGCTTAAGAGCGCCGCGACTCAATTTGACGGGGAAAGTGGCGAATATATTGACGACACACTTGCGTCAGATTTATTAATGGAAGGTCTTTGTTAACAATGCTCCTCAGGCTTTGCACTTTGATTCCTGACTGGGCTCAGACTGAGCCTCGGCACATGCTAATACTGGAAGGCAGGAGATCGTGTTCCCATTGATCCCCTCATCGCTCAGTTCAGTCACCCATCCATTCATCCATCCATCATGTCACATATCCGCATATCTTGTCTATAACTGTTTGCATTCCTTCATCTGTATCTCGAGATACTCTAGATCTTATACTCTATTGTATATATGTACATTTTTTTACCCATCCCTCCCTCCATTCACCCATCCCTCTATCCATCCATCCATCCATCCACCCATCCCTCCCTCACTGCCTCCCTCATTCACATCCATCTATCCGTCCACCCATCCCTCTCTCTCTCCCTCTCTCTCTCTCTCCCTCCACCCACCCATCCAGCCATCCATCCATCATCCACCCATCCCTCCCTCCATTCACCCATCCTTCCATCCCTCCCTCCCTCCCTCACTCCCTCCCTCCATTCACCATCCATTTATCCATCCCACCCTCCCTCCCTCCCGCCCTCCACCCCCCCATTCACCCATCCATCCATCTCTCCCTCATTCATCCATCCATCGTCCCAACTTCAATATATACACATGTGTATACATATATATTTATACATGTATATGTATATACATATATTATGTATATGTACTATATATATATATATATATATATATATATATATATACCTACTTACTTATAGATCTTTCCATCTCTCACCCATTCAATCATAGTCACATCAATGTAACTACTCTGTTTTAACCCTTTCATCAAACAAAAAAATTCATTCAGCCATTGTTCCTCTCATTTATTTGACTTTCTTCTACACATCCATCCATCCATTACTCCACCGATCCCTAACCCATCCCTCCATCCAACCATCAAAGTGACTGAAGCTTCTAGTGACTAGTGAAGTGTTTGTTTTCTGTCCCAGTGGTGGACTGCAACCACCTGTTTGGGGGCGCACAACAAACTGCTGGGTCATGATGTCATGATTCGGACAGGTCCAATGCTGAAGCCCGCATTTCCACATGGCAGGGGTCCCACCTCCACACGACAGCCAGAGTGCAGCAGCGTGGCGGAACACGTGTGTGTGTGTGTGTGTTCAGATCCCTCTTCTGTGAGGACCGTCAGTGGCGCCTCCAGTCAGCGCCGTCAAGTTTAGCTTCAAAAGCTCCTCGGCTGATACAGAGCCGATCCGGCGCCCAGTATTTGTGCAGAGAAGCTCAAAGTCAATAGCACGCTGGCTGCCAAGGCTCCGCGGGTCCAGTGGGTCAGTTTTTGGCTGGGCTCCCTGCCGACCACCCTGCAGCGCCAGTTCCACATCAACCATTCATTAGGAGCTCAGCTGCTTCAGTTAAGAGACTGATGTCGGACGTTTAGACGTGGAGATAAACAAGTGGGGGGCCTGCCAAGAAGTGGGACGCTTTGTTCCCTTCACTGACTGTTTGCTCTGACCAGACTTGTCGATTCCTCATCCTCGACTCGTGCTGCTTCTCTGGCTTCCCTCTTTCTCTCTCAATGTTTAATATTGATTCAGTGAAATTCTTGTTGCAGGAACAGTCATGTGTTTGAGGTGGCGTCCTTAGCTAACAGACACCGTGGAGGTCCGGGTTGTTAATCCCCCGAACATTAACTCCATCTCTGCTTCAACAATGGCCGAGTACTGTTCTCCCTGACAAGGTACTTGTTACACGGTGGCCTCACCATGGAGGTGTGTTCAGTTGTGGGGCCTGGACAGTAAACACGGCAGTGTGTGGAGACAAATCCAGTGTGTTTCTGTCACGTGTTTCTAACCTGCATCCACCTTCCAAGTCATGACCCCTGTATACAGTAGATCTCACGTACTCCCTCCGTCCATCATGCCATCTATTCATCTGTCCTTCCATTTTTCCATCCTTCCTTCATTCCATTCATCCCTCTCTCCATGTCATCCACCCATCCATTTGGCTATCATGCCATCTATTCATCTGTACTTCCATCCATCCATCCATCCCTACCTGTGTTCACATCTATCCCGCCCTCCACCCATCCATCCATCCCTCCGTCTAGTCACCATCCATCCATCCCTCCCTCTAGTCACCATCCATCCATCCCTCCCTCTAGTCACCCATCCATCCATCCCTCCCTCTAGTCACCCATCCATCCATCCTTCCATCTGTCCCTCTCTCCATTCACCCATAATCCATCCATCCATCCCTCCCTCCCTCCATCCATCCATCCTTCCATCCATCCCTCCATCCATTCACCCACCCATCCATCCATCCCTACCTGTGTTCACATCTATCCTGCCCTCCACCCACCCCTCCCTCCATTCACCCATCATCCATCCATCCACCAACCCATCCCTCCCTCATCCACATCCCTCCATCCATCCATTCATCCACCCATTCACCCATCCATCCACCCATCCATTTGGCTATCATGCCATCTATTCATCTGTCCCTCCATCCATCCATCCATCCCTACCTGTGTTCACATCTATCCCGCCCTCCACCCACCCATCCATCCCTCCCTCTAGTCACCCGTCCATCAATTCTTCCATCTGTCCCTCTCTCCATTCACCTATAATCCATCCATCCATCCATCCATCCATCCTTCCATCCATCCCTCCCTCCATTCACCCATCATCCATCCATCAACACATCCCTCCCTCCATCCACCATCCCTCCATCCATTTACCCATCCATCCATTCATGCATCCCTTCTTCCACCCACCCACACATCCATCCATCCCTACCTGTGTACACATCTATCCTGCCCTCCACCCACCAACCCATTCCTCCATCCATCCACCCATCCCTCCCTCCATTCACCCATCATCCATCCACCCATCCCTCCACCCATCCCTCCCTCCATCCACCATCCCTCCATCCATCCATTCATCCACCCATTCACCCATCCATCCATCCATCCATCCACCCATCCCTCCATCCATCCATCCATTCATCCATCTTCCCCACTTCCCTCCATTAGCCTCGGCACCATCGCCAACCTTCCCACTGATCGATCCTCTCTCTGTGTCCATCCATTCTTCTGCTTTTCTCCCATCTCTCCTTTCCTCCCGCCATCATTCTGTCTGTCGCATTCATCCTGGATTGAATCTAATCAATGAATAATAGAAGACGAACATCTGCATTTATGAAGATTGGTGAGTCTCCACTCTCCCAGTTCACTTCTGTCAGCGGGATAGAAGCGTCGGAGCAATTCTCTCCAAACTTAGCCAAGAGATAAACGGCGTGCCGCCTAAGAAGCCATTAAATTTGGGAGCAGATCCGGACATTTCAATAATATCCTGGGAAAAATATGACATGGACCTTGGCGGAGGTCTCAGCTCTTGGAGCGCCTTCAGCGCCATAAATCAAACATCCCAGCGCTCAGCGAGACTTCTGTTTTTTACCTTCGACTTTGCTGTCTCTCTGAGAATCCTGAAATCTTGGACTCCCTCCCTCCTCCGCCCCCTCCACCCTGCAGTCAGCGTCTGTCCTAGATTTATTGCCTCCCCCCCTCTGCCATCTCTCACTCTCACACATGCACTCGCTCGCTCAGTCATTCACCCACTTAAGCTACTTCTCATTTCCCCCCTCACTCTTCATGTATCACTTGCCCGGGCGACGTCTGCTGCTAATCCCAGGACGCACGGGAGTGTGGACCACGCTCTCCCACCGCCATGTTTGGAACATTCACCTCACCGCGGCGGCGGTGTCATTAGCTTTGGCGAAATTTATCTCATCATTTTCCTGCTCTCGCGCCGCTTTCATTAAAGAGCAAAAACATGTCGCCTTCACATCGTGCTTCCGTCCAAACTGCCATTCCTAAATGTCACATGACCGCGCGAACGCCTCCAGCAAACTCTTCCTCCACCCACCCATCCATCCGTCCCCCGCTCCTCTATCTACCTGGAGGTCTTTCCATCTCACACTCCCGTATGTCAGAAGACTAATTGTTATCCATCTAATTCCTTTTCACCCCGCCGTCCTTCAGTCCGCCCCTTGCCTTCGTCTCCGCTCATCCATTGATCCCCTCATCGCTCAGTTCAGTCACCCATCCATTCATCCATCCATCATGTCACATATCCATGTCTTGTCTAAAACTGTTTGCATTCCTCCATCTGCCTCCACTGCTGCTCATCCATCCTTCCTTCCTCAAGACGGATCTGCAAGTACTCAGCACTCAATGTGACCTTCACAATCCATCCATCCATTCCTTGGCATCTTTCATCTGATGCTCTTTTATCTGTCAACTCATCGAACGACCAATAAGCCGTGGTGGTCTCATGTCATCCTTTCATCCATCCATTCAAAACTAAATCCTCTTATTCTTTTAAGGTATGTATTTGTTTACTTTTCTGTCTATCTATCTATCTGTCTGTCTGTCTGTCTGTCTGTCTGTCATCCATCCGTCTGTCCGTCTATCATCCATCCATCCATCCATCCATCCATCATCTATCTATCTATCTATCTATCTATCTATCTATCTGTCTGTCTGTTATCTATCTATCTATCTATCTGTCTGTCTGTCTGTCTGTCTGTCTGTCTGTCTGTCTGTCTGTTATCTATCTATCTATCTATCTGTCTATCTGTCTGTCTGTCCATTCATCCATCCATCTATCTATCTATCTATCTATCTATCTATCTATCTATCTGTCTATCTGTCTGTCTGTCCATTCATCCATCCATCCATCTATCTATCTATCTATCTATCTATCTATCTATCTATCTATCTATCTATCTATCTATCTATCTATCTATCTATCTATCTATCTGTCTGTCTGTCTGTTATCTATCTATCGATCTGTCTGTCTGTCTGTCTGTCTGTCTGTCTGTCTGTTCATCCATCCATCCATCTATCTATCTATCTATCTATCTATCTATCTATCTATCTATCTATCTATCTATCTATCTGTCTGTCTGTCTGTCTGTCTGTCTGTCTGTCTGTCCATTCATCCATCCATCTATCTATCATCTATTTATCTATCTGTCCATCCATCCAAATGTAACAATCTTGAGAAACTCTAGGTGACTATAGATCTTTCCATCTCTCATCCATTCATCATAATATCCAAGTCACATCTATGTAACTACTCTGTTTTAATCCATTCATCAATACATCCATTCATTCAGCCATTGTTTCTCACATTTATTTAACTTTCTTTCATGCATCCATCCACCCAGCCATCAGATACCAATGTAACACCCCCAGACCTTCCAAGTGACTGTACAACTCTCTGTTAGTCTCTTTATTTCTGGTGTCAGAAGCTGTGATTGTGATCAAATGATAAATCCGGAACCAAGGGGTTAGAAAAGCTGATCTTTATTTGTGCTTACATCCTCATATCATCTATGAGTTTAGATCTGAAGGATGTCTGAAGAGTCCAAGCCTGTGCGTTGCTTTCTTCGTCACCGTTCCCCGCGTGGATTCTGCGCCGTGTTTCTCAGCTGGATGTTGTCTGGCTCCCAGCAGCGTGTAGGTGGCATCTGCCATGTTTGACACAGCGTTTTTGAGTGTTAACATCGAGCTCCTGCAGCGGGGAAGTGGAGGAGATGACAAGATTTAACTTTCTCTCCGGAGACTCCAATGGGATGAACATAGTTTGTTGCTTCAGACTGAATGAGGTGGAGCACAGTCATGTTTTGCTGTGGGTCCTTCAACACTCTGGCTTCTGGATACATCAAGTACCATCCCACTGCTGACACCAGTTGTTACAAATGTTCCAAGGCGAACATTTACATTTAGAGGAAGCAGGTTGGAGATTCCCCCCTTGATAGACAATGAAGGAGACTCATGAGATACATCGATTCCTGGACACTGGTTCTCTTCACTTCTCTCCATCTCTACTTCGCCCACTCTTCGGTTCTTCACTGCCCTCGGTTCCTTTCCTTAGAAAAACATCTCTGAAACTTGGTGGTTCATCCATTGCTGAAGGTTCTTCATCCAGCATACTGGTGTCTGAAGGCATCCAACCCTCTTCCAGCTCGCCTTGTTACAGTCATAGGAGTTTTAGAAGTTCTCCCTGGAGTCTCACTGTCCCGCTCCCGCTTGGGTCCTTCAAAGGGTCCTCCTGTCATGATCCCATCAAACACCTGCAGGGAGCGTCCCGCTTCTGAGTCAAACTGTATTTTTCCACTCACCTCCGTGTTATTGTAGAATTTTTGACTCTTTGTCAAACAAACATGTTTCCCAACGTCCTGCAGTCTCCTACTGAAATATTTATTCCGCTGTAGCAGAGGTGATAAAAGTGATTTGACTGCTCCGTCTTGCAGGGTGAAAGAGAAAAAAAAAAAGTCAGACTCTTGTGCCCTTTAGCTGGTGCTGGGCTCCGTGTTCGTGCGGATCACCAGATGCTGGCAAAGTGTCAGGAAATGTAGAAACTCCTGCTGGCCGGGCGCCGCGCTCGCCCGTCCCTCCTCAGTTTGGGGGAATTAAGGTCAGCGGTTTGAAGCACGACACTTCCTGAGTGATACAAATCTTCCAAGTCACCCGTGAGCTGCAAAAGCAACCAGCTCCTCTTTTCATCGCAGCCTCAGTCTTCCAGGCTTGAGAGAGTCGACTCCAGTGTCTCTAGAACGTGCTAAGCTGTTTGGGTGTGTTTTGTTAAAGACGCTGTACGATCCGAACGCTGGAGGTTTGTGAGTTTATGACTACGTTTTTAAGCCATTTTGGCAATTAAGTGCGCTTAATAGGCCCGCGGAGGCCGTGCTGTTATCCTTTTGATCTAGACAAGCAATTATCCGCCGCTGAATTTGGCTTTTGAAAAACAAGCCGCGAAGCTGCTGCTAAATAGATTTCTCTTTCTTTGCCTTCCACCGTTGACTTGTACAATTCTGTTATCTTTAGATACCAAAGCGTGAGCCACCATTGCGCCCCCTCTGGTGGACGAGGAGTAGATCGGAGTCGGCTTCTTTTGAAACGTAACACAACCTGCGCAAAAACTGTTCACGTTTTGAAGCCACAAATGTTCCAAAGAAAGTCGGTGACTAGTTTATTCTTTTTTTCTTTACAGTGCAGTCCATAAGATTGTATCACCATGTTTGCAAACAACACATAAAACTGGCATTAAAAGGAACATAGGTAGCATTAGCAATTAGCATCATTGAAAGTAGGTTAAAAAGAAAACAACTAGCATTGGCAATGAGCATCATTGAATGTAGTTTGAAAAGAACACACTAGCATTAGCACTTAGCATCATTGAATGTAGGTTAAAAAGAATACAACTAGCATTTGTAATTAGCATCATTGAATGTAGGTTAAAAAGAGCACAACTAGCATTAGCACATACTATCATTGAGTGTCGGTTAAAAAGAACACAACTAGCTTTGGCAATTGGCATCATTGAATGTAGTTTAAAAGAACACAACAAAGCATCATTGAATGTCGGTTGAAAAGAACACAACTAGCATTAGCACTTACCATAATTGAAGGTCGGTTAAAAAGAACACAACTAGCATTAGCACATACCATCATTGAATGTCGGTTAAAAAGAACACAACTAGCACTTAGCATCATTGAATGTAGGTTAAAGAGAACACAATTAGCATTAGCAATTAGCATCATCGAATGTAGTTTAAAAGAACACAACAAAGCATCAGTGAATGTTGTTAAAAAAGAACACAACTAGCAGTTACCACAATTGAGGGTCGGTTAAAAAGAACACAACTTAGCATCATTGAATTTACATTAAAAGGAACTTGCATTTTGCAAAAAACAAACAAAAAGTTTGTGCATGCATGTACATTCAAAAATGTTTGTTAAGACGTAGGATTTTTTTAGCCAATAGTTCAGATTACATGACTAAGTGAAAAATACAAAAAAACCCAGCATTTAAAGAGCTGAAATGTAATACAAAATAAATAAAAGTTATGAATATTTAATATTAAAAGAGCTTAAAGTCACATATAAACAGGAATTATGTATAAAATATGACATCATCAGTTTGGAATTGTGACTGCATCTCTTGTAATAGCATACGTCTTCATAGGAACCCGATTTAAATGAAGGACACGACAAATCTCTGAGGAGCTCCATCCTCACGGAGCATGAACCTGTTCATCTCTGCTGCTCAACACGTATCGTAAACTCTAGAAATTGAAATCCACTGAGTTGAACTGGAACGTCTGGTTTCCTGCGAGTGCCGATAAAGCCGACGAACAACAACCCGATGAACATGAAACGGACTTTATGGAGTCAGATTTCCGTTCACAGCCTTGTTTTCTGAACAGCCCTCCTCCCCCCCTCCAAAAAAAAACAAAAACATGTATATGTATTTATACATCGCCGCCTGCGTTGGAGGCTCGCAGGCGCTTTGTTTTAATGACTGCCGCCCCTCAGGAAGCTTCAAACCGCTCGGCTAAATCAGCCAATTACGGCGCAGACGATCAGGAAGCCTGAAATTTGTTTTCAATTATGAAGTGAAATATTCTCCAGTGACGCGGCGACAGATTAGTCAGTCATGAAGTCGCTGCTGCCGTCGAGCCTGTGTGTTCACGCCGGCGCCTCCCAGCGATAACAGAATCTGACTCCAGTCCCGCTGGTGTTCAGGTTCTGAGCCAAGCGGTCGCTACGCTAACCTTCCATGCTAAACTACCATCGCCAGTCGACGGTAATCTGAAATCTTTCATTTGGTTTTTACAACTAAAAGGTGGATCAGTCGATGTCGGATTGGTGGTTTAGTAGTCGTGGTAACTGTCAAGACTCAATGGTTAGCCTTAGCTAGCCATAGCCATGTGACCAGTGATGCCTGTCATTCAGTTGTGGTGAAAGTATCTAATGAATGAAGGTGTGACTCATCTCACATATGACATCAATTCGAGTCTCAGTTCAATTAGAAGAGACCAGCGCCACAGAAACACACCAGAGCGCCCCCTGGAGCAGAGGTGGCCTCTGAAATGGCTCCTGAATAACTACTGACTGGAAGAACCTGTGAGTCACAAGTTATTTTGGCTCTGATTCCTTTGCTTTTCCATCATTCCGGTTCAGACTCTTGAGCAATTCTTACCTTCTCGGAATTGAAATGTGTCTCTGGCGACTCGGGAGATGCTAGCTGAGAACATGGTAGCCGCAAAGTGAGTGTTGGGAAGGCTTGAATGGTCAAGTCACGTTCAGTGTAGCTACTGTGGGAATCAGTCAAGGCGTTCTGACGAAAGGTACGGTGTCCCGTAAGGTATAACTACAACACCTGGATTCTGTGCTAGCTAAATCCCGCCAACTCAATTCACTGTTTTTGAGTCTTCTTTTCGGCATCAGAAGGCGTCCTGAGAGAGTGGATGTAACTTTTGGACCAGACAAACTCTGGATTATTCATGTTGTTTACACTGACTCTGACTTGAAGGAACAGGAAATGATGTCAGCGTGATGGAGCTGCTGTTTGTAAGTTAAAACATGAGCAAAGAACGTATTCATTTGGTCAGTGAAAGAAGCAGTTTTAAGACCTCTGTGTCTGTGAATGTGCAGCTTGACTTCACCAGGAAACTGAAACTGAATAAAGGGCTCTTAAATGGTGCCTCTGGAGGACATCAGTTGTGTAGAAAGTGTGACATTTAAGGACGTCTGTGTGTGTGTTCTCTTCAAAAGAAATCCCCCTGAAGCCTCCTGAGTGGGTCCAGAGTGGTTTTGAAACCTGCGTGTTCACGGCGGAGTGACGGACGTGCCACTGAAAATGGGTTAATTACCCAAAACACACCACTTAAACAGACGTGGTGCACGTTTACCCGCCGGCAGGGGAGTCGCTCGCCGGCCAGCCGGGGGAACAAGTATCTCCAGGCGACAGATGCCGGTTGGTGCTTTGAAGCGTCACGTGCGGGACTAGTTTGTGTCTGAAGAAACGTGGAGATTAGACTTTAAAGCGGAGTGATGTGTCGTGCCGCTCTTTAATCCGGAGGATTTCAAATCTGAGAAAGGGAAGTGGGATGTCGGGCTCTATGTTTTAATGAATTATATTTCCCATGGAGGATGAGAGGAGGTGCAAGTCAGAGTTGAACTACGACACCTGGAGCTGTGTTTTTGCATGGTGACCTTCACTCCTGGACTTTGATGCCGCAGGTCTTCTTGCTTCTTCAGATTTCTGCTTGTGCTGTTAGAAGCAACAGAGACCGTGGGTGAATTCCGACTCCTTCCCTAATCCTCAACCTCAGTCCTCAACCACACAAAATGCAAGGACTATCTCTATTTTTGGGAAGTTAAGTTGCGGAGCTAGATTGAGGAAAGTATCTTCCTCAAATTTGAGCTTCACCGGCACCAACTTCAGGATTGAGGACGACCCAGAGCTCCCAAAATTGCGTATTTTCAGCCAAAAAAGATGGTGTCCAAAGTGGCGACGAACGCTAACTACAACTGAAAAAATATTTTTTTAATCTTCTTCTTCTGAATTGACTGACTGAACGCTGCTTTTGAGTAACACTGCCCCCCACAGTCTGAGGACGTATCTGCATTTAACGGTGGGTGTCACATTACCATGTCACACACAGCCCTTGACACTTGGTTTTGAGCACCAAGGTCAGGCTTTTAGCTATTTAGAAACAGAGCGTCCAAACCATAACCCCGCCCCTAACCCCACCCCCTCCCGATACACCATGTCGACCACTGACAACTAACAACTTCAGCCTTGTGTCTGCATTTAATTCATATATTGATGCAAGATAAACATGTAGTTGTATCAGCTGTGATGGTTTTCTACACTGTTACAACCGCTTCCATGCAGCCAATGTCGCGACTTACCGCCAGATTACGCCGGTAAACAAATATGGCGACCGCGATGGCCAAAATACGGTTGTGAAAGGTTCAAGAATCTGCGTATTTGGAACATATTCGGCCAAATTACCGTGCGGAAACACAATTTAATGTAAACCAGTGAGATGACACTACAAGTTGGGCATTACACAGGCACTAGCAATACTTTTAGGGCGTCCTGCTGAGGAAACAGGGCCTCCGGAGTGTTGGAGGTAAAAGCCTGACCAAGGTTGAGGGTTAAGGATTGAGGGTTAAGGGAGGGATTGGAACTCACCCCAAGTCTTTGAGGGGCCGAGCCCAATCCGAGACCCAGAGCAATGAGGGAGCGACAACAAGAACTGACCAAACTGAATAATGATAGTACGAATAACATTTCAGCGCTTGACGTCTTTTGAGAAAATGACTAATGTTTCTGTTGCTGTAAGAAACTATTGTGTCTCTATTGCACTAATGGATTGTGTGTCTGTATTCAGTGGAGCCTCGCGCTCACCCCTCATTGGTCTCTCTGCTTTCAGATGTAAAAAAAAAAAAAAAAGCCAAATCTTGTCAACCTGATGCTAAATTGAAGCTTCATCTTTGTGCTGAATGATGAAACATTGATTCCTTCACGTTGTGTGATTGAGATTCTCTGGAAAATAATCTCCATTGATGCCTGACAGACCCGGAACACATCAGGAGTCGGATGTATTTTCCCTGAGTCACTTTGTCACGCTGTCACTATTGTTCCCGGTTAAATATTTAAGACGGTGGTTGCCGGCGTCGTGAGTAAACGCTTATTTGGTTCGGGCTCGAAGCTCAACACAAGGCGCCGATGTTCTCTTTAAAGTCAGATCTATAATTTAGGGGATTTCTGCAACTCTGAAGGTTTCATCTTTAAATTTTGACTAAATGTCCTCGTGCGCGGCGCCAGGCGGCTTGACAGCAGCCCAGCTTTTATCCTGAAGGCATCAGAAGCAGCCCAGACCTACTTTGAGGACGTGATCCATGTTTAATGCCCCGCCGCCATGTTCCGCAGCAGGTGGGCAGAGGAGATACGGCGCAACGTCATTGTCACCCCTGTTGCCGTTGTTGAGTTCGGGCGCGATAATGAGTCTGTCTGTTACGCTTCACTGAGGAATTTATATCCAGGATGTGCTCTGAAAAAAGTCTTTGTTAGGGAAGTGTATTGGCAGGCGTCTTGCGATACGATACGTATCGGGATACGGGAGCGGTGATACGATATATTGTCAATTCAGCAATATACTGTAATAAGAACCATCATCCTGAGGGGAAAACCAGATAATGCAACATTATGTACAAGTGATGTCAAACTTACGAACTGCTCAACTTTCACACCCGTTTTTTTTTTTTATTCAGCAATTTTTTCATTCATTATTTTATGTGTGGCACCGCAGCACGTCGCAGCCCGGCAACGCGTACGACAGTTACGGCAGCACAGTCTCTCTCACTCTCACACAGCCATCTACCACCACAGTTGCACCTACAACCCTCGCGTTGATCCCATTCATAAGTTGGATGTTACTTGTACATGAAAACAAGATTAATGTTGCGACGCCAGTCCAGTTACACTTTCAGTTAAACATCAACAAAAACTTTCTGTATTAAATATCGATCAGCGATGCACCAATTCCGGTGTGCAGTACTGGTATCTGTGATCTTGAGTACTTGTACTCATATAATGCCCACAGATCCCACGAAACTGATACCACTTTACGGCACCGCACAATTGAATTTCAGTTCATAAAAAAATTGTGTTTGTACTGCAGTGAAACACGTAACCGTCACCCACGTACAAGAAAAACTGAGGAATGGTGTTAAAATAACAATATGTATGAAAAAACTCCAAATAATGTTATGTGTAATGATATAAGTAGTCGGTTTGGGTATCAGTGAGTATTCAAATGCAAGTACTCATACACTACTCTTTTGGAAAAGACTAGACAACTATATAGATAGAGACAACTTAAAATATCAAGACAATTTTACAAACAAATATTGTGATGTTTCAGCAACAATATTGATACAGTATCACATAATAATATAATATATTTGTGCGTATAAATAGTTTTCACACCCCGAACTGCCACGCATGACTCTGTAACTAGGTAGGCCATTGTGGTTTTCTCTCATTCGTGACTCAAAGGGTAAAGGTGGCGGAGGAAAATGTTCCACTTCCATTGACTGAATGAATATTCAGTCTTCCTTGTTCCCTCTTCACACTTCTGTCGCTTCCCTCCTGGACCTCTTGCTCTGCTCCACCCTAGACAAGCTGTAGTACTTAACACATGCCCGCGCCTGGCAACACATCACTGGCACCTCTTCTCACCTTCTTTGGCTTCTGTTCAAGTGGAGGATCTCTCACAAAAATCCTCCTCTTCACCTTCATGTCTCGCCGAGACGCCCCTCACCCCCACTCCACCAGTGCTTATCTGAAATTCCTCGACAGTGCGGGGGTTTGTTGTCCGTCCTGCCGTCCGTTTGGGTCAGAACCTCTTATTTGAACTGTCCTTGGGGGAGTTCTGTCCAAGCCGCTGTATAAAGAGCTCACAGTTCCGAGCCTCACATCAGCCCCAACATGGAGAAAGGCCTTCACACGAGACACTTCTTTTGTCGCCACGTAAAACTCATATTTGTGACTGAGGTGCATCTTCCTGTGCTTCTACAACACAGCCCATTCTTCTTCTGCCTCCAGTGCCGCTTGAATTATTTAAAGACGCGCTTGACTTCATCACACGCATCATCCTACTTACGACGCCATTTGAGCAGCTGAGTGAGCCCTCTGACTTCAATTGTTCTTGAGGGAAATTCTTTTGACATGGCGTATTTTATTGTCCAAGAAGAGAATGAAAACGACCATCAGTGGAGCTCTTTAGTCCCGTCAGCCATTGAGCTCCCGGCCTTCTGGCTTGCAGACCATCGGAGCTCTGCTCTTCGTCCTTGTTACTTAAGATTTTTTTCCGTCACGTTTCTTAGTTATCGGCGCCTTCCTTTTGGCATGATGGCCCCTCACAACAGTCACAGTTTATAGGGATTGAACTGCCCACCTCTGCTCTAAACTGACTGAGCGTTCTGAAGTTGTACAGATGGCGCTACGCCTTCATTGTGATCATCACTCTTGACACCATTCAGTGCAATGTCTTGCAATTTCCGTGAGTTAGTGAGCGAAGCATCACTGCTTCCACCTCACTGTTGCTGCGGCTTTTCTCTCTCCCATCGAGGGAGTGCTGTGTTTGGTTGCTCGGATTAGCAACGCTAGGGGTTGATAGTTGAAGCTGTCAATTATTAATGGACTGTGTGTGAGCAACAACATCAGCGACTGCGCTGATCTGATTCTTCGTGGAACTGTCCTAAAAACGCGAATGAAACGGACTGAACTTTTGGCTGTTAGCGATAGCTGGGACTGGTTTGGCCCCCTGAAGGCACGAGACAATGGATGGCAGCGGACGCTAGCATGTCCGCCGCGACCTCCCATCCAACGCTCTCTCCTCGCGGGAGCTGCTCTCCTGTGGAATCACACTGGCAATGAAGTCCTTGAAAAAAACGTTTTCATCCGCCTCATGAAGGAGTTCATAGGCCCGGAGTGGACTTGTGGCGTGGTCATGTAAATCAGGTGTTTCCTGTTGGAAGCAGAAAGATGAATTAATGAGCGTTAGCGTAGCGCACATCTGAGGCGGAACGTTAATTTAACAAGTGTTAACAGACTGAGCTGGCCACAATGCGGTGGGAGTGGAATTAATGGAGGAAAGATCTTGAATCTCATTTTCTTTGCCTCCCAGCAGCGAAGCTGGACGACAGCGTGGAGCTCCCATCGTCATAGAAACAGCTCTTCAATATGAACACCTCGACTCCACTCTGTGTTTTCATTGATGGCTGTTTGCTGTTGGAGCTAAAAGGCAGGGCATCGACAACAGCCAGGTTTATTCTGATATTATTATTCTGCTTTTACTCTTGTCGAGGAGCAGAAAATGGGCTCCGGAAGTACATCTGAGGAGCCCCTGAGTTCATGTCAAGATATATAAACGCTTGAGAAGAGCAGGAGAGTTACTCCATTCTGGAATTCAGGGTTTAATAAAATCATTCTGGGGAAATTACAAGCAATGTATGATGCATTATTAGTACATTCCTAAGACAGCAGAATCAGAAAACTTTATTAAACCCAAGGGAAATTATGTTCACACAACATATCACAATAAAATGAAAAGGAAATAACATTATAAAGTGCAAAAAGTCATACAAAAGAGCTTAAAAACGATGTGCAATATCATTTTTATGCATTCATAAGGCTTCATAAATAGTTAGGATTTGCTACTTACAATGTTTTATAAACCTTGTCATACGCTTCCATACATTGTTATGAATATCATAACAATGTATGGAGTGTTCTATAAACATTATGATGTTCTATGAATGTGCTAATGGTGCATGATAGATAAGTGAAGCGTTGCCAAAACTGTATATACAGATATATTCCGCCTCAACTACCTTGGGCTTCTACTGCTTCCTTCTCGTAGTTTTTTTTTTTTTTTTTTTTTTTTTTTCTTTAATGCCACAAAAAATAAAGATTTAATCTGGGTTCTAATTCATAATCCCATATTTTTTAGTGAAATAAAATCCATCATATTACCTGGGTAATTGGGCATTGAAAAGTTTATTTATTTATTTTTGAATGTACTTAAAAATATAAATATATAAATTCATGTCCAAAATTTTGTTACTTGAACCATCTCCTATATTTTCAAAAAGAAAAAAACAGAATACACGACTTGGTTGAAGCAACAAAATTAAAGTTTAACACCATATAACGTGTTAATATTTCAAAAAAAAAAAAAAACAATATATAAAAAAAAAAATCATGTGATTTGATTTTTGTATGAATCATATTAATAAAAGGTTTATCATACCCAATAAATTGGATGTCTTCCGTCAGCATGATAATATTCGTGAACATAAAACACTATAGAATTGCTTTTAAAACAGTGATTTCCAGTTATTTGTTCATGAAAACGTAAAGATGAAAAATCTTTTCTTTTTGGGTTGGCAACGTTATGGTGCTGTTTAATGTGAGTCTGAACAGAAAAACTAGAACTCTAGACATCATTGTCACAACCTGCTGACATGGTGACCTCATGAAGGGGTAGAAAGTGACTGAACATCCTGCAGAAAGAAGCCTCTTTTTGCCTTGTCTGTTGAGAGTCTGAAGCCAGAGTCTCCATATTCGGATACAAACATATGAACAAAGAGGATTAGACTGTCGTCACACAAGGAGACGTTTGTCTTCCTCTTCAGTGTGGAGCCGCGAGTCTCTCGCTCAACACTCACTCGGGAGTCCTGATCAAAGCTTCCGCTCTTCACAGGAAATATTCATGCGCTTGTCATCGCGCCAAATCAAATTATTAATACACAGAATTACAACACAAAGTTGTGCTTTAAAATACTTTCACCTTGTGAGTCATTTTTTAGAAGAAACCAAAGGGCTTCCATCCTTTTTGTGAGGAACGTCGGCGAGGTGGGAGCTGTTCCCTTATGGAGGTGCTGATCCTCATCACGGCTGCTACACAAAGCACGCAGCGCCACCTCTGGAGCCTAGAAACACTTCGAAGTTGGCTTTGTTTTTGTTGTCTGTTGTGGCACTTTTGCTGTGACAAGTGGGGAAATGCCCTCTTGGCTTGGTGCGTGAAACGGGTGTAACCCATTTACGCTTCAGCAGAACATGGACCAGTGCGTGAATATGACACAGTTTGTCGACGTGAATGTTCCGACTCCAGTGTCTTTCGTTGCTCCTTCACCTTTGGCCGTAACACAACACTATCATAACTGTCGATCACTTCTCAGCATATCAATTTTCCGAAGTTTTCTCACGAAGCGATTAAGTTCTCATTCCAGAAGGTTCCTCACCGGCAGACGCCGACTCTTGATTGTAGGTAATTAAAAGCGAGTCGCCGGCGCTGTGATGGCGCCATCTTTGCTTCAGGGTCGTTGATTAAAACACATTTACGGAGAATGTGTCTCGGCGTTCCTCTCCGGGGTTTATGGCGCCGTAAAACAGCTGCCGGAGAGCGCGGCGGTCGGGACGCGGCGCGACAGACGGTGTGCGATTCCGTTTTTTTTTATTTCATTTTCACTCGCGCTGTCGTCCCGAAGGTGATTATTTACTCCGAGATCTCAAACGTCCCCAGAATAAACTGCAGACTCGGCGAGTTATTATTTGCGCTTCAGTTAATAAATTTGATGAATACTGCAGAAACTTTATTGATACAGTGTCATGCACACAAATACACATGCACTACCTTGCTCTGCCAGAATTGTGTTTGAGTGAAAATGATGTACAGTACTCACACACTCACGAGTACTTAAACACACGCACATTTGAATCTCTGTCTTTGTGAGGACCTCCCAGCCTAACCATCCAAAACCATTGGCTAACCTTAACCAGGACTCTTGAACTCATATTCCGGCTCGGACTTGTTGGGACAATGTCCCCAAAAGTAGGTGTGTTTCCAAGAATTAGTCCCCACAGGGATAGCTATACAAGTAGCACATATAAATGTGCACACTCTAACTGATGCACACACTAGCAGTGTCACACAAACAAACTCAGCCTCACACACAAACTAATGTAGACCTTCAGCTCCCTCCTTCTCTGACTGAAGCGCAGACACACTGCCATCATGTCACGCCTACAAACTACAAACTACTCTGGCACATCCGGCGACTGAATATCGGCGCTATGATGATATCGGTGGGGAGATGATGCCTGGATTTGAACCGTCGCTCCTCCTGCGCCTGGCGAGCCTCTGTCGTTGGAAGCGCCACTCCTGGTTTCTGCTTGACTTCCTGTCGTGCGGCGGCCGTGTGAGAGGAAGGAGCGACAGAGTCGAGATGTGCTGCAGTTAAAATTTCAATTTTCCAGTCCAGAGGAGAAGCGTTCCACATGAGGGCGGACGAGACGAGAACATCCGCCGCTCCTTTCTTTCTTTCCAACTTCCAAAGTAAATGTTGCACGCCCGGATCATCTGTGACCAGCGAGAGCGACGCCGCTCCTCCACCTGCACACCAGCCTGCTCTCTGAGCGCAGAGCTATCAGTCAATGCTTGGTGTTGAAGAGACGAAGGTTTTGTCTTTAAACCAGGACCACACTCGTTTCGTCTCACTTCTCTTCTGCTCGCCCCTTCTTCCGTCCGTCTTTCATAGTGTTCTTGGCGTATTCTTCATTTTTTTTTTCTTGGATTCATCATTCTTCATCTTATAGTCTCCTGTCTTCTTGCTATTCTTCTTTTCTGTCTCCTCCATCTGTCCTTTATTCTCTCTTATTTGTCTTCCCTGCTTTTTCCTCTTACTCCTTTTCTAGTTTCTATCTACTGTCCCCTGTCTCACACTCATGTCTGTCATTCTCTCATCGCTTTTGCTCCATCCGTCCATCATTCTTATTCCTCTGCACCACATCTACTTCTTTATTTCCATCGTCCTTTCGTCTTCCTTATCTGTTCTCCCTCTTTCCTTTTATCTTTTTCCAGTTCAATTCTCTTGCGTTGTTTCTCCTCTGATGCTTCATACTTTTCTTTTGTCTTTTTCGTGTCTTTCTCTTCACTCATCTTCCTTATCTTTCCCTTCATTTTTCAAATCTCTTCCACCATGTCTTTTACTCCATCAACTCCTCTTTGATTCAGTGTTTGTCTCCATCTTTTCTTTCTGTTTCACTTTTGTGTCTTATCCTTCCTTCTCATTGTCTTTTTAACTGCTTTCATCTTCTCTCTCATTTTTTCTTTCATGTTGTGTTCCCACATCCATTGTTTTCTTCTTCTCGTTTCCTTGACATTCTCTTTCTTCCTCTTATTTTTCGTGTCCTTTTAGTTAGCTCCTCTCTTTTTTTGTTCCTTTCGTCTTTCTTGTCTCCGGCGCTCTCTTTATTGCTCCATCCTTCGTGGGCCTCTCTCTTGTCTGAGCGGAACATTTGTCAGGAAGGGTGCGGAGGAGGGCTGGAGAGTTCCGAGGACAAGCTCCTCAACAATTCAGGCTCCCTCTCGCTTCACCAAAACGGTCAGACCTCCAACACGTCCGCGATTCTTCCGCCCGAGTCGTCTCCTGTCAGCGCTCGCTCGCTCGCTGCCCACGTTTCCAGAGCTGCATTTTCTGAAATGATCTAAAATTCAGGACCTTTGTGGAAGGGGCCTGACTTCAAAAGGCCCGTCGGCTCTGATCGCTCCGGGCCACGGTCCACTTCCTGCACAATTCTCCTCATTCTGCCAGCGCCGCCGCTCCGCTCGTCAATCCAGCTCCTGTCGACTCTTCTCTGCTCATCAATCATGAAATGAACTTCTCACTCCAGTGGAAACATCAGAATCCCCCCCAAAATCCTCCTCTTTCTCATCCTCTGCTGCCTCAGTCATTTTCTTCTCACGGTACCAGCCGCCTACGACTGGTCTGACGTGATCCGACTTGATATACTGGGCTCTTGTTTTTCTTGGAGGCACAGCCGCTCGACCGGTGACCTCACAAACTTTCAGATGCTTTTATTAGACGCCGAGAGAGAGAGACGGAAAATATCTTGTCCTTTCTGCTGGCCAGTATCGATCGCTAATGTTCACGCGCGAGTCTCCTCGGGGAGGGACTCGCTCGCTGTGTGATCTCGACAACACCTACAAGTTCACCGCGCTCTGAGTACATTTTTGTAAATGTTCACTTCATCTCTCTGGAGTGGCTCAGTCCAGTTAAACTCTCGAGTCAGGGGTCAAACGACTCACTTAGTTTCAAGTTTATTCAGTCTTGTGTGTCCTATGACTCACAGATCTTCAAGACACGACTCTGTGGAAGTGACTCATCAACTGTATGAGTCTGTGCTTCATCCTGTCTTACATTAAAATTTCTCTCGTCATGAAGGAGAAATGACTCATCTGCTTTGCCTCGCAAATTGACTCTCCTCTCTGCTGGCTGGAAGAGAACGTGACTCATTTGATTTTCAGTCTTCTTGGCTCAGTTTGACTTGTGAGTCAGTCACAGATCTTCACGATTCATTTGCTCCTCACCTGTTTAACTCTGCAGTGGAAACCGAAATGACTAGTTCAGTTCATAAGGTTTCAAGAGTCAGTTCTGAAATGGCTCATTCAGTTACCAACTCATGTCATCACGTTCCAGAGTTGCTGGTATTTTCTGGCTCTAAAACTCAAATGACTCATTCCGCCATTCATTCAACCATGACTCGCTCAGGTGAGCCTTCGTGGATGAACACAGAAATGATTCGGTTTCTGCCGTCAAACGTCACCGTCGTCTGCCTACTCTCCAATGTTTTGCGATTGCTACAACCGTGCGGAGTCACTTCCTGTCGTAGCCTCGGCGGCGTCATTAGCTCAGTGTTTTCTACAGTCTCATCAAAAATAGAGTGATCATCACCGCGAGGGGAGTCCGTGTCGGGCTGCTGCATATTGATGTGGGCTCTGTTTCATATTCCCACCGGGCGTGTCGAGACAAGTCGTACAAGAGGCTCCAACAAATGCTATCAGCCACCGCCGCGTCTCGCTCCACTCGGTGAGCAGGAGGTGAAATGGATCACTCGGCCAGAGTAGCGGGTCGCGTCTGCAGCGGCGGCGTTTGTGACGTCGGGTTTTCACATCCACCTCCGCGTCGTCTGCTCTTTCTTTTGTTTCTCCTAAACAATGTTGCCTTCATACTCATTTATACTTCTGTCTTTCCCTCTATTCTCTCTCTCTTATCATCTTATACATTTTGTCATTTCACTCCATCTTACATTTTATCCGTCTTCTTTTCATCTGTTCCCACTTCCTCACATTTCCTCCTTATGACTTTGATAAAGCATCCACCAGTTTTCAGTCTTCGCTTTCTCTCACTCTTGATTCTCTCATTCAGTTCTGCTTTTCATCCTTTCTCTCTGCTTCTATCTACCTTCCATCCTTCTCTCCTTCTTTCTGTCACTGCTTGCATTCTCTCACTCTCTCCTTCCTTTTTGGTCCATTCATCCCCTTATTTCATCCTTCCTTCCTCGTCTTGTCAATTGTCTTTTGTCACATCTTTTATTTATTACTTGTTTCCGCTAACGTGTCTTTCTCTTCGCTCATCTTCCTTATCTTTCCCTTCATTTTTCAAATCTCTTCCACCATGTCTTTTACTCCATCAACTCCTCTTTGATTCAGTGTTGGTCTCCATCTTTTCCTCCCGTCTTTTAACTTTCATCTTCCCCCTCATGTTTCTTTCATGTTGTGTCCCCACATCCATAGTTTTCTTCTTGTTTCCTTGTCATTCTCTTTCTTCCTCTTATTTTTTGTGGCCTTTTAGTTAGCTCCTTTCTTTTTTGTTCCTTTGACTTTCATCCTTCTCTCCTTCTTTCTCTCACTGCTTGCATTCTCCAGCCTCCTTGTTTTCCTTCTCTTCACTCTCTCACTTACTCCTTCCTTCCTTTTTGGTCCATTCATCCACTTATTTCATCATTTCTTTTCTCTTCCTTCTTCTTCTTTCCAGTCCTTTCTTTTACAATATTCTCCTTCTCCACTCATCTTTTCTGCAATGGTTTACAATAAACTGAAATGAAGGTGATGACATCATCCGACGTAGGACGCGTCCCGTGAGACGATAAGCTGGTAAAGAAATAGTAGTGATGGTAAAAACTAATAGACTTTTCAAGCTTTTCAAGCTCTTCAAAGTTGCAGTCAGGCGGAGGACGCCAGTCTCCCTGCTCCATGTCGCCCAGCAGGAGAGCGGCGCTTCCTTCTTTCAGGCATCTGCAGTGTCAGAGAAGTTTCCTCTCATCTCACGTTGTAAGCTTCAGCTGCGGCTCACTGTCGTCCTTCACGTCAGAACCGGCAACACTGCAAGAACTTTAATTTTGCTGAGTCATGCCCATCAGTAGATGGCACGCTCAAGGTGAGTTAGCTGCAACATTACGACCACTGAACAACAACAACAACTACAAAGAGATACAGAACAGAACAGAAGAAGACAAAAATGGTGACGACAGCTTGAGCCGTCCGACTCTTTTCTCAGTGGTAAGGTGTGCGACAGTGTGACAGTGAAGTCATCAGGGGTGTTCCTCAGCCAGCAGGCGAGGGCGTCTGGTCGGCCGTGACGCAGCAGGAACTCTGCCCCCGAGTCAGGAGAATTAGCAAGCACTTATCTGGAGTTGGCAGTCGGCTAATCTTATCGGTGCAGCTCCGTGCTTAAGAACAGGCGGCTGAATCATTTGCTTCCCTCAATGAAAGGCTCGCAGGTAGGACGTGAGCGAGGGGCTTCTGGGCGAGGGGAGGATTAAGGACCGAAAAACTCTCTCCGCTTTTGTTTTCCGCTGCAATCTGTTTCTGCAGCGCCACTTTGTTGTCTCCGGCAGCCGAGAAGAATCCGCGCAGCAGTTCTTAAGCCGCGACAGCCTGAAAAAGAATCGGAGATGTTGTTTGTTTACCAACAGTTTTTAGATTTAACTCGTGTCGTCTGGAGGTTGGAAGCAGAAGTTGTTCCTTCAGGGGGGCGTCGTCTTCACCGGCTGCTTTTCCTGCGTCGCCGCGTGCAGCAGAAGAAGCGGAGTAGTCTGGGTTTGATCAGACGACTGTCCTTCAGTTCTGCTGGGATTTAAGCTTCTCGTCTTTCAGTCGGTGCCAACCAAAAATGAAGAAGTGAAAACAGTTTCTGTGAAAAATAAATCATTCAAACACAAATAGCATGACAGCATTCCTGATCCTGTCGGCACATCTGAGCCTGGTACCTGTAATACAGTGGACAGAACACAAGTGTATGGCAGCATCGTGACAGCTGTCGTCACCCAGGTCCTCACTGTGGCTCTTTTGGTGTTTCACTTTGTGGTTTTCGGCCTTGGTTACCTCAGTTTCGGCCACGGATTTTCAGGTTCATTACTTCGGTTCATCCCTAATTTGTAAGGCTCGGCGGAGCGTAAATGGACTCGGGACGTCGCTAAACGCCGCTGTCTGGATTCAGACGTGGAAGCAATTAACTGCGTTTTTTGGCAGTTTAGCAGAATTACAGGGAGAAAGTTGGAGAGACGTGGATTTCCATCAGGCTCAGGGTTGACAGAGAGACTCCTGCCGGAGACTTAAAGTGCTCCTCAGTCGAGGGAAATTGAATTATGTCTCCATTTCATTTTGTTTTTCTCAATATGTCCTGCTCTTTTCTCTTCTGAAGCAGGTCAGAAGCCTCGTTTGTCATCCAGCACAAGTCTGGCTGGGTCTTGTTGTCGGGGTAACAGCGTTAGAAGCTCCCTTGGGTCCCTTTCCCCGGCCATTTTGGAGCCTGCTCTGTGTTTGTTCAGACGACTGCGGGGTGCATTCAGGAAGTCAGGAAGTCAACGTCCTGCACACTCGATATTGAACAACCAGGTGTGCTCTGTGTGAGGTGAGGCCCAAGAACTGAGCCTTGTGGGACGCCACATGAGGTCAGAGTGGTGGTGGAGACATGATGCTGGTGGTCATTGTGCTTGTTGTGATGTTTCTTTATGTCAAAATAAAAGCATCTAATCTAATATAATGTAAAATAGAGTCGGAGTAGTATTCATGGGAGAAGCTGTTCTAGTCATAATGATACAGATATTGTAGTAGTCGTAGTGAGAAATGGACGAACTGGACCCGGTCATGACTCGGAGTCTGAGCTCTGGTTGAAGACGAGAGTGGATCAAAAGACTGGGACCACTTGTGTGTTTCACTTTACAGAAGCAGCGTCATTGAATGAAGAGTGTTTGAGTAACAGTTGAAACCCGATGGTGGAACAGATGGTGCTGATTCTACTTCTTCTTAACAACGCTGTGAGCTCATTAGACAAACAAAACCAGTACCAGCACAACAGGGAGTGAAAGACTCACTGGTCCAAACACAGAACAGCAGCCAGGTTTTCACTTCTCAGCCGTTTGAAACCAACAAATATGGCTTTATTTCAGTGATAATGTCACGCTTTTTTTTCTATCAAAAAGTTTGCCTTCGGAGCCGAACGGTTTGTGATGATGTCTTGCTCACGAGTGAGGGCGCACTGATGGCGTGAGGCGTGTTTTCATTGGTTGAGACTCCAAACTCTTAAAAGCCTTAATTAGACGGATGTTTGTTCGTCCCACACTGTCTAATGTTCCGTCCCTGCTTAATGGAGCCGCCTCGGTTTTTTGTTTTAATGAAGTCTATTTTGGTTTCATCATTCTGACACGCTATTAATGGAGCAACGGTGCAGAGATGAGCTATCGTCGGTTCAAGAGAGAGTTGGGTTGCGGTAGCAAAGTGCTGAGTCGACGATCGAAGAGGCGGCTGAAGCGTGATCGGGGTCTCGGGCTCCAGTCTGAGCTCTTCACGCCTTCCCGGCTCATTTGGGTTTTTCTTCTTGAGTCAGTCTACTAGTTTACTTTCTTACAACCATATCATTTCAGTTAACATGAGGAAGCAACTTCCTGTGTTTCAGAATAAGAGTGTGAAACCGACTTTTATTGTGGAGTGTTTGTCTTGGAAGTTAAACCTGGTCAACAGTCTGAGAGAGTCACATCTGGAGGATTCACTCTTGCTTGGTCAGGGTCTTAGCTGGCTAGAATTCCGCGAGTCCAACTCATGAATGCTGTGCTCCAGTTGGGACGTTAAAATGTAGAGGGATTAGAGACAGCAGTCTAAATTCTCTGTCATACTCGAGTCCTGGTCCAGGGAAAATGTCCAGTAGACCAGGGAGTAGGTTTGTACCTGGTCAGAGCACGATGCTGCTGAAGCACTGGGGAGGACCCTGAGGACTACAGAGGACTTGTAACAAGGGGCCACCTGGGACTGAGACACAATATTTTATTGAGTCCAGGGCTATGTAGACTAGGTTCATGAGTCTCATTGATGGGATACAACAGGTCGACCTGACAAGATGAAGTCCTGGCACTTGGACAAGGTCTGGTAGACCAAAGAGCAGGGCAGTCTAGGGGACTAGAGAGGAGCTGAGGTCTAAACCCTGGGACCAGTGACTTGATTCGCTTGACATGAGTCCAGGAAAGTTCATATCCAAACTTAGGGTTTGATTGTGAGTCAGTGGAGAAGATGACTCATGGGTTAATTCAGCCATTCCTGCTCAGTTTTTGGGCGGTCTGTTTCTTTGAATGAAAGAGCGAGGACTCCCATCTGTCGGACTCTCGTTCAGTCCAGTGTGGTGAGGTGTGCTCACGTGCCTCCTCCCCGAACATCTCCAGAGCTTCTTCAGCACAACACGTCTTGCAACTTTGTGTGCACAACAATCCGGTTTCTTCGAACAGTAAAGAAAAAATGTTTTGTTTGTGCAATCTACTTTTCCTGTTTGACTAATCTGTTTTTACTCCACCGCTAATCCAGATTAACAGATTACACAACGGTCTGATCTCTCAATGATTCTCAGCAGCAGCGTCGTCCATTCACAAATTCAGAGCAGAGTCGGTTGTTTGTGTCCACACCGACGACGTCCACCGATTCTTTGTCCCGGAATCAGAAGGACTCGACAGGTATTAGCTCTCCCGGGGGTCGGAGGGAACCTCAGATAAGATCCGAGTCAACAACTCACTTTGGAAGTCACGAGTGAGTCCTTGAGAAATGATTCATTTGCTCCATGGTTCTTTTGGGTCCTTGCGAGTGCAGATACACCTGCCGCTCACTTCCGTGTTGATGTTGGTCCCGCCGTTCCTAGCGGAAATAGACTAGCTCCTTTCAGTTCGAGACTCAAACCTGGAGAGTGGACTGAACCCAACTGTGGGACGGGGAGTGAACACAGTTATTTCCAACCTCATATCAGCAGCAGCAAAAATAGTCCAGTTGAAACGGTGGGGACGGAGCGGCTGTTGTCTCTTTTCTGCATCTTCAAGAACAGATTTGTGGAAATGATCTGCCTCTGTGCGTGTGCGCACGTGTTGAGGTTGAGTCGATCTGATGAGGCAATAAGAGGATAAAGAGGCGGCGTGGTTCCTTTCGCTCGCCTCTCCGCTGTTGTTTGTCATCAAGCAGCCGATTTCTTCTTTGAGCCCAGTTCTAAATCGCTTTCTCCGCCGCCGTGTTGGAACACTCTTGCATCAGACGCTAGCGAGGCTGAAACAAACACGCTTAAACATTAATGTGGAATTGACGACGCTGCAGTCGGGAACACGACAGTGAAATTCTTGGAAAAGCACTTTATGTCCCGGCGAAACAAAGCGCCTCGCCCAAACCTCTGAGGCGAAGATGCCGTGAGAGTCAGGAGCTGATTTTCAGTGACTTCCAACCTCTCCTCCATGACTCCATTGACAGTAGCCACTAGCACCTCCTGTGTTTCCAAGCAACCAGTCAGGACTTCTCCATCCTCTCCTCTCTATCTCCTCCGACCTTCTCCGTCCTGAGTGATTCGGGAACGTAGTCCCGTCACAGTCCAGGTGGTCTGTCTATTTTTCAGCCTTGAATGAAACAATTGTGTTTAGTACAAGATGTACTGGACTGGTTTTCTGCACAGGATCCTCCATCTCTGTGCTCAACCAGAGATAAAAGCTCTTGAACTATTTTTTTTTTCCTCTAATGTTTCCTTTTTAGTTTGAACTTTAATTGTATTGTTTTATTTGTTCATTTTATGAAACCTTTCTTTCGAAATTACTTCATTTTATGCATTTATTTAGGCAATTCCATGCTTAAAATTTAAAAAAAAAAAAAACTTTTCTTCTAAAACATTTCCTTTTTGCTTTCAGTTTTAATAAAATGTATTTATTTATTTATTTTCTAGAACTATTTTCCAAATTATTTTATTCCATGCATTTATTTTGGCGATTCCATGCTTTTTCACATTTATTTATTAATTTATTTATTGAAATAAATTTTGTTCTAAAACATTTCATTTTAGTTTTTAGTTTTTTTTTCCAAATTATTTTATTATATGCATTTATTTTGCGATTCTATTTATTCTATTTATTTATTTGTTTATTACATGAAACTTGTTTTTCTAAATGATTTCATTACATGCCATTATTTTTGGTGATTCCATGCTTTTTAATTTTATTATTTATTTTATTTATTATCTGATTTATTTAAATATTTTTCCTTCAAAAGATTTCCTTTTGGTTTTTAGTTTTAATTTTATTTACTTATTTTTTTCCACATTATTTGGAAACAAATGCTTTGTTTTACATTCATTTATTTTATTCATTTTTTATATTTTTTCCTCTAAAATGTTTCTTTTCATTTATATATTTGTTTATTTTATGAAAATGTTTTTCCACATTATGATTTTGGTGATTCATTCTTTTTTTACTTTTCACTCTGATTTAGCTCCACAGCAGTTTCAAATACATTTCAGTCTGGTTGGTTCAGCTCCCGTTCATCTGACTCGTACAATATTTACAACATATTCCTCGCCGTCAAAACAAAGGAATGGCTGCTGTGTAAACAGGAAGTAATATTTCTCACCTCACGCTGAGATAGCGCCGCGGCCGTCGTCATTCTGCGTCGGCTCCTCACTTTACCGGCGTGTTTTGATAAACTGTGGAATTGATTTACTGGCGACTGGCGACTGTGCCTGCAGGCTGCAGCTCTGGGGCCGGCGGCTGCAGAGGGATGGGTTCATCCAGCGCTCATCGATCAAGCGCTCAGGCCCCAGATAAGGCCGAGCTGCCCGCAGGGAGCCGGTTATAAACACAAAAACCTCCGCTGACCCATGCTGAAGGCAGTTAGCGCTCGCTCGCAGGTGTCCGGCCCAGAAGTGGGTGATGGAGAGCAGCGCTTTGCCGCCGATTGATAGCTGCTGTCTGTTTTAATGGTGGACCAGAGAAGTGTGAAAGAACATTTGGTTTCTTCAGCGCCGAAGGTTGTCGAAGACCGACGACCCGCTGAGTGAGGTTTTGCTAAGTCGTATAACTACCTTTGAGAAAAGGTGGCGCCACGTTACCGAAAGCAATCGGGTGAAATATCGGGGCGTTCCACCTCTGTTGTTTTTGATAATGTTCCCTCCGTAATTGCCACTCTCTTAAAACGAAACGTAATTAGCTTAGCTTGAAAGACGCCACCGCGGTACGGTGGTTAACTGTCGGAGAGCTTTTAATGTTGTTTTTGAATTTGATTTTGAAAAATGTGTTTTGGGGGATGAAGATTCTTGAAGCTTTTTTTGGGGGGTAAGTCATCCTGATGAAGGGAGGTGAAGAAGAGAGTGCAGGCAGGGTGGAACCTGACAACCAGGTGGAGACCACAGCGACACGTGGAGGTGTGGTGACGGGAGGGGATGAAGATGAGGGCGACAGTTGGTGAAGCTAACAAGGCTCATACATGTGAGAGCTTCCTTGAGTTCTTGCGTCGCCCCCCATTAGTCAGGGCCATCGACAAGCCCATCGACTGTCCAGCAGGAGGAGGTGAAACAAAATCTATAGCTTCCAGTCAGTTACGTCGATGCACCCTGAGCACACGGGCTAATCAGCGACTCGCCGACAACAACCGCCGTGAAGTTCCAGGAGAGCGGCGTGATGAAGTGTTCGGGGCCGAGGGGTCACACGGGCGCATCACTTATCAGCCCCCGGGTGCGTCAGCGCCGCCGGCAGCGAGCGGCTCAAGGCTGCCGTAAACTCAATAAAGGAGCTTCTCGGGCCGAAGTGAAGAAGCCGTGGCAGCGTCGCCGGCTGTAATTTAGCATCGCCGTCGCCACCCTGAGCCGCCAGAGTCACTTCCTGCCCGCTGAATATTTATGTGTGGAGTGAAACATGAGCTCGCTCCATCTGCATCACAAATAGATGTTGAAATCAGACGTAATGCCCGAACACCACGATCCCTGACACCTCCTGTTTTCTGAGAGTCGTCCAAGAGATATGAGAAATTTCCTTTTCTTTTCAAAAAACATGAGCGTCTCTTTCATAAATAATCATTTCAGGTTTGAAGCTCAGCAATATTTTGCTCCCTTTCAACTCCATTTGGAATCCAGAGGCTTGTTTACCTCTCCTTCTGAGCTGTTAGTTTTTCACATTCCTGTTTTTTACTATTTTAGTAAACTAGATTAGTTTATATTTCTGCTGTGATTATTTATTCATTTGTTATTATAGCTTTTATTTGTTCATTAATTTAATTTATATTATTGTTTTTTAATCCCAATGCCTTTATTTTTGTAACTGAAGTTCCATTAAGTATTGCTTATTGTATTATTACCTTTTTTTATTTCCAAAAAAAAAACGATTTGAATTTTAGTCTGATAACCTTTTTTTCTATTATTTCTTCTGCCCATTGTTTATTCACTATACTGGTTAAAATACAGGTTAAAAGTACCTTTATATTTGTATCTGAAGTTCAATGAAGTACTTATTTTCATTGTTCTTTTTCTGACTTTTGGTAAACGTAAAGTATTTTTCACCTACTTTTTTTTAATGTTACTGACTGTATTTCAATTTTTGTCTGATAGTATTAACAATACTTTCTTTATTTGTGTTGGACATTGCTGTTTTTTTAGTTTTTCGGCTGAGTGTATTCCAGCTGGTTCAGGTCGCCGCTTTGCTACACATCAGTGCAGAAGCTAAGTGCTAGCGTCACGCTAACACTCCAACCCATTCGTTTTATTTTATTGTTTCAGAAGCGTCAGTAATAAACGGATTGAAGGAGCACTTGGTTGAATATTTAATGATGACTTTATTCATGTTTATGGCTGGAAACAGAGGTGACGCATCTTTGAGGAGGAGCGTAAGAGGTTAAAAAGGGCTGTTTACATGCGACTGAACTGAGCCTCCAACCAAGTCCTCGGGTGCGTGGAGACCTTTTGTGGTAAATCAAAGTTCTGGGCCAGGTTTTATGAGTCAAAGCTGCCGACTCTTTCATTTCTCCTCTCGCCATCAGATGAATCTGCTCTTTTGCATTTACATCCCCGACCAGCGACTGCAGCCGTATTTCTCAGCCGCAATACTCTGCGTGTGTGTGTGTGTGTGTGTGTGTGTGCGTGCGTGTGTGTAATAACTCACGAGTGCCGAAGGAGCTGGACGCATCAATTTTGAATCAACCTGTATGAAGTTGAGAGCCGGTGGCCGGCGGCCGACGTGTGGCGGCGCGAACAGGCGGACAAACATCCCAGAGGGATTTAGGAAATTAATAATTCACGTGCTTGGCCGCCACATCTCCTGTTCTCTCTTATGACATCTCCGAGGCGACGGGGTCCGGAGGAGGCGGAACCGCCGGATCATTACGGCTCAGCGATAACGCCGCGGCCCTCTTAATGAAGTCCAAGATGGATTGACGGCGGCCGGGGTTATTGCTATTCAGAGAGCCGTCCCCGCCGCCGCCGCTGTGTGGAGGGTGAGGGGTGGAGGGGGGGCAGGCGTGCGGTGAAAACAGAGGACACGGAGGCTAATGAAAGGCTGGAGTGGACGCTGACGGCGGCAGCAAAGAAGAACCCCCTCTCAGTGTTCCGGCTCCTCCGCAGATCCAAGACGCGTCTTGTTTATCACCAACTTTCCTTTCCCTGCCTGAAAAAAAGGTGCGAGTCGAGTCCTTTGGTGAAAGGCCCCGGACAAGAGAACAATCAGGAGAGAATTAAACGCCCGTCTGAGGCATAAATCTGTCGGAGGCTTGTTACAGCCGAAGACCGACACTTCACAAGCAGCTCTTTGTTTGGTGCTGCAGGTGGACAGAATGTCATTGTTGCGTTCGCTGTTGCTTCATTCCACGTGTCGCTGTCCACGAGAGGCCTGCGGTGCAGACGGTGAAGACGTGAGGGAGTGAATCCTGTCCAGACATCCAGGACGTTAGTTAGAAGCCCGCACAGACTAGTGAGTGCATGACCAACTCATGTCACACAATATTTGAATGACGCTTGACTTGAGGTTTTTGACTGGAAATGGAGTCCCACAACCCCAATGAATCTCAGAAATTCAATGTATTTGTAACCAGTCTCTGCGCGGCGGCGAGCTGGTCCAAAAACCGTCTGTTCTTACTGGTGCGTTGTGTAGAAATCACGACAGTGGACGGTCTTAATAACTTTTCTTTATCTGTGCCAAAAACAAAACATCTCAAACAACATCTCTCAGCGAATGTACAAGGAACATGAACACGTTGTACAAATATACATTCCCACACGTATATGACAAAATCACTGTGTCAATAAACTGTACATGATAAACCCAAACGCAACATGAATATTAAACACAAAGATGAAAATGTACCTGTAAACAAAACACGGTGCGGGACAGATGGAGTGCTGCGCGCCGTGAGTCAGCATTCTCTGGCAAACACAACATAGACAAATATTACATGATTTTCATGCCCAGTTTAACACTATGTTGATACACGACTTTATCTCTGCGAATGACACGCGGTCCACCAATAGAGACTTATATGGTCCTCACCTAGAGGGCGCTAATTTCCCATCGACCACCACCATGTGCAACGAACATACGACACAGTATCTGTTACGTATTCACCTTAGAAACTGAAGGGAAAGCGCTAATGCTACCACCCGGCATCAGTTAGGGACCGTCAACAAATTCTAAAGCGGTCAAAGTATGAGTGAAATCTTCAATAAGGCATTTTAGGAGAGAGAATTGTGAAAAGGTTTTTCATCACACTAGAGAAAGGACTGACAGTTTGTGTCATGATTTGGAGAAAAGAATATGAGTAAATGATCATTTATTCACATGATTTCTAATATTTCTTCAATAGCATCTAGGAAATGTGTCCAGACTGGTCCATAGTTCAAGTCAACTGTTGAGAGACATGAGATACAGCAGACAGACGCCTCAATTTAACCCCTAAATAAAACTGGCAGAGCAGCGTGTCAGACTCGAGCGGCTTCTACCAGAGACGTGAAACATGGAATTTCTGAGTTAACTATTATATTTAAACATAAACAAATAATAATGCGGGAGACAAACAGTTTCAAGAGAGACTGTAGTGTCCAACACGTGGAACAGAATGAAAATGAATATATCGTGAAATTTATCGTGATAACTTTTTTTGTCCACATGGACCTTCTCAAGGTGCCGGGATGTTTTCAGCCGGTAAATTGTGCGTCCATTTAAAGTTTGTGAGTGCCTCCTGTTGCTGTCACCACACTGTTATTTCCTTGTTTTGCTGGCGACCCCTGGTCTCGGAGCGTCGCCTTAAAACCTGTGCTGAGAACAGTCATCAAGAGTTGTTTGCTCCAAATGACTCCAGGATGGATCTGTTTGTGGCGAAGACGTGGCGAGTGGCTGTGATCTTTTCAATCTGCACTGTTGTAGTCAGAGAGTGGGTCAGCTGGTCATTGAAACGCTCGCCAGAGGAGGAGGTTGGAGGCTCGGTTAGGGAGGGCGGATGGCTTGGACTTGTGGAGAGGAACTGCTGAGGTTCATGATGAATGAGGACTTGTTCATTCAAAGGCTCAGTTTGGTGCCTGACATCATCATCATCTTTATTGCTAAGCAGTATTTCCGGCAACACAGGGCACAGCCTCTGCCGTAATATTCCGTCTTTTTTTCCCGTGGATTTATTTCCAAACCCTTTGATCGTCATGGGAAGCAGGGCCATCAGCCGCCACCAGCCCAGCAAATAAAAATGTCTCCTCGCCGTTTAGCCGCGGGCCAAGAATGAGAGGAAACATGCCGCGACAAATCCGGAGGGATGGAGTCGGAAGTCGGCTCTGTTTACTAGTCTGCTGGAGGGGTCGGGTGGAGAGAGTGAACCGTCCTCTCTGGCTGCTTTTTGAAGGAGTCATGGACTTTTCTGTGATGGTGTCTGGACGACAAAGGGCAGAGGAGGAGCTGATCTTTAAGAGGAGTTAAATGAGGAGGGAACGAAAGATGAAGGGAGGAGGAGAGAACCTTTACTGTGACACACTTCTGATCAAGTGTTCGGTAGCAAGTGCCATGCGGTTCATCTTCGACCATTTGGTGATGGCAGGGGACTGGAGCTTTTCCCTGGTACTATGGGCGAGTTGGATGGTGACCAGCCTATCACCTACAGACTATTTACTCACCCAACCTCTGTACGTTTCTGGACTGTGGGAGGAAACTGGAGTGCCTGGATTAAACCCATTCAGCCATAGGAAGAACACAAAAAATCTTAGCTGGTACCAAAAGAAATGAATATCAGGAGCCCTAATTTAGAGACCATGGTTCTCATTCAAGGAGGAGGGTCCTGACCTAGCTTCGAAAGGAAAGTGTGGAGTGTCTTCAGCCACGGATAGGAAAGAAAGAGCTGAGCCAAGAGACAAAGAACACAGTGGAGGTGACTGGGGCATCTTCTCAAGATGTTTCTTGGAGGTTGTTTTGGCATCTCCGACTGGGAAAAAGCCCTGGTACACGCTGAAGACATGATGTGTTTCTCAGTAACTCAGTAGTCTCCCTGAAGACGTGTCTGCAGAGAGGGATGTCTGGGTCTCTTGGCTCTGGCTGCTGCTGCCACGACTTCAGATCAGCTGAGAAAAAAACTCCAAAGTTACGTACATATCTATTTATCTATCTATATCTATATTTATATCTATATATAGATATAGATAGACACAAATATATATATAGGTAGATAGATTGTTCTGTTTCTTATTATACTTGTTATTTTTCTGCTATTTTCATTTGAAATATTTACATAAAATAAACTATATTCGTCCTATTCTGGGGCTTGTATCTGGCGAGTCCATTATTCTTTATTATTATTTTAATATTCCGTTGTAACAGAGAAATATTTTCACTTGACAGATGTTCGGATCCTGGCTCATTAAATAATTCTCGGCTGGTGTTTTTATTAAAGATGCATGGCGCAGAAGTGGAGGCGCTCGGGTGCGTCCTCCTTCTGTTTTGGCACATTAAACTGTCAAACCTGAGCCTCCTCTCTGACGTGTCCTCAAACAGACCCCTCCCTCCCTCCCTCCCCCCACCCAAATCTCCGCCTCTGCCTTCGGTACAGTTTCGCGGCTTTGCTGAGTCATGCATTTTTAACACGCCGCCTGACCACAGGCTGCAAATATTAATGCGGCAGAAGCTTTCGCGATCTTCCATGGTTAATATTTAAGCACGGACACGGTGTTTACCAAATAAAACAGCTGCAGGAATATTCTTAATTCATCGCCTGTAAAGTGGGACTAAGCCATCAGATTAGCCGTGTTTCCCGTTTGTCTGGTCGTGGCCGGCGACGGCGGGTGATGTCGATTCAAGCGGCGTGTGGGTTCGACACGCGTGACCTTTGTGGAGGAATCATTAGTTGCCATGACCTTTTGTCAATAGGGATATTCAGAGTACAGGTGCGCTGAACTTTGAGTCAAGCCACTCCATCAAGCGTCTCCAGTCTGTCGGCCATCTTCCACGGCGCTGACCTTTTTTTAGCGACGTGCCGCGGGTGGAGATGTGTACGTTAGCAGCTCAGGTGGGTTCTCTTCAAGTCCATCCAAAGAAGAACTTGCAGCAAGTCTTCCACTGAATCCACAGAAAACAGAAGTGAGCAGTTCAGCTCAGACTCGCTGTGAAGGGCAAAATAAATACGCGAGGAATTCAACTTAGGCTCAAACCAACAGCTGCGAAAACACAAGGACAGATGCGTAAAGTCACCGAAGTGGTGCATGTTCCTCCACCCACCATCCATATTGAATCATGCGTCTCTCGTGACTTTCCTCACCTTGTCATGGTGTGAATCTCTGGCTCCTGTTCAAGCAGAGGAAAGACTCACAACTGTTCACTCACGATGTTTCTCTCTTCTCTCCTCATGTTGACGTCTCCCTTCGTCTCCGTGGCAACAACAGGTGAGTACTCTTAATTACCGCTCTTGTTTCTCTTCCTGCCGAGGTCAGCTCATCTCCACAGGCATTTTAATTAACACACCACAAACTATTAATACAATGGGAAGTATCACCTCTACTTCAGAGACTACTGGGAAAACTTTACAAACACAAGTAGGCCGACAAATGACACTGGAGCGAGAAGGTTCTGCTACTTCCTCACTACTTTTATGAGTTGGTGGAAGTACTAGAAGTACTACTTCAATGGCATATAGTACCATTGCAAGTATTGATATTACAGTAACTAATACTAATACTCAGCTACTATAACTAGTTATCTTCTATAACTACAAATACTACTGCTTCAACTTTTGAGACTACAACAAATACTTCTGTAACGGGATTACTACTATAACTATGATAGTAAAGCTACTACAACAACAACTATCAGTCCCATTATCAGTACTAATACTGTAACTTCCTCTCCAAATATTGCTCCTGTCACAGCAAAAACTATCACTAACACTAATACTAACACTACAACTACTGTCTCTACTACTGCGGCCATTACTACAAAATAATACTTGTACCACAGAACAAACTGCAGCACACACTATAACTGCAGTGACTACTTCTTAACTACTTCCACTAAGTACAGCAGTAAATACCCCAGTTACCTCAGCGATTGCCTGCATATGCAGTTCCATGTACTAGCACCAGGGGTTTTAGTAGCTACATCACTGCAGTGGTGGTCGTAGATGTGTGCAGTTGTGGAGTGATGGTCTTCACCAGCGTCCAGACGTGATGCCGGTGTGAGCTCAGGATCTTGTCGTGGTGGTGGTGGTGGTGGTGGTGGTGGTGGTGATCCACACTGGCAGATCTGGAGCAGAGACGTCAGCAGCATCTCGTCACCATGGAGACGAGGTGTCGGCCCGGAAACGCTTCCATCACATCTGGCGGGGCGAGGACAGAGGCTCCATACTGATGTTGCTGCGCTGCAGATCGGATGGCCACGCCGCCTGCTCTCCGCGCCACCGACGTTCCTTAACAATCCCGAGCTCATTGCAGGCAGGAGTTCAGGTGTAACATCCGAGCCAAAACAAGCAGCTGCTGTTGTTGTTTACATGTTTGTAAGTAGCTCAACCTTGAAAACAAACCCGACGACTGCGACTGAATCTGCTCACACAGCTCCTCCACTCTGCTGCTGAGACAACAGCCAAGACTATAGTAGTACATCGGCTGATACTACAACTGCACTACTCATCATACTACCACCATAAGTACCGCAATGACGGCTCCTATTTCGACTGCTTCGTACTACAAAATGCTAATTCAAAAAGTGCAACTGCAACCGCTACATCTAGCGCATATACTAGTATAAAAACACATATCACTACAACACAGTATAACCAATATAAGTACGGTGAAATTGCTACTTTTCGTGTTGTACTATCATGCTACAATGACAATACAACAAAACTACAATACTGTGTAATTTCAACAACTCTACTGTGACACTAAAAGCCTATTTCAATAACTGCAACTTTGTTTAACACCATTATTTTATCACCTTGTCTTATTATCGCTCTCTACTGTATCTTAGCGTCTCAGTGCTAATTGTAAGCAGAAGACTTTACACAAGCCATATGACACTTGTGGGGACCACAAGAAATACTGACTTGTTTTATTTTTTCTGAGGAGTTTCCGGAAATAGCAGCGTACCCTCGAGGAAGTGTTGAAGGAGATGAGTTTAAAACAGTCGAGACAATGTTCGCTGAGTCATTGCAGGTGTTTTAAACTGCCGGGAGTCTTTGCAATTAAGCGAACACAAATTGAAAGTGTCCAGTGAAACACATTTCAAACTGAATTGGTCATTATTTTGCTCGCAAGTTTCACGTGTTTTTGCTTAATCCTGACCGTCACGCGCAGAGCTAGCTAAGGGCTAACTCACTGGGCAGTGTCAGGACTTGTGTGTTTGTTACTTCTTTGAGTTCCCGTGTTAGCATTAAGGTTTGTGTGTTTTTTTTTGTGCTACTTTTATGTTTTAGCATTTGTGTGGTTTGTTTTTATAGTTGCCGTGTTTCTGTTAGTGCTTTCGATTTGTTTTTCCTTTCTGTTGCTGCTTTGTTAGCATCAGAGTTTGTGTCTTTGTTGTGGTGCTTAGTTTTTGTTTTTGTCTGTTGAACCACGCGTTTCCTCTTCCATACTTTGCGAGTTTGTCTTGCATTTTCCACTTTCATGTTTTCTACCTTGAGGTTTTAATTGTTTATTTTGTGGTTTTCGTTTTGATTCCGCACTTTTCTTCAGTTTCGGGTTTGTGTTGGCACATATTTTGACATCAATGTACAATGCTTATGGCGTTGAGACTAAAACCTCCATGAAGTTTAACTCACTGCTTCCTCAAATCCTCAGCTTTAGATCTGTTGTTGTTTTGAGTGCAAAGCAATGAAACCTGAGTCTGGTCGGAATTTTGTTTGTGCACCCAAATTACTGACGGTGTTTATCCGACTGAGGTGTGCAGAGATTCATTCATAAATTCATTAAGATAATTGCTTCTTCATGGTCAACTGTCGGGGAAATTATCGCCTTAGACGAGTAATGAGCGCTTGCTTTATGACGAAATAGAAGATAAAATTACCAGACTTGTGCGGCGCAACATCATCACAATAAGTTTCATTTTCAAACAGATCATTTCTACTGTTTATATATTTGTGCGTTTCATTTTTTAATGCCTCTTATGCTGCGTCAGATGTTGAATTTATGAGGTTAAAAATAAGCGCCTCCCTGGTGATGTAAACAAAGTGGATTCTGGGGAAGTCTTGCTTTAGCTGCTGCCCCCGCGACCTGCCAGCAAAAGAAAATAGATGGATTTTCCAACCCATATTTTTATTTTAGCAGCTGCTGCTGTAGTGTTTGGATCGCTGGAATGTTCTGCAGCACCTGAAGGCATCATCTCTGGTCACAGATGATGGCGAGCCGACGTGATGTGTTGTGTGAGGGAGACCACAGATAAAGTGAGAGCAAGAAGTGAAGAGTGAGACAGAATGAGCGCTCAAAATGTGATGTCTGGAGGACAAACCTGAGGTGTGCGTCTTCCTTTCACTGCATTTCACATTTCTTTGATTCCTTCACACGTGGACTCAAGTAGTGGTGCGGATCCTTCTGATCAAAACAAAAGACTGTGTTTTCCATCCCTCTTCTGACACCATTTGTCACAGAGAATCACTTTTGAGGCGATGCCACAGTGAGACGAATGTTAAACATGTAAAACACAGTGATGCCGGATGCAGCCTTCGATGTCTGGGCTCAGCCTCCTCTCCTCCTCGCGCCCGTGCCCTTTGTCGAAGCCGACCCGAGGTCTGATATCTCCACCCATGGATTCCCACTCGGTCGGTGATTTGAGGTGACATTTGTGACGAACAAGAACCTGAAGTCTCACTCTCCGTTTCAGTTGAGTTTCACCAGATTTTTTCTTTTCCCTCTCGGCGTTTTACCAAAATAGCTGCGACAGAAATAAACACGTCAGATGATGTTCCCGACAGTTCGTGTCGATCACCTCTCTGGTCCCAGGAATCGGATGTGCTCCCAGTAAATGGGCTTCTTCCTGCATCGCAGTGATTCTGCGGTTTTGGTCGCTGTCACAACAAAATCCTGAGTGAAGGTCGCCAATCGTCTGGTTACCACGGCGACAATATTTGGCTTGAGGTCGGTTCGGAGCAGCAGATACAGCAGTTGTTTGTGTGGTGATGTGGAGCTGTTTTCACTCAGTTGTGCCTATGGAATTGTGTTGTTGTCACCTTCAGACATTGTACTTTCTTGCTTTACAGTTTGTGTGTTGTGTTACTGTTTGGATTCGCCGACACAAGAGATTGTGTTTTTAGTGAGGTTCTTTTCCAGATGGAGGATGTGTGTTTTTCAGTTGTGTTGTCTGGTGATGTGCTTTCTTTTTTCCAGTTCTTTCTTGAATTTGACTGCTACTTTCAAGTTTGTCTTTTTGGTAAAAAAAATACTTTTTATTTAGTGTTTTCATTTTTGTGTTAGCCTTACTGTTTGAGAACTTGTATTTTGTACTTTAAAATTTGTGTTTTGTGTTTAGGGATTTAATTTTGTTGCAGTGTACCTTTCTATTTGAAGTTTTTTTATGTATTTATTTTTTATGTTTCACGCAGCTGAGATTGTGTTTCCGACTCATCGGCTAGTACTTCCTGCTGCTTTGTGTTCCAGGTTTTTTTTTACGTTTCCGTTTTTGTTTTGGCACGTTTTTTGACTCTGAAGTATCAGGATCCATGTTTGTGTTTACTGTACCTGGTCCAAAAACTGAACAAGAAAGTAACAAGACATGATTTTTAGTTTGTGACAAATATATTGACTGAACAAGATGCGGTGATATTGCACATTTGAGGGAACATCAGGTACACAGAAGTAAATAGAAGGTAATTTCGGGCAGAATAATAGTTGTTTTGTCAGCGCAGATGGAAAATGATTTAAATGGAGAATTAGAATGCGCGCAGAGCGCCGAGGCACTCGGGCAGGAGTGATTAAAAAGTGACAAAAGATGACATTAATATTGACGTGGACTTTGTTAGTCGCCTTTTTCCCCTGAACAAACTCTCCCACTGCTGCATGTTCTCCGCCGCATGTTAATAAAATCATTATTTCCACCTCGTCCTGACCTTCTTCGCTGTGTCTCCCTCCGTGGAGACCACTTCTTCTCTTGGCGGAGGCTCAGAAAAGGTTGCTTTTGGCCGGCGATTTGTCTCTGGTGGATCACTGATCGAGTGGTTGAACATTCTGAACTGAATTCAGGAGGAAATCTGAGTGAGGAGGTTGCTAGTTGGACAGAGGAGGTCGAGTTGCCTTTGGTGCTGCGGTGTCTTGGTTCTGAATAATGTGCAAAGTTGAGTTTGTTTTTCTGTCTTTGGAGGTGTAGTCTTTTTATTTATTTGAGTTTTCTCTGTTCTGCGTGAGGATTTGCGAGTCGTTTCTGTCAGTCATTCTTGACATACTGTTTGCTGATGTTCCTTCAGGGTTGGGTTTCTCCTGCCTTTGGTGGCCTGTTTTGGGTGTGAATATATCAATATACAGTAGTTAAAGACATAATGACAATTTAAAAAAAATAAAAAAAACAAAGCACTTCTTAACTTCAAAATAACAGAAGCGTCTTTTGAGCATGAAAGATGAGCATCGGACCAAACAAGTCGACAGGAGAGGAGACAAAGCAAATGTTTATGGAGTTATATTCCAGGTGGCGGAGGTGACAACTGCCTGCAGCATCTCTTAACTTTCCTGTGAAGGCTGCACACTGTGACACACACACACACACACACACACACACACACGTTACAAAAATTGACGGCGTCATCTTTTCTGGGACTCATGCAGCCTGATTATCAGAGGCTCATAAACCTGCCGCTGTAAATTCATCTCTGTCCGAGGAGATTTCCGCGTCCGCTAAACGCTCCTTCCCGCCGTTTAAATTCACAGCTTCGCTCTTCTCGCCGGACTTTTATTGACCGGACACGGCGATAAAATGAGCATCAATTCCCGCAGTGAAGAATTTACAAGTCGTGATCAAGTTATGACGCCTAAACAGGAACCTGCTGCTCCCTCATCCCGGCTAATGTGCGCGGCAATATTCCCAAACAACGGACATCGCTCCTGACCTTGTTTACGCTCAGCTGCTCTCCTGCCGTGGTGTTCGCGCAGTGAAAGGCTGCAAGGGCGACGGAAACCTTCATCTTTGTGAGGACTTCAAGTCTCCGCCGCTCATTTATCTTCGCTTCATCGTATAATGGAGGCGTTTATGGCTGTGACGGCGAGCGCTGGAGCTGCGAGGCGTCCAGGAGTCGCTGGGTAACTTCTACAAATCAACATGGCGATGAGCTGACTCATCTGTTGTCATCCACGTGGAGGATGGATGGAGTCAGAGCCCCAACAAAAGCTCTGTAGCTAGCATGCTAACACTAGCTAGTGATGACCTGACTCATCTGTTGTCATCCACGTGGAGGATGGATGGAGTCAGAGCCCCAACAAAAGCTCTGTAGCTAGCATGTTCACACTAGCTAGTGATGAGCTGACTCATCTGTTGTCATCCACGTGGAGGATGGATGGAGTCAGAGTCCCAACAAAAGCTCTGTAGCCAGCATGCTAACACTAGCTAGTGATGACCTGACTCATCTGTTGTCATCCACGTGGAGGATGGATGGAGCCAGAGTCCCAACAAATGCTCTGTAGCTTGCATGCTAACTCTAGCTAGCGATGAGCTGACTCATCTGCAGTGTGCTGTAGGTTGCTGTCTTGAAAGGAGTCCAAATAAATGCTCTGAAGCAGGAGTCATCAACCTTTCAGTACACACTTCTGAAATCTATAGAGTGGATGATAAATGATATTCCTCCTCCCTTGTTATGGCTGCAGCTAGCGTGCTAACTCTAGCTAGCAATGAGCTGACTCAACTGCACTAAGCTGTAGGTTGTTGTCATGGATAGAGCTAGCATGCTAACCCTAGGTAGCGATGAGCTGACTCATCTGTAGTGAGCTCTTGGATGTTGTCATGGATGGAGCTAGCATGTTAACACTAGCTGGAAATGACCTGACTCATCTATAGGGAATTGTAGGTTGTTGTTATGGCTGGAGCTAGCATGCTAACTCTAGCTAGCTATGAGCTGACTCATCTGTAGGGAACTTTAGGTTGTTGTCATGGATGGAGCTAAAATGCTAACCCTAGGTAGCGATGAGCTGACTCATCTGTAGTGACCTCGTGGATGTTGTCATGGATGGAGCTAGCATGCTAACACTAGCTGGAAATGGCCTGACTCATCTGTAGGGAACCGTAGGTTGTTGTTATGGTTGGAGCTAGCATGCTAACCCTAGGTAGCGATGAGCTGACTCATCTGTAGTGACCTCCTGGAAGTTGTCATGGATGGAGCTAGCATGCTAACACTAGCTGGAAATGACCTGACTCATCTGTAGGGAACTGTAGGTTGTTGTTATGGCTGGAGCTAGCATGCTAACTCTAGCTAGCGATGAGCTGACTCATCCGTACAAACATTTGTCTTAACAAAACTAAGTAAACTAAGCAAAGTGGGAAGCAACAGTGACAGGAGGTTGTAGGTTAAACATGACATCCCTGCTGCACTCTTCTGCTGAAGACTGTGCGAGCGAGCGCTGGCTCCGCTGTGGTTTCCCAGAGCCCCCGCAGCATCGTCGCCTTTTCACTTTTCCCCTGCACTTTCGGGCCAATTCTATCACTTCATTATCTCAAACTTTCCTCTGGGCATCGAGAAGAAAAGGAATTTGAAAGCCTTCCTTTTGTTGCCTGTAAAGCTTCTTGTCAAGCAGAGTTGTGAGTCATTGTCGGCGTCGGGGGGGCCTCCGGCGTCCAGCCTTGGAGGCCAGTTGAGGTTGAGCACATTTGGAAGTCAGCAGGAGGCGCTTGATTCTTCAGCGCTCCCCCGTTAGCGGCTCTGTGGGAGAGTGAGATCGGCTAAACAGCTGAAAACAAGACGTCCCAGAAGTGTCGTGCTGGAAGGAGAAACACTTTAGAAACCTAAAAGACGCGGTGATGGTTGCATCTCAGACCCTGAAGGCCATGGAGCTCTCTATAGTCTGGCTAAACTCACTTTGCTCCCCTTTCTGCCATCGGTTATGGTGTGATCTCCTTCCGTCAGAGGCTTATTTTCTACTTGCAGGTTTTGGGGTCGACAGTTTGACTCCAGTACTGGGGGAAACTGGACCTATAATATGTCCAGCTGCACCTCTATAGATATGTCGACATGATCTCGCGTGCATTCATGAGCACATCTGCCCTCTGCTTGATAAATGTATCAATTCAAATTGAAATAATTTCCTCTCCCTTCTTAATTCTCCTCTAAAATCTTTGTTCCCACGTAATCCATGTCCGGCACTTTTCATCTGCTGAAAACTATTTCATTCTTCCGATAAATATCCCGCTATAATCCATGTCAATCTGAGTCTGTGTAATCCAGCAGTAAGAATTGCCCTTTTTTTTCTGTCGCTGCAGTCCTGACTCGGGAGCGCTGCTTAATAATCTGGCGGCCCGAGAGTCGCCAGGATGAATATGATGATTGACATGCCGAGTTTCTGACCCAGATGTGGGGAATATCACTTGTAGCCCAGAACTATTGTGTGGTCGAAATCTAATCTGGAGAGAGCCCGGGCGTAACGGAGCAGACAGTGACCTGTGCTGAAGTCTTGGATTAGGATTATGGTCGGAGTTTTGAAAAGGCTGGATTGTTTTAATCTGTTGTGTTTGTAAAACCGAAAGATTGTTTAACCTTCACCAAAGGTAGTGTTGTTTCATATGTTTGAGGCGAAACTGTTCGGCATAATCTCACTGTACTTTAAAGCAGATTAAGACAGGATTTGAAGGATTTTTTTTTTTACACTTAAATGTGGAATCTAGAATATTTTCTAAATGTCTGAGGTCAAAGTTTCTGACTTTTGCACAATTTTAATTGATTAAACGCAACACTTAATCTCCTAATCTGAAGCCATCATGCTGCATTTCAATATATTATTTTTTATTGTTCTTCCAACTCAGAGAAAACTTTTTTTGTTATGAGTTTTATTACGCAAATATTGACACGCAGGGACACAAAGGAAATGAAGGGAGGAAGGAGGAATGAAGCGTGTTGTGGATGACAGGAGAAAAACAAATGGGAATTTGGAAGAATGGAAAAATGAGAAGAACATCAAACCAAGGAATAGAGAGAATGAGGAAGTAAAACTTCTGAGAAAGAATAAAAGCGGAATGAAGAGTGATGAAATGAAGAGGAAGAGGATGATAGGTGACTAGCAAAAATAAAGGATTAACAAGATAAAATGAAAAAAAAGATTTGAAAAGAACAAGCAATGAAGGTGATGGGAAAGAAAGATGTGGAGAAGGAAGGGAAAAGACGGAATTCCCAGCGAAAGGTTGGTGAGAGAAGGGAGGACGGAGGGATGGTGTTGAGGTAGAACTGAATGACGTATAGAAAGGATCAGGAAGGAAGGATGGCATCAAGGCAGGAACAAAAATGAAGGAAAGAAAGAGATAGTGAGGTGAAGAAAGCAGGAAAGATGACAACAAGGAAGGACGGAGGAATGACCTCCAGTCCAGAAGGGACCATCTCTGGGGCATGTCTGACTTTTATCTCTAGTTATTGCCGTGTTGCTTGGTGTGGTTTTAGGAGTTTGGCCGACAGGAACAATAACGTTGTCGCCATTAACCAGCTGCCGAGATAAAAGTGATGGCTTCAGACGCTGCGGCTTTCACGTCTGCAAACTTTACTTTCACAATGAATCCAACAAAATGTTGTCAGGGCCGCGAGCGAGGAAGCAGACTGGAGAGATGTGGAAGGGTGTGGCGTTCTAGCCAATGACCGACGCCATTCTCCCAATGGTGGAAGGAAAGGACAAACTCGGAAAGGACAGGAGGAAGAAGAGTGTGAGAAAATAGAATGAGAGAATGTGAAGAGAACAATGGACAGGCTGAGAAGCTAGTAGGAATGAAAGATTGTTAGTGTTGTGGGGAGGAAGGGAAGAATGAGGAAGAACATAATGAAGGAAAAGCTGGTGAAGAAGTCAGGTTAGCTAGGGATGAAGCGAAGAACCGAGGGTTACCTCTCAGAGGGAGCAGGATGGTGGATGAAAAACAGGGGCCATGACAGGGGTGATGGAGTGAAAAATTGAAAACGGAAAGAGAAGGGAAAGATTCATGGAAGGATAGATGACAGGGAGAATTGGGATGAAGGGGGAATGATGTTAAAGAAAGTGAAGAAGAAAATAGCGATCGGAACCGTAATGTTGACAGACAAAAAAGAAAGATGCTTGGAGAGATGTAGATGCAGGAGAAGGCGGATGGCGGGAAGGAACGAAGAACAAATGGCCCCGGTTTGGAGGGAAGAATGGGCGGAAGTCCATACCTGAGTCGGGGGAGAAGAACAACCCTGGAATTACATCACCATCTCCTCAGTTTGGGGGTTCGCCTCTCGCGGTGCAAACGGCTCCTGAGAGGAGCAGGTGCGGCGCTCCAAGAATCCGTGATCTGGTCTTCCCTGCTGGGATCTTCACAGGTGCCGGCTGAGAAGCTGTAAACTACTCTCCTTTGATGTTGCTTTTAGCGCCGTGCGCGCGAATCAAAGCTCGCATGCTGCGCTGCCTTGCTTTGGAGTTCGCCGCTGCGAGATCCACCTGGAATACAACCAGAGGAGGCGTCAACGCTTTCCAGTAAACAGGATGTTTGAAGGTGCGACGGAGTCTCGGTTGGATCCCCAGACGGAGGGTTGTTATACTTGCGATGGCCGGATGGAGGACTGTTTTAGACTGAAAGAGAAGACCTCTGGGTACTCAACACACACACACATGTTTGAGTGAGAGAGACTGCCAGGCTTGAGACACCTGTCACCTTCTGTGTCGGGACGTCCAGATGTTCCACAGCAGTTTGATGAGTCCAGACTCCAGGCGCTTGTCGTTCCGCTGTAGGCTCCACGTCATCGGATTTTATTTCTGTCTATTGTCACTCTCACATAAAACTCAAACACACCTGTTATCTCCACAGTCAGTGGGCTCCTCTTTTGTTTCCTCTCCGACTGAAGATCTGTCGGATCATATTTCATCATCCCCATCTTTGAAGTGGAGGATCTCAAGTCCTGGATGTTTTCTGCCGCGTCAGCACTCTGCGCCGCCTCCCTCCGTCAGGATATTCCACTCGTCAGCAGCCGGAGAGCCGACTCGTTGTCGGGGCGGATCAAAGCTTCTTGTCTCGGACCGTTGGGCCCCATTAACGCTGCTCCTCTGCTCAGATTCGGCACTTTCATTTTCCCAAACACTCGGCCGCCATCTGAGCCAGCGGAGTGGGAGTGGAAGTGGGACCGTGGAGGGAAGCGGAACATTAGACTTCAAAAGTTCTTCAGGATTTGAAATTTCATCCGTCAGTCAAAACTCTTGTGAGGTCCTCCAACTGTCAAATCGGAGTTCCTCTTTGGTTCGCCTTTGCTTCATTACCTTGTTCTAGGAATAAGTGTCCACTCCCAAGTCAAGTCAACCCCTGGATGCTAGCATCTAAAAGAGGACTACTAAGTTCTGACGCAGCTCGGTGAACTCTGGATCGTCCCCTCTGAGACGACTCTTACTAAATGTAAGGGAAGTAAGGGAACGCCTCTATTGTAGACCATGTTTTTTTGTCCTCACAAACTGTTGTCCCCAGGTGAGCGGATGAGTAGAAGGTCCAATCCAGCAGCGCAGTCCAGAGCATCGATAGGTGAGGAGATCCACCACCCGGATGTATAGGCAAAGATCAAGGTCATCTGATGTGAGGTCTGGGGCAGGGTGTCTGTAGCCAACCATGTCCATGAGATGTGGCTGGAACCAGACTTTCAGGAGATTCTCATCTCTGGTTCGCACAAGATCTGAGGAGCGTTGGACTGAAGGTCGACATCTTCATCTCCATTTCGTCTGCAGACTAAACTGAGAACCAGCCGTTTTCACGACACTTCTATTCCTCGACGAGGACTTGTCTTACATGAAGATCTGTCTGAGGAGCGAAAGACGTCTTCAGTCTCAGACGTGTGGTTTTATATTTGTTGATAATGTTTCAGATCTTTATCTCCCTTTCATCAGGTGAACTTTCTCCGCTGCCTCCCTCATCCTGACACTTCCTGTCTGCTCGTGTTGGCAATCAGCAACGATGAGATCAGAGATAGCGTCTTCCTTTGTGCCGCGCCGCCGCGCCGCGTTTCAATCCTGCGTGTCAATTTATTCTCCGCCGCCAAGGAAATCAAAACATCACATATTGATTTGCATATTCGTCACTAACTAGCTGCATGATTGACAGCTCCTGCGCTTGATTTGTTTTTTCGTCTCCAGCAACAGGTTCAAACTTACACGGTTCTTTTGAATGACGTGGTGGGTTTGGTGTCAGCTGCTGAATTGTGGTGCTGTCAAGCTGGTTTTCAAGTGTGAATTGTCGCTGTGGACGCAGGCGCCGCGGAAGTGCTTTTCAAAGAGTCAACGTCTTTTTACTTCAGTATGTGAAACGCTGCCCTCCAGGGGCTCTATTTATATCAGAACATACATTCCAAGTGTGAGGTGTTTTTTGAAATAATTGACGCAAACTACACAGATGAATAGCGTATAATCTGTCTACTGCAGGGATTCTACGTGCAACACGTTATATATAGAGTAGTGGTGGGACAATTTAATTTAATTTAATTTAATTTAATTTAATTTAATTTAATTTAATTTAATTTAACAGTTTGCTCTGCAGACAATGTGGAACCTTTGTAAGTGCAGGAGTTCCTGGTCCACTGAACACACTGATGCACAAGACACGTGGCAGCTAGGATGATAACAACAACAACAAACATGGAGGAATCATCCCTGAACAAAAGCAAACAAAAGCAACTGTTTGCTTTTGTTCAGGGATGTTTTTCACTACACAATGGCCAGGGTTTCCACTACTCTGAATGGACTTGAAATTCTTATGAAATTGAAATTATTATACAAATATTCTCAAGACATTAAAAGAGCTTTAGTTTAAATAAGGTGATATAAAAACTTGAATATAGCCACCATCGTGATTTATTGTGCTATTGTCAAACTGATGCAAAATAAACAATATTTGGTTGTTTAAATGTATGTATGGCTCCATCATTTGGTTCAGTAATATAGCAAATTCATTCATATTGAAAAATGTGGCTTCTTGTGGCAAATTCTATTAATTGATTTTTTTTTTTTTATAGTCTCTGCACATCCGCTCTAGAGATTAAATTTAAATTCGGCGATTGTGGTAACAAATATTAAGATGGAATTGATCGTGATAAATGAATCATTAAAATAATTCTCTTTTAAAACTTTTGAGCACAGATATGTGACGTTTTTCAAACCTGAAAATCGACCTTTTCGATGCACCTTATGTGTAAACAAATATTCGTGATATTCAGTTTACACACCAGATCGCAACCTCTATTTCCAGAGATCATGATCGTAAAATAATGCTACGTACAGACTCAGCAGTGAGGGGTCAATCCAAGATGGCTGCCCTATTCGTAAACAGGAAGTGGAAGTGGTCTGACGGTGATATTTAGGCAACATTGGCTTTAATGGGTGTCCACATTTTGTTTTCCGACTGATATTGAACTCTGGCCATGACATCATTCCCAGCCTCGACTACCAATGGAACGGCCCTTTTATCAGCATCATTCGCAATGGACAGCAAACACCATGCCAGGCGTCCCATTGGAGACAGGTTGAACAGTTACGTCCTGTGAGAGCGTCTGCACTGAGCAGCTGCCTAACAATGGCTATTGTTGTTACAGCATACATAGTAGCTATTGTTAGCCCGGGTTAGCACACGCTCAGTGGGGAATACTGCGTCGCAGAGCCAAAATCTGTACAGTTTTTAACGTCAATATCCACGGGTCCCTAAATAAAACCGTGCAGTTTAATCTCCCACATCTTCAGTCACTGAAGAAACTATAAAAGTAGTTGCAGACGACGTGTCACCAAGTCATGGCGTCATCGCTATCCACGTCGACGCACAATCCACAGTACCATTGCAACCCGAAACATGGAACCAGAGACGTGTCGGCGTGTTTAGTTAGCTGCTGACCAGTGGAGTTTGTTGCAACCTTAAACTGCACTAATGAAAGTATTCCGTCTCTGCATTTGTGGAGCAGGACTGGGGGGGAAATAAGCCAAGTACTCTCAACTCTATATATAAAATGACTTGTGCTGGCCGAGAGGTTGAGCCAATTAATCTAGAAACAGCCATTATATGTTGCTTTTTCGCTGCCCCATTTCTGCTGCCAACGTTTAGCAGTGGGAGTTCGCTCTGTGTGTGTGTGTGCGTGTGCGTGCGTGTGTGAGTGTGTGGGAGCTCTCAGGCTAAAAGTACATCTCGACTTCTTTCTCCTCTTCAGAGCAAGAAGTTGTCATTTGTCAAATTTCCTGAACATAGTAAGCAGCTTGCCGGTGTGAATTAATGCACCTTCGTTTTCCTCCCTGAGAACTCAGAAATTGGACCTAATCCCTCGTCCAATCCGAGGAGGAGGAGTTTTGAATTAATCGTCGTCTCACCCGCAGCTTGCGAAAGATTAATGGGAATTGAACATATTGTCTCGGCGATGAAGCGGTGACTTCATTCTGACTTGTGTCATGGAGTGCGAGACAGATGCCGCCGGCTGCTGTTGTAAATTATTGGAATGCCTGAACCTTCGGGCACAGATGTAGACGGAGCTCTGTCCTCTCTCATGGACCGCCAAGCCAGGAGGGCATTTTCCCAGTCTAACTTGGTTAGCTTCCTCAAAGTGAGCGTTTCCAAGAGCGCCTCCTTGTGTTGTCAAGGGGATCACGTTGTTGAAACGTCGAGGTTCCATCTGAACCAGAACTGTGGAAGACAGTGACTGCTAGCGATTCTGCCGACTGGTGTCAGTCCAAGTCATCAGGCCAAGTCTTGTCAAAATATTTTCCACATGTCAGATGTATTGACACCAGCTGGAGCCAGTATGTTGATCCAGCCAGAGTGTTCCAAAAAGTCGTTTTCCAAGTTCCTGACACGACATTTCAGGACTTGTACCTGTACGTCTGCCAGCAGGAGTTACTTATCATCTCAGTGACCTGATCCAGATCAAACACGGCCCTCTGGATCGGGTCAATCGTGTGCTGGCACGGGCCCGTGGACTCATCAGGGAGATATTAACAGTTATCTCATACTTCATGTTCTCCGATGTCATGGGTGCCTGTGGCCTCATTACATTCCCTTCGGAAAAACTGGTCGCGGACATCGAGCTTTTCTCACTTACAAGCGGCTGAAATTGGATTTTCTTAGAACAAGGCTGAGTGGAACAGAAATTTTAAATCAGCATTAATCTCCCTGCTAGTTGTGCGACACCACGGTTCGGGGAGAAAGAACTGACTGGCTTTTATTGAACACTATTGGTGCACATTGTAAGTGCCTTAGCTTTAGTGTTTATTGCTTGGCGTGGTGTCTCGATGAAAGAGTCTGCTCTGCTTGGAGGCTTGACAACGGCATCAGGTCAGAGGGAGGCTGGAGTTATGGTGAGGGGTTTGTTGTGGTTCTTACTGAAGCATCGCAGCTTTGCCCAGATTCCCATGTGTCACCTAGTCCCGCCCATGTCTCACAAGCTCTTTTATCGGCCTCTTTTCCATGGTTTTATTCCAACTGCAATTTCACCTCACTGTTCACCGTTGATTCCGTCGTGAGCCCTTTAGTTAAATACTGTAGTTGAATGACATCACCATGCTGAGCAAAACATAGGTTTCTCCTTCGAGAATTGGTTGCTTTTCCATGTTTCTATTCCAACAAAATTCTGCGATTTCACCTCACTGTTCACCGTTGATTCCGTCGCGAGGCCTTTAGTTAAATACTGTAGTTGAATGACATCACCATGCTGAGCAAAACAAAGGTTTCTCCTCTGAGATTTGGTTGCTTTTCCATGTTTCTATTCCAACAAAATTCTGCAGTTTCATGCCATGTCTTGTCCTTTGCAATGTGGCCTCTCCGCTCCGGGAGAGTCTCGTCTTCCATGGTGTCCAGTACCATCAAGGCTTGGTGTCCGTGCTCCTAGTTTTGACATAATGCTGAGGCCTCAGAGGAAAACGCTATTTAAAGTGTTTCATTTTGAAAGACGATTGACCTTTGCATGTTGACGCACAGTTGTTAGGTCTTTCAATGTTCACCCCCTCACTTTTGCTTGATTGCGTGGGACGGTCGTGACCTCACAAGAACTGTGGCTCGTATGAGCCGCGAGTAAAGTGTATGAGTAAAGCTTAAGATTATTTGAGGTACTATATGTATATGAGCGTTGGTATCTAGAGCGAAAGCAGCGCCTGGCTTAACCCTCCCCCCCACCACGGTATTTATTTTACGTGATGCGTTGCCGAATGCATCAGGAAATGCAGCGGGAGGTGAACTATGTTTCACCTGCTTGTCTAATGCATGGACTCGTGATGTGAAGGGACGCAATATTGGACACATAGGACGTCTTGACCTGTGTGACATAGAAGATTGACAACACTACGGTTTCCATCCACCTGTTTTTATTTGAATGGAGGTGGATTTGACCGCATATCGATAAAAGGACTTTTTGCGATGGAAACAGTTTCTTTGGTTTAACAATGACTGGACTCACATATATACGTCATGGTCCAACAAATGGCAGCACAGTACTCTTAATATGAAAATTCTTCTCTGTCATCTCTCGGTTAATGGTGACCAGACTTCTTCCAAGTCTGTCCTTGTTCAGTTGTCGACTGTCAGCCGAGTGTGTTGTGTGGCCGAGAGGCGCTCTCTGATGACATCATCTCTTGGCGAACTCAGGCATAAAATCGCATTTCCATTTTCTTTAAGATCGCTAAAAAAATGTCGAAACATTTGGTTGGAAACCTGGCAAAAAGTGGTGAGCTACAAAAACGGCCAGGTATTTTATTGGAAGTGGAGAGTCTTGTGACCTCTGGGACTCTTCAGGGACGCAGTGGTGGGAACGCCAAAGATGCTTCAGTAATGTGACACAGAGCAGGTGGAGTGGTTGGCAGACCGCAGGTGGCCAGCCTCTGCACGGTCACGACATCATTCTTCAGTTTCCGTAAGAGGAGGGTGGGATTGATGTGGCCAGCGAGTGCTGGGCCCCATCATTAGCCCCAGCTGAAGGCTGCCCTTGCTCTGTGGCCACAGGTGTATTAGTCATATCCCAAGCATTTGTACACATGTCGTAAATCTGCCAGCACATCACAACGTCCCAGGGCCAATCCTTCCTCTGATAGAGGCTAGTTTGTGTAATAAACGCTCTCAGTCCATGGCTTTCCTCCGACCTGGGATTATTTTCCTCTTTCTCTTGAATATATCTGGGCACGCTCGGCTTCCCGCGGCACAAACCTCTGTGACGAGCGATAAGTGGCGGAATATGAGATGAGATAAGGAGCGAAGCCCTGTTTGCATTCTGCAACAGTTGCCGGTACCTTCATGTTTTCGGTCCCAGCTGCTGCCTGAATATAAATCCCGGCACATTATCATGCGGCGAGGAGGAGGCAGATATTGTGCCGGAGACCAGGTGCGGCATCCCAACCATGCTCACCTGTGTCACCGCCGATTCCGCCGTGAAGCGGTGACTTCAACGCTGCCGTTGGATGGTGAGCAAAAACAAAGGTTTGGGAGCGCGACAAAGGAAAGAAAAGGCGCCTGCAGACACTTAAACTCTTGTGACAAATCACATTTTCTCCAGTGATGGATGACGAAGATGAGCCGACGTGACAGCGCTAATGCGGCCCAGACTTAAACGCTGGTGACTAATGTGTCGTCTTGACTTTGGAAGTCCTCTGGATGATGAAGGAAAACAGGGATGACTTGGACTTGTTCCGGGGTGTTCGGGGTCATTTGGGTGAAACTATGATTCACTCTGCCTGCTGTTGTCGTGTGGCGATCTTCGCACAGTCGAGCTCAGAAGTGGCAGAGTGGTCGCCCGGGGACGGGGGTCAGCACAGGTGGACGCTGCGACGGAGTTGTCGGGTCACAGATCGAACCTCGATAGCAAGTCGCCTGACGGGAGGTGAGCCAGAGCTAACAAAAAACTCCTACACAATCTGCAGCTCAAGCGCAAACCCTGCTGTAATAAAACGCAGGCGGGAGTCAGTCAAACACTCACGCTTTTTAAAATGGGTAAATTAGGTTTCCGCGGTTTTAAAAACATTTGCAGTAATTTGTTCAAACTGGTTAATTCAGTCTTCTCAGGCAGTAATAGTCTCCAGGTCTTTGAACCAGCGTGTTGAAACCACATCGACGACAGTGTTATTCCTGCTGCCGGGGAGCTTCTCTTTCCATGGGGGAACAAGGCGCTCGCTCGCGACCCGCTAACCTTAACGTGCTGCTTTGAAAGCGTGAGCCGGAGTTTTGAACCTGAGAAGTTCCTCAGCCTCCTCCTGTCTCTCGGGTTTTGTTCTGTTTATTTGCTCGCTACAATTAAAATTAGCCTTCAGGGCTTCTTCCATCAAAGTTTCCCGCCGCATAAATACTTGATTCACTCTCTCACCTCCGCCTCGCTCGTCTCTGCTGTTGGCGTGGCACCGCTACAAGCTGTGCGGTGCGCGGGTCGCCGTGGAAAGACAAGCTGCCGCTCGGGGCGTCGGTCACGGACCAGCGGATTATTGCCTTGGCCTTAAATCTTGCGGGTCACGTGGAGCGGAGCCGAGTCAGAACCGCAGAGAGAAGAGGGAGTGATGTCCCGGATTGGCCGGCATCGCTCACCGTACTTGTCTTCAGTCCATTTGGGAGTCAGTGGACGGTGCTGCTTCAATGGCAGAGTCATTGTTGAGTCTTGTCAGGTTTCATCAGGTGCTTTTCACCTTATTGGCTTCGTGGGACGACTTTGGAAAACTGAAAGAGTTAGTGAGTCTTTGTTTGTTCGCCCTGAACGCTCTCGCTCAGTCCAAATACCATCTGCTGAGACTCAACCTTTTCATCTATAAGCGGAGCATATAGATATAGATATTCCTGGATGTAACTCCAGTTCTATGAGTACATGTAAAGGCCTCTAACTGTTCGCCAAGCAGGGCCTTCACTCCATTTCAAAAAGGAAATGCTGAATCGCAGACAGTCCCAAAAAGTCCGGTTCTGGACGGGAAGTTGGTCTCAGAGAATTCCTGAATTACACGTATCCAATCCAAGTGTATGCAGGAAACAAGTCCCACCAGTATGATGAATGGATTGTACATATCTGAAGTCCAGGAAGTTCGAGTGTTAACATCCTTGAAAGCTCAGTGACTCACTTTCATATGCCTCATTTGAGTCTCAGTGAGTCAAGACTGTGATGAATCTCAGCTATTGGAGTGAATCCTGTGAGTGGAGGCTATAGGAGGTGCTCACGTACTCCAGTACAGTCGCGTGCTTTGAGTGTCTAGACAGGAAGTAGGAATGACTCTTGTGATCCAGGGTTTTCCCCAGGACGCTGGGGTAAGGGGAGTTTTGTGACTCCCACCCCATCACACTCCTTTACAGTAGACCATTAAGGATCCACACCCTGCGGGCTCTAGTTCCGACTCAGCAAATGATGTGCCTGTGACTCGAGTTGTGGTAAAAAGGCTCAGGTCATCTAGTCCCAGACAGGAAATTGATCAAACTCATGGAGTTAGTTAGCTCCACTCAACAGAGTCATTCGATTCAGGACTTGGAAGAGCTGGAATGGGTGTGACTTGCTAATTCGTACTTGTTTAAGTGAGTCCATGCAATGTTTGGAAGGAGGTGAATCGAAGTTGGGTTTGACAAATGACTCCATGACTCACAGTTCAATTAGTCCCACACAGGAAACGGTGTCGACTCATGAAGCTGTGCCTGGATCTGCTTGAAAAGATGGGGGCAGGACCAAGTCTTATGACGACTTGATCGCTTTAGTGGTCCAGGGGATTCACTTCTTCAGTCCCTGGACGCGAGTCGCTCAGCTTGTTGACCTGGTTTGACTTCCTCCATGATGAATCTCTTCTGGTTCCTCTTTACACAGAGCCCTGTTCTGGGACAGTTGAAGCCCTGCTGTCAGTCAAATCCTTATTGAAGCTGTAAAAACAAGTCGCTCCGAAGTAAATGTCATGTGTTCCGAGCGTCATTAGCATTCGCCAGCTGCAGGTGCGATCAATGGGATTTAATTTTCTTCTGAGTTCATCCAGAGTTTTGGGATCGATCGCGCGACGTGGCACTGTAATGAAACACTGTAAAACGCCTCTGAATGGAACAATGTTTATTCCAGGGCGGCTGAACAATCGACCTGCCAATTTCAGGCCAGACTGCTGTTTACAGGCCGGTTTGTTTCTCTGATAGAGACATTCGCCGCATAGCAATGTGCCGCTTTATTCAGCCGGATGACACTCGTCTGTCTCGCTTCCTTATCGTTCCCTCTGTCAGAAGAGAAGTCAAGTTGACTGACAACTGTATCTGACCAGATGGAAGGAGAGGCTTAAACAAACTGGTGTTTTATTACATTTAGACAGGTTAAGTTTCACTCGAACGAGGTGGGCAGAAACTACAAATATGGCTCCGTCTGAAGTCAGCAGTAGTGAAGTAGACATGGTTTCTGAGACATAAACAGTTGCGACGGACAAGAGCGAGCTCACGTGTGAAGGTGACAGTCGCACAGATGCAGAACGACAGAACTCGCATCTTAAAAACCAGTCCAGTCTAAATGTGTCGTCTTTGAAGCAGCTTCTCCGCGAAGGACTCGTGAAGGACGCGCGTCTCAAATCGACTTTCATATCTCGCAAAAGGTCAAAGTTCACCCGGGAGAGTTTCGATTGGGAATGCGATCGATTGATGAAAAGAAGCGGCAGCCGAAAACATCTGGGCGACTGACATTTGAATTAATCTCCTCAGTCCGGTAAATGTTATTAGCTGACATTCGCGGCTGCGTGGATCTTGATGAGAGTCTGGGGGCGGCTGAGGGTTCGGCGGCGTGTTGAGTCAGTGTTTACTGGTGATAAATGTTCCGGCAGTTCTGGGATGGTGGTTTAATTCCGGGGCTTCTGTCGTCGCTTTAGGAGTCAGGTGGCTCTTCAGAGGAAGTCTGAGAGAGTCAGCTCAGGGAGAGTCACACCGAAGTGTGGGACTCACCCAGGCGGGTTTGACTGACGTGTCGGACTCACTGCTTGTCCACTGACTCGCCCTGGTGTAAGGTACTTAGGTAGGTGTGACTCAAGTCTGGTGATTCATTACTGACTTTTTGACTTGTGAGAGCTGAGTCTCATGGTTGTCAGCATCACGTAAAGATTCATTTTCAGCCCATAAATATAGAATTGTGCATTATATTATTATGTTTTGCTTATTATATTTCTATTTAAATCGTATTATCTTCATCATCATCATATTATCTTCAATCGTATGTTGTCTTCATCATGGTCTTATTAAATCTCGTAATAAAAAAAAAAACATATTTATTGCAATGGTAGCCTGAAAACAATGTTCTGTATAGAAGTTACGCATTAAAAAAGTCTTCAGTTTGGTGAAAATGAAATGTTTAGAAGCGTCACTTCACAATAAACCAAGCTCCTCCCGCTGATCTCCTGCGTGGATCAGATCTCTGGAGAAGTTTGTCTTCTTTGATTAAACCGGCTGCATGAGAGTCCACTATCTTCCGCTCCCGTCAGTCATTCGCCGGCTATTACACATCGGCCTGGGAGCACCGTATCACGCCATCGTCTCTTCCAGCTTGAAGAGCGGCGACAATCTCTGTCCATCAGCGGCGCCGCTGCTACGGGCCGCCGTCACCAGGCCTTATCTCTGCTGCTGGAGTATTAACATGCTCGCTCACTGTCTGTGGTCGCTGCCTGCTCACATGATCCGCACAGGAGAACTCCGAGTCCCAGCTCCTGAATCACTCTGACTCCAGTTCATTGGTGAAGGGGGCGGAGCCACGATCCTCTCCGCTCTCATGATGTCATCACTTTTTTTGTAGTTTTATATCGCGATGTTGACAAACTCATTGCTGTAGAGGGCTTTTTATTTTGTGAGTGCAGTTTTTTACATCATAATTCTGACGTTTTCATTCTAAAATTCACACTTTTAAGGTGTGATTATTTTTGGATTTTTGTGTTTTTTGTTCTCAGTGATATTTCAGTCCCATTCCACCATTATCGCAGTTATTGTGATTTTTTACAGTTTTTAACTCCGAGTTTTGATGTCTTGAATATTAATCTTTACAATCTACTTTCTTCTTCTTTTTTTTTAACATCTCAAAAACTTTTTTTGATAATAATAATTTTTTAATGACTTTCTCTTTCAACTCTATGACATTGAATTGGTAATTCTGATTTTTAATCTCGAAAGTCAGATTATACAAAATTTTGGCTTTTGCTCTCATATTTTGATTGTTAAATAATAGTTTTAGTTATTTAGCATTGTCACTTTTTTGTATACAATTTTTGCACACAAAATAATTTTCTTATTTTGAATCAAATTTTCATAATTTCCTGATGGCCGACTTTTTCTCTCAGGTCGCTAAATATTTCACATAATAATGCTTGAGATTTATAGAATGAAATTCCCACCCAATGTTTATTATTCGTGCCACAATTGTCTTTTTTATGTATGACTTTTTACCAAGATTTTGACTTTTTATCTGAAATTTTGAATGACCAAAGTCTTTTTCATCACAATTTTTATGCATTTTTCTCATCTCAGTCCCACTTAATAATGTCTTTTCTCCAAACATTACTGTTTCACCCCATCATTTCTTCCAAAATCAAATTCTGCTTGTGACGGCAGCAGTTGTGTCCTTCAGCGTTTTGATCCCAGCACGTTCGTGTCACGCGTGTGCGCCGAAGTAGAACCTGAAGCCCAGTGAACCGGACGCTGGTGAAGGCAGGTGTTACCAAACTTGACTCACCTCCTCCGCCGCAGGAGCTGCGAGCGTCCAAGTCTCACTTCTGACTCCAAACACGGACAGAAACGATCACTCGTGTTTGTGTAAACAAGTCATCCGCGCTAAATAGCCCACATATGCTGCTCTTGATGAGCACTCCAGGGTTGTGTCGATGCCCGGTCAGCTGAAGTGGGTCAGGAGTCCAAACGTGCAGGGAGGAGAGAGATTTTATTTTTAAGTGTTCCAGGATGAGGACGGTTGAACTTTGAACAACACATGATTTAAGGATGAACTGGAAAAAAAGAAAAGCATAATCTCTCGCATAATGTTCGGTAGATTCCGATGTCAAAGTCGAGGCCTTGGGGCCAAATCCAGTCCGTGTCTTCTCTCCTTCCGGACCTGGAGGATCAGAGCTTCTAGTCTGAGTCCCTCTGGATGCCTGAGCTTCCATCTCTAAGAGAAGCCTTCCTTGCATCTGTGAGCAGATGCTGCTCTCCAGATGAAGTTAGGTGTCTTCTGTTGTCATGGTTACCGTTCCTTCTGACAGCGACACTTGTTGCAGTCTTCCTCGGCTGCTGTCGGCTTCGCACCCGCGTGTACGCGTGACCTCTGTAGGCGTCGGTCATGTATGGCGCTGTAGCGCCTAATGCTAATTAGAACCATGGCATCTGACTCGGAGCTCCTGATGAAAACGTCCGCCCCCCTGCGTCGCCCTCCTCGGCTCAGTGTGAGAAACATCTGTCCTCCCCGAAGACGTCAGCATCGCTGCCAAACATTCGCACCAATTAGAACAATGAGTCACGAGTCCTGGCTGCTAGTTCTGGCTTCATGGAGCCATCGATTATATCCACTCTTGTTTGACAGGCCGTTACATTATGACCACATGCTCGCAGTTGTGTCATTTCAAACCTATTCAAATGAATATGGATAAAAAAAAAATGAGGAACCAAATGACTTTCTTCCAATGTTAAAGAATCCATTTAAAAGTTCCTGTATTTTATTTTATTTTAATTTATTTTATTTTATTTTAGCTTGACTATTGCACGTTGTACCAAAGCACTTTCCGAGTTGTTGGGATCCTCACTGACCTTGGCTATAAAGCTGATTCTGATCCGGATCCATCCCAGAATGAAATCATTTCACACCAAAATTTAATCCAAATCAGTCCAACTCTTCAAGTTATTTTGAACGCAAACACGTCTAGGTTGACCACATCTATTAAAATTTAAATTTAAATTTAAAAAAGTAGAAAATAAAAAAAGTGGACAGTGGCTGTCATTTACACATCAATAAAGAAAAAGCTTAAATATAAAAAAATAAAAATAATCAAATTCGATCAATCACATTGTTGACTGTAACTAAAATATAATTCCTGGGAACAGAAATACTACTTTAAATGTCACAAGAAACATCAGTGAATAAATAAAGGAACAAACCAAAGAAGAACAAAATAAAAATATATTCATAATAAACAAGCAAACCAAAAATAACTGGGATAAACAAATGAGCTCAACAGAAGAATTTTGTGTCTGACCTAAATCGAGAAATATAAAGATAAAATGGTGCTCTCATGAAAATCAGTGCTAAATAAATAAAGACTGAATGGTCATAAAGAAGTCAACAAAAATCCCTCAATAAACCTTGAGAGTTGAGCCAAAATATTAATGGGCATTGAACGTGGCAGAAAAGTGTCAATCGAAACAAAGAAACGCAAAGAAAACTAAGTGAATGTTAAACAAAAAGGTAGGATTTGTGCTTTAGCTTTGCTGTGATGTGGCTGGAGGTTCACTCTGGATCCAGACTGTGTCCATCACTGCATCAGAATTCCAGCGTTTGCCTGAACAAAGTGGTTTAATAACTCTCCACCTGGTGACCCGCGAGGCTCGCGGGCCGCCATCTTCCTTCCTGGCAGACGAGGGTCGGGTCAGGGCGATAAAGCAGACGGCACTTTACGGACACAGCGTTCCCGACCACTAAAAGCCAATAACACAATTAGTACAAGGAACGGCAGACGTCCCTCTGTTTGGCCGCAAACATTCGGCTTTATTGAAGAACTGAAGAGCGGGTTTGATGTGCTTTGGCTCAGACGAGTTCACAGCAACAGAAGTGCGTTTTAGTAGCTCAGTAGTTCGTCTGAAATCTTTAAATGTTGGGAATAGATGGCTGCAGCGGCGAGTGACAAAGGCCCCGCCCACCTGCTGTTGAGTCAGGTGCGTCCGACCAGATTCTGTTGGATGGGGCCGCAGCATTCGGTGTCATTAAATAAGGAAGGGAGGAAACCAGAGTGCTGCGGACAACCTTCCAATTTTGACGTTACCATGAGAACGTTAAACAGACACCTGTAGCAGATGCGTCCAGCCGAGAGTCATCGATCCTCATGGTTTTTTCTGGCAGCGACTGGTCGTCCTGCTGGTGGATGTTTGTGCTCATTTCATTTGTGTTCAATAACCATATTTAACCTACTTACATGTAAACAAACCCAAACCTTGGGAGAGAGGTGAAACCATGTGATCAGTGGCAAGATATTTGTTCGTCATCGAAAGGTCCGACCAGCAGCAGAGCCAGGTCCAAGTCATGTTCATCAAATGTAAAGAAAAAATACACTTGAAAATAAAATACGTCATAAACAAAATTCAGAATAAAATCTATATGTATAAAATATAATAAAATCAATCTAATAATATAATAAAAGTATGTATAAATGTAAAAAAAATTAAAAATAATGTATTTATTTACCATATAAAAATAAAATCAAAAGAAGATATAACTAAAGTTGAAATGAAAGTCTTGTCATGAACTTCTAAATAATATTAAGAACTGCTTCAACGAAAACAAAGTGCCTCACAAGCCTGTGCAGAGATGTTACAATGAGAAAGTTAAACAGACGCCTGTGGCAGATGAGTCCAGCCGATGAGTCCAGCCGAGAGTCATCGATCCTCATTGTTTTTTCTGGCAGCGACTGGTCATCCTGCTGGTGGATGTTTGTGCCCGCTGAACTGGCTCCGCGGCTTGGTTACCCTCAGGTCTGCTGACTGATGACGGCACGTCCCGACTCCGAGGCCGAGCGTGTTGTTTGTTATTCAAGGACCGGCCTAGATACGCGTTCTTTAAAAGTGAGATTAGCAAAGGCGTTGCGCGCCACCGAGCCGCCACCTCTCCTTGAAGATTTATTTGAGTCTGGAAAGCTCATTTGAAGTTGTCTGGAGTTCATAAATAACAGGACGCAGCGCTCCCACTGCGTCGACAGCTTTACTGGACCGAGCTAGCTACTGCTTCACGCCAACACCGGAGTCCAGCTCCTGCGACGTCAATCTGCGACATGTTTGCGCTTCCTCGTGTCAATTCTGTTTTCAGCCATGAACATATTTGTGTGTAGTTAGTGTACATGAATCACACACTTCTTTTTGCATCATTTTCGGTGACTTTCTCTTGCAACTGTCTGACATTTAAATGGTAATTTAGATTTTTAATCTCACAGATTATCGGCCTCATATTTTGATTTTTAAGTTTTGTTTTCTTATTTCCATTTTGATATTATTTTTCATAATCTCAGGAATCTGACCTTTCAGCTCCTGATTTGATAGGTTTCATATAAACTCGATATCAAGACGCTGAACATTTCAAATGATAATGCCTGATTTTTAGAGAGTGAAATTCCCACTCACTGTTTATTAGTCGTCTGGCATTTCTTTCTTACTTAACACTTACCTTACTTTTCACTTCATCTCAAATTTTGAAAGACCAAAGTCTTCTTCATCATATTTTTTATGCATTTTCCTATTGTGTGTTTCTCCACTGAATATATTTGCGTGTAGTTAGTGCACAAGAAGCCACACACTTGTTGTCGTGTTGTTCAGAAAGCGTTCACCACAAACGCTGATGTCATTTGAACCTTTCTATTCACGCCACCTCTCGCTCTCTGACGTCACGTGACTGACTGCTGCTCACCTGACTCACCTTCATCTCTCTCTGTCTCCTCCTCTCTGGTGCTGCGACCTGGCTGGACGACACACCTGAAGGTGAGTGTTTGTCTGCTCTTGTGTTTGAGGAGCTCATGATGGACTCCATTGCGATGTGCCACCCTCGTGTCTGTTGTTGGATCATGTTGACAAGACGAGTGCAGCTCCTGTTGGGCCTGTCAGGAGAGGCTCGGCCCAGGACACATGCTGCCGGAGGTTCACCAGTTCAGACCAGACAGACTTCAGAAGAGCTCCCTCCACTTCAATACCATGAGTCGCTGTGTAGTGACCTGCAATGACTCGAGCGAGTCGTTCTCAATAGGGCCTGAGAGCATACAATTATTACTGCTATTATTATTATTACTATTATTTAGATTTGGGTAGATTTTATTGTCAATTCTGCCATATGCATCGCATATAGAGCAGGGGTTCCTCACCTTTCCCAGAACAAATGGAACCCGGGGCCCAGTCAAGTACTCGAACTGATTCATTTCTCTTCATTTCATTTGTGTTCAATAACCATATTTAATCTACTTACATGTAAACAAATCCAAACCTTGGGAGAGACATGAAACCATGTGATCCGTGCAAAGATATTTATTAGTCATCAAAAGGTCCGACCAGCAGCTGAACCAGAACCAGTGATATTCATCAAATTTAAAGAAGAAAAAGGGAAAAAAATACACTTGATACAAACTTAAGAAAAATGAAGAAAAAATGTACATCATAAGCAAAATTCAGATTCGTAAATCTAATAATATAATAAAAGTATGTATACATATAAAAAATCAAAGTAATGTATTTATTTTCCGCATAAAATCGAAAGAAGACATAAGTAAAGTCTCACCACAAACTTTTCGAAATAATTTTAAAAGCTGCTTCAACAGGTGCTTTCATGAACAGATTTTACTGTTGGGGACGCCATCGAGTTCTCTATCATTTTTTCACAAGTCAATTCAGTGACACACGACTGCCACCATATGTGGCAAGTGTATCAAAGCTGAGCGTCTCACGGCCCTCTAGAGGGCGCTTGCGGCCCAACCCTGGGCCTCGCCCCTGGGGTTGAGAATCACTGGAGGATTGAAATGACATCACCCGGTGGCCGGTGTGGTGACATATACGACATTGAACTGTGCATAAAATACAACGTAAACAACAACAAAAGCACAAGTGTGGAGTTAACAGGAACAGGAAGTGATCGATTCTCTGAGCAGTGAGTCGCTGATCCATGTGTTTTATGAGTCGAGCAGCTTGGTGACTCAACAGATGGTGGGTCTCTGTGAACTCTCAGTGCTCGATGACCCATTGGTTCTGTGAGGACGAGTCTTTTTGAGTGGTCCACAGTGATGCTGTCCAGTTCCCTCCTCGCGCCTCAGGTGGATGATGTCACCACCTGTGGAATCTGCCCAGGTGCCTGAAGTGTTCGCCCAGCCTCTCAAACAGAGGAGAGGTTCGGACCACGGAGGAGCAGTTCACGGCGCAGTGCGGGAAAGATGCTCGCTGATGTTGCTGAGAAGTGCCGAGTCATCATCTGGGATATTAAACATCCGTCCCTCTCCAACTGGAGAGACGACGCAGCGGCGACCCGGCGGAGTTCATCGCACATGATGATCGCTGCAGGGAAACTGCTGACGCGGCTCGTTTCTTTTTCCAGCGCTGAGAACGTTATCGGAGTCTTGACAACAAAACTCACGGATGAGCTGCGGTCAGGCCAGGACTCCCTCAAAAGTCATCCGGACCAGACTTTTTTTTTTATTTATGATGATTTATTAATTGTAATTCAAGCAATAATTTCTTTTATTTATTATTAATGTACTTTTTTGAACATATTTAATGAAAAAAAAACAACTAATTAAACTATTATTGTTATTATCATAATAATAAAAAATTGCAATAAAATAAAAACAATAAAATAAAATTAGACTAAAATTAAATATTAAAATAAAATGAAACAAATAAAGAAAAACATATGACAATGTTTATTAATTTTCTAACAAACATAATTAGTATTATTATTATTAAATTTCAGGATTCAAATGAAAACAAATTTCTAATTATTGTAATGAAAATGTAGACATGCCAAAAAAAATATGATTGAATATTCATTTATATGGATGTCATCTAAATAAGTAAGTTTTTAGAAAAAAAAAAAATATATATATATATATATATATATATATATATATATGTATACTTGTGGTGAATTTATTGATTTGTATTATTATTTCTGTTGTTATTTTATAGGTAAAAAAATATATATATATATCATTGACAAATTATTCCTGTTTCTTTTTTTCTTTTCATGTTTATTCAGCGCTCCTTCCTCAGCCCTCTCTCTCATCTCGATCTAATCCCGAGCGCGACATGTTTCACCTCTGGCCCTCGAACGCTCCACACATGAACCGTGTCGACACGTCTTGTTTGACAACACATTAAACGCTCGCTCTCGCTCGTCGGCTTTATCCGGCTCAGAGAGCACTTACCCAAATATTGAGCTCTCACTCACCCAAATCAAATCTGGCCGCACTTGTCACTCTTGTTGATGGCATCCTTCTCCTCATCCTGCGCTCATTTCAACGCGGTGTCAGGAGGTGCGCTCGCCTTGCGTGTCCATGAAATGTGTTGCCCACTGGAGCCATAAAACACGCATGGTGTCGCCGCCGGCTGAAGCATCGCTGCTCCTCCTGCTGGAAGTCAGACGCCCATTGAGACAAAGGTCTCGGTGAAGTTACCCTGGGTCAGATTTTGGTTGTAGAAATGAGATCAAAGGTCATGGAACTTGCTCTGGATGGACAGATCAAGTGAGTGAAGTGCTCTTCTCTCCGCTGACTGCATAGCCTGAACACGTTCAGCAGTGCCTTCAAACGACCTGGGAAACTCCAGCGTCAAAACACCCCTGCCTTTTTGAAGCATCAGATTTCCTAAAAAATGGATTATTTTATGAGCGATAGAAGGCATCTAAAACTGGAGTGACATTTTCACATTCTGAAATATGCCCTTTTATTCTCCTGCACTGCTTCAGTGAAGCCTTTTCTGCGAACTAAGTTACTCATAAAAAAAGTTTATTTATGAACTTTGTCACTCAAACGGAACAAATCAGAGTGGAGTAAAATATTGTTCATATATGATTCATAAGGATCATATCAATGTGCGTTTCAGTCAGGAAAACCAAGATGTAAGATAGACGTACCAAATCATGACAGTAAATGAAAATAACTACCTTAAATAAATTCAAAAATATTAAAATTAAAAAAGGTTTCTCAATTAATAATTACCTTAAATAATTTATTTTATTTTTAAAATATTTAAAAAAAATCTGGACGACCTTCCTTGGAGCTGCTGAGCACAGTGTTCTAGCTAACGTCCGGCTGCTCAGGTCATCTGTTCGTCGTCCGGCCCTCAGCTGTTGCCGCGGCGACCTCTGGGAAGTGGCGTGCGGCGCTTGTCGCGTTGCTAAATCGACATCTGGCGTCTTTGCCTCTGCTCGCCGCGCCGTTGTTCATCTTCATTAGCAAGAAACTTGGTGATTAATCTGCGGATTTCATTTTTCCGTCCCGAGACGTTGGCCTCACGTTCCCTGGCATCTGGAGGAGCGGTCCTGGACGGGATAATGGCTCCCCTCCGCGACTTTGCAGTCACTTTATTTGGCTCGCCGACGACAAATCCCAGACAAATGTAGCGCGTCGTCGCTCCTGCCGCCTGTCGCCGTGAGCTTTTATCTGTTTATCTGGCTGTTTGGGACTCCAGAGCTGTCAGATTATACAGGCTGGCGGAAGGTGCGGCGGCAGTTGTCACACGCTCAACTTGCTAATGTTGCGGCTGGATCTTCTGTGGGAATCATGATTACTGTTGTGAGTCACTCAATAAACGCTCAAAGAAAAGTGGCACCAGCTTTTACAGCGATGAACCCCCTGCTGTTGGCGTCTGTCTCCCAGATAAAGGTTTTAACTTCGCTCTTCTGTCTTCGGGGAGCCGAACCATCAGAGGCAAGAGCCGCTGAAGTGCGAGTGAGTCATGCGTTCAGCGCTCGCTTCATTAGACGCTGGTCTGTTTGCTCACACCAAGAGAATCGTTTCACCAACAAAGGAACAAAGACACTTAGAAGCGGTGATCTAACTGAAGCGATCGGCTTCAGATGTTGATGTTCTCGGAAGACTCCCTTCCTCAGAGTCAGCGCCGACTGGCTTGACCTGATCTAGACGTCAAGGCTTTACACTTTGGTCGGATTTGAGTTGCGAGGCAACTCTGTGTTGTGCATTACATGTGGTGATGCCGTTGTCCACCTGAGGGCGCTGCCACAATCAAAGAGGGAACCTGGAAACCCGCATTAACCCATGAGTCATAACACTGCCCAGCCAATGACTCCCTGATTTAGCACTGAACACATTTCTTCAGTGTGGCTGGCACAAGCGTAACCCTTGACTCACTGAATGTGGAGTCATTCTTGTTTATGTGCTTTAAACTTGATAGCCATATTAACCCATGAGTCAAACTTCCAAGTCACTCACCTCTATCAATCTAACAAGAACTAGCATGGATCCTAGAGCAGCTTTGTGGACAGGAAGTGACACCGAGTCACTCAGAACAGAGCCCTGGATTAGACATTAATTTGTGAGTCTTGAATCGACTCGTCCATACTCATATCTGTGCTTGCAAAAAATCATCCGTAGTGAAAAAACATCAAGGCCGCTGTGGTGCTGACAAGGGTTTTTTCCATGTTGACTTCCTAGTTTGACCCTCATCCTTTCTCTCTGCTTGTGTGAGAGACACGCAAAGTTGTGTGCGTTAAGTGTCTTCACTAGAGAACTACTTCCTGTTGTTCACCAGAAGGAATGAATCATTTTCTGCTCCCTCTAGTGGACATCACCATCACTGCATGTGTGACAGTCGGAGTCAGAAATTAGAACGACTGAGTCATCAAGATGAACAAACTAATCCAAAAAATCCAGGGACTGAAAATCGTATCTGTGACTCATGGGTTATTCAGACAGCAGGTGCTTTGCCAAAGACCTTCTAATCCATATTAAACAAATAAATAGTATTGATTTTGCATCAGATTTCAAGGCAACACAGGGGAAAAGAAGACTTGTCACTGCAAGTTAAGGGTTGCATCGGTTTGACAGTGGCAGCGTAGCTCGGGTCGATGCTGAAACACGCCGCCTTAACTTGATCTCCAGAAGTGAATCAATCCTCTGGTGAGCTTCATGTTGGCCTCTTCACTTCATCCTGCACCTTTAAAATTGAGACAGCAAACAGAGACACGGCGTCGCCGACGCCTCTGACGGATGAGCGGCTGCTCGCCGGGGATTTTCTCAGACGCTGCTCCGCGCAGCATCACTCAGAAACGCTGGTGAAGTCATCCGACGGTGGAGGCAATCTGGCAGCCGCCGGCTCTGAATGAATATTACACCGGCAGCGTCGCTTTGTCTTGGTTGTGTTTGTCGAAAGTGTCGCCGCCCTCATTGCAGATGAATCGTTTTAAATAACAATTTGCAGCCAGGCCGAGTTGATAACAAGGGGGTTTGGTTCCGAGCGCTGCCAGGTAGTTCCTCACTGGGGAGTCATGTTAACACACAGATGCCTTTCTCTTTTGTCTTTACATTGTCATGGAACTTTTGATGACTCTCAGAACTGTGCAGACCCAGTCTGAGATGGTGCTCTGCTGGGACCTCCACGGTCTGAGCGAGCGTTTCTCGTGTTCACAGCTGATCCAAGAGGGCGCTACCTCAGTTTAGACAGCGACTTGTGAGAGTGTTTGACCTCCAGAGGTGTTCGTGCTTGGGTTTTTGCCTCATCATGTTTACACTTACAACATGACTCGCCAGTACAAGATAAGCTGCCCCACACGTCCAATAAGAAGACCCAAAAAAAGAATCCCTGACAAAGCTTTGGCGCGACACGAGGAGAGTTTTAGATGCAGTTTTTTTTTCCCCCTCCCAAGTTCGGGGCACGGCTCCACTCAGAACAATCTGCCGGCCCAGATGGGAGCGGAAAATTGCAGATGGAGCATGGACACGTGTGATCAAGTGTCACGTCCCGTCGTAGATCTTTCGGCAAATGACTCACCTCCAGCTGCTCGCCGCGCCGTCATAAACCTGAAAGCGCCGACAGGAAATCAGATTAATTTCCCCGTCCGACTGACACCAGTCTGAGTCCGGGTCGCCTTCCATCTGCGGCGGGGAAGGTGCGGGCCGTTAATCTCCCGCGGCTTTCTAATTGTCCTCCGTTAAGTGGATGGAGATTTAAAAACATGTTTCATTAAAGGCATTTTTTACAGTCGCGGTGTCGACACTAATGATGAGCTGTAGATTCTCAGGTTGGCCGTAAAAGTATCTGTAGATGTTTTACTGCCAGTTGTTTCACGGAGCGGTGTGTTGCTCATGAGCAAGCCATTGGTTTTAAATGGAAGAGAGAGTCATCCCAACACCTCCTCCATCCTCCCTCAAGGTCGCTCTCGAAACCGAAATGTCTTGCTCAGTTCACATCTGGACTCTTAAAGAGCCATTGATTCTGATTCTCTTCTGGACCTTCAAAAAACAGAAGCCTCTCAAGGAAGACTCCCTTCCTCAGAGTCAGCGCCGACTGGATTGACCTGATCTAGACGTCAAGGCTTTACACTTGGTTGGATTTGAGTCAGAGAGCTGCGAGGCAACTCTGTGTCTTGCATTACATGTGGTGACGCTGTTGTCCACCTGAGGGCGCTGCTACAATCCCCTGAACAAGTCCAAAAAACAGATCTTTCTCAAAGAGGGAACCTGGGAATCCGCTTTAACCCATGAGTCATAACGCTGTCCGGCCAATGACTCCCTGATTTTAAGGACATTTTTCTTTTGTGGTATTGCATACACAGTGACATTCACGACCACTAGGGGGACTCCTCACAGCGACAAACACAGTTCTCCTGCGTGGCTGGCGCAACCATAACCCTTGATTCACTGAATTTGGAGTCATTCTTGTTTATGTACTTTGAACTTGACAGCCATATTAACCCATGAGTCAAACTTCCAGTCCGCGACCTTGCCCTCAGAAACCTGAGGAAAGAAATCCTTGGGAGAACCCTGTATTATGAAGATTATGAGACCCAAACTTGAAGCGAGTCACTCCCAGGCCAGCTGGGATCATTGCAGAACCAGACTCTAATGGGTTCTAAAACTCCCCTCAAAGATCCCCCTCTACTGGGGCCCTTTCAAGTCCCAAACCAGACCCTCTCAGGATATAACTGGGCCCTTGTAGGGTCTCGGAAGACAGTACACCCCTCACAGAGACATGGTCTTCCAGGACCATTAAGGACCCTGCAGACCCTGACAGACCGTCATGATCCCCCTCACATTTCAACAGTCCACTAGACAGAGTTTCAATGATCCCTCTAAGAGCCCTAAAGATCCATTTGTGCTCAACGTTACGTACAGATCCAGATACGTATCCTTCTGTCCGTGCTATACGTTTCCACACACTGACGGATATGGACCAAACGGAGCAGTACCACCGGGAAACCATGTGGGACAGTGTTGCTGATACACAGCTCTAATGACACACAAAGAAGACATAACAATGGTGGAAATTCTCTTTCCTCCGGCGATGTATTTAATGGCCTCGCCGACCACAGCCTCCTACAATGCTACCTATGTTTCGACTTTTCTGCAAGAGGTATGTTTTCGATACTTCTTCCACAGTCGCCTTGTTTGTCGTTGTCATTAACCTCTGACTCTGGGCTGCTCCCCCTGGTGGACATATTGGTGAGAAGCAATGTAAAGAACTCATGGAAGCATGTGATCAGTGACCGTAACCATGTTTGAAACAGATGGGAACATTTTCACACATAAAGGGAGCATAAATAGGCCTTCTGGGAGCCTCGTAGACCAGTCCAACATGGCCCTCACAGACCCCTACTAAATGAACACTCAAGGACCCTGAATGGGGTCCAAGTCGACAAGCGTCAGAACATTGGAATAAAAACATTGTTCACGCGGAGATAAATAATTTCCGCCTTTTATGAGGAAGTCAGGATGTGAAGCAGCAGTGCACCGTTCAACTGCCGCACAAGAGCATCCTCATTTGTGATGCAGTGTGGGGACACCAGCCAAAACAAAACTCCGGTTGGCAGTCAAAATCTCATCATCACACAGATGTCACTCGCTATGCTCCCTCACTGATATCGCTGTTCTCGTCGACCTGGAAACCTCTTCACTTCCACCGCACCATTTGCATGATGCCGCCTCTCGAGTGCCACTTGACTGCGTGACAACTCCACCGCGCCGACTCGCGGACCGCAGGGCGAGGATGATGACGATGATGATGATGATGATGAAGCCGGAACAATCTGTCCCACTCTGTCTATTTGGGTAATGACACAGCAAAGACTGATCCGTCTATTAAACCGCGTGTTTATTGGCTGCCAGCACAAATGACCATATGTGCCGAGGGACGAGGCGCCGCAGACTAGTGACCTGAAAAATATGTTGCTCTTTATGTTCGCGACTGACTGATGGAGGTCAGAGTGGCACTTCAGCTCACAACAAACTTCGCAGTTCCCCGGCCTCTTTAGCGACGGAGATGTTCCCAAACTATTTAATGACGTGTTACGATCCGCCGTGTTTGTCGTCGGGCGCCGGCCGTGTTTGACGAGGAGGTAATTGGATCGGAGAGTGTGCCAGTTCAAATATTGATCGATGAGCTTGTTGACTGATCAGGTTCCTGAAACTTTCTGGATGTTACAACACGCAGATGCTCGTCTCTGCTTCGCCTCTGTTTTCGCTACGTTGAGTTTTATTTTTTTCCATCTGATAAAGAACTAAAAAAACAAATTTATATACTGCATATATATATATATATGCAGTATATAAATTTGTTTTATATACTGTATGTATATATATATATATATACGAGTACAACTCCTGCCATTGCATACCGTAACGTTTTCCCCATATTCTATATGTTTTTTTACAATTTCAAATCACGTACGTCGTATTACGACTTTTATACGCGGAAACATAAAATAGAACAAAAAAAATTCCCACTGACGTTTCTCAACAGACCGATATCAACTCGCCAATTTCGGATCCAAAACATATTCGTCTCGTCTCACTGGTAGCTGACGACGGTCGGCGCATCATACGAGCAAAAGTGATCCTCAATCGCAGATTTATTTTTCTTGTTGCTTTCGGCTTTGACGATAAGACTGTTGTGTGCGCATGCGCGTTGCACTGCGGCCCGCATTCCATTGTATTGAATTGTGTTGCGAGAGGAATCATTCAGAGAGAAAAAAAGATTTTGTTTTATGGAAGATTGAAAGACACAATGGAAGAATTCTTTATTTTAAAACATGCTGTGCATGGTATGGGGAGTTATTGACAGGTATACTATTGTCTGTAAAAACCTTCTTCTTCTTGGAAGTTGTGGGCTCTTCTCCTGTCTTCACTCCGCCCAAAGACGGCTGTTTCTCTGGCTCTCATGTGACTCTAGTTTTTTCAAAATGAAAGATCATTCAAAGTCAGAAAATACATAAAACAGAAATAATTGTGCAGCCTGGTATCAAGTGATCCACGAACCGGTACTGGTCCCCGGCCCGTTGGTGTCCACTATGGAGTCATTCTCTTGGTCCGGTTTTGGGTCACAAAGCTGAAGAAGATGGTGATGGAGGCGGCCAGTCGAAGAAATACCTCAAAAGAAATGAACATTTTAATTCCAAGAACTGGAGAGATTGTAATTGAAAGCAGTCATAACAGAGATAAATATCTGACCCTAACTTGCTTAATACCTTCCGGTGGCTTCATGGCAGAACTTTGTTTTGACTCCAGGTTTTAAAGTACAGAAGATGTTCGCCTCATTTTCTGACGTCAGCTTCCAGACTGATGATTCAATAGCTTCTGTGGCCAGTCTCAGTTTCCCCTGAAACACGTCCAGATATTCTCTCCCGGAGGATTTACATCTGGATCTGACAACTCGGCTTCTCCTGAAAGAACTCCGTCCTCGCTCTCGCCGCAGAGCCTTCTAGCGTTGCTTCTGTCCTCTTTGAAGCAGACTCACAACTCTCCTGCACACGCTGGTTTTGGGTCACAAAGCTGCAAGAGATGGCCTACAGAAGGTGATGGAGGCGGGGTACGAGGGGTAAATCCTGGGGGGAGCACCACCTCGCTGCAGACTACAGGGTCTCTGGACTTAAGCCTCAGTTCCTTTGAGATCCGATCCATCGAGAGCGAGATTCTAACACACTTATAAACTACAGCAATAACTAATGTAAAGTCTATTTTACATGTTTCCAATAATAAAGCATCGGAATGTGAAACTTTGGAAGATGGAGCAAAAGTCAACTCCGATCCTGAAGCTGACACCTCTGCCGAGCTGTGAGAGGGTGGTGGAGCCGACGTCTCCTCCCCCCTGCGGCAAACGTCGCGGTGCAATCACCCTCCACCTCAGGCGGATGCCACGTCAATCCTCTCCACTGTGATCACAGGAGGAGATGATTTGTCATTCGCACTCAGAGAATCGTCCTAATTCCAGCTCCTCTGAGGAAGGAATTATGTTCTGAGAGCTCTGAGAGCTTTTCTTCTCCCTGACAATGAGGGTGAGTGTCGGTGGGGAGGGGGAGCCGAGCGCAGGGTGAGGATGGTGAAAGCGGCGGCGAGGGTGGTGGGTGGCAACGGAAGGACGACTGAAGCGCGAGAGGAGCCCCTGGAAAGGAGTCAAGTCCAACCGTCTCTTTAGCCAGTCATGTGACCTCGCTCTTTTTAAGCGTCCCAAAGTCGTGTTTATTTTTGTTTTGTTTATCTGGCTCTTACTGATCTGAATCGTCACGTGTGACTCATGCTGCTGAGTGAATCAGTGCAACTCCTCTGAAAGAAGAGTCAGAGTTTTAGCTGTGATTGGTCGCAGGTTTTCGCTGGAAATGGCTCAAGAGTCAGATCAGGCCTTTTGTCCGAATCAAAAGATGCGACACGGTGCGTTATCACGAGCAATAAAGCCGGACGTTATTGTGCCGCTAATGGCGTAATTAGCTCTGCCATTCCGGCAAGGTCACCGTCGCCTCATTACGGCCCGAAAACGCCTCCAGCCGGAGTCCAGTCGAACAAGTTCACCTCAAAGTTCCGGTCGACCGTCTTCAGGAATCCTTCCCTGTATTTGATGTGTGAGAACAAAGGCTTTTTTTGACCACTGAACGTGTTGATGCACACTGATATTTCTGAGTTTAAGAGCCAAATTCAGACTTTTGTGGAACGGAAACTTCATGTCATTTTAAACCTAAGAAATGAAAGAAAGTGGGGGAACAAATTATGAACATTATGATGAAAATAAGTACAAATAAATCAAAATAAAAACTTGTTTACACAACAATGTTCAGTATAAAAATCCACCATAGAAACATGTCATGAAAACCCAACACTCCCACACACAACACCAACAACCTCAAAAAGTCAATTGAGCCAATAATTTCAGATTGACAAAACAAGTCAACGGACTAAGAAAACACAAGATCAATTTTAAAAAATGTAATGATTTAAATTGATTGTGACCAAAAAGTTGTCGACAATAAGCTATTTGAGGAAGGGACAATAAAAAGAAACACTCTGGTAGCTCAAATTTGTCATGAAAAATAACTAGGTTTCTTTCGACAAAGAACAAAATGGCCGCCAAAACAGTGACCTGAAGTTTAGGAGAAAAAAAAACAACCTTGGACATGTACAAAACAAACATGTCATCTGTCCCCCATGAAATAAAAATTTGAATCCAAAGAATTTGAGAGAAGACTTTGAAAAAAATGAGTCATAACAGAAATGAGTCTCTGACCCTAACTGGCTTCATACATTCCAGCGGTTTCATGGCAGAACTTTGTTTTGGCTCCAGGTTTTGAAGTCCAGAAGATGTTCGCCTCATTTTCTGACGTCAGCTTCCAGACTGATGATTCAATAGCTTCTGTGGCCAGTCTCAGTTTCCCCTGAAACACGTCCAGATATTCTCTCCCGGAGGATTTATATCTGGATCTGACAACTCGGCTTCTCCTGAAAGAACTCCGTCCTCGCTCTCGCCGCGGAGCCTCCCGGCGTTGCTTCTGTCCTCTTTGAAGCAGACTCACAACTCTCCTGCACACGCTGGTTTCACTACAAGCAACTTTGTCTGCTCTCTGTCGAGGAATTTTCTGAAGTTGCTGTGAAGTCATACGAGTCTGGAGAGTGAGTCACATTACATCGGAGTGACACGTGGAATCGCTCAAACTGAACAATGGTGTTTAAAAAAAACAGACAAGATGACCTTGGTGGCTTCGAGGAAGTTGTCAGTGGAGGTTCTTCTCGTAGCTCTTGAGATTGAATGCGCTCTCTTCTGCGGCGATAGTCATGTGATCAACCACAGCTGACCTCAGTGGCCCCTCAACTCAACTGCGGCTTCACTCCCACGATCCAGCTCCGAGAGAACAGCAACGGCCTCCATATTAACCCTTGGCACTCGCAAGTGTCACTCTGTAACCACAGCAATGTTTCTCCGAGCGTGTGAGGACGTGGAATGCGCCGCTGACTCTACCTTCTCCATGCTAAAGAGCTGGCGCCGCGCGGCAGATGGTGGATGGCGGCGGAGGATTATTGCAGAACTCAAGGTGTGCGCGCCCCCGAACTTGATCTCTGACATGTGGACGTGCCGAAATCAACTTGTCCCAGCGATGGAGTCTCTCAGAGACCAAATCTGATTTCGGCTCGGAACGTGGGATTTGAAGAGTTCTGGATTTAAAGTGGTCCATAAGTCGCGACCCTGACAGATGTTTCCCGCTCAATTCCATTTTCATCAGCTTTTGTTTTGTGCCGCAGCTCAATTCCACTGATGTCACCAGCTGCAGTTTAGTCACTCGCAGATAAATATTGGCAAATAACGCGTAGCATTACGACCAGAGAGAGAGGAGCTCGGATCATGTGTCTGAAGATCATCAGAACCACGATGACTGATGGTGGACGGCGACTCTCGGCAGCTCCTAAATGTTCCGAAAGCATCCGAAACCGTCCTCGCCAGGAAACGCTGGGCGAACCGTCCCACCTCGGCTGGTTTGATGTTTCGGCTGTCAGATCCGATGATAGTCCAGGCGCTTAAACACTTCATGTTCCGTCTTTGCTTTTCATACACTTAGCGGCTAAATGTGTTTTCCAGCCTCTGACAAGCGGCTGTAAATCTCCCCGACACGGCTAATTGATGTGTTTATCTGGGGAGGAGAGCGAGGTTCAGAGGTAGCGGCGGAGAAGGATGCGGCCGAGCAGCGTCTCTCCTCGGCGGCGTGCATAATTGCCGGTTGCTACGCAACTGAACGGCCGGCGTGCGGTGAATTATCTCCGTTGAGGAAAGTTGAGATCCAAACGCATCACCTCTGCGTTCGGATCGGGCCGATCGAGGGTGTATCAATCAGGACAAACACTTCCATAAATCTCCGAGTCGGGAACGTGAAGGAGGCTAATTTGCGCCGCGGCGCTCTTATCACCTGTTTGGGAAGATCGACGCTCGCTGATCTACGACGTCAGTCATGTTTTATTGCCACTTTTGGACTGAGCATCTTCTTGTTCCACAGTAGTAAGAAGAATGTGATCTTACAATCCTGGTTTTCAGTGGCGGTTGAGGATATTTTTATCAGGATTACGATTATGTCTCCATACGATTTTAAAAACGTGACACCCAAACACTGCACCATGCTTCGTCCCGATGAAAACTGACCGGTGGGAAGTTACTGCAGAGGGCACAGTGAGCGCGCTACACAGCATGAGCCACTCGGTGAGAAGTCAGCGAGAGAGCTCGAGCCTCTATTTACACGGAGTGGGGGACGCTAATATTAGCCACTAATATTAGCTACCGACTCAGTCGCCTCTACAATGACGGCACGGTATGCAGAACCTCCGAGGAGCAGACGCTCATCCAGCGTCCAGCGAGTCACAACAGCAATGCTAGCTGCTTGTTGCTGATGTTTCAAAAAAACAGTGATATTTGGAAGTGGATAAATGCGTAAGAACAATCGGTTGCACTCAACGTGAGATGGGGTGAGAAAATCAAGCGCTCCTTGTCATTCATCACACTAGCGACACAAGAACGCCCAAAATTGTAAGTTTTATTATCAAAAGAGTGACTTCTTCAATCACGAAAAAATGAATAAAAAACTTGTTTCTAGAGAGAAATATTTAACCTACATGAAGAAGGTTAAAGATAACTGTAAAATTATGATTTAAATTTTACACATTGTGTTATTGTGGTTCACTGTTCAATAAAGTTTGAAAGTTTAATGACAGCTAAATCTTAAATCGTTCAATAATTGATTTAGATATGAATGAAAATAATCGCTATTATCATTTTTGCCATATTCGCCCCGGCCCTACCTGGTGAACTGATCATCGAATCCACACGCTGGCGACATCACCAGCCTGCAACACAGTTCGACGTGATTCTGCAGTCACCTCAGCGGCGCAGGAGTTTAACATCCCTCCGGTTATTTTTCAAATTTTGCACTTGCAGCTTTACAATCTCGGTTGAGCCTCAAGCTGCCGCTACCTGCTCGGCGCTCGGCTGGTCGTGGTTCAGAATTTAGAAGCAAAATAGATTTACGTCCCCCGGGGGAGGCGGGTGGGTGAGGAGGCGTTGGGTGGGTAGGGGGGGGTTCAGGTGGAACTCAGAGCTCTGACAGAAAATTTCCCTGGGATTCTTCAGGTGTACAATGGTGCCGGTAAATGAATGTAGCTCAGCGTGTTTTGAGTTCTTAAATGTGCCTCCAGCTTGTTTCCGTCGCTGCCAGTTTCCGAAAAAAAAAGCAGGTCTAACCGCAGGTGACAGATGCTCACGCGGATTGTTTTTTGTTTTTTTTGTGAAAAGCCACATGGTCACACTCTGGAAGGGGGCCATCGCCGGCCCTTGTTTCAGTGCCTGGTGAGAGCACCGTATCGCTCAGTGCGAGGTGCGGAAGCGCTCCAGACGCTGTGACCTGGATTTGGCTCCTGGTGAATGCATCTGCTGCCAAACACTTCCAGGTCATCTCTCTCTCTTCGCGAGCTTGAAACGGTTTCCACTCGTCCTCAGTTGAAGTGAAGCTGCCCGTCTTTGCGATGCGGGCCTCGCGCCGGACCCGGCTCCTCGAGGTCCCGTCTCATTATAGAAGCCTCTCATCCGATGATTGACTTCCTTTATTAGAGCTTCTGACAGTATAAAGCGGCGGGAGATGCAGAGCCAGGCCGGCGCTTCAGCTTTGCGTCCGAGGCTGAAGGCCACCAGGGGATGGCGTGTCATACTCCAGTACACTCCCCTCCTCGACTGCAAATGAGGGGCCAGCTGCGATAACGCCGGCAGGCTCTCTATCAGAAGGCATTCATTTATGAGCGCGCGTTTAGGGGCGACCCCAAGTGTGACTGGAAACAAAATAAGGAGAGTTTGTAAAGTTGGGAAGAGCGTGGCCAACAGAAACTTAGCCCACATGAAAGTCACATTCTTCATCTGAAGTGGCATGTGCCCAGGAGTTAGGAGGGTTTGAACTGGTATAGACCCTTTTACTGTTGCACATTTTGACCTCAAAAATGGCTCCTAGCTCCTCAAAACATCTGAAAAAACCTACGTTTTCAGCTCGACTAAATGCTGTAGAGCAGGGGATCTTAACCTTTTTGATCTCGGGGCACAACTTTTCCACGGCAAATGGGCCCATTCAAGGAAAAGAACCGGTTCATGACTCTTGATTTCATTGGTGTTCAATAACCATATTTAATCTACTTACACATGAACAAACCAAAACCTTGTGAAATGACATGAAACCATGTGATCAAAAAGTCATATTCATGAAATTTACAAAAGAAAGAAGGAAAAAGATACAGTTGATCCGAACTCTTGAGAAAATTGGAAAAACTGCAAATGTCATGAATACATTTCCGAGTTCTAGCGGCCCTCTAGGGGGCGCTCATGGGCCTCAGCCTTATGGTTCACGGATCACTGCCGTAGAGCACTCCTCGATATGTACGGGTCGGGGATCCTTCTTCATCCGTCCATCCCACCGTTTTGAGGTTTACACTTGACAAGTACAAACCCCGGTACACGTCTGGGAAGATGCTGGTTATTAGAACCTCAAATGACCGTGGCCTTGAAACACATCCATCGAAACAAAGGTCTGTTTATCTGACCAGCAGTTCTTCACCTCGCAGACGAGACAAAGGTCTTGTTATGGAGCCTCACCGTCGTTCAGAATCAGTCACCTCAGGTCCTGAATTCCACGTCGGCTGTGCTTATAATAAAACCCTGGCGCTTCCACTCTGTTTGGTCTTTATGCAGAGCAGAGCTCTTATCCAGACCTGGGCATTAAGATAAACACGGCTAATGTCGGCGCTGATGCCTTGGTCCGGGCTCCTCCATTAGGCAGGAGGGAGGAGTGGGTGTCGTCCCGGAGACAGGAAACTGAGACCTGCCGGCCGACTTGATCGGCGCCCACAGCAGGTATCAGATTCTACCTGCAGTCTGATGTTATGGTAATAGATACCCGCGGTGCAGCCACAAGCCCGGCGTTCACGCTATCGATTCTGCAGAGATATTTTCCCCAGTAATCAAAGAGCTGTGAAATCCTGACTCGGTGAGAGCTTTGAGCTTCGGGGACTTCGCTAACAGGATTGCTTTTCTCTGGCCAAAACGGAATGTGGAGTAAACTGATACGTCTTTCACGCCGATGTTTTTCTGCTTCTGGAAGAAAGTTGGCCGTCTGAAAACTTGGCCTCGCACCCGGGTCACTGGGACACAGCCACGACTCTCCCGCAGCTGCAGCGGTGCGGTTGTGCTGCTGCTCTTTTCAGTGGATTGAAATTGAGACTAGTGAGTCATACTTTGACCAGTACATCACCTTTTAGTACTTTGAGTGTGTTTTTGAGCAAGTTTTCTTGAGGATCATCTCATCATTCTAAAATACTGTATATGTGAGCCACATATTTTCTGACTGTGTGTGTGAAGTTTAAATAGATTGTAAGTTTACTGGTAAACTTAAGGTAAACTCACCTGTTCTTGATTTTAAATTCGTATCATTGTAGTATGCATACTTATATAGTACTCTCACTGCATATTACCAGTACTGTTTTTGGACTATAAGCATGTTAAGTTATTACAACTCATTTTGTGTTAAATATATACAAATTCTAGTATAGCTATACCCCTGCTTGTAGTAAAGTGGTACCTCGGTTTTCGAACGTCCCGGATTTTGGACAAAAATTTCTCGATTTTTTTGCATCGAATTTCGAACGAAAATCCAGAACTTGAACGCCCCGAAAAAAGCTGAAAAAAAACATAAGGTTCGCGTACCGATCAGCTGACCCACGACGTGCTTTGTTATTGTGTATAACGCAGCCTCTGAATGCAGACGTGTCCCGTTAGCTACATTACCAGGTTCCACTGTATTTATTTTTCCTGTCCGTACTTTATACATTTACTTAAAGTCACCTGTGGTGACTGTAGTGTTTGGCCATGTTTGTAGCTCTTTGTAGTAGTTGTCATTCATTCAGTCTTTTGAGCGAAGCGGCCATTTTGAAAACTTGACCTTGTTAGACCTTATAATTGAATAATATGAATATTTAATACTTTATTTGGATGCAAAGCTTCTCTATAAGAGAGTGGGATGTGGTTATTGAAGCAGAAAGGTTTGACAATTGGGTCCCTTTAAACAACTCATGAACACTAATGTCAAACTCTCGGTTGTCGGTGATCGTGACACTAAACTTTCATTCCATCGTAAACCTGGTATCGGTATCATAATAATAAAAATAAACATGACAAATGAATAAGACATGCTTTTAGTTTGAACTGAAAATGAGTTGTGAAACTGCGCTGTTGAAATGAGTGCTACGTCGGTTGATCAGTTTATCGTGGGGTGTAAGAAGGAGCGGGACGCTTGCTGCCGTCCTCCCCTGCCATGTTGTGGTGGTGGTGTCAGGCGGCGGTTCTGGTCGACTGGACTTCGATGAGCTGCAGAGAGAGGAGCAGCAGCAGGCTGCACTTTCTGTTGGTAATGAGCTCATTAAACTAAAAGGCTTGGCTTCTTCTGCAGCATTTAGGAATGTTACTGTGGGCTGAAGAGCACGGCCACTGTCAACGCTGTGGAGTCTGAAGACAGGAAGTCGCTGGGTGGATGGAGGGAGAGGATCGACGACTCAAGTGATTCTCAACCATAGGGCCGAGGCCCAGGTCTGGGACGCCAGCGCCCCCTATAGGGGCCGCTAGGGGTTTTTGCTTTTACACCTCAGACGCTCAGCTTTGATACACTTGCCACATATGGAGGCAGTAGTGTGTCACTGAATTGACTTGTAACAGTTACCAACTATGGAGAAGTTCTTCAAAATAAAAAAACGATAAAGAAAATGATGCCACCGCCACAAGAGTAAAACCTGTTCATAAAAGCAACTGTCGGAGCAGTTTTTAAAATTAATTTGAAAAATGTATGGCAATACTTTCATTTACACTTTACTTATATCTTCTTTAGAGTTTATTTTATAATATTTTGACATTGTTTTATGATAATTATTTTATTCATTTTTTTCCAATTTTCTCAACATTTTGCATCAAGTGTATTTGTTTTGCTTTTCCATGGCAAATAACTATTACTGGTATATTACTGAATCAAATGATGGCGCCATACATACATTTAAAGAACAAAATATTGTCAGTTTGACAATGGCACAATAAATCACGATGGTGTCTATATTCAGGTTTTTATATCACCTTATTTAAACTAAAGCTCTTTTAATGTCTTGAGAATATTAGTATAAGAATTTAAATTTCATAAGAATTTCAAGTCCATTCAGAGTAGTGGAAACCCTGGACATTGTGTAGTGAAAAACATCTCTGAACCAAAGCAAACAGATGCTTTTGTTTGCTTTTGTTCAGGGATTCCTCCATGTTTGTTGTTGTTGTTCTCATCCTAGCTGCCACGTGTCTTGTGCATCAGTGTGATCAGTGGACCAGGAACTGCTGCACTTACAAAGGTTCCCTGTAGAAAAGGTTAAAAAGGTTAAGAACCCCTGCTTTAGAGGACCAGCTCAACCTGCTGCATGTGTTTCACTGTGGACCCTCCAGGAAGGATCACAGGCCGCGTGGTTCCTGAGCGACTGCTTTCGTTGGTCACTTTCTCTGACAGGATCCTCGAGCGGCTGCCCACCTGTGTGAGCTCAATAAATCTTGAGCTCTGTGCTTAAGACACATATTTTTAACAACATAAACGCTCTCTCAAGTTCACCGGACAAAACTGTGTGCGAGTGTTTGATGGAGCGACGTCTTTCTTGCACTTCATTATTTCCTTCATTGAAGGTGATAAATCCCGCCATCTCCGTTCTTCAGGGTTCAAACCTCTTCACGTCGCAGGGGTCTCGGCTGCGGCCCCTTACTTTTGATTTTATGGCCGGAGACACGGCGGCGGGGTCGACCTCATCTCCAGCGGCCGAGTCGTTATTGCATCTCATCTTCACCGTCATTGATCTGCGCCGCCGTTTGAAAATGGATTCCTTGGATTATCGGCTCCTAAATACCAGAATCAATCACGCTGGGAGTGACACGTCCACGTGAAGGCCTCGCTTCATCGCCGCCGCGCCGAAATTCTAGAGTGAAAATGTATCTTCACGCTGCTGCTGAAGACAGACTGTGTCACTGACTTGCTCTCTGTCACACGCTGATACTGATATGTAGCTTCGCATCACTGTTTTTTAGCATTTCATTCCATGATAATCTCTAAAATGTGTCATGGCCAACAACAACATATTTTAGATTTCAATTTTTTTCGTAATTTAGGCTGCTGTTATTTATTTAAGCTTTTATTGAGGGGCAATTTTGATCAAATATGGTCATTCATAAGTTCAATAATACTGTCTAAATATAAAATTGTGATTTCATTTTTGTGAACATTCATACGTATTTTTGTGTAAAGTTAAATTTTGAAAAAGAAAAAAAGTAAGGAAACTTTTCAAGACCAAAGTTTAAAGTGAAAAAAGGTTCAATAAATAATAAAAAAAAGTGCAGTAAAATGAAGGAATGTGCTCTGGTGAGAAACAATCTGGAAGGCAAATATGTGAACAGCAGCAGCAAAAAAAGTCAAGTATTATTCAAATACATAACAATACATTGATATGCAAAAATATTTTGATGAAATAACACAGTTTCAAAAGCGTCTGAAAGTTTGGCTCCACATCATGGTGCCAATCATAAATCCATAAATATGCCATTAACGCGACGCTAAAGTGGCGCTAATGAATTTGGCGGTCGCCTCTCTTCCTGCGTCCTTCTAGAGACGTGTATAGTTGTGTGTGTGTTTAACTAATATGAGCGTACAACAGCTTGTCCGCCCCCCCTCCCCACCCCGCCCCTCATAAGCTGCTTACAGAACAACAATGGCTCTTGTTAGCATTGCAGATGAGCGCGGCTCCAAGGACACAATCTGATGAACATGTAGGTCATTTTTGATTTGTGGCGCTCAGTCACTGCCGCGATGATTGTGGTTTATAGGTGAGGACAGGGGACTTGTGGGGGGAGTGGGGAGGGGTGCACAATGATGCAGGATGTTTGCATGCGTCTGCTAATGAAGCTTAAGTGGCTGTAAATCCCTTTTCAAATGAATTAAAGCGAAGCGGTGGAGTCGTGACGCCGCCGTGTTTTGGTCGCCGAGTGAGTCCCTCAGACTGGTGACCAGGTTTGACTTCCTTCAGGTGAAGGCAAGCAGTCCATGCAGGTGACGAAGAGGAAAGAAAGGAAACAATAAATGCGCTTGTGCAAGTGTCAAGAAAGTGCTGTGTGTGTGTGTGTTGTATTGCAAACACCACCATTCCTCTTTATGAGCTTGTGTGTGGGTGAAAGTCTTCTTTATGTCTCACCATAAAACCTGGACTGTGTCACATGACGTTTGGGGGTCTGTGGCGCCGCCTCATCGCTCCAGAGTTACGGCGGCAGATGAGCTCGTAAATGTACCATCATTGCTCTTAATTGCCCAACTTTTCGTTAGTGGGGGAGGAGGGGGGCGTCGGGGGGGGGAGATCGATACCAACTCTGATGGCTGTTCCTGACTGGGACAGGGTCCTCCTGGGGCTCTGGTGAGTGCAGACCCACCCAGACTTCCTTTGTTTCTGCTCTCCCTTTCACCCCCCCACCACACTCTTAATGAAGCTGGTGGTGGTCCGGGAGCACTTAACCCCCCGCCCCCCCCACCCCTCTCAGGCTGCTCCCTAATGCACCGTCCCAGACCAGACCACAATTAAAATTTCACAACCAAATTCACCCCTTCTGCATTATTGAGAGACCCCCATGTTGAGGGGGGCGGGGCCACGTTTGGATGCCTTGTTCAGGTTCAACGTTAAAACTCCTCTTACTTACTGGATCCTGGTCAAGTGTCGCTTCCACCTTGACTCCAGTTTGTTCTTTCCTTCATCCATGTCGAGTCGAGCTGTATACTTGAGGTCATTTCTTCTTTTCCCTCAGTAGATGTTTCTGTTGTTGTCATTTTCTGCTGCTGCTGAGACTCACTCTTCCTTTATATCTCTCAGTTCTTGTTGCCTTTTCAAGGGCTGGTCTGATATATAGAGCTTTCCTTCCTCTTTCTTTATTCCAAAAATCAAACTTTTTACATTTTAAATACAAAAGAACAAAGTTTAAAGTGAAAAAAGGTGAAATAAATGATTTTTAAAAAGTCCACAAAAATGATGTTTTGAGTTGCTTCTTTTTTAGGTTGCTATTACATATGTCTGTTGTATGTCGTTCTGCATAGATATTAATTGTGATATGGAAATGTTGACTTAAATATGAAATATTGCCCCTAAAATAGCACAATATTCCTTGTTTAAGTGAGAAAAAATACCTTGTAAATGAATTGCATTTATGATTATTTTTTATGTAAAATGAAAATATAGGTTTGAGCACATGGAGTAATTACACTTTTTCTGCCTTTCTTATTGTTTTATTACACCATAATCACAAATTGACATTAAATTCATCAGGTTTTCATCTGACCTTTTGGCTCGACAGCACCCCCATAACAGTATGTAAGGTGGCACCTTGGGAAATGTAGTTGCTCACCACTGAAATACAATAATAATAATCTAATAAATCTCAACATAACTTAAAAAATATGAGAACACCAGGTAAAAAGGTAAAATTGAAAGAAACATTTATACAATATGCAAAAAAAAAGAATTAAATATATGGAGGCTTAATATGCAGGTGAGATGTGGCTGGAGTTTGAGAACAATGGTCTTAGTGTCAAGGCGTGTCCCGAGTCACGTCCTCGCTGTCGAGTCTTCAGACGTGGTCTGAGGTCTGTTGTTCACTTGAACGTGTAGCCAACACAGAGAGAGAGAGCAGCTCTCTTGTGGGTGAGAGAGGAAACATCTTTTATCTGGACCTGTGCGGCGCCTGTCTGCTGCTCCGTGGCTCCGAATGGGCTCAGATGCTTACGGGACTCGTAGATCAGTGTTGCTCTTTGTTGCAGGTCTGGCATGAACCTGCTGGTTTCTGTGGTCCCGGGGTGTCCCTTTGTTTCCGCTCCAGCAGGAGAGGGTCGCTCCTGCCCCGAACGCATCACAAATCACGCTTCCTGTTAGCGCCGTCGCAGGCTTCCTCCTCCTCTGCAGTGCATCGGCGCTCGCCGGCTCAACGCGGCACCTTACCGCCGCCAACTTGTGATATTACCTCGGAGCGAGCGTCTTAAATCAGCGTCTGACATTTTATTGAATCACAACTTGCATAAGCTGCTTAGCTTTTAAAGTGAGATTGTATGAAAGAGGAAAACAAGCCAGGAGCAGCGGTGCGTCGCGCATACCAACGACACGCCAGCGCTAACGCCACTCAGCGCTAACTCAGATGTCTGGAAGCAAGTCAGGCGCGATTACGCTTGTCGTTGGTCAGTTTGGCTCAGAATGATGATGTCATACAGCAGAGCTGCCATCTTGTTCCGCCATTCTTCTCCAAAAGTATCATTTACTTATTGATATGAACCAGTACTTTCCCCAAATATATTCATGAATTTGAAGTACGGTGGTGGTTCTACTCACACACAAAAACAGAAAACAGAAAAGGTGAGTTTAAACAAGAACACTCACACGCGAATAAACAGCAAGAAGCCATAAACAGAAAACGGAGGAAGGAGAGTTAACTAAGGAGGAGGCTGAAAAAATGTCAAGCACGCCCAGAATTTGGATATACAGGAGCATGAGAGAAGGAGTTTACCATGTGGACGCGAAGCAACCATCTGGTGACACGAGCTGGCACCGAGGTGTTGAAATCCAGGAAAGCTTGATTGTCTGATGACTGGCTGAAGCTGGAGGAAGGAAGGAAAAGGAAACACAGAACCACACAGGAAATAGCAAAATAAAAGCACAGGAAACAAACAGAACATAACAGAAGGCGAAGAAAGAGCTGAGCCAAAAGTGTCTCTTGTGTCATCAAGGAGAGACTCTGACTAGAACCCGCGCTCCTCCATGAGAGTGACAGTTGAGGTGGTTATCGCAAGGATGTCTCCTGAACCGGCCATTACTTCAACTGGGGGGAGACCCTGGGACAGACCCAGGACACAGTGGAGAGATGATGCTTTCATCCCCAAGAGCTGCCACATCATGGGGGGCACGTTCCTCCAGTGCTCTTGGGTCATATATGTATATCTGAAAGTAAGCAAACAAAATGAAAGCAGAGGAGCTCAGCTCAGCAGATCGGCCCCCGCTGCCACTAAGCCTTCATCTCTCCGCTCAAGGTCGACCCCTCGAGGGTCTCTTCGTGGACTCCTGACGGCAAACGTCGACGGCGATGTGACCTGCGGGCAGAAAAGACACCGTGTGAAGTGGAAAGTGTCGACTCAGCGCACGTCAGCAGTGGGCTCAGACCTTCGTTTGATCACCAGGATGAAACGCTAGCGCTAGCGCGGCGGCTACCTGAGAGTCACTCGCTGTCACTTCTGGTGCGATGCCCGCGGTGTCGGGCAAAGTAGGTCATTCCACCTCGTTTCCCCACGTTGGTACAAATCCAGCACAGAAATACATTTGACGCTCGGAATCACTGTTTTATGACTAATTTATTTGAACCTCCTCTCTGTTGTCTCACGCCGGCTCTCCACCGCGCCAAAGAAATTATTCATCGTGGCGTCGAACCCTTCGTGTTTTTGGCTTCTATAGGTACAGGAAACTTGTTAGTGTTGTACAGGAAACTTAGGTGTTGAAGTGTGAAGATCAGCCACAGACATGCAGACAAACACAACTGTGAGAAACTACAAAATCCAGGGCAGAACACAGCACCCGCAAACAACTACCTTGAAAGACAATCCCACTTGTGTTTTAACTTCAACTCCCTTGTGCTTGTCTCTTGTGATGTTTTGAAGCTCGAAGGAATTGTAGCAGCCAACAAAAACAACACCCCGCTAAGCTAAAGCTAACACAGAGAAGCTAAAAATAAAGCTTAAAAAGTACCTTGTAAATGAATTTCATTTATGATTATTTTTTATGCAGAATGAAAATGTAGATTTAAGCACATGGTGTAATTACACTTTTTCATTGTTTTATTATGCTTTATTCACCCCATGACAGTATGCAAGGTGGCACCTTGGGAAATGTAATCGCTCACCACTGAAATAATATGAAAACACCAGTAAAAAAAAGTAAAATTGACAAACCCAGTTGTGCTTTAACTTCAACTCCCTTGTTCTTGTCGCTTGTGATGTTTTGAAACTTGAAGGAAGCCAACAAACACAACACCCAAAACAGGAAACATATCAACACAACACAGCTAAGCTAAAACACAGAAAAGCTAAAAATAAAAAGTTAACAGTAAAAAGTTAAAACACAATCTCTCAGGAAAAATCACAACAACACAAAGAGATCAAATCTGACAGTGTAAACCCAGAGGAATGAAGAGGAAATGGTCCACGAAAAGTAAAGTCTGACTCCAGTCTTATTTTGAAGGGCTCGTCCAGTTCCCTTGGTTGTGCTTTATAAAGTGCCACTGAAGTATTTGGTGAGGTGGAGCTCATGGCCCCCCTCATGCCTGACAGCTGAGGTTGACAGCTCCTTGCTCACGTGCAGATGTGAACAATTTCATCGCTGACTAACGGCGCCAGCGCCACCTTCGCCCCGGTTCGCTTTAAGCACTGCGCCCACTGACTGAACTAATCCACTCAGATAGATCAGGTGAGCCAGCTGTCACATCCTGGCACCAACAGCGGAACCAAGGAGGCGGCGCAGCAGCCGCGCCGACTGGATGTGTCCTGTTAAATAATCCAATAACACCGTTTCTTCCAGCCTCCTGAGAAGGCTCCGCATTAAACTAATGGTACAGCAAAGGCTCGTCCAGTGGCGCCGCTCCTTTGTTCGGCCATGCTGCAATGAGAAGTGGCAGATCTGGAGTGGCCCCGAGTCTCCGTCTACACGCCAACATCTGAGTCTCCTGAAGACCAGCTGACTGTGTTTCTTAACCGGATTATGGAGCGGAGAGTAATGAGCCACACACGAGTGTATTCTGCAGCTATACATGTGGGGACCACAAGGGGAGAGGCTGGGGAAAGGGTTATGTCAAGGAGAAACCTCTCAATGTTCCAACAGAAAGAAAAGTAAGCCAGAAGCCGAGAACATCACAACACAACGTGGCGAACCGAGACATTTCCTTTTGACCAGCTGCTGATGTCACTACTCTACAAGCTCCTTCTCTGAAGGCAAATGTTCCTCTGGCTTTTAGGCGCTGGAATCGCTCCCAGACATTTGCAGACGACCCAGCGTGAGGCAGACCTCCTCATGTGATCCATTATTGATGTGCCAGCCATTAGGGAGGGCTGCTGTACAAACATAAACAGCCACCAGGATCTGGCCGAGTCCTCCACCTTCTTTGTTTGATGCTGGCGCTGTAGGACTCGCGGACCAGCACCTGTGCGACTGGACTGATGTTTGACTGCAGTGTTCCTCACAGTACGTTCACCTGTAGGCGGCGTTGGCCGCCCACGGACATATGAGTATAAACAACAAAGCAACAGGAAACACGACACAACTACAGTGGTACCTCGGTTTTCGAACGTCCTGGAATTCAAACAAATCGGAGTTTGAACAAAAATGTCTAGATTTTTTTGCTTCGGATTTCGAACGAAAATCCAGAACTCGAACACCCCCGAAAAAAGCAGGAAAAAACATGTGCGGGGACCAATCATCTGACCCACAACGCGCTTTGTTATTGTGTATAACGCAGCCTCTGTATGCAGACGTGTCCCGTTAGCTACATTTACTGACTGTTTTTTCTTCATATTGAGGTGTAAAACCTTTCCTGTCTCCGCACTGGACCGTGGTAGAGTGTCACAGGGGAGGCGCTCGCTCTCCACACCTCCACTCCAGGGTTTGATGTCCTGTTGTGGGCTGGAGCTGGGACAGGGATGAGGCGAGTCTGGGACAGAGCTAAGTGACTTGGTTTATGACTTTGTCACAGCCAAACTGCACAGAAGCGCACATTCAGAGCTGGACACGCACCGGGCACCTCTTCACTTCTGGAGAGACCTCACTCACTCGGCAACCCCTCCCACATGCAGCGGCCACACACATAGAGGAACAGCGCACCTGGAACGCATTATTGCTTTTTCCATTCATTGTAATGGGAAAAATCTATTCAGATTTTGAACAATTCGCTTCTCAAACGGCCATCTGGAACGGATTGTGGTCGAGAACCGAGGTACACTGTATCTGGAAACTAAAAAAGCAAACGCTAACTCTTCAAATGGAAAGACTCAAAATGGGAGCCACACAATATAAAGTCGAAGTGAAAGCACACTCTCACAAAGCCTCCATTTTTACGGCCCTGTTCATAGTCACATGTTGAGGTGTCGGTTGGTCGCGAGGCCGGGGTTCCAGCTAACCTTCTTTAGCGCAGGGGAGTCCGTTCCTTCACGCTCGCACCAGTGTTGACAGCGCCCCCTTGGGGGTCCTGGGCGGCTGGGAGAGCTCACTTCACAGCAGAGCCTGACGTAAATGCAGAGAAATAGGCAGAACGGATGAGAGGAGAGGAGCGGAGCAGAGGGGCAGTGAAGAGGCGAAGGCTGGCACTGAGATTGCAGCAGGCAGAGAGGGAACGTCTCCCTCCAGGGACCCGGCAAGTAAACCAGGGAGCCTTCGACATGTCGGGGCCAGATCACAAACCTATTTGATCGCGGCCGAGATGAAGCCGTAACGTCCCTCTTGGTTTGACTCTGACATCTTTGGCTTTTCTGCTCTCAGAAAAGTGCACAACCAGAGAAGCGCGGGCGCTAAAGTCTTGCTAACGCAGTGTAACGTGAGATGACGGTGTTGTTGTTGTTCAATGGGACAATGTTTGTGGTAGCTCTTATGTTTTCCTGGCACTTTTTGTTGCTGGTTAAGTGGCTGATATTTGTTACTTTTTGGGATGTTTGTTGTTGTTGGTGTTCAGCAGTTTGTAACTTGCCATGTGGCTCTTTATAGTTCCAGGTTGTGTTTACTAATTTGTACTTTTTAGCATGTTTTGTTTGTGGTTAGTTCCTTTTGTGTTCAATGTATTCTGTGTTTTCAGAAACTGTGAACTACTTTGTATTTTGTTTGGAACTTTGGTATTGTGCCGCCATGTTTGTTAGCATGTTTTGCTATAGTTGTTGTTTTACAGAGTTGTTTCTTGCTTTTTGCAATCATTGTTGTCTTTCATCTTCACTGTTTATTCCATAGTTAATTTTTGGGTTGTGTTTGGGGGGGTTTGTTTATCATATTTCTTGGTTTTCTTTCCAACCATATGTGCTTTTTTTGAGTATGTCTAGTGTTATTTGTCGATTTGTTTTGATGTTCAGTGATTTAGTTGCAGTTTTTAGTGTGTTTGAAGATTCCTGTTGGGTTGTTTGTGTGTACTGTCTGGTATTGGTTTGTGTCTCAGCTTCTCTGGCAACAGCGCTACAGTCCGGACCACTTTATCTGCTGCCCTCACGACCGGACCTCATATAGGAGGAAGAGGATTTTTTTTTATTTTTGGATCAATTGCTCTCAGAGTGATGAAAGAGTTATTCCTGCAGCCAGGCAACAGATAAGGCGTGGATGTGTGTGTGTGATACTGTGGTCTCTGAAATTCCGACTCACCATGGCGGAGGATGAATGAAGAAGTGACCCTGATGAATCACTTTAATGGAGAAGTGGCTCGCGGTGCTGGACTTTTTAAATCATAATCCCATTATTCTGCGCGAGGCTATCGATAATTGTATCTCTGCGGTGGAGAGAGCGCTAAATAATCAATCTCAGTCTGCGATCGGCCTCTGAAAAGCCTCAATTCTCACCCAAATGGAAACTAAATAGAGTTTTTGGCCTTTCATTAATGCGACTGGAGATCCGGGCGTCGACGAGCAGATGTGCTCGCGTCATGCGAACAGAGGAAGTCTGGCTCCGTCTCCTGTCGAGCGGGTTCCTCGCCGACATCCATCTGTCTCCGTCAACACAATTAGGAGAAACACCTGTCCCTCATTTCGCGCAAGATGAGGCGACATCATCGGAGGTTTGATAGCGACGGTTAGCGGCGTCCAGCTGTCGGACAGTGGCCGTTCCACGTGGAAGTGTTCCGCTGGACAACGGCCGAGCGCCAGGTTCTGCTGTTGAAACGGCTGCGTTGGTTCTGCCACGTCGACCTGTGGTGACAACCATCGTCTTCATCTGCCTGTATTGTTGGACATCTCTGCCCTTCACTCCACTCTTTCCCTTCAGACCTTTTGTTTTGCACCAAATATTTTCATTTGTTCAAGAATGAATTCATTTATTTTTATTTTTTCAGCTTCATTAAGTGATGCTTAAAATCAAATGAGATGTATTTGGTGTCATCTATCCTTTATTAATGCCTCAAACATGATCATTTTTAGTTCAAATGTTGACTTTTTTTCCCTTAACTGTTTTTTTTTTTTTTTTTACAAATCTCCTTTTAAAAAGGATTTTGACATCATGACTTTTTATTTTTGATATTTGCCAGTTTTCTTTTCTTGTTTTAAACCATATATATATATATATATATATAAAATGGTATAAGAATATTTGCCACAAGAAGCCACATTTTTCACTATGAATGAATTTGGTATATTACTGAATCAAATGATGGACCCATACATACATTTAAACAACAAAATATTGTTTATTTTGCATCAGTTTGACAATAGCACAATAAATCACGATGGTGGCTATATTCACGTTTTTATATCACCTTATTTAAACTAAAGCTCTTTTAATGTCTTGAAAATATTTGTATAAGAATTTCGTTTTTATAAAATTACATTTATTCATATGCAAAAACCAATAGACTCCTATTTATTACGTTTGGCAATGATTATTATTATTTTTTTTTTTTGTTTAGTTTAGAGCCGGTCCTGTTTCATTGGACTTCCATGCGGTACTGAGTGTCCTGAGAGGTGGACTTGGGCTGAGTTGTAGTCGAGCGAAGCCCTGCCAGGTCCAGGTCTGCGGACACGTCACCCTGCAGGTCACCTCTGTAACTGCGCCTCACTCTCCGAGGCTCTCGATCGGTTGGAGGTGAATGGGGAGTTTGACCTTCACACTCGCTCGCGCCCCAAAACGATTGAGTCAGGCGTTTCCTGTGTTTGTGATTTGGCAAGGCCCGGTGGGAAACGGATCACGGATAATGGCGCCGGCGGGTCAGACGCTCGGGCGGCGGTGTAGTGGTCAGATTCGCAATTAGCTAGTGCGCTCGCTGACTCAGCAGTTTTTAATGGGAGTAAATATTTGTCATTAATCTGTTCATGAAAAAATAATCTGCTCATATCAGTGTTAAGCTTGTGAGAGTGTGTGTGTGTTTCTGGTGTGTGTGTGTTTGTGTCCAGCACCGACACAAGCGATTTAATAACAGTGAGCAATGAAAGACAAAACAACTATTAACTTTCACATTCTGCATCAACTGAACTGCTACTACACAACGCACAAAAACAATAACACAACCAATATGACACATCAGTAAAGTCTTTAACCATAAAAGAGGCTCAGTCATTGACACACACTGGAGAGACGTGTATACACAACATGACTACACACACGGCGACGTAGCTGAGCCTCAACAAAAAGACACAAAAAATACACTAAAGGACAAAAGTTATACACATACATGAGCACACGTGACACCCACGGACACACACTTGAACCACGCCACTTTTTATACGGTCAATAATAACCACACGTTCCAACACACACACGTGCGTTTACTCACAGACACACACGCTGCACAGGTGTCAGGTGATCGATGCTCCACACTTGCACTGTCATCTGGTTAAACACTAAACAGCGTTGTGCTGCTAGTGTTGTGATGATGTTGAGTCTAATTGCTACCCTGCAGACACACACACACACACACGCACAGCCGCGCACATTGATCAGGATTCCCAGTGGCTCTGGGATCGACTGGTGCCGGCAGCACTTGGAGAGAATCAGACAATAATAAATAGCTTCTTTTTTTTTTCTCCTCGGATGGTTTCTCCCGTATCTTCTCCTGGTCGACATCACGTGTGTGTCGTGAAGCGTGTGAGCAGAAGAAACCTCCGTACAAGGTGCCATGGAAACGATACAGTGAGGTTTCGCTCTGTAGAGACAATTACAAGGTTCATGAATGTGGTCAATAAATAATCACTAGTTTATGCCCTTCTCAAAAATCATTTTTAATGATGAAAACTTTTCCTTTTCCCCCCTTTATTCCATTTCAAATTGTCTCTTTTTCCATGTCTCTCAATTTAAAACACTAAAATGAAAAAATATATATATTGTAATTATGATCTATAGATTATTTTTGGTTCTTTTTACTTACATTCCACAGAGTAGTTTCATTTTTAATTCAGAATTACGTTTCTAATAACTTTTGTTTAATTCTGTGTTAATAAAGTTTTTTCCAATATATTATTTCACTGGTTTCTAGCTCCTTTTGAGATCATTTTGGTCTTTAAAAACCGTGTCAAAACAATTGCCCTTTCTATTCTGTTCATCTGCTTTCCATCACTTAACTGAAGTTGGGTCGAGGGGGCAGCAGCTGATGTTTGGACTCCTGGACTTGCCTCTGGCCATAAACCTCCTCCTGTAATTGTGGAAGAGGATTTGGTGAAAGGTGACAAGACTCTGAAGTCAGAATTCTGACTTTAAAGTGAGAATTCTGAGATTAAAGTCAGTAATCTAAGAATTCTGACTTCAAAGTCTTCTCACTTTAATCTCAGAATTCTGACTTTGAAGTGAGACTTCTGAGATTAAAGTCAGAATTCTGAGGTTAAAGTCACTTTAAAGTCTCACTTTAAATTCAGATTTCTCAGATTAAAGTTAGAATTTTGCCTTTTTGTTCTTCACTGGCCCTAATACTCCTCCGTAAGTATTTCATATTGAGGTGAGACTCTCTTGTCCTGGCTCCTCCCAGTTGAAAGCTCCCTCATCCTTCTGAAGAAGTAGCAGTGTTCTACTCTGAGTCTCTCCTAGATGTCTGAGCTTCTCTCTCTCTCTCGATGAGAAAGTTGAGCCTCAACTAAATGAAGCAGCTCAGACAGTGAAAACCTCTTTTCTAGTCAGTAAATTGAAACTTTTCCAGCAGTGAAAACATCTGAAATTCTTCTGTTTCACCACCAGCAGCGTCTTTGCTTTCGTCTTCAGAGTTGCCAGAGTCAGACAGTGATGCTCCAGCTCCGCCGTGTCTCTGCCACTCACCCTTCATTCAGCTTCTTGTGTAAGATAATAAAAACCTCCTGCAGCGGTTTCACTGGAGCTGCGTGGTCAGACGGAGCGAGACGGACGGCCGGGTTTCATTATTCTGCCGCTCCGACCGCCAGTCCTCCTACGCCCGAGGGAGTCTGGTGTCCCGCGGACTCTTTTGACTCCCGCATCAAACGTCCAGAAAAAAGAAAAAAAACTCATTTGACTTCAATGCTGCGTTTGTAGATGTGGCTCTTTAATGTGGGACGAGCAGGTGATGTGTTTTCATGTTTGGTCACATGCTGTGTCAGCGTTTGCAGATGACTTGTCTTGTCGCTCTTTAGGAGCCGCCGTCCCACCTGAACTCCAGTGAGCCATGACTGATGTTGTCGGTGAACCTGAGTGCGCTGAATGTCCTCTGACCTTTGATCTGTCTTTGATCTTGTTTGAACTGGCTGGATGAAACTTAAGAGTTGCATTTTTGATTCAGGGTGCACAACATTTGGCGTCAAATGACACTAAAACTTGTGTGTGATGTCGGGAAAAATACCTGTAGCGATAGCATGTTTGGCTAACTAGCGCCATCAGGCTCACAGCTATATTAAAGAAGCTTTGAATCTTTCATTATTACTGCAAATATATTTGTAGTTAAGACTGATTTGTAAATAATGCTAACTTGTTTCTCCTCTCCCCGTCTTTCTCTCACGCTCCCGCCTGCTCTGAATCGTCCGACAGGTGAGTGATGATGTTTTTTTTTCTTAGCGGTGGATATAAAGAGGCCCATAATGGAGGGTGTTACGTGTGTCACGGACGTTTTCTGTGTACATCACTGAGCCGACACAGAAACGCGCATCAACCTTCACTCTGGCCGTGGTATCGTGTGGCGCTTGAAGAAATATGATGTGCTTTTGAGGACTAGTCCTGTAACTGGTGCTCAGATGCAGCACCCCCTGCTGGACTGTGGTTTGTCGTACTGAGGTTACATTGGAGTTTTTGGATGGATCTTGACATCTGCTACTTGATCAGCAAAATCATCCCTACCACAACTATCACTCCAAAAACTGTCAGCAACCCATTACACTTGCTAGTACTACTACTACTGTGGTCACCACTGCTACTACAATATTCAACACCACACAAACTGTCAATGCTAATTTAAAAGTACAAACATTTCCACTGGTACTACCACTTCAACTTCACTCATTTAACCACAGGAACTTCTATTGTTTTCATTCTGTTGGTAAAAGTACTGTGTTTACAATTACTACCAGACTGATTTCTACTGATACTACGATCACTTGTACACACACACCAGTCAAAAGAGTCGTGCTAACTAATGATGATGCTACTGTACTGGTGAAAATAACACTGATACTGCACTACAAATAATAGTACCACCATCACTACACCTCCTCATGCTACCACAATAGTACACCAAGTATTGCTACTATTGCTACCGAATACAATCACTACTTGTTACAGTTGTACGCAGTTGTAATGACGTCTACTACAACCGGCACAGATGCTAATACAAGCAGTACAAACTGTTGCTTTCTCATGCAGTACTATAACCACTGCAATTATGACCGGCTGGCAATAACTTAACACACTTTTGAAGTATGACTACCAACACATTAACAACAACAATTATTGCAGTTACCACTACTTCAGAAGTGAACTAATACAATAATGTTATTTCTACAGTCTGTACAGTGGTAGCAACAACTGCAACTTCAAAAAAGACTTTTACTGTTACAACTCCTTTCGATCAGAAGCTATTACTGTCATTATTAGTCGTAACACATTAGACTACAACAATTACAAATGTTACCTCAAAATACCTAATAAAGAACTTGTTTAAATATCACTGCTTGAATTAGGTGCTGCTACTGCTTGTAGTATACATGTAGCAATTACTACTACTGTTGCTGATAATATACCACAACTTCAACGCTCACGCTCGACCTACACTGCGTCATTATTACCGACGTTATTGAAAGCAACTTACAACTTCAACTACTGTTGTACTTAAGTACTTAAGAAAAACCTGCTACTACTGCAAATACTGTAAGTTTCACTATCAACTTTAAAGGTGTTACAGCAACTACTACCAACAGTATGACCTGTACTACTGCATCAGACACTCTGGTATCCAGTGCAGTAAAGCAGCAGAGGTATTTATTCAGCACCACTTTACTCGCCACATCGAGGTCTGTTACTTCATCCCAATATGTCTTGGTGTAAATGTGCGGTAAGAAAATGTCAGTAGTAAGTGATGAAAGCGGAGTCTTCACCATCACGCTGAAATGCGTCTTGTTAAAAGTAGATTGGATTATAATCCAGGGAGAGTGAGCGAGTCACGGAAGCTGCCTCGTGTCCAACACGCGAACGGCCGAGGATCAGTGAAGGCCTCATCGCCGAGCGACGCTTCATTATCCCACCGCAGTGAAGGCGCGGCGGCGATCGGAGCGCGGGTCGGCTCCGCGATTTGATCACGCAGCAGGTAATCGAAGTGTAATTTCATCTGCGGATTCAGACCTCAGTAACTTCATTAGGTCTCATCTGGACGGCCTCCATACTTGTTCGCCATTTACCAGCAATTGTTGCCTAATGACGGAAACCACTGGTGTAACGTGAGAGCGCAGGATGGCGGCGGGATAATGGCGCCATAAGTGGAGCGGTTCAAGCAGCGTCTTCATCTAGTAACAAATAAAACCTTTTATCATGTTTGGGGAAAATGTCTTTACAGACGCGTGAGATGTGGAAGGTTCGTCTGTGGAGTATTTTATTCCTTCGTTTTTCATGGAACCACTGAGTCCAATTTGTGGGATTCAATGAGGCCGGACCGTTTCTTGTCTGCCAACTTGAGAAAGACTCTCTCTGGTTTGTGTGACTCAGTGAGTCTTACAACTCCTCTCTTCATAACTCACTCAGCTCTAAGGGGTTCAATTCCACACTCTGTTGCTAAACGTGCGACTCTGACTCATTTAAGATCAACATCCTCTTCAGATGTCTAGAGCCTGACAGGTGACATGACTCGATCTCACTGGCATGTGTGGGTTATAACAAGTGATATGAGTCTGGCACACGTTTTCTTCAAGACATATTCTGCGATAACATGAGTCAGATCCATTTCCTTTGCTTAAACTTGTCACATAGAATAACTCAAAAGTGTGACTCAGGGATCACATGACTCAAATCCTCTCATGGTATATCACAGGGAGTCACATATGTCTAAACTTCAGACAAAAACAGTCGGACATGTAGGACTCAGTCATGTTGTGAGTCAAACCACCTGCTGGAATTGTGGGACTCAGTTTACTCAGTTTAGGGAGCCTTCAGGTTTGACTCCCAGTGAGTCCAACTCGGACTGAAGCTGCCTCTGTAGGTCACGGGTTAACAACACAGTACTTAAAATACTTGTCCAGCCGACGATCAGAGCCAATAGAGTCAAATCACAAGAGTCTCTGAGCCGCCGCCTCCGTCCGCAACCGTCCATCACGTCAACAACACATTGCTCCATCAGAAGGCGCGAATCACTTCATAAAAAAGCTAAATGAATCTGCCCACTGTGTCTCCTTCACTGTCCTTCAGCAGGTTTTATGGAGCCCTGGACGGAGGGTGTCAGGAGCTTTATGACCGGGAGACAGTGAACGCAACCGAACGACTTCTTAGAAGCGGAAAAAAACGCCTTTGAGTCGGAGGTTTTTGCGCCACAGCAGCTGTTCTGGTGTCTAACCCGAGATGGATTCTCATGTTAGTCATGAGCTTCTTACATCGCAGAGCAGCAGAATTGCTCATAAATATATCGAATAATCTCTCGCATAAAGAACAAAAATAGAGAAATGATTTATCCGTAGTGAACCAGATCAAATTTTTAATTTGTGGTGTTTATTACAAAACAGTATAAAAATTCACAGCTTTTAAAATTATGTTTTTTTGCACAAATGTCTTCATTTGAGATCTTACAATTAATAATTACCAGATTTTTATTATTTATATTCCTTTATTTAAATTATTTTTGTTGGATTTTATTAAATTAATTTAATATTTTTTATGATTTTAAAAAAGTACAAAAAAGTGAAATAAAATGTGTTTAAATATCTCTCAGAAAGATATTTAAATGTCCATATTTTTGTCTCTTTGAATGGAAAAAAATAAAGAAAGAAAAACACATTATGATATTGTAAAAGCCTGGAGATGCTGTGCAGTCTCTCTTTAAAGCCTCCTGTTGATTCACATGAAAACAAGTTTAAAAAGTGGAAATCAAAGCAAACAAACAACCTGAGACGAAAACATCTTATGAAAGGCATTGAAAAATTGACCTCCGTGTCCCGAGTGGATTCACGTCCCAGCAAGCATCATGTGATCCTCTCTTCTAAAAGACTCTGTGGGAAGGTTTGACCGAGCAAAAATAAGAGCCGAGGCGAAGAGACGACTCTGTTCCGCTCACTCTTCAAACACCTGCTTGACGTCTCGGCTCCTCTGCGGCGCTGATGATGTCATCATGAGCACTGCTTGGATGTGCTTCATGTCTCCATTAGTAACATATTACTTACTTTCTTTGCCTCTGAGTTTGGTCCCTTTAAGAAGTTGGAGTTGGTATTCTGGGAATGAAAGCGGAAACACATCAGCACAGACTCCGCGGCCGTGATTTGGCAGTCAGTGTGTCGCCGGGCGTCCATTACCTTCCGAGGGTTGGCTCCGGGGCCCCGGGGGGTCGGCTGCTCTCCGCTCCCTTAAATACAACAGGAGAGCCATTAGGGAGCCGCCCGCCTCTTCAGCCGCTACTCAGGCTGGCGGTTCTTTCATTGAAGGAAGGAAACATATCTGATGGACTTCACATGGACTCCACAGGCTCCCGTCACCACGGATGCGCTTTGAGCTGATGGAACTCGAGCTGAGGAGACTCGAAGGGACCCTGTGACGCTTCGCATTCAAGTTTTGGGAAACTCACCGGCACCTCCTAGAGAACTAGCATGGCAAGAGAAGTGGAAAACACGCTTAAAATTTACTGGACTAATTGTCTGCATTCCAAAGATTTATTCAGGATTTCGAGGTGCCGCTCTGGTGGGGAGGGTTTGCGGTTTGGAGGCCTGAGAATCCAGTCACTGCTATGAGCAGATGGTTTGGTTCTCATGGCTTCATCACGGTGTGACCTTCAGCTCTCGCTGGATCGGTTTACATCTGAGTGTGAAGCCGCTGGGATGAGGATCAGCACCTCTGAGTCAGAGGCCATGGTTCTCAACCGCAAAAGGGTGGATTGCTCTCTCCGGGTAGTGGAGAAGTTGAAGTACCTTGAGGTAGCTTGAGGGAGTTGGAGATTGGTCTGCGAATCTGAACAGCAGAAGCGGTATTGCAGTCACTCTACCTCACTGTTGTGTTTAAGAGAGAGCTGAGCCAAAAGGCAAAACTGTCTGTTGACAGATCAGTCTTCATCCTGACCCTCACCTATGGTCATGAGCTATGGGTCATGACTTAAAGAATGAGATCCCGGATACAAGCGGCTGAAATCAGTTGTCTCCGGCTGGTGGCGGGCGCCTCCCTTTGAGATGGGCTGTCATTCAGGAGAGACTCGGAGTAGAGCCACTAGTTCTCTGCGCTGTGAGGAGTGCGCTGAGGTGGTTTGGGCATCTCATGAGGATGCCCTCTGGAGGCCTACCTTTGGAGGTGTTTCAGGCAGCTGGGAGGAGACCGAGAGGTCGACCCAGGACCAGGTGGAGGGATTGTACCCCTTCACTGTCCTGGGAGCGTCTCTGGATCCCACAGTCAGAGCTGGTGGATGTTGCCCGGGAGAAGGACGTTCTGAATCAACACATAAGCAGAAGATGAGGTTGGATGGATGGATGGATGGATGGAGCACCTGGCGACAGGAGCAGCTTCCTCGACTCCACAGCTGGGCGAGTCAGGCGGAGGCAGCGCCGCCATCACCAAACTCTCTTTGGTATTTTCAAAGTCCAGACGGGTTCAGGTCGGGTCCGCATCCTCTAATGAGGAAAGTCTTCATTTATCAGCGGGAATATTTTGCGACCTTTTTTACGGCGCGTCTTTCACAAAGGTCACGTCGCGGCTCTAAATCAGGCGGCGCCGCTCTCGTTAAACACTTAAGGTCAGAAGCTTGAGGCCCAGACGTTTAATTGGTTCCTGCTCTGCCAAAAGTTCCGCTCGCCGCCGTTTGAGCTTCCGATCTGGGGAAATCAAACTTTGGGTGATTTCCACGGATCAAGGCTGCGTGACACTCATGGGTACGACGGAGCTTTTGCATAAGAAGGTCAAGTTTTGTATCGATCAAAGGCGATTTTTCTGTGACAGGATTTTGCAGGTTGTGTGTGTGTGTGTGTGTGTGTGTGTGTCGGGTTTAGCTATACTTGTGGGAATTTCTTGCTGGTCCTCACAAGGCTAAACCCTTAATTTGAACAACGAGAGAACAAGTCTCTGTGTGTGTGTGTTAGCGCACGATAAGAATCTCCTCAGTGCACACGCCTGACATCTTCATTACACAACACACGTCATAGACACACGACCACTGTTGCCACAGTTACTTTGAAAAAGTAATCCGACTACAGATTACTGGTTACTCCATCAAAAAGTAACTTAGTTACTTTACTGATGACTTGAATTCAAAAGTAACTAAGCTAGATTACAAGTTATTTTGAGGTTGGGGTTCTTGGGGGTCCAGTGTTTTTCCATGTTTGGGGTCATTTTTTTTAGCACAATCTCAGTGATATGAGTCAATGTTTTGCTTTGACACACTCTAACCCACTGGAGCGAAAACCACACACAAAAAGCAACAAGAATGAAAAACAAAACAAAGTGATATATTGCCATGTCTATCATAAAATATAGGGAATTGCCTATTATGCCGCATTAGTATTATTTTACTACTTTTTTGCTTTTTTTTTTACTGCAAGGCAAAATTCTCAGTGTGTCACGTCTCCTGTTGGCCACCTGGAGGCAGTAGTTGCACTTAAGTTCCTGCTGTTACTCGCATCTACGCTCCTTCGCGCTGGAGGATCATTTTATTTCTGACTTGCGAGAGAAGATGCAACATCAGTCCTTCATATCAGTACCGTTTCTTCCTGCACCAAAGAAAACAAATCTGTAAAACTGTCGTTTAACTTGACCTATCAAGACGATTTTAAAAAACTGGTACATCGTTTTTTGAGTCTGCACTTTCGACACATTTGCGAGGCTCCTTTATTTCGCTCTTTTTAACCGGTGATTTGTGCGCGTTGGTGGACCCTGCAGAGTTAATACTGTCATCTATAGCAGACACTCATTCAAAGCAGTGGCTGTATTTTCAGCATCTCTCTCCTCACGTCTGTTATTTACTGCCGTGTAACCGGCAGCTTGACACGTGAGCTGCCCGCGTGCTGAAACCGTGACTGGCTCACATGTTAATATTTTCCTTCCAGGCAATGGCAAGAACAGCAACACACAGTGACTTGGATAAGTAACTTAACTTGGATTACTTGGTTTGAAATAGTAACATGTCAGATTACTCCTTACTGAAAAAGGTTGTGATATAAGAGTAACATGTTACTACGTAAAGAGTTACTGGCATCACTGCACACGACACACCTGGCGTCTACACAACACAGCTGGCCTCATCACAAGACAGTTGACATCTACACAACACACCGAACATCTAGACAACACACCTGCCTCATTGAGCACGTGAAGTCACATGGCGCTCATGGAGTCATGTCAACACACCCCTGGCTTTATGGTCACATGTTTGGCGACCGATGGTGAAGCTCCGCCCATGTAGACTTCTGCGTGTATCGTAAAGAAAGCGCTTCATTTGGTTTCCGTCCAGCGCAACAGAAGCCTGTTGTGTTTTTAGTGTCATCTCAGAGTTTTTTATGTTGGTGATATTCCAGCTCACAGCAGCAACATGCTGCTCCTATTTCATATTGATTATCTGGGCCAAAATTGATAGCGTGTGTCTCTCAGAAATTCAATCCACTGGCCATTAACTTCCCTTCATTTTTCCAGCGCTGCGTCTCCACGCCGCCTCTCTGCATAATTCATGCTCTGGCCCGGTGGCTTCTGGCTCGGCCGCCTCCTTTGCTCGGCTGTGTTCTCGCTGCTGTCTCTCTTTCTTGGCTGCGCGGCCCGGGATGGAAGACGTCGGCTTCTTTTGATGTTGCTAAACCTGGGAGTGGGTGGGCTGCGCCGAGCACCAGAGACATGAATCGGAATATGGAGATTCAGTGGAGAGCAGAGACCCTGGTCCTGAGCGTGGAGGTGTGTGGTGGTGAGGGCAGTCTGCGTGATCAAGGTGCATGAACTGATTCCAGATCCTTTCACAGCCATTACAGCGTAATTGTTTGGGATTTTCCCCTGGACCAACGCCACAACCACTTCACATCACTTCAAATGACTGACTTATTTACCACCCCGCAACGCCTGACTTCACAGTCAACCCCAGCCCGTCTGTAAATGAACCTCATATCAAAGTCAACACAATCCACCTCAAATCATCAAATGGTATCGATACCAGGAATCCACCCCGTAACACCCTTAGTCAGCTGCTGCTCCTGCGACGCAGAAGCCACCCCCAATTTTGATTGAACAACACTGTCATAACTCACAACACACCTGTACCCCAAATACCTAAATCACTCTCAGCACATACAGAATCCACCCCAAATCATCAAATGGCATCGATACCAGGAATCCACCCACCAGTCGGCTGCTGCTCCTGCGACGCAGAAGCCACCCCCAATTTTGATTGAACACTGTCATAACTCACGACACACCTGTACCCCAAATACCTAAATCACTCTCAGCACATACAGAATCCACCCCAAATCGAAACACATCATCACCCACAAACTTATCATGCCAACACACCTGGAGTCCACCCCAACACAAATCACTGTAACCTGAACACGCCTAGACTCATGCCACTGTATCTTCTCTTATGTGGAAACCTAAGCTCAACCACCCCAAATCAAGAATTATATCATGAACAAAACACCTTCTATGAAGCCAGTATTCTGTAGTCAACCCCTTCACACATGTAGTCCACCTACTTATGTCATCATCCATGCGTTTTAATGTGTCAACACACCTAGCATCAACCACATCCATATGGAAGCCACCCCAAATCCAATGACATCACCACCAAGGAACCAGTCATCCCAACACACCTGGAATCCACCCCAACATAAATCAGAGTAGCCTGAACACACCTAGACTCATGCCACTGTATCTCCTCTTATGTGGAAAACCTGTGATCTATCTGATAGAATCCACCCCGAATCAAAATGATATCATAAAGAAATGTCCTTCTGTAAAGCCACTAATCTGAAGTCAACCCCATCACACCCTTAGTCCACCCCATAACCTGGGGCAAGTCATCCTCCATGCATTTAAATGTCTCAACACATCTGGAATCAACCACATCCCATATGGAATCCACCCCAAATCCAATGACATCATCACCAACGAACCAATCATCCCAACACACCTGGAACCCACCACAACACAAATCAGAGTAGCCTGAACACACCTAGACTCATGCCACTGTATCTCGTCTTGCGTCAAAATCATGAGATCTATCTTCTAGAATCCACCCCAAATAAAAAATGATATCATGACCAAACCACTTTCTGTAAAGCCGGTAATCTGTAGTCAACCCCATCAAATCTTTAGTCCACTGTCATCATCCATGCGTTTTAATGTTTCAACACACCCTGAATCAACCACGTCCCGTCTGGAATCCACCCCAAACCAAGTGACACTGACAAACCTGACACCTGACGGAGCAGATTGCATTAACTGTAACACAATTTGAGGCTTTCCATAACGCTTGCCCTCACTTCCACACGCCTCCCAAACACCACCTGTATCCACCACAAAACAAGACAGCGACACACAACAACCAACCCCTGCCCTAAACAGCGGACACCTCATCGCATTTGCTATCAACACCCCTGAGATCCACCACGCAACACCTGGGACAGACTTGTGAGTCAAGTCCGCATCACACCGCTTCTATCGTCACTTAGACGAGAACTCTGCCGGCCTTTTGTGTTCTTGGCCATCGTGTGGATTCGTCAAACACATGGAGGACGTGACACGAACGGATCTCTCCGTCACTTTGCCAGTCACACACACACAAGTGCAGGCAAGCCTGTGAGTTACAGCTCCATCCACGGCTCCACGCCGGAGAAATATTGCCATGACACGCCGGGAAGGCTGCCAAGCGCCCCGCCTCTCTCCCGCTGAGAAGTTATTCCAGTTCATAGTCGGAAGAAAGGTGACATCTGTTAGACGCCCGACCAGAAGACAATTCTTTTTCTTTTTCATTTCAGAAGAGGGAAGTAAAGCCGGGACAAGATTTGAACTCCCGAGTCGTATGACAAAAAAAGATGACATTAATATCAGAGAAGTTTTGGCAGTTGGTAAGTGTGGGGAGGCGGGGGGAGCAGGGGGGAGGCAGGAAGCCATCCATCAGGTTTACTCCTCCTTTATCCTCTTTTCCTTTGGCAGCCATGTTAGCATCGCGCACAAAAGCAGCGAGGTGCTTTCAAGTTGCTTTGTCTTGATTTCTTTGTATTTGTTTCACCTGTGTTGTCTCACGAGCGCAACAGGGAGGTTTTGGCTTTCCCAGTTCAACCCGGGCGTCATGAGTGGGTGACGGGTGCCGGGGAGGCGAAACAGAACTTTGCACAAACAGACGTAGGCGCGGCGAAAAGTTAGCTCCTGCCAGGCAGCGTTGCTAACTCGCGGAGCGACGCTGGAGCTGAGGTGGCGCTCCAACTCCACAGCTGAGCCTCAAACTCGGAACTAGAACCTCAAAACACTCTTGAACTGTATGTTGTTTCTGCTCCGTCAATAATCCAGAGACGAAAACAGATTCTTCAGATGTCACATAATTCCACATCAGAATTCTTCATCTGCGCCACGACACCATAAATCTCCCATGCAGATGAGGAGCTGACAGGCAGGTGACAAGCGCGCTCCCATGATGCACCTCTTTATTAGCGCGCTGTCACCCGCACTTAAGATCAGAGAATAATTAGGAAATGACGAGTGGCTGCGAGGTGGCCGTAAAAATGATGAAGAATGATCTGCACTGGTTTCCTCTCGCCTCACTCTGCTCTTGAGGGCTTCCTCTGAGCCCTCTGGTTTCCTCCCACTGCCTGGAAGAAATCAGACTGCATTTATTTTAATGACAAGTGGGAGCCAGAGGAATGAAGAGGTATTTGTGACTATGGTTTGATTCATTTTCTACAGTTGACGTTTTATAATTCCATTTTAATTCATTTAGTTATTCGCTTTTATGCAGACCTCTTCTGTGATGCGCCATTTTTTCTTTATTTTTTACCAGTTAGGTTTTTGTTAATTTCCATTTCTGTTCTAAACAGTCGGAATTTTATTTTATTTTCATTTTTGATTCAATATCCTGTAATGGCAATGAAGTGATTTTTTATTTACTTTTGACTTTCGTTTTCTTTTATTTATTTATTTATTTTGATGATATGAGTCACAGGTGATATTTTAGAGAGGATGAGAAGCAAGTAGGTGACAAGAGGGACCAGGATTTCAGCCTTTCTTTGTCCCTCATTTTGGGTCGTCCAGCTTTGTCCCCCCCGGTGTTAACTGCGGCCCAGCAGAAGGGGGCACCGGGCAGGTGCTCGCCTCTGACATTTGCACCCCCATTGTCGATCCCTGCTAATCCTCCTTTTGTGGGCGATCGGTGATATCCTGGTCCAGCAGTTCTGCAGGCGTGCAGGGACCGTTTGGCGTTTGGACGGCGGCCACAGACGAGCACGAACAAAAGGAGCGTCACTAACTGTCTGATTTCATCACGCGGCGCTTCACTGACCGAGTGTGTCGGGGTCAGCGTGAGCGTGTGTGTGCGGCTGACTGATAGGAGAGCAGCTGATGGACGTGGAGGTCTGTCAATACCTCGCAGCTGGTGGCAGCCAGGCCATGAGTTCTGGCTGTGGTCAATATGATGCTCTCACCCCAACTGTCGCTGAAATCTGCACATACAGTCATGACCAAAAATATGTTCTACTAGCTTGAAATGTTATTGGATTTTAGAGTTTTTTCAGATGATTCACTAGACAAAATATTTTCTTTTCTTTTTTTTCATTTTATGATGCTGACATATTTTGTTTTTGATCCTGTTATAAATTTAATTGTTGTTTTTTATGTGACTCTTTTTTGTAGATTAAAAAACGTGAGTATTTTTTATTTCTATATACTTATAAATATATATTTTAACTTGTGTATTTTTGCTTTTCTTTCTGTTATCTTTTTATTTTAATTCCTTTTTTTTATTGACTTTTCTGATGGTGAAGTCTTTTTTTTTAATAGCAGTTTCATGATCACGTAATTGAAATGAGCAGCTTACTGTTAAGGCATGAATTATTGCTGCTGTGTTTTCTTGTCAACTGACAGTTTTACTTCCTAATTTGTCCTTCCTGACACAAATTTTGCCGTCAGTTTTGTTGGGAGAAGCGTTTTTTTTTTTTTTTTCTGCCTCCTTATAATTGAATCCTTCCTCATTTAAATCCCATTTCTTGTTGCGCAGACTGCAGTCGATGTGCTCTTCCTTCGCTCGGCTCGTGTGGCTCCAGAACCGTGAACCCAGTCTGGGCCTGTTGAAGTTATCAAACCTCCGTTGCTGCGGCAGATCTGAGCGATAGGATCGCGTTTGTGCCTCAAACCAAACGTGTTCCTGTCGTGATGCAAACAAACCATTTAGCGCGAGTGTTTCCTCCTGGTGTCAAGAATGCAAACACCTCATTACATACAAGCTAATGTGGCGCGGTAATGAATGCAGCAGGGCGGCGCTCTGGAGACTCGTGCATGAAGACTCGGTGATAATTATAGACACTGTTGACTCATCGTAAGTTCTGTTTCCTCAGGAGTCGTTGGAAAATAAAACAGCTTTTCCTTGATTTCTCCTTCTTGTTGCTGTTTTTATTTACATACAAAGCACGTCTGAATTATGCATGAGCTGGGCTCTTCAGGCTGCTGTGTTGGACTTGAAGTGTTGTGGAAGCTCTGAACATGTTTGTGACGTGTTCTCAGACAAAGCTGTAGCCATTTAGCGGCTAACGTTAGCTAAAATTCAGCATCAGGCTACGAAACAAATGTTGCCAGTCTATTCCACCTGCAGTGCACATCCCCAGTCCATCATGTATACACTCCGGTTTCCTCCTAATTGACAATGAAGTTTGTGAAATTAAATATGGAGGGTGTCATGTGACTGCCCCTACTGTCCAGAGCGAATCAGAGAGTCACATGACCGCAAGATCTCAGTTTGCAATGACGTCCTACATTCCCAAAGTAGCCGTCTTCGATCCGGCCGCTGTTGACTGGACTCATGGCGCTGCGAAGCGCACGCTCGATGAGTCGTGGATGACACGCAGCGCAGCAACATGTATCTCCTCCGGAGCATCTCCACAGGCTCCAGGCGAACGATCCACTTACAGCTATCGATTGATCAGAGCGAAGCTGCTCGGGCATCGAGTGAGCTCTGATTGAATTGTGAGTAATGGCGGCCAGGACCACATTTATAAACCGGCTCCTTGCTCCAGAGTCGGCGGCTGTAAACGCAGCCCCGCCCCCTCCTCCCGCGCTGAACTCGACCTCCTGGTGTCTCATGAAAAGAGCCACTTAGGGTTTGACAAACAACGTCCCATTATCCTCCACACACCGAATCAGATTTGGAGCTCATCGAGGTGGGAATGAATGTAGTGGGGCCAATTCTCTCAGGTCCCTCTCTGCTAATCTCTTCTGCGCTCGGATTTCACTGCAAAAACATGATAAAAATCGGCAACTATTCGATGGTCATTGATGAGTTTGGCTTTAGCTGGATTGTTTTTTTCTGACATGCCTTCAATCTTCAGTCTGCAGCGCCTGGATCCTCCCACTTTGTCGTGTTATGGGACCCAACCGCAGCACAGATGTCAAGCATATGTTCAAGCGGTGCTCCTGAGAATTATTGATTTCATTTGTGTACAATAACCATATACATTTCTGAAGCAAAACCTTGAGAAATGACTTGGAACCATGTGATCTGCTCAAACATATTTGTCATGGTCAAGTCCAACCTGCAAATTTGCTCAAGAAGAAAATAACCTTGGTGCAAACTATTGAGAAAATTGGAAAAACTGTATGTCATGAATACGATTCTGAATAAAATAAATAGAATAAATCAACGTCTAAATATCCAAAAATGTTTTCTTTTTCATAACTAAACTCTAAAGACGATAGATAAAGAAAGTATCGTCATTAAATGTTAATTTAAAGGTCATTTTAACAACTGCTCCAACAGGTGAACAGCTTCTACTGTTGGAGGTGCCATCACTTTCTTTATCATTTCTTTATTTTCAAGAACTTCCTAGTTGGTGACTATCGTAAGTTTGCTGCTTTCAAGTCAATTCAGTGACTCACTACTGCCACCATATGTGGCGAGTGTATTAAAACGAAGCATCTCACAACCCAGAGGGGGAAAATAAAAAAGTTCTAGTGGACCCTCTAGGGGGCGCTCGCAGCCTCGGCCTTATGGTTAAGACTCTCTGTATTAGACAATGGATGAAACCTCTGCAACTAAAAGAGCCAGATGTGAATTCACAAGGAGTTCTGCCTTCATAACGTGTTCAGTGATCAGAGTCATGGTCAGAATGGAGGTGAAGAAGAGAGCGCAGGCGGGGCGGAGACGACGATAACAAAAAAAAAAAATGGACTGGTCCGAAGGTGTTTGAGGAAATACAGGGGGCCTCAGCAACATGAGCTCAGAACTTGACTCATCCCCTCAAAATATGGGTCTGGGTAGAATCATAAGTCAAAAAACATCGACTAACTTTTTTAACTGCACACAGGCTTGTCTCCACGTCTGGCTAGTGACTCTCCGTCATTTAAAACAGTGGGGATCGGCAAACGCTCGAGCGTGTGACAGGCACCTGCCATCTTTTGTCTTCCAGAACAATAATGAGGTTTCGCTGCTGTGATCTTCTCTGTCGCGCCTTTGTGACATGAGACTGTAGCAGCCCACGTTGATAACTTTCAGCACGCTCAGCTGTTCGGACTGGATCTTCCTCCCGACACTGATAAGCGCCGCGCTTCTAAATGACGATCTTCTCCTTGAAGCAGCTTCTCTTGTTTTCCCGCCGATGATGAACGCCGCACGTCTCCTCGCGCGGATGTTATCGGCCTATTAAATTCCGTTATCACCGCTATAGTGTTTGAGGCGCGGAGACGCAGGACAAGGCCAGGAGGTGCGTATCAAATAGTACTGATGAAAACCACCACTGGCTTCATGTTCGCTCCTGGATGTCTGGTCTAGAAAAACACGGAAACAGGAAATGAGAAAGCAGAAAAAAGAAGAGAAAGAGACGATCTAAACATTGCTCATGTCACAGAGAATCTGTAGAAAAACCCTTGGTTCTTAAAGTCCCTTCCAGCTGGAAGTGCAGCTCTTCTCCACGGTAAGCGAGTCCTCCAGAGGAGTCGTCACCACCGACCGGTATCATCGTCTTCATCTGTGACTCTAATGCTCTGCCATTATTTCACTGTGAGGCCCAGCCTGAGTCCAATTCTGAATCCGAGGAAGCTTATTGAGTGTGTGCCGCCCCCCTCCCCAGCCTCCCTCGGCTTCACACTCAATTTCTCTTGTAGGCCATTTCTGAGGAGGAAAAATCGACGTTTTGGCTGAACTAGCTATCACACCGGGGGGAGCAGCGTGGTGGTCAGCTGCTGAAGTACCTGAAGAGGTTTTCATATAGAGGCTGTTAGCAGTGAGAAATGTCAGAACTAGATCCCACATGGGGGGTTGCAGTCCCCCCTGATCAAGAGCCTGGCTGCTGAGGATCTCTATCACCTATCGTCCCCTACATTGCGATAATGTCATCTGATGTTAAGACATTGTTCACTTTTGGGGGTTATAGGGTGGCTTCGCATCAAAATTCAGTTACCATAAATTCCAATGGAGTGCATCTGAATATTAGCCACACCCACTAAGTTTAAGAAAAAGAAACTGGATCTTGTTCATACAAGAGCCGCAGGTGCATAGGTGCTGCCTTCACCGTAGAAAGGTCAGTGGTTCTTAGAAATGCGTGAGGATCACTGGTTTTTGAAAACGCGGCCCAGCATCGAGACTGACTCATGAAACAAACTTAGCAATGTTCTGAATTTGAATTAGAGGTGACCAACCAGTCACAGGCTAATAGTCACATTTCTTTATTGGGTCATGGCAAAGAGCCACATGCTACAAATATGGCAATAATGACGTATGTCTCTTGGGCATGTATTTTTAAAATTCATACGTTTAGACTGAGAGAAAAACAGCGGCTTATACCACAGAAATCACGGTAGTTAAAGTTTACATGGCCAAAAGAAGAGCGTCAAGGACCCAAAAATGTACCATTGTTTTCCATGTCTTAAATTTAGAGATGATTTTTATAGTGCGAGTGACGATGAGAGTACAGGCAAAATGGCTGACACAAGTACTGTAAACTACAACTGCAAGCTGCAGCTGCTCGTGAAGAACGATTAGCGAACCAGGTGGCAACGCGGACAACAGCTGGAGACTGAGGATTTTTTGTTCTTGATGGACAAAAGAAAAGTTGACTCTGACGCTGTATAAACCTGAGGCACCTGGTTACATCACATCCGAGCCGCAATCCTGTTTCTTGGCTTCTTTTTTTTTATTCTCCTGTGCAAATATTATTTCAGCATTATTGTATTTTTTCTCATTTTTTCGAAATTGCCCCAAAGATATATGTATTTGAAAAAACACATAGATGATGAGGACGAGAGCCAAGATTTTGGAAAGAGTTTTCATGGTAAACCAACTTTTCATAGTGATCACAATGGTTGAGTGAGTTTTTCGAGCTGTCAAGTTTTGTTTGACTCCTCTGTAACTGACTCTCTTCCTTCCTGATAGTTTTTAGCTGGAGATAGACCCGTGTCCTTAGCCTTGGAGTCACTGTGAACCCCGCGGGACGCTTGCAGCGCTAGCATATGTGTGGCGACATCGCTGCCACTCTCAGTTGCTCTGAGAATCTTTCCATCCATAATCCCACTTTTGGCAACGATGAACGTGCTGGCAGCAACTTTGACTCTCAAAAGACTCATCAAGACTTTATCACCCAGATGTCAGCGTATCAATAGTCCCCGCACACTCCCGCACCTTCAAGTCCTAATGTGATGTATTCCGCCTTTTTTTTCGGGAGACGGTATTAGCGATGTATCAGTCGGCACAAGGACATTTATTCCGGCTCTGACAACTCAGACTCGGGTGGCGGCGCGCCCGGCAAATGCACATCACGCCGCCATCAACCCCGTCACGTCCTTGGTCCGTCGCATTTAGAGCAGCTCGGGATGGATGGGTGGAAGGAGAGGGAAGAAGGCGAAGACTTGAAGAGATCCAGAGGGAGGAGGTGGAGGAGGAGGCGGGAGCCAAGGAAGTGATCTGAATAGAAAAGAGGTGAAGACGAGCTCGGGTGTGATGAGCGAGCAGAAACCAGCGGCGGATGAAAAAGGGGCTTGTTGGTAAAATCGGATCGCAGATTTAAGAGGAGCGTTCTTTGGTTCATTTCCTTCCCTTGAGCTGTGACGGTGACGGGACACGAGATGACGGTGACCCAGGAGTCATGGTTTCTCACCGATACTGATGCCATGACATCGAGTCGCAACACCCCGCCATGAAGTGTTGCTCCAGTTCTCCCTCAAGGAACCACCTATTTCAGACTCATGCAACCCCTGATTCATACACATCAGGTACTAGACAGACGTGAGTCGCTCAGACTGTAGTCCGGGTTTAGCTTCCTTAAACACCCAGTGGAAGCAGAATTTCATGGCTACAGTCTAAGGTTTGGCCCGAGTTGAAAACGACTAACTTTGCCGCGATTTTTTTATTTTCCAATGTATTTTCATTGGGGCAAAAATGGGTTTTACCTTGCATAGGCGACTCTGATGCAAATTTGGAAAGTGCTACAGTAATTCTGTGCACGTTTTATGAGAGCAGTCAAGTGTGACTACAAAACTGAAGATTTTCATGTTTCTGCGCCCCACCGTTTGGCTACAGTCGCAGTTTAGAAACTCGAACTTGACCGGATTTTGACTGCTCTGCTCCACTGTAACCAGCTTAATTGCTCACTATAACTTTTCGATTTATGCCAAATCTCTGGTTCTTTGAGCCCGATTTGTGGGCTAACAATACCACTTGGCTCTGATCTGTTTTTTAGGGTGACAGAGGATGAATGCGACTGCATTTTGGGCTTTTCGCAGAGTTTCTAGGCTGAAGTTTGGGGGAGCTGTGAGCCGTTGAAGTAAAGCCAAATTTCTGAAGTGTTGTAACCTCTTCCCATTCATTTTCAATGGGAAAATTTGGTCACAAAACCTGGAATATCTCCGGAATTCTGGCACCTGGGTCCGAGAAAAGTAATGCCACACCTTTCCCGGTCAGGCCGCATGTTATGGCTATCGAACCGCGTCTCTATGACGAAAGTTAGGGGAGGAGTCGCGTGATGAAAATGTAAAGAAAATGGGGCGCAGACGAAAACTATCGTGAAGGGACCCAGGTGCAACGAATGCTGAATAACACACGTCTGAACTGTCTTAGCGTGTCTTAGCTGGACACAAAGTGAAGTACGTCGAGTGAGAGCTTGACCCTGAAAAAAACCCTGAAAACTAAATGAACCCTCTGTTGTGGTGTCGTCGCTGGAAGTGATCTTGAGAAAGCGAGTGACAACGAGGACACAGTTTCCGCCGGCTTTCTATGGAGTGAGAAAAGAGATAAAGAAAATAATTGCTTTTTCTCGTGTGTTCTGAGCTGTTTTCTCCGAGGACTGAAGGAAACATCCACAGCAATGTTTGTATTCCCCGAAGACCCTGAACGCCTGGCCACGTGGATCAATGCTCTGACAGCGAGGTGAGGAGTCAAAGACAGCTTGACTTTGACTTCCCACGTCTTCATGAGACTCTTTGAGGGTCAGCGGCTGAGCTTTGCTGCGGAAATGGGAGAAAGCCTTTGAGCGTTTTTTTCATTAAACAAATGCACAAGCTGGAGCAGGTTGTGCAGCCGACCCGTCACCTTCATGAATGTTATGCATTTTCTGGTCGATGAAGGTTGCATTATTAATTAATACATGCATTAATAAAGTGTTTTCTTGTCTAGTTTTGACAAGCATTTTCAAATTTACATTTTGAAAAAGCCTCTGGATGCGGATGACGTTGTTTTCCGAATAAAAAGTTTGTTCATGAACAGAGGTCATTTTAGATTATTGAACAAGGCAAGCTGTTTTTGACTCTCGCCTGTGGCCACTGGAGTAGTAGTGAGCAAATGAACAAGATAACTGGTGGCTCCTTCTGGACTAGTGAGGTGTTGGCGTTGTAGTGAGTTCTGGTTCAGACCCAGGTCACTCCGGAAAGAGGATGACCTGAAAGAGGAGTTCCCTCAGAAGAGTGGGAGAAGGTTTCTGGAGTCTTTACTTCAGTTGCTGCCTCTGTGACCTGCTCCCAGCTACCAAGTTGCGTTGCACCATAGCCAAAAGGCTTTTCTGTCACTTCCTCTGAAGAGAATATTCAACTCATACAAGCGGAGGCTGAGGATGGCTTTACTGTGCTCCAACAGTCCGCGCTGCTGCTCTTATCTGGCATCCGCTCAATTTCGACTTGCCATGAGGTTGTGTTGCTTTTGTGCTCCTGTGCGGTTCCTTCTTGTCTTTCGTCGTGATCTGAAATGTTTCCTACAAGCTGAGCATCACCTCATTTGCTTCATTTTTGATGACCAAAGCGTGGTGGCTTACTTTCACTTTCCATTGCTACCTTTCCTCCTTGCTACTGACTGAAGTGGCTAGTCAAGTAGGTATTCAGTCGCAAGGCCACACAAACTTTGTTTCAGCTGATCCTCACATGTCAGTCTCATAAACTTTAAATAGCACCAATATTAAACTGCAAGGAGTCAGTCAGGGAGTGGACCGGTCGTCTGGCAGTGGGAGCAACATCGTGTCAGACTTTCAGCTTCAATCTACTGTTGTTGAGGATTACACTTAATCCACCCGCGGCGGCGTGTCCCGCAGCCCGTACGCGGGCGGTAGATGAAAACATGAAGTTTAGAACTAGGGAAAACACGGCAGGATGAAAACAAAGACTTTGCATGCGTAGTTTACATCTGTGGTGAAACACGTCTGCGGGGACTTGAACTCATCTGTTCCGCGCTGAGATTTTGGGATTATACAGAACGTGCTGATCTGATGTGGAGGTTACGATAGACTGGAGTTTAACACATGTCGATCACATATCACCACTGCAAGGTTTTATCATCTCTGGAGATGCTTTATGTTTATGTTTTTCTCTCTGCTTGTATTTTTATATCCTTCAAAACTTTCTTCTTTAATTGACATATTTAGTATTTTTTAAATTTGCAGTCATAAAGAGTGTTTTATAAAAACATTAGAGTGGAGGACACGGACTTCCGGGCGAAAGTGTGAGGAGATGAAACAGGAGTGCTAGCAGAGGCTAAGAGAGAGGCTGCAGAACAGCAAGAGTTTCTACTATATTTGCAGTAGAAACACGTTCTTACTTCTCTTTCCTCTGCGGGTGACAGAAACAGGAGAGTTGCTGGTTCAACCGCAGCTGCCCGTCGATCACGCCAGCGCCACGCCGCCGTCTGTGTTGGTGTTTCCAGTCTAATCGCGTGTTTTTGGGTCACCGCACTCAAACAGACGGTTCTGACCCGAACACCAAATCATGGCCGATTGTCCCTCTCTCACATTATCATGCAAATGAAGCGTTTGTGGCCGTTCAGGTGGAATTTTGGAAGAATCCAGGTCGTAATAACGGTCCGATAGCTTCGACTGCGCGCTGTTGTGTTCCAGTCTTGGCTCTTTTCATGCTCATCCCTTTGCACTCGACACACGCCGCCCTTCACTTCTATATTTGGAATATTTCGTTTGAATAACTGGAAGTGAGAAACTAAATGGGCCTCATTTGTTTCTCCTGAATTCTGAGTAACCGCGACTGGCCCGTCGATAAACCCGCAGTCGTTCCTCGCACGTAATAATTCCATCAGTTTAACCTCAAGTGTGTCTGGAGAACAGCTGCTTTACTGGTGATAAGACAGCAGCAAAGAGCAGAAGTTCAAGGCGAGAATAAGAGCTGCATTACCTTTGTTAGCTGAAACTAAGACTAGACAACACAGCAAACTGAGTACATTCTCTCTCTCTGTGTGTATAGCCGATTCAAACTGGGACACGTGCCCGGGAAGCGAGCCACCTGTGGGCAGGCAGGGGTCGCCTTAGCTCAAGTCCGAGTGCCCGGCAATCTCAGGGGTCGGTGGTGTCTACGAAGACATCTCTCTTTAGACGACTAGTAAGAGCAGGGATCACTCAGGTGGACGCCTGAGCATCACTTACACAGGCGCTGGTGTTACAGCCGAGACTCAGAGGAGGATGACTCCCAAAAACCCTCTTGGGCCCCCAAATTCTTCACTGTCTCAAAATTAATTTATGGTAATTTAATTACCGTGTGCTGGCTGACAAAGGTGCAGCATCAGCGGAGGAGTCCTGCGGGAGGTTTTTATTAACCTACAGAACTTCACCTCCTCCTCGCCAAGATCCGCAACACGATACGGGTCCAAGTGTGAGTGAGTGGTCTAATCCCAGATATGTTGCTGCAGCTGAATATCATCGGTGAGAGACAGAAAGGGGATGAGGATAAATGCAAGCAGGCTATTTTTGCGCCCGCCCCTGGGGCCGACCAGCAGGTTAATCCGTCTCTGCCCTCCGTATTTTTTGTGGAACTAGAGAGCAGGGGACCAGACTCCGGAACCGGCTGACTGGTTAATAAAAACGACACCAGTGTTAATTCGGGCGTCTTCCCGGACGGCCCGCCTGACCCTGCGTTTCAGTATTATTCCACTCAGATGTGAAAATGAATCGATTGATTTAGACTGTGTGGAATTATTCAATTTCAGTTTTTCTTCTGGGCTTTCTGACTCGGTGGCCACTTTAGTCTTCTGGGGAACGGCACGGCTTGGACGTAGACAGGAAGTTGGCCTGACTCATTGTCCGGCTTATTGATAATATTGAGAAAATCAAATGTGTCCTTTGTTTGCTAAACACCCAGGTGACCAGACTCATGAGTCCAACACATCCGAGTGAGTCCCAGTGACTTTGCTGTTGTAAAGGAAGTGAATCAAATCATCAAACATTGCTGCTCAAGTGACTCATGTACGTCTGGTATACAGGTATTCGACACATCTTGTGACTGAGAGCCAAACTCATGGACTGGCAGATGTTGATATGTGACAGGACACGACGGACTAACCTGCTAGAGCTATTGGAATCTCAACATGCCACACTGCTGAGCGAGTCACAATGACTCAAGTGCTGTGACACGAGGTTGGTCTTATGCTTTAAATAAAATGTTAGTCAAGTTGCGGTGCAGAAGCTGAGTCAGAGTGGAGGTGACCTGTTTACCTGGAACCAGCTCCAACTCCTTGAATATGTTTTACTGCATCTGTCAGTTGTCATGACCAGTCGTATGACAAATGAGTCGCTGTTGTGTCTAGGGAGTTGGCGTGTCTCAGGACTTGGTTGAGTCAAGACTGTGAGTCCGCAACAAATACATTGTTTGACTCATTAAATGTCATCATGAGTCACAATGCCCACGAGAAATTAGGTGAGTCCTACACATCTAAGCGAGTCCGTGTAGTGCAAGTCCTGACGCCACGATTAAACTTTAAACAATGACCTGAATGTAACTAGTTTGGAGTTTGTGTGGCCGCTTTTCTAATTGGAACCAGGGAGTGTCTTTGAGGCAGCAGCTCCACACGGGGGCGGGGGCTTCCCACCAACTCAACCAGCAAAGCCATGAAAGCTTTTTTTGACGTTCTGCAACCCCAACGCAGAGTCGTGTCGTAAAACAGAAACCAAAATCAAAAGTTCTTGAAAATGTTTGTTTCTGAAAACAGTCTTGTCAGTCAAGAATTCTTGTGTCGCGTCTTTGTCTCGCCTCAGAGTGACGCAGAGAGCAGCCCTTTGAAAGTTAAGAGGCGGGAGCGAAGTTGTTCCTGCTGCGCTAACGCTGAGGCTCGACGCGCTCGCTTGTTACTGGATAACTGATTGCGCTGTCACCTTGGGGCCATTAAAACGCGCTCAGATGTGAGGGAAAACTGGCAATTTAATCTCCACTGTGATCTCAGATGAGATATTTGGATTCATGTGGGTGAAGACGCCTCACATGTGACTGTTTTTCTCCTTTAGTTGTTTCAAGTAGCTTGTTTCTTGTTAACTTGCTTCAAACTTTTAATAAGCTGCCTATAAATAAGACTTTACTTTACTTTACTTTTCAGCCTCGTGTCTGATTGTGGTTGGCCTTCAGACACATATGGCTGGTGGACGACTCAAGCCTACTCAGATACTGTACGTAGGGCAGTTCTCTCGGACATCTGGCTCCTTCCCTGGAACTCAGCCAACTATAATTCTGAAGTCACAAGTATAACCTTAAGGCCCATTAATGCTTCCTTGACATACAAAATCGTATCGGTCAATTTCAGACCATGTTACTGTCACAGATTAAACGCTTACATGTGTTCTTTACATTGGCATTGCCCCTGTACCAGGGGCCACAACTCAAAGTCAAATGTTTATGACAATAACAAACTCCAAAACAAACATGGCGACTGTGGAACAAGTACGGATATTGTACCTTTCGCACAAAAGACTAAACAGAGTCAGCATTTTAGGAGGCAGTGTTCGGTGAGGCAGTTAAATTTATCACGACTGGTGGACGGAGAATTTCCACCATTGTTATGTCTTCTTCGTTTCTCATTAGAGCTACTTATCGAGTAGTAACTGCTACACTGCCCCCAATGGTTTCCAATGGTACTGCTCCATTTGTGGAAGTGCAGAAATACGGACAAAACAAACACAGAGCACAGACAGAAGACTCCGGCCGTGTCTGGATCTGTGCATAACATCGAGCGTAAATGGGCCTTCAGGCGCATAGCGGAAAAGAGATCCCCAATACCTAGGGTGACCCTACTGAGCGCACTGATAAGAAAGCCGAACCCTAATGTTGTTGGTCCTTTCAGACACTCTTGCACCCTGATCAGTTTACAGATATATAGTGGTCCTGTGCTCCAATCCTCTCCCACAATGCAACAGGAAACCTGATCTGTCCTGGCTTTTAGGGACTGCATGGAACATCTATCTGTGGCTAGCAACCAGCACTAGCGCTCAGAATGCTAACATGTCTAATCAATAAAGACTCGAGTGCCGAGCGACTGAACAAGTGGTTTCTGTTCCTGCCGCGGAACATTATTCTGTTTCCACCCAGAGTGCAGTCGTGGCGCTGTGAGGTGGAGACGTGACTGTTTCCTCAGATGATTCTCCGTCCTCTGAACGTCTCCTCTCTCTCCCTGATCAGGTTGAGAAACGAAAAAAACTACGGAATTACAGAGCAAAAACAAGAGCGAAACAACAACAACAAGCCTCGACAGGTTGCAGTGAAAAATCACCTTTTTAGAATCTTCCACACTCATTATTGTGGCGCTGTTTTTCCCCGAAAGAGGTGGAGTGAGATGTTGAAACAATCAGAGAATGTATCACGTTGTGAACAAGCGTGACCCGGAGACGCTGGCTTGTACCTGCCAGCGAGGATTATACCAATTAACCGTGAGCAGAAAACAAACACGGAGGCTAATTGGAGCACAGTTGCACAAATGTAATTCTCAGTCTGAAGCGAGTGACCTTTTGGTTTGATTCCAGAGGACGACGGTTATATAAAGGAGTTGCACATAATACTGCAGAGAGCGGAATAATACACTCATCAGCAGAGTTTCTCGCAGGATAAGCTGTTGAAAATGTGCTGTGACATCATCATTTCACAGCTATTTTTAATTTCATTTGCATACATCTTCCTCGGAACCGCAAAGACCGGACTTTGGTTTCCGCGTCACCGGGCGACCGCTTCCAGCTCTGATGCTGCTCTCAAGCTGTAGGTCGAAGGATTGTTTCCTCAAGAGGAGGAGCCACTCCTTCCAATTCAGCAAGTCGTACTGCAGTCAGACACATTAAAAGTTCAGTCATAAATGTTTTATGTGATGACGTTGGTGTCCAACAGAAACCTAACCCTACAGGAAGTCTGTCTCACTTCATAGATGGCACTGATTTGAGTGACTGGAGAGAAGATGTTGGGTGGAGTCACTCGCTCTATTGACCTGGTTTAACTCCCATCAGGCTTCACCCACTTACACCAATGTATTTTCGGTCTCAGAAACAGGAAGCGATGTCGATTAGATGCAGCGTTGATGTCAATGCTAGGTTACCGTTAGTCTAGTTACGTCTGCCGTTGTTAATGATTCACAACATTGTAATTTTATAATAATAGTAATGACATCATCAACAAGCAGTTTTGAGAGATCAGTGAATGAGTTGCGTGACTCATTAATGTGAGTCACATTGGCTCAAAAATAAAGAAAAGGAAAACTTCACTCTCCAGTCGTCGCTGGAGAATAAACCAAAAGTTTCAGCAAGTTTCAGAAGAGAAAACAACCAAGTCAAACAGAAAAGTCGGCTTTAAACCGCATAGAATCAGGTGAACTGTGTAAACATGTGGTGGTGAAATGAGAATCCTCCCCTCCAGCGCGGCACGGCGCGTCTCCATGGCGACCCGGCGCTCACATTGGCTTCTCTGGCATTTTTCTGTCAGACTTTCTCAGGTTGTTGTCGTCCCTGGCAACCTGGCAAAGCGGCAAGCTCATGAGCAAACACGACTCGTCCAAACTCAGCGGAGGGAACTCAACCCATGAGACGACCGGGCCCACTGTAAAGTCCGAGCTCATTCTGTGGCGACGATTCACTGAGAAAATGGAGTGGCTCTACTGTCTATTGGACACCCATGTCGCGAAGACTGTCTTTTTAAAATATCATGAATTGTTCACAAAGACTGAACATGGAACTAAATATGGAAATGCAAGTTAAATGAAACATTTTTCGCCCACAAATTTTAAAGGTGAGGCAAGGTTTTTTGGTTTGATTTTGACATTGCTCTGCTGAAGGAAGTTTCGTCATTACAGCGCCCCCTTCCTCTTCCCATTCCTCCTGCGATATATGCAAAACCGTTTAAGCGTGGAAGACACACAGACGCGTTTGACTTCTGGAGGTGTTTCAATGTTCCAGTCTGACTGCTGCAGTTTCACTGATCATTTCCTCTTCATGACCTTCTTCATTCGAATAAAGGCTTTGAAAATATTGCCGCTTTATTATCAGGTCGACAAGAAAAAAATGAAAAAAAAAAATGAAGAAAAATCTTTTGTTTCAGGACATTATGGAAACAAGAAAGTTTCCCCCTTCTTATATTACATTCTTTGAGAAATAAGAAGCTGCTGAGTCAGCACTTGTGATCATTTGATCCCATAAGAGTAACTGTCGTGTTTCTTCCACTCCTCCAGCGCTCCTTCCCTCCATCTGTTTTCTTCTTTAATAACCTCTCTGCGTGCCGTTACGAAGCAGCCACAAGTATCAATTAACCCGGTCTAACAGCGGCACAGGCTTCAGTTTGGTCTCCGAGCTGTAAAACAACAATCCGCAGGTAACGTTGAGGCGCTCTGTCTGCGACAGCTTCCTCTCATTTACGAACCAGAATTTTTTTTTTCTCTTGAAACAGTATTACCTTAGAATTTTTGGTCCAATTTCTTTGCTATATTTTTGGTTCACTTTCGAAGGTTAAACCTCTTTGTTATACATCTACATGAGCTAAACATGTACATATATATTGTGAGTACTGTTCTTTAAAGTACAGTTGCACAATTTTATTTATTTATTTTCCCCCATAACTTTTGGGCAGTGTGGGTTATTATTTGTGTTTTTTAGATATTTTTGCAACTAAAAATTATTATTAATTTAAAAAAACTAGTAAACAAACCAATAAAATAAAATCTTAAAATATTTTTAATGAAATTAAATACAGCTGTAAATAAAATCTTAAATCCATTTCAGGGGAAAAAACAATGTAAATAAATAACAAAACAAAAAATAATAGTATATAAAATAAATATAGTAAAAACAATAAATAAGGTCACAGTAATTTAAATAAGTTCACAGTAAAATAAAAATATGTATCCAATAACTCTTTATTTATTACAGTACAGTATAAGACTCTAAACTAGACCGGGGGCCCTTTGACTATATTTATATGGCTCTCCTGAAGTCAGAGTAAAACTATAAAACTGACATTGTTGTTGTCTCTGACATATTTGTCTTGCGCATTGTTTTTTGTTCATTATGATGCATCTTATTATTTTTTGTTATTAATTGTTCGTCTTTCTTCTTGTCCCTCAAAGTACATCAGAATTGAAAGTAGATTTTGAACTGCATGAGACACATGGAGGATCTTTAAATGGGATGTGCTTTAAATTAAATAAAACACAACAAGCCAACACTTTATGTGCATTTTTAAAGTGTGGGTTTGACAGCCCCTCTCTCAGTGGTCACAATATACCTATGCCCTGGGCCCATAGGAAGTGTACTAGCCCACCTGTGCTCTCAACACTTCCTCTCTGGGTGATGATGTCAGAGCATGTCGATCCCCACCGTCCATAAGGAACCTTCATTCAACCAGAGTGGGAGTTCAAGACAGAAGCAATCGACCTTTTAATCAAATCATTTCACATCGAGTGTCTCGACCTACAAGCTGCCAAGCGGCTGATTAAAATGTGTCTTTCACGCGGCGGCGACGGCGGCTGGCGTCCGAGCCGAGCCGCGTCTGACCGCCGCGCTTCAGCCAAGATTATATTCGATGCCCGTTCTGATTAATGTGGACGTTAATATGAACACCTTAATGGGTTTCATTCCACCGAGGTGACTCAGAGACGCGGCAGAGGACTCGAGAGGTTTTCATCCTCTTCTCACTCTTCTGTCGGACAGTAGCCCCTAAGCCATGACTCATGGATTTTGCCCACAGATGCCAGTGTTTACTGCAGGGTTCTGCCTGTAAAGTCCAGGGCATTGATTTCCTTCTGCGGATTCCTCCTGGTTCTCCGCTCCGACATAGGGCCGGGGCCCAATGTTGGGCCGTGAGCGCCTCCTAGAGGGCCACTAGCAGTTTTTTTGTTTTACACCTTTGGGCCGAGATGCTCAGTTTTAATACGATGAACTATTATGAAGAAGTTCTTGAAAACAAGAAAACAGCCCCAAACAGTGAAAACTGTTCATGAAAGCACCTGTTGAAGCGGTTTTGAAATATTTTATGGCGATGCATTCATTTACACTTCACTTATGTCTTCTTTGGAGTTTAAAAAAAAAAAAGTATTTTTATTTTAGGATAATTACATTATTTATTTTATTTTATTGAGAATTTTATTTTATTTTCCAATTTTCTCAACAGTTTGCATCCTTTTTTTTCTTTTTTTTTCTTTAGTAAATTTAATAAATGTTGACTTGCACCTGGTTCTGCCGCTGGTTGGACTTACAAAGATCACATGGTTTCATGTCATTTCACAAGGTTTTGGTTTGTTTACCTGTAAGTAGATTAAATGTGGTTGTTGATCACCAATGAAATGAAGAGGAATGAATCAGTTCTACTACTTGAATGGGCCCCGGGCCCGTTTGTTCCGGGAAAGGTGGGCCCCGAGATCAAAAAGGTTAAGATCCCCTGAGCTACACGCGAACACAAGTGCTCCTCTGACTTGCAAAGGCTCAGATATTCTGGCTTCTGAGTCGTGTGGAGGAGGTTTTGCCTCCCAGACCTGATACAAGGTTGTTTCCCTGTCAGCTCATTACGCCAACTAGTTTACAAACATGTAAAAACCAGGAAGTAGAATCTCGTCTAATTAACCATCAAAACAAACCGCCGCGGCGGAGGCGAGCGCGATGGATGTCCTTGCGTCTGTCAGTCACGATCAGCGGGACGCCGTCACTCACCCCCCACCCCCCTCCCTAAATAGCCTGCATTAGCTGGAGCGCGGGTTAATGTATGCGCACACGGTCGACGGCGCCTCGTACACACGGAAACCACGGAAGGTGTGAGTGAACTAATTTAATCTGCGGCGCCGCTTTACCTCGCGGCTGTTTACAGGATTAAACTGACGACAGATTAAAATTCATGCTATATGTTCTGAAACTGCGGCGTTCCACTCGGGGAGCCAGAATTATTTAGATGCAAGTTGTACTGTTGCATGTGAGAGAACTTTTCCTCACTTCTCATGCTGAAACATATACGCAAAGCAGCTCTTTGATGATCCCTACGTTGATGTAGCGCTAACATCCTGCGTTTCATCGTGTAAACTGCGTTTGTTGTTTTGGCACACAGCTATGTATTTTTAATGGAGCTCACGAGTCTCTGGATTTGATTCTAAACATTGATAAATATTTTGGTTTTGAGTGTTACTTCCCCTGTTGTTCAAACTGTAATCCCAGTTTTTCTCTGTTCATTTCCGCGTGTCAGTCCTTCAGGTGATAGTGAGACTCAACATTCCTCTTGCATCGTGTTGAGAAGCGCCGGTTCGGCTTTCAAGGACTATAAATCAAATACTAAATTGATTTAGAGAGCCTTGGTAATAAAAGCCTGAAGTGACAACGACCCGTCAACACGGTATTAGCGCTTCTCGTGGCGGCGCCGGAGGAGACTGACACGTCTCGCCGATTGTTGAGGTATTAAAGTGGCGAAGCAGCAGTTGTGAGTGTGCTCTTTATCAAAACTAATATGATAATCCATTTGTTCGACACCTGAGCTCGGCAATTATTCAGCAGCGGCAGAACGAGTCAGAGGAGAAGAAACATTTAAGACGACAAGACACGCTGTAAAAAGACGACATGAAGTTTCGGTGTCGTAAACTGAGTTGTGCACACTTGTCCACGTGACTCGAGTCTAGTGCAGTGACATGCTAAGAGCAGATGTCTGGAGTCTTTGGTCCAAATATTGTAGTGAGTCTGCACACTAATGTGACTCAAGTGAAGGTCGAGTCTCTGTGACCTGCCATTCCTCTCGCCAAACAGACACAAGTCGCTCTTGATCGGATTCAAATTCCTCAACACACTACCACAGACTCAGTCTCTGAGTCATATATCACAGCAAGAAACTAGTTCTTACTTTTAATGAGTCCTCCAAAATCTCTCCAAATGAGTCCCTGTGATTCCTGAACAGAGCGTTTCGATAAAAAATGGATATGACTCCATCAACCAGATTTAAGGCCCATGTATCATCCCAAACGTACGAAATTGTACCCGTCCATTTCATTACCGTCACTGGTCACATGCTTCCATGCGTTCTTCATGTTGCTGTTCACCAATATATCCACCAGGGGGAGCAACCCAGACTTTATGAGAACGACAAACATCGTGACTGTGGAAGAATTGGACGCAGCATTGTAGGCGACAGTGGTCAGTCGGACCATTAAATATATCACGACTGGAGGACGGAGAATTTCCGCCATTATGTCTTCTTCATGTGTCATTAGAGCTACTTATCAGGTAGTAACAGCAACACTGCCCCCTACAGTTTCCGGTGGTACTGCTCCGTTTGGAGCACATCCATAAAGCTTTGTGGAAATGTGCAGAAATATGGACCGAATGAACACAGAACATGGACAGAAGGATCCGTCTGTATCGGAAACATTGAGCATAAATGGGTTTTTCAACATTTTCAAGTGAAGGCTGCTTTGACTCACATCCTCTTTCAAGCCCGAGGAGATGGATACAGAGTCTCTCTCATTCTCGACTGTGAGACAGCACTGACTCTTTAAAGCCCTCTGGATTCAGTCTCAATACCACATGTTAACGGTCGTGGTCTTGACTCGCAACCATCTGTATTTAGACCACAGTTGCCATTAATGCCTGAGTAAAAACAGAACCAATTAAGTCTTTTGTTTTGAGTAACTGCCGCTCGGTTGCCGCCTACGAATGAGCCTTGTTTACTTCAGGACAGCTCAGCCTTCCAGCTTGCTCTCAATCAATAATGCCCTCTGCTGATCATGGAGCGGTGAAGGTTATACTAAGGGTCAACGTAGGGGTCTCATCGGTCCATCCACTCGAATTGTAAACCGAATGGCGCTAAACTGGACAAACATGTCTCAATAAAACCTTCACGGTTGGATGGATACGGGCAGAGAAGAGATTTGGTTTTGTAGTTTCTAGTGCAGTTTCCAATAGACTGGGTTCTGTTTTCAGTCCGGTCTTGACTGGGTCTTGAGTCTCTCAGGAAGTCACCGGGTTTAACTTCCTCCACGAACACTGCTCTGACTCCATCCTGTTTACCTTCTTATTCTGAAACACCAGGAAGTGATGCGTGATCCCACTGACGGATGCTTCACCTGTTGATGCGCGTCACCTGTTACCAGACTCTTTCTAGATCACAAGACTGGTTTAAAAGACTTCAAACACCCGCGGCTTCCAGTCGAGAGGCTAATCCACTTTTTGTTCTATTTTTACGGACTCGACACATCTGGAGGCGCGGCCCTCCCACGCGCTAATCCACAGCTAATTAAATGCACTTCCTCCTCTTTTGATGATCATTTCAACTCGTCCGGCCACTTTTGAGTTTTCTTGAGGGACGTCATTATCGATGCGGAGGCGCCGGGAGTGGACCGTCAAGGTGAACTTTTAATGAGAAGCTGATATTGATTTTCCTATTAAGTCCAGCAGGACGTGGGCCCATTAACAAAGGGGGCCACGTCCTGATAGAAGCGCATGAATAATTCAGACGGATTCCAGAAATCACAATTAAGATTTCGTGAAAAGTCGGGCTGGAAAAGACGGGCGTTTGTGGAAGAGCTGGCTTGACTTCCGAAGTTTCTAACCGCTAGGAAATGGTCTTTAAGCTCAATGGTTTAATGGTTTTCTCAGCCTCCACTTTAAACCAGCTTCTTCAAATTCCTCAGATCCAAGTGGCGGTGTGAGTGGCGGCGAAGGTCTGGTCCGCCCTGACAGATGAAGTGGCAGCTCTTGATTTAGTCCTTGGATCTCCTCCTCCAGCCGTGATGAATGTGGCTGCCTTTTCACAAAAATGTCATTTCCTGTTGAAAAGGCTTTTTTTCAGGCGTTTGACTTGAGCTTGTCACTTTTGGGGCGAGCGGCTCGGTATTTATGGAGCCAAAGTGGAGCACTAGATCGTCTCTCAAATGCTTTACATCAACCCGAGTCGGAAGTCAGGTTTGGTAAAACTGTCTCCAGTCACGGGTTTTGCTCTGATTTGAGGCCTGTTCCCAGCTGAAAAACATCAGCTCAGGTGCTGAACCTCTGAGATTTTAAGCAGTCTGGTTCACCTGGTCCAAATCTGCTTCCATCAGCAATGCACCGAAGCACAATAACAAGACGACGGCTGCACGGCGGATGAAACAACGGAGAGGCGAGCTTTTCATCACTGGAGTAGCTCTGGTTTTCACTCTGATGTTTTGGTTGAAGAAAGTACAACGGAAGCACAGCAGGACTTTCAAATACCTTACTCAGTTGAGGGCCAAACATCCTGAAATAATAGTCTTCCACCTGATGGAGTGATTGATGATCCGCATCAGAAACAGCGTTTCATTTAAATGCAAAGGATCGAATCAAAGACATTCCCGAAACGCTTGTCGCAGCAGAGTCGTCCGCATTTTAGCAGGTTATCTCTTTAATTGAAACTTTCGCCAGATCTCCTCCAAAGATCAAAGCCTTTATTGGCCTTGAAATGAGAGTCTTCCCTGCGCTAAATCAAAACAAAATAGAGTTGAAGAAGAAGAGTCAGTTTCACGGAGTGCTCCTCATCTTGGCTGGATGGCAGGATCATGAGACAGCAGGCATGTGCTCAGGCGTTTTGGGGGACAGGAGCTTGAGCCAGAAAAAAACAGGCAGCCGTCGCCAAACTTATTCTTGGTGAGACGCAGAGAGAAAACTTTTTTGACACGGATTTCAGAAGACAGGAAAAAAAAGCTGAAGCAGAACAGGCGCTTTTTTCATGCAGGGAAAACCGCCACTACCTTTGGCTACTGCGCTCTTCTTCTTGGTCCAAGACAGCTCTTGATGTTCCTCCATGAACGTAAGATTCTGCGACGTCACTCCCTCCCTCTCCTGGCGGCAGCCACCAAACTCCCAATTGAATCCCCTCACTTTGATTGACACTGGCTGCGTCCGTGGTTCAGCCCACTCACAGCGCGCTAGAACCTTGCTAGCACGCTGGAACGTTGCCCCGAGCCATTACCCGTGACATTATTGTGACGAACACTCCCTGCTTGCTAGCTCCAGATTATCCGCTCCTATTTGTGCTTTTGCAGAGATCCATCCTTCATCTGAAGATGGCCGCCGGTGTCGCCGAGCGTAATGTTTGCGATGAATATTCACTCCCGGCAAGCTCTGGCTCGGGCCGCGGCTCCACTAAATTCCGCTAACCAGCGATGCTAAATGGCTTCCTCCTCCAAAAATAACTTGAGCGAAGAGTCGTGATTTAGCTGAAAGTGATTCGGCTGTGCTGCATTGTGCGTGATGGATGGATGATTGGAGTCGTTTCCTCTCGGAGCCATTAGCAATCTGCTCCCTCTCGCTGCACTCGGAGGTGCGGCGGTAATCAAGGCTGACGTTCCTGCGTGTGCCCGCTAAATGAGCAACTTTGCCATCAGAGCGCTGGCATCGCGGCAAATTAGCGGCGTGATGACATACCTGGCAGGAATGAACAAACCTCCCCGTGATTGGACTCAGGCTTTAGATCTTGCACCACACTGGCTTCAGCCGTTGGATGCTGTTGTCATGAATTATAAACGCGCCTGTCCTCCTTCATCCCAAACTCTCGGCCCCAGATGATCAGCGGCGAGAGGTTCCTACAAACGGCTTCCGCTTTTGTTGCAGCTGCTCAGGAGCACAGCCTCTGATCTCTGGGAGAGGACAGACTGGAGCCGACACCTCCAGATGTACGTGTCGGTACCTGTGGCGCAGGAACACCGCCGCTGATGTCTTCATGGCCTCCGTTCTGTTTATGAACGCACACAAGCTTTTTTTTGGTGCAGAGGTAATATGGCTGGTTCAGGGGGTCATATCAGGGGAAGAGCAAAGGCCAGACAGAGTCAGTTAGTGAGTTTTATTTACATTTTTGTGCCTATTCTAAACGAAAATCCAGAACTTGAACACCCCTGAAAAAAGCCGGAAAAAACATGACGTTCGCGGACCGATCAGCTGAGGCACGACGCGCTTTGTTATTGTGTATAACGCAGCCTCTGTATGCAGACGTGTCCCGTTAGCTACATTTACTGACTGTTTTTTCTTCATATTGAGGTGTAAAACCTTTCCTGTCTCCGCACTGGACCGTGGTAGAGTGTCACAGGGGAGGTGTTCGGGGCTGGAGCGCTCACTCCAGGGTTTGATGTCCTGTTGTCGGCTGGAGCTCAGAGAGGGACGAGGCGAGTCTGGGACAGAGCGTGACTTGGTTTATGACTTTGTCACAGCCAAACTGCACAGAAGCGCACATTCAGAGCTGGACACGCACCGGGCACCTCTTCACTTCTGGAGAGACCTCACTCACTCGCCAACCCCTCCCACATGCAGCGGCCACACACATAGAGGAACAGCCACCTGCAGCAGACACTCTACATTCACTCCTACAAAAGCCTGTTTTAAGGCTAGGAACGCATTATTGCTTTTTTGTAATGGGAAAAATTGATTCAGATTTCGAACAACTTGCTTCTCGAACGGCCATCTGGAACGGATTGTGGTCGAGAACTGAGACACTGTAATTTTCATGACATTCAAAGATTTCACCATTTCCTTCTACTATTCTTTTTTTGCATTTTTCTTTCTTTTAAAAATGGTTATTATTATGATTTTCTTAGGTATAATTGAACAAATGTATGTTCTCTCAATTTATTTCTACAATTTTTAACCTATGTTATTGTTGTTTATTGTTATTTATTATTGATGGATATGGTTTTTAAAATAAAGTAAAAATTCAAAACTTAAAAAAAAAAAAAAAAGAAGAGAAGAAAAGAACTTGAATTAAAAGCAAGAGCAACCATGCCTTATTTATATTTCCAATTCAATCAGTTAAAATCATTAAAAGCTGCATTTGAAAAGTATTTCAGCAAAAAAAATATATAGTTATTCCAACTTTAAAAATCTCACCATTGGAAAAGCAGTAAAATATAAAATGTGCATTTAAATCTAGTCCCCAATTAAAAAAGATATTCACCTGAAGAAATGGAAACACCATTAGCTCAGCGGAATATTCTTGGTATGGATCGGTTATTACCATTCTCTGCTGCAGTTTACCGGCACCATGGAATCAGAGTTACATTTTCCCGGCCTCTGCAGCTCGATATTGTAAACCTGCGTGACACTTGGAAAACTATAATTGTGGTGTCGAGCGTGTTGCCGGAGCGAGAGGTTCGGTGATTTAAAGAGGTGTGAGAGGAGCCAGCCAGAAAAGGCCGTTAGCGCCGGAGCTAATAGAAGCTGAGGTGCTTTCCCTGTCTAATTAATAGTCAGGCGCGGCGTTATGTAAGAGATAATCGAGCGACTGAACGCCATGGCACGGCTCCGCAGGGGGACGAGTGCGAGCGCAGGGGCAGCTCATGCGAGCAGCCATCCGTCTCGCTAATGATGCTTGTCAGAATTTGTCTTGAGCAATCATCTCGGTTTGGTTTGCAAATGTGGATCTTTGGTGAGGGCAAATGGTTTTGGATGATGATCATGATGATTGGTGTCGCCGATGAAGCCGCCTAATTTAGGCCCGTGGAAAAGTTTGAAATGGAAGAGGACAGGAGGGTCGAGGAGGCGTCGGGGCCCTCGCATCATTACAGGCTGAATTCCCGTCATCTGGGGCGACCGCTGCTGCGCCTGCCTTCCAAACCATGAGCCTCTCTGAGGAGTTGAAGGTCGAGACTGAACAATGCAGAAACAGGAAGTGCGTAAAATAAGCATACAGTTGCCACAGCCTGCAGACTCCTGCCAGTGATGCTACGTCGGGTCCAGGTTGGAGATGAGACCTTCCCGGTGTGAGAAGCCAGCTAAAGAAAAGTTGTCTCTGTCAGAGAAAAGCTCAGTCATCCAGGCCAGACTCGGAGTAGAATCTCTTAAGGTGACTCTTGACAGGATGTCATCAGGAAGGAGGCCCTAAATAAACGTCTCTCATTTGACCTGCAGCTCCTGCAGGCGACAAGGCAGATGAGCGGGAACGACTGTTTGCTGGCGACAGTTCTCCAACCTTGTGAGAGAACGACTGGCTCGTGTGTGTGTGTGTGTGTGTGTGTGTGTGTGCAGCTGTGGCTAATTGAAGAGTGAGACGTGTTGATACAGTTTGTTTGTTTGCACACTCAGTTTATCCAAACGGCCGGCGATTGTGTGTCGCGGCTTCAGGACAGGAATAATTATTGCATCGCAGCTGTTTTGACTGAATTAGAATTTAGAGCCGCAGTTGGAGAGGAGACTCATTCAGTCGACCTGGAATGGAGCTATTCAGCTGACTCACTGTTGGTCAAACCCAACCCTGTTTGGAACGAGTATGGATCCACCAGGGGGCGCCCCTGAGGCTCAGTGGTTGTCTCATTGAAGTTTAGGATTCATAACTTCTCATCTAGTTTTAGCTGTTCACCATCCTCATACGACTCTAGTGAGCCGACAGGAAGTTGCTCTGGCTTGTGGATACTTAACAGGAAGTAAGTCAGACTCATTTAAGACTTGACTAAGTGAGTCGCTCAGACTGCAATTCCAAAAGAGGCACAATTCAATTTTGGAATTTTATTTATTGTGTTTTTTAGAGAAACAGCAAACAGATGACACAACAAGAAGTTGTTCTCACTTGCGAATACAAGTTATAGGACGTAAGTAGGGCTCATTGAGTCCTACACACCTGAGTGGGAGCTTGAGAAATTAACTGAGGAAATATACGCCTCTGAATGCAATCGCTAAATTCATGCTGTCTCAATGAATCCTGCAGTTGTTCACATGCTAAACAATAACTGAAGTGTATTTATGATATTTAGAGTCAAGATTTAAAGATTCCGCACCACTGATATTGAGTCATGAGAAGAGGATGAGTAGATTGTGTGAAAGAGTCACAGTGTGACTCGATTAAAAACGCCACTCGTTCCCGCTGTGGCGCCCGCCGTTGTGACACTCCCGGCAGCTCAATAATCTCGCCACGTTTGTTCAGGCCTTCGAGCGCCACGGTAGATGAAAACAAACCTGAGACTCATCCAGAACCACTTCATCTGCACGTCAAGCTGGATCAGCTTCGTTCCAAGCGGGCAACAAAGGGGATCGCCGTGGTGAGGCTGCTGCGCTGAAAATCTCAGGGTCCTTGTGCTATTGGACTGTAGACGTCAGATAAAGGACTGGACTGAAGACAGCGCCTTCCCTGAGAGGACTACGCGCCACTCACTCACTCACTCACTCACTCACTCCAGGCTCTTTGTTTCTGATCCCCTAACAAAAGCATTCCGCCAACACCCGCCTCCAAAACGCTTCTGGTGTCTTCCATTACTGAAGCAAACCTGGGGTCTTGAGGGAGATGCTCCTCCTCCAAGACTTGACTCGGCTTTTAACCTGAAAGAAGAAATCTATTGTTCTTGGTCTCTTAATCAATAAAACATTCGCTTCCATCGCGTAAATATTTCATCCCCCTTTATCTGCCAAATCACTCCAGAGAATCGGCGTTGTAGATCTCTCTCTTCGCCCGCTTAGAGCAACACAAACAATAACCCGCAGAGGAATCCAGAGTCGGTGCTGGTCATGCAGAATTCATGCCGAGGCACGGACCAGGCGGCTGCCGCTCCCACATTTGTGTTAATCAGATGGAAATGAACGTGGAGATCGCGGAAACAAAAACATAATTAGGGTCGAAGAAAGTGCAGAAATCCATCCGTGGTTTATTTGTTCATTTCTGCCTAGCTCACACTTTCACGAGTTGATGGGTCTCCGGAGACGAACCTTAGCGATAGACCTGGTGGGTCTGAAGTGTGGCTCCTCGGAGTCGACACGTGAGCCGCGACTCACTCACGTTTTTTCCGAATCAGTACGTTGATGCCAGGCGACTGATTTGCAAGTCAATATAGAGGCTGACGTTCTGTAGCGTTACGAACAGGCGAGTGCGAAACGCTCAAGTCGGAAACTCAGTGAGAAGCTGGTGTCTTAACCAATCAGATTCCAGAGTTACAGGGTGGCGTAAGCAGAGAGATCAAATTTATCAACAAGAAAAAGTAGAGGCGAAATGGAGGACAACCTAAAAGTAGCGGTTGCTAGCATCGCAGCAGACAAATCCCCATCACGCAGATTGGCCTGCTTTTACGACATGGGAAAATTTAGTCAACGGAAAAAATCATTGCTTGTGTCCAAGTAGCACAACAAGTGTCGGGTTTGGTGTGAACATCGCTTGACTCAGATTCCTACGTTGTTGCTTTTATGTTGAGCTCAACCAGAGCAGCGACTAGAGTCGATCAATAAAGTTTGACAGACCCATGTTTCACTCTGTTTTTGGGTTTGTCCCGGTAATGTGAATTTAAATAAAGGTTAAATTCAAATAGACCAGTTGAGTCATTTTACTGGGTCTGATCTTTGACTCAAAGAGAGCAAATGAAAGTGAAGTGAGTCTTCTGCAGCTAAAACAGACCGTGGAAATGGAGCTTTTCCTTGTCTCACGGCTGATGTTAAACAGCAGCAGTCGGCCTCTGGATCACGCCGGGCCCGTCACACGGATGAACTCGGCTCTGCGGCGAGCGCGATATTATGCACATATTTAATCTGTTTTCTCTTCTGCCGTCGCACCTTTGTGTGTTTGAAAACTGGAACTGTCGTGCGCGCTTGAGATCCAGGAGTTGGAGCTGAAAATAATAATGAAGATAAAATGATGTCGCTCCACTGACTTGAATATCTGGAATTAGCCGAGTGTTTCTGCCTCCGAGAGCAAATCTGCTCCTGTTTGACGACCTGAGTTCCAAAGTGCAGATGAGGAGCTCATGTGGATGAATGTTCTCGATAAATACACGCAGCGGTTTTGACCACATTGATGTTTAGGCGAGTAAAGGTTTATTCTCACATGTTCTGCAGCCATGAAGATGTTTGTCTTTTTCACAGGATTCTTAAGTGCTGCTCCTGAAGCAACTGAATCCAGAAATGATACCAGGCTTTAGAGAAAGACGTTCAAGTTCTCACTGGGAGGAAATGTTAGTCACACTGAGTGAGTGCAAGTTAAGAAGGAAAGCTGAGGAATGAAGAACCGTTTGAGCAACTATCAAAGAGAACGTGAGGTCAAACATGAGGTCTCCACAGTGTTATCTGTGTGGAAATAAATGGGGTAAAATTGTATTTCCAAAAGTTAGAAGGCCAAAAAAAAATTAATCTAAAAAAAAGTTACAAATAAATAAATAAATGTGCCTTAAGATTGTGAAGAGTTAACTCATAAAGAAAGGTTTAGTATTGCAAATTCCATTTGTTTAAATATTTTATATTTATCTTTAAAGCATGGGGGGAAATTGATGCTGTAAGAAAGGTGTAAAATAAGAGAATGAATTTTAAAATTAATTAATTTAAAATGATATACAAATACATAAAAAGAACCAGTCATGTCACATTTGAAAACCATAGGAAAAAATATTATCTTTTTACAAGAGGATCAGGGGGATCAGGCAAAAAAATGCCAGAGAAAAAGTTTTAAAAAATAATAATAATAATGATACACATGTTCACCATGGAATTTACATTCAAAATTTATACATTTTAATATCTATCAGTTGAATGAGGTTTACTTGAGTTATTCCCTGATCAGACTCATGGGTTAATGGTTCATGCCGAGTGAGTCAAACCCACTGAACACAATACTAAAGACTGCGTGCGAACAAGTGAGTCACGGCGAGTCTTGTATCTCAGGAGTCTCTGAAGGTGTCATTGGCGGCTCCTCTTCCTGCTGCTCAGACCTATGAGTGCCACAAATCTGAGCGCCGCCTGACAGCAACCTGCAACAGTGATTCATTTCCCTTCTTAATTAGAACGCAGAGGAATTCCACTTTGAAGTGGGCCTCGCTGAAGTAATGACTCGTTGAATGGAGCGATGAAAGGAGGGGAGAAGAAAGGCCTTGATTAAGAAACAGTGTCTGACTGTGATCGCTGAAGAATAATCTGCTGCTTTAGGACGACGCCTGGTTTCTATCTGCCGTGAGAATGTCGAAGTTTTCCCTCTCTGGTAAACATTTATTTGTCTGCATCTGTTCGCACGTTTGTTCACCTCCACGTCTCCGTCGTGCACACGCTCGGTTTGAATCCTTTTTATATGCAAATGTGACGACAGCGCGTGCAGTGATATCGCGCTGTAAATTTATGTGTTCAACAGAGACTTTTAGGATTAGATTTCTGCAGTGAGTCCAACATGTGAGCACAAACCTATCTTCCACTCGGTTCCACGAAAAGCGGCTCTTCTGCTTCTATTTTTACACTGAAACCATTGTTGCAGCAATAAATGAGTTGTTGAAAAGAAGTTGAGGAATGAATAAATGACTGATGAATTAAGTTTAGAAAAAATAATTAAAATGTTTGATGGAATTTTGCAAAGAAAAATGTATATTTCTTTCACAAAATGTGAGTTCAATTTCAAGTAAAATTAGAAAAATGAATAAACAGAAATCCATCATAAATGCTTGGTATTACTTTGTGCACCGTAAAATGTATCTTCCATTCCAGAAAAATGTAATTAATTTTCAATATTTTATTATTACTTCATGTAAAAGTCAAAATTTAAATTACTGCAACGTAGATATTGATGACAAAAAATACACAAAAATTGAAAAACAATACATTGTAGTCGAGAAAGAAACTATTAAAGAAATGAATTCTGAAACATAAGAATACATAAATATTTAGTTGAAACCACTAAATGAAAATGAATATTATCTGAAATTGAAGAACAGCAACGTAATTGATTGAGCACTCTGGCTTGGGAACATCCGGAGGTGAGCTTCGGCCCTGGTGGCGCCGTCGCTCAGGTGTTCTAACAAGCTGCAGCTGACGTCCCCACACACACGAAGGTTAGAAAAGCGTTGACTAATTCACGAGGCGCGAGGACGAGCGAGTCTCCCCGCCGGCGCTAAAACTTCATGATGTGAAGCGGAGAAAAATCCAACTCCTCGCCTTCGGCCAATAACGGCAGAGTCTACAAATCTCACTTCCTTTATCACCGTTTGGCCTCGGGAGCCGAGAGAAGGTCTCATTTTCATAAGAAAGAATAATATTCATCGACAAAAACACTTTAGCTGATCGCCCATAAATTACAGTTTGTACTTTAGATTAAATGGAGCTTCATGAGGGCTTTGCATGAAGCGGGTGAGAAACTCTGGGATGGAGTCGCGGAGCGGAGCATGTGAAAACAGAGTGGAAGCATTGTGTTGAATCTTCCTCCAATGTCATTCTGCTTTCTGTCTTTCAAGTGAACACATCCACTCGCGACTTTATTCAAATGTGAAAATGATATTTTTGATATTTTCTTGTGCTTTTATACACATTTGTCAACACAGAAGTTAAAAACTTCACAGTGATCGTGGTTGAGGTTCCGTGTGACGACGAGGTGCCGGACCTCCAGCCTCCCACTCAGCGCTGCGCTCAAACACTTGAATAAATTTGAATGGAAATGTGACTCTTCTGAAGATGTGTAAATATATTCAGGAGGCGGAAGTTCAGGTTTCAGGGATTGTCAGAGTTTGGAATATTTTCTGAGGCCAGATTGATGTTTGGGCGGTGGAGGAAGGCCAGCGGGGCTGGGCCCCTGTCGGGCCCCTGTTGCGCTGGTCATGGCGGGTTCTTGACTTGTGGTGAAAACTGGTTCCACCCAAACAAGCAACATTTGTTGTCTAGAGAGACCCCTCTGCCCTGGAACTAAAATGAATTTTGTTTTAAATGGTTATAGTTTGATGCAAATGATCGAAAAGGAGAGAAAAACACATAACAGTGGGGGAAAATGTGCTGAAAAAAAAGAGTTAAATATTTAATTAAATTTTTTAATCCATTATATTTGTAGTATTTACTTGTTTTCACCATGATCCCATCTTTGTGGTAGAAAATATTTTTTACTTTTGCAGAAATTTTTATTTTTACAAAGACAAAATAAAATTCCCCCAAAAAACTAGACAAATATTTTTTCAAATATATATATATGTATAAATATAAATGTATAAAAAAAAATATATATATATATATATATATATTGTGAAATATATAATCGCTGGAACTACTTCCTTTAATGTTTGTGCTATTTTTTACAAAGACAAAATAAAATTCCCCCAAAAAACGAGACAAATATTTTTTCAAATATATATATATATATATATATGTATATATACGTACACATTTTATTTTACCGTCATTATTTATCATCTATTTTTTGGGCATTTTCTCGTGAAATATTTCAGGCTAGTAATCACTGGAACTACTTCCTTTAATGTTTGTGGTATTTTCATTCACCTTTACAAGCGGCAACCTGCACCACGACTCGGCCTCTGTCTCTCTCTCTCTCTTTACATTGCCGTCAGCTCTCTTCATCTAATTTGTTTGTTACTTTCTCTTTCTCTTCGGAAAAGAGAGCGACTCAGCTTTTCATTAAATTAATCTCTGATCGAAACTGTCGCTGACATGAGCAGGGGACGGCGATCGGCGCCGACTCGGCCCAGTACTTTCATTAACTTGTGTGACACCAAGTCATCTGATGAATAGAAGACACACACACACACACACTTCGGCAACAGATGTTTAGAAGTAATGGGAGAACAACAGGAAGAGAATTGAATTTGGCCCGGAGGCTAATAGGACATCAAGTGGAAGGTGATTGGGTTTCACAGCGGAAGCCCATCTGTGTCTGCGATCCTCTTTGAACTGCCCTCTGACCCCTCCCCGCCGATGATGTCGCAGAGGAGCCCCGATGCGTTGCGGGCTGTAATCACCTTCCTGGGTGATTCTGGCCTCTGGGAGGAGATGGTGTTGTTCCGACGCCATTTGTCACGTCATACTCAGCAAGTTTGGTCAACTCACTCACATGACCGCTCAATCTCTGTCAGGTCTCCTGGTCCCATCTCTTGGTCTGCAGTCCATCACTTGCAATTCACCAGTGGCCTTACCATCCTACTTGTGACACCATTTGCAGAGGAGCATGAAGAACACATGCCACAGCTTGAGCGCTGGTCTTCTTCGGGTCAAAACCTGTCCGTGTCAGCACGACACCAAAGAGCTAGCTGATTGCACGGTAGCACAACACGCTGTTAGCAATCAAGGATCATGACCCAGTTCAGCAGGTGGTCATAATGTTTGAACAGCCAGCGCTGTGTTCCATCTGTTAGTGTGTAGGTGAAATTCCTCTTCTTCTGCAGCCTGTTGACTCGAGTTACTCGACGTTCCTCCCGTCATCGCTCCTCACACAAGCTGTCGAGGGGCCCCGCGTCTCCCGACGAGGCCCCGGAGCCTCCAACAGTGCAACGCTAACTGCTTTGATGAAAACACCATTAAAAGCGCGACCGTGTTCCGGGCTGTTTGGCCGGCAGCAGGTGCTCACTGGGTTTCTTTAAGTGCCTTGCTCGGGGCCGAGTCTGTTTGGGTTTAAAAACCCCGTCTGGTTCTGCGGCCGCCTCTGGACTGACGCGGCGAGATGATCCCGTCGACTGTTCCGCTGCTTCCAGTGCTTGTCGAGCTCCAAAATAGGGCTGGATCAGGACCAGCTGGGACGTCAGATGATATTCCAAATTCACTGTGACATCTGACACCAGCAGCTGTGATTGTCTGGCCCCCGTGGAGAGAACTTACTGATGCTTTAATACTGAACTTCTCACTGTATATTACCAGTGATGAATTATTATTGATTCTACTACAGGGTATATATTTGTTTTCAACAGAATATGTCAGAATAAAAATGGACTTTTATTAGATTATTTCATGTTTCTATAGTGTTTTGGAGTGACTGCGAGCTCACCAGCTGGGATGAGGATCAGCTCCTCTCAGTCTTATATCATGGTTCTTATGGAGTGTCTCTGGGTCTTGGAGGGTCTTCAGTCATGAGGACTCTCGATGGTGAAGATAGAGCTGAGAAGATGAAGCTCACCATTGAACTATAGATTTGTCCTCTCACCGGTGGTCAACAGGTGACCAAAAAGAGTTTTCTCTGCAGGAAGTCTGGGTTCGCTGCAGAAGCTCAGTCATCTAGAAGAGACTCAGAGCAGAACACAGCTCCTCCTAGAAAGTTTCAGTTGCAGAGGTCAGGATGTCTCCTGGACAAGTGAGATGTTCAACTGGGAGGAGGCCCCGGGGCAGACCCAGGAAATGATGTCACATAAGTGTCACTCTTCAGTCCTGTCGAGCTAAGAAGCTGCAGCAAACTGAAGTTGCTCTCCAGAATCGCTCTGTTGCTTTGAAGTGGGCGTCTATAGACGTGGGTCGTTGAAGGAATTTGGGGAATCTAAGCTTTGTGACGGTCGTAGACTGTGGTTCGTGTTTCAGTGGAAGATCCAGGAAACATGAAGCTCACATTCCTGCGAGCTCTCGGTCGATTAAAACGCCCTGTGAGTAGCTCCTCTCATCCTCCTCGCTATAGCGACGATTGCTCATTTGTAAGTGCTCCCCCCGGCTTCATCTTTTGTCACCTCCGCTGTTTGCCATTCAGTTTACGGGGCCCCGGCTCCCACACTTATCCATGGATCCCTCGCCCTCTTTCATCATGGGAATTCCAAGCACACGCTGGTGAGGCAGAGTCCCCATCCCCCCCGACTCCCTCTCTGACCAGCATCCCTCCTCATTCTCAGGGGTGTGGGGGGTGTTGGGGGGGGGGGGGGGGGGGGTGCAAGGCTAATTCATCAATAATCTTTACCTAATCCCTCCCCTTCCCACTCTCTCTCTCTCTCTCTCTCTTTCCAGCCTGGAGGCATTCATGCAACAAATCCCCTCCCCCGCCCTTCCTCCTTCCCCTCCTCTTCCTCACACACACACACACACTTGAGGAGTCTGTCTGAACACGTCCACTGAGGACGAATCAGGGCTCTCAGCGATCACAGACAAGGTGTGGCAAGAGGTGGGCGGAGCCCAGCGCTTTGTCTGCCGGTCGGCCCCGCCCCTCTGCCGGGTGGAGGCGTGTCCGTCTCCCTGCGTCCGACCCCCGGAGCCGCACTCCCTCAGTCTGCAAGTGTGTGCGTGAGTGAGTGAATGTTGGTGAAGTTCAAGTCGCCGCAGGAGCGCTTCATTCCTCTCCTCGGTCGGAATACTCCTCCCGGGATTTACCGCCTTCTGGAGTTTGGGGCGTCTCGGAAAAGGATGCGATCTGGATGAAAACTCGTTTGGAATATGGGACTTGTAACGCGGGGTCTGGAACTCAGGGACCGGCTTGTGTGTGTCCTGCTGGCTGTGATAAGTACGTCTTCATCTCACGATGTGTGGTGTTCCGCAGCGATGTGTCGCTGATTCCTGTTCATGACTAAAGGTCCGCGGTTCGGTCTCTCCTGGCGCGGTTCATTGGAGCCGGTTAATTGGCTCCGCGTGTCTCCGTGTTTGGGTGCGATTCGCTGCTGGCCATGACACCGGCCAGACGCTAACTGTTTTAGCATCACCTCCTCCAGCGACATGTGTATAAACGTGTCTCCAACCAGCGCGAAGGCTCCGGTGTTCTTGAGAAACGGAACCCAACCGTAGTGATATGTCACCACTAGCTTCTCATTTCTGTTGGTTTTGAGGGGTGTCCTGAAACCATGACCCCCGCTTGGTGCCACTGGAGTTTGACAGAAGAATGCTAACGTCAACAGCTAACTTTGTGGACCGCAACTTTGGACTGACGTGACCAAAGTCTGCCGTCACTGTCACGTTTTACCCCTGAAAATTTTACAAGAAGCAAGAATTAAAAGCTCTGCCCTTAACCGACAACATTTGAAAATACCACACACAAAAGTTGAACTAGCTAGCGTGCGATAAAAAAATAAACAAAGAAAACCATTCAATAAAATGCCTCAAATTAATTAATTCAATTAAAAAGCCTTTATTCCCACCAAGGACTAAGCTCAATAATTGATTATCTAAGAGTTATCTACCAAAAAGACACGAAAAAAAGACTAGAACTGTTAAATAACTGGGTTTTTTTTTTCATTTTTGTACAAAAAATGTAGAAAAGTGAACACATCTAAAATGATAATATGAACAATCTTATTAGGGGAAAATGTGCGAAATACAGATTATGGTTCAAATGAAATGTAGAGAAAATATGTGTGCTTATAATATTGACATTGAAAAGGAACTGAAGGGGGAAAAAAAACAATATTTTTAGGAAAATTTAAAAAAGCAGAAAAATCATTCCTAAAGAAAAAAGAGTTTCCTGCTAGGTAAGATGTATTTGCAGCTGACTGTATTTGAAACAGGGGCCCTCCAACTGGTCCTCAGAGGGCCGGGGTGGTGCACGCACAGTTTAGCCAATGAGGTGTCATCTGAATCAAGCAACACCAGACTGACTGGGTCAACTGTTACAGTGTTCAGACACCGAGTGAAGCTGTCTGTGCCAGTTGGGTTTGAACAAAATCCTGCACCACCCCGGCCATTTCATTTGGGGAGCCCTGGTCTGAAAGGTTAATCTGCAAAAAGACAGCAAAGGAATAACAATACAGGATGATTTCACAACAGGAAGTTTGTCTTGGTTTGTTATTGACAAGTCTCATGTGAACCTGACTGACTTCATCAGGTTGAATATTCTTCTCATGGTCGGTTCTGCTGATGTTTCCCAGCCCTGGATGGTCCTCAAGACCTGAATGAATTTGAGCTGCCTTGACAATCGAAGTGTAACATGGTGTGTTTTGTCTTGACAGCTATCGCAGGCAAAGTGTCGCCCACCAGCCCGGACGGCCTCGTCAGCGCCCCCTCTGTGACCTCCACCCCCTCGCCGCCGAGCGTCTACCTTCCCGCCAACTTCAAAATGTCCAACGCTCAGCTGGCCTTCTTCCTGCGCGAGACCCGGACATCAGAGCAGAGAGTCGGCGGTGGTGCCGGTGGTTTTGGCTCCGCGCACCCGCTGCAGCGCTCTGAGAGCTTTGTGGTGTTTCAAACCAAGGAGCTCCCGGCCATAAATATCAGCTTCGGGCCCTTTGCCCGGGACCAGGCTGTGTCCAAGGAGCTGCTCCAACCTGCCAGTCCGTTGGAGGTCCCGGGACAGCTGACGGTCAACTGGAAGGTGCGAGCGTTCATTGTTCAGGCGCGTGTCTTCTCCAACAACCCCACCGTCCAGGTGTTTTTCTACATTGCGGGCCGGGACTGGGACGACTTCAAGGCCCAGGACAAGCTGCCTTGCGTCCGCCTGCACGCCTTCCGGGACGTCCGCGAGATCAAAACCTCCTGCCGCATGAAAGGGAACCTGGCGCAGTGCTTGGCGCAGCTGGATTTACCGCCGTCCTGGTTCAATGCCAACGTGGCGCCACTGGGTCGGAGGAAAGGCTCCGGCGACGGACTTCTGGACGGGCTCACCAGCGAGACTCTCCAGGCGGAGCTCTACTACACACTCCACGAGCCTAACCTGGACGGGGAGTGCAACGAGGGGCACCGCGCTGGATCCAGAGGGGAGCCGCTGTCACAGCACCCCCTGCTGCGCATCGGCAGTATCAGCCTCTACCAGGCTAGCCAGGAGCAGCTGCTGGTGGATAAGCAGCTGGACAAGAACATGTTTCTCAGGCTGCCGGAGAAGCCCCTCAAGCCGGGAGAGACCCTGAAGATCTCCCTCTATCTGATGCCCAACTCCACCGTCGAGCAGTTCAGCCTGAAGTAAGTTCATCTTCCTCCTCGCTCTGGCTTCACGTGACGAAGCTTGACTGCTAATGTGCTTGGTTTACAACTCCTCTGTGGGTTGATGCTCAAGACTAGCTTCCTGTCTGAACCTGCTTCAGTCGGTTTGATCTGAGATCAATTATTTTGCTTGCCGATTACCTTAAAAGACTTGCCACACATTTTCATCTTCTGGTTTTCCTTCTTCTAGAGCTGTGAGAAAATAAAAAATACAATATTAAATTTAAAAAATATATTTTAATTTCATGAATGTACTGTATCTCCTAAAAATGATTAATTAAATAGATGTTTCAATTGTCTTAAAATATATATACCTATATATTATTTGTAATTATTTACAATTTTTAAAAATAATAAATAATCATTTTTTAAATTTCACAACAACCCACATCCATGACATTTCTCTTTGAATACAAATATTTAATTCCTAAAATTTAAACCCAGTTTTGTGTCTTTTAAATCTCATTTATTTTTAGTTTTTCTTTGTTTCATCTCTGTATTATAAACGTAAGGAAGACTCATCATCTCACACTCATCTCACACTTTTTTAAAAACAACACTCTTATTTGTTTTTCAATATTGGACAGTGCATTGAGAGATTTTATGATGTAGCAAGGTTTTGTAATGAATTGATGTGACTTTTTTAAGGAGTGGAACTTGGATTCAGAAACTCGAAACAATATTTTCTTGTTTGTTTATTTCACCAGCTTCGATATTTAATCCAGAAAAGATAAATCTCTTTCTGAAAAGTGCCGATTATTTTATGTCTTTTAATAAAGGCGCTGCACAAGTATTTTGAAGCCGGAAAACAAAAGATTAAAGAAGGTTGTAAACGATTCACAAGCGTCCCGTAGGGCCCGCGAGGAGCCCAGACGCAAACAGACTTTAATTTTCCTGCTGCAGTGTTGGGTTGTTTCTGCTGAGCAGATCCCTGAAGCTAGACATGCAGTTGAATTTGAAATCATTTTTGGTGGAAGGTTGTGGTAAACAGTCGAGCCTTGGTGTCACAGTGGCGCTGGAGAAGGGTTCAGCCAAAGTCCCTCTGGTGGTGCAGAGTTTATCTGCAGGCTGGAGGAGTTAAAGGTCTTGTAGGCAAGTGAGGGGAGAAGCTTCAGCCATGAGGACTCTGTATCGTGGTGAAGAAAGATCTAAGGCATGAGAACAGCTCTCCATTGACCAGTGGGTTTCTCCTCTCTCCTCTGGTCACTTGTTTTGCCGTGGCTGAAAGAAGAAGATGACAGATGCATGAGGGGCTCAGCTTGTAAAAGTAGATGCTACAGAGGTGGTTATCGACCAGTCAAGCTCTCAGAGAACCTGGACCAAGTCTCTCCTGCTGCACCGCCTCTCGGTTGTTAGCACAGAGGCGGAATATAAGATGAGCGATGCTGTGCTCGAGGGCACAAAGGCAGCGAGGACAGAGGAAATATTAGCTGCCGACTGATGAAACACACCGCTAACACAATCACTGTAATCCCTGCACCATCGTCACTCAACACATTTACGCTCATTACCAGGCCTCCTCACTCCGAAATTGATACCGGCGGAAACTTTCCACACTTTCTGACCCATGGAAATGAAATCCAGTTCATCAGTTAGACACAGAGAATCGTGCAGATTAACTTTTGACTCTCTAGATGATGATTGTGGCTGAATTGTTCCTGACGTTCTCTCCTTCCGTACAAACACAACAAGTATAAATTTTTTTTCTTTAAAAACTGTTAAAGATAAACACACAATGCAGAACATTTTAGTTATGATGCTAATGCAGAAATATCGAAATTAATAAATTAAAATAGTATTTTGTAGGTGCTGGTTATGTGGAAAAAAATGTTTTGAATTTTGAATGTAAATTATGAAAATTTAGACTTAAGATAATTCACTTGTAGAAGATTTTTTTTAGAAATAAATGCCTTTTTTTTTTAGAAAATGAGAAAAATAATAATCAAAATAGAATAATAAAAAAAGAAAAACGTTAAAGATACGTACGATAAATAACTGAAATGTAAAATATGTTGAAAAATAATTAAATTCAGTATAAAAAATACAGACTGTATTAATATAGTTCTTACATTTATTACAATATTAAAGATGTTTAATTAAAAAATGTGATGAAATAAATTTCAAATGATAAATGAAAAATTTAGTTGATTCATTAAATAGATCATCGAAAAGATTTTGCCAGCGAAGACGTCATCCGACCGAACTGCTACCGGCAGAGGTCTTTTATCTATTTGTTAATTATTTACTTTTTTCTCTCACTGAGTACTGGAAGAAAATGTGATTTTATCCAACAGGTTCAACACAAGTTCAGCATTCCAGTTGGAAACCGAATGGCTGGGGAATTAGCTCGTCTGCTTATTCTGCTAAAAACCCTGATACCCTCCCGGCGGGCAGCCGGCACTCGAGCGGTGTTGTAAAATATTTAAAGATGCTCGTGTTGTTGTCGCTGAGCGGGCCGACACGGCTGTTTCTGTCTGTTACGAACGATCAGTGAGTTTTGGTGTCGACATTAGAAAACACGAGCGCATACATGCACCCTGAACAGCTGATCGCCAATCTGTCAGGCCATTAAAAAGTCATGAGTGTGTGTGTGTGTGTGTAAACATTGGGAAGAAAGTGTTAATATCTTGACTGACATTGTCCTGTTTATATGAATTCACAACAGCTCGACTCACTTAAAAAGCTTGGAATGCGCTGGAGAGCGACTTGAGTTTCTGACTCACTGTGAGCTGTTTAAATATGTGATATATGTGATGTTGTTTATTCTTGCTGAGCTGAGAGTTATGGTTATAGTTTAAAGAGAAATCTGTAGCAATGCTTCTTCTTCCTTGTAAAGCAGAAACTAACATGAGTCCAAGGCACTCTGACTCTCAGGATAGAACATTGTTGTTGCTGCAGTAGAAATCTGAAAGAGTTTTTTGAGTCCTAGTCTAGCGACTCACTTAGATGTGTGTGACTCACATGTTGAGTCTCTAAGATGACTGTGACTCGTTGGATCCCTAAATTGGACTAAAGATTGAGAATGACTGTTGAATGAAGGGAGTCATAAGCGAAATTAATGTGCGAGAGTCACTGGAGAACCTTCTGAGTGGCACCCAGGAGCCCACTGGTGGACACCAGATGTATATTTCAGAGTCAACGTGAAAGCATATTCATGACTGGAGGGTTCATTTGGTGGAGGACGTTTGGCTAACTACAGTCACCGAGTCCTCCCTGATGAGTCACAACTCTGACTTGACAGAGGTCAAATAAAGCAACTTGTTCAACATGGAAACAACCCCCGAAACGCACAGATAGCAGCGTCACTTTCCAGCAAGCGACCCTCGACTGACCTCTCGGATGGGAGACGTGCTCCGGTAGCTCGTCGAGTCGCTCGATCCGTCTTGACAAGGCGGCCTGTGGCTGCCAGAGTCGTACAATCGAAGAGCTTCCGCAGTGAGACAGTGACATTCGCCATCAACCCATGGTGAGAGAAGATGAGCCATCACTGACAGAAGCGAGAGAGGAGGGAAGGAGGCGAGCTGGCAGGAAACAGAGGCTGAGGTCAGGAAGACGGGCCACTGCCTTCCAGGAGAAGGCGGCCATGTTGCTGCCGGCGATAAAAGAAAGTGGGTCACTTTCTTCGTGGGTCGCTTGAATAGTTAATGTTGAGCCTCTGACATAGTCTTTGATGTATTTTCATTGTTTTTCAATTTTAGTTATTTTTATTCTTAATTGTTTCACTTTTGACTTCATCTCTAGATGATCAATGCGTGTTTTGGATTGGGTGACTGTGTAGGAGAGCGCCGCAGATGGTTCTGTGGGTTTATAGGTAGATCATCAGGTTTTATTAGCATTTAAAACCACTCACTCGCAACCCAAACACCTTGGTCCAATCCTCCTCCGCCTTCTCCTCCACCCGCTTCCCATTGGGAAAAAGTGGTTTTCTCTCTCTACTCTCAGGTTCTGGAACATGCTCTAACCAGAGCAAATTGTTTATTTGTGGGTCCTCTAGTTGGCGCTGTTTTGGGTTCCGATCGTTCAGAACCTGCTATGCTCGTAAACCAAAGTGCCATTATATGCTAAGGCCGAAATAAAAAAATCAGCCAATGAGTGATAAAATAGTAAGATAAAAAAATACTTTGTAACTGTCGAGGCCAACTCATGTGCTTTCATCAGCCACTGTTATTATAGACTGCGACCTCTGGGTGGAGACAAACTGTACACAAACGTGTGATCAAACGTAAATATTGAGGTTCCTGGCTGCGCTCAGATCGGGAGATGTAATTGCTTCTTGAGTCTCCGGAGGGTTAAAAAGTAACGTCGCGAAATGTTGCGATCAGTCATACCAGACCATGGACACCGCTATCACAAACGACCTTCCAGGCAAATCACAGGATCAGTTTGAATCTGCTGTTGCGTTGACAAAGAAGAAGCAGGTTTCGCTTGATCCGCTCGCGCTTCGCCGATGGAACCGCAGGGATGTAAGACTCATCTTCCCCTTCATGTTCCGTCTCTCCACAAGGATAAAATCGGCGTCCTCTATTCTTCCCTGCAGCACAAAGCGGGCCTCCCGCGGCATCCGCGTGTGCAGTTCCTCCCAGCACCATGGTTGGTTTAAAAGGACAAAGCAAAGATAAGCCATATTGTCCGCCGTGGGCCGCCCGCACGTCTCTCCCTCTTTCAAGTTGTCACACACAGAAAATTGCCGAGGTTTTATTAGTATCCCTCCCGCTCGTCTCACCTCCTCCGCGCCTGCCCATAGATTTGCAACGTCGGTCTGGAGTAATGGACTCAGCTCTGCCCAGCGTGAAGGATTGCGGTGCCCAGTAGGCTCTTCGTTTTCAAAGAAGGCGCTGGTGTGGAGACGTTTCATCGCGCCACCGCCAACAACTTCTGATTTTAATGATGCTCTCTCTGCTCTGAGTGTGTGTTTCATGATTTTCTGCTACACTTACTGGCAGAGTTCAACTTCACACCCTCGCTAAGATGAAGAGAAGCTGTTTACCAGAGTCTTGTGGTTTTTTGTTTATTGCTGATTTAATAGTTGGTTATTCTCTTAAATGTCACAGCTCGCTTGCCGTGTGTGTTTAGACTGTTTGAAGGTGGAGGAGTGTGCGATGGATGGTGTCTCAACGTGGGGGGGGATTTTTTTGAGGTGGATTCCCAGTCCAACCGTGGACCCTGCTGACCACTGACTTCAAAGAGAAGAGTATTGAGAAGTTGACTCATGTAGACGTGGCATGCTGGATGGATGGAGACAGTGAAGGGGTGTGTTGTAGGTGGTGCAGGGGTTTGAGGTGAGATTGCATCAGCTTTTCTGTGGTCGTTGAGAGGTGTCGATGAGCCTTGATGTTTGCCAATGACATAGTGATTTGAACACGTGACGAGAAATTGGAAAGAAGAGGAGTGAAAGAGACTAGAGCCGCTCAGTTTGTAAACATTAAAAAACATTAAAATGATAATCACAGTTATTAGTCACGGTTTTTCATGTTACAGAAAACATCTGTATTTTTATGACTTAATGTGCGAATCGAGGACTTGGTGTCAAGAAGAAGGATGATCTGTGCCCGAGTCCTCTTTGTCACACGTCCTCCTCAAGTCTTGACGTCAGTGGCTGTGATACAAATGAAATGATGGAGGCGAGCAAGTGGACATCAACTTGACAGCAAGTGAAGAGTCTTTAAACTTGAGCCCAAAATAACCGCACAGCTCCTTCTCCGCCTCTGTGCTACATGAAAACACTTCCCACTGTGGAATGGAAAAGACAATCGCACTCGGTGAGACTGCACCAAAGAGAATGACATCAAGCATTTATTACCAGGTTTTAAGAACCTTGCCATGCTGCAGGATCCGTCGGGAGCTTCTTCTGGATGAAGGGTTCACGACCTGGAGCACAGCAACCTTGAGTGCAAAACTGCCATGAAAAGGGAGGTGGGGGAAGGAGGGGCGCCGCGAAAGGCCGAAACGAATCCCTCCTGGTTTGCTGCGAGGCATCAAATTTGACGAGTGAGCTCAAAATGATTCTTATTCAAATCAACATCCTTCCAGCAGCGGACGCCTCCACTCTGCAAGCGCAATCATCCCCCCGAGAAAAACAAAGAAATGGAAGATGAAACGTTTTCCTTTTTTTTTTTAATTCGGTGTGAGGGAGTGCGTTGGCGTGGAAGGAGTCCTGGAGAACAACAGGCGTCCTACAGTTCCCACGCTGACCATTTCCACAGCAGCCTGTCGGATTAGTGGGTGATACGGTGGGGATGTCTGGGGGCCGAGATGTCGTTCACCCTTACGTGACGTATGCGCTCCAGTAGGCAGGGAAAGCAGCGACTCAGCACAACTGCCGCACCTCGGGGGGGGCGGCGTTGCGACTGTTTATGGAAGACTCATTAAAGTGATGTTTTGGTTACTCTAAGATGTTGGAATCCCCCACAGACCCACTCAGTGAGGAATGCGAATGAGCTTCACATGTTAAACTTTGACTGAGAATGCGCCTCTACGAATGTTGTCAGAGGTGGGATGGTTTTCCAGAGGCCATCCACGGAGGCAATAGAAAGTAAGTTTCCAGCTGTCCTCCGTATCATGATTCCGAGCTGAGAATCAGACAGGAAAAGCCTGCGTGCGAAGAACTTTGACTCTGAAGTGAATCACAGATGAGCAGGCACTCAAATCCCAGAACAGTCTTGGCACCGGTTTGTTAAATCTCACAGTCAGAAATGACTTGAAGCTACTTGGTCCTGTTATTTTCACCGCAGCGTTATTTGTATGCAGAAAGAAGAGGCGAGTCTAATAAGATGCCCGGCACATCGGACCCTTCCAGCAGTGCACGGGAGGCAGCATGTAGAGAATACAGCAGCACTTTATTAATAATGCCCTTAAATATATTGTGATGGCCTCAGGAGGCAGTCTTGGTCTGTTGTTCCTGCCGGAGAGTTTTCAATATGCAACATCACGCTCTGTTACGAGTGCCTTTTCTTTTTTCTTTTCTTTATTGAGCTTAAAAAACTCCACCTTGTGGGTGAACTGGGGATGGACGGGAGATCAATTAGCAATGCTGACCCGGGGGCAAACAAGTTGAACAATGTGAATCTGAATTTAAGTTACTTAATTCTGGCTTTTTGCTCCTGTGCTGCTCTTTTTTTTCCCAACTCAAGAAAACCTTAGCAGCATTCCGAGCTCCTGTGAGCTGCAACAGGGCACTCGTCTAATGAAATGTGTAGCTAGCAAGATATGAGTGAGATGTGCGACGTTGCCACGGAGGGGAAAACAGGGACTAACTAAAGGGACTGACTAAAAGTAGAGTTTCCCCAAGACACCCAGACACGCTGCTAGCTAAACTCTTGGTTGAGCATATTGGGAATTTGGGGGCACAGCAAAGCGGACCATCTGCAGAAAATAGATCGCATGGACTGCTGATTTGACAACATTTCAGACGATGATGCTGGTGTGTGATGTCAACGTCTAAAGACTTCTAGTTGTATATATTGAGTTGTGAAATAGTTTGTAACAAGTTGTCAAGTCATTGTTCTGCAGTGGGTGACAGGGAGCAATTGAGCAATGTTTGGCTGATGCAGGCCCGACTGCAGAGACTCCACTCGCCACCTGAGCGTGAACCGCGTCAGCATCAATCCTCTGCGCTTGATAATTGATGTTAAATAACGGCAGTTAGGAAGAAATATGATGCGGGACGAATCCCCCTGAGGAATCTCTCCTGTCACAATCCAGCGCCGCCGTCAGCGACTGCGTTCCTTCAGAGGCGAGCTGACATGTGATACGTCTTCTCCGCTACGGGAAGCTGATAGCCGACCTTTGTTTGCATGATCTCCTAAATCCCTGGTGATTCAGGTTTGAAGATCACAGCCAGCCCTCTTTATGGTAACCAGGCCGCGTTTCGACGGGAAACGCAGGATCGTCTTCACTGGTGTTCACGTTTCGTCGCTGAACCGGAGAGCAGGAGATGATTTTGATCAACCAACTTTGTAGAAGTGAATCCGTGACGCTAACGTTGTCTGCGACTGATGTTTCTAGCGGAAGAGAATCTCAATGACTAGAGGAGGGGACAAATCAGCGGCGTGTGGATTCAAGAAGGCACTCGCTGTTGCTGCGACGTCCTCCTCTTCATCGCCGCCTCGTGCGGTTCCTGTTCCCGACCACACACGCGGCACAAGCATTCTTCTGTCCTCTGATCCGCTGATGAGGGATTATGATTCAAAAACATGTCACCTCCTGCTCAATTCAAGATCCTCCATCTTTTCTCCAGCAGTTACTAGGCAACTAGCCCAACAGCAGGCAAAGACGCCCGGACACATTTGCTGAGAATATTAGCACTTCATTTACTTAAGGAAATTGCCGGATGTCACAGGAGGGGGTTAATTATTCAGGCCTGCTGAACACCTGAAGCTCTAATTGAATTTGGGAGGCTTGTTGGTGCGTCACTGAGCCCTGGTCTCTCTCAGTGTCACACGCTAGACGACGTCTGATGTGAATGGGGGCTAAATGACAGCATGGTGTCATCGGTGGCGCCGCTGAAGGACTCTTGACAACCAGCAGGTGGCCTCGCTCGCAGCATTCGCCATTCGCCGCCCCGCTGAGCCAAATATGCTGATGGAGGGGGAAATATTCCTCTTATTATCACTCGACGCCTTTTTCTGCCGCGAGGAGGCACAACACAAAAAAACATGAAACGCATCTTTGCTTGATGAAGTATGACAACAGATCAATAAAACAACACAAGAATATCAGTGATTAGCTTGGAGATCACAACAACCAGTTACGAAACACAACTGTGAGACAAGAACCAGACGATAAGAATTAAAAACGCACAGCCGCCCATCGCTGTTTGCTGAACACGACAATGAATCAGTAATCGCAACAAACAGAGTGAACGCACAACCGGAAATGTCTGAACATAACAAAGAGCCACTACATCCCACTACATACAACTAACACAACAGTGAGGGAAGTAACATTTTTGGCAAGGACAGCTTCTTACCATTGCTGTAGCACCCTTTAACACAGCACTGACTTGTTGACAAAAATCCTGACAAAAATCAGGACGGACAATAAATCACTACAAGAACGCAAAAAAGCATATACATTAACAAACAAGCAAATGCGGAATGTGCGACGCAACAATTAACAGTTAAACACTGTGGTAAACCTATAGATTACGACACACAACAAACAAAATAAAAACAATATTGACAACAGAAATTTGATAAAAATAAATATAGTCAACATTAAACTCTGGAACCCATTTTATATGTTGCAAATGTAAACAACACAATGAACAGACACACTTATGTTGTCATGACAAAATATGAAAAACACTAATTATTCAACACAAACAGATGCGACAACACACACGAAGACAGAATCAACACAAGACTTTACCGAATAAATTGAAGATAAAAGCTAATTACCTTGATGAACCCCAAAAAACTGAATTAAAATATAGGCGCAGACTCACAACAGCTGTGAAGCAAGAACGCGGCTACATATCCCTCACGCTCCCGTGGAAGATGAACGACACACCGCAGACATTGCCGGGTGACTGTGGTGTGTGTAACTCCTTCTTACATTCTTTAAATGTTCCCGCCGGCGCTGCCGCTCACCCGTGCGTTCAGCGGCATCAGTGGCCCTTGTTATTATTCTCTGCAGCTAATTGAAGTTTAATGAGAGCAACAGAGCCAGATTGGATGTGTGTCGGCCTGTTTAGATGCTTCGGTGCGAGACAGCCGCCGTCCATCAAACCCTCACGGCTGATTTAAGACGACAGCGGGTCTCTTGAAGAGTCTGCGGATGTGCGCGGGGGTCACGTGTGCAGGCAGCTAACCTCGTCGGCTCATTGAGATTCTGGACATTTACCGTCCATATTGATCACCGCTTGACTTGGAACCGCTGATCCACATTGATTTTGTGTCCAGTTAACCGGCGTGGGTCTCTCTGGCCTCCTGTGACTGGAAACGCATTTATTTGATACCCCGCCGTTGGAGTTTGGAATTTAAGGAGTTGTTTGGAGAGGAGGTGAGGTCACCAGCTCAGAGTGGGAATATTTTGGATCACTTAGAGCCCTTTAGCTTTCCAAGTGAGGTCAAAGGTCGACGGAAATCAAACGCTTCGACTGCTGCAGCGGCCAGTCAAAGTTGTCCGAAATGTTCCACACAGTATAAATATTACATTTAATGACAGAAAACAAAAGCACGTTCACCTCAGGATATATTTCAGTTCGACAATAAAGGTGCCGTTTCAGCGTTTTTGCAACATGAATATTAAAAACGTCTGACGGTTCATGTCAGAGTTGAGATTCTGGCTAAAACCCTGGACACTTACGTTTCTGCTGAGTTTCGGCGTCTCAGATTTAAGGCTGCTGCATTACACTTTAATGAGGCCGCTCCATGCGGTGTCAGGGTCGGTTACATCCACTTTGCTGCCACAAGATTTTATTTAATCTCATGTTTCGGGTCTGTGAGAGCGGGACCCGCTCACAAACATCCAAACATCTGCAGTCATCGTCTTCGGACGGAACTCAATCCTTCTCCGGTTTCCGCAAGTCCGCAAGTCGCTCTCTTGATGAGTCGGAGACATGCTATGTGATATGTCAGCGCTCAGAATTACAAGGTTTCTGAGCGTGTTTTTGTTGAGGGGAGAGGACAGGGGAGTGGTGTTAGCGGTTCGCTTTTGGCTCTCGTTTTAGCAACACAAACTCATTTGTCGACTTCCTTGTTTAGTGATCAAGCGCTTTGTTGGATTCATTTTTTGTTGAAGTGTTGTGGAATTGTGAGAAGCATTTACCACAGTTGCAGACGAGTTGCAGGAGTGTGGTTTCATCCACTTCGCTGTGGTCAGGTCGTGGGGGCAGCAGCGGAACTAAAGAGGCCTAATACCGAGAGACATCATCTGTCCACTGTCGGTGAGAGCAGTGAGCAAAAAGCTTGATGTTTTGGCTCAGCTCTTACTTCACCTCAAGTCGCTGTCACTGGAAACTCGACCAGTCTGTCGCTCTTAGGCTCAACAAAGCAGACACTCTTCAGAGCCGAAAGAACCTTAGGTTTGACTCAGACATCTGGATCATCTCATTCTCATTCTCAACACCAGTGTTCCTCCGGCTTTCATTTACATTCTCAAGGGCTCCTGACGCTCTGCCATCTTTGTTGTTTATTTCGCTCCACAATTTACATCCGCTGCAGCACGTTGGTGCCGCATGTGGCCTCCACGTGGAAGATCTGGGACCTGGCCTGGGCATATTAATTATTATTAATTATTTCATGAGTCGGCTCTCTGTGAGAGTTCCTTCACAACTCTCCTGAGACGCCGACCTGCTCTGATTTATCTTGGCCACCGGCACGACTGGTCTGCAGAGAGCAGAAGAAAACAGGAGCTGGCGCTTTAATATATAGATGTGATCGTAAAAATATGCTGGGCTCGGCAGAACTCAGGGCCACATAAACAGCCCAAAACTAAGTCAGATATCAGCTAGAACAACAGATTATACTGCCCGGTACACCAGGGGTTCCAGAAGTGTTGATCCATCAGAACATTATGACCTTGCGATTCAAGTCTTCAAAAAAATTGTGATTCTGCGTCACTCTTTTTTTGTGTCAGAAAGTTAGTAAAAACTATCTAGATAAAAGTCTGTAAAGATAGAAGTGGTTAAGTGAGGAGTTGGAAATGGATAAACAGGAAGTCCCGAAAAGTCTTAACTCTGAGTTGTACTGGCTAACGTTGGGGAGTTCTGCTCTGTGTGATATAAAGTCTCAATCGTGACTCAGTTACACTCTCTACCAGCGAGGTGATTTGTGTTTAATACATTCAGTAATGTGGGCATCCACCAGAGGGCTCGCACATGGAGAGCTGAACAACAAACTCCGGAATAGGTGCCTGATTTAGGGAGTTAATTTGAGTCACTTTAAGAGGGAATTCGTGATCTGTGGGTTGTTTAAAAAATTCCAGAGAACAGTACAAAAAAAATGGTTGGACAGGAAGAGGTGTTCGCATGAAGACTAAGTCGGACTGAAAATCAAGTGCAGTCCTTCCATCCAAGTCAATTGAAAGACTGTGACTCACAGATTCAGAGTCTCACATTTCTTTTTCCTGGTTCCTACTTTCCTTTCTGGCTTCTGAGAAAACAGCGTTTCTGACTGTACGCGAACTTGTCAGGAACTCGTAATATAATGAGACTGGAGTGTTTCTGCAGTTTTGCTGCCTCCTCTGGTTGATCCTCATCCCTGCCTTTCCTCTTCTGGCTCCAAACACGAAGTGGCCTCGCAGCTCAGCCCCCTAAACTGTACAGAAGCGAATCATTTCACGTCACACTGAGCACGTAATCACGGCCACGCGGCTGCTTTCACCGCTTAGCGCTCACCGCTAATGCTGGATGACCTGTCCTCAAGTCAACCCCACCTTAATGTACTTCCCCGGGCTCCATTTAAATCACCGCGCTCCAGTTCCCCACCGTCCTGCGGACCCTCCTCTTTGTCTTCCCCTTCTTCTCGCCCAGCCGCTCGGTAATTGCCTTGCTTTGCCAAATGAGCCTGACGATTGTGCCCTCGGCGGAAAGCAGATGAGGAGTCCGCCCAGTCCGGCCCTGGCTCGCCAAGCCGGGAAGCTAAATAAAGAGAGATGAATGGCGCTCGCCTCTGGAAGCCGCTGCCGCCGTCTTATCCTCATTGATGACCACCGACAGGCAACGTGCGCTCTGACTCGGTGTCCCGGGAGTTTCCTGCCTCGACATCCTCCAAGTCTCTTTTTTCCACGCATCATCGGCTTCTAAACCGGTTACTAAGACTGGAAATCTTTTATTTTCTGCCCAACTCACTTCATTAGCTCGTTCTGAAACAACAAAAAGAGTCGTTTCATCTTCCTGCCCTGGACTGGAGCTAACGCTAGCTGCAGTAGCAACCACCACTCACTGATGATCTGTTTCTTCTTGGACAGATCAGATTTCGGTATTTGATGTCGCCGCCTTGTACGGCCCGTGGGCCACATGTGGACGGTTGCATGTATTTTCTGGCCCCATGCAGTCAATGCAACACTATGTTCTCTAGAGAATTTTCATGGAGCTGCGTATTTCTGCGATTTCCTTCCTTCACCATTTTTGTGTTTTTCATTTGTAGTTTTGGAAGTAAAAATACCACAAACATGTAAACTAAATAAAATGAAGTGCGTTATACTGCTTGGTTTCAGGTTGTGGAGGAGGAATAAGGGTCTGCTTGGTTACTGTTTTTTTCTCTTTCAGTGCCAAATGTGTCTGGTAATCACAAAGAAACTGTGAGGTTTGTCGATCAGTGGTAGTTTAATTTACACAAAAGTTGAATCAAAAAGAAAACTCACAGAAAGAATGGAAAGAAACAGAGACATCACATCTATCCCAAGCCTCTCCATCGTCGCGTTGCTACATACTGTAAACAAATTTCCACGCTCGGCCGGTTCCACCAGCAGCTCCATGATCCGACCATGCTGACGCGGGCGGTTCTGGTGGCGCTTTAATTAAACGTTGTGGAAGACCGAAGGGGAAGTGGAGCGAGACGCTGAAGGTAAATGAGAAGGAAAAGTGAGAATCGCTGTTTAAATGAGCGCGAGTGCGGCGCTGCTGACGGGCCAGCTGCCTCTGCAGTGAGAAGTTCGTGCACCAGTGCTTTACTTTGTTTCCTCCGGAAAGCCGAGGGATCCCATAGCTTAACATGGATGTTGGGAAAGTTGTGGAGAAGAATGTTTTCTGTGGGTGGTGCAGCGGGAGACCCTCCACCTGCATATCTCAAGAGCTGCTTGGAAAGTTTTTGCTTCATGGTTGGACCTGACTTGGCTTTGGATCTATATTTACATTACAAAAGAAACTTTTTGCATCATCGGATTTGCTTGAGAAACACAAGACAGGTTCTTTAATGCGCCATTGTTTCCCAAGTGTGTGTTTATGCTTTTGAATAAGGGTCACACCTGGAGCCCATGGAACCCTACTTCAGCCAGCTGAACATCGCCAATCCAACTGCGATGTTCCTGTTGACCTGTGACATCCCTTGTCCACCGCAACCATCAATGATATCCTCGGCTGAAACATGAAGACTGATGGTGTTGATGGCAGATGGAAATATCTGCTGACCGGGCCGAGACAGTGTGGCTTCAATTCACCCATGGGCCTTGAGTTTGGACCCATGCCTCCTAGAGTCCCAGTTGAGTAATGAACCTATTACTTTTGGAGGTATTTACAAAGCTCACTTTTTCCCCATTTTCCTTTTTTGTCCCAAATTCTTTGAGATTTTTCAAGTTTTCATAGGAAGACCAACAAGTAAGTGATCGATGCTCTTATAGTAGCATTTTCTTTATACCTCTTATGGTCTTGTTTTTGTGCTGCGGCTGTTTCTTCAGATCAGCCTTAGAGCAGCAGAACTCTACTCCATTATCGAACCACGTTTGTTTTTTGTGTTTTTTTTAGTGTGAGCGGATTATTTTCTCAGTATTACGACCACAATAGATGTGTCTGTGATTTAGTTTTCTCAGGGCGACCTCCTCTGTCGCTGTTCAGCATGCGGCACGGAGTGTCTGATATTTCATTGATTTTCAAAAGTGCTCCACCTGACATTTCTATCTTCTCCAGATTAAGCTGGCATCATTGTTTCTGCTCTTTTGGGTAAAAGGGCAGGGACGCCGCCGAGCACACAAAGCTGTGCGGAGAAGTTTTATTAAACAGAGACGAGTTATTTAATGAGACTCAAAGTTTGTTCGCGTATGAGGAGAGTTAGCAGCAAGGTCGCAGCTGCTACAGATTTAGGTATTCTGTTCAACCAGTCACTTAAGTCTTAGTTTGGGGTGCCGGACCTGATTATTTGGTCCCCATAGGGGAGGAGTCTGGACAGGACACTAGCCTGGATTTTAAAGGGCAGATTAGTATTCGCTTTTTGCCCAAGATGTGGTTCAGGAATGCCTCAGGGCAGGGATCATCTCCGCTCAGTCTGAGACCGTGGTCATTATTTGGAAAGGGAGGGATGCCCTGTCCAATTTATGATGCTTCCTCTGGTGGAGGTGTGTCTTGGGGTTTTGTTCATGAGTGAGAGAAGATGAGATGGACAGTTGAAGACTCCGCTGACAGGTGGATTTCTACTCACCTCTGGGCATTGCAGTGACCAAAAGGAAATGATTTCAAGAGCTATAAGAGTGTCTGGATTCTTTCTTCAGGATAGAAGCTCAGTCATCCTGAAGAGACTCAGAGTAAGGGTGGCCAGTAGAGTTGACTCGACTTGATTTGTTTGCTGGACTGCACATTAAAGGAGTGTAAATCCTGAAAATCCAAATCGGTTCGAAGTCACTGGAGCGAGTCCCATTTTAACTGTTTAAATAGTTCCATTTTACAAGGATGCTAAATGATAGCTTCGTTGTTACGCTATTATTTTGACCATGGGAAAAGTGAAGCAGTAGTTTCAGTAAAATATTCCAAACGTGTACTTCACTTGACTTCTCTGATGATAATGTGGCAGGTTTTAGGAAAAACTGCTCAGAGTACTATGCAAAGTATCTGAGAAATGCTTGGGTAAAATACGGTTTTAGTCTTGAATGTATTTCTGTTTGATCACATTCAGGCTGAAATCCTTTTCTAAGACAATTTCATAAAATTTGTGACAATAGAATAATTTGTAAATAAACAGAACAATATTTTTTTAAATGGACATGTAAGGTAAGGAAGGTAAGAAAATCTCTGCTGTAGTTTGACCGAAACAGAGTTGTAAAAACGTTGCACTCTGCCTTTTCTTTTTTCACTCTGCTAAAAACCCTTGTAAGAAAGGCAACAAAAATACATTCTGTCCTCTCTCCAAGGGAACGTTGCTGTTCTTTCCCTCTAAACAATCTGTTTTCCACATCGCCAGAAGGTGAACGGATCAAAGGCCAATAGAGAAACCACATCCAGCGTTTAGCCTGTTCAGTCAAGACTAATCGACTGCCTCGCAGCCAAAGACCGGGCGGCGTGTCGGTAAAAGGAAGCTCTGGGATTTAAGTAGAAATAATAGCGCTTCGTTTCCATCATAAGGCCGGATGAATGTGTTACCCTCAAGAGGGAGGCCGGAGCGCATCGTCAGAACTACCTGCGGTTGATGCCGTCAGGGGGTTACTAAGCAATGCCGTGTGTACGGGTACAGGATATAAATTCAGGACCGGCGCTCCAGAAATAGACACCTGGAGTCTTTTTCAGGGGTTTGAAAACTCTCCAATATCGCGTTTATTGTTGAGTTGCTGCCAGGATTTAGGCAACATATAGATAGCACTTGGAGGAGTGACAATCTTTCCCCAGTAGAGCCTCAACAAACAATCCTGAGGGTGGCTGTTTCCACTATAGCTAGCTCAGCGTCCAGAAGTGAAAAAGCTCAGCTGAATATCCTGAAGATGACGCAATTTTCACTGCTACCGTGTCACCTGGGTGAGGGTCAGAGTAAAATTATGGTACGGTAGGGACATTTTCTGGAAGTCTGAGGTGGATCTTGGGGAGAAGAAAAGAAAGGCGATCACACAAACAAGAAGCAAGTGTCAAGAGTCAGTTACAGTAGCATCATTGACAATAAAAAAAGAAATGAAGTTCAGTCATGACAGAAAAATATCAAGCATTGAAAAATGAAAAGCAAAATAGAAAAGTGAAAATGAATGGTATTTTAACATCCCAGTTTCTTGACACCTTAGGTCCGTAAAGGTCCCCAATCTCAGTTGCTGTGAAATGTGCTACCTTATTTGCAAAACCTTAATGTGTAGTGAAAACTGTGGTGACATGTTATGGGTTGTGTATAAGGGTTTCAAGTATCAGTCTCTCTTGAGCAACAGCTAGCATACAGGGTATTCGCAACCAGTTGTTCTACACACGCTGTTTAGCTCCATCTAGTGACGACTGTGAAGTGGGCTTGAAAAGAAACATGATTTTTTTCTTGAAAGTTAAGTTGATCGTGAAACTTGAGTCAAAGTTTGCGGCGAGGTCGTCGGTGAAACCAGTTCAGAGGTTTTTCCTAAAATCGCTTTTGAGTTCCTCAACAATAGCAAACAAGCGTTAGCTCCAGGAGATCGAGGAGACTACAGCTGCTAACTACCCAAAAGCAAACATGGAAAGCCTGTTAATCCACTTAGCGAAACCAAAAATAGCCACCTCGCGCTTTTGTCGTCAATACGCAGTTACCTCAGCGGCAGCAATGGCCACAATTAAATCAGCCGGTATCTGTGGCGATACTGACATGCACAGAGGAGCGACGTATGGAGGCTTTTTTTGGAGATAACCGTACACAATCGCACCATTTGCATTTTGATGAGCCGCTGGGGAAGATTACCGCGGACGTCTCTGTGTCCCCGAATGACTCTAGAAATTCAAAACCGGTCCAAAAGTCCATCGGAGAATAATTTCCTGTCGGCACAATGGCGGTGTTTTTGCGCCAAGAGTCACGGACACACGGTGCTTTAGCATGTTTTATTCATGTGTTTACTGTCGCTGTGCCCCAAATGTAGATTCCTTTGACTTCACCTCAATTCAATGGAGCGGTGTTTGTTCTGAGCCGCGGCGGGCTTTAATTAAGGAAGGTAATTCCAGCTGATTAGCATTTGAACGCCACAAAGCTCGGCCAATCGTTCGCGGTGGAAGAACTCCAGCTCAGTCAGTTGGAGAATAAGAACAATTCACTATCTGTTGGCGCCGAACGGAGGAGTTTTAGGTGTTTTTGTAAACACAAAAATTCAAGCAACAAAGATGTTGATAACATTGTCCTCCTCCATGTGTCGTCTTGGAAACTTGCTGGTCTGTTTTGGTCCATTTGAGCTCCTCTCTGCGCTGTTGCATCACTTTGATGAGCTGAAGGTGAAAGCACTTCCATAAAAAAATGGTTCTTATAGGCTGCTAGCTCAATGTTCTGAAGGTTGCCTGGCGATTGTGACACTGATGAAGCGGAAGTACTGAGTTTCCAAGCCATAACTGTGATGGGAGTTTTGAGCTCGACCATATTAATGGACTCAATAGAAAGCACTTGAGGAAAACTCAAGAGACTCAGAAGTCTGCAAATGCCCACAAAAGGTGCTTAAGAGTCAATGAAGTCGTCTAATGACGTCATTCAATGAAATGTCCCTGAAGTCTTCTCTCAAGTCTAAGTTTTCTCTCTAAATGGTTCCTCGGCTTATTAGCCTACATAGCGTCTCCATTGTGGCTTTGACTCTCATGGTTTTTTTGTTGAGTTTTCTCAGTCATCTTGTCATTGTCTTGGTCAACTTCTCATTGTCTTTGACAGAAGGGTTTTAAGACTCTCCTGGGTCTTTTACATCCAGTAAGAATTCCTTTTGATACTGCGGTCTGTAAAAATGTATTTCCTCTCTTCTGGTTCTGTCTTGGAGTCCTTCTGATATTTTTTAGTCTCTGAAGTTTCCCATGAAGACTGGAGATTCTAGTGTGTCTCTGAAGTTTGTGGTCACCTAAGAGTCACAGATGAGACTCATTGTAGAAGATTTACACCATCAACTGCTGGTGCCTTTGCAGGAGTCATATCGACTAGTCCGAGATGAGTCTTTTACGAGTCTTTCTTGGTTCTAAGAGAGAATTTGTGTCCCACAATGTTTCCTTCAGTCTTTGTGAAATCTCTGTAGTTTTCTTATGCAGCTCCTTTCATACTTTGGAGGCTCACCTGAGTCCTTGCCATGACATCATCAGTATTTAAAACGGTTTTGTCTTCCATTCTGAGACTCTTCCCGGTGTTTCATGTTTTCAATCAATCGAGTTTTTGTCGTCTCGTGTTGCTATTTCATCTACTGTCTGTCATGTATTGAGTCTTTACAGAGTGTTTTCAGGACGCGCATGCAACACTTGTGCTCTGTTTCGGCGTCTGCTCAGCCTCTCAGTTATTTCTGAAGTGATATTTTAGGATTATGGACCGTAAAGCACATGTTTAAAAATCCACTGCTTTAAGTCACTTGAGTGATTCCTCCTCTTCACGCCAATCAGCTTCATCTGGCGCCCACACGCACTCATGCAGCGGCGATCCAGCGGCCGCGTCATCGTCGGAAAACCGATCGCTGGGGGGAACTCTTTTGTGGTGTTTCAAATTTATTTCTCGCGCAGGCTCCTTTATTTCACTCCCCAGAGATGGATGGTGTTTCTTCAGCGGGCCGCGGCGTGGGTGGGGGTCCCCAGAGAGGGCTGCTTTCACTTGAAGCTCTCCAATTTGAAACACAAGTTCCTCCAGGGGAGAAGAGGAGAACTTCAGTGGCGCTGACGCCATCCGTCCACTTCAAAAGCGCTGCTAATGTAATCTCCGCCGGCCCGTTCGGGGGGGAACCTCTGCAGTTTCACACTTTGAAGAGGTTTCACTCCCGACGTCTCTGATGACTCTGTTCTCTTCATCTTTGAGTCACATGACCTGGGGCGATATCCACCTGCCGCCCTTTGTTGCCACGTTTCTTTCAGTTTTTTACCGCAGCAAAAATTTTCTCCAACTACGTTTTGCTGACACATTAAAGCATGAAACCTTTTTCTAGTAGCCGACAAAATTGTTCTTCTGCAACAGACGGTGAATGGAGAAAACATGACGCCACAGTGTGCTGCTCATAGCCCCGCGACGCTCACACATGCTAGCGTGGGAAAACAGCCACTGAAATTGGATTCCACTTCTGTCCGGTGGTGAATGTGCGAGTGTGTCATCATGTTTTAACCAGCGACTGTGGATGCCCTTTGATATGTGCACAAGTGGAGGATGATGGGAAGAGCACGCGCGGCTGCTGAAGACGTGATCAGTTTTGCCCGTCATGGCGAGGACGCCGAACGTCTCCCGCGGCTCATGTGATGAAACGACTCTTTGGAAATAGTCACTGAACGCTGAGGAGCCAAGTTGTCATCTTAAATTTACAGACTGCAGCTGGATGCTGTCTGTGACAGTTTTAAAGACTGTGGATGATTCCAAACAGAAAACTTACAGTCACTACTACTACTACTACTACTACTACTACTACTACTACTACTCAATTAATAAATTTTGAAAATTAATGTTTGAATGAAGTAAAAAGTGTAAAATAAAGTTTTAATGTAAATCTGTTGGGAAAAATTTAAGCCAAAATAAAGATAAAAATCTGTATAACTGGTTATGAATACAAAGCATTGAAATTAAAATAATATTGTCTGAGTAAAAAAAAAAAGACATTTTTTCATTCATATTTTTAAGTATTGTAAAAAGATCATATGTCCCTTTTGAATATGTTATATACAAAATATAGTCATTGTTTTGGTGTGGGCAGAATATTTAGTAAAATGGAATATTTTGTACAGTAAAATGTTTAAGTTATCAATAGTTGAAAAAAATTAAAAAAGGATATTTTGAAAACAAAAACCCATATTTTCCCCATATTACCCATATCATATAAGTTGTGAAGAACTAACAATGCAGTAGTATTACAGTAAACAAAAATGAATTATAAAAATGGTATAAAAATAATAATTTAACGACCTTATTTAATCCAGCTAAGCAGATTTTTTTATGAATAAGTAAACAAAGGGCTAAAAGAAAAAGTGCAGCTCCCTCTGCAGTCCTGGAAGTATCTGTATCTTGAAAAAGTATAGTTCCTGAGTAAATTTGTCGAAGTGTGTTTGTCGACCGGGTTGTATTGATCGGCTAGTTTTCGACTGCGACGAGTTCAGGGAACTGCAGAGCAAACAGACGACGTCTCCCAGACACACAAGTCTTGATTAAAGGTCCGGTCCTGCAGGTGGATCTGGACTCAGGTGACTCTCTCCAGGGGAGAAATTAATTGAAGCTTAAGTGTGAAATCATTTACTCTCTGGCAAGCGGCTCGGGTCGCTGACACCAAATCCCACATCAGTTGACTCTCAGATTAGACAGGATTATCTCCCTTAAGTGTCGAATTTAAAGTCTGAATTACATCTGAAGTTGCCTGGAAATTGACTCCTTCATTATTCTCCAGAGTCGTTAGATAAGGGTTTGCTGAAAATGGTAGTTGATAATGTCTGCGTCGTTTCACATTTCAGGCCCAGAATTCAGCTGCGGAGCCTGAAGTCAGTCCGTATGAGATGATTCTGGTCTTGGTGTCATGTAAGGTGGAATGAAGTGAGATTATTAGAGTCAGTGCTGCGCTTGCCGATCAAAGCGAGGCCCCCCACCGTACGTGGGGCCCGACCCGCTGGGGCTGCTCGGCTTGGAGTTTCTCCTGCTCAGAAAGTTGTTGAAGCCGCTGTCCAAAGAGTCTCGCGCCTCGCTGTGTGGCTCAGTCTGAAAGGTCGATGACGACGTGAAGTGCTTGAAGGGGAACTTGAGGCCCGGAGGGAAAGCCTACCACCCGAAAACAAACCATTCATCTGCCTCTGTGGCAACAACAGCTTCTGTTTGACGGCCTGTAATTGAGTCGCACTGAAGGAAGTCGATACCCGTCGAAACACGATTCACACATCAATCACTTCAAACGCCTTTTAAGACCGTCTCTTTAATTATACTGTCTCTATGGTTTCCATAGCAACCCCCTCTGTCGGGGGGAGGCTTGAAAATCTTTGTTTTCGTTCCCTTGGTTTAGGCAGCACTTCCGTGCGGCTTCAGAAATGTCTCTCATCACGACAGGAAAATGAATTCATCCCTTCTTTTCTCCTCCAGCGAGTTTCCCGATCAAACCCGAGCTCACGGCCTGCTGCACGTCACCCTTCTGTTTTCTAACGCTGCTGTCTCTGAGAGTTAAACAGATACATGATGGGCTTATTTTGGATCTTTGCGTGCATCAATCTGCGTGGTGAACATATGTGGCCATGACTGACAACGTTGTGCAGCTTCTGCGTCGACTCTGACACCTCTGTTGCCTCGTGGCTATGAAGACGAGTGTTATGGAGCTGCTGGATAATTCGGAGAGGGCTGTCGCAGTATCACACGGTCCCACAAGAGAGCAGGATTGTCATCCAGCGCCAGGCAGCAACTTTTGTTTGTGCGCCGTTGTCATTAGGGCCACACAGTTGGCTGAATTTGTTTTTCATGAAGATGCAACTTGTCAAAATGTCATGGCGTCGTTCTGGTACTGTCACGTTTGAACGTGTTTGTGGTGCTGGAGTGTTGCTGATAAAGAAGGAAAATAAAAATAAAGACAACATGACAACAAAAAGCATTTTGAAAGAGAAGAAAATGTAAAGGTAAAAAGAGCAAAGTCAGATGCTCGACATCAGGAAATGGCAGGAAACACGACGTCTCAGAGGTGAGGCTGGCAGCAGACACTTTAGACATCGGGGGATAAAGTCAAGTTCACCAAACTGAATAAAAGTTTTTGCCAAGCTTTCTCGAATCAGTCTGCTGCTGGCTAGAACATGTCTCGACCTCGGGCATGAGGTTCCAGAGGCTTACTACGTTCCAAGAACAGGATACGCTGGAGGTGGTGGTCCAACAGCGTGAGTCAAGACGTACTTGAAATCGTGATTGTAGGGACCAGTGGGACATTGATTAGAGGTCAACTGAGGGACAACTGGCTGTAGTGGAAGCAGCGCTGCCCATGATAAAAGTGCATTCGCCTCTGATTTCCCGACTTAAGGGAGAAGAACGGACTAGTCCACAGAGTGACCGGCTCACATCTTGAAATCCAAAATCCAAAGTGTTGCTTGACAGCTGCGATGACCTGGATGGGGTCAAGTATCTGTCTCTGACTTTCCCAGCATGATAACCTCCCTACAGTTGTCCAGGCAAAAGGAAGAACTGGGCGTCTTCCTTTCTGTGTTCGAAAACTGCACCACTACAGCAATGACACAAAGTACATGCTGGAATGTTGTTTGTTATTTGTCAGTAAATAACCGTACAGTTGCACTCTGATGTCGTAACCCCGCGCCTGCAGCCGCCGCCACCATTTTCAAGCGAAATAAAAATAAGTGCGGGAATAAAAGCCGGACCGTAAAGAGACCGTGTAATCGTCGGAACTCGGCGACTCGAGTGAATCAGGAGCGAGTCAGTGATTGAATCTCATGTCATTGGACACATGGAAGTGCCCACAACAAGGACAAATACAAATCTGCACTTACTCTGAATTATACATATCTTTATGGGATGGAAAGTGATGTGTCTGCAGCTGTAAAGTGCCCCCTCCGAGGAACCTGCGGAGCTTCTGCTCGCGGATGATTGGAGGGGGTCCGCGGCGTCGAGGGGGGGCTTTTCTATCCAAATTTAGCTGTCGAGTCCCCTTTTTTCTGCTGTAAAGCAAAATGGAGTGTCGCTAATGCCTGCGAGACGTTCGAGTGCTGACATTTTAGTTGTTTGTGTTTCTGGAGTCATCTGAGCATCGCTAAAGGGACAAAAAACATCCATCAGGGTTTTCACTCAACGCTGGAACATCATCTGCAACTGATGTTCGCAAGGCCATGCGGCTACAACTCGGGAAGCTCGAGGAGATAACGCAGAATAGGTTCAGGGAGGTTCGCTCGGATTGTGTGGAGTCATTTTCGCAAACACACAGACTCATTTTTCTTCATCAACTCCTCATTTGTTCACGGAGAACCAGGTGAAGTGGTGAACTAGGGGGTCAGAAATTCATTCAGTAATCTAATGAGTCGGAAAATGACTTGGTAAACCAGGAAGGTCAACAGTTTTTTTGCCGCAAACCTTTCAATTTAATTTAAGATCAATATTCTATATGGAAATATCTTATTTAATAAAGTATATATATATATATATATATATATGTTTAAAGGCAATTTGCGTAAGTGAAAATGAATTGCGCAATGCAGTTCCATAAAAATAATAAAACGAAACAAAAGAAACACTGATATATATTTTATATAAAATAGCAATAAAACGGTCTGTTTGAAAAAAACTTTACTACTTTGTCTATTTACCTATGTTATGACTGTGAGAGGTCACATGACCGAATGAGCCCATGTGAGCTACCGTGACATGTTTCTGCTCCGCTCCACGACCTCCTTGCCCGGCTGAGGAAATAAATCACTGAGAACTTCAGTCTTGAGCGAACATGACCTTTGCAGTGGATGAATGGGGGGGCTGTAATTAAGATTCCCCCCAAGGGTGCGACGTTTTAACGGCCTCATCATTAGCATCCTTGCAGTTGTAAAGTTCGTGATAAAAAAAAAAAGATGAAGAAAAATGGAAGGTTGAACATTAGAGCATCTTTAGTGTCTGATTTATTGGCGCGCTAAGTTGTGATAACTCCCTCTGTGGAGGAGACCTGTGCAATTAATAGTGCCATTGTTGCCACACATTATGAGAGACGCTGAACTGTCTTCGTTTTTAATGGCTAGTCCAGGAGACATCCTGGCAAGATGCTGACTCAACTGTCCGCTTTTGGAGGAGTCTTTCCTGGCTGACTGAGTGTATCTCAGGGTAGAGTTGTTTGTGTGGAAGGTCCATGCTGAACAAAGAGCTGCTCTCAGCAACACAGAGATTTAAAACGTCACCATGTTCATCCGCAGTAGATTTCATCAAAAGTCCTACGGTACTTTCCAACTAATCTGCTGTGACTCATTCCTAATGTAGACTTAATCTTCAGAGGCAGAAATACGTTGCTTCATTTCTTTAATTCAGCAAAATAACAGCCGGAGCAGCTCCGCGGCGGCCTGGTCAACCCACCCAGCTCAACTTTGTAGATCATCTACTCCATGTTTTCCTCACACTTTAGCTGGAACCTAAACAAAGACGTCTGAAAAAATCCCACCGTGGCGCACGTGACCGCCGAGACAATCGCTTCCACGCCGTCATGACACATACACAAACAAGTTAGCAAGATGAAAGACGAGTGCTGTGTGGGGATCAATGATGTTCCACCTCATCAAGATGTTTTCTTCTTTGCAGATTATCCGATTTCCTGGAGGGGAGTTTTGTTTGATGTGAAAGTACGAGGGGTTTTTGTCTCTTTTCTGCTACTGTTTTGGAATCAAAAACATAATGTGTCACACTTAGCGGCTGATTTGTAAAACCAACCGAGTTAAGGAAGCCTGAAAAATCCTCCGCCTTGTTTACACTGTCCTGTTTATATCCTCTCACCCCGGCATTCTGGTGCTGGGGTACGCAATGTAGCTGTCCCAGTGGTGGATGGCGTCCCCTGCTCCAACAGGGCTCAGTCCCACACCAACTGCTACTCACCTCATTGCAACTTGGGCCTCTTAGTTGCTATCCCAAACTGAACTCACCTGACTCACTGACCCCCAGTAGTGCATCTCTACATCCATCAGCCCCGTACACGACATGACAACCACAACAAAAACTCATACATGCATACTCCAACTATATTGTTGATGATTTTTAGGCCAGAAAATGTTAATTTTAGCTCAACAAGAATCCATTCTGGCACAGGATATTACAGCAGATGTCACTGTAGTTTGGGTAAATCCCACAAGTCAGATTGACATCCGGTCTGTTTCCTGTCTGAACATTCGCTGCGTCGTTCCTCTTCATTGGTTGCAGATCAGCATTGACATTTTGCGTCTCAAAATGAAGATGTTGTATCCAACTGATTCCACAAACCGAGACTAAAAATTTAAAAAATATTTGATGGGTATTTAAAAACAATGTGACATTTAAAATGACCACATATATGTATTTATTATTCATGTCTTTTGGATTGGATAAAAGATCTATGTTTATGTTTATTAATATTCAGTAAAATTGGAATATGAATCAGCACTTTCCAAATGCCACAAGCTCAGTTGGTGTATACGCAGAGCAGTGACAGTTTACTTGATATATATATGCGATAAAACAATGTTTTTCTCCAAATATTTTCAATGCACTGTTTTATTATACAGTCAAAATATGTGTAATAAATTTATATAATAGTAGATTAGAACGGCCTGATGTTATGGGTTTAATTTTCAGTGCCATAATTTTCTCCTTTTTTCATTGCTTTTAGTGAATTTTTCTCACTGTTTATTGTTATTATTTCGCTGTCTTATGTTGACTATAAATCCATATGAGTGAAGATGATTTTCACTCACCATTCAGTTAAACTGAAAGAAACGAAAGTACCATCACTTTTATTTCATATAGTGTTGTTTATAATGCATATTCACATTAATGATTGTTTCCTGGAAAAGGCTTGTGTTGAAGATCAACACGGTGGATTGACATCAGGGCCGATTCTGGTTGTCTATGTTTGATTTATCACACACATATGTTGATCAACACCTCAAGCGTCAACACATCAACACATGGAAGTAATTTGTAAAACGTGCGTGCGTGCGTGTGCTGAAAACCCGCAGTGGCTTCCACGGTTGATGTGTGACAAACAAAGGTAACTTCTAAGCGCTAATAAAAGTCCTAGTTTCAAAGCCAGTCGCAGCACAGCGCCGAGCTGTGGCAGATCCAAAGGTGTTGTTTGATCTCGCTCATTTGAACTGTACAAACATGACACAAGTACAACCATCAACTGCTCCGGTCTTATTGAAGTGTCAGCACCGTTTCATTTTGGAATTATTACAAACACCATCATCCCGGGAGAGATTCGTAACGGCTCAATAATTATAGTCGTGACTTGGAATATCACCGAAGAAGACGACATCATGCTTCGTCATTCCCTCTATCTGAAAATGCCTCGCTTCAGTCATGAGCTTGCTTTTCTTCCAGTATTTTTCATAAATTCAGCTTAAAACTCTTTTTAGATTTTTCTCATTTTTCATTTATTATTCAGTATTTTTTTCTTTTTATTCATAAAGCTGTGCTAGTATTTCGGTATTTTAAAAAATATTCATATTGTGCATTATGTATATTGAGTTATATTATTAAGCTTAAATCATTTTGGCTTAATATGTTTCCCTTGATATCTATTGTATTTTATTTAGTAATTGATTCATTAATCTGTCTTTTTTGATTGTTCTAATGTCAAGCACTTGTGTGTCAATTCATTTTTGATTGACGGAAACACTTTTGTGCATTGTTGTTCCAACAAAAATATTTTAACTCATTTTAAGTAGTTTTTTGTTCAATTTACTTTCTTATTTGCACAGCGTTATGTTTTTTCATCTTACTTTTTTCTTTAATATTAAGTATTAAGAGAATAAACATTTCCATTTTAAAAGCTTCCTACTGTGGATCATTTGTGTCTATCTGTATTTTTATGTATTTATTTATTTTTCTCCCAAATTTTGTCTCGCAATACTTTAGATTTGAACTATATTTCTATTTTTTATTTCTGGCATGTCAACTCTCGATTTACCGATCGATCTACGTTCCCACCCTCACCTATGGTCACAAGCTTTGGGTAGTGACCGAAAGGATGAGATCGCGGATACAAGCGGCTGAGATGAGTTTCCTCCGCAGGGTGGCTGGGCGCACCCTTAGAGATAGGGTGAGGAGTTCGGTGATCCGGGAGGAGCTCGGGGTGGAGCCGCTGCTCCTCCACATCGAGAGGAACCAGCTGAGGTGGCTCGGGCATCTGATCCGGATGCCCCCTGGACGCCTCCCTGGGGAGGTGTTCCGGGCATGTCCTACCGGGAGGAGACCCCGGGGAAGACCCAGGACTCGCTGGAGAGATGATGTCTCCGGTCTGGCCTGGGAACGCCTCGGGATCCCCCGGGAGGAGCTGGAGGAGGTTTGTGCGGACCGGGAAGTTTGGGCTTCCCTGCTCCGAATGCTGCCTCCGCGACCCGACCCCGGATAAGCGGCAGAAGAAGGTGAAGGTGAAGGTGAAGGCATGTCAACTGTCGGCCATGTTCAGGCAGGCAAAGTTGCCCTGCTGTAAGTCTGAGAAAGTGGTTCTGTGTGACGTTCCTGAGCACCGTCAGGACCCTGATAGCTGGCGGCACGGCAGACCGTCCCCTACGAGCGGGTCTCATCTGGACCATGGCCCCCGCAGGACGACTCCTGCCATCTTGTTTCCAGCCTTTTTCATTCATCAGCATTAGGCAGCTGATTCATGCGCGCTGGGGTGGGTGACACTTCGTCCCCTCTCATTTACCTGCCAAAATGAGCCACTGTGAAAAGGCAGGTCTGATTAAAAACATCGACACAATGAGCGGCGATAATGAATATGTAGTGGCTTCTCCACGCCAGGCTTGGAAAAGGCTGTTACCCAACAGTGTCCTCCGCACGCCGAGCGGTAGCCCGCTCAATAATGATCCTCCATTATGATCCTTTTTTACAATGTTCCTCAGCTTTAGATTCAGCAGCAACTGGGTCACCTCATTTAGCGGCGGCCTTTCAGCTCACATCAAAAGGCGACACGGATGATCAGGACGATTTCTTAAACGCTACATATTTCTGTTTCATCTCCGCTTGACGTCGGCGACACGGGTAATTATTTTGCTCTAATGTGGATGATTTGATGAAAGAGCACAATGCCGAGGTGCAACAACAGGGAAGTGGCTTTTCTTTTTTTTTTGGTTGTTGGTGACGCAAGCGAGCTGAAAATGTTGGGGGGCGGCTACAGCACGTCGTGATCTGCCGCGCCCCCTGAACTTCTCTATTTCCATGATGATCCCTGATTTAGGAAGGTGGCCAGAAGTTTTGGGAGCATATACTCTGCAGATCATGAGATCACGTCCTCCCTGCTACCATCTCACCACGCATCACCTCTGGACATGCAATACATCTTGAGTCCAGAGCCATCAGTGTTCAGCGGCTCGGAAAAAAAGTTGTGGCCCTCACGGATGAGTGGACGCGGCTGGTTCAAGTAAACACCTTCACAACTTTATCTGCCAGAGGAATAAATAGAGAGGCCCCGGCTGGGATAAAATGGTTAGATTCTGGGCGCTCTGGTTTCCTCCCACGGTCCAAAATCATAGAGAGAACAATTGATGATTCTAAAACTAGCCCCTGCCTCCTCCCGTCACACGATCAAGTGGTCATAATGTTACTCTTATCTTTGTGAATGTGAATCACAGTTGACCTTTGCATGGACAAGAGGCTGGCATAACTGTCCGCAGCTGCAGACAAGGCAGCGAGAGTCAAACCTGCGATGCTGTCAAACATGGAGTTCATGTCGGTGGTCTGTGTTTCCGCACCAACGTTTTGCATTCAGAGGGAACAACGCGTCTGAGTGACGGCGGCGAGGACGGGAGTTGCTTGCCGATTGAAATTGTTCACCACAAAATTGAGCCTCCCGGGTGCGCAGAGGTGAAGAGGCCGTCATCACAACGCCGCCAGGGGAAAGCGATGGAAAACAACAATTCTCTGTCGTCTGTGAATAAATCATGCAGCATGAATGAAAAGACATATAAGCACAATCACTTTTAGCCTTCTGGATCTTTGCTCAATCCATGTCAAAACTTCATCACAACACAATTGTTCTTGAAACAATTCTATTGAAAGTTTTTCCATTTCTAATGATACTTTTTTTGTCATCTCTAAACTCCCCATCCTCCGTCAGCTGACTCCCCTCGCTGTGATATGTCAACACAGATGATGAAAAGTTTAGTCAACATGTCACTTCCTCGACTTCTTACCTTCAATTATTTCTCCTCTAACACATACCCAGCAGCAGCGCCTTGTTATGTATCATTTCCCACCGCCCAGAGACAGCCTCCGGTCAAAGTTCGTCCTCACCCAGACGTCCCAACCAGCCAAGCAAGAAACCAGTGCGCCCCAATTTGTTGGTGACCCGGGGACCTCTGGAGAGAGCAGGATGTTCTCTCCTGAGGAGGGAAACTTTGTGTTGTCAGCCATAGACATGACATCGCTGCTCGACAAGCATCCAATTTCAAAGCCAGATTTTTCAAGTTTGTCAGTTGTGTTTATATTTGAACCCATTTTAAAAAAACAAACAAAAGATAAGCATGCCCTGGATGTTTTTGTGTTTCACATATTATTTTGATCAGTAAGACACACGCTTTTAATACTTTGTTGTTGTTATTTTCATACCAGAAATTATCAATGACGACTGCATACTTTTTGTTTTTTACGTAATTTTAGTCAATTTATTTGTTTCTTTCCATTCCCTCAAATCCTGTTTTATTTTGGTCTTTAGCCTGCTAAATGATTATGAATTATTATTTCTTTGATATATTTAGTCAAATGTATTCATATTTTTTTCCCATTATTCAAAAGCATTGTTGAAAAAAAAAGGAGATTTTTTCTTTATCTAATTCCATAATCACACCCAGGGTCCCAACCCGCATTTTTTTCCTTCATATAATTTTTCTTGTACTAATATGCTGGGGGTTTTTTAAAATCTTTTTTATTTTTAATATTTCAATACATTCTTTCCCTAGTATAGAAGTGTGTGAAGAAGTATTGAATGAAGTATATAACATTATCTTATTATTTTATTCTATTAATATTTATTTCCCTGACTGCATTTATGTACTGTGAGAAGAATCTAATTGTGTGGTCACCACAGCGAAGTGAACTGTCATCTTCATCCGACCTGTGTATCGATTTATCCGGGGAATTGCGGAGGGAGGGAGCGTTGACCTTTCGCCTGGCTTCTTATCAGCATCTAATCACTGTTCTTGTCGCCCCTCAGGGTCAAAGCCAAGAAGGGGGTGAACCTGGTCCAGACCAAGTCCAAGAATGCCCAGTGGAAGGTGGACTGGGAAGTTCTGTCCGGCGCCAAACACTCCATCACTACCATTGACGTCAACAAAAACAAAGCTGTCAAACAAGCGTGAGTTGACATCATCTTCTGTTGAGTATTTTTTATCAGCCAACCCCCTAAAGAACAGCGCAAATGTGCTCGAATTTCCATGCTGTTTTTCGCAGAGAGGCCCTGAAGTTCAATAATTTAGAGTTAAATAAGTAATTTTTAAATTTGGTTTTAAAATATTACTAGCAATAGTAATGTTTTCTTAAACTCAACCTTAAAACCTTTTTAAAAATATGTATAACTTTTAATATTGTTTTTTATTTCAATGTATTTTTTAAATTAATTTAGTTATGCGTTATTATTTAATAAATGCACAACTAGTATGACAACATTTTCTTGAACCATTTTTTTCAGTGTATGTTTATATGAGATAAATATCAATTCATATTAATTTTATTTCTAAGTCATTTTTGTAGAAACCGGATCTTCTCTGACCTCCATATTGTGGAGTTGACACTGAAAACAGTATTTGAGTAACGTTACTGCGATTTGGGTTTAGAGAGACAAATTATGAAGAAGTTTATAAAGCAGGCTGGGGCTCGTCTGGGAACTGAAGCAGCTGCAGAGTCATCAGCGGAGAAGCTAAAAATCGACTACAATTAATCACATTAGCTGAGTCTTTCATTAGCTCCCCCTTTCCACCGCGGGTGGTAGAACGATGGCTGAGCAGCCCCTCTCCCCGGTCTCCCCTCTTTGTTTACCTCTTGGCTGCCATCTCTGCTGACCCTTGTCGTGTCCTCGGCGCCCCCTGTCAGTGGGCGCAGGGCATCCAGCAGGGGGGTCAAGCGTGGCAGTGAGACGCGTCGCCTTGGATTCAGAATTGTATTTTCTCAAAGCTTTCTGACTGGTGCCGCCTGAGGGTGGCGCTGCAGTTCATATTAGAGACTCTTTAGCAAGACTGATTCAAAGCCTTGGCCGTAACATTTCGACCGCCTGTCTTTGTGTCCGTGTTCTGGTTCTCTGATCCACATCTTTGGTGGAGGACTAGTTTGAAGCGCCCCCTCATGACTGGCTTGACATGTCACAGCACCATGAGCAATCATCCCGTCGCGTCCCCTGACCTTCTGCTTTGCCACGGGGCCACGCCTCCATCGGGTCGCCTGCTCACCACTTGACTGCTGCCGCTCGCCGGGAGGGAAGCCCAGCGCGGACTTGCCCTTTAACCACCGGGTGACGGCGCTCTGAGTGTCGACACGAGTTGTTTTGGGAACAAGCGGTCATATCGGACTGCGGGGTCACATAATCTCTCCTGTCGTTTTAGCATTTAGGGCTGGTTGCTGGTGGGGAATGCAGAGGCACGTCTTCTTCTCCCTGCTGGCTCTGCTGACACAGAGGAGATCGAGTCTTTGCCGAATTGACATGCAAATTCAGATTCATCCTCTTTGACTCGTGTTTTGACAGTTGTGCATGACTTCACACTTCAGTAGTCTGGTAAATAACACGTGCCAGACCTGGCAGGAGCATTCAGGGATGCGACTTGTGTAGTCTGCCCACCAGGGGGCGCCTGTCCAAAATCCATGAGCTCTCTCCAGTGCCACTTGTCTGAAAGGCAAGCAACACACCAAGAGTCTCCTGAAGGTCCTCATGGCTTTCTGGTGGAGCACTGTAGCAGTCCGCAGTGATGTTCCATCTGCTGTTCCCTGAGTCTCCACTCTCCAGGTGTGAGGTGAAGTTGTGGTCCAACGGTGAGGATGGAGTAAAGAGGTCCTTGGGTCATCATGGTCTCAGTTGAGAAGACCATCACTTGATGAATGACCAGGGAAGGAATGTAGATGCTTCTGATGGACCTCACGAGACAAATGCTGGAGGTTCAGTGGTTCCAAGTCAGCTGGAGCATTTGTTGAAGTCAGTCCATAAAACACACAACCCCCCCCAAAACTGTTCTTCCACTAATGACACAATTAGAGGCAGAAGTGCTGCAAGGAGGAAGCTAATACTGTAATTATTCTCATTATGTCCTTTAGATGTATTTAGTCAACAGCTACTGCTCAGCAGTTAAAAGTCTGCACAACCAGTATCTTCCTTGCACTGAGCTGCCGTCTGTCCGCTCCAGACTACCTGGATGTGCTCTTCTCCAGTCCTTTCCATGGCCACCGTGTGGCGCCGTACAAAGATCTTCACACTGAGGTGGAGGTTTGTCTTGGCTGAACTGATGTTGTCTCTGGCAGCAGCTCCTACGAGCTGTTTGCTGATGATGATGCGCGACTTCCTTGGATGGTGGATTAGAAAGTGGGAGTGCTGAGATGATACACTCGTGTCAATAGCTAACAATGAGACTTGATCCCAAAACACACAGACACGTAGGAGTGTTTATGTATTGTAATGATTTACTATGCTATGATCATTATCGTACTGTTTTTGCACATATTTATATTTTAAATTTGTGTCTATACTGTGGTTTTGAATGGCATGTTTTTTTGGAATCAGATTGTGTAGCGATGGTGCTGCTTGTGTGTAGGAGGTTAAACCTGGTCAACATTTGGAGGACTCACTCAGTTCTTTGTCACATTTGATCATGCAACATATGTATCGACTCTTGAGCTACAATGCGCCCTCTGGTGGACACACATCCCCTTGTATGTCAAACATCAGGTCATCACAAAGTTTCCTCAACGTCGCAACACATTTTTATCAAGTTTACCTTTATTTTTACTGGGCCAGTCCTCATGATCTCAGATGTTCCCGGGTACACCGAGGTGAATTTCAAGAGACATGTCAGCAGAAATATTTGGCCAGAAGTTCAACACCCGTGTAATAAAATAATTCCAAACTTTATTTGAATGTTATCTTCTGAATCTTTGATCATCGACTTGCTCTTAAAGGAAGAAACAATCGTTGGAAAGCCGCGGCTCCTCTTCCTTGCAGCACTTTGATCCGATGACTTCTCCCAGTAAATCAGTTCAAACAGACGTCTGATCAAAGACACTAAAACCCCACAAGCTCAGAAGAAGCCCAGAGCAAAAGCTTTTCAAACATGGAGTAGACTTAGTGCTGCGAGAACGCCTCATTGTTAACTCAGCGGATATATCCGTGCCCCGTCTCTTCCTCCTGCGATCTTCTGTCAACCCTCTGCTCTGTTCAAATCCCCCTTCGGTCGCTCTGTGAAGTCCATGTGGCTCTCCTCTGGGTACTCCAGTGCTCCGAAGACAATGGCTGATCAAGAATTGAGACTAGATCTAAAGATGTCTCATAGGAAGCACCAGAAGAAAGTCCAAGTGGTCAAGACTTGAGTTGACTGGGACTTGAGAGGGCGTGGAAGTGGATAGATATGAGAGTTCCGTCTCTCTCGGGCATTGAGATCTGCTCAAGGGTGCGAGGTTCAAACCAACGTCTGGCTTTGCTGTCAGAGCCGTGATGCTACTAAACGGCTATCGAGCGCGGCCGACACAATTACGCCGGTGTGCGAAGCGATGAGCAGAACTAAATGATCTATCCCGTCTCTGAGGTCACTCCGCCGTGACGGCTGATTGTTTATTGACGAGCCGATCGCTGATTTATTCGGGCCGATCATTAAATCCGGGAGCTATAAAGAAGTCGTTAGCGATGTCACTCCTCATCAGGTAGCGTGTGGGCGTGGAACTTTATTTAGAGTCAAGTCTGAAGGCTTGACACCTGCAGGAGGCGACACTCTACCTTTGATGGTTTTGCGTCACAATACGGTTGCAATGATGCTACGCTGTTTAGCGGCGTAACGTTGTGATGCTAACGGCTACATTCCAGAATCACGTCAGACACACAAGATGGCGGAGTTCGAGAGTCAAATCCGAACTTCTGAGCAGCTCAAAATGATAAACAGAGGAGCGGAGAGTCGACTGCACCACAGCAGAGACTGTAACTCCCAGTCCAAAATGTGTTTTCCTGATACAGTGCGTATTCCTTCTGTCTCCACTCGACAACTACAAAAAACTTTCATATTTTATTTTCCTGCCAAAATGAGTTTTACTGTCTCTCTGCTTTAAAGCAGTTCTTCTTTCTCTTTTCCTCTGCCTCCAGTTCACGTTGGGGGAGATTTAAAAAATAAATGCTGAGTGTAATTGCATCTTTAATTATTCACGACCATCTAGTCAGCGCTTTAATTAACAAACACCAGAATCACTGCTTTTACTTCTGCACGACGTGTTGCTGAAACTGACACAGCGAGGTTGTTAATAGTCTGTGTGTGTGTGTGTGTGTGTGTGTGTGTGTGTGTGTGCAGGGAGGGGATAGGCAACGTGGAGGTGATGCAACTGGACTTTGAGATGGAGAACTTCACCAGCCTCTCAGTGACCCGGAGGATCAACTGGAACATCGACTACAAGTCTCAGGTCCCGTCCTCTGAGGCAGAGAAGGTGGTGACTGAGCTGACCGTGGTTCAGCGCGACATCCAGGCCATCATTCCCCTGGCTATGGTGAGTGTCCTCATCATCTATTTGCTGCTGATAAATACTGTCTCTGGAGTCGGAAATTCAGATGACGCTAGTAAAACCGTTCACCCATTTAGTCACTGTGAGGATTCAGTGACTTGTGAAGAGATCTGCGACTCACTCAGAAGTTTTGAAAGCAGCCATCTTCTCCTTTTATATAGCATTTTGCTAGTAAGTCATGCTTATCGGTAACAAATCTTTACATTGTTACTATATATCAACTCTGAAAAAGCAGATGTGAGTCTCTCGGTCTGTTCAGCTGGTCCACTGCAACATCACAAAGTAAAAGTCTCACCTCGTCGTGCGTCGAGTGTGTTACTTAGGAGCGAAGGTGTAAGTGAAGTGACTTTCATTTTGACTTTTGATTTCATGATCTTCCTGAGGGTTTCATCAGGCTTGTTAAAACAGAAGCAGTTAGAGCTTCAGTCATTCGACGAGCGACGGCTCCCACCTGGAGCTCGCCGCCTGCACTTGCTAGTTCCGGTCCAAGCTGGGTGGGTAACCGCACTGGAGGTCAGGGGTCGGCGGACTGTCGGGAATCAACAGCTGAATAAAGAACAAGCTCCACAACGCTGGAGAAGCACAACATACTGTATATTCAGCTGCACAGATGAAGTCTCTTCACCGGCTGCAGGGTGGTTTGGTTCAGCGTTAGCTTCCATTGTATCTCTAGTTTCCTGAACTGGTTTTTGACCCATTTATTAGCGCTAAATGACGGTGTTCACTCATCAGGGGCTTTGAATTACTATGGTCATGAGGGGCCTCTGTATTATGCAACAGACAGCGCCATCTGTTTGAAGAAAAAAAAAAGAATTTATTTTCTGTTGTGTTATGGTGCCGCGACTCGTGACACGCTTGCATGTCTCCTGCAGTGGAGGGGTCTAGTGTTTGCCGCGCTGGCAAATATCTGAAGGGAAGAACAACACTTTCCTCTCCTGTGGCACAAACTGATCCTCCCCACACTTCTGGGAAGAACCAGTGTCATCCGGAGCTGCACAGCAAACACGAGCCACCGCAGCACACGCGCTGACAGCTCCTGCAGAAGATCAGCACTTTCACAAACTGCTGATATCAAGCAGGAGGGGGTTGATGCGATCCCAAAACACAAACAGTACGACAGGCGAATGCAAGCTGGAGTTGGGGGGGGAGCAGAGTGGAGAGGTCGCCTTGGACGGCGGAGCACAGATTGTGTGCAACTGTGCCTGACCTGCTACTACGCATGACGAGCGGACGTAGTGTTGGGAGGTTAAATGACCCAGAGGGTGATTTACTGAAAACTTCAGAACCACAGGGGGCGCCATTCACTGGCCGATGAGTGGCAGGAAGCCATCATAGGACAGGAGACACTTCTTCCTCTCCACATCATCCTTGTTCATCCGTCAGTCTCACTGGTTGTCTTCGTCCATCTCCAACGTCCCTGGTCCGACACCGTCTCCTCTCTTTGTCTCCAAACCGTCTCACTTTAACGTTCTCCTTCTGAGCTACTCCTCTGATAAACTGGTTCAAGAACAGAGCAGCTAAGGGCTGATTGCAGAAATAAATGATCTTATTTAATATAATTTTCATGTTTTAATTTTCTATCTATTGCAAGGCTTTTTAAAAGTACATGTCCTTCCGTAAGGTATTTAATTGCTATTTTTAATTTTTATATAAACCATCTCACCATTCATACTCAGATTTCTGTCCTTTGAATCACTCAATCAGTTTTATAACCCACTTGAGAATTAATTTTACTTCTTGAGAAACATTTTCGTTTGTTGCTGTCAATTTATAGTTTCCTTTATCTATATCTCTTCATTTACACGGACATCTAGTTTTACTACTAATAAATCATAATAATTAATAAAAATTTAGAATCAAAGCTTGAATAAACGTCCAAATATTTAAAAGAAAGGTTTCATGGACAAATGTATTGGCACTTGTTTATTCATCTTTGCCTTTTTTTCCATTGTCAAGTTCCACCTCTCATGTGTATTTTTGCTTCCATTTCAATAAACCCCTCTCAGTACGACCTGATGATGACGTGTGGTGGACTTTACTGCGTTTTTGTACTTTCACAGAGGTCATACCTACTTTGCTCATGGTGTAAACAATGACATGCTGCTGCAGTCGGACCTTTATAGCCACCAAATGGACTTTCACTGCGTCTTAATATTTACAGCAGCGACCGACTGCAGCCATCCGCCTCTCCGCTCCGACTCTATTAGCTTCTTACGGATGTTTAATAAAGTATGATGTTTTGTGTTTGACGAACCCCCAGAGTCACGCTCTTTCATGTATCTCCTCGTGTGTGCGTTGCGAGTTACACATCTGGCAAATGTATTTGATCAATAATTCAGCGACGCCGTGTTTAATGTCTGTGTGTGCTTTTAGCTGGTGTTAGGAGGCGAGGGTCAAGTTTAATAGCGCTGCTGTAACCACGGACATAATAATCTATGATACGTGCGGTGTGTTATGACGGAGGTGAGATAAAAATGTCCCTCTTAAATAACCAGTGAGGTGAAGTCCCTCCATTGTCCTAGTAGCTTTATTGTGCTCAGTTTTATTGTTGTTACGGAAGCTTTAAAATTTGATTTGTAAAACCAGGTTTGTAAAACCAAGTTGAAGGTTCCATTCATCATTTTGTGATCTTTGTATTTGCTGAGTTCGGGTCGCAGAGGCAGCAGACACAGCAAAGAGGTCTAGACTCCTGTTCCTTCACTTGGGTCTGCCCCGGGGCTTCCTCCCAGTTTTACTTCTAGCTCAGCTCTTTCTTCAACTCGTGCTGACGAAGCTTCCTTCACTTGCGGACACGATCCCAAGATAGGAGGCTTAAAAAGAGACAAGGATTTGGAACTGTATGTTCTGTCTTTGCTTTGCTTGAAGCTAAGCTAAGCTAGTATCCTGTAAGGACTAGAACTGAATTGCAAGTAGGTTTTTGTGTGAAGAGTAAAGTAAAGAAAATAAGTTGCAAAAGTGCTGATGAAATTTCTATCAATAATTGAAAGCTGTTTATGAGGCTAAAAGTTTTTATGGTCATTTTAACGCCATAAAATGCAATTAAACGTTAATGAAGCCACAGTATATTCAGATCATTTCTCTCTTCATAAACATAAGTTTCAGTCTGAAGTATTTTTGTTTCACCACCAAAAGTGCGACGTCGCTAATTGTTTTACCGCTTCTTACAGTAAATAGTAATTAAGTTAAAATCCTCTCGGTGTGAAATAATTTGATTCTGGTGCCAAGCTCATGCAGGTGAGTGAAATTGGAGCTCGCAGAGCAGCAGACGTTTAATTGTAAAGCGCCTATGAGGTGTAATTCCAGGCTTTGGAGCCTCGGAACGCCGTCTTTCCATTAAAGCGCTCCCCCACAGTCCTGCCAATTATCCGCAGAGCCGTGATGCCGCGTTCGTCCCCACAAACAATTAACAGTGCTTCGTAAAAAAAAAAAAAAAAAAAAAAAAGCCCCACAAACAAGCGACTCTTATCTGGTGCTGCTTCCCTGTCGGACCAGAGATGGTGGAAATAAATGAGACACAATTAAACCGGTTTGATCGCCAAGGTCCAGATAGGGAACCGTCATCTGCCTCAAATTAGGGTTTTGTTGTGGCATCTGTTGCCGGCACGCCGCTATCGCTCAGCCTCTTGATGAAGGACGGACGCCGTGTTTGTCAGATCAAACTCTCAGAACTAAAATGTGAAAGGGACTGGAAGAGAAGCCAGTTGAGGTGGCTCAGCAATCTAGCCATGATGTTTCCTGGGCCTGGGAACACGCTCTATTACCCCTGGAGAACTGAAACCTGAACCTTTTGAATGAGATGCATCCGAGTTTGTGCCGGCTTTGTTTTTTTTTTTAACTTCCACTGTCCCTTTATGCGATGAGGTTTGTAGCTAAAAAAATTGAGGTTGGTATATTTGGCAAGTGACACCAGTTATGGGTAGCGTCGACTATAATTTGGTTTCTACCGTGAAGGTCCCAACTCCTGTTGAGCTAGTCCTGCCACAGACGGCACTGCCTCCTGATCCCACCACCTTCTTGCACCAAGTGTTTGTCTCCTGGACAGTCGAGGCCAGTGATCTCAAACTGATCCACAAAGGGGCTGCAGTTGGTCACAGAACACAGTGGTTAGGGGTAGCCGAAATAAGCAGCACCACACTCACACAGCCTGCACCTACTGTGGCCCTTTGAGGACCCCTCATCTAGAGACCCCGGATCTGGTCCGATGGAGTGTGTTTAGGAGGGTCGAAGGGCGTGAACTGTGTCTAACGTGGCTGCTCTTCAATATGGATTGTGACCCAACTACTGCCCTTCCTGCCCCACACACAAGCCTCTTTGGTCAAAGCTCATGGCCCAATGTCTCCATTCTAATGGAGAACGGAGGTGTTTTCGAGGAAACAATATGAGAGCACATGTTTAACATCTTCTGTGTGATGAGGGCAGGTTGATATGCTGGCTCGAGTGTGTGTGGAGAGGAGAGACACTGCTTTAATTCAGTGCCGCTTGTTAAGATTTTGACGTCCGATGGATATTTAACTCTACTTCTCTGATTTATTTGTGTGGTCGTTGTGTCTGCACTGCTGCGCCACGAACCAGAGTGAATTTGTTGGGATGATCCGCCTCAGGAGCGATAATGAACAAAAGGCGGTCGGTGCTCTTAATTGGCTGTTTGCATTTCCAAGTTGTCGCACAACAAAGATCGGACGACAATTGTTCCACGCTTGTAATTAAACCGCTTCGTGTCTAATCCCTCATGACGTTCTTGCTACACAATTAAAACAACTTAGCTTTGGAAAAACACGTTACGCTAATGATGTAGGAGCTTGGTGGGAGGTGGTTTTCTGTCACTCATTGGAGGTTAAAAATGTAAACAAAATTCAGATTTTCTTTCAGGGAGAGTTGAATTGATGGATCAGTGTAGCGTCTTCAGTCCTAAGGACTCTGCATTAGTCTGTGCAGTCGTGAAGAAAGACCTGAGCCCAAAGGCAGTTCTTCAGAGCGGGTCCACTGAGGTGGCTGTTGTTCGGATGCCTCCTGGACAAGTGTGTTGTTCAACTAGGGAGAGGCCCCGGGGCTGACCCAAGACCTGCTGAAGGGAAGACGTCTTTTGCTTGTGCTGGAACACTCTAACGTTCTGCCAGTAGGGTGAAAGAGGCTCAAAATGATTTCAAATAAGTGAAATTGCCTCTGTTATCTGAAGGCAACATCTCTGGCTGGTCCTGTCTGATGTTTACAAGCTGACCACGCATCGTGCTAAAGACAGTTAAACAACACAACAGATATTTCATTTGACTCCACGACCTTTAAAACACACCCACGATGTTGACAAGACTCATCCCCTGAAATCATCGCATGATGTGCAGAAACTAAGAGGGTTTAAAAACTGCAGCATTCATCCAAAATGTGACCCGGAAAATGAATCCGTAATGAATATTTACCCTTCCAAAATTATATTTCGCATCTCCGGCGCCACTCTGTTAACGTGATTCATAATTTAATCTATCTATATTTTATTCATGGGATCAGCTATTTTGTGATTAGCCTCAGCTACCCTCTTATGTTGCAACACGTTTCGGGTCGGCGCAGGTTGTTTCTCGCTCATTAGTTCGGTCCTGCACACATGACTTTGTTCCTGATGAGAACAACCAGGCTTCTCTCCGCATGACGCTGGTTTGAGTCGACGACCTGCTTCTGGAACAGGTGGGGGGGTGGTGGGAGGGGCGGACAGGTGGGGTCTGGCTCTCAACTGCAGCGACATAATCAGAGAATTGAATGTTCTCTTTTGGGACCAACACTGTCCATCTTCTTGATGTGTCAAACATAATATTTGACTACTTAACATTTCACTTGAATATGAAATAATGCAATTTAATTTTTTTTTTAAAGAACTCTCATCCAAAAATACATTGAATTGTTAAGTTTCATGTTGTAATTACGCATTTAAAGGCATCAATTATTGGGGAAAAATACACTTTTTTCCCGTAATAATTGTATTTATTTATTTTATATATATTCTGCTAATGAAGGTTGAACAGTTCTGTAATGACTGAGGTGGCCGATTCAATTTTCTCAAGGGCACATTACATACTGTGAATGTTGTGCGGCGCCAGGATTTTGGTATTCAAGTATGCATCTAAGTGATGTTTTGGTTTTTTGTATTTTTTTTCAAAAATACTGGAAGATCTTTGATCTTGGTGACAAAATTAATGGCAAAAACATCATTTTAACACCTTTTATTTCTTTATTTGAAAGAGGAGAAATCCTGATCTCTTTCATTTAACATTTCAATATGACCATTTATAGCTGTGGGAAAAGAAAAACGGCAGTGTGACGATGATCAATGGTTTTGACTGACTCATGGTTGAGAGTGAAGCTTGCCTTCTAGCTTCAGAGTGGTTCTGGTTATTGACGGTGAACATGTTTGCCCCCCCTGCAGGACACAGAGATCATCAACACGGCCATCCTCACTGGCCGCACCGTGGCTATTCCAGTCAAGATGGTTTCCATCGAGATGAACGGAGCGGTGACAGATGTCTCGGCCTTCGTGCAGTGCAAGTCGTCCAATGAAGACATCGTGAAGGTATGAGAGACTGGAGTCGTCGACAGAGCCACTCGTAATGCTCCTCTACTCACCTATAATTTACGTTAACATATTGAGATGGGATGAGTTAAAGAAGTGACACTTTGTGGACGAGAAAGTACTGGTACTTGCCATCGGTTCTGTGCTTCTGAAAGAAGAAGCAGACAGACCTGACTGTGAGACACACACCTTGGCTGTGTTTAGCCTCCTCTAAGGTCACTTCTGCTCTCACACCGTCACTTTGAATAACGTCAGCGGCTAAATAAAACACACAATGACACCTGAGCGCACTATAATCAGCATCAGCCAGATAAATTATGGCGAGCGCTGACGTCGCCGTTGTACTTGGGGATGTCAGGAGAGTCCAACCAGAGTCTTGAGTGAACTGGCCATGTAAAGGTCATCGATGTGCCGCTGATAATTAAAGTAACTCTGTTTCTGACCAACTACAAGATCACACTCGAGTAAAACATCTTCAGTCCTGCTTCGACAGCACAGCACTCTCTGGGTCCATCCGTCCTCGGGTGACATCCACCCTTCCAGGAAGTCGGCGTCCTCCGTCTCGGTCAGTAAACCCGGCCCTGGCCTCCAGGATCCGGTAAAGCTTGTGCGTCTCCAGATGAAGAGTTATAATGTTCAGTGGCTCATCGGGCTTCTTGTACTTGAACACTTGAGAGACAATTTACAAGCCTGAAAAGTCAAAATTGATTGGTCTGTGATTCACGCCTCGCCTCGCCTCCCTGATGGCTAGCGCCTGCTGAGCTCGCTAAGAGGTTCTGCCGAAACAGGCTTTCGTGTCTGACTGTGGAAATACAAGCAGGCTTTTATGTGAGAGGGCAAAACTCACTAGAAGAAGAGCGTGTTGCAGACTTGCTTACTCACCAGACTAACAGGTGAGTTCATTCATGAGAGGGATTGAAATGGGGGGGTAACAGCTGGAGGATCTGAGACTGTTTAACTAGTGGTGTTACACGTTTACTACACTTTCAGGAACGACCGCTGAGAGAGTTACTCAAGGTTCATTATGAAACAAACAGCAGGTGGGCCTCATGTTCTGAGCTCCTAATGTAGTCTTTCCGTCACCCCAACATCTGTAGCGGCTAATGTCTTCGTAGCTACATAAAACCTCCCGGGCGGATCTTTCTGAGGCAGGTGCAGCGGCGGTCCACTGCCTGTCCTTCTGCAGAAGTTTAAATGAATGCTCAAATCTTCCCGACGCCGGCCACTTACCCACCAGCAAGTGCTCATTTTCACAGTTGCGTCATTAATCCAAACAACAACGGGGCTAATGGGGGCCGGCTCATTTAGCTAACAGAGCTAAATGAACTTCTGGTGGAGCCAACGTGCATCCATCACCGGCAGAAAAGCTTCTTAGCGGCAAGCCAGACGCCGACACTCTAATGCCAGCCATATGTCAGCGTTCCATGTTTCCCTATGTTTCTCCCTAAATGGAAGCACCATTTAGCTTCATGCTGCAGAGATTAATCACAGCTCATCGACTTGAAACCTGAGATTGGGTTCGAATAAGGTGGCAGCACGTGAGCGAGATGATGCTTCTCACGTGTCTTCAGTGGTTGACCGTGACGTAGAACGTCAGTTTAGTCGTCCAAGTTTGCAGATTTGTCTGGTTTACAAATCAGCTGGTTTATTATGACTATTGACTTCGCTTATCTGAGGAGTTCTAGAAGTCATTTGGTTCATGAATCATTTGGTCAATGAGTCTTCTTGTTTGAGTTTAGTGGATGGGTTTCAGATTCCTAGTGTGTAACTGCTAGTAGGGCTGTGTATTGGTAGGTATCTTGCCATACATTAAGTATCCCGGTGATACAATACATTGCATTGTATTGCAAGACAATATACTGTACAACAGAAAATCAGATAATGCAGTTGAATATTATGTGCATGAAAACTAAATCTCTAAATCTTCCGACTTGAGCATTTTGCAAACGTAAAGACGTATGTGAAGTCTCAAAGAAGAGAATCGAATCAAGCCAGTTTATTTCTGGTGGAAGAATTGTTCTCCTCTCGTTGTCGTTTTCATTTCTCTGCTGTTGACAAAGGTGGATCATATATGACATGTAACCACGGCAACCAGTGCTGCAGCCCAGTGGGCTTCCCCTTCACCTGCGTGAGCCGCTCGCTCTCAAACATACATGTATATATGATGCTGTCAGTGCTGCTGTCCACCCACCTGACACCTGCCTCAGGCCACCTGCTCGCAAGAATCAACAAGAGACAATAGACGATGGTCGAATTCTCAGAGAGAAAAAGCACATCTTTTCCTGTGCCCCCCTCACATGATATTGCAGGGAACCGGGGCCTTATTTTTTTAGTCACAATTATAAATCATTGTCCATTCCTCATTGAAATTCAACAAAAGCTATTCAGTAAAAAGAAACGTCCTCCACATATGAGTCATCATTTTTCCAGAGACGTAGACTCGAACTAAAGATGAGTCGGCATATTTGGACAGACAGTAGCTCATGCGTGTCCATGTACTGGATGGGCTGGCATCAATCTGCAGACTCCAGAGAGACGGTGGAAGTTTGTCTGCAGTTCGGTAGCGTGCTGGACTCTGACATCCCACCGAGGTGTCTGGGTGGTGAAGGACAGGAGCAGCCTCCTTCACCGGCAACATTCTGGAAATTAATCCCCTTAATGTGTGGGAATAAAAAGCCGCGGGAGCCGCTGGTGTCTTCACCTTTATTAACCCGGCCTACTCTTGGCTAATGTGGCCGGTACATGACTAAACGTGGGCAGCACTTGTCTTGATGATATGTCCCCACCCCAGCAATCTGCTGGCACCACTGCGGTTGCCACAGCGCATTAGCGGCGGTGTGATGGCGGGCGGCAGCTCAGCGTGTGAAAGCCCACCACAGCGGGCCCCCACAGGGCCGCTGATACCCACAGTCGCTAACAGCTTTTGACTTGCAATTAGCCGGCCAAGTTTATCAGCGGTAATAGCCGGAGGAGCCGAAGAGCTCGGTGTTTGTCAGAGTGGAGGTACAAATGTGCGAGCGCCCAGCTGTGATTAATGAAGGCGGCCGCCGTCATTGTTATTTCTTCTTTCTGCCGGAGCACCTGATAGTGGCTGCAAGCCGGTGGACAGAACAATAACACACACTCACACTCACGAGGTCAAACCGGCGAAATTGCATTAACTGAACCAGAGGGAACGGCTGTCATCTGAAGAAGTCCCAGCCCTCCTCCCGACCTGCTCGCTTGCTCTCCCTGGGAATTTTATTGCTCAAACCTCCTCCCAGTTATGATGAATCCGCAGCCCCGAGAAGCCCGGCCGGCTTGGCCTCCATTTGTGAGAGATTAGATCGTCTGATTACAGCGCCAGCTAAACCACCTGATAAATCTTCCCGAAAGCAAGTAGATCCATTACAGTTAATAATTCAGTTTCAGGGTAAAGAAAGTATTGTAAGAGATCTGAAGGAGGGAGGGGGTCATTATTGATCAGGGAGAAGAGAAACCCTTTCAGAGCTTGTTCGTATGATCATTTACAAAAACGATAATCCTGTGGGAGTGGTCTGCATCCGCTTAAGAATTTGAGAAATTGGACTTGGACTACACAGACACAGGAGACTCCTGTTAGGCCCATCTAGACCCCTGAGAGTGAAGTGCTCTTGGAATACCACGCTCTCATGGTCAGCCAGAGAGAGATCTTTTTCTGGGAAAAGGTAGCCGAGTCAATTCCCCGGGAGTCTCTGTGCAGCTGAGCTAATGATTAGGTCTGGAAATTCAGTAGAAACTGGACTCTGATGGAGAATCTTTCGCCTCTTGAGAGGAAAGTGTGTCTAAAATTGAAGGACCACAGTTCCAAGGTCCGTAAGCGTCTAGCCAGGTTCGGGGAATATGATATCCCAAAAGATATTGGGAAGTGTGATGCTGCCAGGTGAGAGTCCCTGGATACCGTGGCTAGTGCTGCAAGTACTGTTTCCTTAGTAGAAGTAGTGTCTTCCTCCAGAGCCAGGTACACCTCCTCCAGATGACTGTGACCCAAGAGTCTGGAGACGTTCGAGGGTGATGATTGGTGCTGAAGATCTGGTTGCTGAAAGACCCTAGCGGACCTTAAGGGGCGTGTTGGCCTGGAGCCTGGTTTTGGGTGACCCATAAGACAATAGGGAGTACCTTAAACCAGGGGTTCTTAACCTTTTCCAAAAAGGTTAAGAACCCAATAGAACTGATTCATTACTCTTTGTTTCATTTGTGATCAATAACCATATTTAATCTACTTTCATGTGGACAAACTGACACCTTGTGAAATGACATGAAACCATGTGATCATCTCAAAGATTTGTCATCGGAAAGTCCAACCAGCAGCAGAACCAAGTGCAAGTCACCTTTCTATTCACCAAATTTACTAAAACAAAAAAATACACTTGATGCAAACTGTTGAGAAAATTGAAAAACAGAATAAAATTCTGAATAAAATAAATATAATAAAACCATGTCTAAATATGCTAAAATAAAAATAGTATATTTTATTTAAATTCCAAAGAACATATAACTAAAGTGGAAATGAAGGTATCACCGTAAAATGTTGTAATAAATTTTCAAAACTGTTTCAACAGGTGCTTTCATGAACATTTTTTACAGTCGGTGGGGGTGGCATAACTTTATCATTTTTTCTTTTCAAGAACTTAGTAGTTGTTAGCCATCACAGATTTGCTGCTGTCAAGTCAATTCAGTGACAGACAACTGCCACTATATGTGGCTAATGTATTGAAAAACCTTTAGCGGCCCTCTACGAGGCCCCGGCCCTTTGGTGAAGAATCACTACCGTGAACTAACTAAAAACATGAAGGTGTAGTGTAGTCTGAATCCTCAACAACAATACACCGTCATAGCGCGGTGGACTGGACGACGGACTCACGCAGGTGAATCAGGATTCTGTGACTGATCTGAGCCAGACAGATTGTGTGGGTCAAAGTTCCGTAATCCGTCATCTGTGTGGCTCCTGCACATCAAGGAATTGCATTGTTTCAAATCATCAGAGCGTTTTCTGAAAGACCTTTGGCGGATTTGGTCTCTGATTGAAAGTCACTGGAGGGTTATGAGAGGTTGTTTTTTGGGAGAACATTCCTTCGACTGCCGATGACCCCTGTGTGTTTTGTCCGCCTCAGTTGGCCGCCACAGAGATGAAAGTTCCACCACCGCTGGATTAGCTTTTATTGTTAAAAATGGTTTATGATCTTTGCTCTCTCACGCCTTGTTAAATGACATTGCGTTTCTGCGTGTGTTGGGGTTCATCCTTGAGGCGCTGCATCGTACGTCACCATGTGTCACTCAGCGCGTCCGGTGGTGCCATTTCCATATAGATGGTCTCTGACTTGTGACCCTGATCTCTCACAGGTTTCCATGAATTGTGACTACGTGTTTGTCAACGGGAAGGAGACACGCGGCTCCATGAATGCCAGGGTCATCTTCAGTTACGAGCACCTCAGCGCCCCCTTGGAGCTGACGGTCTGGGTGCCCAAGCTCCCGCTGCAAGTGGAGCTGTCTGACAACAACCTGAGCTTCATCAGAGGCTGGAGGGTTCCGATCCTGCCGGACAGAAGGTGAGTTCTGTGGAATCTGGAGCTGCCAGCCATATGAATATTTAATCTCACCTGACAAATCTTGAAAAATTGCTTTGGTGAATATGTCTGGGCTCCTGAGGTCCTCTGAACATCCGCTTTCCAGAGACCCAGACAGCCTCCCAGCAGGAGCCTCCTCTTGCTCTTCCGCAGGCAATATAAAATTCTGACTCTACATTAAACTCAAAATGTGTGTGTAACTTTTTCCAACCAGACGACTCATTACCAGAGCAGTATTCTGACGAAAAAACGAAGCAGCTGATCCTCCTCGCTGCTTCAGGAGCATGAAAGGGTTTTGTCGAGTTCCTTGTTTTGCCCCAATTAGATGCTGCTGGAGCCGAAGAAATGAGGCTGGATTTGATCTGCCTGGTTGTTTTGTGTGAGACGCGTAAACATTCATTTGTGTATCTGAGTTGAGTGGGTGCTTTCTGCTTCGGTGGTAGAGACAAATACATTCTGATTTGGACATCTACACTTCTGTTATTTGAAACGACAAATGATTTTCTTTGAACACATATCAGCCCTCATCTATTGCTACGTAGCTTCCACTCGTCTCTCAAAATCACTTCAGTGTGCAGACAGTTCAGACCATGAACTGTGCATACAGTTTCACATCCTCATCCTCGATCCCGGGAAACTGACATAAATGACCAGGATGAACAGGATGGATTCTATATTTTGGGGTCTAAGCACCTCCTGCTTGTTCTTCTTCTTTCTAAAGGTTGATTTTCCAAGCATTTTTAGTCACTAGCATCTCTTCAGAACCTATTAGGCTTGTAAACCAGATACTACTGTTTTCCACTAGTGAGAAAATAATCATTCCTCAGTTAGCGGCATGAATAAAGTTGTTTCCTTCCACATGTCATTCATCTGCACTGGTCAAAAGGATAGGCAGGGATGCCTTAATACATTCTTAACAGTCCACCTTAAAAGGCGGGGTCTAACGCTTGTGTGGAGGGAGCGCCGACTACTGAAAGCTCCCCCTACACTGGGAAAATTTGGGGCCCCTGATGCCCTTGAGAGAAGCCAGATTTCGGAGAGATATTTTCGTATAAAATCCGAAAACGTCCGGTAGTTATCCAGATTCAGTGGTCATAATGATAAACCTCATTCACCTGGGAATAAGTTTTTGAAGACACAAACGTCACCAAGCTATTGTTATGTACTGAAAGCAGTTTAATAGCGATGAAAGACCAGAAGAACCCGCACATGACCGACCCACCACCCTTCATTCAGGAACTATTTAATGGACGCATTAACACCGCCAGGCATTGCTGCAGTCGCCGCCGCGGTCGCTTGCGGAACGCTCAATCCATTGGTGCACCGCCTGAATACAAATGGGATGTTTAAGGAGTGTAGGTATTTTAAACGACCGGCAGAACTGAGAAAACATCTTGTTCCTCCCCGACGGGCCATCACGCCGGATAGATGGCGTATTAGTGTGACACCCTAAATCTCCGCTTTAGCACCCTTCCTTCATTCTCCGCTCATAGGCGCAGCTTATTAAAACACACTCCCGCAGATAAGGGATCACACTCTTCTTGTGAGCTTGTTATTTCAGAGCGTGTTTGCTGGGGCCCCGGGGTCTGTTGGCTCTTCTATGATATCCATCTTAAGTGGTGTTTTCTGCATGATTCCGGGTGTTCTCCAGCAAACTGTTGTGTTGTGTCTTTAAAGTTTGTTTGTGCGACCGTAGACATCTGTCACTCGGCTGGCTTTGGATGTTGCGTCCCCTCATGAATACAGTCATCAAAGACCCTTGAGATCTATTTTGGGTTTGTGCCGCATGTTTGCAGAAGAGTCTGTTCCAGCGCAGGTGGAGCGTCAGGCTCCTTGCTTGCTGCTTTTTGAGGGTTTTCCATCATTTTGGAGGTTTGGACAGTTCTATGTTGTATTGCCGATGTGCAGGTCGGTCTGAACCCCGAGTTTACAAAGAACTGTCAGGAGGGATTAAAACCCTAAGATGTGGTCCAGGTCTGATGGTTGTTTTCATAATATGTTTTCTCATTCATTCATAGCATGTTTTAAAATATGATGGCTTTTTTTGGCCGAATTCTAAACTCAAAACCCTGTTAATCGGATGACTTGACCCCCTACTTTGGTCAAGAACTGCAGTGGGTGGTCTTCCCCCGCAGCTCTCCGTCTGTGTAAGCCGGCCAAAAAAGGTTTTGGTCTCTGAAGTAATCTAACTTGCTCTCCTGACGTGGCAAACTCTGCTGTATAAGGAGTCATTAGCAGCCAAAGAAGCTGGTTTTAGCTTCTAATGGGAGCTCAACTTTCATTTAGCGCCTCAGCCAACACTTGTATTGTCATCAACCAAAGAGAGGAGAGGTGATGCTGGGCTTTGTGAGCTAATGTATGACGCGCGTCCTCACACTCCTTAAGAATAGTAGCCCTTTATCTACTGTGGAAGTGTTTTAGAAGAAAAAAAAGAGCCATCTCTGGGTCCATGAGATCCTTCAGAGGTGCCATCAGCTCAGTGAGACGGGAATGCCAGCCTCTGCTCCGATCAGCTTCCATTCCATTTCACTCCTTCTCTCTTCATACTTCACTGGAAAATGTAGGCTCTGATTAGTTATCCTTCCTGATTGAGTTCTCAACTACAGCGACTACAACGTGTTGTGTTGTTGCCAACAGGTGGTCTCACGCTGGTGCAGCCCTAGAATGTCTGAAATGAAAGTCAGTTGCTTTTGTAGCTTCATTTGCGTTTGTCAATGTACTATATATATATATATGTGGTGGCTCACGTGAAATGGGTTTTGCAGTTCCATTCTTATCAACTGGCCTCACCCACTGAACCTCTGACCTCAGAGTCGCTCTCCGTCCTTGAGCTGCTCCGAAGTGACGCGTGGTGAACCTTCATGAGCGGGCTGCAGAGGGCCTTTGTTACAGAATTGCTCACTGGCTGCATTATCCAGTAACATGCTCACAGAAGAGAAGAGGGAAGACAGAGACGGTGTAATCAGGCGGGCAGCCTGCGTGCGCTCCCGCTGCATCCTCCGCGCTCGTGCCACAGACTTTAATAAGAAGAGACAATCGTCTTCTGGGGAGAAGGAGGGGAAATATTAACCTTATTCCAGGTGCAAAGTCGTGAAACTTCCAGTGACCTGGTTTCTATAGTTGTGAGAGTCTTTGGGAGGGAAATGAAGAGATGAATTCAGCGTTGTGTAGCGACCAAGAGGTGTTTCTGCTGTTATGGAAGCGCCTGTCTTCCCCTCCGATCCCACTATTTTGTGGTTATTTCCCTCCTTTTTAACTCCATGTTTTGGCTTCACACGGTGGAGAAGCTTGTTGAGAATGTATTTTGCCCCACATAGTTCTTGGTTCTCCGTACCGTCTAATGTGGCTGCTCTCAGAACGATTCCCACAACATGTCAGATCGCCTCGTGGTTCTGGATGGAACCGGCGTTCTGGACCTGTGTCCTTCTGTGGTGAGGCAGATGCAGTCTCCGGTGTGAATCAACACAAACCCTGCTCTGTGGGCCGGAGAGCGAGTCCTTGCGATCTTTCACATCCAGGTTGTTATTATTAATTCATCCGTTGTGCCCCGCTCCGCGCACCTCATCCGTCCCTCCGTTGCTTCCTCGTCTTCCTCTTCCTGCACTGTCACATTATATGATGTTTGGAGCTAAAGGAACTTTCAATAGGCTGCGGGGGTGTCATGGAAAGGTCATTATTCATTCAAGCGGCCTCACCTCCTGGACCTTGTTCGCTTTGATTACGTTAGGGCCGTGGCTTTTTCTGGCTTCTCCTCTTCGCTCGGTCAAATGTGTGACTCTGGATTTTACTTAGAAAACGTTTCGCCTCTGTGACACAACGGTGTTTTCACTCACTGCTATAAAAGGGCGTCGCCATAAATGCAGGGGTTGTCAGGTGACGTGTGGTTCGAGTCAAGGAGACTGAAGAAGCTGATGCATCTTGGGCCTGCAGCTGAGTGATTTTCGCTTGGCATTTGAAGGGGCTGTTGAAGTGTCAGGTTCCTGTCCTCCCTTCCTGGACCCTTCATTGATCGTGTAGCTTTGCTGCTGTAAGCCAGTGTGGTGGTCACATGGGTGGCTGTGGCGTCACTGTCAGGACATGCCCATTGTGGAGTCGCCCAGAGAAAGTTACATTGTCTCGGTTCATTCCTCACCCCTGCATCTTCACTCCACTGTGGCCAAGCGAAAAGTCATGAGACATGTAAACACCTTACATCATCTTCAGTTCAACTCTTCAGTTCTGACGTGCCGAAGAAGAGCGGTCTGCACAGGACTGGCCGTCTGCCTGGTGTCCAGGCTGCTTGCTGCTACTGAGAAGTGCTTTTCAAGGAGCTGGTCGACCTTGAAACCTGCTGATGGACATTATGTAGCACTGGAGAGGAGCAGATTGTGCCCAGCTGGGTCCAAGTCCTGTGAAACTAGGCGGGAACATGTCCAAGATTTTCCCGAGGTTCTTCCCCTGAAATATGAGTTGAACACGAGGACTGACAGAAGCATGAATCCAAGAGGAGCGCACGCTCTCTCTCCAGCGTTGTGATGTCGGGCTCATGAAAGAGAGACCCTGAAGAACTGACGCCCTACATTAAGACGCCGTCTCACCACTCGACATCGCTCCTCAGCAGCTGCTCCTTTAAGAAGAGAGATCAGATGCTTCTGACTTTTCATCTTTTGATTCCTCTCGCCTCGTTCTTGAAGCTAATTACGGCCTCCATGATTGAAACTTTAAGTCCCTGTTGAGTTACTTTTGAAATAAAAGTCTGGTCATTAGAATTGGAGGAGCATTATTTAACTTCTAGTTATTATTATAATTGTGTGACAATTCTAATACATTTTTTTATTTATTTAATTTCCATTTAAAGCACATTTTTTATTTTCTTTTTACATTAGTCAGATTTTATTTTACATCTAATGTATTTTTATTTGGGTTTCTCACACACGGTGTAGTCAAAGTGAGAGGCGGGGCCACTCTGGACTGGTCACGGTGTTCCTCACCGACCTCCTTGTTCCCCTTCTCCAGGAGCACCAGAGACAGTGATGCCGACGACGACGACGATGATCGGCGCGTGAGTCGCGGCTGCACTCTCCAGTACCAGCGAGCTTTGGTCAAAGTTCTGACCCAGTTCCACACCACGTCCACTGAGGGTACTGACCAGGTGATCACCATGCTGGGGCCGGACTGGCAGGTGGACGTCACGGACCTGGTCCAGGATGCCTTGAAGGTGGCCGATCCACGAATCGCCGAGCTGGTGGATCGAACCGTTCTGGTGGGACTGGAGCTCGGGTCCACAGTGCTGAAGGTGAGTAGACGGCTCTGAAGGTGTCTGTGTTGAGGTAGAATTAAATACCTGACCATCCTCACTTGGCTTCCTCGGAGGTGCACTGGTTCTGATCTGAGTCTCTGCAGGATGACCAAGCTTATCTTCACCATTCTGTTGAGGTTCTGTGAAGTTCCAGGATGTGAGGTTGAGATGAAGGTTTTGCAAAGAGCTGGTTTAGTGTAAACACTTGCGAGGTCAAGCTTCAGTCGGGTTTGACTCCCGGTCCATACGGCCACCACTCTTCTCTGGGAAAAACTCCTCCCCCACTAGTTTATGACCAGAACTTCAGCATGTCTGAGAAACAATCCGAGCGGTAAGGTGGCGAGGAAGACGTGCGTGATGATGGACGAAGATGCAAGTCAGTCGTAAGTCATCATCAATGAGCCGTGTGAAGGTCTGAATAATTATTCATCTTTTCTGCCGCGAGGACAGATGGAAGTAGGGAAAGAGCGATGAGAGTTGAAATGAGCATCAGAAGTTTGGAGTTTCTACACTGACACTTTTTGATAAAACGTGAGAGATTTTGACAAAATTAAAACTGAGCTCAAGTCATAATAATTGAAATATTAGTCTTAAAATACTCAGATTGCACTGTAAAATATTTACAAGAAAATACAGGAAGCCATGTGAGCTCAAAGTAGTTAAAGTGGTTTTGTACATGAGAAGCCAGAATGTAAAAATCAACAATTTATTGCGCAATAAAAGAGTTTTATGGTGGAATAAAGGGGTGCACTCCTGTTTCAGCACCTGCATCTGCTCACTCCATCTGAAGCAGAACTTCTGCTCTTAAAACTGAACACGCTGATCTCAGCGGACTCGTCGTAACCCGGCGAACACGAGTCAAATTAACAGCGTGAAATGTAAATGCTAATTCTGAGACGGAACCGAAGACCAAGCGGGCGAACAAAAGCTTCTCCCTCTGAAATCTGAATCTCAATGGCGGCTTTAATGTCTCCAGTCAAAAGAGGAAATGATCCTGCAGCCTGCGAGAGAATGAAGCGGTTTCTCTTCACCAGGAAGTTCAGAAGTGGCATGACAGATTTTGGGAGACGGCAGATGGACTCGCTCAACGTTATCAACACAGCAAAAATCAAAGCTGTTTTCTCAGAAGGTGCTGATGTGGATTACAGAGTGTTACAGGCCGAGACAAAGAGAGTTTGACACACTGAAGTGTGCGGTGTAGAATGCTAATCATCGCCGCAGCACCATAGCAAATAAAGTCACCGAAATGTGAATGAAATTCTAAAGCATGATTCTACGCTGCTTAAAGACAAAGGCAACACTAAATGGTGGAAATGCTTTTAACGTAGCCAACCCACACAAGCTAACAAAATGTAGCTAAGGTTTTTTTAGCTTATGAAATGTAGTTTGACCTAATGTAAAATGTATGGCCACATGTAACACTGTGTGTTGTTGTGGCTTTGTGTTTGTTCAACCCATCCTCACAGCCATGGCGTAGTATATTGATGTTGGGAAAGTGAACTTTTGCGTCCTATACTGACGACTAAGGCAGCGCTACATGTTGCGTGTTGACGCATAGTCGTTTCAACGGATAAAAAAATGTTTTTCTTCCTGTGTAGTGTTCCTGGCGGCGCGTGTGGACTGTGCATTTCTAACCCCGTATGTGGCTCTCCTCAACAGTCTAAAGTGCACTGCCGTTGGAACAGGATTTGAGTTAGAAGGGCGTCAGATTACGCCCTTCTAGTACTACTACAGGTGCTAGATTACGCTAGTATCTGGCGGCATCTGGTGGCCAAGCTACGGTCAAGAATCAGGCGTCCATATACGTTTTGCAGATGCCCAGATGCCCTCCTGGCTAAAAGCCGGACTTGAAATAATAAACCCCAACACCACAGAAGTGTGGAATGAAAGTAGCGCCATCCCATGACTTACGGAATCCTATGTCTTTTTTTCATGTGTCGCGCTGCCACGTAAGGCGGAGCATGTGCTTCAATTGAAAACCTATTGCGTCAACATGCAGTGTCAGTATAGGACTTTCTCTTTCCGAACATCAATGTATTGCGCCTTGGGTGTGAGGATGGGTTGGTGTGTTATGTAACACACAGTTTACCACGAGGCAAGTGAAGGTGATACGTTTTAATGCGATGAGACACAAAACATGGCGGAAGTGTGATGCAGGATGAAACTTTAATGCATTCAAAAACAAACTAAATGTTATATGACTGGATATAGCGTGACGCTACATGCAACATTGCAATCGTTCTTCGTAACAAGTTAGGTAAGGTAGCGGCGTCTCACCTGCAGCTCAGAAGTGGATTGAGTGTTCGACTCACGTCAGCGATGATGTTCCAGCTCAGCCGTGGCTCTGATGGAAACGCTGTATTCAAACAGACCTAAAGAAAGTGTAAATCTCAGCCAGATGACAAAGAAAAAACTTTATTTCGGGAGCTGGAATTCCCTCCTGAGCATCTTTAGTAAATATTTCCAAAGACGCGGAGACATGAAGCACGAGTCTTCTGGCAACCCCCTCTGGAGAGAACAATAATAATAATAAATAAAAGGACGTGTTGGAGTCGTCGCTGACGTGATTGAACTTGAATCTGTGAGTCCACAGTGAGAAACTGCAGCTGAAGTTAAACTTCTACTGCCAAGCTTCCTCCAGTTGGAGGGTGCCATCAACAGATTCATGCCGGGGCTGTAACAGTCTGCGGTTTAATGAAACCTGTTTCGCGCTGACGGGATTTCACGGGAAATAATCGCGGGGAAGATGCAGGTGTTCCTCCCCCACTAATCCGTCCCCCTCAACATTTTCTTCTCCTCCATCGATCCTCCATTCACCCAATGTTTGAATTGTGTTTTGACATTTGCACGCGAGCGCCAGCATCGATCTTTTTTTCCGGTGGATGTTCTTTAATTGGTGTGTGAAAATATCAGCCGCTGCGGAAAATCAATCGTCCGTAAACATTTTTACACTGACTCGTTCTGACCTGAGTGGGATTTAATGCAGAAAGCTGTTTTCATCAAACATTTGTTCTTCTTTCACCCCAGTGTGAACGTAAAGTGCTTCAGGAGGCGCCACAGGTGGAAGTTATCGGAAAATATTCAATGTCAACAACACAATTCCATGTTCCGAGTGTGGTGCTAACTGTTAGCATCTGCTAACTGTTGCCTAGTCAGACGCTAACCTGCAGAGCTGCCGTCCAGGACAGAGGTTTCAGGTGAAATTCATGTTCTTCAGTGGTGAGAGACACTACTCTTGATGGTGGCGGCCACTGTAGATCGTGGGAAAATACGTATTCCTGACCAGTGTTCCGCAACCTTTTTGGCTCTTTTAATGTAGTCACATTTCCAGCAACAGCAACATTCAATACAAATAAAGAAAATGATGTCTGAAAACATCAACATTGGATAAATTATAAATTTAGCTAAAGTTAAAGAAAAATATACACATAGAAATTGAAAAATGATTATAAAAAGGGGACAAATGATGGTAGAGACAAAGACATCTGACGTAAACAAGGTAAAACTGGAGAAAAGAAAAAAGAAGTGTAACAACAAAAGGAAATAACTTCTGTTAAATCAAAGGAACCTGACTTTTCTGAAGAAAAAAATGCTGGTTCTTACTAGGAAAATCTGTAGTGGGAGAAAAAGATCTTTCAAACAGTTGTCACAAAAGCACTTGACATTTAGAGTAAAATGCAACTTTATGCTGAAGAGCGACGGATGTGACCGATGGAGAGCGAAACTAAGGAGCGATCACGAAGTTTGACCTCTGCTGTGTTTAGAGTCGACTTGCAGGTGGTGTTCGTCGTCGCTAAACTTCTGCTGAGTCTGTTTTGGACAAAGCCAAGAGGACGTGAGAGCAGCTGGTTTTTATGAGGCCTTTCTTCTAACACGGGGGACAGAGATATGAAACGTAAAATATTGGGGTGAAAGGTCGCTTTACTGTGAGGGAAGTTTAAGCAACCGCGGTCGATATCGCACAACAATCACTTGTTCCTTGGTCTTACAGACCGAAATGAAACCACTCACCGGTCGACTGGCTGAAAATGAAATTTGCCGTTTCCTCACTCATGGCTTCTGTGACGCATGATCCGCGCCGCCTTCTGTCGAGAGAGAGTTTGCCCACAACGTGATGAAAGATGATCTTTTGAATTTGCTTCATTTAGTCATGTACCTGTCTCTTTTCACTCTAATGTGTGCGAGTGCTGCAAAACACAGGGGGCGCTGTTGACTATCTCACTGTCGAAATGATCTTCTTTTTTTGTTATTTCAACGTGTAAAGCGACAACTGTAAACCTGCAATCATCATCTGAAGAAAATAACTTCATCATATTTATTTTTTGTTTTACTTTTTTGATGCATATATTTTGATTTCTATTAAATATAGTGTTGTAATAGTGTTGCAACTATTTTTTTTATTAGTGTTTCATAATTTTTATTTTCTGGTATTAGTTCCTGTATTTTTTATTGAAGTTTATTTATTCATTAATTATTAATGATTTTCTTTTTTTTATTTCTTTGTAGTGTATTCAACTTTTTGCTTTTAGAATTTTTATTTTTTCTATTTATTGCGTTTTTTTTGTCTATTCTATTCTCACACCAAGTAGTTTGTACCTATTACTTCCCATGACTGTTTAAGCTACGTGACCCATGTTCAGCACTCATTCAACTTTCTAACACACTGACCTTGACTAAAGGTCAAAGACCGTTGCCCAGAAAATAGACTCAGTAATGACTCATGAGTTTGTGGGTAAGTGCTCTTCTCAGTGTGTATCGATTGTGTCATTGGAAACTAGTCTGGAGACGGTTCTGTAGAGGTAACCGAGCGCGACACCAAGCTGAGACTGTCGAGTCGCCACTGATGGATTCCATCTCGGTGTTTTCTGCGTGACAGGCTCGACACTTCCGTCACGGCCTGGACGAGCTCGCAGAGCCAATAACATCTGGCTGACAAACAATGACAAGTGTGTCTTGTCTCCTCAGGTGGAGTCGCCGCTCGCCGTGGACGCCACCCTGGGGGAGGCGGCGTTCTCCGTCACGGACGAGAAGGTTTCCATCACAGAGCTGCGGGTGCACGCCGTCTCAGGTCTGACCCTGTCGCTGCAGCCCAGTCCAGGAAACAGTCACACCATGGTGGCCAAAGCCACCGGCGTGCAGACGCTCAACACCCCCAAACAGGTACAGCACAAGGACGCTGATCATGTGACCGTAATGTTCCATTGTTCCACCTCCTGAGCAGCAACGTGAACGTGCTCCACAGTCGTTCTTCTCCTGACTCAAGTCTGAGCTCTGCGATTGTCGTCTCTCAGCCATCCACCGTCGCTGCTCATCAACCACCTTCAGCTGAAACTGTCACATTCCATCTCCGTCGTAAAAGCAGCTCGACCCAAACCTCCAGACCGTTGGAGTGAAAATGTGGCGAACCCCACCGTGATTGAAAGACATCAAATCTGACGCTGATCGTCGAGGTCCCTTCTCAGTCGAGGAAGCTCGGCTCCATCAAGGCTTCGCCGTAAAATTCCTTCTGTCGCTCAGGACCGAACAAATAAATCACCCGACCAAAATCCAACTTTCAAAACTTTGAGCTTAACTCGCTGAGAAACACTCTTCGTATTAGTTTTGCTTTTGTGAGTTCCATTTCTTTTCAGTTTTTTTCTGTCAATCATTTTTTTTCTCCATATTTTTCTGACTTTTAAGTCTTTTCAATCTTCAGTTAGTTACTTATTTTGTTGTTTTTGTAACGTTAAACCGGGGGGGGGGTCAATGCACATATGTATTCTAAATTTCCTTGTTGAAAATATTTTTTCAAATGAAATTAGTGATTCATGTTCTTAAATCTTATGGAATATAATCATAATATTTTTTATGTATTCACATTCACACATTATTGATAAAGTACACAATATTCTTTAATTTTCCCGCTTTTTATTTTGAGCATTTTCTATATTATAATAATTATTTGGTATTTTATTTAATTTTAAATCATTTTTTAATCTGTAATATCTTTTTGAATATTTTTGTATTAGATTTATCATTTTTATTTGTTTGTTTTTTGTGGTTTTTAAGATTTTCTTATTTTTTTTATTTCAATTCATTTCCATCACCACCTCATCTTCCTTAACATTATGACCACCTGTCTGGGTAGTTCTTTCCTTGTGAATTGATGAGAGTAAGTTGTGAGATCTCATTTGGGTCCAACTGAACCAAGTTCAGGAGAAAGAGATCCTCCTCTTGAAGTTGGATTCTGTTGGAATAACCTCAGAATATCCCCAGTGATGCTTTATTTTTGAACGTTGTTCAGAAACGTTGGTGCTCAGCGTCTTGTGTCCCGTGTTTTGAGACAGAAAATGAAGCTGGTGCGCTGCAGCCACGTTTCTTCTGCACGACCTGGTCGCTCAGAGGGCCTCAGTCGCTCCAGTGACTCTGCGCTGCTGTGGAGTGTAAAGTCTGCAGATGCCCTGTTGAGCCGACGTTGACTCTCCTCCAAGTTTAACGCAGCGCTGTCAGACTCCAGCTGACCAGCCACGCTGGATGTTTTATTGAAAGCGTCTTTATCAAAGTCGGCTCCGTCGCGCGCGGCCGGTATTCAAAGTCGTCCTTCAACAAACGGGTCACAGTTTGTTTCGCAACATGACAGGATGACGCATCAGAACGAGTGATGAAACGTAGTTTAGACCAGAGGAAGCGGAAAGAGAACAAAGAAATGATGAGGGGCGCCGCGGCTGTGGCGGTGAAAATGATTTGCACAAGGACGCGACCAAACTGCACAAACGTTTCTGAGGGATTGACCTGCCTGAGCGTCGAAAATAATTTGTGATAAAGACCTGGAGAAAAAAAGGCATCAGTGCTAAAGAAAGTTTTGAAAAAAATAATAACAATAAACAGATAATATTAACATACAGTATAAATATAAAAAAACAATTATGTATACTATTTCTTTGTCAAATATTTAAATCAAACATATATTTGAAATTTCCTTTAACCTCAATCGCATAATGCATATTTTTCATATATGGTCAATTTTTTTTAATTATTATATACATCTACGTTTGAAATTGATTTGTTTTTCCCTGTTTTGATCTACTTATTTGCCTGTACTAACAATAAGAAGGCAAAAGGAGTCTTGTGAAAATATTTAACAAAAAACAATGATGAGAATGGAGAATAATTTGTAGCCAAATGGTTCTAATTTTTTTTGTAAAAAAATCATAAGGTAAAATGTGCAGAAATCAGTGCAAAAATATTGGGTGAGCAGCCAGTTTTTAACGTCCTTATTTGCCTGTATTAAATATTTAAATTAAACTAAACAAAAAAGGAGGGGGTTATAATGACCCCCTTTTTTATTATCAAAAACATTTGTTTTATGACAGTATTGTAATAATAATAAATAAATGCAATCCTAGCAGTGAAAAAAAAGTTTAAAATATTTCTGAAATAAAAGTTTATGATGTAAAGGAGAGAAATGTGAGAAGCCGCCAGTGTACTAAACAAACTGTGGAGACGTCTGTTTTCATGTTTTTAGGCCAAACTTTCTTTTCGTGGATGAAGTGCAGCTCAAGCTACTGTCAATCTAGCACTTTTATAACCTAAAATACTCCACATTCAAGAGCTTGCAGTCCACCTCTGTCCATCCTGCGATTGCATTTCAGAAAGCCCCAAAAGTAGAGAGGCCTTCCGTGTGGAGGGCAGCGTCTGCTCTGAAGTGAACCGGATAATGGAATCATATGATGGAATCTTGTGTGTGTGTGTGTGTGCTGGGTGAACTTGAGTTTTAAGAAGACACCATCTATCGCCGAGAGATTTGTTTGGTTTGTCAACAGAACTGTAACCTCCGCTGCACAGGCAAGTGTGGAGAATGTGTGTTGTGAAGCGAAGCCTCGACAGTCCCCATTTATCTGGACGTTTCCGCTCCGATAGAAGCTCAACTGCAAGACAAATGTGGCGGCGGGACGTTAGAGAAACGGTTGAAAGCAATAATGGCGCCGCTAATATTTGTCCTGGGAGTCGTTCGTGACAGCTTCCTGGTGACGGAGCGACTGACAGGCGTCGAGCGAGGAAAAACACCGGTCTGATATTCATCCCGACATGAACAGTTTACGGACGGAGGAAGAGTTTCACGCCGCTATTGTCGGGATGATTTTATCACCTCGCAATCGTCGGGTCGGTGTGAAACCCTGACGGGCATGGTGACCCTGGTGAGCTCCAGTCGGTCACGAGCTGTTAATGATTCATGTGTGTAATAAAGGGATTATAAATAATTGATGATAATAAAGAATCAGCTCCTGGCTCGACCCAAGCAGAGCCAATAAACCTCTTTACCTCTGTGATGACTATAGCCGGAGCTCAGGCTTTTAGCTATAGACTGCCGGAGCTAAACATAACCCTCCTCAACATTACGGCCGCCTACCTCAGAACTAACTTCAGATCTCTACAAGAATGAAGGTCCTATTTCATAAACACTTGGTTTCGGATGTTCTCTCCTAAATAAAGAAAGCCACTCATGTAGCCGCCGTGCTACCGCCCTTTCATGCTAGTGCTAGTGTTAGCACAAAGCTGAAGGCATCAAAAGGGGGTCAGATTTGATCTGTTTGTTTTGCCCTCTCAGTCACTGAAGCAACCAAGTCTCCTCCAGGTTCCTCTAGTGTGTTTACAGTGACCAAACACAAACATCTCACCGGCTTCACCTCACAAATCAGATTCATGATCTGAGTTCAAAGAGCCTGTTTTGGAAATTCTGATTTCCCCCAAAGCCTCATTTCAAAAGTGAGATGTTTTGGCAGCCGCGGTGTGAAGACGGCGCTCCTGAGATTATTAATCGTGTTGGACCTGCGTTCAAGCCGTCTGCCAAATTGCTTCGTCTCCGCTGGTTCTAGTCTCAACGGCCAAAAGCCCCTTTGATTTGCTGGGAACGTTTTAGCTAAACAAGGTTTGTGTCTCCTCTGTTGCCAGGAGGCCACTTTGTCGGTGTGGATGCTGTTCAGCGACAACACGGCCGCCACCCTCGGCTACTTCGACCCCAAAGATTACAACTTCAACGCCTCCACGCTGGACGACAAGGTGGTGTCCGTCTCCCAGGAGCCTCAGCAGCGCTGGCCGGTGGTGGTGGCAGAAGGCGAGGGGTCCGGCGAGCTGCTTCGTGTGGAGATGACCATCTGCGAGGCCTGCCAGAAAACCAAGCGCAAGAGCGTCATCGCTTCTGCCGCCGCGTACGTCAAGGTGCGGTTCGGCCCCGAGGAAGACTCGGAGGAGGAAGGCACCACCGAGGGGGAGATTGAGTTGGCGCCGTTCACCAGACGGCCGGTCGTCGATCCCAACGTCGGCGGGAGAGTTTACGAGACGTCGAATGAGCAGCCTGCCAGCGTTCCCATCGATTACACCAACTTCCCCACCATCAGCAACCAGGAGCAGCCGACGGAGAGCGACGTGGAAGAGGAGGAGGAGGAGGAGGACGACGACGACTTTGTGCACTCGCCCCGCAACATGACCGACCTGGAGATCGGCATGTACGCCCTGCTGGGCGTCTTCTGCTTAGCCATTCTGGTCTTTCTCATCAACTGCATCGTCTTCGTGCTCAAGTATCGACACAAACGGATTCCTCCGGAGGGTCAGGCCAACATGGACCACTCGCACCACTGGGTGTTCCTGGGCAACGGCCAGCCGCTCAGGGCGCACTGCGAACTGTCGCCGCAGCAGATGGAAAGTCCCAGCAACCCTTTGGACGCTGTCCCCACCTGCTGCCACGGAGACCACCACAGCAGCGGCAGCTCGCAGACCAGCGTCCAAAGCCAGGTGCACGGGCGCGGCGACGGCAGCTCCGGAGGCTCCACCAAGGAGAACGGCGAGGAGGCCAGTTCGCCCACCTCCAAGCGCAAGCGGGTGAAGTTCACCACCTTCACCACCCTCCCCACAGAGGAACTGCCCTACAACTCCATCCCCATCGCAGACGCGGAGGACATTCAGTGGGTTTGCCAAGACATGGGTTTCCAGGACCCAGAAGAACTGCACGACTACATGCGCAGAATAAAAGAAATCGCCTGAGCGGGGATTTCTAAAGTTGCTTTCTATTCCCCCTTTTTCACGCGTGGAAGATAACGTCTCACAGACTAAAAGGCCAAGTGTTGCTTCGGTTTTCGGGTTTGTTCAGTTTCGTTTGCACAGTGCTGTAAAACACGCTCACACTCCTCAGAGAGAGACTTTCAGAGGACACTGTTCATCTCGGGCCGTGCGCATCTCTGCTCCCCGGGAAACCTTCTTTCCCCAGGGACACCTGGAACGCGGTGAAGGACGTGAACTCCTCACAAAAGAGGCCTTTGCTGAACAAAAAAAAAAAAATCTATCGAGGACTCTCATGAAAGCTATGATATTTTATTTTTCATTTGGCCAAAGTAGGAATTTCCGATGGCTTTGTCATTGTTCTTGTTGCAGCACACGTGATTTCTATTCATTCCGTTTGTTTTTTTTTTTTTTTTTTTTTTTACATTTCATAGTTAGTCGTTCCTCCTGAGTCAATGCCACTTTACTGGAACTCCACTGTGCAGACATCTGTCCGTATTTTGCCACAAGCGGAAGGAGATTTCTCGGCCAATAAAGAATATTGCTGGTTAAATGTGTGCAAGCTCACACTGGCAAATAAAGGCTAGTGCAAAGTTTAAGACTCAATAAAAGTGGACTGATTGTAAAGTGGCTCCAAAACGAATGCCTTATTTAAAAAAGACCACCACCTATATCACGAAGGCTGAATACGGCGTGGTAACCTCGACTGAACCATGTGACGCGAGGGTCTTCTCAGCGCCCTCTGCATGGGTCTGGGGGCACAATCAGCTACGCCCCCATCCCAAATTTGTAAATGTTTGTATCGTTCTGATGTAATCATTCATACACATGAAATATGTTATCATGCATCACGCGCATGCCTTGCTAGGCCGACGGACGTTTCTCTGTACATACTGTATCCAGTCGGAGGCGACTCCCGGAACGGCGTCGCCGTCGCTAACCAGCGGGTATTTTGACTGGCGGGTTTGGAAGATAAGATAAAGATATTTAATTTTTTTATCGGCCCTCTCAAATGTTAGCGGGAGGCCCTCACCAGTTTTACACGAGCTACACCACCACTGTCCCCCGTATCGGCCAGAGTTATGCAACGGAACTGTCGAGTGTGGTGTCGGTTGTGTTTTTCCTGAAATGTGATGGGACCCCTCCCACCCCTAATCTAGTTCTGATTAATGACTATAAAAATCAATAAACTACTGAAAGATAAAACAGGTCTTCTTTGTTTGGCCCTTTCCTCACTCACTCTATTGAAACCTCCGTTTTGCATCCTTTATCTGCCTCAGCCCAGAAAGCTTGACCATCCCACCTCTGACACCACCATGGTAAAGCAAAAAACAAAAATAGTTTCCTCCACCTGTAGAGGACGTTTGTTCATTTTGACCTGTACACTCCACTCACCTCAGTCCTTGAACCAGCAACTTGGTCACCTCAGCGTGGATTCCGTTAGAAGCATTTTTAAATAAGTCGTGCGAAGAGAGCGGGAAAACAAAGCAGAAGCATCAGACGGGTTTTTAGAGAGATCAGAGGAAATTTCCACATCTTTGTCTCAGACTTTGATGTGACGCCAGCTCCAAATACGCACGAGCTTCTCTGTCACTATTCTCTTTAAATCTGTTCCTCTTTGGAGGGCTCAGATTTCCTCTCACGACGGCTGGTCTCATGATCCAGAGAGGGAAACTGGGATGCTCAGCGCTTTTGTTCTGGAAGAGGAAACTGGAGTCTGATCCAGAATGACTCACTCGAACTGCTGAACATTCACGAGACATTCAAACCTCTTGTTGGGTTTAAGCGCTGGAGGCGACTGGTTGGCTCCACATGTGTGCGGATCACTCCGAAACATCTCCACTCTGAGGAAGTGTTCAACGAAACTTTGATCTTTGTTTATTATCTGACGTGTCTGTTGAAGGCCAATAACAATAAAAAGCACCACAAACAAGTCTTTTCAAATTCTATTTTAAATGACTGATAATATTATCATAATTGTACAGTCAGTTGTTTTGCGAGTGAGTGCAAGTTTTTGTTTTTGTAGTTGCTAATTTATTATTATTTTTAGGTTTTGGTTTTTTTTGCATATTTGTCATTTCTTTATTGTCATTATTATGCCACTTAAGTTTGAGGAAGAAAATCACAATGTATCTCATAGTTTTTATTATATTATCAAATTAGTATAATAAAATAATGTTTTGTTATTGTTTTTGTTTGTACTTTCTTACACAAGATTTTTTTTCATAATAGCTGTTGTAATTGTTTATTTATGTATTTAATTTTCAAATATTGTTTCATAAAATAAAATAATGTAATGTCGGATTATTCATCAGTAAGTTCATAAGAATTTTTGTAATTATAAATTGTAAAATATTATAATTTATAAATACAATTTAGATTTAAATCATTCATGTGAGTTACAAGATTCAACTAGAATTTTCAGAGATACAAAAAAATCTTTTTTTTTTATAATTTTAGTTGAGCAGTTTTTATTATTCATTCTCAAATGTCATGTTTTTCTTTGACAACAATAGCCATTTATATTCAATATAATTATTGAAACTATTTAACATGGTCCTAATAGCACTATTCTATTTCAATATATTGCTGCATATGTTATTATGCTTATTAAACCTTCATGTAGAATTGTTCTCCATTGAAGTCTTTTTTTTCTTGTTCATCTAAATTTCCGTCACACTATATTAAATGAAGTTATTAATATAAATAAAATGTGCTTATTTAAATTCAAGCTTCTGAAGCTCAGGCCTGTGGAACATCATCACACATCCTTTGTTTTTTTCTGAAGCTCTTTCTTTTCTCCATCACTTTCCATCTTTGCACTTTCTTCTCTTCTCAAGCTGCTCGTGTTTTTATTGCTGAATGTGCTGACAAGCTCCTGTGTTTCCACCGTATTAATGTCAAATACTGAAGACTTGAATTAACCAAGCACTTTCTTGTGGTGTTTAGTTGTGAAGAAAGAGCCAAGAGAGGGGGGCAGGAGTCTGTCCCAGCTAGTCGAGGTCAGAGGCAGGCGACTCCCTGGACCTACAGTCCGACAACCACCCACCAGATGGATTCAAACCTGCGTCCACACCAGCAAATGAGAGGAGACAAATGGGTTTTCTAGAGTCTAGTGAGTGCTATTACTATGGACCAAGGTGGAAAACACGCCAGCAAAAGCATATAAATGCAAATGCGCCGCTGACGGACACGTAAAATAAACCGTCTCTGGACCCCGAGTAACTTCCTCATTTGTCGCCTCCTCACCCGCATGTTGCGGACGAACGTGCGAATGAGTTCTTCTGTGGCAGTGAAGACAGGAAGGTGATGGTGTGGGAGGACGAGCGGCGGCGGCTTTATTAAAGGGTCCACGAATTTCCCATGCAGCGCGAGCGTGCTGTGAAGGCGACGTGAGAGCAGGCTCATCTGCATGTTGGAGATTTGGCAGGAGCTCTCCAGCTCTCCAGGTGTGAGCGAGCTGAGTCGCAGCCCAAAAGCCTCACATCACTGTCAGACTGGTGCGGACAACGTTGTTATTTGTTCTCGTCTTCCCTCTGGAGGGTCATGACCCGAAGATTAGCTGAGCTACGTCTCATTCCCTGCGGAGCCCGACTCTGACTCATATATTATCGGGAGGTTGAGGAAGTATCTTCACGATGCATTAAAGGTATTTAAAGCATCAAGTACGGCCGGCGGCGAGGGAAAGTCACAGCGTGTCAGTGAACGCATCTTGTCGGGATGCTGCCTTCAGTTTGGCAGCCTCTCGCCACATTTCACTTTCTTTCCTCAACAGACAAATTGATTTTTACACAACGCTGCGGCGCATTTGAAGGCAGCGGAGGAAGATGGTAATCACATCCGCCCGCGGGCTCTGGGCTCAATTCTGAGGTTCCAGAAAACATTTGACTTGTGTTACTGCAATCAGCCCGCAGACGCTGACGGATGCGAGTCTCGCACACGCCGACACACACAGAGTAAACAAATGAGTTATTTATGGGGCGAGCGGCGAAAACAAGAAGTCATCAATGATTCATTCCAAAGCGACAACTTCGCTTCATTAGAAATGATCACCGGGTAAATAACTATTGCCGATTGTTGGAACGGTGCAGTAGGACGGAGTTGAAAAAGCTATTTTCACCATTTCAGAGCCGTGATACCAGACAGCCAAAGGTCAAGTCAAGTCAAAGTCTGGCTCACTGCATGCGTAAAGCTTCCTTCTTCTTCCTCTGATCTGAGGGCGATGTAGGTACCAACGTGTCCTACCTGTCGCAGAGTGATGACATCACACCCGCCTTTATTCAAGTGTGCGTGGGAAGAGAGAATGTATCAGCATAGATCTTTAGAGTAGAGAAAGTCATCTCCTCGTGTTCCAATTGTTCATGATCTAACGTCATCGTATCGCTCACGTCTGTCTCCGGACGAATGCGCTGAAACCGGATCATTTCCCACTGCGCTCGAGAGAGACCAACAGTGGATCTCAATACCTTCTTCTTCAGTCTGCGTCTTCAGCTGGTGACCACAAGAGAAGGTGGTGAGATTAATCTTTTGCTTCCTTCACTCGTGAACAAGACTGCCACAGACTTGCAAGAGCTGATCCTCATCCTGTCCATGAGAAGGAGATGTGGGCCTCAGCCACTCAGAGAGTTTGTGTGGTTGGTCAGACATGTGGAAATTTTGCGGGAACTTTGGTTGAAGGTTTTTGACGTTTTTCTTTCCGCTCTGTTTTCCAGGTACTTTGTCGGCACCTTCATGTCGGGCAGCCTGATCGGCTGTGACAGTGTTTGTGCAGCCTCAGCAAGGTAAATAATCATAAATGATTTATGAGTGGAGGTGTCAAATGAAGAATTCAGCCTCTGTCAAGCCCAACACCCAAATGTCGCATCGTCCTCCACTCTTGGAATTCAAATAAGCCACTAGACAAAGTTGGAGGAAGCCGTCCACAGAGTGGCAACTTCAACCCTCAGGTGTGCAATGTTTCCCCATCTTTCATCCATAGGAAGTCGCCGACTCATGCGCCGCGTGTTGCGTGTATAGAGCGATCAGATGTTCTGCCCTCTGATTGGTGGAGAGGCGTCTGTGTGAAATGACATGCAAATGTGACGCTCAGACGGTGGAAATGTGTTTAGAGCCCCGGAGACGCTGCGACCACTTTGATCTGCCAGTCGGGCACATGGAGGTTTCATGTCATGTCGAGAGTCGCGTCGTGTCTGGAATCCAAATGGGTGGAACTTGTGTGACGAACAAGCCAGATTCTTACGAAATAAACGTCCACGCGTCACGGCTGGATTGGAGCCCACCACCCTCCAGCCGTCTGGTTAGAGCTCGTGTGGCACTTCTCTTCTTCACACGCCATGATGTCGCCACATTACGTCGCACCCCGTCGCCTGTCGTGGCACAAGCGGTGTTGAGAGGGTGAAGCTGTCTGCGCTTCTCCCTGTACGGAGAGAAGCGGCCGTGTGCAGCCTCGGAGGCAGCGGACGTGTTGTCAGGGTCCATCGGCCACACGGCCCTCTGCGAGGGGCCGAGACCCTCCAGCGTCTTCCACCGCCAGCACGTCCGAGCGAATCACCGGCAGGAGTCTGACCCACAAGAAGAAATGCAGAGAAAGCACATCGACCCTCGACAAACAGCGCACACTTGTCTGACCTCCATGTGAGTCAGTGAAGGATCCTTCCCGGCTTTTGATGCGCCGGGATCCACAGTCCAGTCTGTTCATGTCTCTGAGTAGAGTTTCTAAATCACGCGGAAATAAGCAACTTTTAATAACCCTGACTGACTAAACTGTGACATGAGCTGTTGGAGGGTCACTTCTCAGTGTTGTTTTATGTGTCTCCACTTTTTCCGTTGACACTGTTATGGATACTACAGGGCCCCACTCAGCCATCATATGTGGCCCCCAGACCAGCACAGTGCTTTAAGTTTCGTTTACTAAAAGGCTTCATGTCTATTCACATGGTGCTGAACAGTAAAATTCAAATTTTCTGGGATGCAGGTGTCAGTCATGTGCGAACACATTTTGTTTTGTGTTTGCTGTCACCTCAAAATCAATGTTTTGACTCAATGTTGTTCCCAGGTCACAATAACCTGAATGGTAAATGCTGAAAAATATTGCATATTCTGTTTTTGCTGTCACAAACAAGTGGTTTGTAGTCAAACAGGAGCATGAAAATATAATGGACGCTTGCATCGCGAGCCAACCCAACGTGTCTTTGAGAGCCACTGTTTTGAATTCCCCTCTGTCAGTCATGGATTGATGCGAGTTGACAAAGTGAGGGTCCAGCAAAGCCACTGGGGCCGACTTTTGGGGGCCAGATTGAATGTTCTCCAGCGGCTCCATGCCCTACAAACGGTCCTGCGTGTTGCATGTCACCACTTATGGGTCGCTAGTGTCTCAACGTACCCATTTCTAATGTAATTAAAGTACAGTATTAAAGTACATTTTAAAGTTTGCCTAAAGTAATCCTTTTAAGTGCATTTTTCACTGTGCTTTCTTAGTAAACTCTTCCTTTTTGAGAGATACACTCTTGTAAAGTATTCTCAAAGTACAGTTTTTATGTAGCTTATGAAAACTTAACAGTTTCTTTGGTAACACTTTACTTAAAGGTCTCATCTATAATGCATTATTACCACATTAGTAAGACATCATAATGCATTCATAAGGCTTTATAGAAGATGTCATGACTGTTCATAGTCATGTATGGTAACTTATGTAAAGGTTTATAGAAACTAATAACGTGTGTATTTAGCTTAACCCAGTTAGAAAGACTCAACAGCCCTTAACCACACAGCATCATATTATTAGACAGAAGATATTGTTTAAATTCTGCAGCTTATAATACTTAATACACCTTGTTTTAAGTTGTCACACATGGTTATGAACGTTCATAACATCATTTATAAAGCCTTATGAATGCACCATGACACCTGTAAAATGTAGTAATAATGCGTTATGGATGAGACAAAGTAAAATGTAACCGTTTTTTAAAGTGTACTTTGAGTAGGCTCTGCTGTTAATTCTCACGTGACATGTATATCACTTTATTGTTGCTACAAGACTTAAACCTTCATTATTGCTATGCTTTATAACATGCTCCCTCAAGTTCTGGTCCAAGATGAGCTAGTGTTTTCACGATATAATGACCCCTGAGGGTCACTTCACTCCACTTCCTCTGGACTTCATGCATCCCAGGATGAGCTGTGATGTTGCTGTGACTCCTGTTCGTGGACACAAGTCATAAGTCACTCTGACCTGCTTTGTGAGTCGACGTCAGTGATGAAGTTGGACAGAGGAACTAAAGGAGCAGAGAGAAGACGCTGCAGAGGTGATGCCCGGGTGAGGTCCATGTTTTGTTTTTTTAACATCAGTGGACTGAGACTGACACGTGTCCCACACTTCAGACCGGATTCATCCGCTTTAACGGCGGCGTGACATGAACTTCCCCACACTCATCATCGCATCACTTCTTCACTCTTGCAAGTGATGAAAAACTGTTTGATGGCGTCCATGATGCCGTCAGATTACAGCCAGCTCATTTCATGCAGCATGAGACCAGTTTGATGAGTTTATTCATGACCAGGTCATGTGACGGACAGAGCCCGGCTCAAAGAGAGAATCGAGTTTTCTTTCTTTAACTTCAGTTCTGGAGCTTTAGTGACGTCAGAAGTGAAACATCATGACGGGTCTCAGCTGCGACTGGACTGACTGAAGTGGAACTGGACGAAAAGTCCCTTACAGTGAATTACAAAAGAGCCCAGTTTAGAAACATGCGTGGAAATTTGTTTTGGCCTGGGTCATCTGATGAATCTAGGATGAGGGTCGGAAGAAGTGGGAAAAGCTTGACATGCAGGGTGAGCCTCAATACATAAAAATGTGTTACAATTAATATAAATACATTTATATTTGAAATTAAAAAAAAGAAACCAACCACAAATAAATATATTTGTTTGAAAAAAATAGTAATAAATGAAGAAAAAAAACTCAATTTTATCAGAAGGAAAGAAGAAACAATTTTTTCGAAGGAAAAAAAGCATCCAGAAACAAAAAACATTAAGGAGTAAAAAGTCACTATTACATGAAGTAGTGAAGTCAAAGAGAGTGAAGAAAAGTCCTTACTAAGAAAATCAGAAAAAACATTTTAAAATAAATTTAAAAACAGAAAATTAAAAATATGCACAGCAACTATCGAATAATAATTATTATGAATTATTTAAATTTAAAATATGAGAATAAAACTACCTTTTTATTCACAAAGATTTTTGGGAAACAACAATAAAATTTCACCACAGTTGAAATGAGGCATTCAGGAATCGGTCGAGGGAAAGTAAAAGAAAAGAAAAAGGAAGGAAGAAAGAAAGAACATTTCAACTATGAAAAGACAAAATTCAGACGAAGAAAAGAAAAGGCAACATTTTTTTTAAAGGAAGAATGGCTCTGAAAGAGAAGAGGAGGGGCTAATAATTATATTTAAATTTAAAAAAACAACTACTTTCACCTCATGGGTTTCATGTTAATAACTCACATCTTTCACTTGCCGTCGTCCTCAACGCTTAAACCGTCTGATGGACGACGACGACGTCGCATCATCAATCAGCGTCCTCCGGATCTGCTGGAATATTTATCATCCAACACCATCATTAATTCCATGGCAGCTTCCTGCTGTGTTCCGCAGCCTCTTTAGTGAAGAAATGGTCCTGAAAGACCACAAATATTAATTACACCTTGTTTGTCATAAATCACCTCGAAGGAAAACGTCACTCTCAGCTGACAGTGGAGGAGAGACACGAGCGAAGAGGATGGAAGCAGCTTTCTTCACAGATGTCTTCACTTAATATCAGCTAGACTTGGTTTGTTTGTGTTTAGTATCTTTGCCTCCGGCACCTTCACCTGTCATCATCATCACACGCCACCTTATCGTTCATTCACCATGAACCTCATCTTCGACTCCAGCATTCTTGGTCCAATAATGTCTCTGTTCTCCACAAACATTATTTATATATATATATATATATATATATATATATATATATATATATATATACACACAGTGGTACCTCGGTTTTCGAACATCCCGCAATTCAAACAAATCGGAGTTTGAACCTGGAGCGTGGTAGAGTGTCACAGGGGAGGCGCTCGCTCTCCACACCTCCACTCCAGGGTTTGATGTCCTGTTGTGGGCTGGAGCTGGGACAGGGATGAGGCGAGTCTGGGACAGAGCGTTACTTGGTTTATGACTTTGTCACAGCCAAACTGCACAGAAGCGCACATTCAGAGCTGGACACGCACCGGGCACCTCTTCACTTCTGGAGAGACCTCACTCACTCGGCAACCCCTCCCACATGCAGCGGCCACACACATAGAGGAACAGCCACCTGCAGCAGACACTCTACATTCACTCCTACAAAAGACTCTTTTAAGGCTTGGAACACATTATTTCTTTTTCCATTCATTGTAATGGGAAAAATCGATTCAGATTTCAAACAAATCGCTTCTCGAACGGCCGCCTGGAACGGATTGTGGTCGAGAACCGAGGTACCACTGTGTATGTATATGTATATATATATATATATATATATATATATATACATATATGTATCATTTGTCATTGAAAAATAAAGGAATAAAAATCCCCATGAGCATCAATAAAAACCTCTGCTCCTTTAGTTCCTCTGTCCAACTTCCATCGGTGATGTCGAGTCACAAAGCAGGTCAGAGTGACTCACGATGAGCAGTGTCGACGGCAACATCCTGGGATGCATGAAGTCCAGAGGAGGTGGAGTTCTCCACGAACTGTCCTCCTCAACCTTGTCTCCAAGCTTCTCAACACGTGGCTCTGCCTTGTTTTGTTTAAAAAAATAAAACTTATAAACGGAATAAACTAAATGACTTGATTTATGTTGTGGAAAATATTACATATTATTATATGTGGAGGAAAAAAATGTCTCAATTAAATAATTTGTGTTTTATTCAATACAAAATTTCAAAATAGTGTGTCAAATTGATTATAAAACAAAAGTCAAATATATTTTTGTTCTCAGTTTAAAAAATGCATATATATATAGTTTATTTTTGTTTTTATTTTCGTTATATAATATGAATTCTAATAAATATTACTCTACAATATAAAGTGCTTTGTCATTTATCATTGAAAAACAAAGGAATAAAAATCCCCACAAGCATCAATCAAATCTTTTAATAATTTGCAGGTGATTTAGAGAAGTGGTACTTCTGTGATGGAGTCACAGCGTATGAAGGAATACAGTAGCAGTGTCATCCTCAGCTCGACAGGTTTCGGGCTCATGTTGTCAGAGACTCCGCGACACTGCAGCCTCCTCAGCCATCCTGCATCAGAATATATCTGTCACCGTTTTAATACATATTTATTAGGCTCAGTTCTTTATTTTATTCCTCTCCCACCAACTTTTCCCAATAGTTTCCATCCTTTTTTTCATATTCCATCTTCTGTGTTGACTCAGAAGAGGCCCGTCCTCCAGGTTCATCTCCGTGTGACATGAACCCGTCGACTGAGCGGCACACTACTTCACTCAAGTGTTTCAAACATCCTCTCTCAGTCATGAGCACTGGGGGCCAAGTGACGGATTAAGACTAAAATAATTACTGGAAAGTGGATGGATGAGAGGATTTATGATGTTTTAATGTTATAATTATTCTGCTTTTAATTATTTACACTCCACGAGGAGCTGCTGCCGGAGTCTGTGACATTTTGGGTTTGCTTCTTCTTGTTTTTCTCAACTCTCCTTCGATTAATTTGCCTCCCACCCGTCGGTTTCATGTCAGAATTATTATTTTTTTCTTATCCTGCCGCTGTTGTGGGGCAACGCTGCCATCATGTGGTGAGGAGGGACGAGCGCTCTTTCACCTGCACAACAGGGACCCGTATTCTCGTGGCCCTTTTGATGTCAGACTAGAACTAGAACTGATATGTTTTCTAACTTTTTTTGTTCTTTCTCTTTTAGTCACCACCATTTCAGCAGTAAATATAGCATGTTCTTGTTTGATGACTCTAATTTTCTTCTTTTCATCGACCATGTTTGTGTGTTCCTCAAAATACATTGAAGGAATATTGAAAACATATTTTGAAATAAATTGCCTTTTTATCTTGAACATCTTCTCTATAGTTATGTTGATTGAATTGAAAGTGCATATGGAATGCAATATTTCAATAGGTTTCATGGCATGTTTACACTTTTTAATATCCTTATTTACATTTAATCTTTTTCGCTTCATTTTGTCCTTGTTACTTCAGTATATATTTGGGATATTTTTCTGTTCTGTTTTGTAGTCATCGCTGCCTCTCTTTAGATGATGGCCTCTCACAACACTTACAGTTCATAATGTTGCCCTTCAGGAAATGAATTGCCCTCCTCTGCACTAACAGGATATTTTCATGATCATATTTAAGAGAAAAATCTACATACCGACTAAGAGTCTTGTTTTGAAAATCCTTTTACATGAATGGCTTCATGTTTCAGTTGGACACAACCTAACAAACATGTCTGACGTCCGCTCCCTCTCTTGGCCACCTGAGCTTTCCAAAGACGCTCTCGCACGCCTGGAGAACACACGCCGCTCTTTAGCTCTAATAGTCATGTTCAGATCGAGTCGAGAGCACTGGGGCAGCTGCCGCTGACCGCTCGCATGTCCGTCCACCTCCAGGGGAAAGTGAAAAGGCTGTGATTTACGCAGGGGAGGAAAGGTGACGTGTAAAAATATCACATCCTCGTGTTGCTGTTTATATTCGTTGTGCTTGTTTTGACAAGATTTGTTGATTTCAGTTTTCTGTGAGGATCAAAATTGCTTGTCTTTTTGCTGGCAGTGCCACTCTCCAGGACCATCACCGCACACACATAAGGACTCACCAGGCCTGTTGAAGCTCCATTGTTGTTCCACTGAAGCATCCTGGATCATAGATATATATATTTATTTATTTATTTATTTATTTATTTATTTTTATTTATTTTGGAAAACCGGAGGCCTCACACCGACATTTCGTTGCCATAATACGGTGATATGTTTGTAATGTTTGGTATGATAAATGTTTGGTAGGTTTGACAAAAAAGAAAGTCTAAGTCTAAAGATGAGATGAGCAACACGCTCACGAGACACTACATCTCCCAATATCCTCAGCGGGGCATCTACGGTGGGCGGGAAAGTCGATGGAAGTTTTCAGCCTTTTTAGACTTGTTGCGTTACTGGCGTCTCGCCCAGCGCCTTTTACACTTATTGACGCGCCTAAATGCATCGTATTCTCTGTTATATATCTGATATAAAGCGTGTTTTGACGTGAGGTGCTTTTCCGTTTGACCTTGGCTCCGGAGTCCGTCTGAAAACCAAATGCTAAGCTAAAAACAACTAGCTCGTTGCTCCACCACTGGTCCGTGTGAAGTTTATGTTCGATTAATTCTCATTTTAAGTTGTAAACGAGGGTGTCAGATGGTGGTCCTGAGGGAAGGGATGTGTCCAGGACTGGACGAAAGTCTGGTTCGAGACTTGCGGTCAGCGGAGATTAAAACAGGTGCGTGTACGTGTGTTTGGGATCATTTTACGCCAGGAACTGATGCAGACCTTTTTAACGTTAAAGGAAGGTTTTTGTATTTATTCATTTATGTTGATTATTGTTCTTTCCTCCATGATAACTTTGGAAATTAATTTGGAATTCATTAAAATAAAATTTTCATTCATGGAAATGAAGTGCACTTTAAGTTATGGGTGTTAATATGGATTGTCAGAATAAAGGAAGCGTTTAACCCAACTGACCTCCTATAATATCTGCGTGTTATTGAGTTATCTATGGTGAGGAAATGAGAGTTAATAAAATGAACGTGCGCATCATCCTAAAACATGTATGAGCTGTGTGAATTTGTTGGAGTCAGAGCAGGGGATATCATTGCTCTGAAACACTGACTATCTGCCGCATGAAGACACGGATTCTGTTTCACTGAAGCATCCCTGCGAGTGGTCAGTGTGATTTGAGCGTTTGTGAAGGTTTGTTACAGCATTCTTGAAAGCAGGATCCTTCTGTGTGTCGGTGAAAGTCTGTTTTGTTGTGCGTCATCTTTTATTAACACCAAAAAAAGATGCTGCTCTGACATTAACAAACATGATTTCCTGTTTCCACAGTGGAGGACCTGGTCTCGGCTGACGTAGAACGACTTGCCCAGAAATGTTCCGTCTCATATAAGGTATTTAAAAGTTAACCACTCTTTATTTTTAAAACAGCCCTGGCTTTTTTTGTTGTGACTTGAATGATTCATGATGAGTCTTCACAAGTCGGGAGATTTTTTTTTTTTTTTTTTTTTTGCATCAATTGTTTCCTTTGAACCGTCTCGTCTGGCGCTGTGAGGAGCGACGATTGTAATTCCGACTACGTGTCCAACACAATGCTTCCTGTGAGATCCGTGTCGGTTTGGCTTTTCAAGGTGGAATAGCAACACAAGGGAAGTTGTCCAGGTAGAAATGGAGAGCAGATGGAGCTTCCTGAACACGCTTCACAAAACAGTTTTGAGCTTCTGCGTCTTGCTGGTGTTGGACAAGTTGTTGCGGCAACAGTCAGATTTCATCAATGCTGAAAATGGCCCACGGCTCTTTGAGTTAAAAAGGACCATAATGACACTTATGGGTTTATTATAACAATGGTGAAATAATGAGAGCGTGTCAACGGAGAGAGGGGGAGGGAAAGAACGAATGAAAGCGAAGAGGGGATAGGGCGAGCCTTGGAGAGCGAGTGGGCGGGCGAGATGGAGTGAGTGAGCCAAAGTGCGCATAATGGGAGAGAGCAAACAGCTAGTGAGGGAGCCGAGCATAACTGTAAGATGGAGAGTGAATAGAGTGAAATCAAGTGTGGTGTGAGTGAGATTTGATACTCATCACAACAAGAGCATCTTTGCTCAGAGAGTGAAGGCAGCATGAAGGAGTGAGACACACACATGTTGGTCCCCCTGCAGCATCATCACCTCCTCTTATTTCCTCTAAATTCCAAACCTGTGCTGGGGTTGTTTTCATCTTTCCCACACTAATTTCCTCTCACTGTTCCATCCCATCTGCTTCTGGGGTGGGACCCAAACACGACAGTGAGCTGTTATGTAAGAGACTCTCAGAAGATCATTGCTTTCCTTGAATCTTTCGGAGAAGCCGAGGACGGAAATCACCCACCTCTCCTTCCTGGAGCGTGCTGGAGTGGGAGTTTCAGGCCGAGACCCGATATCCTGTTGATCTCCGAGTCTCACTCTCACCCACACGCTGCTTCACTGTCTCTTTCTGAGCCGCAATTAGGGAAAGATGGAGGTAAGCGAGTCTCCCGCTGGATTCGTTACAGATGATCACGGCGAGTCAGGTCGTGTGGTTAACGAGCCCGGCGCTGCGCCAGCTAGGCGTGAGTCCACTTGGAGGTCTAAGATCGGGTCCACGCCTGGCTTCTCTGTCTGTTCCTTTGTTTTCCTCTCTGAGCAATGATGTCCAAACTGCAGGAGGTCGGCAGTAAATTGGAATCCAGAAAGAAATTAATAGTATAATTAAGCGTGAGAGACAGAGGGATGTTTTTGTTATATTGTTGACTGACCAGTTGGGATGCGCAGTTCTGGGTTTTGGCTGCCAATAACCGAGTGCCGATCACATGGATTGACAATGAATTTGTAATCCAAATGTTGAGACCTACTGAATACATGATGTGAAAACATGAGCCATTATGTCATTTACACGTTTTAACATACCTCTTCAAGAAGGAAAAAAATAGAAGAAAAAAAAACTTGTAGAATGCAACAATTATTCTGTCAAAAGGACAACTGAAAAACATTTGATTTGATGTGAGACGTCGCAGTTTGGAGACTCTCTTGAGAGCTATGTCCGTGAAATATTTACATACTGGCTGCTTGTAGCGGGACTGACGGAGAGCACTGCATTTATGAAAGTGTCCACTCCGAACACTTTCAAAAGATTCAAGTGGCTGACGAATGCTGCACCCGACTCCAAAACTCTGTTTCTGTCTCCGCATAAACCAGCGGTTCTTAAGCCCATGGTTGGGCTGCGAGCGCCTCCTTGAGGGCCACGAATAAGTTTTTGTTTCACACCTTTGTGCTGTGAGGGCCGTGAGGCGCTCAGTTTTAATACATAAACCACTTATGGTGGCAATATTGTGTCATTGAATTGACTTGCAAATCTTTGACAGTTACCAACTATGGAGAAGTTCTTGAAAAAAAAAACGATAAAGAAAGTGATGCTGTCCCCAACAGTAAAAACTGTTTATGAAAGCACCCGTTGAAGCAGTTTTGAAATGACTTCTCTTCTATCTTCTTTGGCGTTTGAATAATATATATTATTCATATTTTCTGATATTTAGACATGGTTTTATTATATTTATTTTATTCAGAATTTCATTCAGTTTTTCCAGGTTTCTCAACAGTTTGCATCAAGGGTATATTTTCCTTTTTTTCTTTAGTAAATTTGACTTTTTGACACCTGCTTCTGCTGCTGGTTGGACTTCATGACAAATGCCTTTGCGATGATCACATCTCACATTTCAAGTAGATTAAATATGGTTATTGATCACAAATGAAATCAAGAGTAATAAATCAGTCATTTGTTCAGGGAATGGTGGGCCCTGAGATCAACAAGGTTCTTTAACTCCCGGCATAAACGATACCTGACAAGTGTCAGCTGCGCTAACCGCCTGCTGCTGAGGAACCAATGGTCTCACTTTCCTGAGCCCAGAAAGCTCTCCTCGCTCCGTCCAGTGCTGGTGCTTTAAATGGCGTGTTTAATTTGAAGGCGCTTCCTGCGCATGTGCTGCAGGATGCAACCTTCACATGACAGAGTGAAAGAACTTTCACAGCAGACGGGCTGCTGCTCAGTGAGCAGCGAGTAGGGAGGAGCAGATGCATCACAACCAGCGGGGCTTCATCTGAGCGCCTGCTGTCTCACGTGATCGGTTGTTGTGATTGTTGTGATTCACCGATCACACTGATATCTGCCGATCACGGTCAGAGACAGATCGGAGCATCCCACCTAACCAGTCAATGAGAATTTCAGTTCAAGTGTAGCAGATGGAATTCAAGTGCTATTTAAGTTAGCTGGAGTAAAATTCCCAGACTGAATTTATCTTCTTGACGTTATGATAATGTGAGTCAAGTTTGTAAAGATCTTTCTGCTCAGCAGTAAGTCGACGCTGCGTAACAAGGCAGCAGAGATTCATAATAGAAAATGCTGTAAAGCATAGAATTGTCTTATTATCAGAGGTGCAGCAAAGATGGTGCTGGATTGGACTTGCTAATAGTTAACAGTAGCATCAGCTAGCCTCAAAAATTAATCAGAAAAATGTTGATATGGAAGCTGAATGAATATGATTTTAGGACTGTAAACACGTCTGTTGGAGTCAAGAGACCAAAATTGGCTGGTTTCAAATGAATTTCCCCAACACACTGGAAACGCTCGCCTCTCTATGTGTAGTAAATGGCTCTTACTTACAGTATGTAACGCTTTCCATGCTTATCCAGCAACCAAAGCGCTTTACACTAAGTCACCCATTCACCCACTGGTGGCAGTAGGCTGCGACACAGCGTGCCATCTACCATCAGGAGCAAACCTGGGTGAAGTCTGAACTATGTCTCCCTGTGGTGTCAGTGTAGGGGGCGCTCTTGAACTGAATTTACAGGTCAACCTACGTCCCTACTCTCACCTGCAGACACCAGCCTTGTCGTGACCAAAATATAGCAGATGCTCTGCTCATGTTGGCGTCGTTCCAGTCTAGTTCCATCAAGACACGTTTTTGGCACCATATTTTGAAAGCAGTGTTGAAATTTGTTTTATGTATCTGTCCACAGCAGATCAGTGTTATATTGTGTTGTACCTCTGGTGATAATCTCCCGCTCTGATCCGATTGCCGGTTTGCTGTCAGGACCCTCAAATACGCTGCCGGCTGGTTCCAAGCGTGAATCTGTGGCGGCAGAAACGGCCCTGGCCCGAGCTCGGACCCCTCTGCGATTGGCAGGGAGGCATTTTTTAGATCATAAACTTTTTGATGCCAAACTCCTTCTTTTTCATCCAAGAGCTGTTGGAACACAAATAATCAGAAAAGGCCCAGAAGAGCTGTTTCCATAAAAGTCTACCTGTGAATAATTGAGTGTGTGGAAGTGGGCATGAAGAGTGCCTCTTATGGGCCGAGTGGTTTTATGTGCAATCTAGACATGAGGGAAGCCGTGACAATCCCCGGAGATTAAAGTTCTCCAAAAGTTGAGAGGGGGCCGAAAACTGTGACCGAAACAAACTTTTGTGGAGTTTGATCTGATTGAGCCGACATTTAAAAATGAAACTTTTCACAAAGTGGAGGGGAAACAAGTTTTTAAGACCGGGCCTTGTCAGCAGGGGGTCTGAGTGGGGTCAGACCCAACAACGCAGGCGCTGGGAAGCCCTTCTGCTGTCTGAGTTCAGAACTCTATATCAGGACATAGAGGACGACTTTGGGAGTCCGCTGTTGCCGGCGAATCAGTCTTCAGCATCCACCTGGAAAGCTCTTCTGCACTTTGTTTATTACGGCCAGAGCTGTCCCCTCTGCAGCCCCTCACACGGACGCGTGCTCACAGAAGCCCAGCGGCGGCACAAACATCTGCTGGTCTGTCCTGGTAATTACTTTTTTTAATCTCATCACGCTGGCTCCAGGTTCAGGTCCATCCCAGCGGCCGCGCGGCTTCCTGACCGGCATGTTAAGTATGCTGGCCTTCTCCCGGCTGAGCCAGCGTCTCCCCCGTCTGACATACAGGGCAACATTTTGGCTAATTGAGACCCCACTGATTTGGCCCAATCACTTCAGGCCGCCGGACTCTGTAAAGGCCGTCGTCTCTGTCCAGTCGGACACGGATCAGAGCCAGGGTCCTCTAACCAGCACTAAGTGTTCTCCCTCCTCACCAAGCATCAGAGCCTCGGCCGGCCCGCCCTCCTCTGGCGGCGGTCAGTTGCCGAAATAATCTGCGAGCTGCCGATGTGTGATAAGGAGCAGATGGTGGGGAAGTGAGCGCCGGCAGATGAGTCCTGTGCTTCTGTTGACATATTTAGTCATATTAAATCAAAGTTCAATGCCGTGTAAGAAGCCTCCAGCCGCCCGCTCATTTTCATCATCATCTGCTGTAATCTTTCCCCAAATTTGACTCCACGTCACCAGAGTGCTGCAGCGGGCCAGAGTGGGGGGGGGGGGGGTGTTTATGCTCTGACGTTTGTGTGTGTGTATGTGTTCTTGTACTTCTGTCTTTGCAAGAACCTGTATGAGTTTTTAAACAAGTAACTGAGGACATTTTGGCTGCTCCTCACTCCTCACTTCCTTCGAGGGTTAAAACTACAAAATAGCAGGGTTATTATAATTGAGTTTTAGTATGTGGTCGAGCAATGGTTTTACGGGCATTATGTCAATGACGGTCACCACTGAGATAGGCAGATAGACATATGTGTGTGTGTTTGTTTTTACACACACACACACACACATATATATGTGTATATCTATCTATATATATATATATATATATATATATATGTGTGTGTGTGTGTATGTATATGGCTATATTCAAGTTTTTATATCACCTTACTGAAACTAAAGCTCTTTTAATGTCTTGAAAATATTTGTATCAGAATTTCTATTTCATAAGAATTTCAAGTACATAAAGAGTAGCGGAAACCCTGGACATAGCATAGTGAAAAACATCCCTGAACGAAAGCAAATAGATGCTTTTGTTTGCTTTTGTTCAGGGATTCCTCCATGTTTGTTGTTGTTGTTCTCATCCTAGCTGCCACGTGTCTTGTGCATCAGTGTGATCAGTGGACCAGGAACTCTTGCACTCATCTGCACACATCGCCAGTCCTGGACCGCTTTGCTGCGCTCCCGTTCCTGACCACAATTTTACCTCAGTGTTCTGGGAGTTTGAGAAGTTTTTTTTTTAACGATGTTGTCTGGCCAGACAGCGATCAGACCCTCTACTGCCCGGCATTTATAATGTTTTTGTCATGTTTTTAGAGCTCCTGAAATAGTATTAGGTGCCACTGCATGTGATTTTTATCGCTGGTCTTTTTCAAGCAAAGTATTTTAATTCTCCAAGTTTGGAGGATCGAGCCGCCCAAATATTTTTTCCTGTTTCCTATCAAAGCAGCTGATTTGTCTCTGATGCTTCCACTTGGACCAGAACTCTTCCATCTGGAGCGTTTGGCGTGTGCGGGCGTCATATGCTCTCATGTCTGTCTTGCAGGCTTTGTTTGCCATCCGCAGAGTTCTGCTAGCCCAGCACGCCGCCTTCCCGGTGTCGGCCGCCGACCTGTACCAGGAGCTGTTGAGCTCCACGGCGATCCTCTCCACCGGACACCCGAGGTGATTCACACGCTCTCTCTCACACACAGCTCCAGCTCAGCTGGAGGCTCTGCTGGGGCCACTGGGGATTTAAAGGTTCTGCCGCAGGTTAAGCTGGATTCCTCTGTAATCAAATATGTATTTAGGTTTCTTCTCCATTAAACTAAAATAATCATTTGGAAGATTGAGAGCTCAAGAGGACGGAGAAGGAGATTTGTTTTGAACCCGTTTGACGTCTTTATGTGGGTTTGCAGCTCAGCTCAACGACATTAAATATGGCCGGCGAGTGAGTGACACGACTTTTCAGGATGACTTTAGATAATGGAGCCCATATTCATCATTATTATGGACAGACGGTTTTGGATTTAAGGCCCCAGGATTTCATCAGTGCTCCACTGGTGGTGGTTCTGTTGGCTCCGACAGACTTTCAACTCTCTCTGGAATGGTTCACAGGCAGGAGGAAGGTCCGAGACCATGGTTCCTGTCCAGGTTGTATTTCCCCAAGTGGAAGAGTTTGAGTTTCTAATGTAGATCAGTGATGCTGGTGTCTTGACTCTGGCTGAGAGGTCAGAGCGCAGTCATCCAGAAGAGACTCAGGAGGAGCTCTCTCTCTCCCCCAACAGGTGAGGATGGACTGGTGAGGTGTTCGACTGGGAGGAGCATTCTGACCTGGTGACACCTCATCAAAAATGACAAATTCAAATATTGCTTCTGGATAAAACAGATGTGATAATGAACACATTTTTAAAGTTAAAACCAAACCCAAAAAAATCATTTATATTCCTTTGTTACATGGCATTTGTTTAAAATGCAATAAAATCCTCAGCTGAACTGAAGCTTAAAAATAACTAGATTTGTCATCATTTTGCATTTTCATTCGGGTCTGAGTTTGGGTCAAGAACCAAAATCATTTCAGTGTCAGAAGTCAAAGCTTCTAGTCACTTGAACTTGAGGGATTTTAAATGACCTGCATGATTCTCCGGGTCGCAACCTTCCTCAGAAGAGACGGGCCGCACAATTGCCTCATCCGCTGCGTCCATCCCTCTGTGTTCCCGAATGCGTCCACCGCCGGGGTGGTGCGTGTCAAGGCTGCCACCTGCTGTAGAAGAGAAGAACTGCAGCTCTTTTTTTTAAAAAAACTACTTTTTTATTATCTGATACCATCATGTAATTTCTTTCATTGAACTGCGTGTTTCAAAAAATATTTTAGTAGATGTAACAAAACAAGACGTAGGTTTTCAGCTTTGAATCATTTGTGATTTTTGTCCACTAAACATTTGATTCCAGGTGCCCCAGGTGACTAAAACACTCCTAAACTGGGCGTCTGTGAAACAAAACAAACACTTATGAAGTGCAGCAGACGACTTCTGGTGTAACCTTTAAAACTTCCAGCTCTGTGAAAATGTTGCTTTATTTCAGACGACCAAGAGCAACGCAAGATATTTCAGCGAGGTAATAAAGCTGGACAGGAGCTTGCTCTGCGGTCTCATTTCAGGATCCCTCTGGGAGTTGAGCTAAAAAGGAACCCAACGTCTTCACACAAATCTGCTTCATCTTTCATTCTGTCCTTCTTCCTCTGGCCGTGGTGGGATGATTAAGTGCAGCCCAGAGACGTTAAAAATACTCTCCCAAATTAAAACGGATGTAAAACTTCTGCGGTGAAGAACCTGCGAGCCTCAGTCTGATGACTGAGTCAGCGAGAATCATGGCTGTCACTTACACTTGTTTTAATGCTCGTCTCTCTCTCTCTCTCTCTCTCTCTCTCTCTCTCAGTCTGGACCAACTTCTCGGCTCTGGTCTGTACACTGGGGAGTTGACGGAGGTTTGTGGAGGTCCAGGAAGCGGCAAATCTCAGGTGAGGAAACTCTTTTGAAGTGAATGTAACAGCCAACAGTAAAATTAAAACATTACATTGTCAACTGTTTACTTTTGATAACTGGAGTCATTTTTATCTATTCAATGTTGCATCTTTATTAATTCATTCATTTCTTAATTGTGTTTTTACTAAGTATTTCAATCAGAAATTAATATGGAATTATGTGTTTCATTCTCAATTTTGTCATATTAAAATGTTAAAACTTACATATTATTTATTTATTTCTCTGGTCTGCAAAGATAAATAAACTTAAAATGTAAAATTGCATCTTCATCTTATTGCTGGACATATTTAAATGATTCTAAGTTGAGTTTTTTTAACTGAAAATATATAGAATTATATTTTTGCTGAACTTCATTCGAAATTGTTAAACTTTTTAAGCTAATATTTCATTATATCGTCAGGAATTTTCAACATTTACCTTGTTTTAGCCTGGTAAATTCATTTCATTAATTTAAAATGGGTTTTTTTTCTTCTTTTCTTCATGTTTTTTTATACTTTTTTTCCCCAAGTATTTGTACATTTTCTTGTCTTTCTCATGAATTTAAAACCTTTAATTCTCTCAACAAGAACAGGCAACACGTGGCACTATAACAGACAACTATATCGAATGTTGTTTGTTGGCTCCTGCAGGTTTGTTTCGGTGTCTCTGTCCACATCTCGCTTCGTCTGAAGCAGCGTGTGGTCTTCATCGACACCACGGGAGGTTTTTCAGCAACTCGTCTTCTTCAGATGTTGCAAGCGGAGACCAGCAGTGAGGAGGAACAGGTGAGTAAATCTAGTGGCTTATTACGCTGGAATAAAAACAGTTTGGTCACGCGTGGTTGTTGTTGACAGACGGAGGCTCTTCACAGGATCCACGTCTTCCGCGCCTTCGATGTTTTCTCGCTTCTCGACCGTCTGTTCCAGCTGCATGGCGGCGGATTCAGTCAGGTAGGTTTTGATTTAAACATGACCCGAGTGTGAGCTAACTGTGTTTGTGTCAGGTGTGTGTGGGCGGCGGCTCCGTCAGGGCCGTGATTGTGGATTCGGTGTCCGCTGTGATCTCGCCGCTGCTCGGCGCTAAACACGGTGAAGGTCAGAAAAACTCATTGTTTGTTTAAAATTGTGTGATATAGCATATCATGTTCATGTTGTATTGAATTGCATTCATGTAAAATGAAAAATCCAAATAAGTTAATTTCCTTATTTTGAAACTAAATAAGATGTTAACAAGCTTAAGTACTGGTTTACATTTTTGTAATCATCCTACTTTTCAAATACAGAAGGTTTATTTCAGAGAATATGGTTTGAACTGCAGGGATGTCGCTGATGATGCAAGTGGGCGGACCTCTGAAGACAATAGCCAAGGACTTTAACATGGCCGCTCTGGTGAGTGTCACGTTGTTGGATTCGTTCCATCTGTCAGTAACTGGGAATCTCATTTTGCAGGTGACCAATCATGTGACACGTAGCACCAGCGGCGAGATGAAGCCGGGCCTCGGCATGTCGTGGAGTCACGTCCCCAGAACCAGGATCCTGCTGCAGAGACTCGACGGATCATGTTCTGCTCCGCCCTCCACCTTGAGAACTGGCACACTGATCAAGTCGTCCAGACAGGTGAGTCGACAGTTGCGTCGAGGTTCTGGATTGAAACAAAAGGTTCTGCAGTCCAAACGTCTCAGCTAAACTCTCATTGATCAGCCTTGTGGGACCAAAGTGGACTTGGACCTGCAGCAGTGGACTCAAGGGCCAGACAGGTTGACTGGGAAGAGGAAACTGGACCAGACGGAGCCATGACTCAGATGTTTGATTCCTAAACATCTTCAATATGGCCACCCTTCAGAACATGGCGAGTCGTTTCAGGCAAACTAAGACCAAGTTTTTCTCTCCGACACCTCTTTTTTTATTTGACTCACGTTTCTGTTCAAGAAATTCTACATCAGCCAAACTGAGAGTCTCAGCTCTGCTCAGGATCAGAGCCTGATCCGCGTTGTGGATTAAAAACCCGAGTCAGTTAAAAAGCACTGTGGTGTTGGTCAGCAGGGCGGCACCACGCGGCGCTTCTTGATACACTCCCAGATCCAGTTCTCCGTCACTCTCTGCGCCCGGCCATCCTTGTCCGGTTCCCCCAGCGTGTGCGTGGCTGAGCTGGCGTCAAAGTCAGGCACCAAGTCGCCATCATACGCCAGGAAGTAGCGGCGGAGCTTGTGGAAGTCCTGGATGGATTCAGGGAGGAAGAGTTTGACCCCGCTGAAGATGTCCAGCAGCGTCTGGGTGGTAACACAAGTTTTTCGTTAAAGACTTGCAGTAACTTTATAATCCTCATCGTCCTAAAGCCACACTAACTCATAGCTCAAACCTGAACACGAAGGTCAAGAGTTTGATCATTCAACTCTAAAACTGAATCAAAGCTTTGATTCACAGTGAAAGAGAGACTCGTGAGGTGTGACTGGTGAAGTGGAGAAGAGTCGTCACCTTGTCATTGCTCTTCAGCAGCTGTGCTGTAGGAACTTTGGGTTTGGTCCCGTTGCTGTGGACAGTTTCGATCTTCTTCACCTGGAAACACAAAACCTCTTAACGCTGAAGCATGGGCGAGACAAGTCGCACAGGGGGTGGTCGGCACCTTCTTGGCACTTGGAGCTTCAGCCGCAGGGGTACGAGGCTCGGACTTCACTGCTTTGGGTTTGGACGCACTGCTGACACCTGGTGGCGAGAGAGAGAGACGGGAGTGATGCGGGAACCTCTAGTTCTTAGTGTGAGAGCCGCTTACTGCTCTTTTTTGGTGTGGCGCCCCCTTGTGACGTGTTGGGAGGAGAGTTGCCCCGGCTGTCCCCTGACGAACTCTTGTCGTCGTTGGTTCCTGACGGTCCTGCCGTCACTTGGAAGTCGCAGTTTTCCTTCGACACACGGAAGAGTTCCTGGCAGGAGAAGAAGAGTGTGACAATCGGAAAAGGAGTAGTGTCAGGTATGATTTTTATGTATCATGATGATATGCTAACATAAGGAGAAACATTTTAGACTGCACATCGTTGAATATAAAAATTAAAAACTAAAAATCGGCAACAAAAAGTGATTCCGCCGTACTTTGAGCTGCGGTAGGTTGGTGGCGGTCTTCCAGTCTTTGTCGTCACGCACTCTGGTCATGCGTGGGAAGCGAATGGAGATCCCGTCGGCCGTGTGCATCTCTGACTTGGAGAACTCCGCTCCAGTGATTTCCCACACAGGCGCCTCCTGAGTGAGGAAAATAAAAACGGGAAAGTGCCGAGTCAGCATGTTTAGGATTATGGTGTCTCAGCGGCAAAGCAGATAAAACCGCTCTCAAAACTGATCAGTGAAATTATGAAACATCTTTCGCTGTGTTTTTTAAAACGTCTAGCTTTTATTTGCCGAATCAACTGCTGCAACCTGGCGCTCCTTTCTGGTCACATTGAACGATTTGCCACGTCCCACTGGGGATTTACCCTTTTCATTTCTTCTACTGAACCTGTTCTTCAAACTAACGCAGTTGGTAATAGACAAAAGAATAAGTGTGTTTATGGATGTAACGGTGTAAGACATGGAGTGTGGCTGGATACACCACCGTGTGAAGGTCTGTGTCGAAGACTGAGAAGCAGATTCTCACCTCAGGGTTCCGAATAATGAAGTCTGGATAGTAGTTCTTGATGACCTTCAGCCAGCCGGGGATTTTACTGGGGTCCTGCAGAAACATGAGAGTCGGTCCATTTCAAGGTTTCTAGACCTCCAGAGACTCTGGCTCCTCACTGACCTTGCTGATCTTGATGACGTCCAGTTCCTTCTGCAGCCGAGCCAACATGGCATCGTCGTAGCCGCCAGAACACTTGGTGACGGTGCACCATTTCTTGGAGTGGGGGTCGTAGCAGCCCATCAGGAAACTGGACATGATGCCCCCTAGGGGTGGAGGAGCAGCAATCTACTGTTATCTTGATGGAGAGAAAACGCGGTGAGAAGGTTCCACCAACCGTTGGATCCTTTCCCATAGAAAGCTCCCAGAACCACCAGGTCCGCCGTGTCAGCCATCGCTCCCTCATTTAAGTAGTCCTTCTTCACCTTCAGCCAGTGCCTCTTGCCCGGCTCATACGAACCCTGAGCAGAGAGCAGTTAGTAAAGACCTTCACTGTGGGCCTCAAGCCCTCGTCTCACCTTCACGTCCTTCAGCACCAAACCCTCGAGTCCCTCTCTGATGACCCGAGTGATCATGTCGGCCAGATCCCCTGCCCTCTGCCACACACACACAAAGTTGAATTATCTGCGGAGCTCCTGGGGGTCTGTGCAGCAGACTCACCGTCACGTGTTTCATCTCAGAAAACAAAATCCTGTTGGTCACCTCCACCATGTTGTCGTGAAGGAACTTCCTGCGTTCGCTCAAAGGCCTGAACACAAACATCAAGAATTGAAATGAAAATTGATTCCAAAGATGATGGAAAACAATCCTCTCTACTGAGAAATATGACGTTCACACTGAGCTTCATATCCGTTGCGAGTAATGATGCATGTGTCATCAAATGTCAAACTGTGACCTTAAATGAGGCCCTCATCTTGATCTGCAGATGTTACCAGTCACTGACCCTCGCCTTGATAAACCCCTCATTGTGCCGCATGCTTCATTCGCGTTCGCTACCAGTGTTTGAGACAGTGACTAGGAGAAAGACATCACCTCTCCATCAGGCTCACGCCGTTGAAGTAGATGCAGTCAAAGACGAACAGACAAACGTTGGCATCTTGAAAAGCAGCTTTCTGCCACAGAGAGATCGAAATGAGCAAGATTAAATCTGTATACAAAGCCAAAGCAGTCGTGAAGTTCTCACCTTGTGGACTCCCAGAGTCCCGAATGGTAGTGGCTTGCTGGTCTTGGTGTCTATCAGGAGAACCTCAGCGTCCAGGATCATGCTGTGTCCTCCAGGAAAGGCCTGAGGGATGTAGTCCTTGAAGTGGGCCACCTGAACACAACATCTCTGCTTAGATAGTCAACGGTTGAGAGGACTTTGGTGCCATCTTGTGGTAAGAGAGAAAGACGTGAAAACAAGTGAAAGAATTCGCAAGGCTGTTGCTATGGAGACGAGAGAGCGCTAGCTGGCATGCCCGTGTACCTTGTGGGGCAGCACTGGCTTGAGGCTGCGGCTGAAGTAGCTGAAATTGTCTCCATTCTTGTGGACCTGAACTCGTTCGCCGTCGTACTTGATCTCAGAGTACATGCCGTTGGGACATTTCTTCATGGCGTACTCGATGGATTTACAAGCCTCAGCCTAGAAAATAAACACACACACACCCATTGACTTCAACAATCCCTTTCATCTTGTTCCCGTCTTCACTGCAGTTGTGTTTGCACTCACCAGCATTGGCTGCACGGGGGTCATGAGTGAAGCCTCGATGGTCAGAAGTTTGCGAGGTCCCGACCCGTTGGACGCCTCCTGCTGGTTCCTTAACACGCGTTCAATCACGTCTCCGAGGTTCCGAGAGGCCTTGAAGGCATCGTAGGCGTTCAGATCGACGGCATCTAGACTGAGTCGGTAACACAAAGTCAGAGGTGATGAATTTATTCAAATGGTATTTTAGAAGAAGCATTCTTACACGTGCTTGGCTCCGGCGTTCATCTTCAAGTCATGCTTGATCAGACGGATGATGCATTTGAGGTCATTGCTGGTGCATCTGGTGATAAACAGGTCATGTGATTAATTCAGCTCTAAATTTATGGGTAGTCCTGTCTTCCTCTGTTTATGTTTGATCCGTTTAAAAGAATAGAGATCTGAGTCTGTGACCACGTAACAAGAATTAGCTCTGTTCTTAAAAACCTAAACAATATATACATATATATATATATATATATATATATATATATATCAATGCGTCTGCGTTACTTCTTGGCGATTTCCTCCAGCTCCTTCTGTTGGTCATCTTCTTTGGTCAGCTGAGCAAGGCGAGTCAGAGACGCGTCCACTTCCTGTATGGTCAGGAGGCTCTTGGTGGATGGCGGGAAAGATTTACTGTCCTCAAAGAACATCCGGACGGTCTCGGACACGTCACCCTGAACAACAATCCACCACACAGATAAAACCTTTGCTGCTATACTGCTGTACGTCTTTGCACTAGGATAGAAGAAAGGTAAACATTGCATCCTGCAAGAAGACCACCCACCTGCTCCAGGTCTCGCACCATGTCGTCCTGGTTGCACCTGAAGATGCGACTGAAGAGTTTAACAATCTGCTTGTCGTTGAGGTTGTAGACACTTTTGACGACGCCGGGCAGCAGCAGCTTCACGGTCAGGTACAGATCTCCATGGAACTTGTCTGGGGAAGACACAGGACAGTCAAGACATCTCAAAGTCAACACAAGATCAGCCGCAGACAAACCTCCACCAGAGCCTTTCCTCAGAAACTTTTCGATGATCTGCGTCTTCACGTTGTAGCTGTTGTGCTCCGCCACCATGGCGCACAGCTTTCGAAACTCTCTCAGGAGACAGTCTTTGTGTTGGGGGTCACAGAGCTGCGTGGAGAGGGCGCTGCCTTGACCTGGTTTGGCGGGAGACGAGGACGGACCCGGGCTGCTGGATGTTCCAGCCTTGGCAGCCGTGAAGCCAGAAAACTTGCGTGGAGCGTTGACGGTCGGGTCAGCAGGAGGTCCCATCGCCTGACCAGATGTATTCAACTTGGCCTGGACCTTTTTCTTTGGACTAGCGTTCACTTTCGCCATAAGATCTGAAATCAGCATAAACCGGTTAATGAGCAGCCCCACGTTATTCAAGTGTAAATGACATTTACCCGACACATGTTTGTTGATCAGTGTCTTGTCCTCGTCCTGGAGCTCCTCCCAACCTTCCAGGTCTGTGATGTCCTCAATCTTCTTGGTTGTAGCTCTGGCTCTTTCTAGCTTCTCAAATATACACTTGACGTGGTACCACTCTTTCATGTCCCCGGCGGACTCACTGAAGGGGTTCGGCACCACCTTCCCGATCCGCACTATTCCCTTCGGGATCTTGTCTTTGCATTTCTTGCATCCTGCTGTTCCTCTCTTGGCATATTCCACAAGGAACCTCTGCTCTGCCATCTCTGGCTCCTGAGAGAAGCTGCGATGCTGCGGCAAGCGAAGGGGATCCGATCGAAGGAGGCTGCTAGTGCGCTGTAATGAGGGGGTGGATTTAGGGTGAGGCTGAAGTACGGAGGAAAGGGAAGCGTTGCAGGGCTGCAGACACCCGAGGGGTCGTCTGAGGAGGTGCAAACGTGAGCCGAGAGTCTTGTGAGCAAATACAATCAAAGTTCTCTGCATCCAAGTTTGAACAACAAGAACCTGAAACACAAATAATTTAGTTTGTTTGTCAATTTCTCACTCAAACATCCATATTTATTCATGGTTATTGGGTTGGGGCAGTGGTTTTACAGTAGTTAAACGAACATAAAACCTGTTGGTTCAATAAATGCCCATTGTAGAGCCACCACGAAACGAAGCTGGCCATTTACAAAACAATCTATAAGCAAAACGATGCTCTCCAAAGCATTAAAAACCTAATAATTTTGGGACTAAAGCAACGACCTCAATCTTCCAGCAACATTCATCACACGGTCAAAGTTTACTGACACGCAGGCGAGTGTGCTAACTAGCAGTTAGCATCAACAAAGCTCTTCATTACATTGCAGCACAGTATAAACGGTGGAGACGCCGTGCGATTAAGAACGAGCAGAGCGTTTCAGTGTTATGCCGGTGTTCCTGGACGAGCTGTTTTACTTTACCTCGTTAATCTTTGAATTTGTAGAATAGCTTAGTGTAAACTGCAGCCTTGTCTCATTGTTGTTAGCATTTAGCCACTGAGCGTCAAGTTAGAATCGATTAAGTCATAGGGAGAGATACTACTTCCGTCTAAGAAGTGAGGCAGTCCGCTATCGACTGCGTGTGACCTCATAGAAATACACTAACAACAACATTAAAATACTATATTTTCTATAAGCGTTATATATTTTGAGAAAACAATTTAGTCTTTTCTTAACTATAACACGGTCATCAAGACAACAATGGGTTTATTTTCTGATAATTGTAGTCGTTTCCGGTAGAGTGAATTAGCTTAACGGTGGACATTTAAATTTGAATTATATCTATTACTTGGGCGATACGACGGCTTTAGACCATCTGGCGGGTAAATAAAGTTATTATATATTTTTATTGCCTTTATAAACTTTGTTTGATAATGGGTTTTATTTTTATTGAGTTACTTTATCTGAAAACATCGGACTTGAGGTAATAACAACAGATGAGTTGACTCATCCAAGTTGTGGTCAAGCTGGAGGATTTTCCGGGCAAGATTGCGTTTTCATTGAATTTATTGTGACACCATTAAAGATGTCAAATATATCTCGCAAACTCCAACGAAGGCGAATTCTTCGTAAGCGTTCTTTTACGTCATCAGATGTGCGGCCGGTTTCGAGCGTAGCTCGTTTGTGAATACGGAAGAAGGCGTTGCTGCAGCGGTCCTCTCTACGCAGTGCGGATCTGTGGCCATGTCGACTGGGAGGAGGACTCTCGTCTCCCGCTGACGCTGTTCCAAACCTGCTCGCCGGCGGAGGATGGGAAGCGCTGTCCGGGTTGTCTGCGACACCGAGAGCCCGGCTGCGACCACAGACAACCGAGACCTGGTTCCGGGCGGGATATTTTAGGCGGGACTAGCTCCGAACAAGCTAGCAGCTGCTGTGGCCCGCGACCAAACCCCGGCGTCCGTCCGTCACATGCGCAGGAGGAGAAAATGGTAGTGATATTCACATGTTTCAATATGATTTCTATTCGTGGTGTCGGGGTTTTCTGTGTGTGGTGAAACGTTTCGTTGTCCGGGTGAGCTGTCACAGAGCCAGCTAGCCTTGCTAGCACGTCCAGGTTGACAGCTCGTGACACCTGCGGTGTTGTTGTTGACTGGAACGCGAAAAAAGACACGACGTTCCTTTTTTCTAGATCGACACCATCGCTCATCAAAGTCTATTCTATGGTGCGCCTCTGTTTCTTTTCCAGTTAAAAACATAGCACCGGCTTTAAACTTGGTTATATAAACAGCATCTGCTTATTAATAGCTGCCTTTTCAGACCTTAGTAATTGTGTTACCAACAATTGGCTGCACGCGTTTTATTGCTGTGTCTGAGACCAAATGTTTCTCATGAAAGTGCAGGTAACTCGACGCAGCGTTGGACCATGTTTTAACGTAAAGATATTTTCTCATACTTAATACAGAAACTTCTCAGCGTTGGCGTGCCTCATGATTGTCACATATTTCCATAAATTTTAAGTGAGATGGATGACACACTCTCTCCTGTTGTATTAAATTCTCTGATCAAAGTTTAAGTATCCATGTAATTAGCATGTAATACAAATGTCCCCTTTGTGGGATGTATCACGGCAGTCTGACATAAAATGAGTAAACAGTCTGTTGTACTTGTTTAAAAAAGTGCTTTAACATCCTCTTATGAAGCAACAGTGTTAGTACTACATAAATATCACGACTATAATCAAGTTTATTGAGACTTGAAGGTCCAAACACGCCAAAACAGGGACGTTATAGTAACATAAATGGCCACACTGTCCACTGACTGAAGTACTTTACTGATGGAACTATATAGCAGTATTGACTTTCATATGTAGTGACAACTGACATGAAGTGCACGTGCTCGAATGTGCTCGACGTTACTGTCCACCACTGCTCAATATTGCATGACTTTCTTCACCACTTTACCAACGTCAGGCAGAACAACGATCATAGTCAACAACATGTTTTGACTGCCTGGCAGGTATTAATCATCTTTACCTCTGGTTATATTACTGCAAGTGCAAGTTTGTAGCTCGAGCTCATCTCCTCTGCTGCCTGTACGTCGGCATCTTGTCTGTGGAAAAAAAAGTTCCTTTAGAGAAAACAACATTCTAAGTCAGGAGATTTAATGGAATTCTAGATGTGCTATTTCCCTCTCTCTGGAAAAGTATCCAATACATCATTTTAAAACCGAGTCATGAGCAAAGTTTCAAAATATTCATGGAATAATTCTGAAACGTTTATTTTCTTTTTACTTTTTACTCCCTGTCTGAAGGGGTTTCTCTGGAAAGACTGGTAATATCCTATAATCTAATCTCCTGTCAAATCTGCTGCTGTTAGTCAATGAAAATATAAACATTCTGCAACAATGCAAGGAAAGGAGCCTCAACGTGAGGATGTGAGTCCAAAGCAGAACTTCTATAGAGAAACCCAAATTTCCCCATTGTGGGCTGAATAAAGGCATTCTAATCTAATGTAAACAATACAATCACAGCATTTTTTATTGAAAATATGGAAGAGAGCTTGGGCTGAGCTGCACTAACCCTGTTTACAGTTCAAAGCCTTGAAACGTCTTCTACACAATGCATCATAAGGGAGCTCCCTTATTCTGTCCTCAATCTCTGCCACTTACAGCATGCTGTGCATGTGTCATGTGACTGGCTCCTGGTCTAGGTTTACCTGCTGACCCCTGTGGAGAACCTGAGGAGCTACATCAACAACCGCCCCCCACTGGTCATTTTTATGATCAGCGTCAGTGCCGTGGCCATCGCCTTCCTGACCATTGGTTACTTCTTCAAGATCAAAGAGATCAAGTCTCCAGAGCTGACGGAGGTGAGAGACAGGACCTGGGCAGATGGGTTGGTTTCTGTGCTGAAGCTCACTTCCTGTTGTTGCCGAAGGACTGGAACACCTTCCTGTTGCGCTACAACGAGCTGGACTTCTGCGTGTCGGAGAACGAGACGATAAAGCACGGCCTGAACGAGTCGACCACGCCGGAGAGCATGGTGGTGACCAGCGGTCAGGCCAGGTCCAGCACCCAGGTCCCCTTGCTGCTGGATGATTCGGGACCAATCAACATCTCGGTGCCCATCACCCTCACGCTGGATCCTCAGCGGCCCTTTGGAGGATACTCGCGGAACATCACCCACTTGTACGCCACCGTGCTCGGGCAGCAGGTCGGCCTGTCAGGTGAGAGTCACCGGAATGTCTCAGGTCAGGGCAGCGATGAGACAAGTTTGACTGGACATCATTCAAACTGGCCCTAAAACATGCAAAAATGTTCAACAATGGAGTTTTTTGTTCTCCATCTGTATGCTGCTTTACCTCCACCTGGGCAGGTTTTAACTTACACATTGCTAAACTTTGAGCTCACCTGCAGCGGCAAGGACAGTAGCTGCAGTGTTGGCGCTTGTGTTGCTGCAGGCGGGGCGAGGAGGAAAACGGGTGTCTGGATACATGGAGTTTAGGGGATTGCGTGTCTGCTTTTTAAATCACCTCTCTAGGGTCTTCATCAGTTGACATAGAACAGCTTGTGATGGTCTGTGTTCTCCAGAGTTAGTTTTGATAAACAGCCATGACAGCATCGTCTCCACTGTCCTCTCTGGAGCAGCCTGGTTTATGTCCCTCTGCATCACAGCTCATAATGTCGTTCACTCTTCCCTCTACGGTCTCATGTCGTATCATCAATGACTGGTGCGGATGATGAGCAGAACATGTCATGGTTCTGCTTGTTGTTGAGTTCTTCCGACTCTCGCAGCTGTTTCCCTGACGCCGTGTCGACGTCACATCAGAGGCGTCTGACAGCCCCAAGAGTCTGACTTCTTTATGCCATAAAAGAATTTGCTGAATAGAATTATTTTATATTTTTTTTGTAAATACTATAAATATAAATAATAATGTACTAAAATGTTTTTATTGATTTTATTTATGATTGTTATATATATATATATATATATATATATATATATATATATATATATATATATATGACTAGAATATTATATAAAAAGATTGAAAGCGTCAGATTCCACACATATTGATATAACTCTGATAAATAATACTGACGACACATGGAGTCATTGCGCTGTAAAACTGTGGCTGTGTTTTTCAGGTCGGGAAGCCCATGAGGAAATCAACATCACGTTCACTCTGCCGGTGTCCTGGAGCTCCGACGACTGCGTCCTGCACGGCCACTGCGAGCAGGTGGTCTTCAGCACGTGCATGACCATCACGGCGTCCAGCAACATCTTCCCCGTCACAGTGTGAGTCCCCCCGCTCCTCCGCTGCAGCTGCGACCGTCTCGGGGAAAAACACTCAGGAACCATCTCGTGCTCTGTGTCAGCAGGCAGCCGCCTCACTGCGTGCCCGAGACCTACACCAACGCCACCTCCTGGTACAAGGTCTTCACCACCGTTCGAGACTCGGACACCAAGTACAGTCAGGACTACAACCCGCTGTGGTGCTACAAAGGTGCCGTCGGCAAGGTTTACCACGCACTCAACCCCAAACTGACTGTCATCGTCCCAGATGTAAGTGTCAGTGCGAGAGTCATGCAGGGAGAGTACATCAGTAATAAAACTTTCTGTGTGGCCCGTGTGTTTCAGGACGACCGCTCGCTCATCAACCTGCACCTGATGCACACGAGCTACTTCCTCTTCGTCATGGTCATCACCATGTTCTGTTATGCAGTCATCAAGGGACGGCCCGGCAAGGTCCGGGTCTCCAACCCAGACTTCTTTCCAGAGAAGGTACGTGGTGATGTGATGACACGGGAAGTCTGCCTTGTGTTTTTGGATTTCAGTTGAGCCTCATGATCCTAGAACTCAAGGATCCTTTCACTTTCGAAGCTTTTTCCGTGGTTCAGTCCAAGGTCAACTCTGGGACATCATTTAGCCTGCAAGGTAGAGGATCACCTGCTGAGCCTCACCGTCATTTTTGAAGTGGAGTTGAGGACATAAACATGGAGTGAAGGGCTTCAGTCCCTCCACTAGATTTGAGGATCAGTTGGTTTCAGAAGTTCTGTGTAGAGGATGTGTAGGTCAAGAAGCTGAAGCTTCAGTGAGTGGACCATCTTGGTGGTTCGGCTTAAGGGGAGGGTCTGAGAAACTAGTGTGTGAGGTGAGGATGAACAGGCCGGTGCGAGTGGCCACCATGGGTTCCAAGTGAAGAGCTGCCTGCTGACTGAGTCAAACTGACTACCCTCTAGTTTGAGGGAGACCACCTGAATTTCAGGATTCTGTCTTTGCGTCTTGTGCTTTAGCATCAGTGTGTCTTGTCTCTCACCAGGTGGCGCTGTCGGACGGTTGAGTCGAACGTTAATCCTCTCAGAACTTTCCTGAGTCCAAGGAATCGAATCTCGACCTCCCACTTGCTCGGTGGACATCAAGGCGAAGGAGCTCCATCGCTCTGTCGACACGTCTCTCTGTGCAACGTTGGGTTGGTCCAACCAAAGATCTCAAGTGCCTGTCGCTGTTGTGTAAATATCTCTAGAACCTTCCGTCTTTCTGGGTTTCTTTGTTTGCCTCTTTGAGTCCCCCGGTGCCATAGGACTACATGCAGTACGCCCACCCGGCCCAGACCCTTGCAGCCTCCTCTCTCGGATGTTTGAGGTGGAAGAGTCCGAGTGGTGGAAGCTGGTCAGAGGCATCAACAGAACCTCACCTGTTGAAGGGTTTCGATCGATCAATTCTGCACTTTAGGTCAACAACTGTCGGTTTCTCTGGTGGTCATGTGACTTTGTACATCGAATACAAACCACTTCAAGTGACTTGTTTCTTTTTTTTTTTTTTTTTTTTTCATGATTTGACAGAAAATCACTTTGGAACTCCAATTTGGTCTCTTGATGAGTGATGATGAAGGGTTGCTTTATTAATGAATATAAAGATAATGTGTGACTGAGTTCAAATTGAATCATAAAATATAAAAGCAATTCTCATGAAGCTTTTGTTTTGTAGTGGAATCAATATGGTTACATTTTAGCATTTCTTTATATTTAAAATTGCATTATGTTTATTTTTCTAATTCATTTGCATCAGCAAAAGTAATTTAAAGTTGTAATAATTGTCATAAATTGTCATTTCCACCGAAATTCAACTTTAAATTTATAACATAAAATCCTTTTTATTTTATTTGGACTGTCAACATATATCAGTCAGCCATATCAAACATTAATATCAAGTGTGAAGACTTTTTTTTGCCTTCCATCTTCATCATCATCATCATCTGCCTCTAGTTCTCTGCAGGAAGCGAAGCAGGAAGTTTTCTTGCCTTATCAGTACTTGCTACGGTCTGTCCTTCCTTCCTTCGTCTCCTTCACTTGTGTTTTTCTCGCCGATGAAAAATCACTGTTTGAATTTCAATAATTTATTTGTATTTAACTGAAACTATATTTCCTGTCTTGCACTTTTTCTGTGGAGGTGTTGATCTATTTATGATTGCAAATGTAGGTGTTCTGGTTAGACGTGAGCGTCAGCAGGAGACGGAAGAAAGAGCGAATATTAGCTGGAATCCATATCACTGTATTTGTCATATCGGCATTTTTCATCATTATTTTTACTTGCCAATCCTCATATATTAGTATTCATTTATTTTAGGTGATATGTTTTTATTTTACGATATAGTTTTGGATTTCCAACATTCCAAAAAACTTTTTTGATCATGTGTAATATTTGATTTAAAATATTAAAATAATTTCAATGGTAAATATTAATGATAAATCTGCACGATTATGTGTTTATGATTTACTTTTTTTTGTTGGAATACTGTAAACAACTTTGGTTTCCTATTTTTCACGGCGCTAACGCTGACTTTTATTCGAGCTTTAAACCTCAGTTTCTTTTGTGAACACAGGTGACCCACCTGTGTCCTGCTCGCTCTGTCACTCCTGCTTCAGGCCGCGACTCTCCCCATGTGACCTGCAGCGTCTGCCCGCCTCACTTATCTAGCTCACTGATGAATGTACTTAGCTATACACCACATAATCTCAACTACGCTCACAACCTTCATTAGAATTGGAGAGGTGTTTTCTTGTAGTTAACGATTTGTTTAGTGGCAGAAAGTCATGTGATCACTACAATGGATTTGTCATTCGATGTTTGCGAGTCTTATGAATTTTATTGGGACATTTCGCTCGGGCCAGTCAATGCGCTGACTGGTCATAACATTATGACCACCTTCTTATTGCTGTGTCGCTCAACTGCAACACAAAGGTGGTGGCAATAATGTTGTGGCTTTCTTGGTGAACTCTATGACCCCACCCAGGTTGTCGACAAACCTATCTGACCCAACAGGAACCTATTGCAGTCCTTGACTTGCACAGATCCTGCTGTGGTACCGAACTGACTTCCACAGCCTGGGTGGGTCCACATTGAGTGACGTCCGCTCATCCTCGGTCCTGATTTGTAGATGCCTTAAGTTTTCTTTGAGACACCAACTGTAACCTTCACACGAGCGAACACTATCCCTGTGTACAGACTGGCATCATCTCAGCAGCTCATCCGTCCCGTCGTGTCAGCAGCGCTTGCAGGCGAGTATCGAGCCGACTCTGTGCCTTCTGCTCCCGAGCTGCGTCCTCTGTGTATATATGTACGGTAGATCTGGGCGGAGCCTCACCCTGTCTAGGACTCTCCAGTGGAACTGCTGTAAATGGAAGTTGTAATAAAAGGTTCCAGCTTCAAACACTGTGGCCTCCGTTTCTCTGTGCTGCTGCCTTAAACCTCTTCTCCCAAACAGTCTCACTCTGACCGAGGAGCGTCTCGGACCCCATCGATAAAGCTGACGCATAAGTTAGAAGAGGTTGTACTGGGAACTAGGAGTCTATAAACGAATGCACAAGTGGAAGCTACACTTCACCTCGTCTCCAGCAGATGGCGCTCCAACCTGCTCGTTTTCAAAGTACAAATCTTGAATTCCAGGTGTGACTCCTACGCGCTTCTCCAGCTTCAGACATGACCCTTCGACTTATATAAGGGCGTTTCAAAGCTTCTGAGTGGCAGGAAAGACTTCGCTCTCAACATGTCTGTGGTCAGTATCTGCTGCTAACATGCTAACACCTGTTGCTCTGTTAGGTCAGTACGTTAGCTTAGTGGCTAAGTTGTTGCCAGTACGTGTTGAACTTTTCTGTGAATTTACCTCCTTCAGTCGTTTTTTATGGTCGAATCTTACCTTAAATTGTGTGTTTGTTCTAAATAATAGTTTTCTGAATAGCAATGACTATTTCTGAAGCTGACATCGGAGTGTTAAACAAGCTAAATGTTCATTTTGCAATACATTCCGGTTAGGACGAAAAAATATCTATACATATATATATATATGCGTATAGTAACCAATTAGTCAACAAGTTTTGCGTCGTTTGAAATTATCTGAACCATTAAGTTTGAAACTATCTCATGAAGACGCGTTGTTGGTGTTTCATTCCTTCATGGCATTGTAACCAGTGAACGCAAGGTGGCGCCATTGTGTCTGCTTGTTGACGCATCAGGTTGCGGTCCATGTTTTGTTGAAGCTGATGGTTGCTGTCTTGAAAACTAGCCGCGCAATGTCACTCCACCCACAGTGTCCGCAAGTCCATATTTAATTTGCAGACTAAGCAGTTAAAAAGAATGATGTTGGTGGATGAGATCTGCAGATACCGGCAGCAGGTCACGGGGGCAGCAGCTGGTGCAAAGAGGCCCCACTTGAATCATCACGTGGCTGAGGTCTCGGACTGGTGATCTTACCTTTCATTCAGCTTCAGACCTAACAGTCTAGAGTGGTTCTACCATCTTATGACGTTCAACCTGGTGCTCCTCCACCCGCGCACCTGCGAGTCCGTCTAGATCCGCTCCTCGGTTCCTACACGTCTCTCACGCACACAGTGGAGCAGGCGTCATCACAAGCAGGCGCACACACACATACATACTCATGCGCACACACGCAACAGATGGAGGGGGTTAATGTCATCATTAAGCGCTTCGGCCGACGGTTCCTGTTTACCGGCTGGTTGCTAGGCAGTGACATCAGCTGATCCCTCCCCCCCTCCCTGTCTAATCCTCCCTCTCCGGCACACTCCCTCTCGCTCCTGACGCTCTCTCTTTCTCTCTCTCTCTCTCCGACAGGCGGCTCAGACGTGGGCAGCGTGCAGGGGGGACAGAACCAGCAGAACGGGTCAGCACGGTCAGGACCTCCATGTAGACCGGGCTGGACGACACCTTGACCTGCGCCCATCCGCCCGCCGGTCACTGTCCAGGAGAGGAGGACGGGGGGCACCTGGCCTCCTTTGTTTATGTTTGTTTTTGTTTATTTTTTTTCTCACTTTTTTCGGCGAAGGCTCCGAACTGGACCGCATGCATGACACAACGCAAAGGGGAGAAGCCCACCATCAGCATCCAGGAGCACATGGCCATTGACGTGTGCCCGGGACCCATCCAGCCCATCAAGCAGATCTCCGACTACTTCCCCCGGTACCCGCGGGGCCTCCCCCCTGCCGCGCCGCCGCACCTTGTGGCCGGGCCCCTGCGCTCTGCCCTCGCTGCTGCCGCCGCCTCCTCCTCCTCCTCCTCCCCACAGGCAGACCCGGACCGACCCAATGAGGATACCCCAGATCGAGCTGGCGTGGCCGGAGCCGCCGCCTCGTCTCAGGTCTCCAGGAGGGACGAGGAGCCGGATGTTGAGGGATATGACTCGGACGACTCCAGTGAGTGATTCAACATGTGTCTGTCTCTCTGTTACTTCCTCCCCCGTTTTCTGTGGACTCTCTTCCCTCCGTTTCTCCGCTCTGCAGCAGCAGAGAACTCTTTCGCTCTCAGGCAGCCAACTGTTGCTGACGCTCCCCCTCCCTCGTCTCCCCCTCGTCTCTCGCTCCTCCTGATTTTTATCAAACGTGTTCGTCGTCCTGTTTTCTGATTTTCCAGTGACGGTGGTTCCGTCCGTCGCTCTCGCGGCGGTGAATGATTCATGGCAGTCTTGCACTGAGCATCTGCAACACCTCGACACGCTGGAAGAGCGCGTGTGTGTGTTTGAATCATTAGGGTGTGTGGAGAAATGTGTGAGCCGTCCTCAAGACGTAATCCAGTCCAGCGCACTGCCACAACCTAAATATGGTGTTTTTCAAGATGGTTACAAAGTATGGCAAAATATTTTTAATATTTACTTATACATTTCGCTGTCATATTGACTTTTCAAAGCATTGAAATGACAATAATTCAAATTCTGTTCTCATAAATGTACTTAATAAATACATGTTACATATATATTACATTTATAATATATATATATAATATTATTTGAATTGCTGCAGATTTCCCCCCTTTCTGTTTCAGAAAGATGCTCACTGATAAACCAGAATGATGAGTAGATCATTGATGAATGAAATGATATTGGGAGAATAAGGAGGAGGTGAAGTTGGGGGTCGGGGAGGGGGGTGATGAGGTGACAATATTTGGACTCAGTCGGCCTGAGTGATGGACATAGATGAAGGGAAGTGAAGAAGAGAGTGCAGTCAGGGAGATGGGGCGTTGCAGGCTTTTGATCCAGTCAAGCACGTATTGTTTAACCCGTCAAGTGTCAGCTGACACCAGCAGCAGCAGCAATCTTCAGATGCCGGACTGGTTCTATGGAGTGACTGGATGGATCAAAGACCTACACCAGACCTGCCCTTAGAGGACCGGTTTGACGACCCCTGGGTTTGAGATTGAGGGGTCAGTAGAGTCAGAGATGAAGATGCTGAGGTTCTCCTGGGGTGTGACTCAAAAGGTCACGATCAGAAATGAGTGTATCAGAAGGACGGTCTTGGACCAAGAATGTTGGAGGTCAAGAAGAAGAGGAACAGATGAGGCTGGCAGATGAATGAGGACACGGAGGTGTGTCTCGTGAGTGAGCAAGACAGGTGGAGATGGAGGACTTGCTATGAAGATCTGGCCATAGAGGAATTGAATTTATTAACGCAGTGAAATCGTTGAAAGAATATTCATCCCTTTGGAGAAATGTGAGACTGATGAGCTGATCTTCTCTCACACTGGGTGAATATAAAGCGACAGGAAAATGAGAATTTCTCAGAAGCCGAATGTATTTTAAATTCAGCTTTTACGACACATTGTATGGGATTTACTTCTGACAACTGTGAAATTGAAGTTTGATCGATTCAAAATAGAGTCACTCTCATCCCATTCAACAGCCAACTGCAGCTTTGAAGGTCGTTCGATGGAAAATATATATATATATTATTTTTTTTGTAAAATTGATAATCGTAACCTGTTTTAAAAAAATGAGTCCTCTCAGAGATTTGTACTGTAAGCAAACTTCTGTCTAAAAATTTATTTAAGTTCTCGTAACCACATCATTTCAAGGTCATTGTAGAGCTCTAAAAACAGGAAGAATGGGTCTCTAAAACCCACGTGGACATGTTTGCTATGACAACAATAATAGAAGAAGTGGCCCAGAAATGTCTTTAAACAAATAAAAATAGCTTGAAACGTCCTAAAAATATCCCTCAAGTCAGCGAGTGTTTCAGTCTAGTCTGGTGGTGGCGGTTACCTGACAGGCCAGCGGGTTAGTTTGTTTGATTGATAACCTGGAGTGAGGACCTCCATCTGTCCTCACCGGATCAGCAGCGACCGTGTCCGTGTGTTCGCGCGGCTCTCTGTGTGACAGCAGAGCGGCTTCCCGTGGTTAATCCGGGCAGCGTGGCGGAGCAGGGGCGGGGCCTGGGTCAGTCTCTAATCTGGACTGGTGCGGGGGAGGCACGGCGGCCTGGCAGATGTTGACTTCTGACCGCCGCTCAAACCAGATGTGGCTCAGCAGCGGTGTCTCTTCAGATTAGGGTGAAAGTTGAACCTCCCGTCTGTTGTTTGTTCTGACATAATTAACACAGGGGGGCGCTGTCGCATACTTATGACCCTCCCGCTCCTCATGTGATGTTCAAGTGGACCTCTGCTTCTGTGACTCATTTTGACTCCTCAGTAGATGGTGTGGTGTATCTGGTATTGAGGTGTTTCGCTCACTTGTCCACAGGTGCGTAACACCTTCGAGCATCTAAGACAGAATGGATGCGCTCAGTAGCACAGTGAAATCCCAAAAATGACAGAGCAAGGTCACAGAGGTCGCCGACTCTCAGCAGCAAACTTCACGCAGCCTTCAGATTAGACCACACGGTCCAACTCACCGACTCTACAGCAGTGGAGACGTTCCCTGGAGATGGGTTGACGCCTTCGTCTAGAAGGAAACATCTCCAGCAACTTAAATACCAAATCTCTTCATTATCCTGTTGTTTGTCGCTGGCGCTTAGTAACAAGGCTCAAATTAGCTGCTGATGATCCAGTGAGACTCCATCCAGGTCTGCGCGACTCCCCAGGGGGCCCAGACGGAGGCTGGTGGTCCTCTCCCCGGTGAGAGGGTCACAGTCAGGCACCCCGCCGCCTCATCTGCATAAGAGCACCAGTCTGTCAGATTCAGTGTGACTCAACTGAGATTTTAATTAAAGCGGAAAAGTGCATCACCCAGTGAGCGTCGGCGCCCCCTACCTCCCCCCCAACACACACACACACACACCAACAGCTGTAATCGGAACCAATTGGACACCCGGGTCAGTGCCACATCAATTAGTGGTGGTTTGTGTGTGGTGTCGGGAGCAAGGCTGAGCGACCGCCTCGACCCCAGCGCCGGCCAGAGACGCTGTGTGGCGCACAGATAAGAGGAAGCTGACAGGTGATAATGTTTTCACTCTGCACTCCCCTGAGAGTTGCTCCTCAGTCGCCAGGGACCAAGTCGCCGCCGAGCTACATCACCTCCCACACTGGAAGACGCCGGCGCTTTAATGAGTGAAAACAAGTTGATATTCCGCAGCGCCGGCGATGAGTCGCAGGTGCCTGAAGGACACGAGTCCATTCACCAGCAGACACGAGTTAAAAGCTCTGAAATGCTGATGAAGTTTCAAGCAAAAAATCAGCTGGAGCTGAGCCTCACACACGCATGTTCAAAAACCAAGTAAAATAACGGTCAAAGAAACTTCTCAAAAACCAAGGAAATGTATTAAATGACATTGCTTTTACAACAATTTACAATACAACAAATGAATTCCTCCTTTAGTGAATTGAGGACATATTGCTCAAGTTGACACAAAACTGACACTGTTGACAAAGTTCCGCCTGTAAGTCACATCCAAAATGTCCGCCACATAAGCCCCGCTGTGACGCCCGTCAGGTCACGTGACCAGATTTGCTTCCAAGTGTTTCAAGTTCATCAGATATGAGCACCGTCATCCCGCTGAGCTGGTTATATAACGGACTATAATTCCAGATATTAGACCGGTCCCTCATCCACGTTTGACTTTCCCCGCACTTCTCTCTCTGATTCCAGCCGGCTCCAGTGGACCGGTTTGATCAGGCTGAAGCGCCTCTGGGGGAGTGCGGCTTGTTTGCTGAAATTAATTCCTGGTGTCCGATCGCTCGTTGTTCGTGGTGATCAATCACGGTTTGGTTCAGCAGCAGTGTGTGGGCGCCTGGAGCGCCGAGATCTGGATTAGAGCCCAAGCAGCTGGACGGCCCTTTTAACTCGGCTCCAAACCTTCGCTAGGTTGCAGAGATACTCTGATATTGATGTCTGTCAGAGGGAGGCGCGTGTGGAGTGACCAGTCTTTGGTGGTCTGCGACAGACAAAGAAGGGAAGGCAGTGAAGTGCAGTGACCTCCTGAGATCCTGCCAGTGATCTTGTTCCACCCTGGTGATAGTACTAGTCTCGGCTGAAAAAGGAGCTCTGAGCCTATATTTTGAGCCCTACGCCTTCTACCTTAGGACCCCGATAGTAGCGCTCTGGGGTTCAGTTTGTCATTGTCTTGCTTTTGTTTCGTCAATGGGGAGCAACACGCTTTGAAAAACATGATCTCAGATGATCATTCGCAGGTGGGCCACGATGTCTCTGCTGACTTGTGTACGCGTCACCCTCGGTGTTGTTGAGACAGTCTGTTTTCGACAGTGGAGGATTCCCTCTCTCCACAGCAATCCCATTCTTTCAAATCCTCCTCTGTACGGTCGATATTCGCCAGTCCCGTCTGGGCTCCCAAGGACTCGGAGATCTCTGGGATCCCAGCGGAGGGTGGGCTCCGTTGGCTCTGGATCACCTGGACTCAAACCAAGCTGGCAGCAAAAGTCCTTGTGTAGGAGTTCCACTTTATTGCTCGGCTCCTTGGAGGCGCCGTCGTGTCTCGCTGCAAGCAACAAGATTTCTGCTTTTCATGCCGAGTTTGTTTGATTTCCAGATATATGGGCTTTGAAGCGAAGCATCATGGGAGTTGAAGAGTCAGCTGGCGAACTGACATTTGGGCAGCTGCAGGCAGATTGTTTTCTTTTCTGCAGTGAGTGACGATCGGTCACCCATTCTCCATGCAGTGGACAGACAGTGGACAGTTATTCAGAGGGACTGTTCGTGCAGAAGTCAATTTGGTCTCCCGGATGACCTTTAACCTCCGTCTCATGTCAGAGACGCATGTTTGATCCCAGGCACAAACCTCGTCTGTGTGTGTTCGAGTCAGGCTTTGTCGCAGAGAGGAGCAGATTATTCCTATGAATAAATCCCAACAAATGAGTTCGGGTTACAAAAGCGACGGGAAAATCCTGGCTCATCCGAAATCAACTTCCCCGTGTCCCCGCCAGTCTCTCGGTGAGGATCACGTGATAAATCTGCACTTTCCCCCCCTGAATCTGATGACATTTAATTGTCGTTAAGTTGGCGAGAGGTAACATGTTTAGTATTCATGCTGTGCCTCAGCTTCAGTCGATTTAAATACCATGAGAGAGGCTTACATAAAGATCCACTCTGTGCTGGCACCAGGACTCAAGTAGCCGGGCTTGACTCATGCGGAAGCCGCGGTCAGAACAAGCGCTGGAAAACACCATCTCTAGTTCTGTGAAGCCTCATCAATATGTGCAGAGGCGAGTTTGACTCGCTAAATGTTCAACCAGGATGAGGTAATGGACGGGACGCTATATTTTTAGACGCTAATCCTTGCATGTCATTACTGTATGACAGATGTTTTAAATCTCCACGGTGAGCTGACCCGACTGTGTGCTTCATGTTGCTACCTTTCTCTTGCCTTCATTTCACCTCAAACTAGCTGTTTTCAAGCCAGCAACTGGGTGCTATCTGTTATCAAATTAATAACTATATTATGAGGGGTCATGACCACTAAGATGTTGTGTATTGCCATGTGGTTATAGTTGTTTGCATACCAGCCACAAAACTAGGTTTTTAGTTAGGATTTTTTTTTTCAGATGGTGCCCCCTCTGGCCAAAGGGTGAAGTGCTTTACTATGACTACTGCTGTGAAAAAATAGGTGCAATGTCTAAAAAGAGTGCGTCCATAAAACATCCAGATAGCCAGCTAGCTATTAGCGTGCATGATACCGCCCAAACATTGGTGCTTTGAGTCATGAAAAAGGTGCCTCTTGAGAATGACACAGCATCCCATATACATTTTGACATGATGTGTACCTCAGTACGTGTGAAAACTATAAGGTAGACACCCATCACGTTCACATAAGTGTGAGGTGGTGGCGCGCTCTTGTGCGTGTAGTGTAGTAGACATGTTTTGCTTGCGCTCCGTGGAGGAAATATACTAAATCGATATAAATCTTTTGCACCTGTATATACAAAAACCTTCTGAGTTAAGATTACGTATTTAAACACAATGCCTCCTAAGAAGGATCCCGAAAAGGAACAGAAAGCCACAAGTTCCGGCACACGTGCTAGCGTGAAGAGTGAGGACATATTAGCATCTATCACTAAACAGAGTGAGTTGGTGAATTCGCTGAAAAAGTTACTGGAGGGACGGTTGGACTCTATCGAAGAAACTCTCGACCCTTCAGAAGGACAGCCGAGAGCCTCACCAGCGCCTAACATCAGCACCTAACATCAGCGCCTAACATCCCAGCATTGAAGAGGCTTTGTCGTCGATAGCCGTTCGTCACTGCGCTGGAGGCCATGTGTGCAGAGTTGAAGTCGACTAACAGCATGCTAAAGACCAAACTAAGCAAGCTGCAAGGGTCGCTCTAGGCAGCAAAATATCCAAATTGTTGGCATCACAGAAGGTGAAGAGGAAGGTAACCCTATGCGCTTCGTCTCTCAGCACACGTAAGTGTGAGGCATCCCCCTTGTCTCACATTCTCACTCCTCAGGTGTAAAATATTGGCCTTTGTCAAGTGGATTTTTGCATCCACTACTGATGCCAAAGTTAACTTTTTGCTTTAGATGCCTTCTGCCTTTAGACGATTTAGCTGAATTGTGTCCCCTCCGGTGGCATTTCCTGATGCTGATAATGTGCACAGGAAGACATTTATACATACCAAGTGACATCGAATTGCATTCCAAGATCAGCGTGTTAAAAAGGAGTGGCACGGCAAGGCTTAGCCCTAACCCAAACCATTTTTTAACATGTTCAGCTGAAGGTGTCAGGATGTGCCGCGGGAAGTAGGGCTGGGTATCGATTCTAATTTCAAGAATCGATTCGATTCCGATTCTCATGACTTGGAATCGATTATCACGATTCGATTCGATTCGATTCGATCCGATCTCGATTCAGGTTAGTATTTAAACCATTTTCTGAGCTGTTGGCATGATCACATGACAAGTTACACAACATATTAATACTAGTACCATATTGACATTCAACAGGAAATTAATGAAGGATTCACAGTAAATGATAATAAAGATCCAGACACAGAAGGCCAGATGTGACTGCTCATGGGACTGGTGCATTATTAGAAATATGACATGAAAAATTCACCCAAAAGATGCTGCTGTTTAATACTAATGCGTTTTTATTTTATTACCAAAATGAAAAAAAGATATTCTCAGCCATTGAAAATGTAAACAGAGTGCTGGTGACTGACTTCACAGCAACCTGACGGTCAATGGTCAGTATGTAAACAGTTCTATGTGGTCTGTAGTACGTACGACAAGAGGTCCCACTCCTCATCAATATAGTGAGTTGTCAGATTCGTGTAAGATTGCGAAGATGTCCATGCATCACTTGTAATGCCCCCCTGACTGCTGACTGAAGCTTACTTTTCACGTTTTCTTTGACTGACTGGTGCATGTTTGGGATAACAGACGTTTGCGAGACACCGTAACATAGTGAGGCTCTGTTACTTTCATTAGCCGCCTGAAGCCCTCGTTTCCGACGACGGAAGACGGGCGCATATCTTTGCAAATGAAGCCCACAATCGCTTCAGTTATTTTGACAGAGCGTGCAGAATTACCCGGTAGTGGTAAAGTTCGCTCGAGTTTCATTTGTTGTGGCCCGGTGGATGGCTTGGACAGGAGCGCTGGGTGATGTCGCGTCACGTGACTCGTGAGGTGGGTCATATTTCCGCAATACTGCAACACTTCCAGTACCTCCATTAGGCATACGTGCTAATTGCTATGCTTTTGTCGAACGCGTTTTTGGTTTGGTCGCGTCTGAACGTTGTGAGGAGGCATGTTGTTTTGACTTTGGTGTCCCAGGTGCGCGCATGCGCACGCACCCAGAGAATATGTGTTAAAACGTAAATTAATTAATCCGATCTTTGGACCTACGAATCGATTTTATGGAATTGATGTACGATTCGATTCAGAATCGGAAAATCGATTTTTTAAACACAGCACTAGCGGGAAGGCAACCATTTGATTCAACTGGAAGCCTTTGTCGTCAGTATGTGACGCCTCGTGTCCGTGACTAAATCTGTGGTTGTCAGCAGAGTCTGCACAGCAGGAAGAGCTTCAGACAATCCGCTCTTTGTTTTATTGAGCACGTCGTGTTTCCCTAGTTTAAAATTGGTTTAATCTTCCAATAATGCTGATGGATTTGCGCGGCATGTCGACCTAAAGCTTCACACCGAATGGTGTGATCAAAGTATCTGGCAGAAGGGAATCCAAACTGTGCTGCTGCTTCTGTGAATCCCTCTGTGATCCTGCAACATGTCAGGGGTTAAAAAAACCTTCCTCACTATCCACTCAGACTTTGTCTCTCCCTGGGTCTGTGGCACAACAAAAACCCCACACAAAGACCCTAAACTGAAAATTCAGAACGCACAAAGCAGCGCTGAGAGTTTGAAAGGAATTTAGCCGCTTGCTGCGTTGTGACTCATAAACCAGACTGAATTCTGGACTGTTTGTCAGGCCGAAACCCACAGAGCAAGTCATCCGTAGAGTTTTACCTCATCAGGTATCGATCGAGAGAGTGAGCGGAAGAGTGGGCCGAGTGATCGCTCCAGTGCCAGCAAATTTAGTCAAAGAAATATTACTTTCCAGTCTATTTATTCTAAAATATCAGGTCCTGGTGGCTTTCCAGAGGAGTATTTACTGAGCCGCAAGCCAGAGTGGAAACGATTGCGGCATCACCTTCTGTAGGCGAGGAAACCGGCGGATAAAAATACTCACACATTTATCTGTTTTTATTTTTTTTTTGTCTGGCAACTTTACAAATTATTCTGAGAACCATATAGCGCAGGGAGATTGACACTTTATCATCGACGTCGCCGCTTCAGTCGTCAGCTGTTACTGAGACCTGGTGTTGTATGGAGGACTCGTCTGCTCACCCAGGGAGTTGTACGAGACTCTTGAGGGGATAAAACATGCTTGTCTCACCTGAGTCTGCCCACACTTGCTCAGAAAATGTAGTTTATTAACTCAAGGGTGGAGTAAGTGTCCGCTTCTCAGAAGTCAAGTCAAATACAACGGTGTGTCACCTATCGTAGAGCTGCTCATTTCAAAATATTACTGCAAGCTGATCCTCCAGTAGAGCCACTAGAGAGTCGTCTGAATCTCCTAGTCATACGCCGCAGATTGATCATTGGGATTTACCATTGTCTACTGCATGAGAATGGAGAGAAAACAATGATTCTGAATCTAAACAATGACGGTCATGGTGGCATAGGTTTTATTTTCCATGCTGTGTTCAAATAAGTTTGCTTTGCAATTTCCCCTACCTGAGGTGACATTTGATCTGCAAAGCTTGAGTCTGCAAATATTTTCTTTAAATCACATACAGTGAAATTACTCTAGAAAATAGTGGAGGAAACTGGGCATCCTCAAAGCGTCAACTGGACGCTGTGCTAGCTAAAAACCAACTGTTGGTCCAAACCCTTGAGAACTGCCAACACATACAGGTGTGGTTCTTATCTCCACATGGCTGCGTGGACTTGCCTCTGGTACTCTGGTTTACTCCCAAGACTTGCCTCTATTGGTGCTGCCTGTTCGAAGGTTTCACTGCTACTACGTGCTGCCTGAAGATACGGCGCAGTTAGTCCAACATTCTCAACATGGTGGGCTCTGACCCTTTAAAGTGATGTTTCTGAGGCCGAACATTTCTCTAGTCATCACTGAGGAAAACAGATTTCTGATACAGAAGTGCCTGCAATAGTCATCCTTTTCTCTCTCTGTGAAAACTGCCTCATCCTCTGCAGCTCTTCAACTGGGATCATGGATTCATTGACCAGCTTTCGTCCCTTTCGTTGCTAATGAGAAATAGATCGAGGGCTGGGGCTCGGCCATTAGCAGGTTGGGTCAAACCTGTTTACTGGTTTGTGGTGAGAACAATCGCTGATATTGTGTTTACCTGGAAAAAGCCTCTGAGGTTGCATCAGCTTTGTCGTGAACTGAGGACCGGTTGATGGAAGGGCTTGCAGCGATGCATCTGGGAAACTAAATTGAGAAATGATCTCAACATCTTGTACTGCACTGTGACGTGGTGATCCTTGAAGTAAAGCGCAGATCTTTAGCCAGCTTGGTTATCGTGAAAAACTGCCTGGCACATCGCGATTTCTTTACTCCATCACACATCAGCGACACGAGTCACTGTAAAGGTCAAGAAAGTAAACGGATCATCAGCAAAAGCTGAGCCAGCGAGGAGAACAAAAGTCGAAAAGAAATACCCACCGCAGTTCGCCGCCCTTTTCTTTGAGAATGAATGAATACCTGGTGTTTTTCTGAGTCACTCTGTTGCCACTCGCACTTTTTTTTCTACCTCCTCATCAAGGACAGCGGCTCCTCAACAAAGATTGAGAACGTCCTTAAAACATCCATTAGACCAGATCTGAGTGGAATTCGATTGCGCCCTGAAGTCTCAACAAAAAAACATTGGGTTCAGGCAGACATTCTCTCCTGCACCAGCCTGGACCCTGAAGATAAAAATGGACCTTGAATACAAGTGAACATTCTTCTAACCACTTGTCCATAATACGCCGTGTTATCCAGACCAGCCATGAATTATTCAACAGGATTGTGTTGCGCATCTTAAATTTGCAATCCATTTTTTAAATGTTGTATGGCCCTCTATTTTCGCTGCAGTACTGCTTCTTCATCCACTTTAATACGTTCATCAGCTTCTTGTTTCCGTTTTACATCTTCAGTCCTCGAATCCGTCGACTCCCTGCCTGAGTGTTGGTGGCCAAACCCACATGGCGAGCTCTGTCTCACTGGGCTTCTCAAAGTACTATCTCGCTTTGCTGGCTTTTAGCGAGCAGGGCATCTGGACGTCTTGGAAACGCCCCCATACTCAAAATTAGACGCCCTACTTTTGGGCTGAACCTTCCTTGTTGTGTCCTTGAGGTTTGTGTGTGGAGTGGTATGAGCTCCTTTGCAATTTCCTCTATTCCCTCGCTTATTTATGTCTTCATTTTGACCTTCATTCTTGTTTGAGTTCTCTCATGGCGACCTGGAAATCGATCCATAACTTTGTCTACCGGGCACAAAGTTGGCCTAGTGGTTTGCACTAGCACCTGTGAGAGGCTGGTGAAGGGAATAAGCCTCGGTTTTTCCGGTGGTTTCTTCTTGCGGTCTTGCCGTTGCTCCATCTGAGGTGAGAGGTGGTGTCAATGTTCAACCACCTTCCACAGAGTTTAGTCATTCCAACTGTGTTGTGCTCTAGTCATGTGTATCATAAGTAGTAACAGACAGTAGTACAGTAGTAGTAACAGAAGTATTAGCCTCTGGCTTGCTGGTGACACAGCTATAAAGCATTTCCTGGCTTCAGACCTGCCATTTTGGAGTCCTGGAGAGTCTGGTGACTCAACATTTGCTGTTGTCCTTGAGTCATTCCTGAATTAACAGCACTCTCATGGTGACCGTATTTTCTCTTAATGGTCGTGGCCATTAAAAGCGCGTGCTGAGTGAGTGAATCAATGAATGAACAACTTTCCAAGTGTGTGTATCGGTGTGTCAATCGTCTTTGTGTTCCTGAATTACTTTTTTCCACAGCAGTCAATGTACCATGCAGGCTCCCTCAAGACGCACATCAAGTGTTCAATGTACCGCGGACAGAAGCCCTGCCGGCGCTGTTTTTAGCGGGCTGTTGCAGGCGGCTGGTAAATGCCAGGATGTGAAGTCAGCACCTGAAGTCTGTCAGAAGATGGATTATTTCCGGCTGTCCTTCTCTGACTCGCCTGCCTGACCTTTACACTTTCTTTGACTGGGAAACTAAAGAAGCCCTTTTATTGCGGGCGACTCCAAATGTGGTTATTGACTTGCTCCGCTGCGGGAGACGCAGGTTCGAGTGCGGGGTGGGGGACTGCATAAGTATCCAACAGGTGATTTGACATTTAAAAAATCAAAGCGCTTTCTGGGACTCCCCTTTGTTTGATAAATGTTAGATTGTCTTCCTGGGAGCATACGCTTCCCCGCCACAGCAAGTCTCCACTCGCTGCCTGTCTTTGTGATGCTTCACGTATCCTATCATGCCTTAGCTACGGATACAGGAGCCTGTCTGCAGTATATGCATTGTGATCAGGAATCTCCACTGTTTACATGATGCTTTAGATATTATGGGAATCGGATACGCAAGCTCATGCATCAACTACTTGGCGCAGAACTTCGACGATCCGACACATACAAGAATGACAAACATTCTTCATTAAAATGAAAATCCCACCCTTCACTACTCTCCTGGAAAATAACTGTCACGTAACTGCAGTGCAGAGACATTGACATAAAGTGACATAAACACCTTGGACAACCCCGGACCACTGTCTTGTTCTCACTCATTGTATCACACATCAACAATTTAACCCCAAAATAGAAGTGGCAGAACTCTAACAAATGGAGGTTCTGGGAGACCTCCTACCTCCCACCACCGCTGGATTTTCCACGGGACGCCCTGGTACCAGCAAGCGTCCCCCGTCTGTTGAAGTTCTTCCGAAACACATTTTATTTTTTTTCCCAGAATAACCAATGTGAACAGTCTCTCCAAAGACAATCTGGAGGCGACAGATTTGAGATCTCAACTCCCACTCAGCAGAGTCCAAACTGGCCTCATCCTGACCCGCACAGCCTCGCTACTCCAAACCATCTCTGCTCGTCTGAGTTTTATCGACTTCTCATTAACCGAAATCTTAGCGTGTGTTCAGATTTACTGGGGTGAGAGCAGCGAAGGAAGCTGCTGTTGTGTTTGAAAAGGAGATGAGGATGTGGAGAGGGTAGGTGTGACTAGAAGGTAAGGAATGGCCAAGAAGACCGAGGCCTTTTGCATTGTGCTGCTTCTTCATACTGGAGCGCAGAGATGGCATCGGCATCTGAACATCATTACTTTAGCTATGAGGAACCAATGTATTCTAGTAGAATAAACTGCAGTCCAAACACCCGGGAAATACGTGTTGATATTTCCACACTACTTCTAAGAATTAACTACTTTGGACCAAGGCCACAGTTTAGTGTCGCTTCACATGTAGTTTGTATGCTGTGCCTATGTTGTCACCAAACACCCCGGGAGTCGTGGATCAGCTCATCTGCTGTATTGATGCCCACGCTGTGCACACCGGGTCCAAACCCGCCCTCCATTCTTGTATGAACATTTTTCCTCCAGCGTACTGACTCACTGGTACTCGCAGTCATATCAGGGAGGCAGAGAGACAAGCCTTCATTTGTTCCCAAAAATCACAACCATCCACCAGAAGTGAAAATATTCATGAGGTGCGGTCAACTCCCGCAGCAGAAACCTGCAGAGATAAACAGCAGGGAGAGTGAAGAGGGAGAAACAAACGACTGGCAGGAGACCCAGCGGAGACAGTTACTTTTATTATTGGGTTTATTTATGTGCGGAGATAAAGGAGGGAGGATGAGCTCGGTCCATCACTGTCACGCCGCAGCTATGTCTCAGTCCACAACTTTGTTTACCCCATTAAATAATGTGTACATTGACAGTTGATATGTTTACTGACGCGGACGCTCTGCTCTCTTACTGGCTACTTGCAGTGAGTGGACTCAGGTCAGTGAGTCTCACTTGTCCTAGCTGGTGGTTTGTGACCTATAGTTCCTGTCCTCATTGCCCACCGACGAGTCGTGACTTCTCCCCAGGTTCTTCAAGTCTGTTCTTCTTACGCCCTGAAGACAGAGAGGTGAATACAGTGTTATTTGCGTTCGATTGTGTCTCTTTGTCAAGAGGTTAGTGTTTCAGCACTATACTTTAGAGCTGAACAGGTGGGTTTGAGTGTGTTGTCCTCTTCAGGGTTTGCATCAGTTTGCAGGACAATATCTTACCCTGCTTCTGCCCTTCACTCCATGAATAATCGGATGTGTGTGTCGCTGGTGAGCCCTGGTGTTTACCGTCATCCAGACCCTTCCGTTGTTCTGAGCCTTTCCGTAGTTGCGTTTGTAAACCAGGTACCAGTGTAAGCTGATGTTTCCGTGGCCTCCGTCCTCCAATAACTTCCAGTTCCGCAGATCAAACTAGTCATGTCCAATTATCGATAATTATATTTACAATCCCATCATGGATGGCGAGGCCTTCTCTGATTTCACTTCCTGGTTCCGATGGCTCTCCAGAGCCAGCAGCTCACATTTGCAGCAGTTCCGCCCTCTTCATCTGCGCGGCACCCACACACAGAATCATCTCCCGCACCAGGTCGAGCATCCTTCACATCCACTGAAACTTATTTTAAATTTGACTCAAATTTCAAACACGCCGGGTCCTCGGGTCGAGAGGATAAACTGGTGTTATTACCGGCTAAGAGTCGCTCAAGTTCTTATTTTGGGAAACTCTCTGGCCGCTATCTTTCTCTCCTGGTGCTTGAGCTCACGGATCACCGGCTCGTTCTGATTCAGAGCTGCGGCACTTGCCTCGACATGTTACCGCACATGGTCACCGTGATATCACTTCAGCCTTCAGTTCGGAGGGTTCATGATACGATGAACAGGCTGAGGGTATTCCTGATGTTTTGACCGAGTGCCGATGATTATGAATGAGTCATTTTAAGGCGCCTGTATTTTAAAGACGCTACGCTTCTGTGCGTGAAGCTAAGGGCCCTCCTGCAGCCCGAGTCATCCTCATGTAGTCGGAGATGATATCTGGTGTCTGCCGAGTGTAAATCCAATCCGCTGTGACACTGACGGCTCCATCTCCTCTGCAAACACATAAACCGGGGGCCAGAGGGAGCAAAGTAATTAGAGGCCACTTTTCCTCCCCCCGTCCTCACTTTGCTTCACAACAAAAGGATCTTTTGTCTCCTTAATCCCTCTGATTCCTGCGCCAGATGAATTGTGTTTTTAATTGGAATTGAAACGTCCGACTCTCTAATGAGAATCAGCGTATATTCGGCGGCGTGGGTTCATTTTTCAGCGGGGCGCTGCCCGGTCAAAACCAATTAATGTGAAGATAATTGGCTCCGCCGGTGGACGGACGGTTTCTGAAGATTACCCGCTCGCTTTGCATCCCATCCTGCCTTTAAGGGCGGTTTCACACGCTGCGCTCCGTCTCGAGACAAAGCGCGTTCGCCACAAAAGTCCGAGATGTCAACACAAGCTAGCCGCGGCTGGAGAGCTGCGCCTTGTCTCTGGAAACTCTCTCACCTCTGGACTGACTCGACTCTAGATGGCGGAAACTGCATGTACAGCGCGACTCCACTCAGACATGATAAATGCTTGGCACTATATGGTTAATAGCCAATGTAAAGATGCAGCAGTGAGGAGCTGTGTTGCCCCTGGTGTCTGGAAAAACTGTTTGATGGGAACCTAGTGTAGAGGCCCGTGCCGCATCAAAGATGTGCACTGGACCATGAGGTGTTCATATGCCTTTAAAATGAGTGACATAACTATAAAGAGACTAAGTTTGAAAATGTTTCTACTCTTGATCAGTCTCGATCAGTGTCACAGACTTTTCATGAGATGTATCTACTGCCTACAGAGCTTTTGTTTCTTTTGCAGCACATTGTTGGCTGATTATGAGACGAAAATTCGAGCTCGCTTTTCCGTCGTTCTGACTGGTGCAGCACAGTTTTACCAAAAAGTGCTTAATCAGCATTCTGTTTACATCTGTACGGTCGCTGAGCACATTGTGTTTTTCTGTGACTGTTTGTTGCCTCACGATGACAGAGAACAGAGGACTTCTAAAAAGTTTTTAGCCACCGTGACTCACATTTTCTAACATTAATTCTCCTCAGTTCCTCCTCAGCTGCAGTTTTAGCCTCCCAAACGTCAGGCTCCCAAGTTTACAGGCACATTTTCTAAAGCCTGATTGGAACATCAAATCCTCCAATTCCTTGATAACCAGCTCGCACTTCTCCACGTCCTTTCACCTCCATTGTCAAAAATTCACGCCGTTCCCGTCACCTGCTTCCTGCCAAATTACTGGTTTCCACTCCTTCATTACAAATGAGGTGAAGACGATGAGTAATAATGAGTCACGTCCGCATTTGTTCCACCGCAGCCCTCTGGTTAGCAGGAATGCTAAAAAGTAGCGCTGACGTTGGGTCAATAGTGTTTCTGAGAATCTGGTATTTCTAATGATATATATATATATATATGTATATATACATGGCACCATTACAAAATGGCACTGCAACTTCAAGTCTAGCTAGGCCATACCTTCCTTGTAAAATCTCACCATTTTCTTCTCTGTTTATGGAACACAGTCAATAATTGCTCTTTCATTCTTACAGTAATGAACATAAATGTTGCTTTGCCACGTCATACAACAGATTTTTAGCCTGATTCAAACCTTTTCGTCCTCATGTTCCACGCTTTGTTAGGTCCTTCTCTTCGGGTGGTCCCATTTCAACAGCCCCAGTGTCGTCGGCGTTAACAGCTTCCATCTTTTTTTTTTTTTTTTTTTACTTTAAAAAGCCTCACACTGAATGGAAAAGACTTTAAAAGTGTGGCCTTGTAAACCTGTTGCTATACCAACCACTGGAACTCACCTCGGGAGCTTTTCTTTGTGTCGTCCCTCTCGTGCGTACGTGTGTGTTCTCTGGAGCTGGAGAACAGGAAGTGGCTTGTTTTCCTGTCTCCTAACACGATTGTGTCTGCGAGTCTTGTAAGCAGCAGACAGGCGGATCTCGTTTTGCTGGCCAGCAGGAGTCTGAACACGAAGCGGCTCCCGCTGGCCGCCTCTTATTTTCTCCTTCAATGCAGATGGTCGTCGACATTTCCTTTTAACATGTGGGAGTTAATTACGTCCTCCTGCTTCGTGGTCGTGTTTCTTTAAACTCAAGACTGTTCCAAGGACAAACTCTGTTGACTCTTAAGTCAGAGAGCAATGTCAGGTCAGCGCTCTTAAGGCACTCACCTGCTCTCCACCCATACACTGACTCCTTGTTTCAATTCAATTACTAAGAAATCATGATTTCTGTTTCTCATTTTTACTGCAAAATAAAACATAGAACATAGAACTTGTTTTCCACAGTCTTCTTTTGTGATCGATGAGCTCTTCTCCTGGTGGAGGAGCTTAAGTATTTTGGAGTCTTGTCACAGTCAGTGCAGCATCTTCATTCATTAGAACCAGTTGATCAAGAAAGAGCTGAGCCAAAAGACAAAGCTCTCAAGAGCATGTCTCACATTTTCTTCTTTCTCTTTGGGCTTCTCCCTTCAGAGGTGGCCACAGGGGATCATCTGCCTCCATCTCCCCCTGTCCTCTGCTTCCTCTTCTCTCAAACCTACAAACCTCATGTCCTCCTTCACCACCTCCATAAATCTCCATAAATCTCCTCTTTGGCCTTCCTCTCCACCTTCTGCAGTTCCAACCTCAACATCTTCCTCCCAATGTACTGTCTCTCTCTCCTCTGTACATGTCCAAACCATCTCCATCTAGTCTCTCTGACTTTGTCCATCTCCATCTAGCCTCTCTGACTTTGTCCATCTCCATCTAGCCTCTCTGACTTTGTCCATCTCCATCTAGCCTCTCTGACTTTGTCTCCTAAACACCTGCGCACATGTGCCGTCCCTCTGATCTACTGCTTCCTAATCCTATCCATCCTGCTCACTCCAAGAGAGAAGCTCAGCATCTTCATCTCTGCTACCTCCAGCTCTGCCTCCTCAGTGTTTCCAAACCATACAACATTGCTGGCCTCACCACCCTTTTGGACACTTTCCCTTTCATCCTTGCCGACACCCTTTTGTCACACTTGACACTTTTCTCCAATGATTCCATCCTGCCTGCACCCGCTTCTTCACCTCTTTCTCACACTCTCCTTCACCCTGGACAGTTGAGCCTCAGTACTTAAAATCCTCCACCTTCTTTATCTCTGCATCCTGTAACTTCACCTGTCCACTTGGCTCCCTCTCATTCACGCACATGTATTCCGTCTTACTGTGGCTAACCTTCATTCCTCTCCTTTCTAAGGCAAACCTCCACCTCTCTAGATGGTCTTCCACTTGCTCCCTGCTCTCACCACAGATCACAATGTCATCTGCAAACATCATTGTCCAAGGGGCTTCTTGTCTAACCTGTCAACCTGTCCATCACCATGGCAAACAATAAGGGGCTCAGATCCGAGCCTTGGTGCAGTCCCACCTCCACCTTGAACTCCTCTGTTACACCTGCAGCGCACCTCACCACTGTCTTACACAGTATCAGATCTGCGTATCACATTTTAAATTTGTAAAATCCATTCCCATCCCACAGCACAGATGACTTAAAAACCTCTCCAGTGGCAGCCGTACAATGGAGGTGTTCGTGGAGCACCGATGTAAACAGACCTCTTACTAGAGTGTTGACAGGAGGGGGACTGATGCTGCAGGCGATCGATCAATCTGGTTTGATCAGAGATGAAACAAGCGCAGGGGTCGAGGTAAAGCACCGACATAATGGGTTGATGGCTCCATAAACCTGCCGCCTCACGCGCAGCCTCACAGGCAGCAACGCCATGGAACAAAAACTCCGATCACATGAGCGGTCGCTCAAGGCCGCCGGTAAGAAATGCGCGTTTCGCCGAGAGACCCTCACTGTGGAACAGCAATCGCTCTTCCTGGGGAAAATAAACGGCGTCCTTCGGCTGAATTATTAGATCGGCTTCCCTGAACAAAGGCCTGGATAATTAATCATCGCGGTGTTGTTGTGCTGGTCCGCCAGCGCCGCGCACTCTCACGGCAACAGACAAAGTCACTCACCAAATTAGTCAGATCTTTCTATAAATCATTTCATGTGAGATGAAGCAACGTCGCGGCCTTTTGTCAATGTATTGGCTGAGGCTGGTAGCGACTTTGAAGAGGTGGACTGGGAATGTCTTATTTATGGCCAATCATTATTAGGGTTCTCGTGCATGTGGGTCACATGCTCATATAAACAAGCTGAGTAATGGTGGTGGAAAAACAAGGGAAGTCCTTTCAACTCGGTCTAGACACCTTCTGACTATCTCTGGCGAACTTCTTCATCCTCCCTTGCTCCTTGGGCTCGTCCAGTTCCTTCATCAGTCCGGACCCTGTGGAATGCACACTGATCCTTCTGAGAACCTCAAACGTTCTCACATCCCAGCGAAGCGCATGAAACCTTCCTGCCACTATAGGGATCATGTGGCTGCTTATAATATCATATTTCATCTGTAGTTATGAATTCATCACAGACGTCAACAACAATATCACTCAGACTTCTGGGATGTTATTTTTTACTTTTCATTTACAAGGTCTAGAAGATGCCATCGTGTCAGTGGCATCCAGTTATCGGAACTTTTTGAGTGACCAAATATCAGCGGAAATCGAACTTACGTGCGTGTTTGAATATCTGATATTAGCAACAGCTTGTCCTTTTATCTTTAAGGACCTTGGTACCACAGTGAAAAGCAAATCATCCTGGCAAAAACTTCCTTTTGTGAGCTGGAATGTTCTCCTCTGCTTTTGTGTCTTTCCTCCGGGGACTCTGGTGTCCTCCCACATCCATAATGAATGAGTCTAGTTTGTTTTTGTTTTTTGGCTGAGACAAATGAGGTTCGGAATAGTTCCACAAGTGCTGAAAGCAACGGCATCACTGAGGAGGGTGGAAATCCTCCATTGTTTATGTATGACGTCACCTGAGTTTGTTTCGGCTTCAATCCCTCCCACGTTCAGATGGAACTCATCGGAATAGTAGAACTGAGTTGAGTCAAACTGCAACTTTTAACAGAATAGTGCTAGCTGTGTGACATGCTAAGGTCCGGGTGCCTGTCCAGGGTGTCCCGGCAACTTGCTGGCACGACCGAAAAAATTGTCACTTTTGTAGAGGAAAATAAGACTTCCTGGTCTCAATCCTCATCCGTTGAGTTATGGCAAACTGTCCAACTGGAATAGAGCATCTCGATTCTCCAGTTCACTCGATCACGCCAGGGTTTCAAGACCGCGTGGTGGTTGGTTCTCTCTGGACTGTGGAAAATGGTTGCGGTTGAAAATTGTGCCGCATGCATGTCGCCGAACCCCCCCGCCTTCCTCAACAAGGCGGTTGTAACTGTTTCACTTCTGCTCCTGCTTTTCTGTGCAGATACGACCCAGCCATCAGAGACTTGACAATGTGCTTCACGAAATGAATTGCTGGTTATGCAGGAGACAATATTAAGACACTTAACATTTGTTGATCTAACCGCGCCGCCGTGATGCTAATCTCTTCATACATATTTAATTAACAGTGTTTGATCCAATTTTCTGCAGATTATGTGATTCACCGAAAGACACAGAGGAGGGAGAGAATCTTCTGCTCCTCACGTGTTTTGATATTCAGCCGGCGGAGGCTTTCCAGGAGTCATGTCAGGTTATCGATCTGCAGGCAATTTTACTCCTGCAGACACCAGACGCTGCCTCCAATCCCATCTACCCACACATCTTTAATCTGCTGGACAGCCGGAGAGAGAATGTGCTTTTTCATTTGTGTTTACAACCTCGCAGCTGAGAGTCCTTTCATTCATTCGCTTGTAAGTTCCTCCGCGGGGGTTTTGTGGTGAGGGATGCGAGCTCACCGGTGCCGCTAATAGAATCTCATTTACTCCGATTAAGGAACACAGAAGAGCGCATCGTTGACGCGTCCTCGTGTTTTTTTGTCCTGCGCGGATTACAGACTAGAAAGGCCACGCTACCGCCCCCTGTAGTCGGTCCAATCCAAACCAATAATTTCCTCAACTCAGACACAAATGCAGCCCTCCTGAATGAAAACCTCAGGTTGGGATTTTCGCAGTCGACAGGCTCTCAACACACTCTTCACTACCTGGTCCTCCATCAACAGCTGCTCGCCTCTGTACCCCCAGATACCTGCCTCCCACTCTGTTAATACACCCCAGAAAACCGCCTCGCTGCTCCAGACTTTTTAATCTGCTGCTTCATATCTTTCACTCTCCCTGTTGGTCAGATGGAATTAGCATGATAGGCGATTAGTCATTGTTTACCGCAATGATGACTCCACTTAATGGGTAATAAATAACATTATTTCATTACGGCTTCGTCTTAGCAGCAGCCAGTTAATGGAACTTAGCGTACAGTGGATGGATCTTTTGCATTCTGCAGAGTGGCGTGCGGTTGTTCCACGTAGAACTGAGGTGATTTTAGAGGCTTGTAAGTTGTCATCTTCGGTTCATCTAGGCAGGAACCTCCGGCGAGGTTTTAGGTGCGACACACTGATCCGTTGTGAGGTAATTTGGGTGCATCTGCTGAATGACGTGAGGGAAATTAGATTTTTAAGAAGATAGATGAGGCTTATTTCTGCACCAGGCATGAAGACTCTTACAGAGTTGAGACACCCTTTGTTGTTGGTCCACACCGTCATGAACAACTTTCTTATTCAAGACTGGAACCACCAGGGAAGGTGTTATTTATTTTTTGAAATGAATCATAAACACTGATCTTGAGGAGAAGAGTGTTGAGAGCGCCACCCAGCTTGTTGAGCTGAGTCATATGGCACCAGAAATCCGCATCGTGGCCACTTTCTCCAGTGCGTCAAGGAAACTCACACATTCATCCTGATGTAAAGATAGTAAAGTCCTCACTACACTGCCCTTTAAATGTGAGCGCTCCATGAATTTGTAAGTAAGATTTTATATTCATTCATAACAGGAGACATTTTGGTTCCAAACTCACACTAAGAACATAAAATCAAAGCAGTCTGCGTGTTTGAGAATTAATAAGGACTGTTTCGCAGAGCAAAGCTATTTTGCTTCTCGTGTTTTCTATTGAGATGTTTGAATGGGAAACTGGCACAGACTCCCTCAGCCCGGAATGTCTTCCCCTTACACCGCAGGGGTCTCAAACTGGTCCTCAAAGGGCCGAACTGGGTACAGGTTTTGTTCGCAGGTGTCAGAACACTGTAATCGGTTGACTGCGAGTCTGGTGCTGCTTGTTTCAGCTGACACCTTATTGGTTAAACAATTGGTTGGAATTAGGACTGCGACTAATAATAACCAGAACCAGCCACTCTGAAAACATTGTTTTAGATTCTTATTCAAATAAGACTTTTTGATGTGGATGATGATCAGATATTTTATATGGGATACATATGTGTGTAGTGATGATTTTAAAACTCAGTTTTAAAGAACTGGAGCTCTCTGTCAACTGTTTCATGCTTCATGCTTCACAGGGTTAAAACATGTTGCTGGATTATGTGTCATTATTTTAATATACTAGTTTAATAGTGTATGGTGTCGGAGTATCACAGTGAGATGATTTAAGCAACTTTAGGTTCAACAGAAATTCAAGATAGGTCCAGTCGACTCATCAAAAAAATCGATTAGTCGACAATTAGTCGACTTTAGTTGCAGCCCGAGTTGGAGCTAAAACCTGCGCCCACTGCAGCCCCTTTATGGCTCCGGTTGAGACCCCTGTCTTACAGTCACGGTGCAGAAGCCGCTGCAGGTACGAAGTCAGACATGTTGCTCTTATGAGAGCGTTTGCGTCACAATCTGCTCGTTGAAACGCTTCAAGGTCTGACTCTTCATTTCACTGGCATCCATCACCGTGACGACATGACGCCATGGCAACTGAATAGCTTAACTTACATGATGAGCGGGATCGAGACACGAGCGTCGACCCCATGTTTCGATAGTGTGTTGTATTAACTCGGAGTAACATGATTATTGCATCTCCTGCTCGCGCCACACGCCACACAGAAACAGATGGACTAATCGGGTTGGTTGCTAGGAATTGCTGGTCGGAGGGGCCGGACTGTTTGGTATCTGCCTGGAACATCTTCCCACATGGAGCTCGACTTGATCTAATATGGTGGTGGGCGGGGTGGGGGGGGCCTCTGCCTGGAAACAATCGTATTATTCTGTTCCTGCTGGTTGCCCCAGGCCGAATCACTCGCAACAGACAAGCGGAAAGTTTGCTTTTACATAACAGACGGAGAGAAAATCTCACAGTTAGAAACCCAACAAGAGTCGGGCTCTCGTCCCCTTTCACTCATCGCTGACTGGCTCAATGAGTCAAAAGGTTCTATGTGGCCGTAATTTGTGGGACGCTCGAGTGGTGGAGCCCTCTGGTGGAAGCAGACTTGTGACCCATGACTTTAAGCTGGGTTAAATCAACAGTGTGCCTGCGCATACAATCCATTGTCATCTGTGATGAGAGTTTTGTTTTCCCCTCGGAGCTGAAAGCAAGAGCCGCCTCTCAGAGAGCAGAATAGCGCGGTGTGACCTTTGGCCTCCTCTTTCATGTTAAGTCGCTTTTACTTTTCACATCAAACATTCTGACATTCAGTTGACGCCGGCGGCTGCATGCAAACACACGGCAGGGAAATGAAAGAGTCGTCGTCCATCATCTCTACCTGCGTCTTTATGAGGTCGCCAGATGAATGGCTTTTTTGTTCCACTCCCACTCCGCTCCCATATCGCTATCATTTTGAACTTGGCCTCCTCCTTGCCATCGCCATCCGTCTCCTTGTCCTCGCTGCTCATCTGAATGTCAATATGCTGTATGTCTCTGCAACAGATGTGTAAGAAGAAACAACATATTTTATCTGACTGATTCATCAGGCGAGGCGTTGCGGCATCTCCGGCTGTAGGACGGTGCCACGCTTCTTCCTGTTCCCCACATCCAGTTGTCAAACTGAATTTAAAGACAGGCGAGAGAGAAGGTGGAAGCACTTGTCTCGGCGTCTAATCCAGCAGACCGCGAACATGTGCAGGGAGATAATTCCTCTCAGAGAAGCTCGGGCTTCACTTCATCTTTGTTCTTTCTCAAATTTATGAATATAAATGTGGAGTTTGTCCAGCAGCGTTATCTGCTGCTGCTGTGGCTGCTGGAATGGACTTTTGAAAGGAGCATGTGGGGATATGTTTTTAAGCTACGTTTGGAATATTTGTCACGTTGTTGGCAGGAGATGGCAGCATTACTTATGCCAGAGGTTCGCAGGACATTCAGCTCCAACTCGGCTGGAGAAAGAGAAGGGTTTAACTCCTGTTAACGTTACACCGTTCTATGGGAAGATTGAAAAGTTTAGCTGAGGTGGAGCCCTTCAGGTGTGACATGTAGCTGTTGATCAATCTTTGAGGCAACCATGTGTAGCTGCTCTCCTCTACCTGTCTTCTACCGTCTCTGCTTCTTTTGATGTCCATCTTTGCCAGAACTCTTAGAGCTTCTTCAAGTGAAGGTACTACAGCAGTTTCTCCGAGCAGGTTCAAGGTTATAGGTCCTCTTCTCCATCAGTTCCTCCGCATAATCTTGTTTCCTCCTGAAAGTCATTGGCCCAGTTTGAACCCAACTGGTTCAGTTGTGACCTCAAAACAGCCCGAAACCCACTCAAGAACTTTTGGGGTGACTAAGTTGTGTGGGCCGGCCCCAATGCTTCAGCAATGTTGGGGTCCCCTACACTGAGATTATCCCAGAGTACCGTCTTTTTTGATACGTAGACAAGTTTGACTTGGAATGACAGTGCGACTCTTTCACCTGTCAAGGAGTATGGAAGACCTGGTCAACCCCTACTAGCTAGGTCAAAATAGAAAATCTTGTGGAGAAGCCTGTATGCCATCATCCTTCTGTTTTTCATGGCTTCTAAAGTGAGTGTCTGGATCTCGTCCCTCTATTATCAGGCTTCATCCACACATGTTGTCAGGCTGTCCTTGACTTTCTGATCTTCTAGCAGGTCAGGGACTGTCTTGGATTGAGAAAGCCATACATCAGAGGATGTGTGAGGCCACCAGGTCCCCCTCGCTCACGGTCTCATTCACGCGTCCGCTGCTGTTAGCACAAGTGAACCACACCATTACAGGGTATCTGCTTCGTGACGTGTCGGTAACTCTCCGCCGGCCTTTTGACCGCCGCTCTGATCTGTTCACGCTCGCAGTAGCCTCCTTCACACCAAGCTTTTGGACCTGACTCAGGTTCATTTGCACCACCAGAGGGGGCGACTTGGCCCCACTTTGGTGAAATTAATTAACGCAGAATGGAATCTGCCGTTGCTGGAAGCACGCCTGCTGAAATGGTGGTGAAACTGGAGGGTAGCGGAGAGGAGGAGATGTATATGATGGTACAGACAACAGGGCAGAACACTGAAAGGCAACTGCAGTGAGGTGTTTGACTAGGAGCTGCCTGGGTGTTATTCTATTCCCGACTTCTGCCTTTTCATTGAGGAAATGCACTGGAATAAACGTGGACATGGATTTCCCTCCAGAGATGAATCTGCTTGAAAGGCTGCCTGAGCTGAACCCCCAATTATTGATATTGACATCAGCCTGCATCCAAATACATAATCAGCCGACCTTTAATCTGAGCGAGCCTGTGGCTGAAATCCATAAGGTATCGACACTCGCAATGGAGACGCAGTTCGTGACCAGTCGACTCGGCTCTTCAGTCGAAGACTGAAGTCTTTGTGGCGACCATGGAATTCATTCAGCGGTGACTTGAAATATTTAACATATAAATCTGTCAGTTACTTATGATTTTTAGAAAGGTTAAAATCCACCATTTAATAACTTACAGTGAGAATAAAGTCATTAATTATGACATTGTTATGAAGATTGTAAAATAAAACGCCAGGAAATGATGAGAAACATAATAAAACAGAGCAAGAAATAAAACATGAAGGAACAAAAAACCTTCCTTGGGGTCCACATGTCTTGCCTGGACTCAGTCGATCAACTCTCCCTCAACCTCCATCCCTCAAATATGTCTGACAGTGTGATGAATTCCATCGAACTGTTTGAACAAAAAAACCCAGCATCACAGAAGAAGCCAATGATTTCCAATATTCCTGACGCTCCCTCGCTGCAACACGAGGACTCGGAGCTTCAATAAAATATGGACTTCTTGGAAGTCTTAAACAAACAGCATCCTTTTCCTTTGTGTTTATGCTTGAGGAGCCAGGAAGGAACTTCATAAGTCATGACGTGGAGGATGGACTGGTGGATCAGTATCGGCAGTGATGAAAGAGCTGAGCCCAACGACAAAGCTCTTCATCGACCGTCGACTCGCTCCAGGAGTCAGCAAATTTGTCGTGAGCAAGTGAACAAGCTCACTCATACTGGAGTTTTCTTTTCGTTGATTCAGAGTAGAACCACTGGTGCTCCAATAGAAGCCAGTTGAGGTGCCAACTTCAAGGAGGCTTTTCTGAAAGACGGTCCATTAATTCTGTTCCTCACCGTCTGACAGGAACCGTCATGCTTTGAGTCTTCCTGATCTCAGGAGGAGGATCTTTGCTGAGTTTGAATAAGGCAGACTTCAGTGCTAAAGCGTTGCTTCCGGAGGGCGTCTGCTGTAGAGCAGATAAGAAGAGCAATATTCCTCTGCGGTTGTGGTCTGAAATGGCCCGGTGTCTCCACCACGCAGAAATGTATGTGTTTTTTATTTCTTTGGCCACTGTGGTGGTGGTTTTATCAAACGTTCCCCCCGTTGTTCCGACGCCGGCTGACAGGGAGAGATAGCGGCTGGCTGCTCTTCGCCATGGCGACGGCCCCGCAGCATCACACGTGAGGGTTTCTAGGGAAGACAGGCATTTGTGTCGTGATGAAAGATAAAAAGTTATTTTACTGTTGACTGACGTCTCGTTCATGCCGCGCCGGAGAATTAGAACTGCTGGATCCGCTTCTGCAGCGGAACGTTTTCAGACTTTAGACAAATAAAGGCGCAGAAGAGTGGCGGAGGAACGCACGAAGGCATGACGCAGTCTTATCTTGGTGAATGTTTTATCTGCCCATGTGAGTCGGTATAGTTTGACCGAGGTCCTGGTGCTGCACAATTTTGTGTTCATTCAGTGGAAGCGTTGTGGTGTTGAAAAAGTACAGGCCACAAAGACATTATGCACAGTTAGGGGTTTTGTGAAACTCCAGAGGAGACTTGCTGTTCTATGGATTCCGTGTCTGCTAGTTTCTTAACCCTTTGGGCGCCAGAGTTGATGCATACTGTAAAAGGAAAGAATGACCCAAGTTTGGGGATGGGAGTAAATCCACTCATCTATTTTGGATATTGACTGCCGTAGTATGTTACATAACGTTTATCGATGGTGGTAATTCCTCATCTCTCGAGCAATTGGGCTTCATCATTGCTGTATTTCCTCCTGCGCCTTCCACTACTTCTGCTCCGATTTCCACTTTTTGTTTTGTTTTTTTTCACACATGGTGAAGCATGTGGCTCCAGTGTATGTTGCTTGTTGTGGAGTGTCACTGCGAATAGAAGCATGGGAGGATGAATATCCCTTTTCAGAATTCAATCAAATTCACAAACACGCCCACAAATGTTACTTTTATTGAAGGTACAGGTGTCTACAGGTGTCCATTATCTTGTAAAGTAGTAACTAGAAAAACATAAAGTGCGCGGACCGATCAGCTGACCCACGACGCGCTTTGTTATTGTGTATAACGCAGCCTCTGTATGCAGACGTGTCCCGTTAGCTACATTTACTGACTGTTTTTTCTTCATATTGAGGTGTAAAACCTTTCCTGTCTCCACACTGGACCGTGGTAGAGTGTCACAGGGGAGGTGCTCGCTCTCCACACCTCCACTCCAGGGTTTGATGTCCTGTTGTGGGCTGGAGCTGGGACAGGGATGAGGCGAGTCTGGGACAGAGCGTGACTTGGTTTATGACTTTGTCACAGCCAAACTGCACAGAAGCGCACATTCAGAGCTGGACACGCACCGGGCACCTCTTCACTTCTGGAGAGACCTCACTCACTCGGCAACCCCTCCCACATGCAGCGGCCACACACATAGAGGAACAGCGCACCTGCAGCAGACGCTCTACATTCACTCCTACAAAAGCCTATTTTAAGGCTAGGAACGCATTCTTTTTTCATTCATTGTAATGGGAAAAATCCATTCAGATTTTGAACAACTCGCTTCTCGAACGGCCGTCTGGAACGGATTGTGGTCGAGAACTGAGGTTCCACTGTACTGAGGAGACCCATGTCCAGTAACAGGTTACGGAAGCCATGGAGGAGCCCTCAGTAAGAAGACGCAAGTGTCCGATTGTTCATTCATGCTCTGAGATCACAGACTCCCTCTCACCCCTTCACTCCCCCTCCGCTCAAATATGGCAGCTTCGTCGGTGAAGGACGAGCAGATGTCAGTCTTTGTCCATCTGGACCAAAGATTCACACGATCCCTGGAGATGTTCACACCTTTGGTCTGGACTGTTCAGTTTGATGCAGATTCATCAGCACCAACGCGTTTGGTAAACAAACGCTGAATATTCATGTTGTCATGGAGTGACAGCTCGTGGTCGGCTGCTCCTGATTCAAAAACCAAAGTTGTACTGTGAGTAACCGAGCTGCAGGAAATATTAAGAGTTGGTGTTGGAGGGAAATATTGTTTACGGATTTGTCAATCTCCTGAAGATGAGGACAAGAAAGGCTGGAGAGGTATGAGTGATGGACTGAGATCCAGGAGGTTGGGTGTGCTACACCATCCCTCACTCTCTGCTGCTGCGTTGCCTCTCTGCCGGCCTATTGTTTCAAACCTGCAGATCCAGCGAGGAGAGACGGCGCCAACACCTGGAGTGACACGAACATGAGCCAGTGAGAGAAGAAAGTGCTGAAATAGCGCTTTTCCTCATGTTCCAATCTCCGATTGTGCACTTTTCTTTTCCTGCCGAGGCTCGACGGTGTGAGAACATTGACATGTTTGACCCAGTTCTGACAGATGATTTGCTTTGCAATTTGTCGCCGAGCCTTCTGTTGCTAATGGATCCGTAATTGCACTTTTATTCCACGTGAATGAGCCGAAAGAGAGGAGGCAGAGTTGATGGCAGGAAGTGGGGAAAGTTTGTCTTATCTGAGAATCAAGCTTCGGCGCCGGAGCCTGGAAGAGACGATAAAGACACTTTAATGTCGAACTTTAGATTAGACGTGTGAGCGTGCAGAGGCTCGTCTGTCTCTTATCGTCCCCGGGGGAGGTGACTCGTGTCCCACAGTGTTGAGAGTCAGACTCTTTTCAGAGCCGTGAAGTATTTTAAATCCACTTATTGGGCCACGAGGTGGACATTTCAATGCAAACAGCATTTCTCCAGCTTATTAATGTTCTTTTTGAATCTGTATGTTCTCAAGCCACGCACTTCTATCAACTCAAATCAGCTGCCGACACCGGGGTCAGTGGTTTGGAGAACAACTGAGTGCTATCCTCAAAACTTGCTCCTGGACTCTTGGGCAGATTTCTCTGTGATGTTTAGAAAGTTAGGGTTGAATGAAGATGCACTTTCTATGAAAGTTAGTCCACGAAAGAGAGTACGAAGGATCTTACTCAAACTACACTCAGGTCTCTCTTCTGATTGATGTCTGTGTGAACATAAGGTCCACTTTCACTTTCCGCTGGCTTTTCCCTTCTTGGCTCACACGCTCTCCAGTGCACACTGGCTAAATCTCCCTCGCTAATTCTGAAGGTCTGCTTCCCCTGTCCTTCAGCCCATTATGCCAAGTGGCGGACTTGTGTTCCTCTAGATCGGCGCTTCTGAAATAGTGGCGCCTGGGGGCGCAGGGAGCGATGCGCATTTGACCTCAGAGAACATACTTTTTTGCTGTACTAAAATAAAGAGTATTGTTAATGAAGTTATTCTTTATTGGAACTTGATCTATATTACTTCCTTTTTTCTTTTCTTTAATGTTAACAAGAATACAAAGTTATGCAGAGGTACTTGAAAGAATTTTATAGACAAATGCTACTATTATTAAGAGAGGCGGCGGAGAGTTGGGGGCGGGGGGCGAAACGTTTACTTCTTCCTAGCGGTGGCTCAACAGAAAATGATTGAGAAGCACTGCTCTGGATTGATTTTCTCTGGTGTTAATGCTCCTGTCTCCGTGCTGCTTTGTGTTTCAGCCACTCTGGGGACGCTGGAGTTCAGTTTGCTGTATGACCAGGAGAACAATGCGCTGCACTGCACCATCAACAAGGCCAAGGTGAGAACATCGCCCCTCTGAGGTTAAACCTTGCCGATGTGTGAGCGAATGGATGAGCAAGCACAATAGAGACTGAAAAACACATCCATGTGGTTATGGTCTGCATTTCCAGTCTGGTCACTGCCTCCAAGTTCAGCTCTTTGACTGTCCTGCCTAGAACCAGGTCTGAACTTTTGCACCTAAACTATGGAGCCTGGGCCAATCTGAGACCTTCTTTGGATTTAAAAATGAGTAGAGGAAGACCTCAAGTTCATAATTGAGGTTATATATTTATACAGAAAGATTGAAGCTGTTTTTCTCATCAAGATTTAAAATAGAAAAACAAACTTTGAAGTGTCACGTTGCGATCGAGAGCTGGTGCCTGGTTTGATGAGATACCTGTAGGCACAGACTGACAACTCAAGGTTTGACTTTCGCCAACAAGTTTTCAGAGAGGACTAAGATGTGAGGTTCCTGGATCCAGACGTTTAGGTGTCATGTCTCCCGAAGAGGTTTTGATGAGATTAATCTTCAACAATTTTGGACTTCTGATCAAAACCACAACTTACTCTAGTCGGACCCGCAACTTTTCCACTGGTAATCGGCAGGAAACCTGAGTTTTACATGCGACCAGGAGGGGCTGACTGGTGATGGGAGGTGAAGGCTTAGCAAGCACCAAAGTTTCCAGGGTCAAAATCAGCACTAAGGTTATATAAATTCATTCCCAGGAAGACAAATATTTTGGGTCATTAGGAACTGGACAATAGATTTCCAAGGTGTCAACTCGATACGAGTGAAGTTTGAAATGTCCAGACTTGGTTAGACTGAAAATCCTTGTTTCATGTTGGTCACATGGGTTTAGTGATAAGACCAAGGTCGTCCGAGTCAAGCAGACAGTTCAGCAGAGAGACAAGGTTGAGATTATATGACATGAAGACCCCAACGTTTGGAGCGCCACTAACACTTTTAGGACCAGAGTCCAAAAAGACCAAGCTGAAGGAATCGAGATCACGGAATCCAAACTTTCAAGGTTTAAGGGCACAAACAAGATGTCATGTCCTAAACGCTAACATTGTTTTGCTATATGTCAAGATAAATCCGGCGCAGTTGCTCCCAAAAGTATCCACACCGTGATACTTCCAAACTCCTCGTCTCCGTGAGCTGAATCAAGTTTGGAGGTGATAACAGAACCATGAGGTTTCATTAAGGAGACCGTCAATAAAATCCCAGCTCCGTCTGGATCTGCACCGAGATGATGAAGTGTCGCTTCTGATCGCAGCCGCCGCCGCGTCAGCACTTTGAGCGAAGAGCTCGTCTGGATCTGAGAGGCATCGGCGGATCCTGGCAGGGGTTCTGGACAGCAGAGCGGGCGCCATCTTGATTTATGGAGGTTATTTTCTGTACTGATCTGCCTCCGACTCAGTCTGGCTGCTGCCCAGTCGAGCGAAGAAACCAGCTCAAATACTGTTTATACCAACTTCCACTGTTTCATCTGCTCCCTAAATCCACCATCGATTTCTGGGCTCATCCTGCCGGTGCTGCCACGCCGAGAGTGATGGACGACAAAATAAAGCTGGAGATATGAAGTTGTGGGGCTGGGATTCAGACTTTTCATTTGTTCAAGTAAAGGCATTACACTCCTGTTGAAGGTGCTGCAAGTGGTGGATGAGGAGCAGCACAAGGAGGATTAGTTCCTATCACCGCTGCCACTAGACACTCAAGCGACTGAAGCTGGTCGGATGCGAGTGACTTCTATTGCCCTACGTGTCCCTTGTTTTTCACATCGGGCGCACCTGAACTGCTGTGATGCGATCCAGCTTTTCTCCGCTTCCAGGTGATATCGAAGAAGCAACGCTTATTTTAGTCGCGACACGCTGGTGTCAGAGAAAAGGACGAGTGAGTCACGAGGAGCAGCTTCAGTAATTATGATGTTTGAGTCACTGACACGTGTAAAGTGACAGAAATAATATATCATTTTCTTGACGTGGCACAGAGAGTGGCACCAAGGCTGTGACACTCATGTGAATGATACCTGGCGATGATGGAAACCTCCGGGGATCTCGCTGCTAGCTCTAAACAGAATACGAGAAGACCCAGGAGAGCAACACACGCAGTCGCTCGTGGTGGTTCAGGGAAGGAGACTTCAGATGCAGCAGCCAGACCAGACCTGGGTTTTAATAAGCCGCAGGTAAGAGAGCGCAGGAGGAGATCTGCTCGGTTTCCAGAGTGTTTGCCGCGAAAGTTAATAATTAATGTGGGAAGAAATGACTTGTTAATAAAAGAAAGGAGGGATGAAGACCAGGAGCAACGCCATTGAATGTTTTTAACCCCGAGGTGGCCACCAGGGGACGTGTTTTGATGTGACTCACTAAAAAGACTGAGATTCAAACAGATGTCCTGACTATGCTGGTGCTGAATGAAGATTTCTTCACAGTGATCCATATCAGGCTTCAAGCTAGCTGGTGTCCTGGGGACGCCTCGTACACTACTGAGAGCGTATGTCCTATTTTTCACTTCCCCACCAGCCGTGTTCTTTTACTGGTCAAATCTCTTCCCAAATCCTGTGAGTCATTCTGGAGTTCAGGCTCGAACATGAGGCGCAACCTGTTACTGTTAATATCAATGAAGCTGTACATTAATGCTTAGTGTTTGCAGCTGTAAGATGAACGTGTGTCGGATCATCTGCTTCCTCCTCAGTGTCTTAAATTCATTTCTTCATTTAGTAAAGGCCTCCTTGCTTCATTAAATATAAGGGCGGATGTATCTTTATTTGCCTGCCAGCGTTGCATATCAGTATTCTGCTGCTTCCGTGCTGCTGAAGTGGAATCACTTTGTAATGTTTCGCTTGAATATGATTCTTCTACTTACCCTCTGAGCGACTACGTGATCCGTAGAAGGTCCCAATTCTCAGAGCTGAGGCCGGACTGGATGTGTTGAGCGAGGCAGGGAAGTAACGCCTGAGGTCGAGTGAGGTCACCTCAAGTGTTTCCACTGCTGAGCGGAAGGTTCCTCCTCTTTTTTTTGGAGCACATGATCAACTTTAATCCCGGATTAGGTGTGAAGAGGTCTGGAGTAGTGTGTGATGCCCAGTGACCCACTGTGGATGGACCATTTATCTTTACATGGCGTCCTTCACAGAACCCCAATAACTCTCTGCTTCATCTTGCCACGCCAACTAAAGAATATTCCTCGTGGGAGTCACTGCACTGCTTCATCTTTAGATCTGGTTCTGCGTCGCCAAACTCCCACAAAACCAGAAAATTACCACTGTGAAACGTTCCCTGCAGGAGGCGCCGAGACCCGGCGAGGCTGACACTGATTTACGCCGCTGTTAAAGTGATTTCTGTCCATGAAAATATGTCAGTTGGAGCCCTTATTCTGAGAAGCGTATCTGAGGAGAATTGGAATTGACGTGAACACCATCTTTTGTCGCCTGACAAGCGTCGACGTGGTCTCGACAAACCAATCTGTCTTGCTCATCTTCTTCACCTAAGAGTATTGGGGAACTCGACGTGCCGTGAGGAGGAATTCTGAGCAGGAGTTGTGAGTCGGGTTGTGCCTATGACACCGGACTGTTTTCTCCTTGCAAGATTGTCCTCCTCAGAGCTCCAGAGATTTGGACACGGCCTCCCGCGATTTGAATGTGGAACGGTGCCCTGACCTTCATGGAATACTGAGGTTCTGATTCTTGTCTCTTGAATTTCGTTTTTGTGTGTGTGTTCCAAGGGACATTGAGCATAGCGTGACGCCAACTTCTGCACCCCACCACCGGCTCCTTGAGCATGTGGGCAGGTGGATTGGTCGTGCTCTCTCACAACATCGAGGGTTTTCCGATGTTGGGTTGGGCGACTTGTGTGGCCTCTCACCTTCACACTGTGCACACCAAATGCCTTCAGATTGTAGCTGGATTTGTTGCACAGCTGCTGAACGTGACATAGATTAACATCAGAACTGATCCAGGTCCAGATTCAGGAAGTATTTGACAAGTAGCCGAGCGGCTGAATTAGCCAGTTTTTGTCTTCCTGCTCCGACTGTTGGAGATAAGTGGAAGAGATGCAGCTGATTAGACTGACTGAAAGCGTGACCCTGGATCCAGGACCGACCGTGAGCAGGGCTGTGTTGCGGCAGACGTCTTTAGCAGCTTTAAATTCGTAAGCTGATGTTTCCTCCACCAAATCTTGACAAGTTTTCGACTCTGGTTATTATCAGCAGACCTTCCCTGCCTTGCCGCCGTCACTCAATAGCCGCTCTGATCGTGAAGATTCTCTGCTGCGTAGAAACACTCTCTCTGCTTATCTGAGAATCAGCGCCGCAGTCGAATGATGAAGCAGGACTTGTTCTCTCAGTCGCCTCCAACACGACCCGCGGCGGCTCCGGCTCCTCTTTCTCTCGCAGATTACCTTTTCATAAACACGCTGGTGTGTGTTTCTCATCCTTGTTTGCATCCTCGGCGCCACATTCTTCCCCACCCCGATGAAGCATCGGCTGAAATGAAGGTCCTTTTTTATTGTCGTGCCTCTGCGTATTGACGAAACGCCTGCGAGGATGAAGAGCGAAGAAGTGACGCTCTCTGGAAAAGAAAATCAATCGCACTTCATATTTTACCAGCTAATGGTGGCGCTGTCAGAGTGACGAGCAGCGCAGATAAACAACGTCATCTTGAGTTTTCACAGCGAGCCGCGCCCGCCTCTGACAGCTGCTGGCCTCGAACAGACACGTGAGAGCGCCCGGGTCAGGAGAACACTGTCGTTGTTGTTTCATCTTCTGCTGTGAGATGCTGTCCAACATATATCTGCCGCACTTGTCGCTCAAGTTTTTCCCGGGAAAGGTCACCTAGGTGGCTTCTTACTTCAGCGGGGTTTATGTGCCCAGTTATGACTGAAGGAAGCTTGTACCAAAGGAAGTCTCGGGAACCATGGTTGTCCTGATCATTGCTGTATTGCTGGTTTCCAGCCGCCAGAGCAACTTCCTTCCACCTCTCCCTGCTGGGGGGCGAGTCTCGTGTTATGCATGGCAGATTGGATAGGTAGTGCTGTCAGCTGTTATCTACTGTGGTAGTGTATTAAAAGCACAAAAACGTTTGCATCTGGATCCCTCTGATTCTTTTGAAGCGCTATCAGCCTAGAGGTGCTGCAATGGAGTCGTGAATTCCTGCAACTGCTACGATCAGTTTTCCCTCTCTGGACACGTCACTGTAAAATCTGGACTCCGAATCTCAACTTTTGACGCAGCTCGTCGCCACAAACGTGTCGCATCCTAAGCTCCAGTTTTGTAGTGCAACGTAGCAAGTGAGGCCACGTACTTGTTGCCAGTGTATGGAGGAATGTAGTCAGACAAAGAACGTGTCTTCTGAAGTCTTTCTTCAGGTCCCAAAACCAGAACTGCACCCCTGACAGTCTCATATTCATCTTCCCATCAACATCCCGCCCATCCAACCGACGAACAAACGGGGCCTCTGGTAGTTTTTCTCTGGTCAGAATTTCAAGGTTTTGAATTACATTTCTCCCAAAGCACCAGGGCTCTCTCAGGCAAGCATTAATAAAGCATGAGGCAGGAGTGCCTCTCTGATACTGGGTCTGACACGGAGCAGGGCTCCTGACAAAATGGCTTTTTACTTTTCCAGACTTCATAAACTCCAGAAAATGAGGGTGGGGTTCAAATCCCTCCACGCTGATAAGTGCTCTCAGGCGAAGACCGTGATGGGCTTTTAATCACTGACACGTTGGCGCCGCAGCCAGCAACAGGAAGGTTTTCCTCGCGCTGCCGTCGCTTCACATCCAAGTGTAAGAATAGCAAGTGTAAAATGACTGAATCAACACACGGCTAGCATCAAGCATGAGCTTAATTACATTTCCTGTCTGGGTTTGTTGACGCAGGAAGCAACCGTGAGTGAGTCTGTGTGTCGCTGCATGTTAATTTAATTTCCTCAACTTTATTTTCATTATTTTCTTCTCTCTCCTGCTCCTTGGCTCTTTTGCACGCTGTCGTCTCTGTGCTTTTGTGTTTGCCGGATTAAACAGCTTCCTGTCCCCCGATACAAGAAGGTAAGAGGAGGTAGCCATAGGTTCCAATCCCAGAGAGTGTGTTTCCCACGCCTACCTACGCTCCTCCAGAACCCTGTGAATCAGTTCTGTCGCCCACCGAACCTCTTGATCCCCTTTGTTTGACTGTCCTTCTTGTTGTGTGATTTTGTCTGTGCGTGATAAACATCTGCTCCGGGAGGGTTTCAGGTTAAATCCTGGGGAACTACTACGGCAAAGCCGGGAATGAAACCTCCCACTTGTGTCAAAATGACTTCTTGACAGTGGAAAGAAATCACAAGTCTGTGCCTCTTTGTGTGTGTGTGTAAAAAGTACTTGACAACAGGTTAACTACAACTAAAATAGAAATACTATATACATTAAAAGTTATATGTAAAAGAATATATATATATATATGTATATATATGAAAACAATGATAATAATTTCTGATCTATATTTAGATTTGTGGTGATGTCATCAACACACAAACTTCCGCTGTGTATATAAAAACTTCTGAAATCAATGAAAAGAAAAATATTTACGGAAGACAGGAGTTGGGACAGGTGGGAGCCGTAAAAAAAAATATAAAAATGTAAACATTAAAAAATATAATAATAAGAATAATAATAATTCTTCTTCATTCACTCTTCATTTTTTTTTTTTTTTTTTCAAAAATTGTCTATTTTTGTCATTTGGATCTGATAAAAGAAAAACTCAGTGAGGATCTAACAAAAGAACTTGCATTGCAGGATTCTCAAAAATAATCTCAATAATTCCCGAAAATGTCCATCGTCCTTTGAGTTTTGTTGCTAACAGATACACTAACTGATTTGTCAACAACAGCACCGAACGATGAAAGAGTTGATCAAAAATAAAAGCTCAGAGTCACAAGAATCGGATCTCATCAGAACCTTTGTCTAAGAGCCATAGAGATAAAGAGCTTGTCGGTCGCGGTTTATTCAAGACGATATTCCTGGACGTGCATGTCTGCTCAGACCTCCGGGGCACAGTTGACGTAACAAGCCGGTGCTTCTTCCTCACTCTGACTCCAGCGTCCTCTGTTCGTTTGGCTTCTGTCAAGTCAACTCTCTTCTGTGTGGAAGGGAGGAAACCGGAGTCATTTAAGAGCTGACAGACAGATGTGCCTGATGTTTTGTCACCTCCGCGGATGAGTCTGCGTTCAGATCAGTCCTTTTCCCGTGGAAACATGCACGAGCTCATTTTGCCGACGCAGAACTGGCGCTGATTGTTGCTAGGTGACAGAAATGATCTCGCACTCGCGCGGCGTGTTGATGGACAGAGTCACATTATGACACGAAATTGGATGTTTGGCACTTAGCCAGCGTTCTGAGGGACGTCGTTGCCCCTTCCCCGCTGCCGACATCCTCAGTAGTCTGTGGAATCCATGCGACCGCGGTGAGGAAAGTTAATCCTGCTGAGACCAGAACCCTGCACGTGATCCCCTTTCAGTCGTGTGACCTTTCTTTCCCTCCTTAAATTGAAGGTTTCCACTTTAGTCGGAGCGATTTTCTTCTTGAGACATGACTGGTGTTTTTGGGGACAAGGCTCTTCCTGTTATTTTTAGATCGCCGCAGTTCTTCAACGTCCGGATCCTGGGTTTGTGATCAGAGCCACATTGGACACATTAAACCAACAGCTGACTCACTACATCTGTAAATTTCACAATGTCGGACTCTGAGGTGGATCAGGACTCAAACCAAGCCGCTCCTCCAGCCTCCAACATGTCCTCCACTCCAGTCCCTGAAGGATCAGCCTTGTCGTTTTTTACACCCAGCGTCAATATCATGTTCCAGCGCGACCTCTTGACCCCTTCAGCCCGCCCCTCCTGCTGCCGTCATGGTATCGACTGAGGCCACAATGGCTGCTGATGAATGAGAGGCATCACCTCAGGTAGCCTTGACCAGCGCCGCCCCCACCTCAGTGCTCTGCCACCTCTACACCAATTCAGTGGGTCAGATAGAATCGATGTCCCACCAGTGACTGTTGGTATAGGAGATGAATCTGGATTGAGACAGAACTTCTTGTCTGATCTCCAACATGAAGACGTCCACAAGAGTGAGCGTCTCTTTAAGGTGCCATCACTCCTATGACAGCAGACAGTGTTCTGTAGTGAGAAGAGCCGATGTTAAGGGAGAGTACTACGGCCAACACACAGATCTAACTCAAGAGACCAGTTCAGTGTGTGACCCAGTCGAGAGAACATTCCTGGACTGGACCCTCCCATCTCTTGCTGGTCTTCCCTGGCCAGATGGACTCTTCCTTTTGAAAAGAAATACATTAAAATAATAAACTAAAATCACTTCCTCTTTCATTCCTGAAAAATATTGCAAAAATATAGACAATTTCTCAAAATATTTTATGTAATATGGATGGAAAAATATTAGTGGTGGGACATTTAATTTAATTTAATTTAACTTTTTAATTCAAAATTTGTAACAGTTTGCTCTCCAGACAACGTGGAACCTTTGTAAGTGCAGGAGTTCCTGGTCCACTGATCACACTGATGCACATGACACGTGGCAGCTAGGATGAGAACAACAACAACAAACATGGAGGAATCATCCCTGAACAAAAGCAAACAAAAGCATCTGTTTGCTTTCGTTCAGGGATGTTTTTCACTACTCAATGGCCAGGGTTTCCACTACTCTGAATGGACTTGAAATTCATATAAAATTGAAACTCTTATACAAATATTTTCAAGACATTAAAAGAGCTTTAGTTTTAATAAGGCGATATAAAAACTTGAATATACCCACCATCCTGATTTATTGTGCTATTGTCAAACTGATGCAAATATTTTGTTGTTTAAGTTGTTTAACTGTATGTATGGGTCCATCATGCATGAAAGAAGAGAGAATGTGTGGATGAACTTGTTGAAATGTTTCAGAGTGTCGTCTGGGTCCGAGCCTCTGCGACAACAAGCACCGCCAGCTGATTGCGGCGGAGACAACAATAGCGTGAGATGAGGAGAGCAAACACCGGCGCCGTCGGTCCGGAGGAACATGTGGCGTCACCACTCGGCTGATGGCGCGATCCGACCGTGAATAGTCGCTTGATCATAATTAGTGAGGTCTGTGGGAGAAATGACCACCGCGGCAGACAGATGGGAAACACGCGTCCTCGCCCCTCGCTCGCTCGCACACACACACACACACACTCCTGTGAATAACAGCCTGTAAGTGCTGTGAAATGAGGTTGAGCTCTTTTTGTTTGCAGATTAATCAGTTTCCTTGTCGTCGCTGGCAGGAAGCGGAGCGTTTGAGAGCGGACGGTGGTGTTGAGTCAGCGGCGAGTTGAACTCCAGCTCAAATTGATTACAGTGTGTCGCTCGGTGTTTGTATTTATGGAGGTGGGCGAACGTGCTCCTGCACCACTCAGGAGAATCTCACTGAGGAGTTAGTCACGTCGCTGCTGGGCCTCTCCGATGTCTGTGTGAATTCATTATTGTTGAAGTTTTGGCAAGTATTTCTGCTCGTCCTTGTGTAGCAGGTTCACTCACACCAGGCTTGTGTTGAACCTCTTTGCCTCCATCTAGCGGTTGTTGTGTGAAATAGATCTGGTTTATGAAAGTGCAAGTGTTGGCTCTGCAATATCGTTTTTGTGATATTATTTCAGTCAGTGTTAGGGACATGCACAGACATTTTGGTGGTCGAAGAAAGGGGTACAAGTCAAGTTTTTTTTTGTTACAAATGTTCCCTGTCTATATCTATTTTATCTGGTCATGTGACCATCTGCGTGAGGAGGAGGTTCTGCTGGAGGAAAAGGGGCACTTTTCTCGTGCAGAGAGAAAGGTTCAACACCACCTCAGCCAACATGTCGCTGTCACATTTGCACATGCAATCTTAATAAATCGAACACAATCTGCAGGCTGCCACATTCCAGCTTCCAAATCAGTGAAGCCCGCGAGGGTCCTCGTAAATTCTCAGGTCCTCAGTCCGAGGTGAGAAGGAAGCGACTTTTCTGACTCCTGCTTTCTATCTAAATCACTTCAGCAGTTTCTCTTCTGCCTCCGTCGCTTTGCATCCTGATCCAAGCCGGCAGGCGGACGAGCAGCAGAATGGGGAGCCAGATTGGTGGGGGTGGGGGGGTGCGGAGGGAGGGGGCAGGGTCACGGCGGTGCTCAGATTGAGGTTGTAAAGTGACTGTTGAGGGAGAATTACCTGATCTTCATGAGACGCTGCAGCATCCTTCAGCCCGCGGCGTGTTTTCCTGCTAACCCACCGTTCCTATAACTCTCAATAAAACTCAAATCCCCGGAGGATCCGTCCCGCAGACACCAGGGGGGCGGGCGGCGCCCCCAACATTTCACAGGGAGCCAGACGCAGGAATAATAAGCAGCGGCAGTTTGTGCGTCGCCAAACAGAGATCAGAAATAATTATCATTGTTTTCAGAGTTCATTTATCTGTGAGACTGTAAATATGATGAATCTAAACTATGAATAGCTGATTATTTATTTACACAATTATAAAAAAAATGATTCAGATACTATAATTTTTAATTATTCAATTATTCAAATCAATTAGAACCAGCTCATTGTTTTGTCTTCATTTAAATTGTTTTATTTATTTATGTCGGATTTATGTGTTTTTTCCATGAAGCCACAAAAGAGTTTTGTTTTTAATGTGCTGTTTTAAGGTTTTGCTTTTTTTTTTGTCACATACTCATATGGTGACTTTGCGTGGAAGTCAATTGGAAATGTTTGTGTTTATGTTATATCTCTTCAAAGTTCACAAAATGGCTGTCTGGTTCAAAACAGGCTGCTCTACATAGTAAAGTTGACAAGCTTTTCCTTTAATAATTCAGAATTCTATTTGAGGATTATTCTCCTTACTATATTTATTTCTTTTAAAACTAGGAAGCATGCTATAATACAAGTAACATCCGACTTACGTCCACCCGTACTTATCACCACAGCCAGCAGATGTTTTTTTTTTTTTTTTTTATTCAATGTCTGGCACCGCAGCACGTAGCAGCCCAGCACAGTACGGTCATAAGTCGGATGTTACTTGTACATATGATTCATATTATCTAATAAACATGGATTGCATTTTGTATTTAGTTAAGAAATAAACAGTTGAATTTACCAATAATGGATTCATGTCAAACAATGTATCCAATGAGACCTTTTGGAGTTGAATGTGGAAATGTCAGTCATTGTGATATAAGGTTTGTGAAAGATCTTTCACTCTGCTAACTTCAGTAAGATGTAGACTCACAGGTCTTCGGGTGGCGACCCAGGAAACTAGCGTGACAGATGTATTAATATATTCCTGTGAGCTGTCAGCTGCTCCTCAACCGCCGGCTAAATTTAAACATCCAAAATAAGATGAAGTGAAATCACCGTCTTCACTGAGAAGGTGAAGCCATGTGGCGTTCTCCTTGGCTGGCAGGGAAGTCCACATGGCTGACGGTTGTCTTCACTCAGGAAAAGTTGTGGATCATCTGATGTGGAGTCGCGCTGGTGCCAAAACTTGTAAAAACCACAAGTTCAATTACGGCGCCGTGTTTGTCTGCTTCCTCTCCACGCTGCATGTGCGATGTAAACATGGCAGTGTGTTCAGACCACCAGCAAATGCGTGTGTGTGTGCCGACGGGATCAGAGGCAGCCGTCGAGTCATTTCGAGTCACAGTTGAGTGTCATTCCTGCTGCCAGTAATTCCTGCTGAGTGCTTCGCTCTTGTGTGAGCGCTGATAATTGTGGCGGCGCCGACGTCACGCTCGCTTTGTTTCCCTCGCCGGTCCATTAGAGGAAGTTCCCCGTACATTGGAACACACTTTTATTGTTTGCCCTGTAACAAATTGAATATGCGTGTTTGTTGGCTTAAAAGGCTGCCGCTCCGTTTTTTACCTTCAGAAAGTGCAATATCGGTGGGAGGTGGCGGGAGAAGACTCACTCAGCTCTCTTCTTCTGCATCCTTCTGTGTGACACTGATGTCTGGACTGAGGAGACGTCTTGGTTTTGTTGTAGATATTACATGTTGTAAGTGTTCTCAAATCTGCTCCCACCTCAGATGGTTGCTATGACAACTCATTCCAAGGTACACTTTTCTAGACCGTGAAGTTCTAGACCACACAAAGGTTCTGTCTGCCCCTCACCTCACACCCAATGCGCTGGTCTCAAGTCCATCACAGACCACACATGCTCTCACACCCCCAGAAAATGTACGGTCACCACTGAACCTCTACATGACTGTGGGAGGAAATCTGAGTCTCATCTACTGAGGACAGAGGAGGTCAAACCAGGCTTCATCGTCTTCACCCAATCAAGTTCAAGTGAAACTGGCACAGCAACTTTGAATAATAACTGCGTCTTCACCTCGCCTGCTGAAGTTCTCACCTCCACTTGTAGACGAGGATTTAAACAATGGGAGGGAAGCACGATTAAAGCAGTGTAGAGGAGTGTGAGAGTGGGAGTGTTTCTGTGCATTTAGAGGTAAAGAGAAGTGGAGGTGAACAGAAGGAAGGTGGGATGGTGAAGAGGACACGCACACTAAAAGTATATGTCCTGTAAGGAGGGGTCCTCCGTTGTCTGATAGTGTTTCTCAGCTTCAGGAGTGAGACTCGACGACGGTTGAGTCCGCTCAAGCTCACCAGATGTTTTCCACATCATCACACTTTCTTCTTCTTGTTGCTCTGCAGGGGCTCAAGCCGATGGACCACAACGGGCTCTCGGACCCGTACGTCAAGTTGCACCTTCTGCCCGGGGCCAGCAAGGTACGTCCTCCTTCCACATCACATAAAACAGCTTCTGGAAGTTCAGAGTCCTGTTCATCTGGGTCATTCCTCCAGTGTGCTTCCCTGGGTGTCCTCCTCCTCCAGAGAGAGACCAGACACTCTGCAGAGATTTGGTCTCTACTAGTCAGGTGACCTCAGGTGAGAGTGATGAACTCCTGTGGTCGTCCTCTTTACCGCTGACCCCTGCTGGACATCGGTTCATCTCAGGACTGAGACCGGTGGACGGTTTATGGAAATGTCACAGACGCTCTGAGCGCCACCGCCGCGGCGGCTACGGCCTCATTAGCATGGTTAGCTCTGTCTGAGAGGCTCATTAGCGCCACTAAAGAGGTCATAAGTTCTGGCGGCGTCTAATCACCAGTGAAGTTTCACGCTCGGCGTCGCAGCCTCATTTCCTCTGAGCACAATCACACAGTCAAACAGCCGCAATTACTGCAGATCAGACTGTTGATTACTGACAGACAGCAAATATCAGCCGGAGGAGGAGGACGACACTTGACAATCAGCGCTGGAATATCAACACTGGCCGTGTTGACTCAGGAGAGGAGGAGGGTTACCGGGGTTAACCCGTCGACATAGATCCAGTCCGGTCACTCAGCGACTCCAGTCCACGTTTGTGTGTCAACACAGCTGTGAATTCTAACAAGTAACAAGGTTGTAGCCTGGAACCTTCCGTTTCGGACAGTCCTTCTCAAATAGTGGGGCACGGAGTCATGTGACCTCGGGGAACGTATTCTTTTGCCGTACTAGAATAAAGTGTACAAGCCAACCTCTGTCCTCGACCACAATCCGTTCCAGAAGGCGGTTCGAGAAACGATTTGTTCGCAATCTGAATGGATTTTTCCCATTACAATAAATGGAAAAAGCAATAATGCGTTCCAAGCCTTAAAATAGTCTTTTGTAGGAGTGATTGTAGAGCGTCTGCTGCAGGTGCGCTGTGCCTCTATGTGTGTGGCCGCTGCATGTGGGAGGGGTTGCCGAGTGAGTGACGTCTCTCCAGAAGTGAAGAGGTGCCCGGTGCGTGTCCAGCTCTGAATGTGCGCTTCTGTTTTTTCAATGCCAATGTAAGCTGTCCTTGTTCCAGCCCCATACATCCTCTCCACCTTCTCCTCTACCACAGCTTCCTCTCACAGCAAATCTCTGTATCACCAGCAAACATCATTGTCCACCTGTCTTCTGTCAGCCTGTCCGTCACCATAGCATGCTGCACACTTCGCCTGCCTGCTGGAAAAGAGAGAAAACCATGCGTCCGTTGATGATTTGTTTTAGAGTTTGTGCCTCACTAACATGAACAGAAACACAGTGTTGTGGGAACATTGAGTGACTTCACGTGAAGCTGGGAAAAAGATGCAGAGTGAAAACTGTTTGAGCCTGTTCTCCGACATCAAGTTGATCAGAAATAATAAACACACATGTTGCAGACGGAAACACAAACACGTGAATTGACGAGTTGCTCTAGTGTCTGGGGGTTCCCTGTAGCGACGGGGGATTTGGAGGCCTGTGATTGGTCAGTGATTGAGGATGAAAAGTAATTGAAGGTTGTTTACGTTTGTAGGCGAATTGTGTGTGTGTGAGCGCACATGCTCCTCTGTTGATGCCGAGATAAACAATGGGCCGTGGAGCTGTCAGACTGGTAAATAATTCCAGCAGCTAATAGCGTGGACCCGACTGAACCCAGCGTCGCACGGCACCGCTGGGCTGTGGATACTGAGCTGAGGGGCATTGATGTCTGGACCTTATGCTCTTGCCCAGTCCGTATTGATCCAAGACTTGGCTCCTTCACGACCCAAAACTCACCTGAGGTTTGTGTCATGACCGGCCTGAAGGGAATGCCCGAAACTTGAGCCGTCTTGGCTTGTGGTAGTTTTCGCGTACTCCGGCTCACGGCTCTCGCCGGCGGAGCGTTGGAAACCGGATTTGACTCGCGGCGGCGCAACAACAATTAAGCAAAATGTAAAATCTTCTGGTCGACACCACTGACATTTGTGGAGACGGCAGAATCAGCTCTCGCTCCACAAAAGACTGACAACTTTTGTTCGCCTCGTCTGCACAACAAAAGGCGTTCGTCTCACTTTTGTTCTGCCTGGAAGTGAGCGACAGCTCTCGTGTCATGCCACATTTCTTCTGTGAGTTGGAGGATCAGCACCTCCAAATCTCATCGCCTCAGCTGTGATCTTGGCTCAGGATCTAAAGTCGCCTCGGTGTGTGGAGGTGTTGTCCAGTGGTCAAGCTGCACTCTGGCTAGAGAATCACCCGCAAAGTCAACGTCATGAGCATTGAATCAATTCCATTGAATTTGTGTTCGAGTGGTGTTTTGTCATGTGTGGTTGTGTTGACAGGTCCGTGCCTGCGTTGCTTAACTCAGGGTTTGTGTTTCTAAAATGGCTTTGTTGCTAGCTTTAGCAGTTGTTTTGTCCTGACAGTGCTTAGTTGTGTTGTTCAGTTTAATGTGTTGAGTTTGTGTGTAGTTGTGTAACCGTGTCCAATCTGCCTTTGTGTTCTAGGCCAACAAACTTCGTACCAAGACGCTGCACAACACCCTCAACCCCGTCTGGAGCGAGACCCTGACCTACTACGGCATCACAGACGAGGACATGGTCCGCAAAACTCTCAGGTAGGAGGCCTCACCTGTCTCACTGCCGGGGGCGTGTCTGCTGAGACAAGCCAATCACAGCGGCCCGTCATGAGCTTTGTTGCTAATAGGAAATGCTGGAACACAAGTACAGACGTTATTGCTCAGTTTTGTCTTCATGTTTTCCTTGTTGTCGTTCACCTTGTCAATTGTGAGTTGCTGTGGAGCGTCTTTGATGTACTGTTGTAGTTTTGTTCCACAAAGCTTATTTATGATTTATGTGTGAGTATTTTTTGTCATGTTCAGGGAATTGTTTAGTTGTGGTGTGGTGTTGGCTTTCTGTGGCAAAGTTGTGCGACAGGATTCCACATGTGAGTGGGAGGTGTGTTGTTGTCCAGTTCATTGATCACATGATGTCCGAGGTCATGAGGGTCGTTCACTCATCGGGATGTTCCGGCCGCTGAATTCCTCGACAGACACCGCGTCGAGGTCAGCTGCTCACCCCCCCTCCTCCTCCTCCTCTTCCTCCTCCACACTCCCCCCTGGACAAACACACACACCCGTGGATGAGATGTTCTCAGAGCATCAGGCTGCACGAGAGCGACGGCTCCTCGTTTCCACTTCATTTCTCGGAGTAAATTGAAATGTGAGTTGAGCACCACCTGTCCCCGCCGTCGCCAGCAGACACACTCAGCTGGCCGTCCTCACAAACACAACGCTGCATGCCGTCACCGCCGCAGAGTCCACAGCAACGCCGGTCCAGAGGGAGTCCAGTAATTGACTTCCATTATGAGTGTGTGTGTGTGTGTGTGATTGTGAGTTTCAAAGGTCTTGATTTTTTTAAATTACAATTCTGTCTTTTCCACCTCCTCCTGCTGCTCTTCCTCTCCACCCTTCATTTCTACCTGTTGATCTGTCCCTCCTTTTTTCTTTCCTCATCTCTCTGTCCTGTCCTCCTACTCTTCTGCTTCCCTGAATGTTCCTCACTCTGTCTTCTCTTCCTTTCCTCTCCTCCATGTTTCTTCCTGTCCTCCATTGCTCCTCCTTCTCATCCTACCCACGGCTTCATTCCTTCCTCTCCATATGCATCTTCTCCCCCCACCCTCCTCCTTCAGGATCTCAGTGTGTGATGAAGACAAGTTCCGTCACAACGAGTTCATCGGTGAAACTCGGATCCCTCTCAAGAAGCTGAAGCCCAACCAGACCAAGAACTTTAACAACTGTCTGGAGAAGCAGCTGCCGGTGAGTCAGAGGAGCTGAGAGGGAAGGGGTCCAGGTTCTCCATCATCTTCCTTTGACAGACGCCTCGTTTCAACTAGACAGGACAGCAGTGACACCTGCTGGACAGTACAGGAAACCAGTTCTCATCGCTGGGCTCTGCAACCAGTGTTTCCTGCTGTTCACTCCCAAGACAATTATTTGTGAAGTTTGTCTTTTGGTGTAGCACAAGTCTCCTCATCAGAAGGTTGAGGGTTTGAATACCATCCAACCTCAGTCAAGGCGCTTCATGCTTCATCGTGAGGTGTAAAGCAGCTTCATGTTTTGACGTGAGCAGCAATCTCCAGAAGGTTATTGTGGAGGTCCAGTGAGGTGGAAACCTCAGGGTGTTTTAAACAGGTTTGTGTTTCAAGAGTCTGCTTCTGCGAAGGGAAGCGAGGCGAGCGGCGTTATCCGAGTCAACCTCTGTGACACAAATCTGATTATCTGAGGCGACGACACCAACACCTGACGCCCGCTGGTTCTCTCCTGACACCAGATTAGATGGTTTCACTCACACAGGAGCGCGTGAGAGTTCTGCGGCTGTCGCTTCACACCCGTTCCTCAAACGCTCTTTGGGTTCTTTATCTGCCATGATCTGCATTTATATTCCAGTTTGTCACTCACGATCAGCCTTTGAACAAACACAGCAGCATGTTGTGCGCGGCTTGTGCGCTCTGTCTGTTTCCTCTGTGCACTCCGCTTTCCTCCCATCCTTGGATTTTTCTCCCACCATTTTGATTTTATTGTGAAATTATTTATTCATTCTTGTACTCCATTAAATATTCATATAATATATCTAATTATTTTATCACATTTTCTTTGCAATAATATGGATATTTTTATTATTATTCATTTTGTGTTTTTTTGAAAATTCCATATTCCTGTGTCAGTGATCCAGTTTAATTCTGTAGCGTCAGTAACATTTTCTCATATGATTTTTACTGCGGTACAAAAATAAAAAAGGAAATCCAAGGGTGACAAACAATACAATAGAAAATGATTTTTTTTAAAAAGAAAGATTGTCGAAGCTCCTCAGCCTCTTTCTGATGATGCCACCAACTCTTTCTCTCCCTCTCCCTCCCTCCACTGCTTCCGTCAAACCCCCCGCCGCTCTGAAGAAAACAAAAAAGGCTCTCCACTGCGGACGTGGCAGTTTCCTCCTTCTGGGACTCAAAAAAAAATGTAATTTAGTGATTGTGAGAATTGACGTTTCCAGAAAGTGGAAATGTGGTTTTAATAACAGGCACACAGATTACGAGGAAATCCCATCATGCCGGAGATTAGGCGGCAAATTGCTGCCGCACGTTCTGTCGACTGTCACTTAAGTTTCATCTTCTGCCGCGACTCCGACTGTTTCCCTGAGCAGTTCTTCGGAAGCCATGAAGCAGTTTGTGATCAGAGAAATCCCTCAAACAACAGATTACGATCTCAGTTTTCTGGAGAAGTGAAAATTAATACGACAGGAGAAACGCATTAAAACATGACATGAAAACTGTGAATATAAAATGTCGAAGATAAAATAAAACGTGTGGTGCTTTACCCAAGTACTGAGGGAGGTGAAGAAGAGAGTGAAGGCAGGGTGGAATGCTGAGGTTGTCGTTGTGTTAAAATGGATGTTGTGTTGTCGCAGGTGAACAAGACAGAGGACAAGTCCCTGGAGGAGCGTGGACGCATCATGATCTCTCTCAAGTACAACACTCAGAAGTCCTGTCTGGTGGTGGGCATCATCCGCTGCGCTCACCTCGCCGCCATGGACGCCAACGGCTTCTCCGACCCCTACGTCAAAACGTCAGTGTGCGCTAACACTCCTTCACTCAGCAAAGATGTTTAACTCTGAAATAGACGCGAGCTGTGGAGCTAGCTAAAACCTCTGGTTGTCATGAGACTAGCATTGGTAGCTCCACCACAGTTGGGAGATGTTTTGCTTGATGTTTTTACAGCGAACATCTCCCTCCAGCTTGGCCACCGTACACTAAGGTCATTGTCACACCTGCTTGAGAGTCATGAGACCTGAGATGGTCCGAGCATGTTTTTCTCCAGCTACAGACATGGATTCCGTCATGAGCGTCTTGTTTCTTCTGAAATAACTTGCTTCTTTAGAAGGTCCCAGGATGCTCTGCAAGCAGAGCCACAAGTTCCTCAACCGCAAAATTTCTAAATTCAACTCAGAAACAAATCCAGCTTCTTCATCCTTTGTTTCTATTCATGCTGGCTTTTGTTCAGGCGCTAACTTCCGGCTTCAAAAACCAGGCTCTGGTGGTCGCTCTTAGTCTCCAAGAAAAACAGAAATCGCCGTCGCCTGTTGATCTGTTGCCGCGATTCTCTCCGTCATTGTGGAACCGTTTTTTTTTTTTGCCGAGGTTCTGGACAGCCGGATTAGCAGCGGCTCCACTTCCTGCGATTACAAGAGACATGAAAGACAGCCGGAACCCGACGTGGAGCGGCGCTGCAATTTGAAGTCGTATTTATCACGCTGCAATTTGAAGTCGTATTTATCACACTGAACATTACCTGAGTCTTTCATCCGGGCCCAGCAACGGAGGCGCAATTAATTTTCCCGCTCGCTTCCAGAACAAAAAGGAGCTGGCAACAATCTCCCGGCTTCCTGAGAGTCTCCCTGATGGACTCGCACAATAGATTCACCTGATGACCAAGGATTTGTTTTCTCCCTCCACAACCCCAGTCAGTTCTTAGAAGCTGAACCGACGTCCTGTTTCCTCCTGTTTTCTGAGTCAGAAAAGCAGCACTATTTAAGAGGCGGAGAACTGGGCACTAGCATATCGCACTCACTCCATTCACATTTCAGTTGCTGCTCCTCTGGAGTCTGAGCGGTCAAAGGAAGGCTGCGACTTGAAGATTAGCTTCTGACTTGGAGGTGCTGGTCCTCATCACTTCTCTCACAGAAGCGAAAGTGAAAGTCGCCGAGTCATCACTGTGACTCCCGGCCCCAAAAGAGTCACTCCTGAAGTCCACTGGTTCCCAGCGAGACGTTTGAAATAAAGTGACTGTTTTAGTAGGTGACAACAATTCAGCAGCTTCCCCCTCCTCCTCCTCCTCCCCCCAGCTCACTGGAAGCACATGGAAATAGAAGAGCGTGACCACGGCGGTAATTGCTGCTGGTGTCAGAATATTTGGTGGACAAATTGAGCTTCATCTCCTGGAATGAGTCGGACAGATGGAGCGCCGGCGAGAGGCGCGGGTTTCATGTTTGTGTTACGAGACGAAAGGTCACATGCGGTGGTGTGTTCACAAACACATAGTCTCTCTTCAGCTTTGTCTTGTTCTGGTCTGAGCTTCTGACCTCTGAACTCCCTCCTCATGTCTCAGTGCCTTCATGTCATGTAAGCTGATGACGTTTCAACCTCCTCCGTGGTCTGACCTCCAACACTCTCTGAGCCTGTTCCTGGTTCCATCTAGGTTGACGTAGGAGGTCCATCGTGAGGTCTCGCTGTCTGAGCTCTCCTCGCCACGTTTCTGAATATCCAAATCTGTACTTACCACCAGCTCCATAAACAACGTGAAACAAGCAGCGTCGGATTATTCCGGATTTGTTGTGATTTGTGGCTGAAAGCTGTGAGATGATCTTCCTCCTCTTGTCTCTCCCAGGTATCTGAAGCCCGACGAGAACAAAAAGTCAAAGCACAAAACAGCTGTGAAGAAGAAAACGCTCAATCCTGAGTTCAACGAGGTAAAACCTCTTTTTCTTGTGTGTGTGTGTGTGTGTGTGTGTGTGTGTGTACTTTTATCTTTCTGAGAACCTGAATGAGTTTTTAATCAGCAGAGTCAGGACATTTTGACCGGTCCGCTACAAAATAGTTGGGTTGTTATAATTGGGTTTTAGTTTGGTTCAGAGTAAAGGTTAAGTTTAGCCATTTGTTTTAGATGGTTAGCTTCAAGGTGAAAGGCTGGGGAAAGGGTTATGGCAATGTATGTCAATGACGGCCCTCACTGAGGTAGGAAGACTAACGTGTGTTTGTATGTGTTTGGGCTTGTTTATTCTGCTTTGTGGGGACCAATTCCTGACAACACACTATCCTCGTGGGGACCTCATGTCTTCGTAGGGACCTTTTGCCGGTCCCCGCAGGTCCAAACCTCAATTTGAGGATGAAGACTTCAAAAGAACTGTGTCATTATAGCTGGTTTTCAGTTAGGTTCAGAGTCCTGATTCAGGTTTGGGATGGGGAAGGTGTTATGGCAGTGTATGTCAATGACAGTCCTCACTAAGATAGGAAGACTAAGGTGTGTGTGTGTGTCTGAGACAGAGAGAGGGTGTGTGTGTGCCATGTTAATAAATCACCACAAAATTCTTGCCAAACCAAGTGTGTTTTAGAGATCCACTAGCGCTCGCCAGCCCCACCTAGAGCCTGAGAGTGTCACCGTGCGTGTCTGTGTCGAGAAATCGCCTGTGAGGAATCCTCCCTGGGCCGGTTGTTGTTACCATGGCGACCGCCTGCTCCTGTCCTCCCGACGACCCGCCATCAAAACAATTTCCCAAACATGTTTTCAGCGGCCCTTGGACGGTCAGTGCGGCCGGCCGGAGGCGACATTGACATTCCCTCTGACATTCTTCTCCTCCGTGCCCCTCCATCACCTCCTGACCTTTCGGGTTGCGGCAGCCTCAGTTTTCATTAAGATTCATCAGGTGGCTCATGAGCTGGTTCACCTCTCTGCTGCTGAGTGTGCGAGCCTCTGGGTTAGGCTCCGCCCCCTGGTCCACAGCATCACTGACGGCCTGTTTTTGTTGTTGTGGCAGGAGTTCTGTTACGACATCAAATATGCAGACCTGACCAAGAAGACGCTGGAGGTGACGGTGTGGGACTACGACATCGGAAAGTCCAACGACTTCATCGGTAGGTGGCGCCACATACGTGGCGACCTGTTGCGTTGGTCTGACCGTTGTTGCGTGGCCTCCTCAGGCGGCGTCTCTCTGGGCATCAACGCCAACGGTGAGCGCCTCAAGCACTGGTTCGACTGCCTCAAAAACAAGGACAAGAAAATCGAACGCTGGCACACGCTGACCAATGAGCTCCCGGGGTCGCTGAACGAATGAGGGCGCCCCCTCTCGCTCTCATCCATGGTCCCTCCACCTGCCCCCACATCCAACGCAGTCACTGGAAGCTGCCCCCGTCACCAGGGCTCCACTGAAACTTTGTGTTAGGCTTCACCTGTTCAGCAGGGGGCGCACTGCACCCCATCTCTTGGAGGAGAGGAGTTCACTTTCTACTGGATGATGGACAGCAGCAACGTTTCACAGCCTGATAGAATGAAAGTTTGAGTGCGAGAATATTTCAATATGTTTTTCCTCAAAACAAAATGTCGACCATTAAAGTCGGTGGCAGATCCAAAGCGCGAATCGCGATCAGTAGTCGGACGCTGCTGTTGATCCGAGTGTCTCAAGATGCTCAAGAGCTCCCTCGCGAGTCGTTTCACATTTTCAATCCTGCCAAATTGTTATGTGCGAACTGTCGAACCTGCGAGCGACGGCACCTCTAAGCCGTCGCTGAACTTCAGCCTTCCCTCAGTAGCTGCTCTTGACAGTCATCGCTGACTCTTCGCTCATATTCAAGCGACTCTTCGCTCATCTGAACTCATGTGGCGTCTCTTCAAATCCGGTGACGGACGGCTGTGTCGGAGGATGTAGCAACATTTTCTGGATCTGTTTCTCAACAGCCAGCTTCTGACTGAAGATGTCGCCGTAGCAGCTCGAACGAAATACGCATCCGCTGCGTTTGTCAGTTCGCTTTAAACAACCCTGCAGTTTCATGATGTCAAACTTTATCGACCTTACGAGGAGCTAGTTAGCGACCTAGCATCAAACTTAAAAGGTGATGTTACAAACAAACACAAGAATTATGTTCACTCCTGGACCGATAATGTCTTAAATTACTTCAGATTATCTGAAGATCATTGAATATTTCGGAAATTAAGATCAAAATGACTCGACAAATTTAAGCTAACTGACGTCAGCTCATTAGGTAGCATTTTGGAGTTAGCTTAGCCACATCAGACAGCGTTTTGTTCAGCGCCGCGTGCTAGCTTGCTGCTGGAGAACAAACGTCATCCGAGCGGACGATACAAGGGCGCATTGTTCTGGTGGCGGACGCTCGCTGGTGTTGAGCTCACACAGAATGTAAACTCTTTTTGTCCAGACTAGGAACAACCTGAATGTTCTGGCGACAGGAAGTTTTGAGGGCAAGATGAGTTGCTGCTGTGGCTACACTGCTAACAAGCGCTCATAGCGATAGCACGGCTGCTGGCGTGTTCTCCCTAATGTGTCTCTCTTTGGATTTATTGGTCACGTTCTGTGCCCGTTTTTTTCTGTCGTCTATTCCAGTTTTTAGGATTCATCCGTGCAAGCTACACACAAACCCCATGAGTTTTAAAAAAATGTTTTTGAGGCAGCCCATTCATTCTATTGCTTCATTCTATTGCTTCCAACATTCTCCATTTGATTTGAAGACCTTTCGGTTTTCTTTTCTTTTTTAAATAAGTTAATGTCGTTGAAACATCGTAAAATGGGAGACACGTTACTAGCATCTTGCTGTCGCCTGTGCTGCGCTACGCAGGCTGCGGCTGTTCAACCGTTAGCAACAGCATTATGGACGCTAATGGTGATGGTTTTTGTACGAACCTTTCACTGCTTGTTTTGTTAAACTTCTGCGGATGTAACTTCCTGTCGCGAAACCTTTACCCCGTGATCATCGCCATGTTCTTATGCAAGTTGAAAATACGACCTAGCATGTCCCTTCATCCGTGAAGCTAACGAATGTATGATGTTTATTGATACGTTTGCTGCTCCACCAGCACATTAATGTGCTTTTGATGTTGCAGTTCTGCATCACTGCCACCAGGGGGTGCAATTGTTTACACGTTTTTAATCGCAACGTTGTTTACTAATATTGCGACGTTATAACTTCAGACACTGCACGGCCAGAAGGTGAATCTGACATGCAACGGTTTGTCGATTTGTTTTGTGTCATTATTTATTCTCCTCCAAAAAACAGCCCGATGAAAAGTTCTCTTGTTGTTTCCTGCTGTTGGAATGTTGTCGCTAAATTACATGATTTACTGGAAACTGGTTTGTTCCACCCTTCACTCTATATGTTGAAGGGTCGACTGGGACTTGGTTACAGACACATTGTAGCTGAGTCACATGTTTGAAACCCAGAGTAGAGCCGCCACTCTCCTCATACAAAGGTTGACATGAAGCTTGAAGGCTCCAGAACAGTTTCTGGTTCCTCTGACTCGGCTAGGAAGATTTGTTAAGGCCTTACTGCTGTGACCGTGGTGGCTCTACCGCAAGTCTCTGGAGGATGACGGAGCTTGAGTTCTCGCTCATGGCAACGGGGCCTGACAAACAGGTACAGTCAAGTTGCTGGGAAAGTAAAGTTCCTTCATGGAACTGAAGCAAACCTGGCAACAGATCACTGGTTTCCTGCATGTTTACACTTCTGAGTCTCCCGTCACGTGGACCGCATGACCCCCGCGCCCTCGTCCGGTGACCTCCTGCAACGGTTCTAGCCTCGCCGCATGTTTGAATGACGACGTCATCACACTCGATTTGAATCCCTGTAGAAACCTCGATCCCAGCGTTGGGCTCCGCCTCCTCTCCGACTGTCGCGACACGACCCGCGTGTGATTGACTTGTTCTTAGACTCCTGCATGCATCTGTGGTTGGTCTGTGGGTGAACGACTCGGCCTCCTGTTTGATACCGTTTGAAACTGGACGTGAGCTGAAGATCTCACGGCTGCTGTCGCTCGTCTTTTTCTCCTGGACTAACATTTTGTACCTGAATTTGCCTGTTCGGCCGCCATGTCGACTCTCTGGACTTGATGTGAATAAAATCTATCCTTTGCTGATTTGTCTCTTTTTCACACCAAGATGTGAGCACCAGAGCTTCAGGCGCACCTCTGCTCAGCCCAGGAACCAAGGACTGGTTGGGCCATCTCTCTCCGGCTCTGGTTCTGGATTAGGTTTTCCTGCGAGCCTGAACTGCCGAGGTTACGTAATACTTAAGAGTCCGTGGTATTTGAGAGTCGCTGATCCGTGATATCGGTGTTTGCTCAGGTCATGTGACATCGCCTCATCTGAGTCACGAGGAAACGGATCAGAAATTTTATGTGGTTCTGCTGCTGAACCTAGGACCTTCACGGTTTGAAGAAAGGAGCGACAACAAATGAGTAAACGCAAATCCCTGACCTGGGGGGGGCGTGAGGAGGCGCTACAACCCCTCCATGCTTCTTTATTTCTCTCCTCATCATGTGTCTTCTGTACAGTGATTGTCTTGATCCCGTTCTTAACATCTTTCCATCGGTCTTGTGACTCTTTCATCCATTTCATCCTCCTCTCTCCTGTTAACAACCAGTCAATCCATCGCTCCACTCTCCTCCATCTGTCTTGAAGGCTGCTGACTCAGCTGTTTTCAGGTGCAGTGTGTTCACACTCTTCAGGCTGATTCTTAATTTGGATCTGCGCGCTGCCACACGTCTGAACATCTGGTGCAGGGGCAAACTTCTTCTCCCACGGTGGAACAAGTTCGATTTTATCGACTGAATGGAATAAACACATGATTAATAATAATTCCAACTGAAATTTAATTTAATTTAGGAATAAAATATGAACTGTTCAGCGCTTGGATTTATTAAACATGAAACTGTTTTTTTTTTACAAAAAGTTATTTTCATTTATATAAAAACGTGTCGATGAGTCGCAAAATGCGCTGAATTAAGAAGAAGTCTTCTTCAACCAAGTGAATCTCAACTACATTGATCACTCGAGAGAAAAGTATATAAACAGCGCGTCAGCCTATAAAGTGCATCATAATGTAATCACACCGTGTTCCGGTTGGGCTTTCAGAAAAAAAGCATGGAGTCACAAAATATCGACACAAAAACGTAAAGCACCATCCAATCATATCACGAACCTGTTTAAAGTGGCGTATGTGGAGGGGGCGGGTGCTGACTTCGGGGGGCACTGCGGCTCGCACCTGCCCCGTGTTTGGGACTAGATTTCATGACACTTTTGAACTTCACGAGGAAGTTCTGTCAATGTCAGAGGTCACGTGATCAAAGTTCTGATTGTTTGAATGCAGATGTCAAACGTTACAGCTGTAATGCTGATGCTTACTGTGACGACTGTTCATCAGTAAAGATGGAGAGTCCCAGTCGGGTGTTTTATTCTGAAACGCGTTGACCGGCCTCGTCCCCGAGGGGCTTTTAATGCGAAGGTCCTCCACCGGAAGTGCTAGCGTTAGCGCCGCAGGTTCGGCAGCGGCTGTGTTTTTTAACCTCTCTCTGCTCGTCTCTCTCTCTCTCTCTCTCCTCCATCCTCCTCTCTCCCTCCTCCTCCTCTCCTCCGGCCTGTACTCGCACCATGGCTGGACACTGAGCGGCCCGTCAGCCGGCGACATGGAGCTCCATATCCTCGAGCACAGCCTGAAAGTGGCGAGCATCGAGAAAGATGGCATCCAGGTCTGCACCCACGCTTTGATCAAACTCGCCTTCCTGGCCTCCAGAACCAGGTGAGCCACTTCCTGTTTACTCGTCAACAAGCTGTTTGTGTCGCGAGCCTTGTGGACTGTCAACAGCCGCGCGCCGCTACTTTAGCTTAGCTGCGCTGCTGAAGCTACTTTAGCTTCTTCTGTACCGGCGCGTGCGTGTGCACAAACAGTGCGCGCGCGTGTCAACACGTCCGCCGAGAAGCCGAAACATTATGACCACGAGCTTCGCAGTAAACAGCTTCCGAACTTGTCTGCAGTGGTCAGAGAACCGGGGGCAGTTCCTCTGTTTTCTAGACTGAATCCGGGGCTCAGTGACAGAGGGGCAGGGCCTGAACGGTGTGGTCCACCTGTGGACCCTTTCTGGAACCAGAGGTGGGGCTGGGTGTCACAGTGTTATCTCTCCACTGTCCGTATCGTTTCTGACCTTCTTGTGTTCCGGTTCTAGAGGGTCAAGTGGGTCCTACAGTAGCAACTCCGGGTCAAAGTTGTGGTCCAGTCCTGATCGTGTTGTGAGTGTGGTGTCTGTGCTGTGTGTTGGACGGAAGCTCTGGAGAAACCTCACCTCTTCACCATCTCAGCTGCGCTGGTGATGCGATCAATACCGATTGATTGACACCAGCCGTCCTGGCTCCTGGTGAAGCTCCTGAGTGAATCAACTGGCTCAGTCCTGTCTGGTCCGGAGGGTCCGGTCCGGAGCTTCCATGTGACTGAGCAGCAGCATGGTTGTGTTGGGTGGAATCTAGCTGAGGCTTGTGAATGGTCTCTCCCTCACACTTTCTCTCCGTCTGACCCACCTGATATTGTCTCACCCAATGGTCTCCTTCCATGGTGCAAGTGTTGCGGTACTTGTTTTTCACGTCAACACCGCAGCAGACCTGAAGTGTTGGTGTGGTGTTGAGCAGCAGCTGCAGCTGCTGGTTTTCACACCTTCGTGAAGATTCTCCTGCCCCACGAGCGCGTGTTCACCTGGAGGGCCTGTCATGTGACCAGGCTCGTCCAGCGCGAGTCATGTGACCAAGTGTCTGCTGTTGCTGCTCCGTCCAAACTGACCCTCCACCTCCTGCTCCTCCTCCTCAGATGCAAGTTCTTCAGCCTGACGGAGACTCCGGAGGACTACACCATCATCGTGGACGAGGAGGGCTTCAAAGGTGGGCCTCTCTTCATTTGAGGTTGCCGTGGTGACGGCACATGAAGCCACTGGGGGGGGGGACTTGTGTAACCTGGACGTGCCCTCCGTGTTTGAACACTGGCTCATTAACCAGGTGAAGTCGACTCATCACACGCTCCCCTGGTTACCACGGAGACCGGCGGCTGTTTGTTATGTAACAGGTGCAGGTATCTCTCCCGCTGACCCGGGAGCGTGAGGATGAGACGTGACAGTGTTTGCTGAAGATAATGAGAAACTAACAGCGGCGTGTGTCTCACACTTGCCTCATAGTGCTGTGATCTCTTGGTGTGTGGTGGTTGTTAGGGATGGGCAATATGGACAAAAAACTGTCCTTTGTCTTGTGTGATGAAAAACCTTTTCACAATTTTCTCTCCTAAAATGGTTGTTTTTCATTGCCTTATTGAAGATTTCACTCGTACTTTTAATTAAAAATAAGTTTAAAACTACAATCGTGAACCGAAGTCCACCACGCTCTCCACAACTGTCACACATCACCGTCATGGTCTCATCATGTTCACGTGTGCAAGTCCAATGCAGTGAGTGTTTCATGTGTTTATCGAATTTGTCGTGAGATGCAGAGTTGTCATTGTGGAGATTGTGTTTGGTGGTATATCATGTACGATAAGTTATCACCCATCCCTAGCAGAAAAAGCTCTGTGATGGTGGCTGTTTCTGTTTTTGTTGTGTATGAGGTGTGTGTTTTACTTCCATGTGTGTTTGCTTGAGCGAAGGGGTGTGGTTTGGCAAAAGAGGGTTGTGCATCATGTGTTTGTTTTTTCTTGTGTTGTCTCTACATTGGTGACGTGTGTGTTTATACAGAGGTGTGTGTTGTGTCATGTCAGCGCTGGTGTTCACCTGTGTGCAGAGGAGTCCGCGTGTGATTCGGATGTTGTCTTCCAGAGCTGCCTCAGTCGGAGCACATCAGCGTGGCGGATGCCACCTGGTTGGCTCTCAACGTGGTCTCGGGCAGCGGGAACGCCTCCAACTCCCAGCCCATCGGAGTCACCAAGATCGCCAAGTCGGTCATCGCACCGCTCGCTGACCACAACATCTCTGTGTTCATGCTGTCGACGTACCAGACCGACTTCATCCTGGTGAGTCTGAGTCGATGGTAACACGACATATTTAAGACACGTCGAAGATTATCCGCCTGGGAAAGAGGAGCGTCACTTTCAGAATTCCTCACCGCAGCTCTGGGAAGTTTTATTATTGCTTTTCTGGAGGACCAACTTCGGGGTGTTTTCTGTAACTCAGTCTGTGGTGGCTGGTTTCTTGTCCGAACCTCTGGCTGTGTCACAGTCACGTGACTCCGCTGGGAACGCTTGGTCACACCTCCCTCACGCCGTCTCCTGGCTGCAGGTGCGAGAGCGCGACCTGCCACTGGTCATGCACACCCTGTCCTCCGAGTTCACGCTGCTGCGAGTGGTGAACGGCGAGACGGTGGCGGCTCACGACCTCGGGGTCACCAACGGCTTCGTCAAACCCAAGCTGGGTGAGTGCACGTGGGTTGCCGTTTCCTCCAGGGGAGGACTTCAAAATAAAAGGCTCTCCCTCCCCTGCAGTCCCCCGGCCCATCATCCACCCCCTGTCCAGCCCCAGCAACATGTTCTGCGTGACCAGCCTGGACCCGGACACACTCCCCTCCGTGGCCACGCTGCTGATGGACGTCATGTTCTACTCTGGAGGGTGAGCTCCACGGTCGCTGCGGTGGTGTTCCTCACCAACTTGCTGTGACTCTGCTGCCTCAGGTCCAAAGATTCTGCGGCGTCCAGCGAGGACTCCAGTCACATCCGCTTCTTCTCCTTCTCTCTCATCGAGGGCTACATCTCTTTGGTGATGGACGAGCAGACCACTCAGAGGTTCCTCTCTCTTTCTTCCCCCTAAAGCCCCTTTTTTGAGTGCAGTACTGTTGCTAGGCAACAGCATGCAGCTTCAGTGATGCCGCCTGAGGCGTTTTTGCTGACGTTCCGAACTCTCCTGCAGATTCCCCAACAACGTTCTCTTCACCAGTGCGTCCGGCGAACTCTGGAAAATGGTCCGGATCGGTGGGCAGCCGTTGGGATTCGGTGAGTCCAGTGGCCATTGTTGCCAACGTCCCAGATCAAGATGACAACACTTCCATCTCTGCTCCCAGATGAGTGCGGCATCGTGGCTCAGATCTCAGAACCTTTGGCAACCGCCGACATCCCGGCCTATTACATTAGCACCTTCAAGTTCGACCACGCTCTGGTGAGTGACTCTCAAGCTCTCGGTGACATTATTAACTATTTATCATTTGGTTTTCTTTTTTATTTCTCACACAGTCTCATTTTTTTTCTTTTTTTATATATTTTTTACTGTATAGAACTTTATTTTTTATTTATTTATTTATTATTATATTTTATTTTTATTTTATTATTTAAAATGTTTTATTTTCTTTAGTTAAAAAAATGTGTCAATGTCAAAATAAATGACTCAGAAATAAAAATATTTTGAGTGAAAAATAAAAATCTAGAAAAAGTCATTGACACAAAGTAAAAAAGTGGGCAGAAAACATGCAGGTGAAAAACAAAAAGAAAAGTTGAGACATGTCACATGACCTAAGTGTAAAATCTATATGACACATGAGGCGTTCCTTAAAGAAACAAAACCATCTCTCAACTTTCGATCCTGAAGTTTCCGTTTCTCCACATGTTCAGTGTTGGTTGAAGCGCAGACTAACCGCCGACCTGTGTGTCGCTGCACAGGTCCCTGAAGAAAACATCCAGAGTGTGATCGGTGCGCTGCGGTCGGAGAGCCCCGCGCAGTGACGCGCCGCCGCCACTGGAGGCAGCGACGAGGAACTTCTTATGGTTTGGCTTTTTTAAACGTTTCCGAAAAGTGCCAAGAACTTGTGAGTGGATTCTGCGAGCGAGCTGTGAAAGGATGAAGTGGGACGCCCCCCACAACCCTCCCCCTCCACACCGCCACCTTCCCCAACACAGGGTGGCGCCGGTCCCATCGAAGCTTCCTCCCGCTCCCTCACAGCCGTACTGTATTAGCTCCTCAGCCGGAGACCACGAATGTACTCGAGTTATTCTTATTAACACTCAAAACGCTGCGTGATCGTCCCCCACAGGTCGTTCCAGTGCCAACGCATTTCCGGACTAACGCCTGTAAAAACCTGTGCAATTGAAGGAGCTCATTCACGCGAGTATTTTCCCGCTAAAACCCAGAGGTCAGCCGGCGGCGTCGGCCATCTTTGACACTTTTTTAAGCTTTCCGCGATTCACACTGTGAGCGACCGGCTCTATTTATTTACGCTACTTCACCTGCCCCTTTACGCCCGGCTAGCTCAACACTAAACACTGCGTGAGGAAAAGGTTGGCTTTTATCTGGTTTATTTATTTGGCTGTTACCAAGTTGCTAAACACTTTGTTTTTCCTGATCAAGTTTCCAATCTTTTAAATGATGCTAAGTAAAGTTAGCATTTCCAACTACTGTAGCAGTGTTGATTCCATGTTTAGCTAACAAGTCCTCGCAGTGAACAGAGCGACCGATGGATTGTCGTCGATGGAAGGGCTTTATTTAATAAACAATCGGTGAATGGTTTCCTCTGCTGTTGCTCACAGTGTGAATCTTCATGAAGGTAAAATGAAGTTTAAAAACATAAGCTCACCAACGACAGTCTGCACTTTAGCGCAGGTCACGCACCCACGTACGGAGGACCCAAGTGGCCCGGACAGAACCCTGTCGCCAGTGAACGCACCGCGAGGACATTTCAGCCGAGGCTCACAGCCTGCAGGTGGAGCTGTTGAGCGCCACTTCCGTCGTCCGTACAGTGCACCTGCCCGACTACTGTACTTGTGTCATGATCCTTTTTTCGTTGTTGTCGGTCGTGAACGTTTCTTTCTCCTCGATATCTGATCAGTGTTAAAGTTCTCCACTTCAGACCTTTTCGTTGAACCAGCGTGTCGTTTCCACTGGGATGTCCACACTGTTCCGTTACTGATGAAATAAACTGCTGACGTTTCTGCTGAATGCTGTTTGGATTCCTGACTCGGCGTTGGTGAGTGACTAGACACCAGCCTCAGTCTGGACCCAGGCGAGACGTTCCACAACTTTATTTAGACGCAGGAAGACACTCGATCGATTGTGGGCGAGGTTTTATTGATCAGAACATGAGTCTGACATCGGGCCGAGCCGCGACCCGGTTCACCTGTGGTCCAGTTTTCATTCACTCTCTGGTGACTTATAACGGTTCTGATCAGGTGATGGGCGGGTCACATGACCCCAGGTTGTTACAGTTTGTCGATGAATAAGTTACACGCTCAGACGTGGACGTCTGGTTTCACATTCTCATGCTGGACCTTCTACAGTCTAAACATCTATGGACTAACAGCTGGTCACATGACCCGCGTCTGCAGTGTCGGCCCGCAGGGGGCGCCCACGCACACGCGTTCTTCACATTATTGAAGTTGTACGATGATCTTCTGCTGGTACCGGGTTATTCACAGTGAGTCCAAACAAAGTCTCCACAGGAACTCAGAAGAAGCTGCCTGGTTCTGTTGGCACTGGGGGAAGAGCGGTCCGTCGGACTCCAGCGTGCACAGGTGAGCTTCGGACCGACGCCGAGCCAGAGCTGCGTGTCCGGCCCGAAAATGTTTCTGCTGATGTTTCGACTAATGCAAACTTAGAAGTCTGTCCGGGTCGGACCCAGTCCGGTGCTACAAGACGTCGTGGTGGAAGTTCAAAGGAGGACAAGTCCTGGTACCACTGGTGCACTCACTCACACTAACTCACACACTCACAAAGGCTGCAGAGCCAAGGATGCTGGGAACAAGTTCACAGTTCCGCTCCAGGTTTTGGGGCGTCCCCACTTGGCCGGGTCCAGCTAGCAAGGCTTATTGACGTTGCAGAGAAGCTCGGTCACCTTGATGAGTCGGGCCACGGTGCTCTGCGACTCCTCCTGGAGCCGCTGGTTGTTCTGGCGGAGACTCTGGACCTCGGCCTGCAGCACGGCCTTGTCCTCCTTCTCCTGAAACACAGCGGCACAACAGCACACAGAGCCGTCTCTCACATCAGTAGGGGGCGACAGAGCGCAGGCTTTAAGGAGACAAGGGGGAGGGGGGGCAGAAGTCAGAATTCACTTTCCACAACTCCTGTCTCAGGTCTACGCTAAAGACAGAGGACACAGATTTTGGATAGTTCACGTTCTAGATAGAAGCGGGATGACGTCACGCACCTTCTGCAGGTCGGCCTGCAGCTTCTTCAGCATGGACTCCAGCTGAGACACTTTCTCCTCCAGGTGGCCAGGAGAGTCGCTGCAGTGGACAAGGACGCACGGGTCACTGACCTCACACATGCACGTTTGAGAGGAGCATTGAGAGAGAGAAACTGGGTTCTTTCTGAACCCACCTGTCCTTCGCGTCCTTCAGCCGTCCATCCACCTGGTCGGCTCCGGCGGCGTCTCCAGATTTACGGTCTACAGTCGAGAATGAACCAATGAAACAATGAATAAATTAATCGCAAAGGTCGAGGGCCATCGCTGACCTTCGCGGGACAAGGCCTCCAAGATGCTGCGGCAGGCGGCTGCCAGGTCTGCGATGGACTGCCACTCCTCCTCCGTGGAGTCCGTCGTCTCAGACAGAACTGCAGAAGAATGAGACTCTTTCGTCACCGGGACGCGAGTTTGACACGTGAAGACCAACAAAACCGAACTGGAATGCAGAGCGCACTAACAAAGAAGCGCCACTGTATGGCGCTGTTTCCCCACAAGCTAGTAAAACTTGACAGAGGTGACCACTATGGTGCGAAACTGGCTCAAGAAGAAGAACATCAACAGTGAAAAGGCCTTTGTTAAGATGTGTGAAGAGTGTCGGCAACAGGGTGAAGAAAAACATACTCTTTGTGATGGAGTTGTGAAGACTCAGCGCTCGAGAGTTTCTCTCGGTTCGGTCGAAGCTGGACAGTCGGGAGTTGACGGACAGGGAATCGCTCGCTGAGGGTCTGTCTTCACCCGCCTCTGAGCCGAGGACCTGAAGAGAGAGAGGTCAGAGGAGGCCGTGTGGGTCTGAGAGGCGGCCTAGCCTTCACCTGCTGGTCCTCCACTTGAATCTTGGGTTTGACCGCCCGGATCAGATCAGGCGTGGTGTCTCTCAGCTCACCAACGTTCTCGTAGATGGGACGCTCCACTCTGCCCCCCACGTTGTCGTACACATGCCTGTCAGCAGGGGGAGATGGTGGACGGTCAGGTGGGCGCAGGTGAGATTGGGGCGCCTGTGTCTCCTCCGCCCCTCACCCTTCACACGTGTCGGTGAACATGGACGGCCTCTCTAAAGAGAAGCTGCGGGTGATGCTGATGTCCTGGCTGTGGGTGTCCGGCGCCTCCTGCAGCGACGTCGCTCGCAGCAGCGGCAAACTCGGCGGCGAGAGAGTGTGACCTTCATCTGGGACCAATGAGGGCTCTGGTTCAGCCTCCTCCCGGACCTCTATCATGTCCAACACTTCCTCCGGCTTGGCCTCCTCCTCCTCCGGAGCCTCGTCCACCACCCAGGCCTCCCTGGACTGGTCCTCCCCCGGCTGACACTCCGCGTCCTTGATGGCCTTCTGGTAGAGCTCAGAGAAGCTCCTGCGTGACACAAGTGCTCAGACGGGATGTTGCGGTTTCCTCCAGGTGTCACGACCCAGACTGGCTCACCTGCGGGGCTTCCCGTTCTCGTCCGGCGGGATCACGGTGATGTGGATCTTGTGAGCCGTGCGCAGCAGCCGGGTCCGCTCCTCTGTGCCCAGGTGGACCAGAGAGAACCCACACAGCCGCACAACCCGGGCCCACAGCTGCAGGCCGCCGCTCTCTGCGTAGCAGAAGCGCTGCAGCTCCGTCACAAAGCCCTCCTCGTTCATCAGGAAGCCCGGCTGACCCACACCGTCGCGCAGCGGCGTGACCTCCAGAGCCTCACAGCCCCGGGTCACCAACTGCAGCGGAGCAGAAACCGTGAGAACCTGAGAAGAACCGGGGGGAGACAGTCCAACAGACCTCCAGCCGCTGCACCACCTCCCGGATGTCCTCCGTCTGGCTCTCGGTCATGTGGATGGAGACGGACTCGCCGCGCTCGTAGAAGATGTCCAGGCGAGGCCCCCCGTCTTTCACTTCCGTCAACGCCTTCCAGCCGATCACATCCCTGCAGGAGCAGTTGAAGACCACCCTGCGACTGCACCTTTGAATCAGAACCACTGACTCGGCCGAGACGCCCAGCAGACACGGCAGCTTGTGGTCTTCCACCTCTGCGTCCGGCACCAGAACCGCCCACACCAGCGCCCCGGCGCTGTGCAGCTCCGCTCCTTTCACGCCCTTCTGCTTGTCTTTGCGCTTCCCTCCAAGCGAGAGCAGAGGGAACTTGGTGGAGGAGTCGATAGGCGTGGTGGTCACGTAGTTCTCCGCCAGGTCCTTCAGGTACTCCTGACGCGTACGTGTGGCCATGGAACGGAACTTCTCCGACTTTTCCGCAGCATTCTCGGCATTGACCGCCTTCGCCAGGAGAAAGTCTCTGAAGGCCGGCGAGCGAGGGAAGCGGGCGCCTTTGGGGAAGAGCGGGCCGAACAAGGGAATGTCTTTGGACCGCGTGACAGCAACCCTGAGGAGGAACCAGAACCAGACACGGGTTAAACTCACTCAGAAGTGGACGCTGGTCCAGGACTTGTGACAGCGGCCAGGAGGTTCAGACCTGTAGTGGGTGTTGTCCGCGCCGGACTGGTGCACCTGGACGATAATGAAGACGTGCTGGAAGTGAGATCGAATGGACTTCGGGGTGAAAGGAAGAGCCCCCGGTTCTTGGAACACGATGGTAACTATATCGTTGCCGATGTGTCGCTTTCTCAGCAGCTGTTGGACGACACACACTTGAGGTGTGAGACGACCTCACAGAACCTACTGGACTCACCTGCTGGGTGTTGTTGGACGTGTACGGCAACATGGTGGAGACATGGAACATGATCTCGTAGTCCTGGTACCTGGTGTAGAGCGAGTGAGTCCCCGTGGAGTCGGCTGAGGCGGAGAAGAGCAGAAAGCTGAAGCTGAAGTTTGGCAGACACACACACAGATCCAGAGCCAGCTGGGACTCACTTTTGTTGTCCAGCTGGGCCCTGTACTTCTCCCAGCCCTTCAGTCGGACACGCTCGCCGAGCAGGTCCAGGAACTCCTCAAAAGCCGGACCGGAGCTCTCGTTGTTGTACATGTCCTCCTCGGAGCTCTGGCCGGCCCGACAGTACATCACGCCGACCTTCCTCTGGAAGTTGAGCTACAACACAGAGAGGACCACTTCTTCACTCACTGGACTGCTACGCTGCACTAGCATCATCAGCCCTGAAGCTCCTCCTGACACCACTACACTAAGTCCTGAAGGTGGGTCAGTAGGTGGCGCTGTCCTCACCCCTTGCTCGTCCAGCTTCAGCAAGGTGTCCCGGACCTTTGGCGAGTTGGAAGCCAGGCGCAGACACTGGAGGTTCAGCTCAGGCATGATGAACTCCAGGAGCCTCTTGGGGGACAGACCTCTGGGGGTGGTGTGGCGCGCAGCTGAGGGCACAGACTCCTCCAGGATGGAGCCTCGCAGCGTCTTCATCTGTGGACGACACCCGCGGTCAGATGGGGCCGGATCAGCGGCCGCAGCTCAGAGCAGCACTTCACCTCTGTGGTTCGGAAGATGATCCTGTAGTTGTACTGAGCGCCGCTGGACCCTTCCTTCTCCTCCCGACGGAAGCTGATGGCCACTGGGCCGAGGCGGTCGTCGATACCAAAGAAGTTCTGATGATCTGGGAATGAGATCCAACCAGAAACATCAGCCCGGTGACTTGTTTGAACTGAGCGGGAAACTGACCCAATTTCCAGGTTCTAGAAGCCTCCCTGGACCACAGCAGGTCCGAGGTCACTAACCTTTCATGTAGAAGTATTTTCGGAAGTAGTGGGCGCCGAGGTCGGCGTGCTCGATGAAGTAGTTGCTCTTGCCCTGCTGCTGGACGTGACTCTCTCGCGGCTCCTCCAGAACGGAGACGGCGTCGTTAGGGGTCCTCAGGCTGGACCAAGGCCCCCGCCGGCCCCAGGACCGGCCCAAGCCGGCCTGCTCCTCTCCTCCCGTCTCATTGCGAAAGTGCGGGCAGCTGAGCAGCAGCTCGTTGTCGTTGCCGTCGCCTTCATCCAACATAAAGGCCTGGTCCAGATCGTCGGCGGGGGCGGGTGAGGACGGCGCCGGCTGCGAGACGGGCCGCAGCTGCGACGCGGCCGACGCCCCGGACGTGATGTTCTTTTTCCTCCCGATGCTGTCCCTGTTGGTGGCAGCCTCGCTGAGATCAAACAGGATGCTCTGGACGTCGTAGTGGGCAAAGTTCCTGACCCAGGCTCCGCCCCCAAGACCATCATAGGGACACGGCTGTGGCACCTGAGGGGTCACAGGTTTGGACTTTTTACTCAGGCCTTCGGGCTTTGGCGGCTTGGCAGGTTTTGGGGAGTCCCCTGTGGAGGCGGACAGACCTCGGAAGAAGCCATCAGGCTCAGGTGGGGCACCCTGCAGCCCCAGCAGCAGGAAGGGGTCTTTGAAGCGCAGGGCATTTGGGGACAGGGGACTGTCTGTACCGGCCTCCTGCACTTGGGTCTGTCGCTCCAGTGACGACAGGCTGCCGTATTCCCTGCGCAGACCGAGGCCGGACTCCCCCTGAGCTCCGCCCCCGGCCTTCTCTCCTCCAGCCCTCGCCGTCTTTCCCGCCGCTTTCCCGCCATCCAGGTCGCCCAAAGTCACGTCGCTGTTGCTGCGCTGCATGATGTGGCCCCGGCCCACAGCACGCAGGCTCAGGCCCGCGCGGCTGGGAGTCAGACTCTCCTTATTGTCCGCATCTCTCCTGGGGGGCCACTCCACCACCCCGCCTTCTCGCTTGGGGTCGAAGTTGACGGTGGCGATGGGCGGCCGCACGTTTTGACGGCGAAACTTCCGGACAAACAGATCGTCCGACTGCATGTTGTCGGCTCTGACTCCTGACACTGGCGCTGCTGGGAGGTCGGGGTCTTCAGGCCTCGGCAGATCTCATTCCGGAGGTGGTCAACCTTTGGTGCTGCTCGCTGTTTTGCTAGGAAGGGTGGCGTGAAGGTGCCGCTCTGCCTCACACAGGCAAGTCCAGGTGCGAGTCCAGGTGCATGTGGATCCTAGTGAGGGATCAGGGCTCATATCTGGGTCTGAAAAGGGACGGACCAGAGACCTAGCCCACCAGGTTGTGTGGCAGAACCTGCAGACACACAAACAACAGGTCAGGAGCTCAGTGGCAACATGGCTAGCACGAACCCACGCGTGACCCGCGAAAAGATGTCATCGAGACTCAAAACAGGAAGCTCTGCCGAACCCATGTGCGAGTCAAATCGCAAAGCTTGACGTCACTTCAGCTCACTTCCTCTCACACGAAGACCTGAAGCAGCTGCAGCAGAACCAACCGTCTGCTCTGCTCACATCAGTCTGACACTATTGATCCAGGGCCGCGCTGCAGTCAAGACTCTGGAAGTAAAAGTGTATTAATGTGGAGTGCAGCCCTCAGTCCGACCCCAAACCACCACAGCTGCACCACGGCGACACCAACGTCAAACCCTCGCAACACCTTCCATGACTCATCACGCACATGTGAACAAGTACAGTTGTGCGCGACATGATGAGGAAGCGTCGACGACTGTGCTGGAACAAACAGGAAGTGGTGTCTTCTTCTGAGCTGAACTTCCTCTGGTGAGAAACCGACCGACCTGAAACTGCAGCGAGCAAAGCAGAAGCACGTCCAGCTCCATTGTCTGCTGCATCACTTCCTCTGTGCAAGTGTGTGTGACTGGCTGGTCTCTCTCCAGCGGCACACAGCAACATTTCTTCCTGGTTTTCCGGACATTCACTGTCCTGATCCACTTCCAGTGAGTGAACTCTGACCCCACACGCTTCCTCAGCCCCACTCACAGCCTCTGCACCAAAGTCTGAAACTGGATCACAGCTGGATCAGCACCCACCCTCACGCTGGCGCACCGTCCCGGCGCTGGTCCTGTCGCTGCCACACACACACGTGACACAACACTGGGAACCGGACTCGTCATTCCGGCCTTGTTTCTTACATCATCACTTCAAAAACAGACCTTGTTCTCTCGCCCTATCAAGCGGGACACTTGATCCGGTCCGGTCGCTACAGATCGCCCCACAGGGCTTTTTGGTAAATGGCAAGTGCTTTTATTGGTGACACAGAAAAAAAGCTTTTAGCAAACAGGCCTGGGGGAGCGATGCTGACTGCATGCTGGAGTGGGTGATGTCGACATGATGATGTCATCAATCCAGGCAGCAAAAGGAGGACAGCCGTCCAGCTAAGCTAGCAGCTCCGTGGATGTAAACAAGAGGCTCAGCTAGCGCCTCTGTAGAGGTAAACAAAAACGATTGAGTGAGATTCAGGCACCGGCGTCATGAACATTCCCATCGCCTACATGAGACTCTGCGACGATCTCGACGGCGTGTTGGCTGTCGCTCCACAAGATGTTTGGTTCGGGGTCACAGAACTGTGTGACATCAGCCAGCATCAACGCTGCAGGCTGATGTCAACCATCGGCGCTATCCTCCAGTCACAGCACCTCAAGAATGAAAGACAATAAACATGTGTTGGCCCCGGGCCCGTGGCCCCTGGATCCTCCGAGCCGCCCCTGGAAATGATGACCAGGAGTGACAGCAGCAGAGCACCAGGGGAGAGACATGGCTTTATGTAAGAGTCTGATGTCTTCATCATCATCATCATCATCATCATCATTGCTCATAAACCCAGGCAGCAGCAGCAGGAGGAGAGCATTGTCTGCTCCCCCTCGCCTCCCTGATCATGGAGGTCACTGACCATCACTCCATCACTGCACCTCCTCCTCCTCCATCACCACCCGCTCCGAAACAGAACCGGGCCGGGACCGTGAGGAGCGGCGGGAGGAGGGGTGGAGGGGGGCAGTGATGAAATGCGACAAAGGTTCGAAGCCTCATTGTCGGCGAGGCCGCGGCGCCATTCTCCTCCTCCCCGCCGTGTCCTTCAGCGGCACTCACCTCCTCCTCCGCTCCTCTCGGCGGCCGACTGCCGCTCCTCCCTCCCCATGACAGGCGTCCGCGAGCTCCGTCTCAGCGCTGCTGCTCCCGTCTGGGCTCCTCACTTCCTCCTGTCAGCTTCCTCAGCAGAACGAAATAAAACACAAAGACGCGCTCTCTCTCTCTCGCTCGCTCTCTCTCTCTCACACACACACACGCGCGCGCACACACACACTTCCTGATCTGCACCGGCTCCTCCGCTGTGCAGTCAGAAGCAGGTTGATGAGCCCCCCACCCCACTCAGCCACCCCTCATTCTCCTCCATTCATCTCATGGTGGGCACCCCCCCACACACACACACAACACCCCTCCCCTCTTATAACCCGGAAAAAAAAATCAATTTCAGGTAAAAAAAAAAAATGTAAATCTGGTGAGGGCGCGTCACGTGACAATCATGGCGTCCGATGCACGTTCGCAAGGCTGCAGAAGTGAGAAAAAAAACGGTTGCGTCTCCGCCCACTTGGGTCACGTGACTCGGCCTGACAGCGGAACACTCGCGCGTCTTGATGTTTCAGTGAGCGGTGGAAAGCTGCATCACCGAGGTGCACGCGACCGCACAAGCCCAGACCTCAGGGGGGCGCTACAGCTCCACCACAGTCCTGAGGATCAGCTGGTGGCTTGAAGAGACCAGCAAGAGGAATGCGCGCATCACAAACATGTCCACAACCAGAGGACAAAGGAGCCCTCTCTCTCAGACCCCCTGCAGGGACAAGGTACTGACCCCCCCCCCCCCCCCCCCAGCTACTTCAATACCCCACCATCTGGCCCTGCCAGTTATTAGAGAGGGAGGGGTCAGTGGGCGGGGTCGAATCAGGGGTCTGCTGAGGAGTGATAAAGAGACTCAGCTGGACCAGACTCCACTCTGAACCGTCGATGGTCTCAGTACCTGGAGTAACCTACTCGAGTCACTCTCATATTACACAGTTAACAGATCCATTTATTAAAAAAAAAAAGTCCCAAAAGCAGATCAGCCCACAGACGGACCCGTCTCTGTAGATATACAGGTCAGAGCCTGAACAGCCCACAGAGACACAGGCATCCACTCAGCAGCTCCCTGAGACCCAGGTCTGGTATTGACTTCAGCTGTGCACCAGGACGGTGGGACCAAGCCCACAAACCCAAAGGAAACCAACACAAGCACAGAAGAACAGTTCAGGTCTGAACCTGACCTCAGTCCAGGTGAGAACCAAGAAAACCAGAGGTGACTCTCACTCTTTTATTCTCAAGTCAGGACCACGTCTCCACGAACACCAGTCCTCAGACAGACGCAGTTCCAGTCTTCGACAGTAGGGGGGTGTGTGGCAAAGTTAAATAAACGTTACATTTGTACAAGAAAAAAAAGTTCCTCTGATGGACTCTGATCCAGTCAGCCTCCAGTGGAGGAGCTGCGGTCTACCACTTGCCCCTCTTGCTCCAGTCCTTGGGCGTGAAGTGGAGACACTTGGGGTCGATGCGCAGGTGTCTCTTGTGCATGGCTCGTTCGTGTCCGTCCACGATGTCCTCAGACAGAGTCAGGATGTACTGACCCTGAACAGACAAGCGTCAGACTCATGACCTGTGACTCAGTAGCCCCACTGTGGAGACCAGGTCCAGCTGGACAGCACCTCACCTTGTAGTAGTTGATGAGGTTGAGGTACTGCAGTGTGGAGATCACGTCCTCCTTCTTCACGCTGGTGATCTCGCTGATCTCACTGTAGAGAGGAGAACCCAGTCAGAGGGGCAGCACGACACCGGACCTCCAGGCTGAGCACTTACTTGATGGTGATCTGGGGTCGCTCTCCATTATCCGGTTTCAGGTCCATGAGGATTTCCAGAATGGTCTGGGACCAATATGACCGATACGACAGCAGACCCAGGTCGGACAGCGGCTTCTCTGGAGTTCCTGTTTTCCCCTCCACTTTGGAAAGTTCGTAACCTGAAGTGGCATCAGACCAAAGGTCAGAGGGCAACTGAGGACACTTTCACAGCTTCACTCAGGACTTACTGAACTCGATGAGCAGCTTTCCGTACCCCCTCCTCTGGTACGGGGGCAGTGTGAGGATACAGGCCACGTTGTAGTCCTCTGTCGACTCTTTTTCCTGGACACAAACGGACCATCAGCTCACAGGCCGACAACCTCCACCGTCCCTGGTCCGCGTCAAAGGTTACCTTGGAGAAGTAGCCCACGATGTGGAAGCCCTTGGAGTCGTACTCCGTCATCACGTAGAAGAGGAACGGGTCGGTGTCGTAGTACAGGGTCTTGTGGTCCAGGAAACACTTGGCTAATAAACACAGGTTCTGGGAGTAATTCTGGAAAACAGCAGCAACCACCATCAACCTCACAGCTTTCAACCTCATCATCAAGGTCAGCTGACTCGGGGCAAAATCATGGTCACATTAGCAACTAGCTTTGTTGTCAGCCCTTCACATTCCCACTACTCTCTGACCCTTTGTGGCGGCAGAGCTGACCTTGTTCTTCCTGCCGTCGATCTCAAAGAAGGAGATGGTTCCTTTGCGGTATATCTCATTCCCGGGTGGATGTCTGAGGTTGCATTTCGTCTGTAAGCAGAGGGAGTGGTCAGAGGGAGCGGACCGGAGGGGTCAGGGGTCACCGTACCAGGTGTCGCTGCAGGCACTTGAGACTCTTCAGGTACTTCAGGCAGAACTCGCAGAGGTAGAGGATGGGCAGGGCGGTCAGCTCCTGGGGGTACGGTGAGAAGTACCAGGGCTTCAGCCGGTGCCGACCTAACTCGATGCACTCGATGTTTTTCATTCGGGTCACGATGTCATCATGGCTGCGGTCCGACACCAGGCTGCCGGTCATGCGCGGCGCGGACGGGATTCCGTCTGAACTGTCCTGAGAATCCTGCAGGACGGCAGCATGACAGGGACTCAGGGGCCAAACTGGACCCGGCACAGAAGAAGAGGAAAATTGAGACTGACCTCTGGTGGTGGCAAAAAGACATTGGCGCCATCGGTAAACTGCAAGACCTTCAACATCTGGAGAGAGAGCGAGACAGGTAGTGTGACCTCTGCGACCTCTTCTCACAGACACTTTTCTTTCTCATTTTTCACAGAATGTCTCCACTGGTTGTCAAGCAATCTCATCCATTGAGTGACGAAGAGCGCCACCACGCTGTCACATTGCTTAGTGCTATGTGTAGATGACGCCACTCAACCAGTGACTGGGAGAAACTGCATTCAATTTCCTTCTCTGTGGCGACGCCGACATTCGCCCAACAGCACCCCCTTGCGTTTAGAACGCAGCCTGCAGCTCATGTGTGCGCTGAAACAGGAATTATTCCAACCATTTTTAAAATACTTTTCAGCTTTAACAAGACTTAATACCAGGTCCTCAAGCCTACAGCTGATTGGTTGTTCATAAAGACTAAGACTACTGTGTCTACTGTCAGGCTGCTGAGTGAGTAGTATTTCAAAGTACTCACAGCCCAAAATTGGCTCTGAACAGTGATGATATTTGTGAGAAAAAAACTTCAACAAATCAACAGTCACCAGCAGCACAAGAGTAAGAAGTCTGACTCCAAGTACCTCATCAGCGACTCCACAGTTAGCTTTCCTCTTCCTGCCGGGCTGAGACGGAACCAGACGCCGTGATGTGCCATTTTGCTGCTGCAACAGGAGGAAAGAGTGAGACGACCCAGAGGAGCAGCAGTTGAAATAAATGGCGGCTGGGGCCGGGAACGGACTGGTACTCACCGTAGGGGTGATGGACGAGAGCGGGTCCAGTTCGTCTCGGGTCTTGAAGGTGTTGTTCTCTCGGGCGGCCGGAAACACAGACGCCTGAGAAGCTTCGGCAGAGCTGGGCAGTGAAGGAACCGGGGGGGCGGGAGGAACCTGGGTCGCCACCGGAACCGTCTCTATTTTCCTCTTCTGCAGTGAACAGACCCGATTAGAAGGCCAGCTCGAACCAGAGAGTCACCTGAGACTAAGTCAGACCCAAAGCTTCAGCAGAACCTGCCTCAGCTGCCGTGACTTAACTCCTGGTTCTTTTGAGGCAGAGAAACAATGCGGTGGACCTAGTTAATGCCAGCACGGATGTTGGGGTGAGCACCAAACAAATGACCCAGACTCCTCATGAACAGCTGCCAGAGGTTCATGTTAGGCTCTGAAAACAAACCTTTCCGCTAGTAACCAAACTCAATGGTAAAAATGGGTTCAGTCCTCCTTGGTCCGTGCAAGCATGATCATGTGACACGGGTGAGTCGGGTAGGAATTTATTTTGTGCGGAACACAAATCTTCGAAGACCAGGTCCGACTCACGACCAAGTCCAGGATCACATCTGACTGGAGGTCATGTGACTGAATGGTATCAGTCGACTGGTCACATGATTGCTGAGGTCAGGCCCGTTTGAAAATGATTAAAGGTCCAATCTTGCACATCGTCTGATGAACTCATGGAGTGGCACTAAGCTAAGTTTGGACGCCCGGTCCAGCCCGCAGCTGGGACCAGAGCAGACGTGCTTTTGTTTTTCTGTAATAGAGAGAGCAGTTTGGGGCGCAGCTCGTAGGAGCTGCTGCAGGAATCTCAGCAGCAGTTTTGGGCTTCAGCAGATCAGAACATCAACAAGTGTAAAGACATGAGCAGCAGACTTGTGGAGAGAAGAGCAGACGTCAGCACAGCATGAGATCAGAACACACATGAGTCCAGTACCTTGATAGACTTGAAGAGGAAATGTGGCTTTACATGATCACTGCCTACATCTGACAAACTTTTGGGGGCGACCTGCACGATGGGGTCGTCTTTCTGTTTTGTATCTTGGATGTTAATGTCAGGTTTTCCGTGCAGGTCAGCGAGAGCCGACAGCTACATGAACACAAGACTCGGGTTAACACCAGGAGGAAACAAGCTCAGACAGTGGAGGCGGGTCAAGCTGTACCGGTGCGGGCAGGGTTTTGCCTCTGGAGGGTGCTGTGGCAGATTGTAGGTCTAGACTCTTCCTCTGAATCGAACAGAAAGGAAGAGAGGGAAGCAAGTTTGGGTTAGAAGTGGGCCGCATCCTCACGCATCAACATCAAAACAATCAACAGTCTACAGTCACAATTGCAGCGTCAGGCCCACGTCTCAGAACCACACCTGGGGATCTCTATTTTAAACGCCCCTCACCAATTGACTTTGATGAAGTTTTGACGCAAAACTACAGCGTGTTTTCTTCCAGCCTCACACCTTCTGAAGGGCAGACTCAGTTGTAGAGACTCAGCTGCGGCTCATCTAGAATCATTGTCAGAGTTCCTGGAGCAGCCTGGTTAAACAGTCCTCCGAGTGCAAGTTCAGAAGAAGAGCAACCACGATTGTTGCACAAAAAGCAAGTGACTTTAAAGACAAGTCAATTACACGCCTCTATTTTAAACTCAACATCCGCAGCGACATAGGTGCTGAAGGTTGGCAGGTACAAACATTCACTGCATTGTCAACTCAACTCTGTTGTACTGTGTCAACACTCACCACTTCACGCTCTGGTGACCCAGGTCGTGAGCCAGGAAGTCCATTCTTGGTCGGGGTTTTAGCTTCCTTCTTGGGAAACTGAAGCTTCTTCATGTCAAGCCGATCCGCGGTGACCCACTCGTCCAGACGCTTGTTGACTGGAGAGGAACACCAATATAGCCACACACAAGTCAGCGGCTACAGCAGAATCACAATGGATTGGAACCAGGCAGCTACTCACAGTCAATGTAGTGAACATAGTAGAGTTTTCTGGATGACACTTCTTTTACACTCAGGATTTCGGCCAACGCTGTAAGACAAGGTTGAGCATCACATTGGTGCTGACTGCCACATGTAACACCAGTAACAAAATTAATATGGATCAATATCCAACCATCTAACATGGATTGAGTAAAGAGAATGAGACTACAAGAAAGTTTGAAACACCATGCTGTTTGACTAAATATCAGAGGCAAACTACTGACTTGGTCATAACCTCAACAGCAATGATGATGACTGAAATGTCTGTCACTTGTGTTGCATCCCAGTTGACAGTCAATATACAATACAATGTTTACTTCAGAAGTGTTCTGTAATTTCATAATAGTTGTATATTCTGTTAAATAAAGACGGGATAATTCAAATAAAAGCCTGTAACACAAACGGGACGAAAAACAAATCAAAGTCAAATCGACCCATTACAGTTACAAGATAAAATCCTCATCAGAAACTGTTTAAACGGTCTTATAATAACAACGCATGACAGCCTTTGAGGTGATGGAACAATGGAGTAAGTCTTCGCTGTGGCAAGATGCCTCTGAGTTCCTTCACTTTTACTCACAATGAAACGGTGTGAAAGCGCCGACATGAGGAGCCCCGGTTTGTTTACAACAATGCTCTCGGTGTGTACGCGACACCTCGTTGTCACGAATACGTTCACTTGCTGGACACAGAACCTGGTGTTTGTTGGCAACCAGCGTTTGCATGGTGCTTTAATGTGTCTCTTTTGTCAGTTCATTGTCAATGTAATTTCAAAAACAACAGGCCGGAGCGTTGACAACAGTTAGCATCTTTAGCCAAATCGGAAAACACTTACGCCATTCATCCTCGTGTTCCTGGTTCTTACGAAGAACTGGGAGGCGACAGCCCTCAACAATCTCAACCTAAAAGAAATTAAATGTTTACTTCCATTACTTATAATCAATAACAGCTTAATTTAATAAAAACACATCCGAACCTACCGATGATGCGCTGTCCGCCATTTTGGTTATCTGAGGGGGCAGGAGCGGGGTGTTGTGGGAAAATGCCGGTCCCCAAAGACTCACCAGACGTCAAGATGAAGATCGGCGAGCACATCGAGCGAAGGACAAAACCAACGGGATCATAAACCGTGCACGAAGAAAAGAATTTCCGAATAATCGAGATTTATCCAACCGAGCAAATACAACTTAAACAGTTCTAAGTTGTATGAATAAGCGCAGTCTTTCAGCGACACAGAGCTTGTGAAGCATCTTCATCCACATCCCTTCCTCGTTCTGATGCTGAGCAGCAGACCGGAAGAGGTCGAACCCACGGCCCAAGAGTCGCTGCGGAACCGTACGTGATCCATCAGATCGGACGTATAAGGCGAATTTCTGTCTCAATGGGGACCAGATCTACACTGTTTGAAAAGTTTTATTGTAAAAAAGAAATAAAAATTATACAGACTATATCTACCATGTACATATGTATTCGTATATTACTGAATATTGAAATCTCTGTACAGGCAGGTTCGGGGTTAAATATAGAAAAGCATTCTGATCCTTTTTTTTAAAACCATAAAACATCCTCCATCTTCTTTGGTAACTTGATCCCTTCATCAGTCACAGCACTATGATGCCATTATTACTATAGTTCCCATCAGCAGCAGCAGCATAACTACCATCGTCATCAGTCCTGGGAGAAAGAAAAAAACACATGCAACATTCTGTTGCGCTTTTTCCTAATACTTCCAAGGCGGCACTTGTCACAGAGCGGTTATACAATAAATAATACTGGTCATAAATACTGAAGGTGCAAATGTACATTTGTTTACAGCGTCACACATCGACTGTACAGTTGTTGGTTAAATACTCAAGTTGGATTAAGAAGGAACATTCACATCTAGAGTCCATTGCGGCATCAGACATTCTGCTTTCTTGCGGTGTGTGTGAGTTGGGCCCAGCAAACACTGTGTCATGTCACAGGGACGTCGGGTGTCGGATGCATGGTGACTTGGTGTGTCTGCTAGCTCATCCTTCACATTTCATTGACATAGATTCCGGTCACATGACCTGACTGCAGTGTGAAATGACCAACCGGCTTTGAGATGGATTTTGGACAATAGTAAACATGCAAAACGTGCAAAATGGTTTTTCGATGTGACAAAGTTCGGAAGTGTTGCGGCGCTCATGCAGGTGCCGAGTGTCCGGATTGACATCAGCTGAGAACCGAGTCACCACAGGTCATATTGAAGATGAAGTGACGCAGTGAACAGTGAGTCTGGAGCTTAGCATGGACGCAGACGAGGACCACAAGTGCAAATGCTGACATTCTGACATTCTAGGTGAGGAGCAGTTCTAGAGGCACAAGGACTTCCCATTTCAGGACTCGAGTCAGTCAGTAAGGGGCCCATAGAGACTTGAATATTGACGCTGGATGGACGTACTGTGCTGCGTAGATGAACAGCTCTTTTCTCGGCTGCAGGTGAGAAAGAGGTTCTGATGGGTTGCAGTTCACGTCCCACGTCGGAGTAAACATGCACTCAGTGACAAAGTCAGGCTTTTTTCACACTCAAGCACTCAGTGACTTGAACAGAGAGAGATGACCTGGACAATAGGACACGATGGTTGAAGAGTGGCTTTGATGACCGTCGCAGCACCACCTCCTGGTCCGGATCTGATGACGTGTTAGCGCTCTGATTTGACTTTATAGCGGAGGACCAAGTAGGTGGCCAGTCTGAGGATCAGGAAAAAGACGCCCAGCACCATGAAGTCCACATAGAGCTTTGCATCCTCCACGTCGAGCATCTGCAGGACCTCCTCCGGCTTCTGGAACTTGCAGGCCTGCGCCGGACACTCCAGCTCTGAGCGGTTCATCCCATAGATGGAGAGGATCACACCTTCAAACCCGTACCTGCAAGATGAGATCCCCATCAAAAGGATTTACAAACTTGACAGGAGCGTTGCAGGAAGTCTGTCAGCTTTACCACACACAAGATCAGCTAGGTCATATGGGAGAGCACAAAGAGATGCTCTGTCCTGCCGTGATAGTACCTGACATAGGAGACGTAGGAGCTCCACTGGAGGTATTTGGGGATGGTGTCGAAGTTCACGAAGAAACCAGAGAAGAGGAGCACTGGTATGGCTGTGACCGGACCCACGAAAGTTGCCACCTGAGGAACATTGTCAGTACGAGTTGTATGATGCTGAGGTTCATCACGAAACTGGTGTTCTCCCCACCTGGAGGGATGTTGACGCAGCTCCGATCAACAGACCCAAAGACTGTGCCACCAGGGCGGTGGACGTGGACAAGGCCACGAAGAGAAGGTAGCGGCCAGCTTCAGGAGGCTGCTCAGTCATCCAGTACACAATGCTGCAGTACATTATGGGACAGATCACCTGTTGGATGGAGTTTGATTCAGGCATTAGATACTTCTCTGTGTAGTCACCTCAGTCATTGAAGATGATTGTCTCAAGAACGTTTGCAGTGCAGGTGTTCATGCAGAATTTGACTGTTGGCTCTTGCGGCTGGAGTCAGAATAAGAGACTGACCTGGAATGGAATGTCGGCCATGGTCTTGGCAAGGTAGTAGGCCTTCAGGCTGTACCAGTAGTTGAGGTGTTCCCTCACAAACACTGACATCTCTAGAGGAACTGAAGCAGAACAACAGGATCAGTGAAGGTCTACAGGACCTCAGAGAGCAGGGTTAGGACTCGACTCTTACAGGTGAGGACGGTTGGCATCAAGGCCGCAAACATGAGGAACAGCATGGAGAAGAAGAGGAAGCCAGTGTTGTTGAATACTCTGCTGGCATCATTTCCAATCTTCAGATACAACAAGCCGATCAGCACGCCGATGGACAGGTGGGACATGACCCTGAGGTGTGTCAGAACCTTCACAGCACATAGGAGAAGCACATCAGAGAATGTTGGAGGTGTTCTGGAAAGAACATGAGACTCATGTACCGTGTCCCTGCAGATGGTCACGAAGGTTCTCTTGAAGAGGATGCAGAACTGCGTGAAGGTACTAGTGGCAAAACTGTGTTTCTCCAGAGTCCCAGTGTCCTGAAACACATGTCGGGAACATTGATCACCAACCTTTGTTGCGTCCATGGAAAACCAGTGATGAACACTTGACTCACGCTGTGGCAAGTGGAGTTGCAGGAGGTGTCGCTTTTGTCTTGGGAGTTCTTCTTCCCTTCTTCACAGCACAGTCCCCCCTGCACTGCCTCGAACAGGACTGGGTTCAGGTCGCCGTACTCCCCCGATGCCACCTCGATGACTGCAGGGACAGAAGCAACACTGAGTCACGAGAAGTGGCTGGGGATGTCACTTGGTAATGCCAGGAGACACTTGCTGAAGTCTGCAGGATTGTGGTACGTGGGACAGTGCAGACCGAGGTTCTTCAAGTATGGGATGAGGTTTGGAACCGTCCCCTTGTAGATGCACTGACCCTGGCTCAGGATATAGAGCTGGAGGATGAAATCCAGCAGGTCACTCAGCCTTGTGACATTTTTGAGGGTTAACAGCAGCAACAGAGGACTTACCTTGTCAAACATCTCAAAGAGTTTCGCACTGGGTTGATGGATCGTGCAGATTATGGTTCGACCACCTTGAGCCAAGGACTTCATTAGTGAGACCACCTGGAAGCAGGAGGCGCTGTCCAGACCACTGGAAAGTGATGGACACACTTCATTTCATGAAACTGAGGTGGGTTCTCCAGAGATTTCCTGAGGTGACGCTACCGTCTAACCATTGACATCATACCTGGTGGGCTCATCAAAGAACATAACAGGAGGGTTGTTGACCAGCTCCAGAGCGATGGCGAGTCTCTTACACTGACCACCAGAGAGAGAGATGGTCCGTGTGTGAGCACAGTCCAACAGACCCAGTGCAGTCAGGATCTCATCCACCTGCACACACACACGGTTTCTGTTTTGTGCCACGTTGGTCAGAACCACAAAATAGTTAAGTCCAGACTGACCAGCTCCTTCTTGACCTGCATGCTCTCATTCAGTTTCAGATTTGCAGAAACCTGCAGGAGAAAGAGATGCCGGTGAAGCGGAGGTAGAACACGAGCAGAACATCCACCTCAAGGATCTCACCATCATGGCCTCCCTGGTGGTCAGATGAGGCAGCAGCATGTCGTCTTGCATAATGTAGCAGGACATTTTTCTGAAGGTCCTTAAGTCCCGCGCTCGGCCATTGACGAGGATCTGGCCCTTCATTCCCGTCTCCCTGTTCTCAGACAGAAGACACATGGACCAACCGTGTTCTGATGGTCAGCTGTGCTTGCAGTCTAACCTGTAACCTGCCAGAATGTTCATCAAGGTTGACTTCCCAGCTCCAGAGGGGCCCATTATGCCGATCAGTTCCCTGTTGTTGAATCTTCCGGAGAGACACTTGAGGAGAGCCTTGTAGCCTGGCAGAGATGAAGACCATGGTTTAACCTCCCCTGACAAAACCAGTCAGTTTTTTGGAGCCACTGAAGATGTGAGTCGGAGTGTGTATTTACCTCTCTTCCTCCACCACGGCCCCTCCCTAACAGTGTAGGACAGCTGGGTGAACTCCAGGTCCACAGCTGAGCGGCGAGGAAGGTGTGAGAACCTCTGAGCTTCACTGATGTGGTTCTCCACCTTCTTCAAGTGTGTGAGCAGCGGCGCCTCCTGCTGGGCTCCGCTGTGGACTTTAGTCTCCTCCATTGGAATACTAACAGAGCCGGAGTCAAGCGTCTTCTCAGCCATGATGAAGAGCTGAAGGAGGAGCACAGGTATAAATCATGACCTTCAGCATCATGACCTGGAGCATCACAGGATCCAAGGGGCACTTCTCTCACTCCTGAGACTCCAAACACTTCCCCCTGTTCTTCACGCTCACCTCCTCCTTCTCTGAGGCCCGACTGCCTTCCATCAACTTCAGAACACCACCAATCATGTCCGACCACCACAAGCATGCTGTCACCTCCTTCTCTCATCAGTCCAGCCAGCCGGGTTCCTCTACTCCTTCTCCCCCCACTCCTCACACAAACTGCACTGGCCTCACCTCCGCCTGTCTTACACGCGCCTGTTCTGGAAGCTCCCACAGTTGTGTTCTCCATCTGAGGGCGAGGACGGAGGAGGTGAAGTAGATGGACCTCGTTTTGTATCGATCTCGGGTCCATTAGTGAATTTCCATTACCAATCTCTTTCTTAGCTCAGTAAAAACCCTGCTGGACTGTAATGGACTTTCAAGCCTTCACGTTCATGTGCAGTACAGAATCCAGGTCACGTGACCACAGCTATGGAACTGTAGTTTGATCAAACATAATGAGAGATGGCACTGGAGTCGGAATGGCGGGCGTCCCACCACCAACAGAGTCTCCTCACCTGAGAGCAACAGTGCCCAGTCCCGGGGTCCCCTCGGTCTCAGATCCTGGGCTGTGGCACTCGCAGGGATAAACTGTGAATCATGGAGATCAGACGAGCGTGGCAGGACTCAGACGCGGCTCTAGTGGGGTCTCCTGGGGTGCGGCGCCGCACATCGTCCCGCATCCACAGCAGAGTCCTCAGATCAGTAGCATGTGTCCGGCCTCAAACTCTCCGCGTCCCAAAAGCCCATAAGCAGGTCCCGGTCCGGTCCCGCACTGGATTACTGGCCGCTCATCGTTAGCTGAAATTCTGTCAGTCACATACTCAGAAGCCTCAGCAGCATCATCATCATCATCCTCAGCAGCAGCAGCATCAGCAGCAGCTGCTCGCCGGTTGGTGTGTGAGTCTGATCTGGAGTCAGGGCGTAGCTGACGAGATGCCTGTGGAGGGACCGGACTCGCTGCCGGGCCGGGCGGCTTTTCCTTTTGCAGGGGACGTGAGTCACCGTGACACAGCACTCACGATATGTTTTATCGCTGATGTCACGACGGCGTTTGGCATCTTCGTGTCAGAGTCAAAAGTGGGAAAAGTGGCGTGTGGAATGTAAACAGACGCCGCACGTCGCCTTTAAGAGGTGCGCATGCGCGGAGGCTGCCGCCGGTGCTGCAGTGTCCGGGTTATTTTCAGGATGAGAAAATATCAGGGTTACTAAAGTTCAGGTGCCATTGAAGAGACGTGGTGGACCAGTAGCTCGTCCATAAACATTTGACGTCATCTGTGATACTTCCACACACATGAGTGAGAACTTCCACTCTCTTGGTGTCATTTTACAGATGAAATTTGCGGGGATTGGTGACATCAGCGTTAGGAGATGGGACCAACTTGGAGTCTAAGCTGAGATGACGAGAAGACCTCTGAGACTGACGCGACTGGAGTCACTTCGGCAGAGACGTTCGTGCCAATGTAGCCGAGGTGCTTGCAAACCTGAGGTCTTTTTTTGGATCTGGTGTTAATCATCAACATTGGTTTACCATGGTGAGGAAGCTGTTGTTTGCCCAGCTGAACACACCCGGGTCTGTCCCAGTCCAGCACCGGTATAAGACCCGACGAGCAGCAGCCGAGCAGCACTCACCATGATGCTGCTCTGTGTGGTCCTGCTGCTGCTCCTCAGCCCAGGGAGCGACTCCCGACCTGGTGAGGCTCAGAGCTCTCACCTGCCCATCCAACTGTCGGTGGTCAACGATCTGGGAAACATAACCCCCGAGACCTACGTCAGCACAGTGCGGCAGGGAGGAGTGCTCATTGGCGCCATGAGGAGACTCAACGAGACTTATCCAGACTTCAGGTGAAACCCCCTGCACTCCTCAGTTCAGCTTGGCCTTCGCTTCTTCTTCACCTCCTAATAACTTCTTCACCTCTTCCAGGTTCACGGTGGTGGAGCATCCGGATTACGGGTACTGGCTTGAGAGCGTGAACGGAGTGGCTGGGAAAGACGAGGACCATACCTACTGGGAGATTCTGTCTGACGTGTCGGGGGAGTTTCGTCCTGTCGACCTGGGTGAGTCTCACAGGCTTCAAAAGCAGTGTGAAGTCTGATGAGACAGACGAGTCAAACAGCTGCGCCTCACGTGTCCAACAACATTAGTGAGTCCAACAATATTGAAGAGAGAAACAGCATGAGTCCAACTACAAAAGTGAGTCAGATGACTGTGTGTCACACACAAACTTCACGAGTCAAACAACATCAGTGAGTAAAAAACTGGAGAGGCAACGTGAGTCCAACTACAAAAGTGAGTCAAATGACTATATGTTGCACAGAAACTGGAAGAGACAAACAATATTAGTGAGTCAAACAATATTGAAGAGAGAAACAACATGAGTCCAACTACAAAAGTGAGTTGAATATGTGTCACACACAAACTTCATGAGTCAAAAAACATTAGTGAGTAAAGCACTGGAGAGGCAACGTGAGTCCAACTACAAAACTGAGTCAAATGACTGTGTCATACACAAACTTAAAGAGTCCAACAACATAATGAGTAAAATATTGGAGAAGTCCATGAGTCCAGCAACATTAGTGAGTCAAATGACTGTATGTCACACACAAATCTAAAGAGTCCAGCAATATTAGTGAGTAAAGTAAGAAGTGAGTAAGTAGTGAGTCAAACAACATTGAAGAGAGAAACAACATGAGTCCAACTACAAAAGTGAGTCATACCGACATCAATGATGATGTCGGTATGTCACACATAAACTTAAAGAGTCCAGTAATATTAATATTAAACAATATCACCCACCAAATCTCATGAGTCCAACAACATTAGCAAGTCAAGCAAGAGCAGAACAACTTGAGCACAACAACAATAGTGAATCGATTGATCACTTTACAAGCCCCATGAGTCCAACGTTTGTGACTCAAACAATATAACCAAGTCAAATGATCAACAACTTCACGGTCAAACATCACTTCAAAGGACCAACACACCAAATGACGATATGAGGTTTAACAACTAATAGCTCTTGCCTTCATAAACATGAATCCAACAGACCTAATGGCACAGCACACACAACATGCACAGTAATGCGGTGTGTTCTCTTCACAGGTATTGGATGCTACATTCCGAGCGCAGAAGAGCACATCGTACTGAGGTTCTCCACCTGGTCCTAATCTGATTCCCTGTTTTACTGGACTCCCACTCGGACGGTGGCAGCTCTGACAGCGCCACAAAATAAAAAAAAATAAACTTTATTTTCTCAGTGTTTATTCAACAAGACTCAATTGGCAACACTTTTGTGTTCAGTGTGAGACTCGGGTCAATGAATGAAAGGGCTCCACACAGTTTTTAATCAGTTTATAAAACCAATGACCTCACAGCTCTGGCTCCGCCCCTCTCTCCACAAGCCTGTCAATCTGCTCCAGTGTTTTACCCTGTAGACACTGGAGAACCAACATCTCAAGTCAACAGGGTTTCAGATCAACCAGGAGGGTCATGTGACTCACCACACGCCAGTGAGCATTCGCAGATGCATGGCACACAGTGAGCAAAGAAGCGCTTCCAGCCCGTGTCCTTCTTCCTGCAGTTGAAGATGCGTGTGCAGCCCTGTTTGGGGACGCCGTGGTAACTCTTGCCCTCGCAAGTGGAGTTGCACGTTCCACCCAGCTCCCGCTCGCTGACCTCCACACGCCCCCTCTGGCACATCCCTGCAACAGCAGTGACAGAAAAGGTCAGACGACAGTGGCGGTGTCGGGCGCTAGAAGGCAGCTCACGCAGGCAAGAGGGCCGGGCGCTCCACCGGCCGCTGGCTTGGCATTGTCTGGTTGAGTTCCCCAGCAGCATGAACCCGGGGAGGCAGGAGTAGCGCACCACAGAACCCACCCACCAGTCATTTCCATAGAGAAGACCGTTGTAGTCCACGTCAGGACGCCCACAGTTGACTGTCACAGAGCAGAAGCAGTCGAGCAACCGCTGCGTGTCTCCCACAAACCTGCCGCTCTCTTACCCCGGCACAGAGACTTGTACCCCAACCAGCAGCAGCTGGAGTCTCCACACGGGTCTCGTCGGAGCTCCCGATGCCGGTTCTTACAGCCTCCCACACAGAGTGGCGCCGTTCCAGCCCAGTACACGTCCGGTTTGGGAGTCCAGTCCTGGTCTCCTGCTTCTAGAGCCACAGTCAAGCAAACAACCGCGGTCACAAGTAGCATCTTCTACATGAGGAAATGAATACAGAACATTTTTTCTAAACAACATAGTCTCTGTCATGTTATGGGCAAATGACCTGCCTGAGATGCTGTTCACATGACAAACCTGCAGACTAGTCTAACGCAGCTGTGACATTCCACTGACGCAGAAGATGAGAACTGGAGCTCCTACCGAGACCAGCGTCCTCCATCAGCTCTGTACTCTGACATCCAGCTCTGTGGACCAAGACCAGAACCAGGAGCCAGAACCAGCTCACGTTCAGCGCCATGATGGTGGAACCCGAGTGACATCAAAGACCAGTCCCAGATGACATCACTTTCGCCGTCGTCATACTGAATTTGCGTGCGCTCGTCTGCAGCTGACCCGGAGTAAAGCTCAAGTAATCTGATTAGGAGGCTTGGTGCCGCCTCGCGGGCTCGGGTTCCACTGCAGATCTGTGCTCACACCAGGTCATAGATGAAGCGGGCAGTGTGGACCTGCATCAATCTGAAGGAGCTTGTTTCTGGATTCAGCATCAGGAGCAATTGGACCAAATCAGAACCAGATCTGGAGCATCTGTGAAGAAGGACCACGCCCTCTGCTCCCAGTCTTACCTTTACCTCCTCTTTCATCCAAGAACTTGGTTGGTTGTCCCCAACTTAGTCTCCATACTGCTGTCCCTCTGATACACTCTTGTCATGATCTCTGACTCCTTAGTCTCTAAACCAGTGGTTCTTAACCTGGGTTCGATCGAACCCTCGGGGTTCGGTGAGTCGGTCTCAGGGGTTCGGTGGAGCCTCCGCCGCAGAGGTCCACCCCTCAGTCTAGTCTGCAGTTAGTGTATCATATTTTATTTTTTACTAAAGAAGGGTTCGGTGAATGAGCATATGAAACTGGTGGGGTTCAGTGCCTCCAAAAAGGTTAAGAACCACTGCTCTAAACCCTGCATCATAGAGGTGACCACTACTCACCTAGGAAGTGGCCTGGTTTAACTCCATGAAGATTGTTGATGATCCTGTTTGCTCTTGATGTTCCTCTGCACCTGGACCAGGGATCTCAAGCAGGAAGTGTCGCGTCTGCCCTCATCCGGTGGTCCGCTCTTCCTCCATGATGACTTTGGATTCTGCTCTTCCTTGCTACTCATCCGTCACCCACAGCGCCGCACTGAGGACGGCTCCATGTTTTTATCAGCTCCGACGGGCCAAGACATGGAGCTTCCGTCCTCTCAGCAGCAATCTGTTCTCTCCACTGGCCAGGCGGAAACTGGACCTACTGATTCCACGCACTTGGTCGTGAGACAACAAAGGCCACCTGGGCGACCGCTAAGAAAAACTTGGTGACATTAATGACAAATTGGATGGAAGGAGGCAAATTTGACGTGCGCAAGATGCCGACATCACGAACGCGTGGAGGCTCAAGACCAGTCGCCACAGCGACATGAACCCAAATTTCCACGCAGAAAGTGCCATACAAACTTTATTTGATTCAAATCTTCAAACAAACACAAGTTTAAATGTTGACACATCAGAGTTGATAAAGGAACATTATCGCCGACGACACTTTAGACATCAGCCTCCTGAAAACGCGACATTAAATGAGTTGAGCATATTTTAACACCTAGCACAGATCACAATGTTAATATTTTAAAGAACTAAAGTCTTCATGGAACCACTAAACCACTTTGGTCAACTCGACCACGTTCACTCACGATTGTCTTCTAAATGGTCGAATAGGTCGCGCTGACACGAACAACAGACCGACGGCTTGAAAGAACACAAAGGAAAAGTCAAGACTTTGGAACGACCCTGAAGGACTGTAGACAGACGCAGAGGTGTCGACGCGACTCAACAGAGCAAAAGACACTTCAGTCTCAGTGCTTCTTGTTCATGGATGGACATTGATTGTCATTTTACCTGCGTGCTCACGTCTAAACAAAGCGCTGCCGGTGTAAAAACTTCCACCGTCGGCACAGGCTCTTCTTCCACTGCGTGAACCCCGCTGGATCCATGTGAAGGAGTTATGTTTTAGTAGAAGCAACAGTGTTGGGTTTAGAGGTGGAAGTGTTTGTTTGTGTGTGTGTGGGTGTGTGTGTGTGCGGACATGAGATAACGGCTGGTTAGCATCAGCTATGTTGACGCGGGGTCACAGAGTCCGGTTTGGACCTCTGGCTCCGCGCCTTGTAAACCTCAATCAGCAGGTCTTTGACGTACTGGATCTCTCGTTCCACGGACTCTGCTTTGTCCCGCAGCTCTCGGTTTCTCCCTTCCAGTCGGTGGAGTTGCTCCTCCAGAGATTCCAACTCCGCTCTTTTTCGTTGACGATACCTGCAAGACAGCGAGCGGTTAGTCGATCCATCACTCGGCGCCTCCGCTTCATTCCCAGCACCCGGGTCCCGTACCGGTGGGCGGCAGTTTTGTTCTGATCTCTCTTCTTCTGTTTGCGCTCTCCGCTCTCGTGCGGAACCAGATCCAGATGGAAGTTGAGGTCCTCTTTCAGGCGGCATGCTGGTCCGGCCCCGAGGGACTCTGGGCTCGGACTGTCGCTGGGCAGAGCGGAACAATCTGGACCGGGATCCTCCAGGAAAGAGCAGTGGGCGTGGTGCTGCTGCTGGATCTGCAGAGCTTCAGCCTTGACCTGCGGGTGGATGTTCCCCAAGAAGCCGTGACAGACCTCCGCCTGCGGTGAAAGATAGCAGGACTCGCCGCTCTTCCACGCGATGGTGGTTTTCGCCGCCTCCCTGTCCGCATCGACGCTCACCTCGGTCATGCTGAACATCAACAGGTCTTCTTTCTTCAGCGGCTCATAATGGGACCCAGAAAAACCAAATCCAGCAGTCATCGACTTCTGACCCTCCTGACCGAAGCAACAGTTCTTCTCTTCTCTTGCTAAGTCGGAGCCTCTTCTGACCTCAACGGAACCGCAACTTCTCCCTGCCACTTGGTCTTGGCTCACACAGAGGTAACTGCCGAGGAGAGATGGGACCGTTGTCCCCGCGTTGTTCCCCTTCAACCCTCCATTTTGGACTTCAGCGATGCGCTTTCTACTGGTCCCGCTTGGCCGACTAGAGCTGTACGGGGCAGGTCTGGGTATTTTGGATCGCCCCACGGGCCCTCCGCAGATGCTCAAGAGGTCTAGCTCTCCCGTCGCCAAGGTAACCAGAAGGGGGCTAGGTTCAGGTTGGGTAGAGGAGGGGTACGAGGTGTACGGCAACTGAATGAAGGACTGAGGACTCTGTAGCAATGAATCCCGCTCACATCTTCCCACCTGAGGCACTTTCTCGGGCAACGGATCCGACAGGAAGTAGTCTTCCAATTGAGCAAGTTCCTCCTGCAGCAGAGAGGTCATGACCTCCAAGTCGGAGGGCACCTGGATGTCATGATGGAGGGGAGACGGGGGAAGGGAGTGACCGTTGGAGGAGGGAGGGGAGGGAGGGTTCGGGAGGTACGAGGAGAAATCCACTTCTTCAGTCATCCAGTCGCTGAGACCATCACCTGAGAACAGAACGAAAACACACTGTAAACGCTTGTCATTGGCCGCTCCCCAAACCACGACGCGGTGGCGCCGCAGCTCACGCCGGCCGAAGCTAGTGCCTAACTTACTGTTCACGAAGAACGAGTGCCGCAGTGCCAAGCCCACCTGAAACTGAGATCGATATGAAAAAAAGCGAAGTTGCCTCCACTCACCAATGAAGTGCTGACTCTCCCCTGGCACCGCCCCCCTGCTCCCCTCTGATTGGCTGTTAGCCTGTGGGTGAGAGAGAGCACGGGGGTCTGCCAGGCAAACGCCACGAGTCCCCCAAATGGTTAATGATGTCGCCATGATTTCTGCTGGTGCTGCGATTCAGTCCCAGTCCAAGCTGGTTTCGGGGGTGAGTCCGGTCTGACAGATGGGCGGCGGAAAGCAGGGTAGGGCGAGCATTGTGACACCTGCAGAAAGAGACAGGGAGGGGCGACACCGGGGTCAGGTTCAAGGAGGTCGCATTCCAAAAGTGCATCAAACATCATCCACACTGTCTATGCTCACTCTTAACCACCACACTGAGACCGCAGAGCTCTGGGCAAGGACCTCCACCTCCACTGAGACTTCAGTTCTAGTCAAACCCCACAGGAGGAGTGCGGGGCCCAGAGCAGCAGAGGGGCGGCCGCTCCAAAACACCTGTCAGACTGGAGGAGGACCTCAGTGGAGAACCAGTTGAACTAAAGCAGATGAACCTCATCATCATCTTCTGTTCACGCTGCCAACTCTCATTTCAATAGTTTCTCAAAAGTTCCAGAGAGTTCGCACTCAGTAACGACCAAACAAAGTTCCTGTCAGCCACTTCAGAACCGAGAAATGAAAAAGACTTACTCCATTCTTGCGGAACTCTTGGGGTGCGTTGCTAAAGCAAAGCACGACTTGGGTTTCACGTGTTCGACCCAGAACTCAGAGGTCCATGTTGACGAGTCACGGCTTGACCCGGGAGGGAAGTGATCGGCGGCGGTCCGGAGGAAGCGTCGGGGGGTCAGTTGAGGTCCGGCAGAGCGTCTCTCCCTGTTGTGTCTCGGTGGTGCTCCAGTAGTAAACTGATCCAAGCAACAACAGCGCGGGGCTTCATGTGCGCTCACATAGCAACAAACTACGTCACCGTCTGCTCGCGTATGCCTCCGCCCTCCGGGGGGCACGTGCCAACCGGCTGCATCACCAAGTAGATCCGCTCATCACTTGTTTTCCGAGCCGTTGTTCTCACAAACGCTGCCAAAATCCACCTTCAGAAAATCTGAATCTGAAGGAAAAACGTAATTTCCCTTGCTGAAATCGCGACGTGAAGTCATGAGTCCTGATTAATATAAAAGGTTATGGTCGAAGTTACGATGCAAACAACAAACTGTCGCGGTTACTTGACATGTAATTGTTTCTTAGACGTAATGACGTCGGCGTGCGCGCGGTTGCAGCGCTGTTGCATCAGTGCACCGAGCACCCGGCGATTGGCTGCGAGCTCCCAGACGCCGTTCGGTGATTGGCCGAACCGCGGAAGCCGTGACTGCTGATTGGTCAACCGCTCTCCCTGTTGTTGTCCGTCCACATGTACCATGTAAACAAACTAAAGCAGCAACACAAACACGGACGGCGCAGAGAAGAACAGCGACACAAAGCGAAACTTACAAACAGCCCCTGCTAGATTAATTTAAGGAGGCCATCTTGTTTATTTCCTGATTGTTTACAGAGTTGTGAAGAAGACACCAACCCTAACCTCTCAACTCAAGGACTTCTGAGCTGCTCTCTGTTGCTATAGCAACTGCGGACACTGCCCTTATTTTAGGCTTGTTTTACATGGATGCATCATGGGACAACACACACACTTGATAAAGACCAACTGTACGTGTCCAAACCTTCACAATTAAAAGAGTGATTTGGGGGGGAAAACGTTTTTAACATCCAAAGAAGCAGTTTTTATGTTGTGTTGTGGTCATTCCTGCATGTCTTGTTTTGCTTCAACTGTGCGGCTCAAACCTGACTTGAAGATAAACTCAACAGCAGATGAAGTCTTCACACAGGTACTTGAGTGTAGAGATAGTGTTGCGGTGATGCAATCCCGATAAATATCTTGGTCATGGAGATCCGCCTCAGAGTGATGGTCTCCATGGAGCAGCTGGCTGCTCAAGATCTTAATTGGTCCACTGAGAACCAGGTGTTTGTGTTGTCACAGAGGTGCCGATCATCTGGTCCACCGACTCAGTCAAACTGATGTTTTTGTGCCCAAGATGGCGGTTGAAGAGCTGGGTCGAGCTCCAGTCAGTGTCAGAACGTCAGATGCTGCATGCAAGCGCACGTTTGGCGGGTTAGCATTGCTTTCACCATCATTTCATCACCGTCTCTTTCGAAATTATTGTCATCAACTTCTCCTCCGTTAAAAAAACCCAGATCACAGCAGCGAGCTGACGGGAGGAAGTTGAGAGCAGGAGCAACTTTTGACCCCAGAACCTTCTGGCTGCCGTCCCTGCGGGTCCGAGGCGACTCCACTTTGTTTACCTCAGCTCGCTTTAAGAGCGCATCGTCGTAATTCGCCACGCTCTTCAGATTGGCCAGTTTTGTCTGTGGAACCAGAATCTGTCAAGTTTGTGTCAAGAGATGTCACTGAGAGAATAAAGATGTTGTTGGAGAGTGAGGAACTCCAGGTCGCTGTGTGTTGGAAACACAGCCATTGTGCAGTTAGTGCAGAGTCTTGTACCTGGTAGATTTTTACTGAAATGTCTGCAGGACATAAAAACAGAATAGCGATCCTCACTGGCGACGTCTTTTTGTCCCCCCCTCCTCCCAATGTTGCTCTCACCCTCCAGATATTTTTCTCATCATTGTTCTGCTCAGATCCAAAAACACGTTTCAAGTGTGTGATGTTCCCTGCATGTGAAAAACAGAAAGGTGGTGGAATCTTGAAGGAGGAAGACGAATGTGTTTCATCAGGATTTCAACAACACTGAAGTCAGAAACTTTTCCTGTACGCCTGTGTGTGTGTCTGCTATCTCTCAGTACCATGTGCTGTCTTTGCCCTTAGTTGTCTATGCGTGTGTCAACGGTCAACTTGGTATCAGGCCACAACTTTATTGAAGTTTTCGTCAGCGTTGTGTAGAAAAGACAAAGACAGAAAATACTCAGTTTAAAAAAGTGTGAAGTCCAAATGATTCAAGTCCTCGCTGACTGTTGGTTCTGACTTCAGTGATTCTCCAGCCCTCAGCTGAGGAACTGAGTGTATCCCTCGGCCCCTGTCACGATGACGTCCATCCAGATCCTCATGGCCTCGGCCGACGGTGCCACCAGGAAGTAAAGTCGCTCATGGGTTTTCACGCAGAAGGTCAAAGACGGGTTAGGACTCTGGATCACAGAGGGAGGAGTCAAAGGGAGGTTTCATTCAGGGTGTGCAGAGACCATGTAACTGACCTTGGTGGCGCTGCGGAGGTGATCGTAGTAAACTTCCTCAATGGCCTGGAAGTAGATGAGGCCTTTCATTCTGTTCTCATTTTTGTCTGAAGGGAGAGAGTAATGTGTCCTGTCAGTCATCCAGAACACCTACTCTCAGTCGTCCTCCTGCATCAGTCACATTGTCTATGGAGTCAGATGCGCTGTGACATGGATATCGGTCCACAATAATGAGGTTGTTGGTTCGACGCTTCATTGTCTAGCAAGGTCAACGAAGTTTCCAACTTTGATGGTTTTGTACTTGAGATACACGAGCGAAACCTGGAGCAGCCAACGCTCTCAGGTTCTGGTCTTCTCTGCGACCACTGATCTTTCAAAGGTCCGAGTTTGTTCCCGAGGCTCAAATCCACCGAGGGAAAGATCAGAGCCGGGGCTCAGAACATGCATGACGCCTCATCAAAGTGCAGCGACGAGCTCCCCGGGCTTAACCCGGTTCTGGTTCTGTACATAAACATGTCTGCGCTGCAACACAAACATCGTTAAAAGTGCTACGAAGGTCCTCTCGCAACGAGAGGAATGTTTTTTAAAAGTGAGTTTCCTCCATTAATGACGACGGCCGAGAGCGAGTCCCCGCCCGAAAACACGAGACTCGGAAAGACTTGCACCTCATTTCATCATCCTCATCATCATCTTCATCAGAAGTCAGCAGAGGGAAGAACCTGCGAGTAATCGTCAAGTAAAACTCCCATGCATTATTCATTCATTCAGTGTTGGACCGGAACCACAAGTAATGAGAGTCGGGTTCAACGCGGCGGAGAATTTGGGATTTGAACATCCACATGATGACGACGTGTAAGACGGGATCGCGGCACTCTCTCTCTCTCGAGTGAGGGGGCTCACCTGCATAGTAGCAGAAGTTCCTTTTGAGTCGGTCAAACACAAACCAGCGCTTCTTCCAGGACTTGATCTTGCCGCCCATTTTCACCAGGTGACCTTTGCATTTCTTCTCTGTGAGAATGATGAAGGGACACGTGTCCACGTCGTGACCCGACGACTCCACGTGAGCTCGCAGGTCAAACTCTTGCTTCAGGTTTGGCAGGTAACGAGTCATCGGACGAGTCTTAGAGGACGAGACAGAGTCAAGGAGCATCACAACCCCACCAACACATCCTTCCCCCTGACCACCTGCATCTTCTCCCAACTCCATGTCTCTCCCGCTCTTCTCTCCTTACCTCAGCATGGCTGATGTTCCTCTCCCTCAGCTTCACCTCCTCCTCCACCAGCCTCTCTACATGTTGGCTGTCCTCCTGCAGCCTCCTCTCCGCCTCTTCTCTCCTCCTGCGCTCCATCTCCAACACCAGCCAGTGAACCTGAACCTCCTCCTGACAGAAAAGCGAGACCAAAGTTCATCCAACTGTTTACAACTTTGACTGTAGTTAAGAGGAAGAAGTCGATGTTCATCGGTGCCAACTACAGCATCAGAAGTGAAACACTGTCTGGCTTTCTGAAATAAGAGATTCCATGAAACATTTTTATCACTCTGGCCAAGAGGGGGCAGTATAAAAACACTTCTCCATTGCGGCCAAGGCCTGGTTAGTTGGTGTTCTCAACTCCGATTTTTGAGCACTTTGTCCCGGGACAGAGTCAGTAGTGAGACTTGATTGTTATAATCGGACGGGAACATTCAAGACTTTCTCACTCGAGTCTGAACCTGCTCCAGGATCTTCACGGTCTCCTCCGCCCTCTCAGACCTGCGGAGGGAGGAAGCTCACCTGAGACCACTTGGATGTCATGGCAACAGTTGACAGAAACAAAACATGGAGTCGAAGCACAAGGTCTGTCACTATGGAAACAGTCTCTCACCTCTCAGGGAGACAGCAGTGTCGGGCCGACACACTGGTCTCCAGACTGTCTGAACTCTCCAGGCTCACGGTGTCGTACCCCCTCACCCCACCGGGCGGCGCTGCACCATCGAACACCGTGGTGAGATCTGAGGAGGTGAGAGAATGAAGGAGAGATAAGTATTGCACGGCAGAGAGAAGTGAAGATGCACAAGACAGACGGACAGATTCGGGAGAAAAGTTCTCAGCAAGAATGACGACGGGTGCAAGAGAAGCAAGAACACACAGAGGTTTGGTGAGACGTAAAGATAACGTCAGAAAAATCTGGATGGAGGATTAGAAGGACCAAGAGAAATTGAAGGAACAAGGATTGGCAGTGGTTCTGTTCTCATTAGACGTGAATTCAAGAACTGAAGAGCCAAGCAGCTTCAGTCCACAAGCTCCCACCCAAAACACCCTTCAAAGGTTTTCTGGATCCAGTTGCCTACCTCCCAATGTTAAAGAATCCTTTCTGAAATCCTGGATCCAGACAGAGATCCAGATCACTTTCATATATTTACTTTACTGAAAAATTCATCCAAATCCATCCTTAACTTTTCAAGTTATTCGAGCACAGACAGACAAACCAACATCGATGAAAACATAACCTCCTTGGTGAAAGTAATGAGAGAAACACGTGAAAAAGCAAGAAGAACTGTGTCGGTACCGTTGCTCTGCAGGCTGCTCCGGGAGCTCGGCTCTAGAAGATCAGTCTCAGCCAAGCTCAGCGGTGAACCCTGAAGACACCAAGACCTCAGTGAGACCTCAGTGGTTGGAGATGGGATAGACCTCAGCACTCACCATAGCAGAGCTGCTCTTTTCCAATGTGGGTGCTTCAGTCACAGTCATGCCCACTTCCAGGCCTGATTTGGACATCTGGAACTAAGGGGGAGAACAACACTGGTTCCTCTCTGGTCACTCTTAACACCCACAAATGGTTTCACCTGACGGCGAGAAGAAAAGCTTTTGGCTGGAAGAGGAGGCGGCTCGCAGGCAGCCATGATGTCCTGGTACCAACGCTCCAGGTTCAGGGGGGGAACTGCAGGTCCAGTCAACTCAGGCTGAGTTAAAGAAGGATGGAATCAGCAGAGCGGGACAAACAAGAAGTGAAGGTAGAAGGTAGAAATGGATGATGTAAAAAGGGACAGCCGGAATGTGAGAAACTGTGTTGGAAGGGGTAAAGCATATGAATCTGAAGGAAAGAGGGATGAAAAGAAAGCTTAGCAGAAGACAAACCTCCTGAGAGTCTGAGTCACAGCGAGTCGAGGGGCTGCAGGACGAGTCCAGCTGGAGCGTTGCTGAGGAAGAAGGCGAGAAGCTCAGAGGCCCAAAGATCTGACTCAGCTGACTGACTGTGATGTAGTCCTACACATGAGCAGCAGGGGGCAGTGTTAGCGGCAGTCTCTGTCGCACAGAGGGAGAGAGGTGAGGCACGGTGGGAGGGGGAGAGGTGAGGTGTGGCGGGATGGGAGAGGTGAGGCAGGGGGTAGTGATGAAGGGGGAGTCTACCTCAGAAGAACAGGGGCGAGCAGGGGCAGAAGAGCCAAACATCTGATAGACGTCAGACAGCAGCAGATACTCCTGCATCACAGAGGAAGTGAAGATGAATTACAGACAACCAAAACGTTCTTGAAAGTTCTCCATCCTTCCCAACACCGTCTGTTCATTTTTGACTGTGTCTGTCCAGGTGGAGTTAAAAACTTAAAAACAAAATGGGTCAAACATAAAAGAATCATAATGGTTACCTCCTGCAGTCCGACAGGATGACCGCAGGGGGCGCTGTGAGGGGGGCTCCCCAGGAGGTCTTGCTCACTGATGTGAAGAACGTCCTGTTGATACAGTTCAATGTCAAGTCAGACGTTTATCAAACTGATAGGGAAGCAACTCACCTCTGTCTCCGGAACTGTTTGAACCTTTGACTGACTGGAATTGTCCAGCTCAGTGACCTGCTTCTGTGCCCGAACACACACAATCAGAATCAGGACCAGAGCAGAAACACTTGTGTGCAAGAACCATCTACGGCTGTTAAGTTCACCAGCAGACCAGGATATTAGGACTTCAGGAACTGACCTCTGGGGGGCACTGGAGAGCTGCCTCTTTGCTGATTCTGTGGTGGTTCTGCTGGTCCAGTTGAGTGTTCAGAGCAGATATCTTGATCACGGACAGAAGACACAGTACCACAGTGATGCCAAAGGTCGAGCCTTGGATGCACTCGGAGCAGACGTACCTCCCTCCAGCGGGCGCTGTTGTCAGACTGGAACACCGTGCTTCCAGTCTCCTTCTGCTCCTGCAGCACGACCAGAGAGTCAGAGCCAAATTTGATCCAACATACAAAAATGACCCAGAGATTCAGAGTATGCAGGGAAGTGTGAGCGGATGTGAAGGCAACCTCAGGCATAGTCACCTGTTGGTTCCCATCTGGAGTGAAGATCCTGGTCCTGTGGGGACTGTTCTTCTCATCAAGTCTCCTCTCAGAGTGGATTGGCCCCCCGACCCTGACTCCCCCAACAGCAGGTCTGAACGGAGTCAGGCGGGTCTCTGCTGCACCCCCAAATACTCGGTTCCTCAACGCATCAGCCCCGTCTTTGTGGTATCCGGCACAGAGGCTCAGGATGGTCTCCAGTCGCTGGCATTCCTACAGAGGAAACACCAGTAGCATATCAATAGATATAGATCCAAAGAGTCTTGGTTCTGTTCCCTAAACCCAGAGCCCAGACGACACACATCAAGAGAGAGACCTAAAAGTGATCACTCAGGCTACAAGTCTGTTCTGTGAACTGTGACCCTGTGTGACCCATGTGACTTTCATGTGAAGAAGAAGATCTCTGGATCAAAACATCTGGGACTTGAGGCAAAAAATTAAACTAACAGATGTCTCTGTACGACAATTTACAAACACAAAGATTTGAACTGTCACTGATTTCCAGGTCATATTTGTCACCACAGCTCTGACCCGAGAGGGAGCTGAACGCTTCGGCTGACAGATAAACATGTTGGACCTCACTTGTTACCAGAAACCCACTGGTTCCGGAAATAGTCGAAGGCCGAGTCCCCCCCTCACCCTCTCAGCTGTCAGACAGGGTGGTGGGGGGGGGAGCGACAGGCATGCGGTCACAGTGGAGCGGGTCCCAAATGAAGAAGTAGACTCACCAGCTTCTGAGTCTCTTGGTCCCGCAGCCGTTCTTCCCGCTGGCGACGGTGATAATCCAGCAGCTGCTCCGCGTCTTCACTGACCTCGCTGATGCTTGTCGGGACGGTCTGGGATTTTGATGACATGGTGGGTTTGGAATGATCTTCAAGACTCACCGGGCCCACAGGGCAGAGATCCCCTTGGAGGGTCCGGACCAGGCTGTGTGGTGGAAGTCCATCCTGCCCTGGCTGTGGAACACTGGAGCCTGGAGACCAGAAGGGGCTTCTGCATGTCTTCTGCAGCAAGAAACCCCTGAGTCGAGGGCTCCCTGGAGCCATGGAAAGTTCTGAGATTGACGAAGTCAGATCCCGGTCCTCAGAAGCAGATCCCCTGCTACTCAGTGCTGCACTCAGAAGCGTGTTGGACCTGACAGGGACAGATGGTCTGTTTGTGCCGCTCCTCTGTCTGAGGTCTCGACTGGATCCAGATCTGAGCAGGAGAGGTGAAGCACCTCCAGAGGATCTGAGTGTAGAGGATAAAGACGTGGACGTAAGCTCTAGAGACTCCAGCACTGCTCCTACTGCAGGGCTGGGAGAGGCTCGGTTACTTCCTTGTTGGGGGTTATGGGCATCTAAAGGGAAAGACAAACACACAACAGTTGCACAAACTGACCCCAGCAGTGCCACACACACTGTCACGCCACACACGGAGGTTCTGTTGTTGTCAGAGTTCGAGTCCCTCAACAGCTTGCCGCAGCTAAATATAATGTTTAGACCCGGAAGCCACAAGGACTCGGGTGTGGCGGTTCTGACCACTAAGGTCAGCAGAGAATGGTTCCGAGAGCGTCGGTCTATTTTAGTGGACAATGCCAAACCTGACCCAACAGAACCAGCACTTTGAGCACAATTCTTTAAACTGGACTGATGACCTGTCTCCAGGACACGCTAGCGGACCGACCCCCCACTCCAACCCTAACTGCTGCCTCCAAGTTCAGCCAACATGTCACCAACAAAGTTCTGATCCAGTTTCCTCCTCAGGAGTGGTTGCCTGACTGATGCTAGTTGTGTGGACTAGTTTGACCAGCATCATCACAACTCTCAAAACGGACCAATCCTTCTTACCAGCAGAGGGCGCTCCACTCAGTCCGACTGGCGATTCGGCCACCGTGGTCTTCATCCTGTCAAACTCTCCTATCGTGCTGAACTGGACAAACATGGACACTGTGGACCCTTTTCAAGAGATGTCACACAGGAGACGGCAGTTGGGAACAGATATGTGCGGAGAGAAGTATCATGTTCCAGAAAACACAAAAGATCCGCTGATGACGTCACTGTTGATCCGTGATCGGAGTCGTCATTAGACTGCCCTGACTTCAGAAGGCTCCAAGAGTTCTCGAGTAAACAGCTCCCAAACGTGCCGGGCGGCTTTGATATTCCAGGAACTTCTTCTGCAAGTCCTTCAGCAGCTGCTGCTGCTCCCACACATGTCAGACTCAAATGACAGAGTTGTGAAGCTGCTGGCCCAGATCCCTGAGGGGAGGAGGCGGGGGAATGGAGGGGGTCCACGAGAGCTCGCAAAAGTCAGGAACAGTCTTTGCAAAAGATGATTTAGTATCAGCTTTGACCTGCTTCTGACTAAATCCAGACAGTGGGTCCAGACTCACGTCTAACAACTAATGGACCAAAGCATAATATGTACAGTCGATCCATGGTGTGGGAAGTGAGTGTCCTGAATACTGTAGGTCAGAAGTCGGGGACCTACGGCTCACAAGCAAAGTGTGACTCTGACGTCAAAGCTCGCAGAGTAAAATACCCCCAAACAAATATAACCATGCGGCTTGACCTCCCAAAATGCTGTAGCATGTGAGGTGCCATCACTTTCAATAGCAAGTTCAGTAAAGGTGATTCCTTCTCAGCTCTCTGTCAAAAAGGGTCCCGACCTCTGCTCGAGGTGACGACCTGAGCACCGGGACCATGAAAAGAGCAATGAGCGGCTGCTGGCACCTAGTGGCGTGATGAGTGAACTGCACGCCTTGGAAACCGTCGCGGCGTAAATGACGTCATTAAATCAATGAAACGTTCAACAGCAACACAAAGAAAAAGCAACCTTTTATTCAGTCACAATGAGTACAAAGGACGCGTCTGTCTTTATTCAGTGGACCAGATGTCAACATCCTGCCTGTCGCGAATTGAGCTGGAAGTGTTAGCATCAGGAACAAACACTAAACTCGCTGGTCACGGTGTGTGGTCGACAGTCACTTGCGTCCCCTCCAGAAAACAGTACAGCCGCAGTTGGAAACACTTCACCCACAGACTTCATGATCAGTTTAATTCACACACCTGCGTCCGGTCCCCCTCCAAACGAACCACCAACAATCCAGTCAGCAAGTAGCCTCACTGCTGCCGTGCGGCTACATGCTAACCAGCTCGCCCTCGCTAGACCAGAGCTCTTTAGAAGCGTTGGTGGCCCTTAAAAGGGCCTTTTGTGTGGGTCAAATACGTCTAGTACTCCTGGGACTGAGACGAGGCCTTCTTCCCCGCCTTCCCGCCGGAGCTTGGCGCCGCCTGGCCGCTCTTCTTGGGCAGCAGCACGGCTTGGATGTTGGGCAGCACGCCGCCCTGCGCGATGGTCACCCCGCCCAGCAGCTTGTTCAGCTCCTCGTCGTTTCTCACCGCCAGCTGGAGGTGGCGAGGGATGATACGCGTCTTCTTGTTGTCGCGCGCGGCGTTCCCTGCCAACTCCAGGATCTCAGCGGTGAGGTACTCGAGCACGGCCGCCAGGTACACCGGGGCTCCGGCGCCCACGCGCTCCGCGTAGTTCCCCTTGCGCAGGAGACGGTGGACGCGGCCGACTGGGAACTGTAGTCCCGCCCTGGAGCTGCGGGTCTTGGCCTTGGCGCGGACTTTCCCTCCGGACTTCCCTCTTCCAGACATAGCGATATTCTCGGTGCAGGCGAGTGTGGAGACACTCACACAACCAGCGGCTCATAAGCCCGCGATAGAGCCCGCCTCTCAATACGACTGGCTACAATGCTTAGCATGGCCGGTGCTCATTGGCTGCAACACCGGAAATCCAGCGTCGTGTTGGCAGGAAACGGTAATTCTATCTCGGTTATTGGCGGCTGCTTGTCGTCCTTTCTCTGATTGGCCCATTTGTCGATTGGCGCGTGAAACTGTCTCCCTCTCAGTAGTACGGCGCCTTATTTACTGAACAAAGAAAGAGACCTATATTGCGTCAACACGGGGGAAAAACAAGGAAAAATGCGTGTTTGTGACAAGTTAACACCTACACTTTTTATTTACGTAATTAAATAGCGTTCTCAATGATAGAGTGCGGTGTGTACGACCAACTTATTCACCCTGAGTATCACCTCTGACATTTCTCTTGTTTCAGCTGAGTTCACTGGAACAAAGTTCTTCTGTTCTAAAAAGGTGTCATTGTCCTTCTAGCATTAAGCCACTAAAATAGCAACATCAACAGACTACAATGCCTTCATAAGCCCCAAACAGAGACATATATTCTTTCTTTCCTTCAGTTTCTGTGCAAACATTGATGGAGATGCCATGGATCTTCCACCGCGGGCAGCTGACATGACCTTTGGCCCTAAAAGAGACACGGCAAAATGTCCTCATTCAGTTTTCCACTGCGCTCTTCCCTTCATATCCCGCTCTGCCTTCAGACTTTTTTGAGGTTCGGAAGGAGAATCGCTTGATGAGCCGTCTGGAGAAACTCCCCGACTTCTTCCTGCAGCTGGAAGAGCTGCTGATGTTGGAGACGTCTTCATGAGAGTGACTGATACTCGTCTGCGTGTCCCCGCGTCTTCTGCGGAACCACATTGCCCTCGGCAGGAATCCGGCTTCAGGAAAACCGGCAACAGTCAGTTGGTAGGCCTGGAACACAAGTACAATGGGACTCACCTCGATGGTCTTTGAGGCTTCTGGTTTCTGAAACTCCAGTCGAACCAGTATCCGAGTCCACATCGTCCAATGATGGACGCCCAGAAAGAGCAGCAGTTTTAGTTGGGCCAGGTTCTGTTTGACGACCCGACCCTGATCGATGGAGCTGCAGAACTTCTTCCATTGAGGCTGCGTAGTCTTTGGACACCATCAGGTCATTGTCTGTGAGAGGAACCTGAGGACACGCGAGCGTGATGTTGATGCTTGAAGAAGACGGCTGCCATGACAGTTAAGTTTCTCAGACCTTCGCCACGCCAGAGATTATGAGTGTGCTCCTCCTGGTTGGGGTTTTCCTCGCACCCGTCTTGAATCTGCACTCCGTCAGCTGACGAATGGCCGTGTCTGCGACTGGATCTGTGAACAACATCTGGGTTCATAATGGACATATCTGTTCTGTACGTACTTAAACTTCCACATGGTCACATGACATCCAGGACCGAGAGAGAGACACAAGCTCCTCACATTCACGTACCAGAGCTGTGGTCCGGCCTCAGCGTGGGCTGTACGGTGGTCACCCTGGTTACAACCGTCCCGTCCCCCATGACGGTCCGGTTCACACCCACTTTGTTAGGTGTTAGAGAGGAAGGGACATCATCTGTCTCTGTACACACCAGCTGAAACACACACATTACACATTAGAGCATTGCTGTCCACTTCAGACATCACTAGATGTCACCTCAGCAGTGATTTTCACAGGGGAGCCAGGTCCTGACCCCAGGAGCAGAGTCACAGTGGTGGGGACTTTGTGCTGGAGGTTCAAGTCCACAGCAGCATGACCAGGAAGGAACTCTGTCGAGGAGTCAAGAGCCACCAGTCACCACAGGAAGGTGGTCAGGGATGAAGCTTCATCAAAGTTGTCAGTACGGACCACAAGGCTTGAGTCACCAGAGCAACATGAGCAACCACAGCGAGGCTGATCAGTCACCATGGCAACATTAAAGATGAGTCATTACAGCAGTCATCATGTCCTGTGGATGTAGTCGGCCCACTTTCCAGCTCGTGTTCTTCTCTCCACCACCAGTGACTCTTGGTTCTTACCTTCTCTTTTGCCCAGTCGCTCCAACAGTCTGACCTGAAGTTCCCTGGATTCTGGACTCAGGGACCTAAACGCAGAAGAAAATTACAGGTTTTACCCAGATCTCACAGCAGCAACAGTCACATCAACACAACTACAACATGTTTGGGGCTGTAGTTAAGAGGGAGGTACTCTGGTGAACTCTTGTGGAAAGAAGAGTGAAGGTTTCTTTTACAGTGAGATTTCCTCGCTCCACACCAGCTCCACGTCGGTCTCTGGAAGCGGCAGGAAGCTTGTGCTCTTCTGGGTGGATGGAGGGTGAAGGTTCAGGACGCAGCAGAGTTCTCCTTGTCTGGACCTGTAGCCTGCAGGACCGAACAGAACCCTGAGCAAAGGGAGTGCCGAGCATGAGGCTGCAGGGTGACACTGGACCTTTACTGAAGGTCACTCGGAGCATCCGGATGAGTAAGCAACGTTGCTTTGTGCGGTCATCCCCTGCTGCTGCTGGATCCATAAAGCTCTGGAATGAAATAAGGCCCGTGACCCACCTGCTGAGGTAACAGTCAACATGCTGGACCTTTCTGGCACTCACTCCAGGACGGGACACGACAGGCCGAAGGTCCAGAACCAGCGCAGGCTGAGAGCTGAACAGGGCGTCTTCTGTGAGACGCTGGATCGTGTCAATGTCTTTCAGCTGTTAAAGCAAACTTTATGTTGGTGCGAGTGTTATTATGGGATGGGCAGCATTAGTGACTGACCTTCTTCAGATGTTTGCGAGGAGTTGCTCTGAGACAGAAAGACGACGGCTTCGAAACAGACCAGGTCACCAGCAGGCCACCGCCCTCCATCTCTTCCAGACACACCTGAATCTAAAGTGTTGACACACCACCATCACAGTATGTAACTAAACCACAGACCGCTCTCTTTAAAATTAAACTGCAGATTTTAGTTTTAATGAACTACAAACTGCCTTTTTATCAACTTTAGAAAACACAAGACACTGAACCTGACGGGGAGTGTTTAAGCCCCACCCCCTCCTGAGTGCCACTCACCTCCACAACAGCAGGTGAGACAGTGATCTGAAAGATGTCCATGGTCACGACCACCGGCGACTGCTGAGTGACCGTCACAGGGAACGTCACCACATCGACACGACACTGACACAGAAGAACCTGGAAGGCAGACGACAACTTTCAACACCCAAGTGAGATTTTTTTTTTTTTTTTGAGTCAGTTCACCAACCATGCCACGAGCCGATCGGCTGGTGCAGGTCACCCTGTCGATGCTCGAGGAGGGCGCCACCTTCACGCCGCTTTCAAAAGTGATCTGGACGGAGCTCTGAGCGCAGACAAGATGATGCGTTAATGGAGTGAATGGATAATGTTTGCGGCCTATGGAGCACTGCAGTGGAGCGGTGGAGTGATGATCCTAGGACTATCACATATCCCTGTCATCTTCTCTGCTTCATATGAGCCCAGTTTAAGGCTGTCAAAAGAAAACGTTTGAGATTATATCTCACTCCTTCAGTGATGTCATCAATAAGAGCAGGGCGAAGGAGGTCTGATGCTCACTGCCCTCCCACACATCCACTCTCAGCTCCTAATATAGCCCACAGTCTGTACCAAGGCAGAGGATTGGATGGTTTGGAGCATCCCAGATGAACAAGTGGAAGCTGACCTGTTGACCATGGGCCTGTTGGTTCAGAGCCTGGAGCCAGCTCCCCAGCCACTCCTCCCTGAAGGTCTTGAAGGAGAGGAGGGAGGTCAACAATCCTTTCAAGCCCACTTCTGACCTGCTTCGCCCAGGCCACCGCAGCAGGTCCAACACCAGTCCTCTCCGGGTCCAGAGGCTCGACTGCTTCCTCCTCCAGCACCGCCAGAGCCGGACAGCGTCCAGCGAATACTGGACGAGCCAGACCAGGACGACGAGGATGGAGGCCAGGAAGAGGAGCACCAGCACCGGGTGCTCCATCAGAACTCCGCGCAGCTGTGCGTATCCAGAGAGGCAGGCGGAACCAGCAGCCCGAGAGCTACAGTGACCAGAACGTCAATCATGCTGGACACTTCGCTGCAGGTCCGCTTCACTCCTGAACTGTCAGCGTCATCAGAACATCAGATGGACTCACGGCACAGAGCGAAACCATTAGAGCGGCACACGGTCTCAATCGTAGCCCGGAACGAGACTCGTCCACCGTCCACTGGCTCGGAACCTTGATCTGCTCCTCGGCTGCACCTCTCCTCACCGTCACGACAGAAGCTGAAGTGGGCAGCAGGGGGCGCTGCGAGATCATTAAAAAGTGAGCATCGACACTTGTCAGTGCGGCTACAAATGAGTGTGCGCTGGATACATACATTTTCCCTTTTTTTTTTTTCAAACAAGAATATCCTATATCTGTCTTAAAAGACCCAGTGTTTTATTTTTGAATGCGAGTACGTCACTTCCTATTGAACCCGGAAGCCGAGACGAACTGATCACAAACACGGAGGTCCACGAACTGTCTCCTATTTCAATAAACTAACATTGGCGACGGCTTGGTCCGGAAGTGTTCTTTGACCCGAGGCCGCATGGACTCACGGATCACCTGACGGATGGTCATAAAGAAAACGAAATCGAAACGCTGCTATGACCTAATGGTCATATTTCCTAGGGCTGGTTAGTTCCAGGCTCCGACTCGTCGCCATACGGGAGACACCGACTAGATCATGTCCGCGGTTCCGACCCTGCCCCTTGTGGTCAACTGCCTGCTGTCGGCGCTGGGCTGCATGGCCACCGCCAAGCTGATCCCTGCTTTCAGGGAGCACTTCATCGCAGCCAGACTGTTCGGAATGGACTTGAACAAGACCTCCAAACAGGAAGTGTGAGTCACGTCAGCGAGTGTTGGCGTCTCTGTTTACAAAAAATATGTCTCTCAGTTTTGTTATTTACAAGCTCACTATCTCTCAGACTTAATAATATTGTATTTATTAATCTGTTATCACGACCATATTATTATTATGTGTACATAGGCTGTGGTTGCACGCTCATCTTCACCTTTGAACCTGGCACACTTACATTATATATATATATCTCCTATGATGCTTGTCTTTGTTTCAGCCCAGAGTCGCAAGGTGTCATCAGTGGCACTGTGTTCCTCATCATCCTCTTCTGCTTCATCCCTGTCCCGTTCCTCGGCTGCTTGGTCGGGGATCAGTGCGTCTTCCCGCATGACGAGGTGAGTCGACCCGCCCCGGTGTCTCAACCGCCGACCCTGACTGTGTGAGGTCAGTTTGTGCAGCTGATCGGGGCGCTGCTCGCCATCTGCTGCATGATCTTCCTGGGTTTTGCCGACGACGTGTTGAACCTGCGCTGGCGGCACAAGCTTCTGCTCCCTACTTTGGCGTCGCTGCCGCTCCTCATGGTCTACTTTACTAACTTCGGCAACACGGTCATCGTGGTCCCCAAACCGTTCAGGATGCTTCTGGGACTGCACCTGGACCTGGGTGAGCCTCAGAGCTGGGCACACCTGTCGAACATGTGGAGTCTGACTTGGGTCTGTCCCGAGCAGGAATCCTCTACTACGTCTACATGGGCATGCTTGCCGTCTTCTGCACCAACGCTATCAACATTCTGGCCGGAATCAATGGCATCGAGTCGGGTCAGGCCCTCTTCATCTCAGGCTCCATCATCATCTTCAACTTGATGGAGCTCAGCGGTGAGACACGCAGCACTCAGAGACAACTGAAGAGCCTCTTCCTCCGCTGAGAGCGAAGCGCGCTGTGTTTCAGGTGACTATGGCGACGACCACGTCTTTTCACTGTACTTCATGATCCCATTCTTCTTCACCACTCTGGCGCTCTTCTACCACAACTGGTGAGCTCATGTGATCCGGCTGCCTCTCCGTTTTCACCCCTCATGCACCATCTCACCGTGTCACCACCCACAGGTATCCGTCCTCTGTATTTGTGGGGGACACCTTCTGCTACTTCGCTGGGATGACCTTTGCCGTGGTGGGGATCCTGGGACACTTCAGTAAAACCATGCTGCTCTTCTTCATCCCTCAAGTGGTCAACTTTATCTACTCGCTACCTCAGCTGTTCCATGTCATCCCCTGCCCACGTCACAGACTCCCCAGGTCCACCTGCCCTGCACCCTGCCCGCTGTCCTCTTATTTTTTTAGAGGGTAACTCTCTCCTCCTGTCAATCACAGGCTCGACTCCGAAACTGGAAAACTGGGGATGAGCTATTCGAAGTTCAAACGGAAGGATCTGTCCAAGCTCGGCCACCTGATCCTGAAGGTCCTGACTCTTACTGAGGCTCTGTCCCGGTGTTGGTGAGAACCATTTACTGACTGACAGGTGTCTTGCAGGTTGCTGAGCTGGCTCGGCTGCTGGAGGTCCGAGAGGACGACGGCTTCATCCAGTGCAACAACATGACCTTGATCAATCTGGTTTTGAAGGTCCTGGGTCCAACTCATGAGAGAACGCTCACCTCTATAATGCTCCTTATTCAGGTAACGTAAAAGCAACTGAGCCACTGTGGCTGGCAGCGATGATCAACTGTCGTGTCTCTCAGGTGATCGGCAGCATTATGGCGTTCGGGATCCGCTATCACCTGGTCCGCCTCTTCTATGACGTGTAGGTGGCTCTGCAAGATACTGACGTGGAGGTGGTCAGGATGCAGCGCCGGAGATGGTTTTGTGACTGCATTGTAGTGATGACGCTGGAAAGAGAACCGCGGTTCTGGTCCGTTCACTGGACATCGGAGCGTTGCCCTGGAGAAACACCTGTCTGGCCCGACACATGACTGAATGCGTGTTCCCGGGAATAAAGACTATGTGTTCTGGACACCCCGGGCCCGGTTCTGCCTCTTTCACAAATGCACCTTCACAGGGCAGTAACACAATAACAACACAAGAATGGCATCCAAAAACACGTTTCTTTAAATGTGTGAATACAATGCATTTCTCAAAAATAAATAAAGATAATCGATAATGACATTACTTGAAGTAAGGTTGAGCGTAAAGAGTATAAAACGGACATTCAAATACAGCAACAACATTGCGTTCATTGCTGAGTCTGGGGATATTCGGGGACCACGAATCTAACTGTTGACTCCCTTATCTCGCCTTTTTTTATCGCTGTTCTTCCTGAAGTCAGATTGTTTCTCAGCAGCACAAGGGCTCATAAATCTCAGTCCTTTTTTTTATTAAATATTTAAGTAATATTTAGTGAAACACAGTGATGAACACGCCCCCTTACAATGTTGTATCACTGTACAGGTATGTTTGAATGGACAAAAAAAGTATAAGAAACATAGAAATGAAAATGACAATAATAATAATAAAAAAAAAATCAGGATGTAAAATCAAATATACATATTCACGGCTTAAATTAAGATTTTCAATTGACAGCAAGCAGTTATTAATGTTTGTGCTTTTGTTTGGTGGAATATTTAATGGAATTGATGTATCGTTGTGTTTCACTGTAGAAACCAATTGAGGGAGGTGATCCGTGAGCATATTTAGATTTATGGATGTGGAACTTGGATGAGATTATAATGAAATTAATGATAAATATGCTGGGGGTAAATGCTGTTCATATAAACCAAAAACAACAGTCTTCCAAAATAAAAGTCACAGATCTCCCGCCAGTCAGATGTGATTCAATGGTTGATTCCGTAAATCTCAGCCCTGAATTGTCGAGTCCGTATTCGAGTGACGTAATAAACCACCACAGCGGAACTCAAGTCGAGAGGGTTGTTTCCAGTACGGCGTGGAGGCTGTGACACTCAACAGCGGACCCTTACTTCTGTTCCAGCGGTCTGTTTTGATGTCAAGTTACCGCAGTTGCGCTGAACCTTAGCTGCTAGCGAGAGCACGATGGCTCCCAGCAAGAGGCTTCGGAACAAAACCATGCGCCTCGAGTGTGAGTGGGCTTCATGTCAGGAGCAGTTCGGTCGGATGGAAAACTTCTGCCAGCATGTTGATGAACACCTGAAGGACCTCAGCGCAGTGGATGACGAGCCGACAGATTCGCAAAGTAGTAACTCGTGTCTCAACTGTTATGTTCCGTTTTAACAGCGTCTCTGCGCTTCAGAGGAGGTCCAGTGTCTGTGGAGAGACTGCGGCTTCGTCTCGGTGGACGGTCTCCAGGAGCTCCGGCGCCACGTCTTCTTCCACTGTTACCACACGAAGCTGAAACAGCTGGGTCAGCAGGTCATCGACGCGCAGCCCCGGCTGGGCTCCTGCTCCATCGGCCACCAGAACCGGAATATCGTCCCCGAAGTGCCGGACAACTTTGTCTGCCAGTGGGAGGAGTGTGACGTAAGCGAGGGTGGGTTAATACAGACGGGGTTTTGATCAGGTCTTTATTCAGGTCCTCCTCTCTTCGCAGCAACAAACCTTCGAGAACCCGGAGTGGTTCTACCGGCACGTTGAGATGCACAGCGTCTGCGTCGAAGGCCCTGCGGTCGACTGCGAGAGCCTGATCCGCTGCGGCTGGAAAGGCAAGTCTGCTCACGTGACTGAAGAAGACTGCATGACTGAAGCGTTGACGGTCGCCCACAGACTGCGAAGCCACGGCGAAGGAGCGGTCGAAGCTGCGAGAACATCTGCGCAGCCACACGCAGGAGAAGGTGGTGGCCTGTCCCGGCTGCGGCGGCATGTACGCCAACAACACCAAGTTCTTCGACCACATCATTCGCCAGAGCTCGATGGGAGGTGCGTGTTTCAGAATGTTATTGATGTCGAACCTTACAATAATGTCCGATCGGTTGTAGGTCAAAGGTTCCAGTGCTCTCACTGTTCCAAGCGTTTCGCCACGGAGCGTCTGCTCAGAGACCACATGAGGAACCACGGTGAGAGCACCAGCTCCAGCTGTCATGCTTCTAAACCATGGTGACTGTTGTCGTGTATGAGCCCTGACCTCCTCTCCTCTAGTGAGTCACTACAAATGCCCACTGTGTGACATGACGTGCCCCTCGCCGTCGTCTCTGAGGAACCACATCAAGTTCCGTCACAGCAATGAGAAACCATACAGCTGCGAGTACTGCGAGTACAGGTGAGTCCTGCTCCTCCAGGCTTGGAACGCGACTGAACCTTGTTCTATTTAAAGCTGCAAGAACCTGATAGACCTGCGGAAGCACCTGGACACGCACAGCAGTGAGCCAGCCTTCCGTTGCGACGTCCCCGACTGCGGCTTCACATCTCGTACCATCGGAACGATGAAGGTCCATCAGAGACGACAGCACGAGGTATCTTCCGACAATGCTGACCGACCGACCGACGGACTGATCTCATGACTCACGGTTCCTCATCAGGGGAACGCCGTCGCCCGCTACAAGTGTCACGTGTGCGAACAGAGTTTCACCAGAGGGAACAACTTGACCGTGCACTTGCACAAGAAACACCACTTCAAGTGGCCATCTGGGCACCCGAGGTTCAGGTGAGTGTGGAGGAGTGCCTCTTCTGTGCCCCGCGGTAACCGTGACCTGTATCTGTGCACAGGTACAAGGAGCACGAGGACGGCTTCCTGCGGCTGCAGCTGATCCGCTACGAGAGCGTGGAGCTGACGGAGCAGCTGATGAGAGAGAAGCAGAGCCAGTGTCACGATGGAGCTGAGCGGCCTCTGGAGGCTCACACTGAACTGAGAGGCGTCCTCCTGGAGGAGCACACCAGCGGAGGAGAAGATGAAGCTCAGGATCAGAATATGGCTTACACTCTTGGCCAAGTGCTGCCTCAGACCACAGATGTCTCACTGCAATGTGGAACACAGCGAACGATGAAGGAATTAGGACCCTCTCCGGGCACGTGACCCAGGTGGTTGATGGCAACTCTCCTAGTGTTTCCTGGTCAGTGCTGCAGACCATGGTGGAGGTCAGTGGACTCTGACCTTCCAGTCTTCTTAATCAGTGAATTAAATGTGTTTGGAAAAGCAAAGTCTCAGTCCTGACACCCACGTGCTGGTCAGGGTTGATTCTTTTCAGCTGCTGCTCTCACTACAGCACTTCTGAACTGCATCACCACACAGCCGGTGCAGAGAGATGCATTGTGTGGGACAACCACTGTTGCTTATAAAGTGATTTACATTGACCCATTAGAAGACACAGATATGTCAATATTCCATTTTTTTATTTGTATTCATGTTTTTGCAACAACAATAAAACATTTTTGTTTCACCTGCACCGGAACTATTAACTATTCACCTGTTCATTTGTTATTAATTTGTGGGAACACATAATGAATTAGGCAATGTAGTAATATAATTTACTTTTAATTCAAGTGTTCTATTGTCAGAGACGCTCGTTTTAGTTTTGAAAAGGAGACAGTACGTCGAACGCCGTTCCTATTTACAACTCCCAAGAAAAACAGTAAAATACATAAAATGGCGCATAAAATGAAGTGTTTATTGAGAATCTCAACCGATAAATCGTTGTCAAAATGCCGTTTATGCCTACATGACCAAAACCTCTTTGGTGTTGTACAACTGAACAACTCACGGTACCATTTGCCACAACTAGACAAAACGCCCTATTGCAAAAAAAATGCAAACAAAATTTAACACAGTTGTTTTGAAACACTAATATTCACAGTTTCACACCGACTTACACGAGCGAGTCGATTTGTTTTAGTTTGTTTAGTTTAAGATCCGGCCTTTAAAATAAATCCCACTTGCACGAACATGTTCAAATGCATGAACCCCGAACCTTGGCTCAGTGCAAGGATTGTTTTTGTGTCAGATCCGGGGGACCTTAAACGCGCTGCACACACCGGACGTGACGTCAATACTCGTCGCCTGGTCCCTGTGTACACATCGTAAGTGGTTTGGCTGTAACATTTTCTTTGTTATGCTCATGCAATCCTGTCTTTAGTTCAGGCTTGGTATCATTCTGGCGTTGTTATTGATGGCTTGATTCCGATGGTTTCCCGCGAAGCAGCCTCTTAGCTGTTGGTTAGCTAATGGATGCTAACGCGTTAGCTTGGTGGTTAGATCGGCTTGTGGAAAACAAACTCGATTTTGCCTCTTTATTTCATGAATCGCGGTTGCATTAGTGACGTCACCGCGGTGTTATTACTGGACCCAAAGATGTTGAGGTCTTGCTCAAGGGCGACGACAAAGAAGAGCCAGGTAACGTCACTCCTTTAGCTTTGGGAGATCGCGGTCCACAACCTTGCTGGAGAACTTCTTAGCATGATGTTATGGCGCCGATTTTATGATGAAGGTGTTGGTGGTGGTGATCATATTCTTGAAGCTAATGAGGTTCTTGTGCGCGGACAGGCGCTTTAGCCATGACCACTGCTGCCCGACCCACGTTTGAACCAGCCAGAGGAGGCCGGGGTAAAGGAGAAGGAGACCTCAGCGCCCTCTCCAAGCAGTACTCCAGCCGAGACCTTCCCGGACACACCAAGATCAAGTACAGGTCAGTGAGCCCTGAATGGTCCCCGTGGAGCCTAGTCTCAGGCAGGATTATCTCTAGAAACTGGATTTTAAAATGTGACCACAACGTGAAAGTGTAGTAACACCAGCGACCTGAGTGACCGCTGTCCTCATAGTGTGATTCTTGCTTAGTTGTTAAACCCATTTTTGCCTGTTCTCTGCAGGCAGCCGACCCAGGATGCCCCCGAGGAGGTTCGCGCTCGGGACTTCCGCAGAGAACTGGAGGAGAGGGAGCGTGTCGCCGCACGAGAGAAGACCAGAGAGAGGGGACCAAGAGGTGAGTCCACAACCATGACTCTCTCCTGTTTCTGCGAATGACACGTGAACACTGCGTCTCCGGATCCACAGAACACACCACCTCGTCCTCGTCTTCTTCTTCATCATCAAAGAGGCCCAGACTGGACCAGATTCCTGCAGCCAACCTGGATGCTGACGACCCACTTACCGACGTGAGTGTTAGTTCTGGTCCAGCACCGAGCCAGGATTCTGGGTCTCAGATGTTTTGTTGGTCGAGCAGGACGACGACGATGAGGATTCTGATGATGACAGCGACGACGACAACACCGCCGCCCTGGTGGCTGAGCTGGAGAAAATCAGGAAGGAGCGTGCCGAGGAGCAAGAGCGCAAAGTAAGTCCTGCTACTGAGGGAGGTGACCAGAGAGAGAGATGTTCACCTGACTCATCCCTGCAGGACCGAGAGCAGAAGGCTGAGGAGGAACGGATCCGGATGGAGAACATTCTGAGTGGAAACCCATTGATCAATCTGGCTGGACAGCAGCAGCTGCAGCAGCAGCAGCAGCAACAACAAGGCGCACAGGCCCAGAACACTTTCCGGGTCAAGAGAAGGTAAAACAGTCAGGAGTCCGGTCAGTAAACTGGTTCAGCTCCTTAGCTGCTCTCTCTCTCTCTCTTGATCAGGTGGGACGACGACGTGGTCTTCAAAAACTGCGCCAAAGGCATGGACAAGGCCGGGAAGGAGAAGCGCTTTGTCAACGACACGCTGCGCTCAGAATTCCACAAGAAATTCATGGAGAAATATGTGAAGTGAAACATTTTGATTTTGTTCAGTCGTGTCAATATTTCATTTTTACTTTCAATAAACCCCAAAAAAAGTATTTAAAACGTTTGAGATGATCATCTCTCCTTACTCAACGCTGACCCCAACTGACCACATGGCTCCTGAGACCACAGTGTCAAGACTCTGGACAGTCCACAGACTTTTATGGAACATCTGGATCCTTGTCAGACTGATCCTTGACCTTCTGTTGTCACAGATTTCTAACAGCAGGTTATAAACAAAGTTTTTAATGTCTTATATTCGCACACACAGACGTGCTGCAGCAATGTCCACATAAATAAAACAAAAACATCAAAAGCGTCAAATAAAAGTTGACCCAGTCACACTGGATCAGTGCAGCGACAGACCCGGATCCACGACCAGGACCTTACACTCTCTTTTGGCAATCTTGTCCAGCGACAGCAGAGATTTGTCCTGTGGGGGGAGGTAGAGAGGGCGACCCACCGGGGAGCCTACAGGGGGGGTGATGGCTCGCCGCTCCACCGCACTGCCCGTCCTGACACACACACACACAAGCTTGTCAAACTGTCATCACCTGACCATGGCAAGTCTCTCCATCTCACCTCATGATATGGGAGCGTGATGGCTGTTGATGGGAGAAGGACTGGGATCGACCCAGACTGGCCTGGTGTCTGTCCAGCAGGTCCCGCACCGCCGGGCTGGATGGACTCGTCTTACCTGCAGGAGACTTGCTCACTCAAAAGCAGATGTCGAAGAAGAATGGGTTCCTTACGTGAGAGCGGTCGAGCGTCCGGCGGAGGATTTGATACTGACGCGGTGAACTGAAGCTTCAGCTTCATGTGTTGACTCAGCTGCGGAGGAGGGGGGAAACCATGAGCAGCACAGCAGGACATCTGCCCGAGCCAGATGTGACGTGTCGCCGTTACCTCGTACAGTCCGGGCCGGAGGATCTGGAACGCCACGCTGAAGGAGAGAGTGCTTCCTTTCCGACAGTGACCCAGATTGGTGAGCGGGGAGTGACACACCACGGCGGACAAGACGGACTCCTCTTGACCCCGAGCTGACACAGACACAGGTGTAAAACAGTGCAGAGCGGAACAACCTCCACTCGACGAACGCGGTCAGACCTTCCGGCGTCCACACGAGTCGCACAGACAGAAAGTCCTGCAGGTTATTGATCAGGATGTATTTGACTTTGAAGTGCTCCTTGAGCTTGACGGTGCTGGGACAGCTGGCGGTCATGACGAAGCGAGGCCGGTCCAGACGGATGCTGGGTAACCTGAGAGAGGAGGAGTCGTGAGTGAGAGAGCAGCGCTGTCAGAAACCACTTCAGACCCAGAACGCACCTGTAATGGGTGTAGATGCTGTTGGTGAAAGGCATTTTGGGAGTCGACCACTGAAACACAGCCACCAGCGGAACCTCCAGTCCCTGAAGGGGCCACACTCGAGTTAGCAGGAGGCGAGGACGGCAAAGGTAAATCCACCGGGGCACCGACCTCGCTGGAGTCGTCCTGAGGCGGTTCGTTCAGGTGGAGCTGAAACAGGAAGTCGTGCTCCTCTAAGGCGCTGAGTGTGCTGGGAAGACGCCCACTGACACTGTCCACCCGGCAGAAGGAGGTCATGGCCACCTCGCCTGACTGATGGCTGGACACCAGAGGGAGACGTCAAAACCAAGTCAGACGGCGACAAGGAGGAGCAGAACAGAACGGACCAGACGTTGTCGACCAGCAGGACCGACCCGTCCGGCATCACAGGGAGGTATGATGCGTTGAGGTTCGGCAGGACCCGAACATCATGCACGCACACGTCCTCCTGAGAAGACTCGTTCAGAACTGCAACAGACTCGCGGTGTTAGAGTGTGTGTGCAGGGGTTGGAGAGGACTTCTGACCTTTGAGGATGAGGAGATGTTTCCCAGCCACGGTCATCTGTTTGCAGCGGACAGTGGGCGGAGCCAAGACCGTCAGAGTCGTGCTGACTGCAGGGACACCACATGGTGACACCATGTCTGTGTGTTCATGCATGTGCGTGTGTGTGAGTACCTTGAGCCTTAAAGGTGTTCAGGTCGTGTCTGAATGTGTGTGTGGGATCTCTCTGCTGTAGGACACTCAGGTACCCCAGCTCCTGAACCTCCACCTTCTCCGCCTCCCTCTTCCACACTGTGACCATCACCTGCGCACACAGGTTCAGTCCACACGCCCGCAGGAAGTTGGCGACAGAAACAGGAAGTCGGGATGAGACTCACTTTGACCTTCAGGGTCCCGACAGGGAGTTTGTCAAGAGTGACAGTCAGCGGGAAAATGACCTCATCGGTGAGAACCAGAGGCTCGTCCAACGCCTGCAGACACACGTGACGTCATCAGCACATCAGCGGGGTGCACCAGGTCACTAAGCATGAGGACCTTATCCGGGCCCCTGCAGAACTCCCGGCCGGAGTTTCTGCTGGAGTTGTGTATCAGCAGAGGCTTACAGTCCCTGAAGCTGCGGCACCGCGAGTCAACGCGGCTCCCAAGCGCAGCGATGGCCGCTTCCGCCGCAGCCATGTAGTCGTCGTCACCGTCGTAGTCATGGAGACGGTGGTCACCGCGGTGGCGGCCGCTGTCACCGGGACTCACACTGGCCACGGCGCACAGGGAGCCCGCCAGCTCGCGCCAGGCCTGGCTGCTGGCCGCCTCCGAGCCAAAACCCGCAGCGCGCTCGGCAGCGCCATCTGCTGGAGAAGAGGTGTAACAGACGCGAAGACGCCCTCTCGTTAATGGACACAATTGTTAGTGTATGTGGTGGACTAACACAAACGCACGGGCTCAGTGATCACAAAAGAACAGACACACACCCCTCCTTCCTCCCCCCCCTCCTCCTCATCCCCCTGCTCCTCACCGGGGTTCGAGTCGTCCTTGCAGCGCAGCACCAGCAGGAATCGCACCGTCTCGCCCAGGTACAGATGACTCCGCCGGGGAAGGCTGCGGTACCGGGCCGGGTCGGACAGGTCCGAGATGGGCACCGCGGGGAAATACATGAAATACTCACACTGGGACTCCATCATCGTCAGAACCATGACGACGGACCGGGTGCAGCATCCGACCCCACTTCCGCTCGCTGCTTCCACAATAAGAGCGCCAGTCCGTGGAACGTGGGCCTGGCTGTGACGTCACATCCGGCAGCATGAGTCAACTCAGAAGGTCAGTGAGGAACCCACCAACTAGGAAAGTGCTTTGGAACAACGCGCAATAATGAACAAAACATAATAATAACAGTAATAAATACCAAAAAAAAGAACAATAATAATAGAAGTAAGTAATGAATAAATAACCCGCAGACAACAAGGGCTGTACACAAATTGATCAGTCTGACAGCTGAGAGGAAAAAGCTGTTTTGTTTCTGGTCTGGATTGACTGTAGCCTCCTGCCAGAGGCAGATGGTGCTTTCAAAAACACGCCAAACATTACTATCAATATTAATACTGCTGCACCTCCAGCCACGAGTCCGTGAAGCTGATGAAGTTTGCGGATGACACCACCATCAGATGGAGATGAGTGGGCTTACAGGAGGGAGGTGGAGCGGCTGGTGTCCTGGTGCAGCCACAACAACCTGGAGCTCAACGTCCAGAAGACAGTGGAGATAGTCATAGACTTCAGGAGTGTAACAGTTTCTCCACCCTCCATCATGTTGGCTGGTTTACCCATTCCTATTGTGGACTCCTTCTGCTTCCTGGGAACTTCCATCACCGAGGACCTCAAATGGGAGCTAACCATCAGGTCCCTCATCAGGAAGGCCCAGCAAAGAATGTTCTTTCTAAGGCAGCTACGAATACTACATCACTGTCTGGTACAACAGCGCCACCTCCAGGGACAAGAGCAGACTGCAGCGCATCGTACAATCTGCTGGCAGGAGGCTACAGTCGACCAGATCAGATCCTCCCGTCACAGGAACAGCTTCTTCCCCTCAGCCATCATTATTTTTATTTTTATTTTTATTTTTATTTTTATTTTTATTTTTATTTTTATTTTTATTTTTATTTTTATTTTTATTTTTATTTTTATTTTTATTTATTAACAGCACTTTATTTCGAAGCACTTTCCTAGTTGGCGGGACCCCCACTGACCACGCCAATAAATTCTATTTTGATTCTGATTCTGATCAGCAAAACACGACATATATCAAGCAGGTCGCTTGCAAATTATAGGTTGGTCTGATGATGAATGCGTCGCGATTGACTGACATGTTGCACTTATTTGGCACAAAACAATTATCGACTTCTTAACAGGCATTTACTCACCATTCATTTATATCAAAAACTATGCATCAATGAACAAGCTTTTCATCTGTACGGAATGAGTCAGGTGGCACTTCCTGTTCTGATGCAGCGCGCAAATCTGCTAAGCGTAGGATGGTAGGGGAAGGCACCAGCTTTCTTTCTAAATTTCAGTTATTGGTTAATTGATTTATGAACAACGTAGCTTAAAACATTTGCCACTGCTCAACTATTTATTTCAACTATTCAGCCATGAATGTGAGATGACGTTTTGGTGGACGAAATAGCCAGAGGAGAGGAGGAAATGATCAAAAATATTTTGCTATAAATGTTTGGTGTATGGTAGAAACTCATTGAAAAGTTTCAAAACAAATCTGATGGATGCGACGCACACTAAGAGTTATATCTGTGGTGGTGTACTGCAATGATCCCTACCCGCAGTGGTCAGTACCTGACAGGTGAGGGCTTCATCTTAAAGGGATGAGGGACACAAGCTCTCATACCAGTGTGAGCAGGCATGTCGTGCCAATCTTCTAATGATCATGAGTCACTCAGACACTTCTGCTTTGCGGTCAGAGTCAGGCTGACTGAGCATCGAGATGGTGGGGGGGACTTCCTGTTTTTGGGAGGAGCCGCAGAGAAACAGGAAGAAGAAACGCAAAGACAAGTTTCTTCTCAAGTCGATCGCAGACTTGGGTGGGTTGAGTCGACAATGTGCGCCAGCCGAACTCCGACGAGGGCAGAGGTGACGGGATGGAGCCCGGTGCAACTGGCCAACTACCTGAGAAAGGTGAGCCTTTTCAGGCCGCGGCAACCGGACGGGGGCGTGACCTGCCACTTATCAGAAGTGCTGGACACACTTTGATGTGGACTTGAACCACCCACTCTGATTCCAGCTGCCACATGAATAGTAGAAACAATGGACTTCCTCGTGTCTTTGCAGATGAGCCTGACTGGATGTGACGCAGTTGTCATCAAGAACTCCATCAGCGGAAGCAGATTCGTTGTGAGTCAAACGAGTGGATTTACTTTTGAGTTTTATCTCCCTTCTGGTGGTTCAGCAGGAGCCAGGAAGTTGCTACAGACATGTTCATTTCAGACAAGGAAGTCAGAGTGCAGAGAGTCACCGAAGACTCTCAGAGTGACCTAATATTGGTTTGTACTTCCGAGCCTGACCACTCTAGTAACTCCTCTGTGACACGTGTCACCACGTTTGTGAGACAGTCTGAGGTGAACGGTGTAGATCTGAATCTACTTATCTAACGTCTCACACAGCAACATGCTCCCATGTGACCTTTTCTTCTGTGGGTTTTGAGTGCGCTGCCTCCTTTTGGTCAAACATGGCAGCAGCTCCTCCTACGGTGGTGCTTTGAAACTATTTCCACTCATGTCTCTCTGCCTTGCAAGTTTCCAACCACAGGTGATTTTTATCGTTTAGGATCTGACTGAAAACGATCTGCAGAAGTTTCCCAAGCTTCACATCCCGTAAGTCGCCATGTCTCCGTTGCCGCCCATGCGTGTTTCCGTGTCAACAGTTATCGTGTCCTACAGGTTGATCTACAAGATCAGCGCTGAGATCAGCAGGAAGGAAGAGCGGAGAAGATTCTTCACCAAAAAGTTTTCAGATTTCCATTTCTTCTCTTTTGTTTTTGTCCACAAAAAAACAATCCTGACTTGTGTGTCCTTTGCTTCCTAGGACTCCAACACCGAAATACCCAGACCCTGGTGAGAGACTTCAGTAGCTGGCTCTTATTATGACGCATTCATGTCCTCTCTTCCCTTCCAGCGGAAAACGTTGTGGGCTGGGCGGACGACGAGTTTGTGAGTAAATCCCCACTCTTAACTTCATATGGTTTGACTCGACTTCACAACTAGTTTGTCCATTGAAGGACGATGACGCCAACTACAGCAGTGACGACAACGACTACGTGGATCCGAACAGTAGCGACGACAACGGCTATGAGGATCCGAACAGCGACGACGATAATGCCGACCGGTACGAGGATCCTCCGCGAGAAGACCTCAACCACTTGCGAACAAGTGAAGTGAAAATAAGCAACAGTGACTACATCGGTATTTGAATTCATGGATACCGTGGCGCCCCAGGCTAAAGCGGATGATGACATAACCACAGTTATGTTCCTCTCCCTCAGACAACAGAGACCACCACCCCTCAGCCAGACCACCTGAGCTGTTGCCCCGGCCCATGCCCTCCACCCTCCCAGTGAGTATTAAGAGTGACGCATCATCAGAGGTCAGGTGCTACCCGTCTTGTTTTCAGAAAGTGTCCAGAAGAGACCACTCTCCGCATGTTCACAGTCAGCTGCCCGAGCGGGGTCAGTATTCAGCAGCCACTTCTCGAGCCAGATGTCGACCTCTTGTCTTGAGTTGTGCTCTGACTGTCGCCAGGTCAGCCGCCGAAGCCTCAGATATTCCGCGACAAAAAGCCAGGTCGGGATTCTGGACCCAGCCCGTCTCCTCTTCTGGGTAAGAGCTCTTCGCTGCTGTGGCGACTCTGTGAAGTTAGCGGATGGTTTGACCCAGCTGTGGTCATGTGTGTTCAGGTGCCAGCCACCGGGGGAGTGAAGTGAGTTACCTCCAAGATGGCGCCACAGACTCCTCCTCCAACTGTAACTTTCAATTTTCTTCTCCCTGGCAGCAGCGCAGCAGCGCCAACAGGTGAGTAAATGCGTGTGTTAAAGTGTACAAATTTGTCCTGATAAGCCGCTGTCAGGTGTACAAAAAGACGCCAGTCAGTTCGCTAAAGGTGTCGCACCAAGTCCTCAGAAGAGTAGCAATTCCAAATAGGTGTCAGTATTCGTTGACAGTATCAACGCAGTGTCATTGTGTTGAAATGCTTTATGATGCCTCATTTACCCATCACTACTCACAACTAAGCTGACCACTGCTGGACTTGAATGTGAGCGCTTAAAAGCATATTTCTGTCTGTGAATTTACATTTTATGTAAATACATTTATGTGAATTTACGCTGTTATTAACAGTGTGATCTAACGTCAATGTAAAATGCAGTTGATATCAGCGTATTATGAGATTGAAAAAAGACATTCATTCATCTGTGTACAATGACGTCACAGTCCAGGAGAAGTCAGTTTTCTCCAGGGAATGGGCCACATGCTCCTGACTGTCCACTGTTGAGAGTGGGTGCAGCGGTCTCCGTCTGGATGGCTCAGCTTTTATCCCGAGCAGGATATGGGTTATTCGGTGCTGAGTCAGCAAAGATGTCATCAAATAAAAAATGATTTTCAGTCATGTATAACAGAGGGATGTGAGGGAGTGGGTCTGTACATCAGAGAAATCATCTCAACTGCTGGGTGTATGTTGGAGAGGCACCATGTGGTTTGACCATGATCTCTGGCCTTCAGGGCTCCGATCGAACCTCCTGGTCCACGTCCCCAGCCCAAGCCCTGGACTCCTGCTCCCAGGTGACTCCATCTAGTGCTGTGACTGACTCGCCCGTGAACAGCAACTAACTTATTTGCTTCTTTTAGGTATGAAGACGACGGATGGGTAAGTGTGATGATGACTGTAGCGACGACGACAACACCACTAACTAAACCCTTCTCTCTCACAGAAGATGGACGACGGTGAGCTCTCAGTCCGGTTTCACACACAGACATATCAGTTACAGGCTGCTCACAGCACTTTTCTTTGCTAGTGAGCAAACGCCGCACCTTCCCTATGAGCCCCTCCCGCCCTGTGGAGAACATCAGCCCTGGCAACAGGTACAAGGTCGCAGGGTTCATCCGAGCGGTCCGTTTGTCACCCACTATGTCTCACCAACAGCTTACCCACTGGAATCAAACCTGCCATTCCACCTCCGGTGCTGAGCGAGCCTCCGTCCCGTGCTTCAGCGTCCCACAAGGTAAGCAACTCTGAACCTCAGTGGTGGTTCAGTGTGACCAGGTATGAACTGCACGACCAGGACCTGGACCCTCGCTGGTACGCAGGCCGAGTGAGCAGAGACCTAGCTGAAGGACGTCTGCGAGAGCTCAACCAGGTAAGATGCAGCGGCTTCAGCAGCGTGTGTTCCCACTAAACCCAGTCTACTGCGGGTGTGAAGGATGGCTCGTACCTGGTCCGAGACAGCACCAAACAGCACGCAGGGCAGCCCTTCACACTGATGGTTCTGTACCACCACAAGGTCTACAACATTCAGATACGACTGCAGGGCCACATGTTCCAGCTCGGGACCGGACTCAAAGTCCAGGAGGTAACTGTCCACTTCAGAGCAGTTTTCTCCAGTTCAGACTGACCATTGTGTGTGTGTGCAGACCTTCCCCACCATCAGTGACATCATCAACCACTACTCCCAGACTCCTCTGCTACTCATCGACGCCAAGAATCGCAGCGCGAACCAACAGAACCAGTGCGTCCTGTCGCACCCGGCAGGACACCACACGGCCAGTCGGACGGGCTGGACCCATCAATGAACACAGTTCACACTTCAAAGCTGAAATTTTACTTTACTACTTTGATCAACAGCAAAGTCACAAACCCATCTTAAACGTGTACAGAAACATCGCCAGCAGCGACTCACGACATTAAAAAAAAAGAAGAAAAAAAATACATTTTTTTTAAACATATTCTAAATGTTTTAAAGCATCAGTAGAAATAAAAACGATCCAACAGTGAGTGTCCATCAGTCAGGTGTGTCACAGAGGTTTGGGAAGTGCGGTCACCTGTTCCACACACTCGTCGTACACCTCCTGATAGTCCGGATGGGGTTTGATCAGAATCACACACGTGGGCCGTTTGGACCCGGCGGAGGAGCCCAGGTCCTAGCAACACCACAAAGTTAGCCACACGCCATTCACATCTCAAAACCGCCACGAGCACTCACCACTTTGGACGGGACATAGACGTAAGGGAGGTTTCTGTCCTCACACATGACCGGCAGGTGGCAGTACACATCGATGGGCAGAGTGTCGCCGGCCAACACCACAACTCTGTAACGTCAATCGAAGCTTGATCAACTGGCTGAGATAAACGCCATCATCCAGTCAGGAGAGCAGCTCACCCTCGCTCGCCTTTGTTGATGAACTTCTGGACCTCCTTCACGCCTCTTCGGATGTTCTTCACTTTAGCAGCTGGGATCAGAAAAACACCGTGAATACAGCGTCATCGTGAGACAAACATGGTCACAACACGGTTATTACGGTCAAAATAGAGCTGAAGCATGAAAGGATTCGAATTCAAATGTCGAATTTGGAATGGACCTTTTCTGGTGCCAGTTTAGTGACGGTAAAAACACGACAGAATAGCATGCTGGAAAACGTGTGGCCATCATCCGCACCTTTCTTGACGCACTTGTAGAGCTTCTTGCTGAGTTTCCTTGAGGCCAGCGGGTCACTGATCTGGTTCAGCGGCGGACACACGGACTCCTCCTGTGACTTCATCTCGGTCTCGTCCTCTTCAACCGAACTCTTCTCCTTCTTTGCCTTAGTCATTTTTCTAGTCCGCTCAAACACAAATGTAGCGACCGAACACGATTGTACACACGGACGCACGTGTCTCGTTTTGCCTGCGGGAACGGGTAGGTTGTCGCAAGGCTTATGACGTCACTACGGCACGCAACAGCGGACATATGAAGTTGTTTTTCAGAATCAGAATCAGAATCAAGTTTATTGCCATGGTGGGGAGCCCACCAACTAGGAAAGTGTTTTGGGACAAAGTGCTCACAGAAAAATTAAATTAAATTAAATTAAACAACAAAGACTGATCACAAATTCAACAGTCTGATGGAGGGGGTGGGTGATGTTGTTCAGGATGCTCCTTAGTTTCAAGAGCATCTTTCTCTCCATAACCGTCTCCAAGGAGTCCACCGATCACCTTCAGCCTTGAGTTTGTGACTCCCAGAACCAAGCTGAGGTCAAGCGTCCCAGTCCCATCGAAAAACAGCAGACATTTGAGTTGTCGTTGTTTTTGAGTTTGAGAACATTGCTGAGATCAAGGTCAAGAACCAGATTGTTTTATTATGCATTTATTCATCGCACAAGCAATATTTACACTCTCCCAAAACAATAGTGACTGGAGACGCACGACCACCTTCACTTATTAGAAATGTATTGACGTATAAGTCATTTTAACATGAAGAAACACATATTCTAGTTAATTCATAGCTGGAGAGGATTCAGGGAATTCAGATCATAATGGCGCGTAAGTGATGACGTCAGAGTCGATCTTGGATCCGCCTTTATCGTCAAATCGAACTGTTTAACAGTGACGGAACAGTAACAACGCATCATTGTCATTGAAATACACGTAAATAAATAACAGCTATGGCGGTGTCTCGTGTCATCTCCGGCCGATGATGTCGCCGAGCACTGCAGGAAGTTCTCTGCTTTTCATCTCTCGGGATATTTGACACCAGACACACGGAAGACAGCAGGTGGCGCACACGCAGTCCCGACACAGGCTTCCCTGAGGATGAAAACACAACCCTCAGACTCAAGACATGCTCGAGTCAAACCCACGGCTCGAGCCAAATCCGGCCCGCAGAGTCATTCTATGAGGCCCGCAAAATAAACTCAGTGTGTGTGATTGAGTGTGACACTCCTTAACTACAAGCTCAGGCGTCGCAGGCTCACCTGGATACCGTAGCGGTGTCGGACCGACACCCTCACAGACAGCGTTCCTGATGGGACACAGCCAAGGACGTCCACCAGCGGAAGACAGAGACACTCACCAAGCTTTCTGCTGGTCGCACAGGCGAAGCACGGACAGCAACAGCAGACTAAACAACCTGAGTGATGACAACAACGTCAACAACAACAGCAACAACACAGGGGCGCTCGCGTGATGCCTACACTCGCTTTTATCATCACAACAGTCGCAGATTCCAGACGACCATTCAGCTGAGAGATCAAGCGAAGGCTGCGAAGGCTGCGAAGTCACCGGCCAGAGGGCGGCTGACATCTTCCCTGAGACACACACGAGTTCGCTTGACCAGGAATGACGAACTGAAAATAAAATCTCACCTGTAGCTCTTCGTTTTCTCGGTCCTCAAGACTAAGACTCAGGAAACCTGCGAGACTCGCTGGACCAGAACATGATGACCTCATTGCGCATGCACACACACTCACACATCCTCTTCGCTGCAAGCTGACAGGCAATCACATATTTTAACAACAGAAAAGAGGAACCAAGTACAAGCACAATATAAAGGCTCGCAAGAGGCCGTGGCTCCAGACATGGAGGAGATCTACGTGAGACATGTGAAGCTTTTGGGATTTGAGAAAAGATATTTTCCGAGTAAACACTTTGTAAGTGGTCAAAGCTTTTCCTTCAACATGGAACTCTGCGATGAATCAGCTCCAACTTTGTCTTAGGTCTACATGCTGATGGTGAAATGGAGCGACCAGGCAGAGAAGCTGGTCTACAGGACGTATCCTCAGATTCACACCTTCCACGTGAGTTTCTTAAGACTGAAGTGACTTTCAACTTGAACTCTGCTCAGGTCAGTGCTGGTAATTGTTTTCTCAGAAATTGTTGAAGGAGATTTTCCCCATCGAATCGGGGCAGATAGAGAAGCGAGACAGAATTATCCCATCACTACCAGGTGAGTCTCAACTCTCCAGCCTAGGAGGACAAGAAAACTATTTCAGCAATGTGAAGTGAGAGAAGCTAATAATGTAACCTCCCTCCCCCTCGTGTGTGAGTGTGTGTGTGTGTGGTCATGCTCCACTTCCCTCAGCAGTTCTCAGTTGAAGCAGAGAGACTTTGGAATCAGTCTGCTCTCATTCCATAAAAGTGATTCTTGTCACGACCAGAGGACTGAAGTGTCCTATAGTGACACTTATCTGTGAGAGGCAAAAGCAGAAGCTTCCAGAAAGCTGAATTACAACAGGGACTTTCTTCACTGAAGTTTCCAAACAACAAAAAAGTGATGGTGAAACTGTGGCCTCGCACACTTCAACAGTTTTTGCCATGAATGTGATCTTGATGTGACTCAGATCAAATGTGAATGAAAGCATTGTCAGTGGGAGCTCAAATGTCGCCACTGAAAGACTCATGACTAACTGTCTAGTCGCTGCGACGAAGACCCTCTCTCAGTAGACCCAGGTCCAGTTTTAGACCTTCAGCAAGTCTTCAGTGTCGCAAGATACATCAGAAAATGTTCGATTTTCGTGTGTTCATGACTGTTATGTCCTTCAGCTCCTCGCTGGGTCGACAGTCAGAAGTCACTAGAGAGTCGCCAGAACACTCTGACCGAGTACTTTGATGCTCTGGTGGCCTTGCCAGCCCACATCGTCCGCTGCCAGCTTCTCTGTAGCTTCTTCAAAGTCCGACCAGAAGATGAGAGCCCGCCGGTCGCAAACGCATCGGCCACCTTACAGTAGGAGTTGTTTCTTCTCTGATGATGATGATGATGATGATGATGATGATGATGATTTCTCCCTCAGGCAGAAGAAAAGCGAGACGCTGGTGGTGTCGGAGGGAAACGTGTCCGGTGCGATCCTTCGCTTCACCCGTGACTCGTGACCAGAACTCTGACAGATGTTCTTGCAGAAATTTCAGGTCCGATCCTCCTGGACTCATACCGAGTGGTGGCAGACTTCAACAAGACCTCCAAGCATGAGATGAATCTGAAAACTGGAGACCTTGTGGACATCATTGAGAAAAACCAGAACGGTCAGAAACCCGCCACACTAAAGCTGCCGAACAGCACAACTCTCAACGCTCTATTCAGGTTGGTGGTTCTGTCAGAGTGAGTCCAAACGGGGCTGGGTCCCGGCATCATACCTGGAGCCTCTGGACGGTCCAGAGGAGTCAGAGGACCTTGAGCCTGACTATGAAGGTACTAGCTGGAGACACGCCAGGTTATTTACTTGAAAGGGTCTTCAGAGAGAACTTGATTCCTCAGGAGAGCCGCACGTCACCACCCAAGCCTACGAAGCTCAGCTGGAAGACGAGATCTCGTTGGGCCGAGACGAGACCATTGAGGTGATCCACAAACTCCTTGACGGTTGGTGGGTCGTCAGGTAAGCTCTGAGCATCTACAGTTCCGGTCTTCAGAAACAAGTCCTCACTTCCTGGAGTCACAGGAAGGGAGAGCAGACCGGGTACTTCCCCTCAACCTTCCTTGAACCAGTGGGTTTGCAGAACACGGAGCACGTGAACAAGCGTCCTCCACCCCGCAGGTCCGCTTCACAGCCTTGGTGTGACTAGAGGGTTCGCGGCTTGACGCACCACTTCCTGTTTCAGGTCAACCATCAAGAACCTCAAGAGCATCCATGGCAAGAACCGTCAGCGCCTCAGCCAGGATGTCTACCGCAGGAACAGCCGCCGCTTCCTGCAGCAGAAGGTCCGTACCCCAACACCGTCACCGAGGGACCCCAAGGCGACCAGGCCGAGCCGAACCAAAGACACAAAGGGCCCCGGTGAGTCTCCGCTTCCATCATCTCGCTCTGCTGCTGATGACCTCCTGCGTTCGACAGACATGAAGACGGAGCTGACTGGAACTGGTTCTGCCCCGGGGTCAGGCCCCGTGGTCCCCCCAAGGCCTAGTCCAGAGGTCATCCTGCAGAGGTGCACAGACAGCACCCGCAAGAGGGTCAGCGTGCACGAGCCTGTGACCACCAACTAACACACACGGAGCTCCTGCTCCACTCGTGGGGGATAAATAATAAACGTGACCCAAAACACTCGACTGTGGACCTTCATTCTTGATACTAAGTTGATTTTTATTTTATTTTTTGTTTATTTATTATTATTGTTATCAGGTTTTAGGCAGTTACTGGGATCCTCACTGACCTTGGCAACAAAGCCGATTCTGATCTATAGAGCAGGTGCGTGTGTAGCGCCCGCTAGAGTTGGTAAAGACTCAGAATTTCAATCTCAGCTCTTAATTGTGCTCAAGCGATTCTGCGAGGTAAATGGAGCGTGCATATGAAGTCACGTGGACAAACGCTTCGCACGGGAACTGCATCTATCAAGGAGCCGTTGTCTGACGGAAAAAGACATCTGACGCCTTTCAAATTCCCGCTAATGGCAGGTACGATCTGTAAATGGCGCTCGGCACTGCAGTTATTCTCCAGAGATCAAGAGTGCTGAACACAGTTTGCTATCTAACAGACGAATCACAAACCGATTGAGCTTCTCAAGCAGCTGCCGTAGAGACATAGCTCTTATTGTGAAAGAGGAAAGCGGAAGTGCGGCGTGTTGGTTGACTCCAGCTGAACCATCGATGCGGTGGGAGATTGTTCTGAACTGCGACCGCGGCCTCGCCAGACGCGGCGGACCGCAGCGATGGACCGCAGGCGCCTGACCGCACACACGAGAAGACCCAGCCACCGGGAGGCCCCGCAGTAGAACCAGCGCAGGTGAGCAGACTCACGTCACATCACGGACGTGTGCGTGCGGCTGCTAACGTCTCCTGTCTCTCCAGACACCATGAAGGCTGCTCTCTAGACACGCGACGGAAAATGAGCTACAGGGTACTTTCCTCTTCATCATCATCATCATCATCATCATCATCTGCTGCATCGCATCATCGCAACAGCGTTTTCAGCAGAGCACAGAACTCCATCACTATCTGAGGACTCTCTCCATCCACATCAGAGCAGCAGGCAGCCTCATCATCAGCACCGTCTTCATCATCATCCTCACCGTCGTGATCCGAGCAACCACCTTGATCTGCATCACTTTATCTTCAGAGCCACCAACTGCACCACATCTTCATTATCATCATAGCACTCGACTTCATCTTCATCAGAGCAGCAACTTCATCATCGTCACTTTACCATCATCTTCATTTTCATCATCGTTGCATCTTCTTCAGAGCAACCACCATCACCACCATCATCATCATCGTGATCAGAGCAACCACCTTGATCTTCATCACTTTATCATCAGATCCACCAACTTCATCACATCTTCATCAGAGCAGCAACTTCATCATCTTCATCATCAGTTCATCAGAGCAACCACCGTAGTCATCACCACATCTTCATCTTCATCAGAGCAACCGCCTTCATCATCTTCATCAGCACATCATCATCGGAGCAACCACCTCAGTCATCATCACGTTTTCTTCATCATCATCACCATCTCCATCACAGCTTCACCAGAACAACCAACCGCATCATCAGAGGAGCAGCCTTCCCTTCCATCATTGTCACATCTTCATCATGGTCACATCTTCGTCACGCGAGCCATGTCTCTGTCCCTCTCTGCAGATCTCCGGGGCGACGATGGACCGCGTCAGCTTGCTGTGGCGCCTGCGGCGGCGTGCTCGCCGCGGTGCTCTCTGCATGGCCTTCTTCTGTGTCTTGATGGCGCTGCTCTATGCTTTCTGCGCCGAGAACAGTGTGTCAGTCACAGACGCCATCTTCGGAGTCCGAGCACGCACCCGGGCTCAGCCTCGGACCAACTCGGTCATAAAGGTGAGTTCTTGAGGTAAACCGCAGGCCGTGACCTGGAACAGCTCTGGCAGCCTGGATGTGAGTGGCAGCTCTCACCACACTCTTCTCTCGGAACTGTACATCCATGTGTTGCAGGTCATTCGTGGCGCCAAACCTGTCTTCATTGACCCTCAGAAGCTTCCGGGCGTGGTCCCTGGCAATCGCCACCATCCCATACCGGTGCTGTCCTCGCCAAACCACACTCTGCTGGAGTCCAGCTCACACAACCCGCCCAAAGAGTCGGCGGGGTTCTTCTGGCGCTTGCTGCCGCGGAGTTTCGCGCGAGCGTTGGACTCGTTGTTTGGAGGCCGGCGCCACAGCGAGCTCCGCACTAAAGGTACTGACGCTGAATTCTTCGGGCCCAATGGACTTCTGGGTGAAGTGTGGGACGACCAGATGTCCAGCAGCATGCTGGGAACCAGACTGAAGAAGGTGGTGCAGAACTACCAGGTATGTGTGAGACACTTAAGTTTTGCACAAGTTTGATCATCACACACTCAACTTTTTGGGACCAGGCCATGAACAAGTACGGCGTGGAGTTCTCCAGCCAGAGTATCCCGAGTCGCCCCCGACTGAGTGGGCCAGAGCTTCTTTGCCAGCTCAAAGACAACGTTAATGTCACCAGCTTAACATCGGACCTGTACCCGTTCTCCTCCCTGCCCTGGGCCTCCCAGCTGCCCCCAAAGCCACTGACCTCTGACCTGGGTCCTTATAAGAACTGCGCTGTGGTGTCGTCCGCTGGGTCGCTGCGTTTCTCTGGGCTTGGAAAAGAGATAGGTTGGTGACCGCTTTGGACCATGACTTCCTCGGAAGTCACCCACCCTGAGGATGTTTTCTGTTTTTTAAGATTCCCATGATGCAGTGTTGCGCTTCAATGCTGCACCCACCGCCGGCTACGAGAAGGACGTGGGCTCTAAAACCACCATTCGCCTCATCAATTCACAGGTGAGTCTTCAGGTCTGTGTCCACAGCAGCCGGTTCTCATGCTACTGTGACTCGCAGGTCATGTCCTCTGAGGACCATCGCTTCCTGTCCAGTTCCCTGTACAGCTCAGGTGTGTTAGTGGCCTGGGACCCGGCGCCGTTCTCCGCGGACCTCACACAGGTGAGGCGCGTGAAAGAAAGCGGGATGGTGACATCATCTGAGACGGTTATTTTGTGTGTCCACCAGTGGTTCAACCAGACGGACTATCCGATTTTCGGTCAGTACCAGCGGTACCGGAGGCTCCACCCGCTGCAGCCCTTCTACATCCTCCACCCCCATCTGGAGTGGCAGCTGTGGCAACGCATCCAGGACAACATGCTGGAGCCGATCCAGAAGAACCCGCCGTCCTCTGGCCTGCTGGGTATGTGGGTTCACCGCCACTGCGCTCGCGGTAACTTAACTTCAGGATGACGTGTTGGGTTCCTCTTCCCAGGCACGGTGCTGATGATGTCCCTGTGCGAGGCGGTGCACGTGTACGAATTCCTGCCGTCACGGCGGAAAACAGAGCTCTGTCATTACTACCAACGCTTCTACGACGCCGCCTGCACGCTCGGCGCCTACCACCCGCTGCTGTACGAGAAGAACCTGGTCAAGAGAATGAACCGCGGGTCGGACCGGGACATTTACACCCACGGACGGGTCACTCTGCCTGGCTTTGGTCAAATCAACTGCAATACCACGGCAGCTACTGCATGATGACATCAGAACTGGGGAGGTCCGCGGTCCTCCTGCTGACACGCCCCCACACCTGCTCCATTCCTGCACAAGTGAAGGCTCCAGTAACAGTTAGCTTTCCATTCCCATCGTTCATCTATAGGAGGAAACCTCAGCGACACCCCGGCCAGGTCCAGCGAACCTCAGTGCATGGGATTTGTGAGTGAGAACATTTACGTCGGGTCTCAGACCAGGACGTCACTAAGGTTTCTGACACGTGAAGGTGAAGAAAGAAGCTCTTTAGCTGCGTTCTCAGTCGGCTTTTATTAGGACGTGCGTTTACAAACGGCGATGCACACCCCGACCTTTGACCTCAGTTATAGTCCGACATCTTCAGCTCAGCAGACAGAAAAGGCCTGTTTGCTTCATCGTTTCGGTTTCTGAGCTTGTGTTCGCCTGAAGGTCACCTGAGATTTGGTCGCTTCTGTGAAGATTCTGTTCAAAGAATCCTCATCATCATCGTCGTCGTCATCTTGAAGCTCGATGATGTCACTGCAAGCAAGTCAGGACAACAGTGTTGTTGACTCGAGAAGGTCTGTGACCTTTGACATGTGAAACAACACTCGGAGTCCTACTTTGGCTTTACTCTCGAACTTGACGGACACGGCTGGACCCTGGAACCTGATGGGCCTGGTCGGACCCCAGAACCACGCTGAGCTGCACGAGAGAGTTAAATCAACATGATGTAGTCATCGGATTTTCAGCCACTAGGTGGCGCTCTGACACCATTATCAAGACACCAGACTGCTGTAAGAGTCTCGTCCGCTTGTTTCACACTGGAAACTCATGAAATTAAAATGATTTAAAAAACGCTGACTCATCATTGAGAGAGAAGGGTACCAGTGTCTGCGGAGTCGCTCTGCTCCAGGGCGGACAGCAGGGTTCCTCTCTGTGGGGTCAGAGACGGAGTCAGGTGAATACAGAAAGCACAGGGCAGCAGGAGACACCAGCACCTACAGCAGGCTTGACGGACAGCTGCATGCAGAGCTGGGTGTGGCGACTGTAGCTGCTCAGCGGAACCATTGTCTGGCAGACGTAGCACTTCTCCTGGACGCTGCAAGTCACAGACGGGACAGTTTGAAATGTGAGACGATGTTCGCCCACAGCTCAAGGAAACCGGGAACCTAAATGAGACTAGTAATGAGTGAACAGTGAGTGACCTCTCTGCGGCTCCTTTTCTTCGTCTCTTCCTTGGCCGAACTGGAGAATCTAAACACAAACACCAAGCCTTCAGCAGCAGCTTTGGCAAAACAGGAGGGAGCGGCGCGAGTCAGACCGTGGTCGCTGTCGTCCGCAGACTTGTTCTTGTCTCCTTCACAGTAGGCCGCGTGCATCTCCACGTCTGCCAGCGGAAAGGAGAGCTGGCAGATGGGACAGTTGACCGTGCTCTGAGGGCTCAGAGAGGGATCGGCGGAGGGACGGCTTCCGCTCTTCACCTCATGTATCTCCTCCACATCGGAAGACGAGCTGTCATTTTTCTTTTCATCAGCTTCCTCAACTTCTTCTTCATCACCTGGAAATACTTGTCGGTCAGCAAACAAATGGGCTACTGGTTCTGCATCGAGGTCAGGAGCTTACAGTCTGGCACCACGATCTCCTTGACCTCCAGCGGAGAGGCACGGCTTTGCGGAGAACATGACAGTCCGTCTCTCACAGACATCCGACAGAGGCGCTCACTGACCCTTCCTTTCAGACACTGGTCTTCACCATCTTCATCATCATCACAGTCTTTGTCAGTCAGCTGCGTCTCTAAGTCCAGAATGAGAAGAGAGGCGGGTCAGTGTGCACACACACACACACACACACACACACACACACACACACACACACACACACACACACACACACACACACACACACACACACACACACACACACACACACACACACACACACACACACACACACACACACACACACACACACACACACACACACACACACACACACACACACACACACCTGGACAGGTGTTACAGTCCATGTCCTGAAGATCTTCGTCCAGATCTCTGCACTTCCCAGGATCAACGTCAGCGCCTTGGTTCCCATCGTCCCCGCTGCCATGGTCACATGTTACCAACACTCTGACAAACATGGCGCTCGCTGACGCTCCTACCTGCCTATCTGTTGCGAAGCCTCAGCTTCAGTCTGTGGCGGCGAGGGAGCGTTCTGTAGATACAAATATATCTAAGTCACACTCCTCAGGGGCGCATGGAAGCGAGTCGGTACCGTCTCAGGCAGGACGCCGTCGCTCCACTGGGCTTTCCTCAGCAGCAACCTTCGAGCTTCTTTAAGACTCCGGCTGTAAGTGTCCAACTGAGTCACGATCACCTGAACACACACACGGGTCTGAACACTCCTCATCCATCAGCCGCGTATGCCGGTCGAACCTGAGTGTACTCGTCTGGGTCCAGACTTCTGGGACAGAATGGGACGCCCCAGTAGTACTGGACCGTTGGCTGGCCCTCAGCTGGTCCTCCCTGGCTCCTCAGTCGCGGGTCCACACAGGGATCCACCCTTGATGATGAGGAACTGTGAAAAACACGACACTCTAAACCACATCCAACTCTCAGAGACATGGAACTGGACCAACACCTGCCGGGTCCGTTTGCAGTGGCGGGAGTCCAGCCGCTGCCTGTTTCCTGATGAAAGACCGGGCTCCGTGACTCCTGAAAATCAGACCAAATCTGTGGATATCTGAGGAGTGAGAGTTCACCGTTCACCTGCCCGGAGCACTGACCCTCACGTCCTCGTCTTCATCTGACCAGCGCAGCGTCATGTCATAAGATCTCACAGTGACTTCTGGAAGATACGCAGGTTTAATCTCGGACGCTCAGTTGACCTACCCGACACCACCGCAGCGGTCCTCACCAGAGTCCTCAGCCTGGATAGCGACACAGAACACGGAGTCAGCGGGTGTGTGTCTGCAGCCGAGGTCCACACCGTGAGCTCACCTGATGGTTCATCTCAACAGAGTCAGCAAGACCTTCCTTGTCCAAGAGCCGAGGCGAGCGCTCAGGTCCAGAAGGTCCACAGGGGCTGTTGGTGAACTGGAGTGTCTTCCCGGCTCCAGTTCCCCTCACATCCACCAGGGGGCTGCAGGGAGTTCTGGGGAAAGTGGGGCTGATGCTTCGGTGTGAGGGTGATAAACTTTCCAGTGAGCAATTGCTGGAGATAAAACCTCCAAAAGGAAAGTCCTGGTCGGCGTGCGAGACGTCACATGCTCTCTGGGGAAAGACAAGCACCAGTGAGGCTCTGTGAGGTGAGGAGGAATGGTGCTCGTCACCTGCTGGAGCTCCAGACCAGACGAAACGGGCCGATGATCAGGTTCACCTGGACACACGTGAGAATGTCCGAGCGTTGTGGCCGCAGTGACACGACAGACGGATAGAGAGGCGCTACCTTTCAGGAGACTCTGCTCCGGCGTCTGACCCACCATCTGCAAGAGAGGAGCAAACAGTCAGAACCGGCAGGTCCTCCAGAGGCGACCTGAGGTACTGCAGCTGGGACTCACACTTTGGTGGACGGCCTCGCTCACATCACCCTCTTCCTCTTGGGATGGGTTGGCGCCGGCTTCCTGTTCACTGAGCCGCAGTGCCAGTTGCATCATCTCGTCCTCAGTCATCTCTGGACACACAGACTAAACTTCAGAACCGCTGCTCGCTATTATCACTCCATCTGCGGTTTGAAGACCTCCAGACAGGATGCTACAGGCTACTGAACCTAGCAAACAAGTGCAAACATTTCTATTCCTGCATCCTGAGCTCCTTTCTTTACTGACCTCTGTGCTTATTGAGTCTCCGCCTCCAGCGTTTTTCTCTCGCCGACAACGATGCGAGCGAATCGTGCTCACATGTTAGATCAACCTGAAACAACCGAGACGTGAGTTTCTTCATGAAACTCAACTGGGATGGGCTGCTCACCTGCTGACTCTCCATAGCTCCAGTCCAGTGGTTCCACACCAGGTTTACTGAGCAGTTTCTTCAGCCATTCACAACAGCAGCCTGGTCAATACGCAAGCACAGTCACGTGATCACCTCAATATTAAATCCACAAACACACAGGAAGTCTCACGTGTCAAGTGGAAACATCTTGAATGACACCATCTTTAAACATATGAGTGACGTCAGGCCAACCAGAGGAGAAACAAAGAGGAGGACGAACTTTTGTAACGTCCTCTGGTGACCGCGTCTCAAATTACAAACACAAAATATTACGTATAAAGACGTTCATTTCCAGGTGTGTAGACAACCGCCACGGCGGGTTTTACAGGACACTAAGTTCGACTTTATTATTTCTTCAAGAATTCAAGTCTTCTACTTGTTCTGTTCGACTTGAAACCGCGGGACTCCGCGGTCAAATGTTTCGGTTTTGAGGCTAATGTCCAGCCTGCCCGGTGCTTACCTCCATCAACATCAACATTTCTGGCCGAAGATAAAGTTTGGACCTAAAGTGACCGCTGACTCATCAGACGGCACATTCCTCCACTCGGATGAGGAGAAGTGGACGGTTCAAACTCAACTCGGCAACTGCTCGGTCCGGTTCGGCTCGGCGATAAATCTCATCCAAGTTTGTTCTTCCTGCCGTCACTTTCGCCGCGCCATGTTTATGTCTGCACGTCATGACGTCAGGGCATGACGTAGATTGCGTGGTGCTTGAGGGTATCGGTGAGTGAAACCTATACTGCCCCCTCTTGGACAGGGGTGGTACGTCCTTTCTTCATGCTGCTCACTGACGACTTGCACAAGAGTGAAATCCTTCTCCAGAAAGTGTTTCACAAAGGAACTGAAAAACATACATTATTTTTAAGATTTTCAGTAGGACCACCCCTTGTCTGGAGATGACAGTGAAGAAGAAAGTGAAGTGTCAGTTTAGTGTCGGGTGACGCCAAGATCATCCAGAGAAACCAGAAACAACTGCAACGTTCACAACCAGTCGATAATAAAGTTTAATATTTCAGTTTACAGTTGGAGCCACTGGAATCAGTCGGTGCGTGAGGAGGCGCAGTTTCATGTCTTTGTTCGTCTGATTCCACTTTGATGATGGAAACTTAACAGTCAAAGGTTGAGTCCATTTTAAAATGTCCACATCCAATGATGAAAAATATTCATATATATATATATATGTATATATATAAAAAAAACACCAAAGAAATGAACGATGAAGCAGCAGCATCACTAATTCACAAAACGTTTGGCACTCGAGGACTCATCGTGTCAACGTCTCGACGCGGCTGTTTGGCACTCGGTAAGGCACAAACGTGGAAGAAAATGAGACCTAACAAGCAGAAGGAGGGCAGGTTCACGTCACTGAGTCCCTTAGAACCGAAACAATATTTGATCGATAGTTTTCTCCACAGATCAGAGAAGTTAACATGAAGCTGAAAAACTACAGTACAGATGTGATCAGCCATCAGTTGATGCATAGCATCATCATCACCACCGTGATGTCATCGGGTTTGTCTCAATAAAACGTCCACAGAACATAGCTCAGAGCAAACTTTTGATTGACACCAAGTAAACAGCAGGTCTTCACGGACACGTTGAACATTTGACATTCTGCCGTGGGACCCTGGAGCAGTGACACCAGGCGCGACTCTTGAGTGTCAATCAAAAAACTGGTGTGAACTCCTGTGCTGTTGAAGACCTACGTGGTCATCATCACCATCATGGTTTTAGTGTTTCACTTAGTTTTCTTTGACTCAGTTCACCTCAGCTCTGCTGGGTCAGAACCAGGGAACCAGACTGGGTGAGAACAGTGGTCTGCTCATCCAGGAGAACCTCCCTACCCCGCTCCACCTCGTCGCCTTTGACAAACTCCACCTGAATGGTTGTAGAGTCCACAGAAGTCGGGTCCTTCTGGTCCAGATGTTGGTTGCCACTAGCGCCCGCCGCCACCTCTTCCTTAACCTCATTCGCTTCCAGTTCCTCCTTGCTCACCAAGTTCTCCACTGCCAGCCCAGGTTCAGCAGACAAAAATTTACTTAACCTCATTCCATTCAGATCTTCCTCCAGTTTAACCTGGAACGGTGGCAGACCCAGCAGAAAGGCCCTGATACGGCTGGGAGAACTGAGGTCAGCTGGTTCCTCCTGGTCCTTCACCACAACATTGGAGTCCTCTTTGCCAGTTCCTCCGGAGACGATGCTCTCAGGCGGCTCTGTGGTGCCACTCTTGACCTTCTTATTTGTGGGGCTAGTTGGGCTTGTCTGCTGCCCCTGGCCGTCCGTGCTGGGTCTCTTCCCCAGGAATCTCTTGCTGAGGTTGAGGGGCAGCGACTGGTCAGGGGGAGGAGTGATGGGAGATGGCGGGTTCTTGGGGCTCATGTCCTGTGACAGGGCTTCAGACAGTCGGCGAGTGAAGGTCTGGAACTGAGAAGAACCCAAACGAGTTCTCATTAACTGTCGGACCTGAACACTGCAGTCAAGATCCAGAGGTAAGACCCGAAGAGGGGGCATTGGAGGTCGGGTCCTGCTGTCCTTGTTGTTCTGCTGGTGCAGAAGGTGGGGCTGATGCAGAGTCTGGTGTCGGGGGGACTGCGGGGTCTCCTGTGTCGGCTTGATGTTGTAAATGTTCAGGTGGTCCTGCGTCGGGTTTTGAGCCGTCAAGGCCGGACCCTTCTTGAGGCCGGCACGGTTGGTCAGAACATCCAGAGGGCACACGCTCTTGAGAGGGCTGAAGTTGTCCAAAGACCCGCTGATCACATGACACGGCAGCGTGGGGAGCAACACACCCGAAGCCACATTCCGGGCCGGGTCCGGCTTGTGCTCGACTACTTTGGTCTGGAACGGGAGGAAAGGAGACGCCATCGGTGAGAGGTCAGGGGTCAGCGGCACGTGGGTGGGGAAGATGGCAGCTTGGAACGGCTTCGACACCTGGAGGAGAGAAGAAGACACAAGCTGCTCATTCTGCTGGAGAGAGACGCCTGTCCACCTGGTGAGAGCAACTACCTGGAGTGGGTTGCTGAGGGCCGTGGTCGGAGCTATAGCCCGAGGTGGGAGCAAGCCCCACTGAGGGAGCGCCACCTTGTTCAGCCCGGAGGACTTGTTGCGTTTTCCCGGTGGTCGCCCGCGGCCTCGCTTCACCACCACACTGCCGTCTGGGTTCCTGATCTACTCCGAGACAGAAAGAGAGAAGTCAGATGGGTCACAGCCCGAAACGGCAGCAGTCACATGGCAAACTGACCACTGAAGGAGCAGCGTCAATCTTGGGTTTAGAGCCTGGTTTTCTTCCCCTTGGAAATGGTTTTCGACCTCTGACCCCTTTGGGTTTTCTGGAAATGGAAGATTCTGGGATTTCCTCAAGCTTTCCGCCAGTTCCCAGGTGGCGCTCGTACGGAAGCATCAACCTGGGAATCACATGTGGTCGTGAGCATGTGCGTGGTGGTGGTGGTGCGTGTGATGGGCGTGAAGCAGGCGAACCTTTCGTAGTGTCGGCGGGTGCACGTGGCGGCGCTGGTGCTGCTGGGACAGCCCCCCAGCTCATTGTACACCACCTTCCACAAGCGTTCCGACGTCACCTGACGGACACAAATGAAATCATGTGACCCACAGCTCGGATCCAGGCTGCTGATGGTCTCCTGCTGAACTCAGACTCACCCTGTCGTAGCCACCGAGCCGCTTCACCACCGAGTACATGAGGAACAGATTGACTGGGGGAAAAAAGACACACTCAGTCTTGGTACAAAGAGAACGTTCTGACCATGTGACTCACTCTTTTTAAATCCCAGGTTTGGGACCTTGTGGATGGGTGAGCCCAGATGCTCCATGAAGGCGAATAGCTGATCCAGGAACAGCTGCTCCTCAGGATCCGGGAGCCAGCCTCCTTCAGAACCAACCTCCACGCTACCCATCACGTTCTCCTGAAGCAAAACAAATAAAACATGTAGCAGTCAGTTTTCACTCAGTTGCTGCAGCCACATGCCGACTGACCTTCATCCTCTCGAGCCAGGAGTCCGGCTGACTCGGAGACTCTCGGCTGTCCCGGTTGGTCTTTTTCCGAGGGCGTCCGCGAAGGCTGAGGGAAGGACTTCCTGTAGGAAAGAGAAAGCCAATGTCACGGACCAGAATGAGGCAAGCGGTTCTGCAGGGCCTCGTTCCTCAGTGGACTTACTGAACTGCCAGGAGAAGCTGGTGCTGTTCTCCAGTGTCGGGTGGTGAAACATTTCCCTGCAGTACATCAGCCGAGTGTTGGGCTGCAGTCGGAGGCCACCCAGCGCCAGGAGGTGGACATCTTCAAGAGACGGACCACTGGCTGCGTCCTGGATCCTTCTCTGGAGGGACCTGAACCGACAATACTGCGGGTAGCTGAGCACTTTGACCCGACGAAGTTCTGCAGGAAGACACACAGGAGGTCATCCATGACTCAGCAAGCGGATTTTTTATGTTCTCGAGAGCGTTCTTACCGCCCGGCTCTTCTTTCAATGGCTTGCCGACCATGCTGCCCGCATCCGCAGCCGACTGGGTTTCAGCTCCGTCGGCTTTGGGCGTCCTCAGCTTCAGACTGCTGCTCCACTCTGAGGGCTGTCCACATGACCAGCGCACCAGGTCCTCCACCCGGACCACCATTTTTCTGGCTACCACCAGAACCTCATCCTGCAGATGAAGAGAACCTGGATCAGAACCTCCGGCTCTGTTTGTGGGTCAGGCTGATCGTACCTCGCCGTGCTCCCGAGTCCGGCCCTTCGGCGTGTCTTCTGGCAGGTAGTAGAGACGAGCACTGGCCAGCAGGTGGTGCTGTGTCCTCTCCTCCCAGAGTAGAGTCACCTGTAAATAGAAACGTGAGCAGAGCTGCAGTGCATTCTGGGGCACCTCGAGGGTCCGGTGAAGCAAGGGATTATGGGAGTTGTGCTGGGTGAGAGTAGATGACAGCTTTTGCTACAGACGATTACTCTGGGGCAAATTAGATGTTTTTCACCTACATTTCTTCAGATCATGAGGGGGCGTAAGAGTGTTTCAATCATAACACATACTTGAATAAAGTAATAAATATTAGAGACAAGGTTGATCAGACAAAAAGTGGGACTAAGAGCTGAGCAGGAAACGTTTATTTTTCATCCTGCATTTCAATTCTTTTAAGTTAATGAAGACAGTAATTGCAAAAAATATATATTTTCCTAAATGAGCATTTAATAATGATTGTAAACAAGCTCAGCGTAAAAGCAAAAAAACAGTATCACAAAAATATGTGGTATTTATAATGTCTTAATATGGCCTAAATGACAGTGATGATTATTTCCATCAACATTGCAATATTAACAATGATTATAAAGATGATTATTCTGATACTATGGTACACATCTGCATTTTTACTGTTTTACTTCAAAAGAAATGATTGAAAAGCAAAGATACATTGAAATTTATTTGAGGAATCATGAATCATGAAAGACCATTGTTCCTGTCCATTTCCGCTCAACACTTCTTGCAAGCAACTATTTAGCGTATGGATTTGTGGGGATAAATGTGGCCAATAACAGGTGGCGACAGACGGGCGCTTAGTTCTCTCGACAGCGAGGACTTAAATTTCTTTCCTCCCAGTCAATGCTCATTGGAACGGCTGCCTACCGGCAATTTTTGCCACCAGTCTTCACATGTCAATGATTGACAGGTCTCACTCAGACACCACAGCGTTGTTCTGTTTTCTTTAATGTGAAACCTCAGCAAACTGACCGGATGTGTGAGAGTTGGTCAGAAAATAATAAATATGTTTGCAAAAATTTTAATATTCTATGGCAGTCTGAAGTCAAAATTATGATCATGATCAAATGTTTGCTGCACAATAAAAATAAAAGTGAAACTATTTGGGAATGTTATAATGCTATGTAATGATAGTGTCATAGCATTTCTCAATTCTTAAAACAAGTATACTCTAATTGTATAAAAACTACAGATAGAAGTTTCAAAACAAGTGAGAAAGTGAGAGAAAAGAAATTTTATTTTGGTGCGTAAAAATGTACTTCCTCATATTACTTATTCCAGAGGAATGTTTTGTTTATTTGTTTATCATGTTCGTTTCTAAACAAAACTCATTATGAAAACAGGACAATAGTGGAGAACTGCTCGCTTTTTTTCTTTGGATTCCCCCAGGAGTGTAAGAGTGTGTTCCCATGGTGGAGAGACAGGCGGCATGACATTGGCTCTCTCTAATAAGGACCTCATCCGTCTCCGTCTCTGATCCAAAATTGCAGCTAATATCAGCCAGGTAGAGACATGGGGTTGTGTTCTTCACTCAAGAAGACACTGTGTAAATACGGAGCACATTACGTCCCACAACAGCTGGAATTAAAGCTAGAATAGTTTTTGTCAATTTCAAAGAAGCATTAGCAGCAATAAGAATAATAACACAAATACATTGAGCAATAAGGTAGCCATTATAGTACGATAGACACTGCAATAAGGAACGCCTCATTTCCCTACTTCAACGGGACTTGGCGCCACAGTTAGCTGGAAACCCTCCATGAGTTCCCCGCGCTCTTACGCTGGCATCGTTACTAGGCAACAGCAGCACTGCACGCACTCTGCTAATGGTAAATATGGAATATATATACATGTATATATATATATATATATATATATATATATATATATATATATATATATGGTAACTGAAATATGTAGCTTATTTTTGGCTTGTGACTTTTTTGGGGCAAGGCAGTTGGACTCCTCCTGGATTTGTGCCTTTGAGCAATGCCCCACCCAACATTTGTAAACCACAAAAAAAGAGCAGTAAAAAAAACTTTTGGAAGAAACAGGATGTACCTCCGCGATACATGGCGACTCCTCGGGGCTCCAGCGGATGAAGTAGAACTCGCCGAGCTTCCACACTTGGACCGGGCTGTCAGGACCAGTTCTACTGCTCACCGACTTGTAGAAGGTGAAACTTCCCCGATGGCAGGAGGGGGCGCCGAGCCACTGGTGAAGGACAAAAGTTTTATTCATTTTACACATGAAACAACTGATACTTTTGAGTCAATTCACAAGCCTCAAACTACTGAATTAAGTTCAGTAACAGTCAAACTCGAGGATGCGCCGTGAATGACGGGTGAGCTCACACTATGTGAAACATTACCACAAAAGGCAGAACAAAGTAGTACAAAAATATAAATGTATACTTAATTCAGCTCTGAGCAAGTAGAGGCAAGCCTTATAATAACTCACCAGGATTTACATGATAGATATATATATATACTAACATGGATGGGATACTGGATAAATCACAAATATTGGAGCAAAACTCTTTTTTTTTGCGATAGAAAACGTTCTATTGGGTTTATTACAGGACAGCTGTGTGTCACTGAACCAGGTAAAATAGTTGTATCTTTCATAACAGCACTGCTGAGGTTGGGTGCTAGGTTTTTTTTAAACTAAGTAGACAGTTTGTTTTTCATTTAAAACTATACGATTTCATTTTCGAAAGTGTCTAAACCCGAACAAGTTCTGCTGCAAGAGGAATTGAACAACATTTGACGAGAATGAAAACAAACAAGGCCACAGTGATGTTGTGGTGCTGCAGTGTTTCGCTGACGCCACTTCAACATTTCAAGGTTTCTCGTCGTTTGTTTGCAGATGATCCGCCACACTGGTCTGAGGAAGTTTGATTTGAATAAAAGACACAAACCCTGTTGACCTTGAGACCCTCGGAACCAGAAGCAACATTTGAGTAAGTGATGTTTTCGGCTTATCCAATTTGAACAGAAATGGGTCATCAGGCGGAGACAAGATGTCGGGGGCAAAAAAAAAAAAATTGAATCTAATATTAAAATCGCTGTCGACAGATTGTGTCGGTTGGAAGCTCTCGGAAGCTTCTGCTGGTGAATATTTGGTGAATATTGTGTTGAGGCGGGTGGGGGTTGGGAAGCAGACTGTCGCCACCAACAAAGAAATAAATCATTAACACAAAATATTAACGCGGAATTCACAACGTCGACGTGACGAGGAGACGTAGCCATCCATCCGGTTGAAAACTTGAGCTGAAATAACTCATTTGTTGTCGGGCGAGAACGAAGTTGACGCGGTATAATAAAGTTTAAATTGAGGCAGGAACTTGGTTCGTGGAAATTTTGGGCAAAAATAAATGAGACGCAGGCGATAAACGGCGCGTTTTAACGCAAACACCCGGTGTATTTATTTGCCTTTCATCTGACGGAACCGCTGGCAAATATGCGGAGAAAGCAGCGATATTTCTGTACGAACAAATAAGCTTTACCTGGATCGCATTGTGCTCCATTGCAGTCCCGCATTCCCTGTGAGGCCCCTCTCCGGTTACACCGCCGGGACGCGCCGGCACACAAACAAGCGCACCAGGAGCGATGGATCGAGGTGTGGCTAAACTTCCAACTTGTCCACATAAACGCGGGTTTTATTCTGCGGACTGAGCCTTCCACCACGATGTGGCTCGCTGTGGGAAGCGGAGGACGCCGTCGACTCACTCGAGTTTTACGCTGAAACACACACACACACGGTACAAAGCTGTGCTGTTCGGCTGGCGCATGCGCAGACGTTAATTTACAGACTATACTGCTGGATTTACAGTTTGATCCAACGGGCCTGAACACGTCAGTTATTACGGCTGCGACTGTGACTCACTGCTGTGCCTCAGTATAGGCGATCAAACGACTCAGTCATTCATTTTCGTTTCTAACTCTCCTTCCTCTACTGGGCTCTTGGGTCTTTCCCAGCGAGAGGCGGGGCCCCTGGATTCACCACACATTGACAGACACATTTAAACAGACTTCTTTTCTTTTTAATAAAATTATTATATCGGAAATATTTGAGTCAACTAGTCTTCATCCTCGCCTTCACTCTCCTCCAGCAGTCGAGTCTGAAGGGCCAGTCTCTGCATAACAGCTGTTACCATGGCAGCGCCTTTCCCACTTCCATCTTCAGAGATGCGAAATGTGATGTCGCACTCTGGTGCCAAAAGACGGACAGTTGCCTGGAGGTCCTCGCTGAAACTGGACAAGACATGGTCAGGACTGAGTGAATTAACGTGTTTGCAGCGAGTGAAGTTACTTGGGATGTTTCCTGTAGACGCTGCCGTCGACTCCCACGGTTGTTTTGAGGTGTTCCAGGTCGCGGTTGACCCGCATGCGAGTGGCGATAGTTGCCAGTGCGGCAGCACAGAGTCGTGCTGAGCGAGAGGAGATGGTGTCACACACCAGACGAACCACATGGACATCGGTCATGTTCCATGTCAAACCCAGATCGGTCAGAATCCTGCGACCGTTCTCATGGCCGACATCAGGCCTGCAGGGACAGTCGTAATGACATCACAGCTGGAGGGGTCACGGCCAACGTGCCGACACTCACTGTTCAATTTCGGAAATGAAACGTGTCTCAAACGCCCCGGGTTTTCGCAACATCTTGCACTGGTCTCCTCCAAACAGCACGTCGTCTTCTGCCATCTTCAGCAGCAGCAGTCTGACGATCTCTCCGAGGTACATGCCTCCAATCATCTTCTCAAAGCTGCAGAAACACCAGCATGTGGACCGTCACCACGGTGGTCACCTCGGAGTGACTCATGCTTACATGTGAACCCCGGGATTGATGGACATTCTGTCCACTTCGACGTCAAACTCAGTCTGAACATCCTTCAGCGAGCCGTCGTCTCCAAAGCCTCCCCACTCTGTGTTGATGCAGATCCGTCCGTCTTCTCCTTCCACCCGCTTCACATTTCTCATCTCCTCCATGTAGCAGGCGTTCGTCCCTGTGCCTGCAGGAGAACGTTTCACACGCTGCCTCAGCAAATCGCTGTATTTTGTCTGTCACACTTTCACAAAAACACGGAGGAGACGTTTGAAAAAGGTCATTGTTATAGTGACCAAATGTTTGGGGTCAGGGCCGAGGTCAGGGCAGTTATATCCCGGGTCCTATCCCAAAATGAGAGTGGAGTCTAGAGTGAGAAAAGACCATGCAATGCAGCCCAGATGGAATGGGGCTGTTGAATGAAGCACCTTTGTTGTAAAAGTGACTCACTATAAAACACTGTTATCACTCATCCTTTTTTACTTTATCACATTACGCCCTCCTCATATAGCATAGCATAGCATAGCATAGCATCCTTGACTCACTCACTCGCGTGATTTTACCTATGATCATGCCGATCTCACAGCTCTGGTCTCTGTAGCCGCAACTCATCATGGTTCCGACAGTGTCATTCACCATAGCGACCGGTCCAATATCAAAGCCCTGAGAAGACCAGCACCTTCAGACTCATGAACCGTATCAAGGGAGTCACCTCTGGTCTCTCACCCCTTGCCTGTGGATGGCATCTCTCAGAAGCTGGACCACGTCGTGTCCCTCTACTCCATCACATTTGAACCCTTTGGTCCACCGGATCAGAACACTCTGGAAACACAAACACGACCGCTGCATCTCTGTTTGTGCCTGTTTATTCGCATCGCAGTCACCTTTCCAATCTCCTTCTGTTCGCAGGGAAAACTGAAGGTGAACCCCAGTGGAAGAACTTGACCCTTCAGATTTTCGGATTCAAGGAATTTCCCGAGACATGCAGCGATGTGGTCGAAGAGCTGGAAGGCAGTTGACAAACCTATTTCCTGTGTCATGCAAGTCGTCTGAACTCAGGCGACAGACCACACACCTGCTCTCCTGATCCAACCATGATGGCTGCTGGAATGGCGCATGTCTCGCTGTCCATTGTGACAACCTTGTTCTGCTCATCCATGACTCGAATGTAAAGAACCCGGAAGTTGGTCCCGCCCAGATCCAGGGCCAGGAAGTCCCCCTTCTCTGTCATGAGCACATCAATGTTTGAGTGGGTCATCCGAGGTCATCCGTGAGTGACCCACCTGTCCCGTCCGGAGTGGCTCTCACAAACGTGGGCAGCATCTTCACAGGAGCCCTGCGATGGGTGTGTCGTCCTAACCCCCGAACCAGATCCTTCTCAAGCCGCTTGGAAATCTCCTGCAACTTCTCCTGAGACAATATGAACGGTTGCAGGTACGACTCCACCTGCGGAGGAGGCGACCATCAGGCTTCTGTTCCACGCCATGACACTGTGGCGATAGATATAGCTCCCACTCATTTTCCATTCCAGTCTCGTCTAGTTTTGTGTTCGAGTCAGAACTTGATGTTGCAAATCATAGGTGTGTTCCTGGATGTGTGGGCTTGTGTGGACACACTGTGTTTGTCTAGCGCGCTGTGATACGCTCATCACAATGAAGCACCCTCATGTTGTGCTTTGTTTATCTCAATAAAGTTGAGTGAATGTACACGGCGGTTTTGCTCTTTAAGACGAGTACGGACAGAAGTATGCGCTGTAGTTTACTTTACTGTTGTGATACACAAGTATGCGGACAGACAACTGGTGACACGCTTAAAAAGACAAAAGTCAAGGAAGGAATTAAATGGTCTGTGGAGGAGGTTGGAAGAAAGACGCTGGGAAGACAAGATGAAGGTGGAGGGACGGTGGATAGAAGTTAAAGGAAGAAGGATAAAGATGGAGGGGTGAATGTGAGAGGAGGAAACTTGATGGTGGAAAGATGAAGAAGGAAGGATGGAGTGGACAACCCATGATGAAAAGAATGAAAGGTTGGTGAAGAGAATGAGTTAAACAAACATGGAGGGGTAACAATGATGAGTCATAAAAAATAAAACAGTACAGAAGAAGACAACACAAGCAATGGAATGAATGGGTGAATAAATGTTGTACCTTGGTTAAAGTGGCTTTTGGGATGTTGGGCGTTTGTTGATTGTTGTTGGTTGCCATAGTGTTGAAGATCTGAAGAAGAAAGACTTGTCAATCAAACACTGAAATGATCACCATTATTTCACGTAGAAGCTCCAGACCAACGCCATCTCATTGACTCTTCACAAACAAAGTCAGCGTGGACAGAGAATGAAACAAGTCCTACCTGTGAGCCCCGTCGTGTCAGTGACAAACCTGCTGGAGTCGGGGAGGTAAATAGTTGTTCTACAGCGCATTTCACATTCCGCTCAGCCAATCAGAGCTTCAGCATGAGGACTATCAAGTTTGAACACAAGCTACAAGTCAACACCCAGAAGCTTGGGCGTGACTCTCATCTGAGAGACTTAAGCAGAGAAGAAACAGAGTTTCCTGTTGCCACACCGACTCTGGGGGAGAACAAGCACATCTACAGTCAGCTGAAGAAAACGATTGCACCACAAGGGACGTGTGGATGGATGTCAGAACCTCAGCGGTGTCTTCATGTCCTCCACCTGTCTCGTGCGACATCTACGGTCAGTTTACACACAGACATTTTTGTCAACTTCAACCTTTACTGTTTAGGAAATCCAAATCACAAGTCCATGCCAGATGATGACAAGTTACCCACACAGCCTTGCGTCACACCCATGATGCAAGCCTCGAGGTATAACGTGGTCCTGTGTGGAGGCGCCCCAGCATGCACTGCAGGAGTGACAGGCCTCAGTTTGAATTCTCTCTGGATATCTGTATACTAGGGTTAGAGAGGCCAGATGGTTTGGACACGTGGAGACAGTGTTGGACCAAGAATGTTGGTGATGAAGAAGAGGAAGAGAATAAAGAGGCCCAAGGAAGAAAAAGGACATGAATGTGTCACTAGAAGATGATGAGAACAGGAGGAGGTGGGTTTCAAGAATGGATCAGCCGCAATGCATTGGTTGTCCTGCATGTTTTTTTTACCCCCAGACAGTGCGCACCCTGCTGGAGGATCCTGGATCTGCAGTGAGAGTTTCTGGTTGTGCAGCTTGTGAGTGCAGGATCTATTGGAAACTGGACCACCCACCAGACAAGGTCCAACTCACATCACTCCAAAAAGCCAAACAAAAGCAATTGTTTTAGATGTTTATAGAATACAGAATGCTTTCTTGCAGACAAGAGCTGTGCTGCAGCTACACGGGCGACTGGTTTACAAACATGACGACGCAGACGCAGTCACATGGTCGAAAGAACCGTAGACAGGGTATTCTAGCGCAACGTACCTTCAAGCTACACATTAAAACTTAAGCGTGAGAAAGTCCGACGTTTCTAGTGGCTGGGTGAGGTCACCACAGGAGCAGGACAAAGTGATGACCGCCATCACTTTGTCCTGCTCCTGTGGTGACCTCACCTGGTCACACTTCACTCGTGTCTGACTCTGTTGCATCGTCTGATCTGACTGGGAAACCTTCTACAGAGTTGACGTGTCACTTCCTGCCTGACATTAGACCCAAAAGTTGATGGCAGTAAAGCTCGAGTGCCGTTGCTTCAGTCACTGTTGAGGAGGCGGCAGCGCCCTCTAGTGGAGATAAGTGTAAATAAAGTCCTTGGGTGAACAGACATAGAACTTGGCCCAGTCAGAGGCGGGGCAGCTCCGCCAGGCCGATCAGACTGAATGAACTGAAATATACTTCTTCATTTTGGAGGAAAACCAGTTTGAGCCGGTGCTGTACTTGGAGGAGATTAATCTGACGGACAAACGCTGACGTCAACAAGGGGACAGCAGGACAGACCATGTGACCAGCCACTGATGAAGCAGGTCCGGCAGTCGGTTCTGTCTGAGCAGAGCAGTTTAGTTCCCCCCGGCTGGCCGGTCACAGCAGCCATCACAACGGCGGCATGTTGGAGTTCTGGTAGATGGAGGCTTTGTCTTTGAGCAGGTCCAGGCAGAGGTGGCAGCTCCAGCTCCCTGATGAGACAACAGAACCGACATCAAGCTCGTCTCCTCCAAACCGGGTCGCTTGAGACTCACCTTCCGGTGGTTCTGACATCGGTGGTTTCAGACAGTACATGTGGTAGCCCCTGTCACAGTCGTCGCAGAACAGCAGCTGGTCCTGAAACAATGGACCAGACCGTGATCGAGGCGGGTCCAATCGGGCCGCATGTGAGAGATGGACTTACATCGTTCTCTGAGGTTCCACACATGTTGCAGCACTTGCACTCGATACACTGCCAACGATACGTCTTCACCGCCGCCATCATGATAGGAGTGAACTGCAGACAGGACGGGTGACCTGGACCGGGTCAGAACTTGGCTCACTAACAGTCTGCTTGGTAACTTCTCTCCAGTCTACAGATCTTATCTGACATCTCTAAAAAGATGGTGACCAGAGGTGGACCCCACCTGAGCGCCCGCAGTCCGAACAGGACACCAGCTCCTCGGACTGGCCCGTCTTGTGGTTGGTTCTGGAGTCCCCCAAGCAGAAGTCACAGTAGTTGTTGGGCAGCGCCCGGCCGTCTGGACCTCTCTTGACAGCTGCAAGAGCGACACCACAATGGAAATTCTTCATCTCAAGTTGCAGAGGCGCCACTCACCCTTAGTCTGTCCTGGTGGTGTCGGTGCCGGTGGCTCGTTCAGGTCCAGCTCGTCCCTCTCCTCGCCGCCCTCCTCCTCTGCCAGGTGGGAGTGGGTGTAGTGGTAACTCAGGCCCGGGCGGTTCTTGTAGCGCTTGCCGCAAACTGGACCGGAATCAGAGCACAAAAGAGGAAGAGTGGGCAGACTGCCATGACCGCAACAGCACAACATACCGGTGACAACACTGCAACACATCATGGACTTGTGAGAAGGTTGTCGGCTAGAAGAGGCTAACACACACATGCACACCAACACAAGCACATGCACGCACACAGGAACTGGTACCTCGTTCAGAAGGTTTGGGAAAGAGCTTTTGTTTGAAAGCGTCTGGAAGAAAAGAAGAGAAGAAGAAGAGACAGAGATGATTGACACGACACACGAGGGACAGCAGAGAATGAAGGTCCGAGTCCTGCAGGGAGCCAGTTCTGATACTGACAACAGACACCTGTGTGTGTGCATGTCTGTGTGTGTATAAGAGACTGTTGTGTCTTAATCAGGTCTGTTTGTAAATGATGACACAAACACACGCACAGCAGAGGAGGAACTGGCAGTTCATTCATTCACAAACAGGTTTCATGTCGACACACTCACTGTCGCAGGCGTACGGCTTGTCGCGGTCCTCCAGAGCTGCTGGGTCCAGCTTCTTCCTGGCGCTGCCTGCTCCGCGACCCTGAGCACAGAGAACACGCTTCAGAGCAGAACACGAACCCGACACTGGTGGTTCTGATGGGTCCATACAGAGAGGGGGAGACCAGGTTAGCTCAGTGGTTCATAGCCACAGGCGCTCACCTTCCCCTTCCCTTTGCTGCGTCTCTTAGGCGTGTCTTCCTCGTAGTCTTCATCGTCCAGGTCATCCAGGAAGTCTTCAGGGTCCAGGATCTTCTGTGTAGGCAAAACAGTTTCGGTCAGAAGGCAAACACAGATCAACAGCAGAACTCAGAACAACCTTTCTGATCCGAGTGGCCGGGTTCATGGCTGGGGTGAGCTCAGCCGGACCGGAGTCTTCTTCAGGCCCACGAGGGTCTGCGGTGGAACGCTTGTCCAGGGAGTCGCCCTTGAGCAAAGCCTCCAGACTGCTGCCATCAGTGGACAAAAGGGAATCCTTCCTCAGTCCCAGGTCCATCTCTGTGGAGACAACACAGTCGATGGTGGTTCTCAGGGTTCAGATCACAGAGCTCTCAGACTGGTACCTGACTTGACCGGAGGGAAGATGAGTCTTGGGTCCTCAGGTGGTTGAGATCTGCGTCTCTTGCGCCACCTTCTGGAAGGATAGGTGTACAGCTGGCCTGGAGCTGCACCTGAGGAACATCAGAGATTGCAAACGTCAGCGCTCTCACCCCCCTCGGAGGGTTGTCCGGTCAAAGCCTTGCTCTGCACCTGGAGCTCGCTGTCTCTTCTCCATCCAGATGTAGCAGTTGCTCTGGGCCACGCCGGTTTGGGAGTCCAGGAAGGGCAGCCTGACGCTGCGCTCGGCGCACAGGCGGGTATTGTAACTGTGGCATTGCTCAAGGGCATCTCTGTAGTACTGCTCCCCCAACCTGCACAACACAACCCGACTGGAAGTTCAGAACCCGCCGGTCCACGAGGGGCGCGGGTTATTCGAGGTGTGACGTCACACCAAGTTGACGTCGGTCACGACAGCGTTGCCATGGTTACCGGAAGGTCGGTCACGCCACAACCGGAAAAGTAGCGTCCGCCCAAGTTTCGAACGAAAACGCAACAACATGAGTTCAACGTGACGCAAGGCTGGCTCAACTTCACTTGTGACGTCACTGGAACGTTCGAGAAATGGCTCGTTCAACGGGAGGAGAAGAGCGAGGCTCGAGTTATCTCGTTTTTTTCATTCATTTTCGACCACTTTGCTCGTCCGCGTCAGATTAGATTACAGATTAGAGTTCGGCGTCCATCTCGGGAGTTTGACGGCTCGTCGACGTCATCTGCGGCAACTTCCTCTGGGCAGATACGAGCAGTACAACCTTCCGAATAGAGCGGTAATTTGGCTCCAGGACCTTCCGAACCGAGCGATACTGTGGGTCCCGCTCGAGCACGTGCTTCTAAACGGAACTCTGCGTGAGTCAGTGCCCGCAGGTGAGAGAGAAGAGACGATGACACTCACAGTTTGACAACATTCTCAACCACGGCAGCCATCTTGTCCGGGGAGTCGTGGGTTTGACTCCCGCAGCGCTGACTCGCAGGCAAGCGGCGCCCACCAGCGCCCTCGTTGTGGAAGCCGAGGTACTGCAGGCCAGTCAGAGCTGCTCAAATTTGTGAAGAACGTGTCTGAAGTTAGGGAAGATAGGTTCAGGTTTCTCTAGTCTTATCTGATAGACGTGTGTCTGCTGCTGCAGTGACGAAGACGTGCTGGAAGGAAGTGAGGGAGAGGAGAAGCATCATGAGCCTTCATCACATCCTCCCACATGGACCTCAACAGCTGCATCCATCTAAAGTGTTCGACTCGTGAAACCGACTCGTGGACTTGATCAAACCAGATTTTATTTGTTAACGACCAAACATCGATAAACAACAACAGCTTAAAGAAAACAGCTCCACGTCGACACCAAGTGGAAGAGCCTGGTACATCAGTATAGTTGCATCAGAAAATACAGAACCATGACAACAGTTTGGAAGAGGAACATTCGTCAGTCTTGAAGTTTTCAAACGATTTCACACATTTGCTGACGTCAGCGATATGTCGGCCCCCCCCCCACCCCTTTGTGATCCATGCCAACACGGACCAGAACCGACCCGCTCGTTCTCCAGTCCAGTGAAGGAATCGTGATGGTGTTGGTTTACATTCGAAGCTGGAGAGGGGAACCTGATGAACCGACAGACACGACTTAAGGCTAACAGGTTCGGACGTGTCAGATCCGACATTCACTGAAGCTGTCAGGCCCGGGAAGACCTGGACCTTCTGTGTGAGAACTGGACAATCGTAAGAATACGCCGATTGCGCCTTCTAATATGAAAGACTCCTCTGACAGGTCCGGCACTGGAACAAGCTTCAAGGTTTCTGTCCACAAAAGTGAATCACTGAAAAAAAAGAATGTGTGAAGAAAACAAAAACCCAAAGCAAAGTTTGTGGTCATCCAAGTCTGGTTCTGATGGTCCAAATGGAAATAAGGGGAACGTGCAAAATCCACAACTCTCTCTCTCTCTCTCTCGCACACACACACACACACACTCACACTCTAGAAAACTATCTCTGTTTGTACAGAAAAAAACTTGAGCAAAAAAAAAACCTTCAGGCAAAATAAAGATAAAAAAATCAAACTGTTTATTAAATATTATTATTTTAGAACTTTCAAACAGACGACGGTGACGGCACGCGGCTAAAACTCACGACCTCATTCCTAAAAGGCCTGCTAGCAGAACCAAACAGATTCAAATGAAAGGGAATTAAACCAGCAACAGCAAAGTTCAGGTCAGAACATCAACAGCAAAAGCAGAAAGAGACCGATGGGATTGGACCGGACTCTGGAGCGGAACCGTCCACGTCATAGCTGAAAGATTAGGATGAAAAAAGTGATAGAAGAGGAGCAAGAGGACCAGCGGGGGCAGGTCCTCCTGCTCCTGGTTTGATATCCGAGTATTCCAGTTCTCCAGATTCCCCACTAGAACCTTGTGCATTATTTTTTCTTGCCGAAGAAACTGAACCTCTTCTCTCTGTCTTTCTCTCGTCCCTCCTTGTTCCGCAGTGTCACGCCGCCGGCTGCTTCCCCTGAGCTTGGGGAGATGGGGGGCATGGTCATGGCCCGGCTCAGGGCCCGCTGACCTGCGGGAGAATCTCCTTGTGCACTGGGAACGGAATTGAGGATGGAGCGGATCCACGCACTCATTTCAGACTGAAAGAGAGAAGGACAGTCATTCGAAGGGCGTGACAGCGCCCCCTGTTGCACACCACAGGGTATTTTAGGGGCCACCAGGCTGGCGCCAACACTTGATGTTACTTAGGATCTGCAGCTCACCTCGTCCTTGGCCTGGAACAGGAATTCTTTTCCATCTCCGAGTCTGAAACAGAAAGACAGTACCACCGTCAGGAGGAAGGACAACAGCAGCTGAGCTTGGCGAGTTCTCACCTCAGCTTGAACACGTGTTTCCTCTTCTTGTAGTCGTGAGCCACTTCACAGACGGCGTCTCCCAGGCTGATGGGCACTTCTCCGTGGTACGGGATTCCATTACTCGCACTTTTCCCGTCTTTGTAGAATCCCAGACTCCCTTTCCTCAGGACACAGTAGACGTTCTGCCATGACCTGGGAAGACACACAACCTTTAGCCCCTCTCACCTGGCCGCGCTGGTGCGTCTTCATGGTCCACCAGACTCAAATCAGATTACACCGGATTAGAGATTCAGAAGGACAGATTAGACCAGAGAGTGAAGAAACCTCTGGTAGTACCAGGTCAGGTGACCCACCAGAGGTCCACTGAGGTCAGGACTCACCTGCTCGCTGCCTTCTTGCTGTGCGTCTCCATTTCCTGTTTCCGACAAAGAGTCCCCTCCATGGTCTCGGGCTCTGACTCGGCGGCGCCCCGGCCCGGTAACGTGGCAGACGGTTCAAGGCGAGACGAGGCTAGACCGCTATCCCTTCCCGGTCCATTCACAGACTCCGTCTCTGAACCCTGTGGGTGAGATCAAGCAGGCGCAGTGAGAAACAGCATCAGCTGCACCAGTGTTTGTGGTTCCGGATCAAATATCAAACAAGCTTCGCAATATTTTGAGCTCCGGTCCAGATCCAGAACAGCCCACATACTCCAGACAGGCAATCGGTCATCTTAACGTCAGTGAACCAATCCAAAAGTTTACGCGAAAAAGTTCAGGACTGTATTTTCTTATTTGTGTTTTTTTTTCTTAGCGTTTCATTCATTATTGCACTTCATTCCAAAACACTTTCCTAGTTGGAGGGATCCTCACTGACATTGGTAATAAAGCTGGATCTGATTCTAATGAGAATTAAACAGTAACTTCAATTCAAATATATACTCGAGGCCACTATTAGCTCTTTCTGCTACCGATGACGGGGTTGTTCGAAATCGTCCCTCTAAAAGTGCAGATGCAGGATTAATGCCAGTCATGCAGTCGAGCTGAGGCGTTGACCCGAGAAGAAGCGATTTCTACGACGCACATTCGATCCATCAACAGCGTCTTATCCGCTCAGCTGCCCACTCGCCCTCGCACAAATTAGCCCCAAACTTTTACTGACAGATAGGGCTGTACTCTTCACCTTGTTATTCTTCTGTCCGTTGTTGCCTTTCTCCAGACAAATATCTTGTTTTAATATCCTTATTTATATAACTTTTACATTTCAAAGAGAGGCAGCAAACCTGACACTTGCACACCTCAGAGTTTTCAAGAGGCATTTCTTTGCCTCAATAAAAGGCACGCTATCTTAATATGATTCCATTTTTAGCAGATCGTGAGCTATTTAAGTAAACAAATCATTAGGATAGTTGGTGACTAGTAGTTAGATGCAGACCAACTGTCTCACAAATAATTATTTAATGACAGCAGGAGATGCACCAGTAGGGGGCGCTCACAGGTGCCTTAACCAACTACCTACTTTCTTCAGGTCTGCTGAGACTCCTGGTCCTAATGTTTTTCACATCCACTATCTTCACTCAGCAGTCTTGGGGTTCAGGGGTTCAACTGCCTGAGCCGCAGCTTGAATAACCAAAGTGACACACGTGACCACGAACCACCGGCTCTGACTCGCTCTGGCAGATTGAGCAGGCACATGTGCGTGGAATGGAGAAGCATCACATGGAAACCACAGGTGGGCTACAGAGGGTGGAGGGTCTGCTGTCTACTGGGTCTCCGGATTCATGAATGGCGGCTCATGGATCCACAGACCCGGGGAAGCCATGACGCACAGGAAGCCAAGACGAGGAGCCGAGCGGGGGAAGCTACGACCAGGGTTTGTACTCACGCGCTGCGGCTGCTTTGGCCGAGACGCACGCTTAGCCTCCGCTTTCCTTCCCACAGATGAGGAGACCGATGTGGACTAGAGGTGAGACAGGTTGAGACCTTTAGCCGGACCCTCCACTGGCACACACTTCTAGTCTAAACTCCTCTGCAGAGTCCGCATGAGCTCAGAGGCCCCGGAGATCAAAGGAGAACCTTCCATTAAAAGTTGGTCATGAAGAAGAGAAGGTTGGCAGATTGGATGTTCAAGAACCTAAATCAGGTCCAGCTGACTGTGGACCACAATGACCCAGATCTCCACTGCACTAGGACGTCCTCAGAGTACACTCCCCCCTCCAGCTCACGTCCCAAACCAGAATCTTGAACTGCTTCTTCCCTGTCTAGACCTGTGGTGGTTACATCCCTCATTTCACACTTTTGACACTTCATCCTGCAGTTCTGTCTCAGTCATCAAGAGACCACTGCCGAGGCTCCTCTCAGTTCCACAGTGACATCCTGGATTTAAAATTCAACAGTGATGACATCACAGCTGGTCATGTGACGAAATAGGGTTCCCTGGTGAGCGTTCACAGCAGAACAGGAGGTTGCAGGTCGCCCATGTGATCCAGAGAGCCTCTCACCTGTGACGTGTCGTTGTCACTGTGGACGCCGTTCACCGACACCGACTGGTTGAGGGTCGTCTGGTCCAGACTGGTTCTGATGGCAGGAGCTCGGTGTCACTGCTGTTCTACAATGGCTGTGAGGGTTTGCTCACCGCGCCGCAGAGTCGTGGGCTTCATTTTCGGATGCGACAACCTCGTCAGCAGGGGGCGGCGTGGGCGGCCGACGGGCTCGCTCCTCCTCTTCCCGTCGTCTCTGCAGCTCCTGCTCCTCCAGCTGGATCAGACAACAGGTCAGTGTTCGCTGATATCAGCGCCACAACTAGGGCACGCACCGTGGTTAGCTTCTCCAGCAGCACGAAGCGTTCCTCCCAGGATGCCGCCAGCTTCTCGAAGGCCTCGTGACGTTTGATGAGACTCTCCACCTCGTCCACATTGGAGCCCAGTTCTGAAGTCCGGACCAGAGGCTCCTGACCGGCCAGCCAGGATTCAGCAATGTAGGCGTCGCGCCCAAACTGCAGAACCTCCAGTACTGAAGAAACAAGAACCAGGTCAGGTGCTGGACTCGGGGAAGTTCTCCTGTTTGGGACAACAATGAAGTGATCCCAGAAGACATGTGGTGCAGGTAACCAGGACTACCTTACTGTCAAGTGTATCTATGGCTCTGATCAGAACCTCACCTATCTGCAGGTGGTCCATCTTGTCCTGCCACTTCTTGTTGATTTGGTCCCTCTTGTCCTGAAGCTGAGTCAACTTCTCCCGGATCTGTGGAGCAGAAAGAATAAGTAAAGACCAGAGGATGTGAACCCATGAGATCTGTGGACTCAGTCACCTCGTCGGCAGCGTAGTGGTGGTTCTGGATGAGACTGGACCCCATCTCGATGCAGGCGCTGAAGCTGTCAGCCCGTGTCTCTATCTCGGACTTGATATCCTGGTGTTGTGCGATCACCAGCCCTGCTGAAGAAACATCCCTGCAACCACAAAATGTCTGGTCAGTGGTCGTCATGATAGAAACAGAACCTGAAATTGACTCTCTACCGCTCTGACCAGGTGAAGTTACAGCAGATCACAATGGTCTATATTTATTTTTGACTGAAGAGGAGAGTGGTGGCCGTCTTATCCAGGTGCAGGGTTTGGGTGGCGATAAGAGACACTCACCTGGGATTGTCGTGAGCGTCGATCTGCAGGTGAACCCCGTCCATCCAAAGCATCAGGTCCCGCACCATGTTGAAGAAGCGGAACTTCTCCACTGTGTCCACCAGGAGGAGGCGACGAGCAGCACAGGCCTCCTGCAGACTGTCCCAGGCTGCCGTGACGGCGAGCTCGCTCCGGTGTATATCATCTGCCTTCTCGCCTGCATACGCCTTCTGCAACCGGGCGGCATCATCCTGGATCTGGTTCACCTGGTGGTCACAAACAGTCAGTCACCAGTCCTGAGACTCCTGCGGTCCTCCGGTCACTGACCTGTCCGCTCAGAGCTTGGATGTCGTTCTCTAAAGTCTGGTGCTGTCGATGAAGGTGCTGGACCGTGTTGAGGTCTCGACCCAGGTCTGATGGCAATGCCTCCCGCTTCTCCTTGACCCGGCCCAGAACCTCCATGGCGTCCTGGTGGAAGCGGTGCAGCTCGTAGGACGCAGCCAGCATCTGTGTGCGGGTGTCGATCAGCTCCAGAAGGTCTGCCCAGGCCTCGTTCAGTCCATCCTTCCACTCGGCCACCACCGCATTCTCCGGGTGACCCGACTCGATCAGGTCGTCGGCCAGACTGTTGACACCGTCCACTCGTTCCTGACCGATGGTGCTTGTGTCCCGGGCGAACTCTCGGAATTTGTCCCGCAGCATCTGCGCAGAAGACTCAGAGTCAGAGAGTCCGCTGGCCCCACTGCAGCTCTGTTGTCTGTGCTTTACCGTCACATGCTCGTAGTCCTGACCCAGCTCGTGAGACCCGGCCACCATCTCTCGCTCAGCGATCCACTGCTCCAGGTCGTCCACTTCCCTCTTCAGTTGAGTCAGTCGCAGTCTCTCCTGAAGGCGACCACGCCGCTCTTCTGCTAGGTCCTTGAGTCCAGCGTAGAGCTTGTCCACCTGAGCCTGTCTCAGCGTGATCCTCTCGCTGGAAACCAGAGTCCAGTCAGAAACCTCATCGGGTGGATCCACCGGACCTCTCTTACCTCTCCGGGTGGTCGCTTGTCACCATCATGCGGCTGCTGTTTGCCAGCTGGTGGATGGTCTGGGCGTAGTCCTCCAGCGCCTGCTCCAGGATCAGGTGCTTCTTCACCATCATCAGGGCGCTCTGCTCATCCTGGAGCACAACACAAGATCGACCCTTCAATACAGCCCAAGTCACTCCAGATCTGACTTGACCTGGACCAACATCAGCGCCTTGGATCTGGTCACAGATGGACTTGATGATTCATCATTTTGAATTTGACCAAAACTGGGATTTTGATCGGTCAGATTTTCCTCTGCAGTGATTATGAAAGGGAACGCTCAAACCATGGCACCAACCTTGGCTTTCTCCTCCGACATCATATGCAGCTCCTGCTCTCCCATCCAAGCCTCTGCCTCGGCAGCATCGGCATAGAACTGCTGGGCTTGGTTCGCCTCCATCAAGCGGACGTGGCGTTTGTCGGCCTCAGAGATGAGCTGGCTCCAGAGATCCTGGAGTTCTTCCAGCCGGCCCTCCAGCGCAGACTGTCTCTCACCGTCCACCTGAGTCTGGGCCTGACCCCGTCTGAGGATGTCGTCGATCCGGGGCTGGTGCCCCTGGATCTCCTTCTGCAGGGTCTGGTTAAAGAATGAAGTTCAGTTTGGGCAGATCGGACCAAGTCCAACCTGCAACGTAGCCAAAGCTTCTCACACAAGTCTGTTATTTCTGCGTCAGCCTGGATTAACTTGGGAGGACAATTGGGGATTTGAATCCTTAATCTCACCTGGTTCTTCTTGATGAGCAGCTGGACTGTGGGCAGGTCTTTGCCGTGGTCAGTGGAAACAGCGAGGGGCATCCGCTCGGTCACCCACAGCTGGACACACACATCAAGATCAGAATGTGTCACTCATACACAAACACACTTGCCGAAACTCACAATCTCGTCCTCCAGGTCTCTGTTGAACTGGTGCGCCTCTTTGGACGCCAGCAGTCGCTGCCTGCGCAGCTGCAGAGGCGCCTGCAGGCTGGAGAAGCTGTCGGTCACTCGTCTCTGCTGACCGTCCACCTCGTTCAGTCCAGCATCCTCTTGAGACAAGGCAAGAGCCTGAGACTGCAGAGACTGGACCTCCTTCTCCCGAACCTCCATCTGATGCTCCAGCATCTGAAACCAGCAGAAGAAGAGACGGTATGGTCAGAACTCAGCTGGTGGTGATCCAGAGAGACAGCGAGGGCTACCTGGTGCTTCTTCAGCAGGATGTTGACACTCGTCAGGTCTTTACCATAGTCGTCGCTGTGCAGCTGACCCCCGAGGTTCTTCAGCCAGACGTCCAGAGCCGAGCAACTCTGCGTGAAGAGCTCGGCCCTGTTGGCGTCGAACAAGCACTGGGCTTTGGTTCTGGTCGTGTTCTCCAGCTCCTCCCACTGACGCTGCAGCTCCTGCAGGGTCTGCTGGACCACCGGTTCCAGCTCAGGCTTCTCAGCCACCAGAGCTTGACCCTCCTGTGAGGACACCAGCAGAACGCTCATGTAAGGAACCGCCTGTTGCTCTCATGCATGACCATGATGCACCTGAACCGGGTCTGACCTTGTGGATCTTGTCAAGCCAGTCCTTGTTGGAGGCCAGCTCGGCCATGAAGGCTTGGTGCTTCTGCCACTTGCTATGGAGGTTCCGGGCCTCGTCGTAGGACATGTCCTGGGCTGTAAGCATCTTCTCGTTGATCCATAAGGTGAGCTGGACAGAACCAGAACCATCAGAAAATAGAAACAGAAAAATAAGCAGCTTGGTACTATAGAGCAGTCAAGTACCTCCTGGCCGTCCTGCAGAAAGTGCTGGAGCTCTCGATTGTCCTTGAGTTTCATCAGAAGGTCATTGGCGGCCTCCTTGTTCTTCAGGTGCCTGCAAGCACAAAGAGAGTCTGAACCAGCGACAAACTGGACCGATTACCTTCCACTATGATCCCTTACCTCTCCTGGATAGAGTCCACCTTCTCCTGGATCTTGTCAACGTTGGCATTGCCGTCGTTGATGAGGCGCCGCCCAGCCTCCACAACACTGGTGATCTTCTCCTCACTGGCCTCTGTAGTAGTCAGGAAGTCCTCATGCTTCTTGATGGCCTCCTCTGCCCCCTGCAGGCTGGTGGGCATCTCGGTGTGAGAAAGAACGTACTCCTACAGGTGACAGAACCAGGTGACCGGGTTACAGAAAGGACGACTCATTGCAGAGTCTGCATTTCCACTTCTCACCTGGCTGTTGAGAAACGCTTCAGCCTGCTTGGCATCTCTCAGGAAGTTCTGGAAGTCAAAAGCCTGGGCCAGCAGACTGTGCCGGTTCTCCCACATGCGGCGTAGCTCATGCCAACCTGTGTCTAACGCCTGCAGCCTCTGGGCCAGGAACACATGCTGGGCATCCGTCTGATCCTGGGTCACCTCCTCGCCCACACCTCTCATCTTCTCATAGTCCTCCTTATAATTGTCAACCTCGTTCTTTATGTTCTCATGCTGGGTCAGCAGACTCTCTGCCTCGGGCAGCGAGGTAGGGATGTCCTCGGAGGCTACGGCCGTCTGTGTCCTGGACAGCCAGGACTGGAAGTCGTCCAGATCCCGTAGGAAGCCCTGCAGCTTGCTGGCTTCTCCCAGAGACTCTTCGCGGAGCCTCATGGTGGAGTTGAGCTCCTCCCAAACCTCCTGGATCTCCTGAAGTCGACTCTGGATCTCTCCGGCCTGATCTGGGTGCTCCAAAGCCAGTTTCTCCGCCTCGGCCCTCAGGTCATCGAGCTTCCCCTGAAACCAACAACAACTGAGTGTGACCCAGACCGAAGGAACACCTGGGCGTCTCAAGTCGACCCTCTCACCTGGATTGCCTCCAGATCTCTCTCCATGCCTGTAAGTTTGCGTTGCAGTGCCATGACTCCAGCCAGGTCGTTTCCCAAACCCTGTGTGGACTCAATGACTTTGGTCTTCTCCCTCATCCATGTCTGGATCTCATTACACTCCAGGTGGTAGTTCTGGATGTTCAGCGCTGACTCGAGACCCAGTTTCTTCTGGTCAGCCAGTTTCTGGAACTCGCTCCACCTGCAGGGGTCCGGATCGGACTGAGGTCAGACTGAGTTACACTGGTGAGAACCAGGAGTGGAGCAGACCTGTTGTTCAGCTGGTCTCTGGTCTGGTGGATCTGGTCTTGGTTACAGCTATCGTCGCTCAGCAGCTGTTTAGCCACCAGGTTCACGTCGGACACCCGGGCGCCCAGGTTGTTCATCTCTGGCTCAAGAGTCTCGAACCTGCACAGGGGAAGATGTTGAGGATCACATTTGTTGTTGTCGTTTCTGATTCTACAAGGTGGCTGAGGCACATACCTCTGCTGCACCACCTCTAGGTCCTCCAGCTTTGTGGGGATCTCCATGGCATGCAGCCACTGCTCCTTCTCTTCCACCCACTGCTGACACGCCGCAGCCTCGCTGAACATGCGGTACAGGGCCAGAGCTCCTTCCAGCGCCTGCTGCCGACTTGCTGATAGGGACTCCAACTGCTGATACTGTTGCTCAATGGCAGGAAGTCTGCCCTCTACCTGCAGACAGAGAAGAGACCAGTGAAGATCCACAAACGTGGCAGCTCAGGTACGGAGTGTAACAAAGGCTCACTTGAGGTAGGCGCAGGAAGTCCACAGGGAGGGTCTGGAGCTGCTCTTGCAGGGAGTCTATGAGCAGTCGATGGCTCTGGATCTCCTGCTCAACCTCGCGGTGCTTGCGTGCCAAAGTCTGTGTGGAGAACTCGTCGTGTCCCACTTCAGGACTGGTGACCTGCCGCAGGGTCTCCATGATCCAGGCCTCCATGTCATCAGCGTCAGTTTGGAACTGGTGCAGAGCCACCGCCTCCCTCAAACGGCGCTCTCTGAGTTTTGTACTCTAGACACCAGAGGGCGCTCAGGAATTAGACGTCAGAAGTCTTAGACTGACAGACCTGAGTCTTCTACTGACCTCCTCTAGGTGGGACCACTGGGCCCGAATGTCGTGGATCCGCTCAGTGACCTCGGGAGCTCCAAAGTGCCCCTCCTGAACCAGAGCTTCTCCTGCAGCGATGCTGTTGTTGAGCGGGCCGAACCGCGCTGCCATCTCATCTCTGAAAGCCTCGTGTTTGCTGAGCAGCCGAAGAGCAGAGGTAAGATCCCGTCCACAGTCCCCGCTTGACAATATCTGCTCCTGCTCCCTGATCCAGGCTGCCTCTTCCCCAAGATCCCACAGGAACTGCCACAGTCGGCGGGAATCCTCAAGGCGCTCTCGTCGTTTCTCCGCCAGCTGCCCCAGCTCCTCGTAGACCTGGCCGAGCAGCTCCACCTTCTTACTTACCAGACCTGGCTCACACGGTTTGTAAGCTGGCAAAGGGAGGCACGTGTTAGTCACAGTCACCGAGTCAATGTTGTGGTTATTGTCTGGGCTTGTTTACCCTGGTCTGGGGAGATGAAGCACAGGCCGGCCACCTGGACGGCCCGGATCCGCTCGGACTGGGCAGAGATGTCGGCCTCCACCAGTGTGTGCTTCTGCAGAAGGTCCAAAACATCGTGCAGATGTTTGCCACTGTCCTGGGACTGCAGGCGACTCTGGAAACACAAAGATCAGAAAGTTTAAACCAGAACCCAAAGCAGTCACCTCACAGATCAGGAAGCTGTTTTCTTCAGTGGCAGCAGACTATTGTCCATCCAGTCTCTATTGTCCATAACTTTTAATAACTTTGTAAAATGGCAGCACAACACCGTCAGAACAGACAGAACTCAAAAAACAACAGAGAATCTAACCAAGTCCAGACATAAACCTCGTGTTCTGAGCTTCTCACCCTCATGTCGGCCATCCAGTCCATGATGTAGCGCATTTCCTGAAACAGCCTCTGGAGGTCGCGGTGAGCGTTGAGTCTCTCTCGCCGTGCAGCCAGCAGCTCCTTCAGGTACTCCCACAGCCGCAGCACGTTATCGCGGCGCGCCATTACTCGGCGCACGTCGTGATAGTTCTCAGTCTCCAACTCTCTGGCAACTGCTTCCACGGCGGCCACTCGCTCCCAGTATGCTCCGATGTCTGTCTCGATGGCCTCGTGCTTCCGTGTGGCTGCCTCCACAGCGCCAAGATCCGCCCCAAAGTTATCCTAGAGGAAAAACTGTCAGCCTTGTGGCCTCAGCTATACAGGTTGTGTCTAGCGGATCGGTACCTGCGAGACCAGCCGCTGGTTCTCGCTCAGCCATGTTTCTCTCATCGCAGCTTTGCGATCGAAACGAGCGGCTAGCATCTCCAGCTTCTCCTGTCGGATCAGCTCGTTCCTCAGCGCCAGCTCCCGCTCATGCTCCGCCTTCTCCAGTCGCTCCCAGGCCTGCAGCGAAAACATGGTGGTCACACACAATCTACTGCTTTGGTCCAAGTCGTCCACCATGGGTTCAAGCTGTTCACCAGTTAAACTGGACCTGCCCTCTGGGCCAGGTGACATGGAACTGTTAGAATCCATTTGAATTTCTCTGGTCACCTCACTGGTATCATACTAGCCTTCTCTGTCATGTGACCCAGTGGCGCCCACTCACCTTGTTGATGTCAGAGATGAGTTTGCCCTCTCGCGGCACATAAACTTTTTGGTTGTTGGCCCGCATCTTGCTTTGGATCGTGAAGAGAAGAACCTCCAGGTTTCCCTTCTCAGTGAACCTACAGAGACATTCACGTGGTCAACGCTAGCCAAACACCAGAATCCAGACTTGGAGACTTGGACTCTGAACTTACTTTGGGGGTTTCTCCACCGTGCGGTACGAGTTGAAGGCCTGCAGCTGGTTCTGGACGGCGCTCAGAGAGTTGGCCAGCTGCCGGTCGTTCAGGGTCAGGATGGTCTGCTCGATCCACTGCAGCAGCTCCGACGCCAAACTTTCATACTTGTCAATCAGCTGATCCGCTTCGATAGCGTAGTCCAGGACCTGAGGGAGACCTTGGTGAGCTTGGAGAACCAGAGCAGACTGAAGGGGTTCAGTCACTCACCTTCCCGATCCTCTTGCCTTCCACGGCCAGAGCCTTCATCTTGGAGAAGTAGTGGTAGTAGGTGGCCACGTAGGTAATGATGGACTTCTCATCTGGCTGGTCCACATTTACATCTGAAAGTGCAACAGGAAGATTGAAAACGAGTCACGAGTGGAAACCAAGGGACAACTGGATCCGACCCACCAAACCAGACACTGTGGCCATGGAAAACATTTGTGTCTCTCACCTTCCGGATCCAGAAGCTTGGTCAGGCCCAGTTCCTTCTCGGCCACATTGAAGGCATTTTGAAGATTGTAGTGAGCATTGGATCTTTTCAGGGAGTCGAACTCAATCAGGTCCGACCTGTAGAGACCGACGACAGGACAACAAACGTGAGCTTTCGAACAGATGCGGATCAGTTCTGCATCTCCCACCTGTGCTTGTGCACGATGGCGTTGAAGGCCAAACCGTCTCTCCAGCTCGTGGTGAAGTTGTGAATGTTGACGTTGGGATAACTGCAGATGAGACCAGAACCTGTTAGTCAGAACCAGTCTCGGCCCAGGATCTGGGTCGCCGATTCTTACCCAGCTGTTTTCATCTGGCACCACAGCAGCAGAGCGTCTTTAGCCGACTTTTTCTCCTTGTTGTCCTCTGTCTCCACGCTGATGTCCTGGATCTGTAGGCAGAACATCCATCCATGTTTGAATTGTACACAAAACACCTTGACACCTCAGGATGTGGCCATGAAGAGAACCAGCATTCAGAAAAATAAAAACTTGGATGTCAGTATGGTTCCTCCAAGGGGCGCCAAATCACATTCATAGAGCACCACAGAGAACTTCTTTGCAACATTAACACTAGTGGCTTCATGAGTCTTCCAACCCCATTCGATCTTTGGTGAGGGTGCAAGAGAGGCAGTACTGTCTGGGCTCATGGATCTTCTTTAGGTCCAACATGGATCTAAAGAAGGCTCAGCAGTCAGGCAAGAGCTTAACCTGGAAGCGCAGGATGATGGTCCAGATGAGGCCGAGGGTCAGCCGGTGGTTCCCGTCCACAATGTCATGTGAGCCCATGTTCTCCAGGTGGACCTTCTGTTCTTTGAGGAACTGCAGCGCCTTGTCCACATTCTCCAGACAGTGGATCCTCATGCGGCCCTTCGTCGGCCTCGGCTGCGGAGCACACAGGACGTTACACACTTCATGATAAGCGGGTCCGAGTCTGTGTGTATGTGCGTGTCACGGACCAACTGTTCGCCAGAGAGGACTTCTAGCAGGCGGATCAACATGCGTCCGTCTCGCAGGTCTGTATACAGGTCGCCAATGCGACAGGTGACGCGGCCCAGGTGGGAGTTGACCCATTTGGTGAAGGTCTTCTTCTGCACGGCCTCGCGCTCATCTGAGGGGGAAACAATTGGTTAGGCTGACAGTTCCCACAACTTTTTTGACTCTGCCGCCACCACCCCAACACAGTGCTAAAAACATTTTTGTTATTACATGATAACGTCCCAACATTTCATTTATTTTTTTATGCGGCAGAATTCTGAATCCATCTGTGCAGAGACGGCGCGGGTTAATGCTCATCAATAAAAATCAGCCCCTGGAGACACGTTTTATACCTAAATACACACACTAGTTGGACTAGTACTGAGCATAACAACGACAGCTCCCAAAGCTGTCGTTGTTATGTGCGGCTGTAGTGAGACGGAACAAATGAGGATTCCCTCATGGACACACCTTGCACTAAAACATGACATGCTGAGTTGCAGTCCGGACTTGTTTCCTGCTCTGAGAAGTAGGCGCTGCATTCAGGGCACCTTGTGAATGGATCGCGTCCCGTAACACACCGACGCGGGACGCTCAGGACCAGCGACTCAGGAGGTCAGTGAACAAAGGTCTTCAGAGAATGAGCAAAGGCTCAGTTTATTGATCTCACTCTGGTTTTGGTGAGACTCTGGACTCAGACAGATGGGCCCAGAGTAAGAAGTTAATCTCACCCGAGGTGACCCAGATTCTCCTGCAGGTCTAAACAGCATTAAGCCAAAAGTTGCGTTTTCCAGAAAAAACCTGGACCTGGGCAGCAAGTGGGTCAGGAGATAGACGTCGGTGAATAATTCAGGATCAGAGCCAGCCTGGGTTCTGGTTCAGGACCACCTGGTTGTGTGACTACAGGGCGTGGGAGACCGCAGCAAACTGTCCCATCAACAACAGTGAGGGGGCGGGAGGGGTCTACATTCCAGTGTGGGCCTGGTCATGTTCTGACAGAACCCATGGTGGGCCCAGGTCTTGCAGATGACTAGCTTGTTCTGCTAATGACAAGACTGCAGGAGACAAAACACACAGTGTTTGTTCCAGTCGCCCATCACATGGTGGACACTGACTCCAAACCGCCCGAGTCTTCAGAGTCAGACACTCCTCACATGAGAGGTTCAGAGATGCTGCAGCTCAGTCAGATGCTGAAGGACACTCTATACGAGTTACCATTAATGCTGACCATGAGTTGGCAGAAACTAACTGAGAGACACCATGACTCAGCACAATTTGTCACCCACATGGAGGTCATGAACCCTTAATGAGAGGTCACACGCCCATTAATCAGCGGACGAAGAGGAGAGTCGGACCTTCTGAGTCATTTTATCACACAGACAAGACTCTGAGGTTTTTGGGAACCAGGAAGTGACTATCAGAAATTGAGTCGAGCTGAGGCAGAGGCGTCGGTTGCTAGTGACTTGGCGCCAGTGACCCAGCCGTGGAGACCACAGCCAGTGATTTGGGGATAATTACGGGTCAGAACCAGAGTGAGGCGATGAGAGGTTTGAAGTCTGGCTCTGTCGTTTACCTCCGCGTCAGGCGCTTCTGTTGATGACGATTTTAATCCTTCAAAATATGACAACAGACCCGATCCAGCCCGAGTGACCTGGCGGCTGTTGACTGAAAACACCCAGATGAAGATCCGCGACATGCGGGAACATTCTGGCACGACACGCTCAGTACCTGAGACCCGGTCTGATGTGGCCCGACTGAGACAGTAGAGATGGAAAACAGGTTCTGACTGTTGCTGTGGAACAGGCCGAGACCTAGATCTCATCGTGATAGAGTCAGAGGTGGCCTGCGGATCAGTTCCGACCCACTGAGTTATCTGTTGTTGTGACGGGCTCTCTGGTTCTGTACCGACTGAAACGACCTTCACAAGGGCGATAACTTTGCTAGGAACGAGGAAACGCATCTGTAATCAGCACGCTGACCTTCAGGCTGGGCCAAAAACGACTTGCAGTCAATCGGGCTTCTATGTCACATAGAAGCTCCACAATGGTGAGCAGAGGAAGCGCAACCACCAGAACACAGGTGGGACCAGCCATGCGGTTGGGTGCCATTTCCGTTCCAACTGTACTGAAGTGAGAATGAAGCGCCGTCTTCAGATCAGAACAGTGGTGCTTCACATGTCCCGCTGCTCCCTAAGAAAACATCAGTGGAGTTTGCTCACTTGAAGGACACAAACACGTCCTCACGTTATCGCTCAGATCATGAACAAAGTTAGGTAAGAGTAGAATGAGCATGAAAAAACACAACTTCCTCCTCTTTGTGGTCAAACTGTCACAGCTGCGCCCTGGCAGCTGAGCACTTGAGGCAGAAGCTACCCCCAGTCACATCTGGGACCCGTCAACACCAGAGGAACCGGAGGAACTGTCAATATTGGTGGAAGCGTTCAAACAAGACTGGGAAGGTCACATGACTCCAACTCTCATGTAAGCACATTGTTAGAAGAAGGTGTGGTGAGGTCATCACTCCCCAGGTTCAATGGCCACGCGACCACAGAACGTCCTTCAACTCTCAGCAAGTGTCCGGGCGCAATGTCACTTCCGTGCTCCTGTGGACCACTGGGAGTGATCCCTCGCTCAGGAGAGAATCGTGGGAGCTTGTTAGCTTTAGCTGCGAGGCTAACACTCATGTCAGATTATTTATTTGTAGAGGTACATTTGAGGTGTTGAGGCTTCTGATCAGGATTTCAGAGATCCTCATCCAACTGTGACCAGCAACAACAGTGAGGTCCAAACTCAACCAGGCCTCAGGCGTGAAGAGGCGGGGAGAGAGGGTGAGAGGAAAGAGCAATGACACAGAGACCAGAAGCTTGTCAGCCCGCCGCGTTGTTAGCGTTAAATGGAGTCAGAGCTTGTTAGTCCATTCAGGATGGTCTGGTCGCTCGCAGCGCGAGCCACTTATGAGCTCAGTAATGGCTTCAGAGGTGATCATGGGTCGAGCTTTAAAGTCGTTCCAACGCCACTTGAACCCTCGGAGGTCTTTACGAGCGTCCCGGGACACATCCGCCACTGCTGCGGGGCCAGATCCGCCCGAGGAGACTGAACTCAAACATTCCTGTCCTCTGCTGAGGGCCGCATGACCTCTGACTAACAAGGCTGTCAGAAACAAACAGAAGCCAGCGAACGCGTGAGTGTGAAGTATTTGATCGCCCAGCAAACACAGGTGAGGGAGAGACTGAAGAATGAGCCTGGGGCCAGTCAGACCGGAAATACAGGTAGAAGGCGCCGGAGTGTGCCTCAGGTGTGCAGTTCTTTCGACAGACACGAGAACCAGCATTGCTGGTGATGTCATCAGGCTGAGATCCTCCTGCCTGTTCCAACTGTTTTCAGCAGACGTTTTGATGTCATCGTGTCACTAGTTCTAGTGGCCCCACAGATGAGTCAAGCTCTGGACATGGCGTCCTTCAGTAAGAAGTTCGGAGCCACAGACACTTGTGGACAGACAGTGGATTTGTTTGAGGCGTGTTTACCAAAACCCGGGTCGGAAGTCTTGGGACGCGTCTCCAAGTCTCAGCCAAGTGGCCAAACCTAGCGAGAGCAAATTTGCTCTCTGGCGCCTTAATAACTAGCACAGCAAGCAAATGTGAGTCTGGCCACAAGGTGAAGTTCTGGAACTGATAGTTCAGCTCCTGAACTCGGGCAAACCGACCAGCAAGGCTCTGCAGTGACCCCCAAACCAACCTCATCTCTGGCTCTGTGAGCACCATGGCCATGAGGGATAAAGCGAGGACGTGAAAACGAAAGGAGATCCGGGAGGAAACATGAGGGTAGGGTAAAGGGCGTTCTGACCATGAGACACAAGCATGAGGATAAGGGGGAGCAGAGGGGGGAAGACGACGGTTGTGCGCGGACCTTCTTCCTCCAGGAAAGACGGCAGTAATCTGATAAAGGAGGACAGGTGGTGATCAGGTGATCTGGAGCTAATCTCCCCACTGAACCAGAGACGGGTCCAAGCCCTGGACTCAATCAGGACTCTGAAAGTCTGTGATCCACGGTGTCATCATCATGGTGTTGAGGAGCCACCAGACCGGTTCCATCAGCTATCTTACCTTGGAGCTGTTTGAAGCGCCCTTCCAGGATGTTGGAGTATTGCACCTGATTGACAAACGCAGCCGGGGACAAGCAGGGTTCGCGGTGGTCCCGGTGGTCCCACTCCATGGTTCCTCAGATAGTCCAAGTCCGGGTCAGATCCTCAGTGAGACTGAATCCTGCTGCATAACACGGCAGAGGCGCTGATTCCCGGAGAAAATGAATCTGGGGTTTCCCACTTCAGTTGTAGCGCCTCCGTGTGGAGAAAAGCAGCACAGCGCGGTCCCTCAGCCGTTGCAGAGCAGTCGGCGTTGAAGAAGAAGAAGACGCTGCTCCCTGCGGAGAGTCGGTCCACACACGTGCGAAGAGTCCTGGTCCTGGTCCTGGTCCGGAGTCAGTTCCACAGTCCAGACCGTGTCCATCTGCTGGAGCGAGATAACTGGCTGCGGGCGGTCGGTGTGTAAACAAAGCTGCTGGCCCTCGCAGGATTGTGGCATTTACAAAAGGTGTGTTCAGGGAGGAGCTGCGGGGGGAGGACGCGCGGGAGGATCAGCAGAGGGGGGAGGGCCGGCCGCGCTAAACCATCAGACTCTGCTGTAACCTGAGGCAGATTAGTCAACGCCGGGCGTGGCCTCTGCGACTTCCTCTTCTCTGCTGGGGAGGCTGAAGCAGGAAGTGGCATCACCTCAGGCAGGTGGAGGGCCCGGATTCGCACTCGAACGGCAGTGACAAAGGAAAGATTCTTTGGCTGGGGCTAGGGGCAGACCAAGCCACAGGTCCATCTGTGGAGACACGCTGACCTCCCAGTGAGAGCAAGAGCTCACACACACGACAGGAGCAGGAGGCCTAACTCTGGCCTCAGCCTGGGGAGCTGGTGGCATCTGGACTGGACTCGTAAGAAGGAGCGTTGCCTCGGGCCGCGTGTGTCCAGAGTTAACAGGGAGGAGGGTCCGGAGAGATTGAGGGTCAGAGGGGTTCAGAACTGGTTGTAAATTGTCACCCGGATCCGGATTTCAGGTGAAAGTTCAATCCTGTCAGTCTGACTCACGTGTGTGCGGGGTCATGATGAAGAAGACTTCCAGGCTCTACTAAAAATAATCTCAGTCCAGATCCGGACCAAGAGTCAGATGAGGATGATTGACACACTCAGGAAGCAGGAAGTGATGCAATCAGCAGCCGCGAGCAGGAAATGTGGAAACAAGGTCGGCCTGCAGAAACTGGGCTGCTGAGACTCGTCAGAGAAGGAACGTGGAGGTCCAGTCCAGACATGTTGAAGTGGCTACCGCACACACACACACACACACACACACACACACACACACACACACACAGGAGCGAACAAACACACACTCTAACAAAGACTCTCACACAAGAGAAACAGCCCCATCTGCTGGTCTCTGCATGAAACTGCAAATTACAGACCCCTGTGGGGTGGGCTGCTGGACGCACTCGCTTGTCCTAAATTCTATTCTGGTTCTGATCTAAAAGAGGCTCAGTTCCTCTGGGACAGAACCAATTAGGTTTGCTCCTCAGACGAGCGAGCTAATTAGTTTCCAACGGCCGACAGTCAACGAGGCGCAGAAGTGACACGTGCGCTCTGGGTGATGCTAAACTCCTTCTTCAGATCGCACGCAAGACCAGGTCTTCCGACCCGGCCCAATAGAACCGGAGCCTGACCTCCTTATGTGTGTGTGTGGGTTCAGGTTTCTAGTTCTACTGAAGGTCCATTCGGACCTACCGCAGTGGTCCGACACTGGAACTGGCTCCTTGAGGGATGTGGTGCCCCCTGCAGCATTCCCAAAGAAGTACACACCGTGAGGGCAGACGTACCTGCCAGGGCTTTGATCCGAGAGCGCTCGAACAGTCTGGCCGAGCTGTTCTCATTGTCCCAGTCGGTCTCGGCCGCGAGGTCCCAGCGGTTGTTGATGTCGTTGTACTGCTGCTGGATCTCCAGGCTGTCAAAGTCTGTGGGCGAGATGGTGCTCATGGTGCCGCCACGCCAGGTCACATCCAACCTGCACACACAACAGTCACAACAGTGCATGAGCCAGAGCCACACGGCCCCTGGTGGCACTAAGAAAAGCAGGTGTCTATGAAAGGTTCAGAGTATCACATGACCAGGATGGGAGGGCGGGGTGTTTAATTCACGGATTTGACTCTGTGAATTGAACATCTGAGTTTATGACATCAGATGAAGACCTGTCGTAAACATGGCGGCGATAAAAATGAGAAAAGCTCGTTAGATGGAATTAGCAAGGATTAAGGAGCTGGGAACAGGACCAAGTGCAGGGATTAGACGAGAAGGTTCCCTGGCCCCCGAACCTCCCACCCCCGGAGCAATGCTGTGTCAGAGGTGACGTCATCATCACTATCATAAACATAACCATCATCATCGTGGGGCTTCCTGGGGACATCTAGTGGTGCTGCAGCAGACTGCATCTAAAGTCCAACGCTTCAGATTATCATCCAGATTAAATCACCAAAGTGTCACAGCAGGAAATCGAGCAGCACAATAACCCAATCCCCCACAATCTGTCTGTGGGGGCGCGAGGGGCCCGGGTCCTGCCTGCGAGTCTGGAGTCTGAGCCCGTGTCCGAGTTAATCACTCGTCAATGAACAAACAATCCTCTGACCTACTAGAAGAAGACACACGCGCACACACACGCATGATCAGCAGCAGTGCCTCTAGACTCGTGGTCACCACAGTAACTGAACTCAAAGCAGGTCATCTGAGAATAAAGACAGACACGGATGGTTTTGGGGGTGTGAGGTGGGGTGGGGGTGGGCAAGCTAATCCACAATTCAGACCTGACCCGAGTCTGTCCTGGGGCTTGACGGGACTCCTGCCCGGAGTGAACCTGACAGTCTTGTGCAACAAAAACCTGCAGTTTGTCTTGGTTCTGACCACTGCGTCCCACAATAGATGCAGTTGGTCATGATGCTCTGAAGGTGGAGAGCGAGCTGAGGCCTGCAGGCCAGGTTTTTAAGCCAGGAGGGCGTCTGGGCGTCTGCAAAACATGAAAAAATTAACGCCCGATTCTCAACCGTAGCTTGGCCGCCAGCTTACACTGGTATAATGGTGGCATGTGGCGGCCAAACTAAGGTCGAGAATCGGGCGTCCATTTTTTCACGTTTTGCAGACGCCCTCCTGGCTAAAATCCTGCTCCAGGCTACACACTGGTCAGTGGAGTTTCAAGAAGTGACATCACAGCTCTATTCACAGCAGATAAAAGATGAGCTGGGCCGCAGGCAGGAGAGCCCAACCTCTCTCTCGGACCCCCCTGCCACGAGCCGGATCTGTCCCCCAGCTGGTCCATTTGTCAGGGAAGAATCAAGGACCGAAGTGGAAACATAAAGACACACTTTCTCGGCAGCGGCCGGGAGACGAGTGCGTGTTAATGGAGGACACACGCACACGTGGCATTATGGGATGGATGCAGCTCAGGTCAGTGAAGCGGACGGCTGAAGACCAGCAAGACACTCAGGTGCTCTGCAGGCACCTGGAGTGGAGCAGTGGAACCACAGGAACACAACAGACCCGAACAGCGACGGGACACACAATAAAGTAATGAGCTGACGAGACACTCTGACGCCGCTCCCTCGCCGCTGACACCGGCAAGCATTAACAGGTCGGACGGCCAACAAAGACCGAGCCGCCGGGTGGGCTGTGACAATAGAAGAGTCAGCAAAGAGTCGGCAGCGCCTTTCCTGTTTGGACAAACCACAACTGTGATCCAGGCTGAATACCAGGATCAGCGCCGGCAGCCCCTCACCACGTGAAACACACACGCACTGGTCTCTGGGAGGAGGTCATGGGGCTCATGGACGACTGGCTTCCACTCACAGAACCAGTTCTGAAATGGTTCACTCGACTTGACAAGTCGCCTGGCCGTGGCTAAGCGGCACCCAATAGTGAGGGCTATTGAAGACCAAGGACTTGTTGCGTCCATGACGTCGACAGCTTCCTCATCCAGAGCTCAGTCAAGCTTCAGTTGTCCACAGCTCTAGTTTCAGATGGACTCAACAGGGCCAAGATGACCATTGGCCAGATGCCCTTTCTTGCGGAGGAGGAACCAGGTTCCATCATTCGGCCTGCTTAGTTGTTCCTCCTCCTCAGGACCTGGTTCCTCCAGGCAGCTCAAGTTCTCACAGAGGAGAGTCCAGTCCAGCGGGTGGTACAGCAGCGCCCCCTGGTGCTTACAGTCAGTTAAGAGTTCTGTTCATACCTTGTTCTCCCTTCACCTGATGGGCTCGGGAAAATGAAAAAAAACCCAAAACACTACTGAACCGGGTCAGAACCACAATAGTTCCGGTTCAAAACAACAACAATTAAAAAAAACCGTCCTGGCGTCACATACTGTAAACTAAAAGTGTGATTTTGTTTAGGGTTTCTCAGGTAGTTGGATGAACATTCCAAATACCTGGTTTGATTGACAGACGTCAGCGGGTCAAGTTGGAGTTCTGGTACCGAGAAGCAAACTAACTTGAGCTCGCCACATAGTGATGGAGGAGAGGATGAATACATGAATGAGGGCACGTGCTCGCGGACCTGCTCACATACAGAGACCATCTCGTTCTGGACATGGACGGGAATGATTCAGGACCGAGGACGGAACCACGAGGTGAAGCCCAGAACCAGAGGACTATGTAGCATCATCCCCTGCAGGCGGTTCATGGTCCACCTTCTGGTTCCGCTGTGACTCAGTCTAGGCCGGCCCGATTGAAAAAAAAAAAGACAATCAAAACAGAACCACCCACCACATCCACGGCGCCACGCACGGACCCGGTTCTTCACCGGCTCAGCTGGGTCAAACAGTGACACTTCCCGAACAGAACCAGGCTTTGTTTGGTCCAGCAGGTGGAGGATCCACAGGCTGGTTCAAACAAAGACACGATGGTTCCGACCTGCCGTCGCTGCAGTCACAACTCAGCCGAACCGCAACTGAACCGACGTTCAACAGAACCGTTGGTTTCGAACCATACATTAGCCTGTGGTGCAGCGGTGTTGGCTAACAGATGAGGCTAGCGAGCCGAACCTGCTGGCAGCATAACGGGACATCTTACCGTCGGTTCCGTTGTCTGTGAAAATCCTTCCCCAGCACACGATTCTGTTGCGACTCGGTCCAGGTGTCCGGGAGGTTCGTTTAAATCCGCATCCTCGACAGAAAGCGGATCTTCTTTCCTCCACGCAGCGCGGCGTCGCAGTACGAACCGAGCCCTACGTGTCTCGCTATAGCTGGGTCGATGGCGGCAAACCGAACCTGCTGCAGGTGAAAGACGGTTCTGATAGATCACAGCAGCCGAACCATCCGCGCTCGTAGTTCGGTCCTGCACTTCACCGGAGAAGAAAGAGGAGGTCCAGGAGGGGCGGGAGGGGGTGGTGGTGGTGGGGGGCGTGTGCGTGGGGAGGAGGGCGTGTGCGTGGGTGCGTGCCACATGAACCAGGTCCAGCTCTCGGTGCTGTCCCTGGTGCTGGCACCGGTTCTGAAGCCACCTCGCGTGTTTCGGCGGTTAAAAGTGATGAAAGGTCGACACACCTGAAACGTCGCTGTCGTGACAGTCGTTCAACTCCAGGGGCGGCAGAGAGCAAGACGAGCTAAATATGAGAGGGACACGAGTAGAACTATCAGTGACTTTGGGGCACCTGACAAACACGTCCCGTCTGACTGTTCAGGTGCTCTTGAGCAACACAAGGTGCGTTAGGTTACGTTGTGATTCCTATGTCTCAACCTTCTGACTTGGAACCACCCACTTCTACGCGAGATCTTCTGGTCCTCCTATGGTCCTCCGATTCACAAACCGATTCTGGGCTTCATGAAAGTTCACAACCAGAAGGTTGTGTAAGCAATGTGCACACACACACACACACACGCACTGACCCCCCTACCCCCAGACTGAGCAGCTCGTCCTCAATTCCCTCTGACAAAGAGAATAGCTGAGTCCAGGAAATACATTTGAGTGTGTCCAGCTCCTGGATTCTGCAGAGAGCAGCAAATTGTGGTGAAGGTCCTGTGTCTGCTCACTGTAGACCGGACCAGGTCGAGGGGTGATGGGGTGGGTGGGGGTGCCCAGCGTGAGCTTTGGTATGGCGTGGGAAGTGTGGACATGATGGACCTTTAGACCTCTAGACTTGTTCTGTTCTGACCTGGACCAGCTGGGTCGAGTGATGTCGGAGCGTGACCTCCTGACCCATTACGGGTAATGCACCAGACAGAGAGGCATCAGAACCGGTTCTGATGTCCAAACGTTGGAGAGTGAAATCAGAAAACAAAACTTTAATATCAAAAGTGTCAAATCTGCCCGAGTCCCCCGACTGTGTCGGCATCAGGACCCACATTCAGAACCAAATGTCACAATTGCTGTCCAGTCCCCGTCTCCAGGTGGCGCTGTTCAGTTCAGTTCAAATCTCCGACTTGATGTGACTGTTTGATTGACAGAAATGTCGGCAGCTCAAATAACAAAATCATAAACACTCAACAGTTAAATTACATAAACGGTCCAAAAGTTTGGAACATATATTGACACAAACGCAACGTGACAATAACAAAAGTTCGTAAATAATGAGAGGTGGCAGTGTACTTGGATGAAGACTTGGGGGAGAACTTGCAGGACGACTTGGTGAAAGACCTGGGGCAGAACTTGGAGGATGACTTGGTGAAAGACTTGGAAAAAGGCTTGGAGAGAACTTGGAGGATGACTTGGTGAAAAACTTGGAAAAATGCTTGGAGAGAACTTGGAGGATGACTTGGTGAAAGACTTGGGGAGAACTTGGAGGATGACTTGGTGAAAGATTTGGAAAAAGGCTTGGAGAAAACTTGGAGGATGACTTGGTGAAAGACTTGGCGAGAACTTGGAGGATGACTTGGTGAAAGACTTGGGGGAGAACTTGGAGGAAGACTTGGAGAAGAACTAGAAAACTTGGACCAGGTTCTCATGAGACTGTCGCAGGTGGTGCCTCCAGGTGTGCTCGGGGTTATTATGGGATAGAAGGCAGGCCCAGGTGTTATCGCGCTCTGCGCCGTATGCAGATGTTGGGATTGCGTGTAGCCGTGAAGCCGTGTTTGCAGTAACACATGAAGGAGCCGACTGTGTTGACACAATGCGCGTTCTTACACGGGCCACTCCGAAGACCCGACTCTTTGCACTCGTCCAAATCTGTGGGACAAACACAAGTCAGTGATCAGTATCAACCCTCTCGAGCGATGCTGCTGAGGAGATACCAACCTACGCAGCGGCTCCTGGAGTGGTCCAGTCTGAATCCCGGGTTGCACTCACACATGGTGCCCAGGTACGAACGCACACAGCGGCCGTTGGCGCAGCTGCACTCGTCCGAGTCCTCCTCAGAACTGTCACCTGCAGCAGGAGCACAAGACGGGTGAGCGTCGGCAGAATAGACCAGCAGGGGGAGCAATGAGTCGCACCTGGATTGTAGTTGACAAACGCAGCCAGTGACTCCTGGTCTCCGTCCGACTCGGTCTCCAGGTGCATCTCACACAGACGAGTGAACATCTCTGTGAGGACAACACACACGCTGAGTGTGGCGACCGGAGGGTCAGGAGAAGACTCTGGTCCTCACCTGAGTTCCTGGACGGGCAGGTGTTGCACTCTGGCCCCCAACCTCGGCCGTAGTGGCAGCAGCACTCGGAGTACGTGACCACCAGGCCGTTCTGTGGCTCGCTGCAGATCAGCCCTTCCACCACCTGGAGGAAACACACGTCTTTGTGTGCCGCAGTGCGATCTGCCGAACCAGAAGCAGGAGACCACGTGAGATCACCTCTCCACAAAAAGTAAGGAGACTTTGTGAGACTGAGTGTGTGTGTGTCTTAAATAGAGATCAAAATTGATGAATTCATAAAAGTTCTGATCACGGTTGTCACGACGACAAACGGGTTCAGTTGAGACTTTCGACTCAGAGACCATCTGTTCCTCTTCTTCCATGTTGTCTTCCTCACATTTAAACAAGCAAGCGTCCCCCACAGACCTGGACCATGGGTCCAGCGGAGTCAGATTGTGAGACTCACTGAAGGAAGGTACCCACCATCATAGACGCACTGTTTGAGCGCTGCGCTGAAGGTGAGTGGCAGGTCGCAAAAGCAGTGAAAGGAGCCGGGCGTGTTCTCACACCTCCCGTTCTTACAGTAGGACGGGTCCTGGCACTCATTCACATCTGCAAAAGGCAGAGACACCAGTTACAGCCGGAACATCTGCACCACCCCAGACCACATGCGTCCACCCCAGACCACACGTCCACCCCAAACTCCTCAGGTCCACCCTAGACCACATGCGATCAACCCCAAACTATTCATGTCCACCCCAGACCACACACCCACCCCAAACTCCTTATGTCCACCCCAAACCACACGTCCATCTCAAACTTGTATGTCCACCCCAAACTATAAATACTCTCCTGAATCTACCTGTCCAAATCACACAACTGGTGTCCACCCCAGATTCCTCGTGTCCACCCGGGACAATACACGTCTTCCCCATCCCAACAAGTCTCACAGAACACCTGATGACTGCTTCCACAACTACAAACTACAAAATCCGAACTGCTGATGCCCACCCCAGATCACAAATCCACCCCAAACTATTCTTGTCCACCCCAGATCACACGTCCACCCCAAACTCCTCACGTCCACCCCAGAGCACACGTCCACCCCAAACTCCTCATGCCCACCCCAGACCACACGTTCACCCCAAACTACTCATGCCCATCCAATTTACCCTTGTCAACCCCAGACCACACACTTCATCCGCTATTAGTCTCACAAAACACACAATGACTGTTTCCACAACGTCCACCCCAAACTACAAATACCCTCCCATATCTGCCTGTCCACCCCACACTGCTGGTGTCCACCCCACCCGGGACAATACATGTCTTCCCCATCCCAACAAGTCTCACAGAACACCGACTGCTTCCACAACTTCAAAACCCGAACCCCTGACGTCCACCCCAGAGAACACAAGTCCACACCACACTATTTATCCACTCGTGTCAACCACAAACTAGTCATGTCCACTCTGACTGGACTCGGCTACCTCTTAATCTGACCTGTAATCAGATTGTCTTTTCTGAATTCATTCATATTGATTATTAGAACTATTAATAGTCCTATGATAGTGTGTGTGTGGGCTTGTTTATCCTACTTTGTGGGGACCAATTCTTGACAAAACAGCATATGAGTTTGTGGGGACTTTTGGCAGGACCCCACAAGGTTAATTTTCAATTTACGGATGAAGACTTCGAAATAACAGGGTCATTATAATTGGGTTTCAGTTTGGTTCAGTGTCCTGGTTCAGGTTATCCATTTGTTTTGGATGGTCATGTTTAGGGTGAGAGGCTGAGGAAAGCATGAAAGTCAATGAGAGGTCCTCACAAAAACAGCAAAACAAACGTGTGTGTGTCAGTATTAGATGCAAGGGCCAAATTGGGGGTTTAACGGGATCTTCAAGTGCCATCTCCAGTCACATGGGCCGGACTCACCGGCCTGCTCCTCAGGGGTGACACAGCTATTGCGGTCGATGGCCAGCGTCCAGGGGGGCGAGCAGATGCAGTAGTAGGAGCCGGGGATGTCCACGCAGAGGCCGTTCTTACAGTTGGAAGCGTCATCACACTCGTTCACGTCTGCCGAGACACACAGCTTTAACATCTTCCCTGGTCAGCGCAAGGTCAAGGCCGAACATTGGGGTCAGGAGAAAGTCGGAATAACATTCAAGGTCAAGTCCACACTTTAGGTTGAAGCCTGCGCCCGGTCCTGATTTTGATTTGGTGTCGGGGGTTTGGTCCTTACCAGCCAACGTGGTGATGACACAGGACTTCCTGCTGGCATCAGGAGTCCAGGGCAGCGGGCAGTTGCAGAAGAAAGACCCGTCTGTGTTGACGCAGTGGCCGTTGGTGCAGAGCGACTCGTCGTGACACTCGTTGACGTCTGGCGGAGGAAACACATGGGGTCAGCTTGGGTCAGACTCGGAGTCCCTTGTAACGCAGTCGCACCGATGCACTCCAGCAGATTGCTGTCGTAGTAGAAGCCTTGCTGGCAGTAGCACTCGTAGCCCGGCAGCGTGTTCTCGCAGCGACCCTTCTTACAGATCTCATCCGAGAACAGGGAGCACTCGTCGATGTCTGTGGACAGAGCGGAGCTGCTTTAGGAGCCGTGGAGACCGAAACCGATGATGGTGACACGACAACACTGACCTTTGTAGGCGGCTAGGCTGTAGAGTTGCCTCCTGTCGGTGTACAGACCCTGACCACTCGGGCACAGGGAAATAAACTCAACTGTGGGGACCAGAGGGAGACGAATTCCAGAGAGTGTCCCTCAGTGAAAGCACTCATGAGTGAGGCCGTACCCGAGTGTGAGACGGGGCAGGGGTAGATCTCGCAGTGGTCCCCCCAGCCCACCCCGATGGAACAGCAACATTCCTGCTTGGTGACGTTGGTGGCCAGAACACTGTCGCAGAAGACGGTGTCGTCCAGGTTCAGGTAGCACTCCTTCTTCTCCTCCATCTGCACCTGCACTGCTGAGGAAAGAGGGCAACACAAGTTGGGACACCTTGAACGGGAAACTTCAGGCAAGGCATCTGTGCAGGCTCACCCTCGCAGCTGTGTTTGTCCTCGGAGAGAGCGTAACCATGGCGACAGGCGCAGACGTACGATCCCGGCCTGTTCTCGCAGGATCCGAACGGCTGACAGAGATTCCGGTCGGCAGCGCACTCATCCACGTCTGAGAGCAAAACCAACACCAGCTGGACTCTTATCCGGGCTCTAATCTGGTACCGCATGCTGGTTCCCTGTTGCCATGACGACAGAGACGACTCACCTTGACATCTCCTCCCTCCCACCAGTGCGTAGCCCTTTGGACACTCGCAGTGGTACGAGCCCATTTTGTTGATGCAGCGCCCCCTCTGGCAGCTCAACAGTTTCTCACACTCGTTGATATCTGCCCAGACAAGACTGTGGGTCACTTCCCTTCGCCCTGAACGGCAACGCCGCGTGGTGCGCACCTTCGCAGTGGCTCCCTTCCTGCGTGCGACGGTAACCTGGATAACACTGGCACTGGAACGACCCCTCCGTGTTGATGCAGCGGCCGTTAGCACACAAGCGGACGTCCTCGCACTCGTCCACGTCTGCCGCAGACACAGGCCGGTCAGAGAGCCCTGCTCGCCTGCTGCGGCAGGGCCACACTCACCCCTGCATCCCTTGCTGTCGGCCAGCGGGAGGAAGCCCTCGTTGCAGAGGCAGCGGTACGTCCCAGGAAGATTCTCACAGCGACCGTTCGGGCAGATGCCCGGTGTCTGACACTCGTTGATGTCTGCAGAGAAACACGGGGGCAGAGAAGTGGAGGTGAGATGGATGTGAGGAAGAGAAATGTTTTTCAACCTTTTTCAAGGCACACTTGTTACGAGTACTATGAGTATCAATGAAGTTCTGAAGTGTGACATCACGTTTACTGTTAGCTTGTTGCTTATAGCGGTTGAAAAACGCTGGTGTAGCGAAGTGGATCTCTCACCGTAGCAGACTCCAGCTCGGGCCTCGTGACCCGGCAGACATGGAATACACTCATAGGAGCCCGGCGTGTTCTCGCACTGCTGGTTTGGACACGCGTCTGAATGCAGACACTCGTTGATGTCTGCGGGACGAAGAGAGATGAACAACTGGTGGAGACAACAGAGCTTCTGGCTCTGGTTCAGGTCTCACCTTCGCAGAGAGCGTGTCGGTGGGACTTGCTCTTGTAGCCACTGTGGCACTCGCACTTGTAGGAGCCGGGCAGGTTGACACAATGACCGCCGGCACCGCAGATGTCTGGTTTGGAGCACTCGTTCACGTCTGAGACAGAAGCAGCAGTCAGAGTGGGAACACTGACCCGGGTTGGAGCCCGCAGCCGGGTCACTGACCGATGCACTTGAGCCGTCCGTGCTGGACCATGTGCTTGTATCCTGGACGACAGAGACACTTGTAGCTTCCGTCGAGGTTGACGCAGTGACCGCGGCCGTGTCCACACGGGTCGGAGTCACACTCATTATCATCTAAGGAGACAGACCCGGCTCAGTTCAGAGTGTGTGTGTGTGTGTGTGTGTGTGTAGAGGAGAGTTGAGCGTGTCACCTTCACAGATGTTGGTCTGCAGGTTGAAGTGGTATCCCAGGTGACAGTGACAGATGTGACCGTTGGGACTGTTCTCACATTCTCCGTGTCCACAGATGTTCCTGCTCAGGCCGCACTCGTCGTCGTCTGCACGTGCACAGCGTGTCATCTACATCGCACCAGTGAACTGCAGTTAGGAGCGGAGTCTCACCGGAGATGGTGATCTGAGTTTCCAAAGGGTCGTTGTTGGGTGGGATCCTGAGGATGGTGGGCGGAGTCGGCTTCACAACTGGAGAAGAAAAAAACGACAAGGTCACTTTCCAGCCAAGTTCAGTGCTTCATGAAGGAGACTCACCAGGGACTCGAGAACTTGGGCTCCTGGGCAGCTGCTGGACGGCGGTGGTGGTCTCTACTGGCCTCTGCTGGAGGGAACACAGACTTACACCTCCTCTGAGTCAGAACTGACATGCGGACCAACTTACCGCAGGCTTGGACTCTGGAGTCACAGAGACAGTGAGTGAGAAACGTTATCGACAATGTTTGCTCAGAGTCAGGCGGCAACAGACTCACCCTCTTGGTCGGGTTTCAGGGGGAGGAAGAATGGAGGGAAGGAAACAATCCGTGTTTGGATGCTGTAACCCTTTCCTGCCGGGCAGATCTGGGCGAAGGCCACTAGGAAGGTCGCACTCAATTTTAACGAAATTAGACTCTTAATTCTGGTCATGCAACAGGAAGTGACATAGAGCTGGGTCCTGCACTCAGAAAGACATGACTGGTCCCAACAGAACTACACAGCTGAGTTTGAGGCGTTGAAAGGCACCAGAACCCTGGATCCAACGTGAGACCCGGTCATCCTACCTGTGCCCTCCTGGGGGCATCGCTGGCAGTCGCTGCCCCAGGCCAGGCCCACAGTGCAGCAGCACAGCTTCTGGCTGATCAGGGTCGGCACCGGTTGTTCGCACACGTTCTGGTCCGAGACCCTGCGGAAGCACTGGGCCTGCTCGGCCGGAGGCTCTGCCCAGGAGTCAGGTTAGGAAAGGTGTGACAGGAAGTGGGAAGGGCTGTCAGACTCACCGACACATCGGTTCCGCTCTAAAACAAGGCCGTCATTGCAGGAACACTTGAAGCTGCCCAGCGTGTTGAGACAGTAGCCGTTCTGACAGACTCCCTGCAGCGAGCACTCGTTGATGTCTTGGACAAGAAAAAAGAACCTGGGTCAGAACCTCCTGGACCAACACAGGTTTGTGCTGGAAAATCAAGGTGTGTGTTTTAAAGTGCGTGTATTGATATGTGTCTGTGTTGAAGTGTGAGTGAGATCCTGGAGGTCACGTGACCTTCAGCCAGGATGCAGCAGCTCACCTTGACAGTGCGTGCTGTTGAACCTCTTGTAGCCTTGTGGACAGGTGGAGCCGGAGTCTTCCACGATGCCCTGCTTGACTGATGGATCTGAGTGAAGGAGAGACACATTTAGAGCCAAGCAGAATTCCAGATCATGTGACCAACAGCAGGGAGGAGCTTGGAATCTAGATTTGTGAAAGTTGATGCTGTTTGGACTGAGACCAGAACCCTCAAGACCCAGAGTGAGCCAGTTTCTATGGGGTCTCTGTGGAAGTCTGATGCGCGATGTTCATGCAGCAGCAGCAGCAGCAGCAAGACACCACCAGGGGGCGCAGCAGCAGGAACAGAAACCAATGCATCTGTTTTCACCCGCTGATTCTGGCCCAACACTTAGACCTCAGCACCATGACTGGATGGATTGAGACACCTAAGATTGAAACTCGTGTTTGGGCCCCACGAAGCTGAAAGACAGATTTGTCTCACTCGAAAAACCCTGATACTCATTTCCCTGCAGGGGGGGATCAGGGGAAGCAGAGGACTCACTCGGCAGTTTGGGGCACTGGAAGCACTTGTTCTGTCCCCAGGAGTTCCCCACGCTGCCGCAGCAGTCCTCCTGGTTGGTCAGGACGGGCAGTGGCGTGCTGTTGCACTACAGAGGAGCACAAGAGTCACTGAGTTCCCCAGGTCAGCAGGACCCTCTCACACTCACCGCCTGCTTGGGCGTGGTCTCCTGGAAGCATCGGCCTTTGGGCTTATGCCTGGCCAGAGATGCCCGTGCGGGCATCTTCAGAGGAGGTTTGAGGTCCAATGGGTCCTGAGGCTGGATGTGCACAGACGTGTCTGGCGTGTGGAGGACCCGGAGGTTGACCTGCACTGGAGAAAGAAGGTGACGGGTTATTCAGGCTCACCCAGGCAACCCGCTTCAGTGACGGACACCTTCAGAGGAGTGATGCCCCGCCTGGCTCAGCGGGATGGTGATCATGTGGGTTTGGGTCAGCTGAGGCCCAGCCCGGCCCAGACTCGACCGCTCCGGCACTTTTGGTGAGTCTGGCTTCAGGGAGACTGGGTAGACAGGCTGCTTGTTCCCGCGGGCGGCCTGGACCTGCTGTGGCACCGGGGACTGGCAGAGTCGCCCCGTGAAGCCAGGAGGACACCGGCAGTGTTTCCTGGAGCTGCATACTCCCCCGTTCAAGCAGGTCAGGGGGCACACCACTGGACCGGAACCACACAGAAGCACAATATCAGAAGACCAACCCGCTCAGTCCAAGTTTTATTTTTGTGATGAAAAGTGAAACAATGGAGGGAGGAAGCAAAGAGGAGGGAGGGGGGGGGAGTGAAAGTGAGAGAGAGAGAATGAAGTGAAAGTGGTGAGAACGGGGAGGAAGACTATGGGGGCGTGAAGAGAAAAGAGAAGGGAAAAGGGAGAGAGAGGGAGATGGGAGAGAAGGAGGAGAAGAATGAGAGGAGGGGGAGCAGAGAGGATCCAGATGGAAGTCATCAGCCGAGCGCTGCTATAATGAGACCAGATCATATTAAAGTGAGTCATGTGACTGGACAGAACCAGATCCAGTTTCCATGACTCATGTCCAGACTCGGATCAGTACTCTGATGGTGGTGGTGGTGGTGGTTGGGGGGGGGCGACAGGAAGCTTTTCCAGAACCGTTTCCAGCAGAATCCTGGAAGGAGTCTTGGAAAGAGGAGGTCTCACTGCGCTCCTCTACTGCAGAAACCATCTGGAGTTCTGATCAAAGAACCAAACCTGAGACCGGAACTATGGATCCAGTCTCAGGTTTGAAGATACTTTTAGCTGTCAGGGCACCTGGCTTGACCCGATCCAGCCACAGTCACGTGTCAGTCACAGGTGACCCCAAAACTAGAGGAGAAGACGACAGGAAGATTCCCTCAAAAAAAGACGAAATTCAGACCAGTGAACTAGCTGAGGAGCATATCTATGAGCAGCCAATAAGCGGACGACTCATAAAGTGGCTGGAGCAGTTGAGTCGCTGAAGACGACCACCTGAGATTGGGACACCCAGGTCGGGTCAGTCTGACCCGGTCGGTCCCTCAGAGTCAACCATCAGATGTTGGGACCCGCGGGACCTCGAGTATGAGAGAGAAAGTGAACAAAGACTTGTCCTCTGACTGCACTGTGACCACCCACCCACCTCCCTCCGCCCCCCACCTCCACCCGGATCGTCTGGAGATGACGCAGCGTCGCCCCCCTGCCCCCTCCCCTCCGTCGCAGCAGCCGCGCCCTCAGAGCACAAAAACAACAAATTACAGGATTCAAACCGCAGCAGCAGCTTCTGGCTCGCTGGCGCTCTCAGCGTCTGGTTTCTCACTCAGATGCAGAGACCAAGTCTGGAGCCTCCTCCTGAGTGAAGGAGACACTCTGCTTCCACCCGGAGTCTCTGATCATCTGACGGACCACGGGAGTGCTCATGTTGACTACCAGTCCAGGACAGGGACAAGCATGCAGACCCAGGATCAACCTAAAGTTAGACAGTCGGTCATAATGTTTTCAGTATCCCACTCCAGGAAGCCTTGTCAGAGTCAAGACCAGAGGCAAGCAAGAGGAGGAACCCAGGAAACGATCCTGAACACGACCAGATTCCATCAATGGCTGAAACTTTTGTTCGCCCGAGACACCACAACACCCAAAAATGTCTATCGACCCAGTGGACTTGACTCATTGATGTCTCTGACTCAGCGTCTGGCTGTGGGCCTGCCAGTTCTCCTCAGAGTCTCAGGCTCTTGTGGTTAGGACCAAAATAGTTCTGTTGTTGGTCCAGGCTGACTGGGTCTCTCGGTGTACTAACCTGGGTCGCACCTCGGTCTGGATCTGAGCCACCAGGTCTGGCATTGGTTCTGACACCTGCTCCAGTTCCACAGCAAATCTGCCTCAGTCAGCGAGGCTTGGATTTGAGCAGTCTGGAGACCATCGTCAGGCCATTGGTCAGACCAGATAAACCACAAGTGACCCCCCTCCAGTGAATCCTGGCCAAGCCAGAACCACAAGGACCTTGAAGTGAGGAGCGGAAACCACATTCGGGAAGAACCGGAGACACAAAATGGCCATAAGACCGTAGTGGGTCCCCTTCACCTGAAAACCACCTGCTGAGCCTCCGACTTCTGACCGACTTGACAGGACTCTCACTCAAGACCAGACTCTGGTTGGTTGAACTAGTCCGGCCCAGATTTTTGTATTTACTGGATTTATTCCCAGTGGCTATAAAGCCCGCCCAAATCCTCTGAGCCGCTTTAGATCTGGACCAGAACCGCCGTGACCCAGAGTTAGACAGTCACTTACACATCAGTCATTATTGCTCAGACACCCTCTGACCTAGTGGAACCCAAACAAGTTTGCCCCCCAAAAAAGTATCATCGCTTCAGTCTCATGATATCAGAACCAGGTCTGGGTCAGGCTCCCGGCAGCAGGTGGACGTCAGGCAGCCAGAGACTTATATAACAGCCGACATTGAAAGGCTTCTTTGAGTGGTGGAGAGAGAAGCTCTTCTGTGCAACAGCAACACTCATCGCTCTTTGAAACTGAGCAAAGTTCCAGCCCAGAACCTTGGCACTGGTTCCAGTTGGCAGAACCGACACATCTGGCTGATGTCATCAGTCTCACTGTCAGTGAGAATCTGTTGTTTCTCCAGCTTCAGGTGAACCAACTGGTGCCTCAGACAGCAGAGAACATTGACACTTGTGATGTCATCGATGAGAAGGGACGGAGCCGAGGTGGCAGTGTTTAAGATAAAGTGCTCCAGTGGCTGGCACCACAGGTGTCCTCAGCACATGGTCCTGTGTCTTCCTCACAGACTCGTCTCGTCCAGCGAGGACCAAGCAAGGGCCTGTGGATCACTGAGAAAGTGGGTGAGGTGACGTAAAAAAGAGCACAAATATGGAAAAGTCTCTTGACACGCAGCAGAGGAATTTCCAGCCGACCACATTCCAACCAGCAGAACTTCATGTCTGCTGGAGACAAGGATTCTGGAGTCGAAAACCAGAACCAGTAAACAAACCAAACACAGAAGAAGAACCCGATACATTCTCTCACTATTTCACACAGAGCGGTGACAAAACAGACACACAACATACCACCAAGGCTAGTTCTGGTAGTACTAGTAACTGTCCTAATAGTAGTACTGGTTGTTGTAGAAGTACTTATTACAGTCGTAGTACTAGATACAGGGCTGATACTCATTGCTGTAGTGATATTTACAGTAGAACTCCTAGATACAGCAACATTTTTAGCATAGTATGAGTAAGTACTAGTAACAGTTGTACAAGTTACAGTAGTGTTGGTTGTTTCAGTAGTAGCGCTGGTTGTTCAAATGGTACATGATGCATGAGTAGTACAAGCTACAGTAGTGGTGCTAGAATCAGGGGTAGTACTAGTTTGAGTGGAAGTACTCGCATCAGAAGTTGTAGTATTAGTATCAAGTGCAGTAAGAGTCACAGGAGAAGTACTGTTATGAGGAATAGTACTGGTTGTTGCAATGGTTGTAGCGTCAGCAGAAGTACTCGTTAGAGTAGAAGTACTACTGTCAGAAGTAGTCCTGGTTGTGGTCACAGCATAAGAAGTACTGCACTGGTTTTGTCTACAGTAGTACTGCTGATATCAGGAGTAGTATGGATTAGAGAAGAAGTACTAGTATCAGGAGTAGTAGTGGTTGTTCCAGCGGTTGTACTTTCAGGAGTAGAACAGTAGTGCAACTAGTAGCAAGAGTAGTACTTATAAAGTACGCGTGGTTGTAACAGGAGGAGTATTCGTTGTTCAAGTGGGACTAGTTTCAGTAGTTATACTACTTACAGTAGTGGTGCTTGTATATCGAGTAGGAGTGGCCACAGAAGTGGTACAGTATCACTATCACTATCAACAGTTGAGGAAAAACACTTGCGATCTTTCCCAAACACGCAGGTTTTTTTACCTGAGCTCAGCGGACAGACAAACGTCACTTCACCTCTGCGACCTGATGACGTCACACGGCGAACAAACAGCGCTTTTCATGTTCCGGTGTCACTCACCGACCGTGAATCCCGGTCCCACCAGCACGTCGGCGGCCTGTCCGTTGGCTGCAATCAGCGTGGAGTTGCTGCCTTGCTCACAGGTATAAAGGCACTGGTCGTGGACGCAGATCCGTTTACAGACGGGAGCGATCATCACCTTGAAGCGCTCCCTGCTGGAGGAGCACGACACCCGCGGGGGGAGGCAGGAGAGCCAGAGGAGGAGCAGCGGGGCGACCAGGGGGGACATGCTGGCATCCTCTCTCCTTCGCTCTCTCACGCGCGCACGGGCTCACCTCGAGCTGTGACGTCACATGCGCCTGAGCCGCCACCGAGTCTCTTAGTCCGCAGAAGTCACTGACGTCCAGAAGTGGTCCGGTCCAGCACGAGGTCCGAGTCGCTTCTCATCCTGGAACACTTTCGGATCCCAAAAGTTGTGGCGGATTCTTCTTCCTTCTGGTGCGTAGGAAAGTTTGGAGGAGAGGGAAGAAGGGAGGAGGGGAGAGTCGAAGGGGAGGAGTGTGAGAGAGGAGGGACGGAGGAGAGAGAAGGGCGGGAGAAGCGGACGTGTTTGTCTTCCCCGGACTTGACCCTGGTCCGCCTGACCTCTTCCCTGTCCACCTGGGCCACACAGTGCACGTAGAGCTGCTCGAGTACCCAGGGGAGGACCTCATGAAAGGTCTCCTACCTTGAAGGTTGAAGGCCTGGTGAGTGTGGTCGCGCGTGCGTGTTCGACAAAACAATCACATCATCACGTGACTCATCGGTGGACGAAAGTGACCAGGCGACCGGGATGACAGAAGTGCTGTCAATGAGTCTCCCTCAGAACACAGCAGCTGCTTGACTCTATGGCGCCCCCGAGTGGACATGTGTTGAGGAGGACGCATCTCGGAGGGCGCCCATATCCGGGTCAAGCCTGAAGTTTCTCTGGAGCCACATGGAAAAAAGCTAGATGAATCTAGAAGGAGACACTCAGGCTGGAAGGAATCAGCTCTTTAATACAACACAAACATGATTCACTCACACTCCCAGTCCCGGTTCCGGTCCGACCCACATGCAGGGACATCCTGGTCCCGGTCCGACCCACATGCAGGGACTACCAGATGCCTGTCACTGGATCAACTCGCATCACGGAGAAGAAAAAAGGTGGAAGTTACATCACTGTTTCAGCACGGCACGTAGAAAACACTTTCACAAAAAGGTAAAACTGCTGTCACACGCTGACACAAAATGACTGCTGGCCACAGACAAGCGTGTGTATTTGGCAGGATATGGCAGCTACACACAGTCCACAGCTGAGGCGTCGTCGTCGTCGCCGCCCCCGCCCCACTCGCCGAACCTCATCTGGGGGGAGGGAGCTGCAGGGTGGAGGTTGTTCATGTCCTCCAGAGCATCAGGGTCCGTGTCCTCCGCGGCCAGACTCATGTGGCCGCCCTCGTCCCGGTGCGTGCGCACGTGTTTGCGGAGCGCCGCTGGCTCCTTGAAGCTGCGGTTGCAGAAGGGGCAGCAGCAGGGTCTCTCACCCGTGTGGATCAGCTGGTGGTGCTTCAGGTGCTGCAGGCGGCTGAGACGTTTGCCACAAATGGCGCAGACGTAGGGCTTTTCACCAGTGTGCGTGCGCCGGTGTTTGCGCAAACCGTCCAAGTGTCTGAAGCTCGTGCCGCACTCCGAGCAGGAGTACGGCTTCTCGCCAGTGTGAATGCGGAGGTGGGTCTTCAGGGCTCCGGACTCCCGGAACCTTCGGCCACAGACGCCGCAGGGGTACGGCTTCTCGCCCGTGTGGATCCGAATGTGTTTCTTCAGACTGGAGATCAGACGGAATGTCTTCCCGCATTCCAGGCAGTGGTGAGGCCGGTCAGCGGGGGGTTCTGCCGCAGACTCCGAGGGTCCGGCCAAGTCCTCTGTTCTCCCCGGAGACTGGCTGTCACCTTTCTGTGCCTCGGCTCCTGCCAGAGCAGAACCACACTCTGCCGCTTGCCTATGGTGGCGCTGTGATGGGTGAGGAAAGGGTCGGTGGGATCCCCCCTCTTCACCCAGTGGACCGTAGCTGAGGTCCCCTACAGTCTGAGAGGAGTGATCTACTTCACCCACTCTAGTCTCACTCCCCAAGGTGGACTCCTTCCCTTGGGACAGGACCGGTCCTGGAGTGTGTCCATGCTCCTCTTTAACCACAAAAGTGGACCCTGGTGCCCGAGGATGGTGCTGGTCTGAGAGACAGAAAAAGATCTGCATCAAAAGAGGAGACCCTGAAGGACACGGGCCGGTCCACAGAACCGGGTCATTCATCAGCGCAAAGGTCATATTTACCTGGTCTGCCAGTGTCTGAGCAGATGTGGTCGCTTCCCGTGGAGAATGAGTCCAAGCTGTGGTTGGTCACAGAACCGTCCGGCTGGATCGACAGCTGGCACATTTTGAAGTCGTCTCTGGACCCAAAACCATGAAGGGATTCCTCCACAGCGCCACCCAGACCCAGGTCGACCCCGGCCCCATTCACACCCCTGGAGTTCTGGTGGTTCCTGTCCAAACTGGCTGCCATGGAAGCCATGGAAGACAGGGACGGGGTGAACTGCGGTTGTGGGTACGAAACCTGCAGCTGGTCGATGAGTTTCTGAGCACTACACAGACACTCCTGCAGGCTCTTCAGCTCCCGCTCCGACACCTCCAGCCGCACCTTCAGCCGCTGGTTCTCCTGCTCCTTGTTGGCCAGCTCTTGCTGGGTCTCATTCAGAACCAGTACCACCTCGCCCAGCAGAGTGTCCACCGCGGCCTGGATGCTCGGAGCCAGTCGGGATCTCAGCGAAGTCACCGTCATGTTTCCGAACATGGACTTGGAGTCCGCTCTGTCCGACAGACTGGAGACACTTTGTTTACGGTGGATCGCTGAGTCGGTGCTGGAAAACCCGGTCCGCCTGGAAGTCATCACTAAAACCGCGACTCAAATGCTCGACGTGTTTGCTGTCGCATCTAAACTGGACTCGTCGTTCGGTCGGGAAGAATGGAACTTGCTGCTTGTGCCGTTGAGGGCCCGCACATTAGCATTAGCCAGTTAGCTACAGCAATGAAATAGAAAAAAACACAACTGAACCTTTCGATTGTTTTCTGGGGAACACTGTTCCGAAGGCCGAAGATGAGTCTGGATCAAACACAACAATCAGACAGTTGCACTGGACAAGTTCGATACGCGCTTGGTCCGGTTCTCCGACTTCTCTGTTTTGCTCTGAGGCCCGTCGCAAGATTGTGACGACATCGACGATACAAAGCCCTGCGTAACGTCTGGCAGGCTGGCATGTGCGTTTGATGCCTCACGTCTTCTGGTACCGAGAGGATTAACTAATGAATGTAGGGTTACTGAGAGTGTACGCAGAGGAGTGTGTGTTCTGCGTGTGCCATCGAGGTGGTCCAATCTTGCACTCTGTCTCGCTTAGACCCTGAGGCTGATCTGCAAGACAAAGTCCAGGGTAAAATAACTCCACCTCCGTCGTCGACTTCAAAACAGGTCATGTTGTGATCGGGCCAAATTGTTCCCGTTCTTTTGAAAACACCTGTTCGCTGCTTCAGGCTGCAGGGGGCGCTGTGTCGTGGTATGCGCCCGCTGACTCATCGAATCAAAAGCAGACCATCAGCTCGCGACACCAACGTGTCCGCTGTCGTCATGACCTTCGACCCCCGTCACAAAGAAGCGCGTTCATCCTCGCGCGTCGGACACAGCTTGGGTTCATGCACATCACCCGGCCCGCGATGTGGCGTGGACATCTGGTTCTGGTGAAGCCCGTTTGACTCATGGCTGAGTGTCCCGGTGTTTCTGCTGTGTCACTGAAGCCTGAAACGCACTGACAGAGGAAATTACCTTTTCAGTCTGGTCCTGGAACGTGCTGTGCACACGCGCAGGACACGGATGAAGAAGATGATGACAAAGGTTTTCTGGATAAAAAAAGTGTGTGTGTGTGTGAGAGTAAGTGAGTGAGTGAGTGAGTGAGTGAGTGTGTGTGTGTGTCAGCAGCTGCTCCTCACTAACTGGACCAGAACACTGCACTGAGTGTCCTGGAGCCGGGCGTGTAGCGGCTCTGCTGAAGTTGTGTAACTCTGGAATGTGAAATGTGTTTCAGCACAAAACCGCAGAGTGTTTCACTGGCAGCCTCAGCGCTGGAGCTTCCGGAGGGTCCGAGACACTGAGCCGAGCGGTACGAGGTTCTGGAGAGGTGAAAATTGGAGGTTTGTTCGCTGGAATTCGGTGTCGAGTTTCCAGGCGCTTCAGTCAACTTCAGACCTGGGCAGTCGACGCCAGAACTTTTCCGGAATTGGAGAGACGCCGGGGCCATTCAGTCCAGAACCGGAACCATCCACGTGAAGGGGAGTCAGACTTCAGATTCAACACATCAGGTTAGACATTTAACAAGTATCACTTGTGTGTGTGTGTGAGAAACATGTGTATGCTCACACACAAATCTAAAAATGTTCACCCTGATTGACTGACATGTTTCCCCAGAGACTCGATGGCGCCCCCTGGGGAAGGCCATCTTTCCATGCTGCTGGTCGCAGTGACGCTCATCCGAGGTTCAAGTCCCACTGTGACATCAGAGGTCCAGAGTTTCAGCACTGCTCTGGGCTCTCAAGACTCCCGGGCTCTGGCTTTGCCATCAGACGATTATTACGACACACTGGACCCGGTTTCCACAGTTCCACCCCGTCCGATGTCATCGACGGACGGGAGAAGCTTCCAGAGGTGCAAGTATGATCGCTGCGTGGACAACCAGCTGCCATGCGACAAGCTGGCTGCCGCCACCGGCTGCCGCTGTCCCGGCTTCACCCTCTACAACCAACTGCCCGACCCTCCTGACCAGCTCAGCCTGTCCTGGAACGGGTCTGAGGTTCTGGTCCGGTGGTGCTCCCCCTACTCTCACGTGACCGGGTACGTGGTGACAGTGGGAGGAGAGGAGAGGCGAAGGTTCGGGGAGAACCAGAGGAACGGGGGGGTCGGTGACATCCAGGAGATATCAGAGGTCTGCGTGGTCGCTGAGAACGATGCAGGGGTCAGCGGCAAGTCCTGTACGATGTTCCGACCCAGGAGCCGCAGTGTGGCTGTGAGGGCCGGACTCATCGCTGGAGGGCTGGGCCTCTTGCTGCTCCTCCTGCTGGCCACTGCCATTTGGGGCGGCAGGAGACGTCACAAGGGGGGCAACAGTATCTCCATGGCCTCAGTTCAGGACGGCTAATGAGGTCAAAGGTGACGTAGCGTCATGTTGTCATCATGACATCATTGCGATTCATTAACTTCCGTGTTGACAAAATGTAGTAGCAATTGCCGCGACATGGACCCAGCAAACTCAGGAAGCAGACAGCTGCTCACTCGCACAAGCTTGGAGGCAGGTCACATGACCTACGGAGGAGCCCTGGAACGGTATGAAATGGATCAGTCTGTCGTGCTGGAATCTTCTCTGACTCACACCATGGATGAAACACACTGTCCAGATGTGCTAGCGAAACCATGACTAAGGAGAATTTCGGTGCAGTTGTGTTGACACATGTTTAGTCATCTGTGAGTGTGTGATCAAGCAGAATGTGTTGCCCTCATCAGAACCAGGTTTATTAATAAATAAAGTCTTACGAATCTTCGCGGAGTTCGTTTGCGATCTGCCTGCCCCCTGCTGGATATTGAAATAATGACACGAGGGGACAGGAGAAGACCCGACTGCAGGCGATGGAACGTTCGTGTGCGATATGCTTCGCGTCTGATAAACTGAGATCCGTCACCATCACTCGCCACCCGCGGTCGCTCAAGAGTGGCCTTGGAGCGCTTGACCTGAAAGGTCGAAGGTCAGGTAACTGCCAGGCAGTTGTCACGGGAACGACTTGTGTTGAGATTAATATTGACGCAGATGAATTACAGCTCCAGACTTGGAGTCAGACCGATAAGTGAGACTTCAGTGAATCAGCTGACTGGTGATCAGAACTGTGGGGAAGGTACAGTACTGGTTCCTAACACCAGATGGGGCGATTGAAATTTTTGTCAAGCACTTCTTGCTCTGCTCACTAGAGGGGGCTGTAGGGACGATTTGTTGAATCTAAACTTGTTTACTTGCTTGCATAGATCTGATCAGAGTCTCAGTCTCTTCTGGATCGTATGGACGCCTGGAGCAGCTCACTGACGAAGAGAGAAAAGGAAACACCAGAGCGGATTAACAAATAAATTGGTTCTGGTCTCATAGGAAACAGAGGTCCAAGGTCAGGCTGGCTACCCGTGACGGCTTTGGTTCGGCAGTGGCCGATGAATTCTGGACCTGCAGAAGCCTGAGCAGCCTCTGGACCCCCCTGAACAAAGCAGAATCAGCAGCAGAAAGGACACCACGCGCTGTACTTTGAAAAGGTTTATTAAATTTAGAAAACGCCGTCAACAGTTTCGGAGCGACGGCAGGAAAGAGTGAAGCTGTCAGACGGGGCCGGGGCCCTGAGTTAGAAACCAGCCCGGCTCTACTCCGGGTTCACCACAGTCGACTGCTCGTCTCGGGGGACAAGAAGAGTCCAGACATCAGGTAGAAAAGTTGATTTGCAAAGTCACTTTTCAAGTCGAGGAACGTCCTGCCAGAAACTGGGAGCGACCTGCCGACCCACGACCTGGATCCAGTCGCTGCCAGTAAACTGGACCTGGTCGTTTGGGGAGGGTGCGGCAGAGCCTCAGCGCAGGAACTAGAGTCGTTCAGATGGAGCTGGATGAGGAAGTGCAAACGTCTGTAGGTGGGTTGTGTGAGAGGACGAGGGTGGGGGAGGGGTCGGCGAGCTCCCCCTCTCTGGTCATCAAGGCGCCGACAGTGGCGATTCTCTGGACGGGGAGCCCGAAAGGTCCTCCGGGGGGAAAACTGTGAGCGTGCAGGCCCGGATCCCGCCTAGCGACTCGGGTAAGTCAAAGACTTTGTGCCACTCGTCCTTCTCGGGGTCGTACTTCTGCACGATCTCCACCATGCAGCGATTGTTCCAGGAGTAGCCCCCCACCACGTAGATCTTGTTCTCGAACACGGCCACGCCCACGTCGCTCTGGCCGCGCAACATGGCGGCGATGGGAGTCCACAAGTCCAGGGCGGGGGAGTAGTACTCGCAGCTCAGCACGTCGTCGTAGTCGCTCGTGCCTCTGAAGTGGTTTCCCCCGATCACGTACAGCCGGTCTCCCACCGTACACATGCAGTGGAGGCCGCGCACCGTCGTCATCGGCGCCTTCTGAGTCCACTTGTCTGCGTCCGGGTCGAAACACATCAGCTCCTTCTGGAACGTGTCATGAGTGATTCCTCCTGTCGGACAGGGAAGGAGAGTGAGTGAGTCCATGGTGAGTGAGCACATGACTGTCCCAGGGAGACCATACCAAATCTGTCCGCTTACCAAACGTGTCGTACCTACCGCAGAGTGATGACGTCACACTTGCCATATACGATATATATATTTTTTTAATGTTTTAATGAGGCAGAGGAATTTGAAAAAGAATTTCGAGGCGCTTCCTACCACGTGGGTAGCATTTATTTCCACAAAATACGATGTTTGTCATCGAATCGTTTGCAAAGTTTATGTCCATTCTTCGCCGCAGACTGCGAAACAACGCGTCGTGATTGGCTGACACGTACGGGATATTGTTTTTACAAATAAAAATATATTTGTGTATAACTGCCTACTGTGGAGACTATTGTGATTTCTTGTGCGATATCAAAGAAAAACAAAGCTCCGTACATGTCAGCCAATCACGACGCGTCATAAGGGACATAAACTTCGCAAACGATCCGATGACAAACATTGTATTTTGTGGAAATAAATGCTACGCATATGGTAGAAATCCTGTATTTCAATTTCCTCTGGCTCACTAAAACATAAAGTTATTGTATAAGGCGGATGTGACGTCATCACTCCGCGGCGGGTAGGACACATTTGGTACCTACACCGTGCTAAACACCAGCGCCGGACCTTCAGCCACCCGTGACTCTGCATCACAGCATCAGAACAGGGGTGAAGGGGTCTGACCCAGGCTCAGCACCAGCTCTACTGGGGAGTAGACAGAGACGCTGCAAACAACTGGGGAGCGCAAGGCGAGCATGAATGGCCAGACTGAGGAGGAACCAGGACACGTCTGCAGGGACGGATCTAAATAAAGAGGAGTCCCAGCATGCACTTGGACGGGAGCGCCCGCAGGCTGAGAGGCTGAGAGCAGCGATCCGTTCGCTTCACGGCCACGACAGTGATGAAGACGGCGCCATGAACCACCTTCATTTCCACCTAAACCCTTGTGAGACTCGGGTCTGCGGCAGGCTCTCTCGGTCTGGACTCGGCTTGTGTGCAGATGTAACAAACTGACTGTGTTTGTCAGGTTTATCCAGCTGACTGGATCGGTTCTGGCGGGCCGGCGGTGCCAAACACCATGTGATCTGATTAACTGTGACAGGGGCCGCATCATTGGTACAAAAGCTCCCTCCTCCTCCCCCCGCCAGACACCCACGAATAAACCAATACCAATCAGTGTTGAAGGGTGTTGTCGGCCTTCACGGTAACACACCACGTCACGGCACAACACACAAAAGACCATTTGACTCGGAGAGACGCGCCTAGTGTGACTCGGCTCACGCAGGCAGGAATAGAGGAAGCGCTTCATCACGCCTCCCAAGAAATGCTCCAACAATCTGACGCCGCAACGTCATCACAGAGGTCTTGTGGTAGCATCGTAAAAAGTGTCTGTACTGCTGAGTGGAAATAAGTGTGTCCAGCAAACAAGAGCTTCAGAAGCGCTCCACTCACCCGAGATGTACATGTAGCCTCCGTAGACCGTCCCCGCGTGGCCGTAGTGCGGCTCGTTCATTTTGGCCACGTACGTCCACTCGTTCGTCCTCGGGTTGTAGCACTCCACGGTCGCTGCAGGGGGAGACGGGGGGTGGAGGGGAGACGGGAGAGATGGGAAAGTAGGTCAAGACTGAAAGGCAGACGACAAACAGCAGCACGTACATGCATGTTAACACAAACCGGTTCCGCATTAACAGGCAAGTTAACACACACATTAACACACTTCAGTGGCTCACGGCAACTTCACTGGTCAATCCAATGAGCACACAGATGAGGTGGCAGCATCATCATCATCATCATCATCATCATCATGCTTCGGAGTGGCCACAGTAATCAAACGTCCAGCAGACGTCCTGGTCTAGGTGGACAGTACTTGCTGGGCAAAGGTGACGTGAATGAAGCAGTCTCTTTCCACCACCAGCGTCACGTTGCAGGAAGTTTTGAATCAGCCAGATGAGGCTCCACCAGACCCCAGATTTGAGGGACAGCAGACGTCGTGCAAAACTAGTGACCAGTTTGTGTTCGTGCCTCCTGATCCCAGAGAGGATCAGACTGGTTATTACTGTGTCCTGAGTCAGCTGCAGCAGACCTTGGTGTCAGAGGTCGAGCGCCTGTCAGGCTAATAAGTACAGATGTGGAGCAGTGACTGCAGGCGCGGCTGCTACAGGAGGTCAACTCAGCTCTGATGCTCATCTTGTTTCCCCGCCCTCAGAAGGTCACAGATGTAGCGACGTGCGAACAACAAAACCGGACTCACCCAGCTCTCCGGCGGCGTTGCGTCCTCCCACGGCGTACAGGTGACCTTTGAGCGCACTGAGGTGGAAGAAGGTCCGCTTCTCATTAAGGCACGCCACCTGGATCCATTTGTTGTAGCGCGGGTCGTAGCGGAACACCGTGTCCACCGCCGTCTTTCCTTTGGTGTCGTAGTTGCTTTGGCCTCCAACAACGTACAGGAAGTTCCCGATGACAGCGATCCCATGCTGGTACCGCGGCGCGTCCATGGGCGCCAGCGCCTTCCACTCGTGAGCCTTCTCGTCGAACAGACGCAACTCTTTGCTCACCACCAGCTGCTGGCGTAGGACGCCACCCAGTGTCACCAGGTGGGCATTGTCCGAGCGGATTGCTGTCCGTTCCGACTGCATGACCGGCTGCATGTACGGCATCATTTGGTAGTTGCTGGCCTCCAGGAGCAGGTTGACGCAGGTGTTGTCCGTGCGCATGAAGTCTACTGTCTGCACGTGGTTGATGAGCTCCTGAGGGTTCATGAGAGGGAAGCGGATGTTCTTCATCAGCTTGGATGCGTAGTCCATTCGGCCGTCCTCATATCGCAGCCAGCGGCACGCCGACTTGAACAAGTCCAACTCAGTGCAGTGTTTCAAGCTGTTGCTGGACAGAACGAAGGCCAGCCGCTCGAACGGCAGCTTGACGAACTCTCCGGTGCCCAGCAGCGACGGGAAGTTCTTCAGGATGAAGTTGTTGACGTACTTGTCCACCTCCGTCAGGTTGTACGTGTTAGCGATGCGCCCCACCTCCACGCAGTTGTCCAGAGACACCTGTGGGACAGAGAGCACGCACGGACGTGAGAACCTGGACCTTGGTTGGACCAGCCGGGCCTCTAGCTTCTCACCCCTGATATGAGAAAGACTTTGCAGAAGTCCAGGACAGGCAGGATCTGCAGAAAACTGGCAGCCTCCAATGTGTCCTGCAGGTTCTCCATGTTGAGCGAGAGCTTTGCAGTGTAGATGAAGTCGATGATCTTCTTCAGGCCGATTCTGTTCACGCCGTGAAGTTTGATGCACATCAGGTCCTGCTCCTTCATTCCACCTGCAGCAGGGAGGTCACAAGACAGAGGCGCGGATGAGGTGCCAACATCTGGACCGTGCTTGAGAAGCATGTCAACGCCTTCATGCAACATCACAGAGGATTAGCTATGAAACACGACATGACTGAACATAGGGCTACGGAGAACTAGGCCCATCTCCTGCTGGGCATTTAGCGGCATTCATGAAAGATGCAGAGGACCAGGTAGAGAGCCAGGCTGACAGAACCGGGACAGTCTTGGGCATGAATAAATGATGCATCGGCCCACTCGCACCATCCGACTCACCTGTGAACATTGCTTTGAAGTAGTCGGAGGACGACGCCATCATCGCCCGATGGACCGGGAACGCTTCGTCTCCGTCTCCAGCCACCAGCGTGACGTCGCAAAGTAAACCTTCTATCCTCAGCTGGTCGAATCCCTGCAGTGCGAGAACACAAGACAGTCGGCACAATTTTCACTATCGATTTAAACTAGGACAAGCAAAGCTCAGGAGCTGCAGGAGAGCGAAGGAGCTGGGATGAGTGTCTCACCTGAAGAACCACAGAGCTGTGCGTGTTGCTGGTGAAGAAGCGAGTGTTTCCAGTCTTGGAGGCCTGCAGGTGGGCAGAGATGCCCATGTCACCGTAGCCCAGAGCCACTTTCATGTGAGCGTCGTCGTCCTCCACCAGAGATCTGAGGCCACAGAAGACAGAGTTATAGACTGAGAGGTCCACGTCAGGAGGCACTGCTTCTGCTGGCTCTACATGGACATTGGTGTCATCAGACTCAAAAGGTTTCTTTAGAGGAGCAGGACATGTTGACACCTTACAGATTCTACCAACGAGTCTGAACGTTCGGTCTCGATCGGTCCACTTCACCTGACTGCTGGTCCGTGAGTAGCCTCAGAGCTCGAGCAGCTTCAGTATGGCTGTGGCTCATTAAAGCGAGAGGACCAGGTCATCAACAAACAAAACTTCATCTCTTCATCACTAGAATTGTGTCAGAAATTCTGACACCTGGTCATGTTGCGTTGCCGTCGACGGTGAGGATGTGAAACGGCTGACACTCTAAATGACTGCTGCTGTGGTGAAGAGCTGATGGAAGAAGGTTTATCGACCGCTTCTTGTTATGAAGACATGAAAGAGGAGGATCACTCTAAAGGGCAGGCTTGGACAGGGAGCGCTGCGAAGCTGACAAGACGGAGGTTGATTTTGTCGACTGCCACCATGACGTGTACATGTTTGACAGGTTGCCTCCTGGAGTGAAGGGTGCGAGACAGAGCGGAGCGCTGTGACACCAACATGCCGCGGGGAAGGAAGCACGGTTTCACTATGAGGTCAGTCATGAGGATCATATGATGAGGAGAAGATCAACTACCACCATCACAGCTGGAGACGGAGCAATGGGCACAGGTCAAGCGGTCACAACAACGACACAGCACGGGACGTGTACCGGTCCATTTACCCGGTCTGCTGGTAGGTCGGACAAGTAGAGTGGGATGTCCACACCACAAAAGAGTGCTGGTAGCTGCCGGACAGAAAAGAAAACAGCTGCAGAATTGGACTGAGACACCCAGACGCCCCCTACAGGAGAAGAACGGCACTGCCTGAGGTTTAGAGGGCTGCTGAACTGGCCAGCTGAGAAGAAAGCCAGCAGTGACAGGACAGTCACACAGAAAACACTCCTCCCTCTAGTGTGGCCTGGGTGAGTCCAACTATTGCTTTTGTTTCCAGACCAACAGGGTGGGACTTCAGCCCTCAAGCTGTGCTAGTGCGCACCATCATAGATCTCAAGAGGAAACTGGCCGTGGCGACTCTTGTCGTGTACAGGTGTCCCTATAAAAAACTAGAAACGCCCACTCAGAGCACAAAATCCACCAAGCAGGTTTAGTCCACCCCCGACATAACCACCCACTGACAAAATATCCTTTAAAACTGAAGCAGCTTGGCTGAGGTTTGTGCTCTCTGAGTGCTTTTCTAGTGCCAGACATGAAAGCGGCGTGGAGTACACCAAGCTGGCAAGTACAAGACAAGCAAACTACAAGAAACTGCTAACAGGTCAACAGCACATGTGGCAGCAACTCTCACAGATACACTCACACACTTCTACTTGAGGGGTGTTCACTGGGAAACCTGGAGAATCAAACCAGGAATAGGAACGTGGGTGAAAATCTGCACCTTCAAAACGCGAATGCTAGCTTGCTAACACGCCAGTCTGCCATTTTTGATGGGAGTACAGCCCACACTGTTGGCAAACCAGTGTCGCAGCACCTTATTTGGGGACAGACGGGCAGTAAAAAAAGTGACTGGTGCTCAAAACATCGGCAACAAGCAGACAAACAGACAGACGGACAGACAGACTGAGCCACAGCTGTCAGCAGCTGGCACAATGGATCTGCTGAGACAGAAGAGCGGAGGAGCAGCTTCTCTTCCTAATTCTGATCAGAAAAGTGACTGGCGGCTGACATTAACGGAGGGTCCTCGCCCGGAGTCCCGCAGAGTCTGCAGTAATTAACGCTCAGCATGAATCCTTCACGGAGGTGATTAATGAACAGCAGTCGTGCACGTTAAGTGCTGAGCCTGACAAAACGGAGGAACAAGCCGAGTTTCAAGGACTTCAGTCGTCCGGACGACCAAGTGGAACCTGGGTGAAATGTGCTCAGCTGCAACACTCCAAATTTAGATCCTGCTGTGACAGCTGTGTGCGTAAACCCCTTCACCAGCGTTTCTGCCTCAAACCCTTGAGCCACGGAGAAGACTCGGGCAGAACCCGGTGCGCTGGCAGTTAAAAATACCTCGGACCCGACGGACTGTTAAGTTCTAAAAAGAGCCCAGACCACAGACCAGCCTGTAATCTGGAGCACAACAACATGCTCATGCGAAAACTCCCCTTGGTCCAGTCAGAACAGCAGGAGATGTAGGCGGTAAAAGGAGCACAAATAATGTTGTATGGAGAGATGAGCCTCGGGTTACTCACTTCACTACTAAAAAACTGAGGCTTGTTTACATTGTATTTCAAGGTGGCGTTATCGACTTGTCATGGAGCTGCTGTGTGGGAGCTTCAGTGTGACGATGTTTGGAGAGGCTTCACAAGTGACACAGAAATCCACAAGATGAAGCTGACTGAATCCATTTGTGGCTCACATGCGACAACACAGAAGCCTCTCAGTGTACATCCATAAGAAAACACAGAGTAGGTTTCATTGTGAACAACAGGAAATTAAAGTGTGAGAACCAAGCAAGCGGCTGATGGCCAAGTATCCTCAGCACTTATGAAACACAATATTAGTGAGGGTTGTGCCCGCACACGGATGTCACATGACCTTCAGGAAGGAACCCAAACACAATGACTTGCCCTCTCTTCATCTCAGGGCACTGGAATTGTTTCAGAGTTCACACGTGTCACGTCGCCCCGTGGGTTCAAAACCCACATCAGAATGAGGTGAAGAAGGTGTTCACTTCAAGGCTGTGTCAGAGTGAGGGCTGCTGAGGTGTCCTTGAGCAAGGCCTCTAACCTCAGGCAGCTCAGTGAAGCGACACCACTCAGTGAGGCGTCAGCCGTGTCAAACCTCCATGTTGTTTCTGCACTCAGAACCTGGTGATCCGACAGATGTGCAGAGTAAGACGTTTTTAAATATTTATTCACTACCAGATTAATCCCTTAATCTGGGACAATAAACTGGATTAAGTCCAGAGCCTTGGTTTTGATGCTGGAACCTCCATGCTCGAGGCTAGCAGGCCAGAACCGGGCTCTGTGGACCAGGGAGGTGAAGCGCTGACAGAGATGCTGTGCGAGGCGATGGAGCAGGTCTACCCTCCCCCCCCTGCACACATGACAATAGCTTCTAAACGGGTCGAGCCGACAGCCTGACAAAGGCAGGCTCCTCCCAAGCTGCTGGATCCCTGATCCCAAATAAACACAAGCGAGGTGGAGGGCAGGAGAGCTGGGTGAGGCGCCACACTAGAGCCGAGCTGAACACACTGGACCCAGCAGAACGGTCCAACTTAACCCGATAAGTGCTGGATAAAACAGATGTGTTCAACTCTGGCGGGCTAAAATATCCCGTCCTGAGAGATGCACCAGCTGCTACTCACATGTAAGCGGGCGAGAGCGGTGAGGACCTGGACGTCTTAAGAACTGGCACCGGGAATTTCCAGCTGACAGGAGAACCGCTCTTCCATTTTAACGGCATGTTGTTGTCACCAGAATGGTGCCGGAGGAGATCCAGCAGCAAAAAGCATTTCCCTGTAAAGATCCCAGACTCCCTCTTCCATCCCACTCTGCCCACACCAGCGACGGGGAGGAGAGCGGCGGCGACGGCAGCACCGGAGCGGGCCGGCGGGGGTCCAGCCTTCGATTCTAGCAGCAGCAGCAGCAGCAATGGCTCAGGACCAATGGCTTGACTGGTGCATTCACGGTGGGAGGGGGGAACTTCCCATCAGGCCAAGCTAAGGGGCAGAGCAACATTGCCACCTGGTGGACAAAGCTAAAACTGAGGATGGAATTGTATGAACAACAAACCCTTATTAAAACTATGTACAGATCATTTCTCACGACAGCAACTCCGAGATCAAGTCCTGACGACAGAGATGGTTCTAGACCACATGGACACAACATATGGCGCCAAATCAGTGATGGCAGATGATGGCAATAGCTTGATTAAACTGCAACAGCGGGTGACGCCGTGACCTTGGTTTCGTCATGATCAGCTGTCAATAGTGATACTAGTACAACTGCGCTAACTGCTAGTGAGGAGGAGGCTATATTGGACTAAGGGGCTTTTCACACTGCGAATTCTGTCTCGGGTGGCCTGAGTGCGATTCGCCCCATGCTGTGAAGCCTCGCACCTCAGGCGATGTCCTTTTTTTCTCCTCAGCTGGCGGCGCTCAGTGCAAAATAGCTGGTTTGTGACCCACCATGAAGCACGTCTCAAGGAGTCATCATCAGCCCTGCAACACCCGAGTTACAACCGTTGGCTTGACCACTTTATTTCTCTGTCACTTCATGACACTGCGAGTCATCGTCACCTCAGATATGAACAGGTGACGGACCTCTGCCATGGCTGTCACAGAATGTGGTGTTTCACAGCCAAAACTAAGCATGAAAGAGTGTTGTCATGTTTAATTGACAATGAAATAGTGGAAACCAGCTGCGTAATACGGAGCGTCTTGATTGATCAACGCTGCTCTCACAACACCTTGAACAAAAGTGAGTGAGATCGAGAAGATATTAACCAGTGAAGTCCAGATCCAAACGTCAGAAATGATCAATGAATAATCTGGTGATCTTCAGTAACTTGGGAAAAAATCAGTCACTACCCGGCATTTATCATGTTCGTGTGGCATCGCGCTTTACACATAGCTTCCGGCATTTAGCACCGAGTCGCCTCGACCGACACCAAACCGCTCGCAGGTGTTACATCACCCCCAGCCAACAGCCACATCATACAGGGGTGTCCAAACCGGACCTCAAAAGGCCGGGGTGGTGCAGGTTTTTCTTCCAACCGATCTTGCACGCTCCTAAGACACCTGATTGATGAAAAGGTGTCCTCATGATTGGTTGGAACAAAAACCTACACCCACTGTGGCTCTGATCTAGCAGAAGCAGAGAGGAGAGAATAAAACACTTCAGTAGCTCTGACCTTCTTCATCAAGCATAGCTCTTAGTCCACATAAAAAACAAGCGACGTTTTGATGAACATGCCACTGTGTCTTCAGCTCACCGCTGCCTGTCTCTGACCGATGACATCCGTGTGCTGAAGCCAGTTGAAGTGGAACATGACTCGCAGAATGAATCAATGTCAGCTGGGAGGAGAAGTCACAGCTCATCACTGAGGGTAAGATAACAGCATGTCTGACCTTTTCACTGTTTCTCTGACCTCAGAATGGCCATTGGGCGGTACAGTATCCCACAAGGCTAAACTGAAAACGCATCCTGGCCATTGTTGTTGTGGCAGTCCGGAGACATCCTAAATCCTCACCGAACTTCCTCCTCAGCTAAACACTTTTGATCAAAACCTTGAACTCCTCCATGAATTCTTGACCACCGCTGCGGTCAGCAGACCCAAAGTACCCTTACACAAAGATTCTTAACAATTCACATCCTCACCACAACAAGACCCATTCTATGGAATTATGGAGACTCAATGCATTAAGTGCAGTTTTTTTTTTAGTTAATTTTTCTTCGATTGTGTTGCTTTGTCTATGCCAATGTTTGGCTTTAATGTCTGTATGCTGCCCCGAATAAAGGCAGTCCACTCTAGTCTCATCATTCAGACGGTGACGACCAAGATCCATTTTGGGCTGACACTTAACAGTCAATCACTCATTTGCCTTCCTGCTTCTACTGACTGGCCATGAAAGTGTCAACAGTGCAGCTATCAGTGTATTGACCACTGCGCCATGCAGGAGCAGATGTGTTGCTGACTTATTTAGAAATGATGAGCAGAGGTTGAGAATGGGTGAGGTGGGGGTGGGGGGGGGGAGAGAGAGAGAGAGAGAGAGAGAGAGAGAGAGAGAGAGAGAGAGAGAGAGAGAGAGAACAACAAATGTCACACAACACAGCGAGAACTCGCAGCAAAATCCTCCCCCTGCATCTTGATATAGAAATGTATTTTTGGCTCCAGAGGCTCTCCGTGTTCTGGTCGGGACACGCTTCAGTGCTCTTGTTGTCAAACCAGCAAATGAAGAGAAAAGAAGCCATCAGCTGCCCTGAAGGACAACTCGCATAAAACCTCTGACCGGTCCCTCTTTGTCCCGGTCGACTGGGAGAGAGCCGACCCACTCCTCTAAAGCCCAGAGGATCAGCGGGACACCTGCTGTCCTCTCTTTTGCACCCGACATGTGACCCGTTCTTCTGAGTCTCAGTGAAGCTGCTGCAGGCGCCCCCGTCTAAAACCACCGCCTCAACTGAGTTCATCTCAGCTGTCAACGGTGAACACATGAAGAGTGACAGCATAAAAGTGATGAGACAAACACAACAAAGCAGCTGGAGCGAAACAGGAGGTGAAGCATTCAGACCTCACCTCTGCCTTCTATCATGCAGGTAGGGACCTTCTGAGAGCAGGTCACCAGAGGTCAGTCCAGGTGAGGGCAGGTCAGTTCATTAATAGATTTCCTCCTCAGCCCCTCCCTCACTCTTTTATCGCAGTAATCGGTGATGATACGATTACCTCCAGAGCTTTTAAAGAGAAGACGTTTGCTCTGAGGCGTGACGTCTTTGGTGGCCACAGCTAATCCAGTTAATACACAGCAGGAATCTTGATTAACCGCATGAGAACCAGAAGAAAACAAAACAAAACAAAACAAGAAACAGACTAGACACTGCAGCTGAGCGTCCTGCAGCAGCTGACTCCGGCCTGAGGCCTGTCTGGTGCCATCACTCTTCACAGTGAAAATTTCATTCATTGTGACCTCCTGGTGTGAAATTCAGATTTGTACGACGCACCCGTGTTCACGCCCGTGTTCCTTATCTTCCAAAGGCCATGTGTTAAGATCACACAAACAGCACATCAACCGGACAATGATGCAACACACAGTGCCTCTGATGCACCAATGAGGACCAGACCAGCAGCTCCTACATGTTAGTTCGACAAAGTTGTCCTACACAACAAAGATTGAGTATACAATATGACGAATGTCCACAGGAGTGGTGTTTGTAATGGGGACAGTCGGGTCGAGGAGGAAACTGACAATGTCATCTGTCACTTCACCGGAACCCAGAGACTCTTCCAGCGGATGGTTCTCATTGTCAACTAAAGTGCTTGACACCTCCCGCAGGTCAACAGGAACGTTACACAAACCGGTGGCATGCTTGCAGCCACTGTGGGCTCCATCCTGAAGTCCATGCTCCAAAACACTTGCAGTAAACACGAGAAGCCGCAAGAGGTGCAATTCTCATTTGTGAAACCTCACACTCAATCCTCTGACACACACACACAGTCAAAAGATCATGGGTCCTTGTTTTCGCCAAGTCACAAAACTCACATTCCCTAAACACAATGATGTAACATGAGGGGAATCAAGCGCTCAACAGAACTCTTTCTCCAGAATACTGAGTGAAGAGAACTGGTGACCTCAGTCAGTGTGAATGAGGGAGAATAAAGAATATAGGGCGGCATGATATTTGAAGGGAGGAAAATATATAGAAATATATAGAAATATATTGTGATTAACACAAATGGTCACCATAAGCTAATAAAGTGTATTTTTAATGAATTAGGTTGAAGAATTAGAATCTGTAACAAGTTGACAAAATTAATTACTTATAAATGGTCGCCCTATAAACTTTGATGTAGTTATTATTATTATTATTAGTAGTAGTAGTAGTTGTAGTTTTGAACAGCAAAGTATGGTCAAGCAACAGATCAAGTGTAGATTATTATGGTCATTTTGTTTGGTTCATTATTGATTAAATTTAAGATATTGTCATCTGATGTAGTCCATTTTGAGTTATTGACGAGTAACTGCATATGTGATATCTTTTCTAGGTTTGGACTTTTGTTGCCACAGCTGCAAAGGCATAACAAATTATCTGTTGCTAAAGTTTATCTGACCGGCCTGAGATGGGGACTCGGGATGTGGCATTAACAGTGAGGCACTGTCGGCACATTCTGTTGGGTGATATGATCAATATGTAATCTAAAATATGTCCATATTTCTGAAGATGATTGACTTTTATCCATTGCTCGAGGACGCCTTCTACTGTACTCCCCATTATATATCTATAGTATCTGCATGAGCAGAAGGGGGAGGGGCTGGCTGTGAGAGCTCCGCATAGAATGGAGAATTCTCACTGACACTAAAATGAAGCAAAACAATTGTTGAAAAGTTTAAAAAAAAAGAGGGAAGATGTTGCACTGTCCTGCAAGGTCACAAACGCAGATCACAATAAAAATATTATAAACTAATACTGCGCAGATATGTCGATAAGCTCATGGAGAATCTGTCTGCACACGACAAAACGCCTTCACATCTCCAGAGCAGCACATGAGAGTGAGGAGCCTCAAACAAGCACAGATGAATAAAAGCACTCAGTAAGGCTCGACTACAGCAGCAATGACGAAGTGTGCTCACCTGTCGTGCAGCCCGATGAGCAGTGTCTCGCCTCTGTGCACCGGGTGCTCCATTCCTGCACCGATCCTGTGGGACACACAGACACTAGATCAGGTCCAGCGGCCCCGGGCTTCTGCAGACCGTTTGAAAGAGACTTTATTTATATCCGTGCTCAGCAGATGTCTGGAATCAGTCATGCACGCCAAACAAATCATTTGGCTCCAGATTACCAGTCACTCTTACATAATCCAGGGAAGCACAATCGAGCTTGGAGATCACCACATAAGTTCACACAAGGAACAAAGCTGTTCTGATTAGACTCCCAAAATTAGAAACGCGTCCAAGGACAGTAGTGGAGCTATAGACAAGCCAGCTCCAAGTGTCCCAGCCAAATATTACAACAGTGTGTGCGATGCTTCTCTGCGCCCCATTTAAATCATTAAAGCACATTTCATTAGTATTTCAGTCAAAAGACAGTACCTTGGAGACCAAAGTTAACTGCTGCTGAGCTCAATGGACCAACCCTACTGCTGACATAGTTTTAGATTGAGATGATGTGATGACGTAGATTTTTGTTTTTTTAATTGTTAAAATAGTAATTCTGCAGGGATCCTGGCACCATCAGAGGGGAAACTCACTATCACTTCAGAAGGATCGCTCACATGCAATCATACAAACTCTTAATACACATGAGTGTGGAACATGAAACGTAGGTTTCTCACAACTGATTCATTTGTAAACCCACTGATAGTGGCTGTTCTAGGTTTTAGAAACACTTGTGACAGTGTTGTATGCCACTTTGGCAAGTCTGTCCCAGTGTTCATTTGCTGTTTGGGCTGCAGACGTGGGTAAATTCCGGATGAGATTCAGTTCACATATAATCTCAGATAAAGACACACAGTAAGCTTTACTAAAAATAGCCCAACTATCCGAAGACAATTAGGTTGCACACACCTACCTGCCAACTACCAGTAAATTTGGATCTTTTCATCGTCATATAATTCTGATGCGTTTGGACGCTGTCGAAAAGCACTGACACACGGCCATAGGTATAAAGCGTTTAACAAAAATGTTAAAATACGGCACTAGTTTGTCAGCAGCTTCAGTTGTTGCGTGTCCTGAACGGGGGACGTCAAGTGCATCATAGAGCAGAAGGCTGCTGACAGAAGCACCTGCAGCTCAGCTGCCTCACGGGTGGATGAGTCGTCTTCACTCTCTGGTGATGTTTTACCCCGAACTTCAGCAAAAACACGCGCTAGCCAACCTGCTGCTTGGCGCACGTTTAAGTGTGTTTTGGTGTGGCAACTGGACACTCACGTGTCGGACACGGACCACGGTCCACATCTACGAGGTTTCATCTAACTTTGACCGGACGTGTCGCAACAGCTCCCGGTGGGAGAATGCTAACTAATGCTAACTAGCTAAGCTAAGTCAAAGAGTAGCCCCAGCTGTATACACCACAGCCAGGCTTTTGTCAGTCAACCACCGTATCTCGACTTAATCAATGGACCATAAAACAGTCGAACCGAATAGAACCCGGAGCCGAACGACCACTTTGATGGTTAGTTGGTTCGTTGCGACCATTTAATCATCAGTGTCCTCCTGCCACCTGGTAAGAACTGCTGAAAACGTAACACGCAGCACATATAGCATGTTACACGTCCTCCAGTGCCGACATGTGAACTTTTAACAGGAGGAAATCTCACCTTTGACGACGAGACGATGTTAACTAGCGTCCTTGTTTTCCTCCCAAGCAGCCAAATCCACTTACTGTTCTCAACCCGCCTTCTTCCCAACGCTTGACCAATAGGATCAACGCTTATTGAACGCGACGGAGCACCTCAACTTGTGATTGGTGAAAGAGTATGGCGATCTTTTCTCATTGGCTGAAAACTTCCGTTACTATATAAAGAGTGTGAAAGTATTCCAGTCATCTGGAGAGTTTATGATCGCGTCCAGCTGTTTCACACGCTATTCATGTCTTCTTACTGCAGCAACGCGTGGGTCAAGTGTCGTTTATCACGGACACAAAACATTTTTGATATTAGCTGAGACCAAATGTGTCGTTTCTGGCTTGGTTGGGGGTGAATCAAACATTTTATAAAATGTCCACTTTGTCCTTGAGTACAGTGTGGGACATAAAATGATCTTTACACATGTATTAGCAAATATTTTTTATTATTTAACACAGAGCTTGAATAGCATTCGCATCATCCGCCTCCATCCACGAGTTTTTATTTAGACGTCAACTCCCGAAATGAGACCACTTCTCATGTCAGACTCCACACAAACAGGAACGTTTTCTGTCTCACCCTAAGTTCACATCAACATTTGTGCTCTACCGGCTTCATCACGGGATTGTTTATGTTGGCAGCTCCTCTGATGAACCCATGTCTTTACTGTTGAATGATGATTAATAAAGGAACAGCAATCATCTGAGAACGACGATTAAATAACTCCCACTTCAGTTCAGTTCACTTTGACAGTGAGCAAACATTGGCTTGTAATACATCACTTTAGCGATCATAAAGGCCCAACAAGTGTTTATTTTTGGTTTGTTCATGACACATTTCTCCTAGGAAACACAATAGCACCACCACGTTCACACAAGATAGTTGAGCTTCAATCTATAAAAAAAAAAAAAAAAAGACAAAAAGGATGGCTGGTGAAAATCAGATCCAAATGCGACGTATATAACTTTATCGGACGCCAACTCAACCCACACGTTTCAAAAATCAGAAGCCAAATCCAGTTCGTTCTTAGGCCAGAAAGGTCAGAGAACGTTCGCAGCCTTCGCGTGGAACGGTTCCTCGGAACAAAACCGAACCAGGTTTCGGTCCACCTCCGCCTCGATGCCGCCCGCTTTCTGTCCAGCAGGTGGCAGTGACAGAACACAACAATATACCGTGACGTCACAGTGACCCGCCCTGCTCGGCTGACATTTTTATATTCAATATTTTCTATCGCAGTCCATTTCCGCTCCTTCCTTACTTGCAGTTTTCTGGCAGCGCCCCTTGGTTCTATCAAACGCTTGTCCGCTGCGTTCATGGTAGTGTTATCGACGGCACAGTTGTAGCCTCTGTAGCAGTTTTTAGCTTAGCATGTTAGCTCGCTGACGTTATGACGTGATAACCGCTGCTAATTCTTTCTGTAATTTTGACTCTCGTTCATGGCTCCACGCAGGCGCTTTGTATGAGTTTGGCGGGGCAGAAGAGTGAATGCAAAGCGCCCGTTGGTGTCCGTTAGCCGAGCAAAGTTGACGTTAGCATGGCGTCAGACACAAGTGACGCTGAGGAGTTCTACGATGCTGCGGAGGAAGTGAACACGAGCCCGTCTCCTATCGAGTAAGACCAACGCCTCAGTTAAATTTGTTATCTGGGTTTGACTTGTGAACTTTGCCGAGCTGTCAGTCGAGTGACGTCATCGGCGTCTGCTGTAGTCGTGAGAGAAGCTCAGACACTGACGACATGAACTTGGTCCAGCGGTCCGTCCAGGTGTGGAGGAGCAGACTTCATGTTCGCTGACCTCCACACCACCGATACACCTGACCAGGTCTGACAGACCCCAGTTCCGTCACCTGCCAACCAAACGAAGACTGATACTTCAATTGGTCATGTGGTTTATCTGTCACTCGCTGATCTAACGTGACTGTTCTGCTGGACTCGTCTGCTCGACTCTGACTCACACCTGCTCTAAATATCCTGCTCCTCCTCTGTTTGTTTCAGTTCGCCTGCCAAGTTGGCCATTCCTGCACCTCAGGTGAGCTCACATCTGTTGTGACTTCCACATTCATGCGTGCGGACTGGTTACTGATTACAGAGGTCACAGTCCAGCCCTGGTGCGGGTGACTGACCGTGCGGTTAACATGCTTCTTGATCGAATTCATGACTCCATGTTGTTGGTGACTTTGCTGTTCAGCCTCAACCAACGCCAGACAACATCAGCAATGGAGAAGCAGCGTCAGACGTGCAGCAGGATGACTCCCTCGAGGTCAGCTGACTCGAAGTGTTGCAGCCACAGTTGACCAGTAGAGGTCGCGCTCACAGCCATCGGCTTCTTCTGAATCGGCCTTTTTTGTTTTCTCCTGCAGATCATTGACAGCATCATCCAGGAGAGCCAGAAAGGAAGCGAAGAAGTCTCTCAGCTGCTGGATCAACTCCACGTCAGTGTGAACTCAGGACTCTGTAATGCTCAGGACGGTTCAGCGGTTCAACCGGAACCTGATCCTCCACTGACCCAGCGACATCCTGCTGGAGATGGGGCAAATGCTCTGCCTGAAACAGAACTTTCAAACCTTAGTGCTGTTCCAACTCATGCCAGTGTTCAGCCTCCAGACCTGACCAGTACAATAGGACGGGGGCAATCTGATGGGGCAGTGAGCCCCGAAGGATCTGATGACATCTTAGACCGGGACTCTTTAACGGACCGGACAGCTGACTCCGACTCATCTGGACCCACCAAACCTCCACGACACTGTACTGTAGAACCTGACATCGTAGCCAGCACCAAGAAGCCTCCACCGTCCCGTCCACCGCCCCCTAGTGGAGGTCCTCCACCCAGACCACCACCCCCTTCATGGCAGAGTCTCCCTTCCAGGCGATCACAGGAGAGTGTGAGAGCCAGCGGGCTGGAAGGTAAAAGTTCTCCTTCACACTGTCATGACTATAGCGAAGTGAAGGTGCTGATGCCTCATCATCGTCCCTGGTTCTGTGGTTCAGTGTCGCAGTTGAGTCCTGTCAACTCTGAAGTTCTGGAGCCGTCAGGTCTGGTGTCACCCTGCAGCACTGTGAGAAGTCTGACCAAAGAACTGCAGCATTCCCTCGACCTTGCTAGTGCCACCAGCGGGGACAAGCTGGTGAAGGCTCAGGTCAGTTTCACCTTCATGGATCCACTCTGAGGTCCTCCAATAGTCTGCAGAAGTTGTAAGCGTTCCCATGTCGGTTCTCAGGAGAACGAGGACGACCCCTCACTGTCCGCCAGTGATGGACAGAGTCCGGGACCCCGGCGTCCGCGGTCCAACTCTGGCCGAGAACTAACTGACGAGGTGAACGCCACTTGCACAGTGTTAACCCCAAGCCTTCAGGATGGACCTCCTGACCTGGCTCAGCTTGTCCTCTCACAGGAGATCCTTGCCAGCGTGATGATCAAAAACCTGGACACTGGAGAGGAGATCCCTCTGATTCAGGCAGAGGAGAAACTTCCTGCCGGGATCAACCCACTGACACTGCACATTATGAGGAGGACCAAGGAGTACATCACGTAAGCGTCCTGGTTCTGTTGACCTTGGACTTTCCTTGATGTTCACATGGGGGTTTTTACCGACTCTCGGCAGGAACGACACGGCCCAGTCCGACGACGACGACAAGTCTCAGGCTCCTCTCGGTGAAGGCGACGGTGGGAAGCTGAAGCAGAAGACGTGAGTTTCTTCTAGAGTGGTCAACCGACGTTTCTGCTTCCTGTAGAACCAGGAACACGTCAGTTGTCCCTCAGAACCCTGAAAGACAGCCGATCAAATGATTCTTTTTCCCTCCAGAACTCAGCTGAAGAAGTTCTTTGGGAAGTCGGTTAAGAAAGCCAAACATCTGGCCGAGGAGTATGGTGAGAAGGCAGTGAACAAGGTCAAGAGCGTTCGAGATGAAGGTAGGTTCCTCCTCCAGCATTCCTTCGCCTACATGTCCACACTAACATGGCCGCTGTCCTCGGCCCAGTTTTTCACACGGACCCGGACGACCCATCATCCAGCGATGACGAGGGGATGCCCTACACCCGACCTGCCAAGTTCAAGGCCGCGCACAGTCTGAAGGGTCCGTTCGATTTCGATCAGATCAAGGTGGTCCAGGATCTGAGCGGGGAGCACATGGTGAGGCAGTACTGAGGTGGGGCGGTCTAGTGGGGTGCTGACACCGTTCTGGTCTTGCAGGGAGCTGTTTGGACCATGAAGTTTTCTCACTGTGGACGTCTGCTAGCCACAGCTGGTCAGGACAACGTGGTCCGGATCTGGGTCCTGAAGTCGGCCTTCGACTACTTCAACAACATGAGGATCAAGTACAACACTGAAGGTGTCATGGCCATGTGCTACTACTGGCCCAGTTCTAGAACAGAACCAGCAGCTGACCGTGTCTGTTTCTCCAGGTCGAGTGTCCCCGTCACCATCGCAGGAGAGTTTGTGCTCGTCCAAGTCTGACTCTGATCCCTGTGTGAGTGGACCCACAAGTGCCTTTTGGTTGTCCCCTGGACTCTGGTTCATTGAGCGGCCCGTTGTGTTTTCAGGCCCTTGGAGGTCCAGAAGATCCGGAGACAGATGACCGGAACGCACCCTTTCGCCAGGTTCCTTTCTGCAAATACAAGGGTCACACAGCCGACCTGCTGGACTTGTCCTGGTCCAAGGTGAGTTCTTCCACTGTCCCTTCTTCTCCAAGTGGTCCTTGGTCCATCTAACTCAAGTTTGTTGACCCAGAACTTCTTCCTGTTGTCTTCGTCGATGGACAAGACGGTCCGGTTGTGGCACATCTCCCGGAGAGAATGTCTGTGTTGCTTCCAGCACATAGACTTTGTCACGGCGATCGCCTTCCACCCACGGGTCAGTCCACCAGAACCAGCAGCACTTGTGACCATGATGATGAATCATTCCTCTTCCTCTGCAGGACGACCGCTACTTCCTCAGCGGCTCTCTGGATGGGAAGCTGCGGCTCTGGAACATTCCTGACAAGAAGGTGGCACTGTGGAACGAGGTGGACGGACAGACGCGGCTCATCACCGCCGCCAACTTCTGCCAGAACGGCAAATACGCAGTCATCGGGACATATGACGGACGCTGCATCTTCTACGACACAGAGGTGAGAATGTCAGCGCCTATTGTGATTCAACATCTCAAGTGCGGTCCGCTCCTCGTTCTCCACAGAGACTCAAATACCACACTCAGATTCACGTCAGGTCGACCCGTGGCCGGAACAAAGTTGGACGGAAGATCACAGGGATTGAACCTTTACCAGGAGAGAACAAGGTAACCACTGGTCTCCTGTCTGAGTGGTGTGATCAGATGAAGATGAAAGTTTCTCCTCCAGATCTTGGTGACATCCAACGACTCGCGGATTCGCCTCTATGACCTTAGAGACTTGTCTCTCTCTATGAAGTACAAAGGCTACGTCAACAGCAGCAGCCAAATCAAAGCTAGTTTCAGGTAACTCGCTTGTCCTGGTCACATGACTCTCTGACTCGACCTCTCCTGGTCACATGACTCTCTCACGCCACCTGTCTTGGTCACGTGACCTCCCCTACAGTCACGACTACTCGTTCATCGTCAGCGGCTCAGAAGACAAGTATGTCTACATTTGGAGCACCTACCACGACCTGAGCAAGTTCACGTCAGTACGCAGGGACCGCAATGACTTCTGGGAAGGGATCAAAGGTAGTGATGAGCTCGCTTCCATCTGGTACAGCAACAAGTTAAAAACTATGTTCTGTCTTCAGCACACAACGCCGTGGTAACATCGGCCATCTTTGCTCCGCACCCGGCTCTCATTGTTCCTCCGGAGGCAGAGAAACCTGAGGTGGAGTGTAAGAGTCTGGACTCGACCGACGCAGAAACCATCCCCTCAGGTAGCATCATTACATCATTTCCTGTGGCAGCTCAGAGGTCTGACATCACTGTGACTTTCAGGGGCACTGAAGACGGATCACACCGAAGTCCTGCTGTCAGCCGACTTCACTGGTGCCATCAAAGTCTTCATCAACGTTAAGAAGTATTGAGTCTCCATTCTCTGCATCTCCTCACAAGTCTGCGGCTGTGAAGCGCCATGACTCGGTGCCACGACGATGCCCTTCACCCAGCCATTAGAGCTTTCCGGTGTGTGCTGATTGGTCGAGCACAAGTCAAACTGTAATTGGACTTTTGTAAACAGAACCAATGAAGCTTTAATAAGTTCTTCAATAAAAATACATTCAAGACAAACTTCTTCTGGAGCTCTGGTTTGGTCTCAAGTCCTCCCTAGTGTCAGCTCATACGAGTCATGGTTGCTGGACGTGAGTGACCAGACAGTCAGTGTTTCTTTTTCTTGGTCTTTTTGTGCGAGCGATGAGGAGACCTGGACTTGTTTGTCCTCCAGTCTGGAGATGGTGACCGGGAATGTTTGGACCTCTTTGGAGACCTGAAGGAGACCAAGGCATTAGATGGGCACAGCGGAATCCACAGACGTCTTGAGACTCACCGTGGCGGCGTGGTGCTCCGGGACGGCTGGTCCTCTGAATCTCGGCTTCGTCTCCGCCTTCTGTCTCCGTCCTCTTTTTTCTTGGTTCTGTCTCTCCGCTCGTCTTTCATGTCCCTTGACTTGGTAGGCAACACTTTGTTCTTGTCGTCTTCTTTCTCAAACTCCTGAAGGACCAGCGGACACACGTGAGACAAGACCAGAGTCAGAAGGTTTCTAACAATGTGCGTTAAAACATGAACCGTGTCAGTTCCCAGAACTAGTCCTTGTACACTGAAAGTTTCACCTTCTGCAGCAGCTTGTTCCTGTAGAGAGCCACCTGCTGCTGGATGCTCATCCCGGGTTTTCGTGGTCTTTTCCCAGACTCCAGCTCGTCCTGGATCACCATGACCTTCACCTGCAGATAACAAGATGTGTCATTTCAGATTCTCGTCTGAATGAGACGGACCAATAACAAAGAACTCACCTCCAGCTCTCTCAATCGCTTCCGTTTGCTCTCCGACATCTGGAATTTCCTCAGCGAGCTCTGGAAGGCGGCGCTGTCATACTTAGCCGAAGTTTCTGATTCGTCACTGCTGTCGCTCTCCGAGTCGCCGTCCTGGGAGTCGGGCCTGTCAAAGGGCAGACCCGGGTCAGTGTGGGAGCATGAGCCTGCTGGGCATACCACATGCTCGTTCTTACTGGACTCCAGTGCTGTCTTCTCCATCTGGGCCATCCAGAGAACTCCATCTGGACTCTCGTTCTGCTATTGGGACACATGAAGCAATTTGACATTAGGACAGCAGGTGGGGGCAGAGTCCATCTATAAAAGTCTCTTCAAAGTGACCTCTGCAGGAGGAGAGAGGAATTACAGGAGGCCCACAGGGCAGACAGTTCCAGCATCAGTCAAAGAACACAGAGATTCAGACTGGGTCAGAATAGGCTTTCATTTAACAGCACCCAACCCCACATTGGCCCGATCTCACTGCCATCACACCTCTCCAGAAACACTGCACATAACATTGGTGTGGTGAGAAAACGCCCAGACGCACACGTCACCTTCACTGTGGGCTCCATCGTTGTTGGTCGTCTCCCACTTGGACAGTGGCACAATGGACCGCGGAACGTCGCCGTCGTCCACTGAGAGGAAAAACATCAGTGTTGTGTGACCATGCTAAAGGTTGTGTTTCGATAGATGAATAACTTCAGCAGCAGCCACAAAACTCACGAGGCAGTCCGTCGATGTCGTCCGCAGCAGCTGCAAGTGGAACCCCGTCCAGGTCCTCCACCGGAACCCCGTCTATCGGGTCCCAGCCGATAGGATGCCCGTCCAGATCTTCTGCTGTGTCCAGTGGTAGCCCGTCCAGTGGGGCCCCATCAAGGTCCAACGTTTTCTGTCAGGGAGAAGAGAGACAGTGGGTCAATCCTGCCTGAGTCTTCTGGGTCACGTGACTGACCTTTGGGGTTGGGGCCGGGGCTGGCTCCTCTCCTGGTTTGGCAAAGCCCAGGAAGATGTTCTGAAGGTGGATGAGAAAGGGCTCCGGGTAGATGGCCCAGTCCTCCCAAGCCCGAAAACAGCTCATGACTTTTTGCTGGAGAAGAAAAACTCGTGAGGCTTGCTTGCATGACCTTGCAGGAGACTGGACTCACCTTGAACTGCTCGGCCTGCAACCGGGCCTGGATGGTCCTGTGGGCAGCATGCAGGTCCACAAATATCTGGACCAACTTCCTCTCGAAGCTGTGGAGACGGAGAGACTTTAGAGGCCGAGGCTGGAGCAAAGGTCAGACAGGAGGAGGGGAACCTACTACTTCCTGTAGTACGACGCCCCAGCCACCTTGGCACACGAGTTGTGAAGGACGTCAGAGACCAGGTACAGCCGGGCGATCTGAGTGGGGCGAAGTGCGGGTTCAGGACTGGAGTGAATCCAGCATGACTGGGTGATAGGCTGGAAACTAACCTTCCTTTGCAGCGGCGTCTGCAGCAGAGAGAAAGACTCGCTGACCTGACTCACCACCTCCTCTGCCGCGTCAGCATGCTGCAGACAGAAAAGCATGGCGTCGGCCACGTGGGTCCTGTCTGGGGTCAAGTCCTGCAGAAGGGTCTCCAGTCTCTGTCTGTGTCTGTGGAGGAGGGAGGGGGCACACAGTCACAACCTTGCACAGACCCGGTTCTGGTTCTGATCCCACTTACTCGGCTCGCAGCTGACCCTTCTTCACCTCCTCCTGCTCCTCCTGCCCCGTCTGTTCCTCCACCCCAGGCTGATCCTCACCCGCCGCGCAGAAGCTGCCTTGGAGTGGGGGCCGCCACACGGACCCTCCCCGGAACATCCTGAAGTCTGCTGTCCTCCAGTCGGTCAGGGAGTCTCCCTGAAAGGTGTGAGAGAGAGAGAGAGAGAGAGAGAGAGAGAGAGAGAGAGAGAGAGAGAGAGGGTGACTTTCTCCTTCAGTCATGTAACTGCTAGACACTCTTATATTATTATGGGATGCAGGGGCTGACTTACCTGCAGGACACTGAAAAGCTTCCAGCGATAGTACACATGTTCCTGAGTCTTGTTGTCAAACAGGAACCTTAGAATACAGAGAATGAACTTCGGTGACACGAACAAGAGTTTTAGGAGCATGACCAGGGACACGACTGTTCAGGGACACATCTGATGAATCAGAGCTCCATGTGGAATCAGGTCAGATAGGCCTGCTCAGACACTCACCTGTAGTCGGGGTTGCTCTTCTCCTTGTTCATGATCATAGCTTCAAACGTGGGACCTTCTCTCACCACAAACTCCACCATCCTATGGATCAGGAACAACAGATTCCTGTGGAGGACAGTGGGTCACAGTTCAGCGCTCACATCACAATGACATCAGCTCCATCTGTGACTCCACTGTGTGCAGTGGGTACAGGTCTCGGGGGTCTTCTGGGTTGGGTAGGGATGGAAGACTAGACTAGGGCTGATGGCAAAGCTCCTCGCAGCAACAAATATTTCAGAAGGGTCTCTACATCCACTTTCACAATCTCTGTGTGTGTGGCTTGTTTAACCTACTTTGTGGTGACCAATTATTGACAAAACACTGTCCTTGTGAGGACCATATTACTTTGTGGCTGGACCCTTCAAGGTTAAGCCTCAATTTGAGGATGAAGACATCAAAATAACTGGGTCATTGTAATTAGGTTTCAGTTTGGTTCAGAGTCCTGGTTCAGGTTAGCCATGTGTTTTGGATGGTCAAGTTTAGGGTCAGAGGCTGGGGAGAGCGTTATGAGCAAATGATAAACCTCACAATGTGAGGATTTCAGTTATAATGACACGGAGTCCTGGTTCAGGTTAGCCATGAGTTTTGGGTTAGGTTAAGGGTTGGAAAGGCTGAGGAAAACATGTAAATGAGAGGTCCTCACAAAAACAGCGGAACAAACATGCGTGTGTGTGTGTGCGTACCGTTCATTCGGAACAACCACTTTGACGACGGCCTCGGACAGAGTCTGTTCGAGAGGAAGATAAAAAAGCAATGCGGTGACAACGTTGCCATCTTACAGCTCATAGTATGAAAGGCGCTGTCGTCATGGTTACCTTGTCCAGTGCTCCTCGGGACATGCCCAGTGGTTTCGTGAAGTCGTTACGAAACCGATCCCTCGGCTGTGCGTTGAAGGGAAGACCAGACGGGGGCAGCGGGGCGGCCCTGAGTCCCACTGGAGTGTAGAGGGGCTGGGGCGGGATCCTGGCGGGTTTGCCCCAGCCCAGCTTCATCTCACACCCCATCACCACCTTGCCTGCAACAGGAACAGTCTTAGCCGCTTGACCAGAAACACCTTTCTTCAAGTCCTTCTGGTCTCAAAGGTGTCGGTCCAGGTGACCACACCAACATAAATCAAAAGGCCTGTTGTAGCAGCAAGAAGGATTAATGGTACCGTCCAGAGCGGCCATAGCCCGCTCAGCGTCTCGGCGGGTCATGTAAGCCACGAAGGCCCGGTTGGAGACGCGACCGCGCTCCTCTTCGGTGCGCGGCCACATGATCTTCACACTGGCCAGCGGCCCGTACTTTCCAAACTCTTTGCAGAGCAACTCTTCGTTCATCTGAGGAGGTAAACACAGATGGGTGAGAGCTGCCAGACGAGGGTCAGCCAGGTCACAGATGCAACTGAACCTTGGCGCTTATGCAGGCGATGTAGAGGTTGGTGGTGGTCGGCAGCGTCAGGTCGTCATACAGCGCTGCAGAAGAGAAGTTCAGAATCAGTGATACGTGGGAGTGACAGTCAAGTTTAGCACCAGTGAACTAAGAAGTCAATGAGATGAGCACACGTGGCCACAACCAGCCCATCCTGATGTTTACTCACTTGATCGTCCTGACAGCGGAACATCTGCATCCACAAAGGCTCCTCCGCCACCAGCAGGGTCACCTCTCTTCCGCTTGTGCCGCTCCTCTCGCTCCTCCTGGATTCTACAGGGAAGATGAGGGTGAGTGAGGCAAAGACGCAGCTTCCATCGTCTACCAGAGACAGGCTCACAGCTTCAGCTCTTCTTTGAAGATCTCCAGATTGCTCTTCTTCTTCTCCTCTGCTTTCCTCTTGAACATCTATCAGTGAAACCCACACGCTAGTTCATCTTCTCACAGCAGTCAAACAACTGACAAACTCACAGCCTTTTTGCTGTCTGGCATCGCTGCTGGCACGACATGCTGAAGCGGGGGTCCAAACTTGGAAATGGGTCTATAAGGTTTGCTCTTCTTCTCATCTGCGGCCTCTTCCTCTGCAAAGAAATCACATGGACTCAGCGATGCGCCTGCCGTGACCACCTTACCATCACTAGTTCAGTGCTAGACTACACTCAGTTCAACCCCAAAAGGGGCTCCAGACAATGGACTTCCATTCATGCCTCACAGGACCAAACCTTTCTGATGATAAACACGACTGACCTTTAGTTGCGTTCACGATGCCACCGCGGACAAAAGCCTTGATACCGCTCTTCTGGCTGCTCTCGAACGACGCCACAAACTCTTCAAATACTTCTGCTGCCTTCTCTTCCTCCTGCAATACACGTAGCAGCAGCGGGTCAGCAGTGCCAGTGACTAGTCACCGACGAGTTGACAAACAGACTCCTGAGTTTATAGTGCTACAAACTGGTAATTAGAAAACAGAAAAAAATGTGAGTGATATTAACAGTCAACTAGTCACGATGATCTTAATGATCAGTCAACTTGTTGGCATATGATGTGTACGGGTTCTTACTTATCTGACTGTAGTGTTGCAATAATGAGTATTATTTATTTATAGTTTTAAGTTATTTTTGGAAACGTAACATTTTAATGGTCCTGGAGCCTTGGTAGTTGGCGACTAATCGATTACTCGATTATAGTGAACCATGTCGACTAATCGTTGCAGCCCTAACCTCGACTGAACTTTGGTGGCAGAATGCAGTTTTTCCTGCTTGGAGAATATAATTCAGGTGTTGCTCCTACTGTCCTCACCTGACCTCAAAGTTCTCTACTGTGAGGATGAAAGCTTAGAAAGGAGATGTAGTCAGAGAAATCACAAGTGAGTTCACCTTTTTCTTCAGCTGCTCTTGTTCTTTTCTGGAAAGAGGTTTAACCGTAGGCGGCGCTTTTCCTTTTCGGTCAGCCATCTTCAATCTGTTGGGGAGAAATATTGATATTCTTCTCTGGCGGAATGCAGTAATGACAAATCCAGTCGTTGTCATACTGACGACAGATCAGATAAGTAAAACAGATGACTGCAATGTAGTCCCTCACGGTCAGTCTTAACTTTAGTTCATCACAGTTAAGAGAACTGAGGTCTGGGATTTGACCCAGTGACCTCATGAACTGTATCCAGCCACTAAACCTGGTCATTATATCAGTACAGTACGAGATGGACGCGACCAGGCCGACTGTTCACACAGACATGATGAAATGATGAACCGAGAGGTGGAAATTTTGGGAGAGAAAGTACACCATAACTGACGACCGTGATGATGAAGAGTCAGCAAAAGCTTCACCACTTCATTTTGGAAGACAGGCGATTGAAAAGAGAACACGGTGGAACGGGTGTTAAACACATGCCCTTAGTAACGTGCTTCACCCAAAACAGCCACAATAAAATCGTGTTTACATGGTGCTCACTTGCTAGCTAGCATGAAACCCTCGTTAATTATGGACATGCATGATGCTTTTTACTATGACGCCAATGCTCGAGGGACAGGATCGAAATCAACAACATGTTATTGAACGCATTTCTATGAAGATTCGTGGCAAAGCTAGTGGGTGTGAGCTTCTAGCGTCTGACGAGTCTCGACAAGCTAACACAAAAGCAGCCTCTAAACATGCTGCGCGACCGACACACGGACTGTTTACTTACGTTAACTTGGGGCTTCAAGGTGGAACGTCACTTACGGAGTGCGTTGCGTTATCGTTTCAGCGTTTGACCCGCGCAGAGTGGCGTTAAAGACACCATGACGAGCTGACTGAGGGGCAGTTGCACCGAGCTGCGGTTAGCCTAGCTAACAGCTAGCAGCGGCAGCTGGAGTCATGTTAGCGAGAAGGTTCGCCTCTTCATTCTCTTCTCATTCATCGATTCACATTTTATTCACCGATGGAAACATCAGTCATGTCCGTACATCACAATTACCCCTCTATCTGCCCCGAATGGTAATGGTGGTGAACTTGTGGGTGTCGTTTTAATAACTATATTAGCCTTTGATTCCAGCGAATAAGGTCATAAATAAATCATCAGAATCACAGCAATTGTTGCTAGTGAACAGGTTCTTCAAGGTTAAGCAGGGGTGGATTAACATGCCCACTCTGCCTTCGGAACATTCCGAGGTCCTAAGGCTTGAAGCGAGCCTGTCCCGTTGAGATCACGTGATCAATGTTCCAGTCACGTGTTATCCCGCTTGAAAGGGGTGAGTAAATAAAGTATAAGCGTACGATGTGTCAATACTGGCAGTTTGACTGGTGCCGATCTGATCTATAGATGGATCGGACTTTATTGGAGGAGTGACGTGATGACGTCACTCGTGCGCCTCAGAAATTGGAGTCAAATGTAAATGTGACATTCACTGACCCCGCGACAGAAACGCGACCCGCTGCGAGGGGAAGATGGGACTGACATAAAATGGCTACCAACTCCACCACCACCACCATCATCATCAACAGCAGCAGCATCATCTCGATGTTCCTCGCCAATAGAAGCGCCCCATCAGAAGCCCGCCCTCTAGTGCCCAAACCCGACGGCTGGCGTGTTGTGCGCATGCGTGGGGAGGCTGCCGCTGCGCTGCTTTTTTATTGAAACAAATTTCTTTTTTTTTTTTTAAGGAAAATGGCGTCTGGTCAGGGCGGAGCTGCTGCTGCTCCCCAAAGCCATGTCCTCGCTAGTGGCCCACACTGGAGCCCGGGTCTGAGCCTCTATCAGCACCAGCACCAGCAGCAGCACCAGCAGCAGCAGCAGCAGCACCTGACGGCCCGCAGTCTGGACCGGGCTCTGGAGGATGCTGTGTGCTCCGGGATCCTCAACCTCAGCGGGAGGAAGCTGAGGGATTACCCGGGGTTGAGCTACGACCTGACGGACACCACACACGCAGGTGGGTCGATGTGGGTACCGTAGAACCTGGGTTAGACGTGTGGATGGCTCGCGCGCAGGGATCATTGTTCTTACGTCTGGGCGTGTGTGTGTGTGAGAGAGAGAAAGAGAGAGCGCGCACACGGGTCCGGTTCGATTCGTTTATTACTTTCAAGCGGCTTCTGGTGGTTCCGGTGAGGCGATGGATGGTGGTTGATTCCCCCCCGCCCTCACCAAGAGATGCGTGAATGAGACGGACGACGCGCCCATGTCTGCCGCTGGACCTGGACGGACCAGAGGCAGCGGAACGCAAATGACCCGGAAGACCACGTGTGATCTCGCGCTAGGCGACCGGTCGCCTCGGTACTCGTCGAACCAACTGCCAGTATTTACAGACAAAAGAGAGCCTCGCCCTCGTTTCCGACCCGGTCCCGGTCCGCATGGCTGCGCCTCATCATCTGCCAGAGAGGAAGTCTCGAACTCTCGGTGGTGGTGGGAGTGGCCCGGTGTGAAACTGGACCTTGTGTTCTGGTCACCAAACAACGAAGGTCCTTCCTTCCACAGCTGGAGGACGCACGTGACCTGCCAACTAATAACTACTACAGTGTTACTCCTGTGTTGGCCACATTCTTCATGAACTGGACCCAAACATTATGACCACCGCCCAACATAGTGAGCACAGAGTGCAGCATTAAGAAGATGATCACAGCGTTAGATTCGGGTGTTTGATGAGCTTCGGGATCTCAGAATAGTTTTGGGTCTATTTGTGGATTGTCTGCTGAAACGCTCTGTCAGATGAAGGAGCGAGGCGAAGTGCTGACAACCATGATCAATCCGAGGAGTGGCTGTTGGCTCAATTCCCCCCATCCTTTATAAATAATAAATAACATTATTTATATAGCACCATGCAGAACACTGCTCACAAAGTATTGTGCTGACAAAGCAGAACAAGAACATGCTTAGAATAGAGTGTCTACACGCGCATGTTTGTGGACATGCTCAGAGACGTGAAAGCAGAAGTAAAGAGGGAAGCTGGATGGAGGTTCGTCAGTTAAAGTCAATAAAAATGTGCTTGGAGTTAATGCGTTTCAGATCTTCTCCTGAGTTGAGGTGCCCTGACAGAGAAGGCCGATGGAATTAAGTCTTGACTTTGGCACAACCTGCTGTTGGACCTGAGGTGTGCTGTGAGGGTTCTTCTACAATCTACTCATTAAATGAGTGTCAGGATGAGAAGAACCTGTGTCAAAGAGATGAGAAGAGCTGGTCTTCTGCTGCTCTGTAGGACACAGTTGCGGGCCCATCAGTACACATGGTTATAGAGCTCATGACCCTTCACAAGTCTAAGTCACAGTGACAAGAATTATACTGAGCAAAATACGCATAATTCATCACCTTGTTCCTCCTGTTCTTCTAGATCTGTCCAAGAATCGTTTGTCAGAAATCCCTCCAGATGTTTGCCTCTTTGCTCCGTTGGAGTCTCTGAATCTTTATCACAACTGCATCAAGTTCATCCCTGAAGGCATTATCAACCTGCAAATGCTGACCTACCTGGACATCAGGTGAGCTCTCCCCCAACATCACCCGTTCCCCCCCTCACCTGCTCTCCCGGTCTTCCTCTGCAGTCGGAACCTTCTGTCAGTTTTACCAAAATTTCTCTTCAACCTGCCACTGAAAGTTCTGCTGGTCAGCAACAACAAGCTGGTGTCCATCCCTGAGGAGATCGGCCGAGCCAAAGACCTGATGGAGCTGGTGAGCACTGCTTCTCTGACCACTGTCCAACACTCTCACCAACCTTGGGCTCTCTCTGCAGGACATCAGTTGCAATGAGATCCAGCTACTGCCGGCTCAGGTGGGGAGACTTCAGGCTCTTCGGGAACTCAACATCAGGAGGAACTGCCTGGAGCTGCTGCCTGAGGGTCAGTGATGATGTCACTGATGCTTTCTGGGTTGGAGCTATAATAAAGTTGCAGCGACGTTATCATTGCCTCCTCAGAGCTCGCCGACCTCCCGCTGACGCACCTTGACTTCTCCTGCAACAAGATCACAGAGATCCCTGCTGCCTACCGGAAGCTGCGGCAGCTACAGCACATTGTCCTGGACAACAACCCGATGCAGTCCCCGCCCGCTCAGGTTTTGACCCGAACTTTCCTGCTGAAGTCTGATTCTGGTTCTAATCTGACTCTTGGTGTTTCAGATCTGCTTGAAGGGCAAAGTCCACATCTTCAAGTATCTGAATATGCTGGCTTGTCGGGCCGAGAAGAAACCCGACACCCTGGATCTGCCCACGCTAGGCAAGCGCTGCCTCCCCCAGCCACTCACCGACAGGTCAGGGACCCTACTCGAGTCTGAGCAGCAAGATTTCTATGGATTCATTGATCAGAGATGCTATCAAAGCCATGTTCCAACTCTCCTGGTGTGTTTGCTCTACAGCATTGAGGACTTCTACCCCGGGAAGACTCACGGTCCAGACTCTGGCATTGGAAGTGACAATGGAGAGAAGCGGCTGTCCACCACAGAGGTCAGTGGTCCCGGTCAAGTCACCCCCCCCCGCCCTTGTGTTGCTCTGACCCCTCCCCCTCTGGTCTTTCCTCTGTGTCCGGCAGCCCTCGGACGACGACACGGTCAGCCTGCACTCTCAGGTGTCGGACCCGGCCCGGGCCGACGCCCCCTCGCTCCTAACGCGCGCAGATGCGTGCAAAGGTTACCACCGCTAACTTTTCTCTGCCACACTTGTGCATGTGATCACGGCGGCTGCTTCCTCCCTCTACCAGATCAGGATCTCTGTGACTTCACAGATGCCAGCGCCGAGCCGGATCCTGCTCTGTCAGAGTGTGACGGACAGCTCGTCACCCCAGGGGCCTGCATCAAGGTAGCTGTCAATCGAACCCTCACGTCACTCACGCCCTCTGGTCTGTCAGACCGCCCCCAGAACGCTTAGCAGATATTTTCGGCTCGAAACCCAACGTGGTGCCTCGAACGCGTGTGCGCGGGTGAAGCTTGTGTTCGGCTCGGATGTGATGTGGAAGAACGCTCTGACACAGGAATTTTCTTACAGGAGCTGGAAAAGGTTCTGAACTTGTCTCAGCAGAGCAAAGAGAGGGAGAGCTGGCGGGAGGAGTCCGGGTGAGTGCTGACAACAATCGTTGGTGTGAACACGTCAACAAAGATGCGGGAGAGAGGCTACGGACGTCGAAGCGCAGGACCACCTCTGGAGTTTGACTTTTGTTCCCACAGCTCTGACAAGGAGCTGCTGTGTGAGGAGGAGGACGAGGAGCTCAGGGAGGTTCTGGACCTGAGGAAGATCGCGGTCCAGCTCCTGCAGCAGGAGCAACAGAACCGGTGAGTCTGAGGATCCGACCTCCTCCTTGAGCCGTCTCTGACCTTCTTGTGTTTGGCTGCCAGACGTCGATCTTTGATCTGCCGAGCCGAGAGTCTGATCCACAGACGGCGTGTCACCGGCCGTGCTCACAGGTAGACCGACTATCTTCCCCCACCAGGTGGCACCACAATGTCCCTTTCTGTGACCTCCTCCCTAGTTATGTCAGCGTTTGCACTACTCACCATGGTTGTCTGTCGGTAGGTTCCTGAGTCACTCTGGGAATTCCAGTAGCAAACCTCGTCCTCCAGCTCAAGCTGCCCGCAGGTAGAGTCCGAGCTCCGTCCCACCATATCCTCAGAGAAGGTCCTCTGCTCCCCTTGACGTCTCCTCCTTTGTCTCCCCAGTGCATCCCTAGATGAGGGCAGCAGTGGAGCCTCGGTTCTGACAGGCCAGGTAGCAGCAGCCCTCCTGACTCTGCTGTGTGAGCATGTTCCTCTGGTGTCTGATGTCTGCCCTCCTCCGCAGCCTCCGTCCTCCTGCTCCTTCGACGGCAGCCTGAAGTCTGATCGTTCAGATTTGGAGCCAAAGTGGCCTGAAGTCCTGCCGGTCCTCCACCAGAGCGATGAGCGGCGCAGAAACAAGTACCTGAGGAAGGACTACCTGAAGGTTCGTGACCCCAGAGGGTCCGCTTTTAGAAACCTCTAAAAGTAATTTCTTACATCTCTGTGTGACAGCACAAGTGTCAGAGCGCGCGCAGGAGCTCGAGCGTGGACGACTGCGAGGTGAGTGTGTGTCTATCTGTCTGTCAGGGCTGGATGATGAGTGTGTGTTCACCTGCAGGATGGGCTGAGGAACTCTGACTTTAGCACCACACTGACGGTGTTTGGACTCAAACCTCGATCAGGTGAGGAAGACGGTTGGTGCCCAAACCCCCAGAGGCGACATCAGAACTTTGACTAAATTGTGTGTGTGTGTCAGCCTTCACCCGAGGAAGTCGGCAGGACTTCAGCGCCAACGATCCAAGCTTCACAATGAGGCGGAAGATGGAGAACCTGATGGAGGAGATCGAGCAGATCGGACTGCTGCGGCAGGTGAGTGAAAACACCATTACCCTTACCACCCGAGTGACGCCGTGCCAAACCTATAGCCAGTCTCACTTCGCATTTAGCATCCCTGCTAAAATCCATTCTTAATTTGGATCTCCATATTGCAGAACATCGAGTCCAGGTTGAAAGTTCTTCTCCCTGATGACGTTGGCGCAGCTCTGATGGATGGCGTGGTCTTGTGTCACCTGGCTAACCACATCAGTCCTCGGTCCGTGTCCAGCATCCACGTTCCTTCTCCTGCAGTGGTAAGAACCTGCCCCTGGTGCTGTCCACCTCTTACATCCTGGTCCTGAATCAGAACCTTCTGTTCTTCAGCCCAAACTCAGCATGGCCAAGTGCCGCAGGAACGTGGAGAACTTCCTGGACGCCTGCAAGAAGATGGGAGTTCCTCAGGTACTCAAACAAGCTCACATGGAACTAACAGAACTTTATAGCCAGCATAGTCTAGTCCAGCCTCCAGTTCATCCTAGGGAGGTGCTCAACAATGTAGACCATTGTTGGATCTTAGCATGTACTAATAAATTGATGAAAGTCCTGGTGCTGTCCGCAGGACCAGTTGTGTCTCCCCCATCACATTCTGGAGCAGCGAGGCCTGGTGAAGGTGGGCGCCACAGTGCAGGCCCTGCTGGACCTACCTGCCACACAGCTGTCATCCATCTGACCCCGTCCAGCAGCAGACGCACTGTTCCGTCCCATACAACCCTCCTCCAGGGTTCGGAGGCCCCTGCATTTCCTCTTTTCCTGAGGGCGAGGACCCAGGAGACTGACCGGTCCCGACTGACTGGCGGGTGCAGTACCGCCCTGTGCCACATGATGTCATCCTGTCTTCTTCGCTGTCTCCCAGAAGCTTCCTCCGTTCTTCTGCTTGGCTGGATCTTATGGAGTCGCCCAGTACCAGACCTGTTCCCTGTGTGTCACTCGGCGTCAGCAAACTGTAAACATGTAAATTGCCGCAGCCAGAATCCATTTGTGGCTAACCAGAAGTGTCACACTGCCACCTGCCTGCAGGCAGAGCAGCTGCATCCTGGACCACTGTGATGGCAAGCCAAATGACGACTTACGATGGGCCACGTGACGAGTTTGTCGTCTGAACTCGTCACGTGACCTCGAGTGTCAACGTAGCTTTTTCGTCTGAAAGATCTTTTTCTAATTCTTCAGTTCACAGCACACTTCATCGTAGCTGTGGCCGTCCAAACGTCACAAGATCCGACCGCCATGCTTCAGGGAACTTTCTGCTCGCTCTTTGTTCTGTCTTCCACCTTGGTGACGTGGAGCTGAGATTGTGATTCTGAAGCAGTTTTCTTTGTTGTTAGCGACGGGTTCGCCGAACGCTAACAAATGTTGGGCCGTATCACCTTTCCGGAAGCGAAGTAGCGTTCCTGGACTACAAAAGCTAGCAGAGCTAGCTTCACATTAAAACACTCAGCACTTCCTATTGAAAACCTTTGACCTGCGAGGGCGCCGCTGATAACTGTGTTAGCATGCTACATGAGAGCATCATATTGACGTGATGCTGACTGAAGTTGATCACATGGTGTGATGATGTCGCCGCTGAATGTTCCGGACGCTCATCACCACCTATGCAGATGACACTGTGACTTGCTCGCCACGGACGCTCAGACGAAACCCGGTGGGTCCAGACGGGTCTGGACTCAGACTGTTGTAACATATACACACTTTTTAACTTTGTACTGCACGAGTGTGTGGACACACGCTTATTAAAGTGTTGATCTGTTGTCGGCTCTCGCCTCATCCCTTCTGTTTCTTGTTGTGTTGCCTCACACTAACCACTGCAGGACAAAACTTCAGGTCCAGCAGAACTGCAGCACCGACAACAGGAGCCATTGCATGTGTCCACTCTTACATCAACACACATATGTTCGATATACAGACAAATGGAAAACAGTGGGCACACACACAAATGTACATCACTGATAACATTTAAACATTGAGGTGTGTGTGCTGAATGCTGAGTTGTGAGAAACGTGTCTCATTCTGAACTTGAATGTAGTTTTTTGTTTATTTTTTTATGTTTTTGTTGTTGGTTGAAATGAACACGCTGCGGTTTCTCTAAGGAGCTTGGTGGGAATCAGATCAGCTGGATTTAGTCGCCTCTCCGTTATCAAGTGTTCAAGGTCCCAGAGCAGGTGCCAGGGTCCCAGGACCGGACTTGGATGTGTCGCCTCCTCCTCTGACAGATGTGAGGGTTAATGGATAATGGGACGTGTGATCTGGTCTGAGGTAAATGTTTGGCCCTGGCTGTTACTGTTCAGTCTGACGCTGACCCAGGTCAGCAGACGAGTCTCTCTTTCCTCCACTGACCAGGGAAGTCTTCAGGTTTCGGGATCTCTGGGGTCAGTAACTGGAATCTGTCCCTGCAGGTGCTCAGAGTGCAGGGTCCGGCTGGTTACTGTGCCCGAGGGTCCCGGCTGCTGCTCGTCACACACATCTCCAGGTCCTTTTGGTTTTTCTGTGGAGACTCTGAACAGAACGGGATTACGTCCAGGAGCATGAGATGACGTCAGAGAACCTCCATTTCTGTCCACCTGGACAAAAGTGTTTGAGATCCATCGAGTTTTTGAGTTTTACTGTGACTATTGATGAGCGACCTCGCAGCTACTGACGTGAACATCAACTCAACAGGGACATCTAGTGGTAACGCGTGTCAACCACACGTGCCAGAGTCGAGTGGATAGCACAGTGGTAGTAATGTAGCAGATGGACAAATTAAAGAGTCAAATGTTTCTTCTATGATTTCTTTATTAAAGTGTTATCTTTTGGTTCTGATCCAAAACTAGGCACTGACACGGGAGCAGAACCTGGACCTCATCAGGCACATCTCACGAGGTCCAGAGGTCAGTCCTTTGAAACTCCTCAAGTCTCTGTAGCAGGAGCCATCTGACCCATGTTCCACAGCTGCAGGAAGAAGACTAGAGTTTGGGTCAAATCACGGGCTTGAACCCTCACAACTGTTAGATGTCCCATTTGGTTCTGGTCCTTTGAAGTTCAACTGTGTGAAAATCTCTGGCAGAAATTTCAGTATGTCTCCAGAACCAGAGTGATCGGACCATCGGGCTATAGCTACAGTCACTGTGTCCAGCAGGGGGCGAATTAGTACGTAGCATCCTCGTACAGGTCCGTCCGCAGGCAGAACAGAACCGCCCCACCCAGCATGAAGATGGTGGCGCCCCAGCCAAGGCCGTAGCCCCAGTTGAACTCGTGGTAGGTCTGTAGCACCGAGCTGTCGATGAACTTGATCGGGTAGAGGACCAGGGCGCAGGCCTGCAGCACCACTGTGGAGATAACAGTGCGTGAACCACTGAGGACAACACTCAAACCTCTGATGTCATTTCCTGTTCTCCTTCAGCAACATCAGCTAGGGGGTTTTGTGGTCACTGAGCTGGGTCTGGTCCTGCATCTGACCCCTGGTCTCTCCTCCATGGATAAGCATTCAAAGAGCTGTACCCTGCATGTCCAAGAGTGAGGAGAAGGTTCTGGCACAGCGTCCACCAGAACCACAGGTCTGGATCCAACAACCAGCTCTGGTTCAGAAGACCAGTGGGAAGAGAGCGAACACACCTGCAGTGAAGAGCAGCACGGCCACGGTCCGGTACTGGTTTGTCCGGGTGTCCCGGCACATCCAGATTATGGACACCAGGAAGGTCACCAAAGTCACAGCGGCACCCGACATCAGAAGGACCAGAGTAGCGATCTGCCAGTCTGCAGGTCAAGCCAGGTCAGGACCAGAACCATCACGCACACAGGACATAAAGAAAACACAAACATGAGTCAGAGCAGCGTCTAAGTGTTTCCAGCTCAACACAACAGTTGAATGGTTTATGCCCCGCATCACATGACTTGCCACCACAGTGAATACGGAGGTGAGGAATGCGACCCAGTCACCAGAACCAGAGGGTGCGAAGACAAACAAAATGACCTCACTTTCACATGTGAGTCACTCCAGCAACTATGAGTGACTGGGTCAGACTGGATCAGAACCTCTGTTGTGAAAGGACAAAGAGAAACTCCAGTCTGAGACCAGATGGTTCTGTGGGTCCACGTCCAAGTAGAGGCAGGCAGTTGTGCTTTCTGGTTTCATCTGACAGGGACCTGGACCCCTATGACCTTTGACCTGACCCTCTGTCCTTTTTTAGGCTAAGGTTTGATGACCCACCTGAGCAACTCCAGTACCAAAATCGTGTCTCGAGTTAGAATCCGTTATTCGGTCCTCGAGCTTGTTGTGATGACGTAACTGCCATTACGACTTCAGAACCTCACACCAGAACTCTTCTGACACGCACTTGGTTGTTTTGGTTCTGAATTCTTAACATCCCTGAACTCACAACAACAAACATGCCAGTAGCCACGGAACTTTTTTTTTTTTTGAAGTTCCGAGTTCACTTCGCGATCCGGACCGAACTTCCCTCGAACATTCCTCCTCTTTCTTACCGGACGTGAGCGTGGAGAAACAGGTCTTCACAGCCTCCCCGGCCTCGTTCCGAACCGCGGACTCGGTGCAGGACTCCCACAGGGACAGGGAGAAGTGTTCGGCGGTGACCCAGGCGGGACTGAGGAGCGCCACCAGGTCCAGAACCAGAGCCAGCAGGACGCACAGTAGCGCCATCAGCTTGAAGGGTCGGAACACGGACATGTCGACGGCGGATCAGAACCGGAGGGCAGAGTCGAGAGAGTCAGAACGGAGCCGAACCCCGAAACACTCCGCTATTGTGTGCGCGGCCACTTCCGGTCATGATGGACCTTCAAAATAAAGCGTGGTTCAGTTTGTGATCTGTTTTGATTGCGCTCCAATTCGCTCCTTTTAAAGGGCGGCGTTCAAACAAGATGACGTCATTACGAGCCAAATACACATACATACACATAAATGTGGAGTTTTTGTTCTCATGACAGCATCATTGGAAACTCTGTTGATCGAAACATTCGTGTGAACACAAATGTCAACAAATTGACCGCGGTGAAGTTGGTTTGATTTGGGATATCCGACAGATATTAGATCCAGAGATCTAAGTTCACACCTTGGGCTCAAAGGTTGGGGTCAGTGGCCATGAGACTAATCCCCTCCTTTCTCTCACTGGATAGGCTGATTTCACCGGTCCTAGTCCCTCTGTCACTGATCTGTTGACTCCAATAACTGGAGGGTGCAATTACAAAGTACACCAGCAGGTGACGCTCACGCTACATTGTGTTGTTTTTCTTTTTGTGAGGCCTGTCCTTTAAATCACGTGACTCACACTGTGTGTGTGTGTGTGTGTGTGTGTGTGTGTGTGTGTGTGTGTGTGTGTGTGTGTGTGTGTCTGTCCGTTGAGATTGTGTTTCTATGTGGCTTAAATAAACGCTTGGACTCTGACTGGTTCTGTTGTGAAGTGAGTGTCTCTGGCTGACTGACTTGGACGATCACTAAACGGTGGACTTTTTTAAAACCTCCAGGTGGCAGACGGACTCCTCGGCTCTGGTCCCAGACCGACTTCTGTCCCAGATCAGGAGCTTTTAGTGTGTCTGTCCTATGAAGGTTCTGCCAGGAGGCCAGCAGGGGGAGTGGTGGCGCGGGTGGGATGGTCAGGAAAGCAGTCCGTTGCTACTCTTAGTGGGGACATTTCATTGACTTCCATGCTTTCCCCAGCCTCTCATCCTGACCCTTGCCGTCAAAAACAAATATCTAACCTTAACCAGGCCTCTTAACCAAACATTATAATGACCCAATTATTTTGCCCCGCCACAAGGTGAAGCCTGAAATGTTCTCACAATGCAAAACGTCCTCACAAGATGGTGTGTTTTCCAGGAATCGGTCCTCACAAGTGCTTGCTCACACACACAACCTGACCATGGGAGGAAACCAGTACGTTCAGAGGAACTCAATAGGCGCCATTCAACCACAGGAAGATTGAAGAATAGAACCCACAACCTTCTGAGGCATTCAGCTTTAGAAGGTCAGGTGTAAATCAATATGAGAGCAGCAGCTGCAGGTGGCGCTAGAGCAGCTTGTTCGTCAGGATATTGCATCCATTTAAATGTCAGTCACCAGGTTACATTGTGGTCAGGATGTCAAGATTTAATCTGGTCAGTTGTGGTGATCAATGCCGGAATATTGATCTAATGAAGCCTTTAGATAATAAGGTCTGGAGTTTATAGTAAAAATAATGTCACATTCTGGCGCACATCAAGACAATGACGCTATCTGTGAAAGATAAAATCTTGGTATGAGCTAATCTGGCTAACAATGGACAACAAAGTTAATCTGTGAGGGAATCTGAGTGGCCACTGATGTACACTTAATCTGGTCAACCAACAATCTACCACCATACTTTTCTAATCTGGTTGGCATCACAGTTTACATATTGGTAATCTGGCTAACAATCCCAGTGTGGATTTACAAGGCTGTGTCAACCGCTTTAATCTGAGTCCCAACAAATGGCTGTCATGACTGGATTATTGCTGAGCCACGGTTCGCACAGATAAGCGCCCCCTGGCTGTCATCCTGCAGTGTTTCATCTGTCTTTGCCAGTTTGTGGACATCTGTTTATTTCCTCCTTCAGCCGTCACCATGACAACCAACCCCCACCATCACTGCTCCCCTCCCCCTCTGGCATCCTCCCCTCCCGGGACACCGGCTGTGGTCACTGGTCAGCAGGTCTGCTGGTCCCTTTGGAGGATCGCCCGCAAACCAGAACCAGACTTTAGTGAGTGTGGACTAGAGCAGCAGTTTAGCTCTTCATCCAGATCATCAGCTGATGTGGAGTCAGTCAGTGAGCCACTGACCAGCTCTGAGAAAACCTGACAGTCATGATGCTAAAGGGACATATCCACCCTCAGATTATTGTACGAGGGCTACAGTTTGAGACCGATTCGACTGCAGAGATTCTCTTTCTCGACAAACATTCACCTAAACACATCAGTGACCTGTGTGTGTGTGTGAGAGAGAGTTATGTTTGACATGTACAGGCTGAACAATGTGAGAACAGCTGAGTGTGGAGTGCTGTGGGCACAGACATACAGCTTGGTTCCCCTGGTTGGGTGAAATTGTCTCAGTTTGACTAAAGGTCCACACAAACGTCTGGGGAAGCAACATCCTGGTTCTGGTCACCTCAGGTCTTATTGGGTTTTGGGGTCCATGTTCTGAATCTGGGGCCAGGTCAGGGGTCAAGTTTAGTTTTGATCAATTAACTTTTGGAACCAGAATGTCCCTTGTTTTCTAGAGTTTTTGTCAAAGAGCAGAAGTTTGTGGAGGGTCCAGGATCTACTCAAGCTCATTCACCTGTGATACAATGGTGAACAGGGAAAAGGTGTCGGGTCGGACTAGAACTTTGCTCTCTGGGGAGGCGAGGGAAACAGGATCTGCCGGGTTCCAGGTGTAAACCGGGCAGAAGCAGACCCCGGGTCACATGATACACCCGAGGGACCCAGAGACCTAGAACTGGGTCAGTGTGTTGGAGTGGGCGGTTCGGGTCCATCTCAACTCCAGTTGAGGAGCAGAGTTCACAATTTAAAAAAAAAAATCTGGCGACGGTACCTGAGGTGGTTCCTCAGTCACTGACATCAGTTTCAGACCAGGACATTCGAACCCAAGGACAGCTAAGTCTCCTCCAACTGAGGTTTGAGGAGCTTCATTTGCGACAGAAAACAGCGACAGATTCGGAGCTTGATCACCGTGACTCGATCGCAGATGCTGATCAATAACTCTTCTTTATTTAAGTGGACTCCAATGAGCGAGTGTGGGCCGGAGGTCCGGGTCGGTCCCTCCTCCGTGGGCGGGTCCACGCGTGTCTTTAGGACCCAGTGGCTCCACGCTGCAGAGCGGACCAGACAAAGACGGTGAGCAGCAGCTCCTCACTCACACACGCGCCTTCACCCGCAGCAGCGACGCAGGTGAGTCGGCGTCTCCCCCCGGTGTCAGTGTCGTGGTCCCGCGGGGTCTGAAAGGTCCTTGTATGCGTGGGCAGGTGGTCAATAGGTGCGTCCGCTTTTTCCTCATTAAGTTGCGCCGTTTCAGAGACGTCCACGCCCTTGGGTGGGTGCGCGCGCGCGCGCGCGCGTGCGTGTGAGGCGACAGCGTGTTGTGAGGAGAGATGCCGGTGTGTGGGTGGAGGGGATCAGACGCCGGACTGGATCTGTAGAAACCGTTTCACCTTGAGTTGTGGGTGTGAGTGAGTACACGTGGTGACGTCACTGTGGGAGACAATGGAGTGTCCCACTTACTGCCCACTGGGGAAGGGTCAGTGCGATCTGCCCACCACAGAAGCAGATGGCCCCACACCTGGTCTTTGTCAGCCAAGGAGCCACTTCAGTGTGGTGGTCCCGCCCCTGCCTGGTCTGCCAGGCCCCCACTCCCACTCCCCTGCAGCACAAAGAGCGTTGGCTATTTTGGTGTCCGAGTAGGACTGGAGTCTGGTTTGGTGCTGGAGGGGGGGGCGGGTATGATGATGATGATGATGATGATGATGATGCTGTATGTGTGTGTGGACCTGAAGACACAAGGGGCTGCTCCTCAGTCATGCGGGTCTAGAACACTCACTGAGGTTCTAGACCCTGAGGAAGATCTTCCTGGCCAAACTGAGATCTGTTGCCGGGCGGTGCCCTCTCCACACAGTCCCTGACTTCCTGTCTCTCCCTCAGCAGTCTCGGTGCTGGTCACCACCTCCTCACCTCCTCACAGCCATCACCACCACCACCGCCGCCGCCGCCATCATGGAGCTGGACTTCGGACACTTTGACGAGCGGGACAAGTCCCGCGTCCCCCGCGCCGGACGCATGAACGGCCTGCCCAGCCCAACGCACAGCGCCCACTGCAGCTTCTACCGCACACGCACGCTGCAGGCGCTCACCAATGAGAAGAAGGCTAAGAAGGTCCGCTTCTACCGCAACGGCGACCGTTACTTCAAGGGCATCGTGTACGCTGTGGCCAACGACCGCTTTCGCACCTTTGACGCGCTGCTGGCCGACCTGACCCGCTCGCTGGCTGACCACATCAACCTCCCCCAGGGCGTGCGCTTCATCTTCTCTGTCGATGGCTCACGCAAGATCTCATCCATGGAGGAGCTGGAGGAAGGTGAGGCTTCCTGTTGTGACTTCAGAATACATTCAGGATTGGGCCCCCACCAACCTCACACCTCAGGTCTTGGTGTCTGGCAGGTCTGACAGGAAGTGACATCACTGTCACACTGGAAGAAATTTTGTTTCCAAAGCAAGTTGAGTTTGGTGACCAGATCAATGTTACTTTTAAAGACATTAAAAGTCTGCTTTTATTTAAAATAAAAATGGACCCAGGGCTCTTCTTGTCAGGTTGTAGACTCTCCTGGGTCTGGATTCAGAGACGCTGGGGTGGAAACCAGATTATACATTAAAGACCTGATAAGAGGTTTGATCAGATCAGTCTAGACTGATAATCTCCGACCAACTCTTAATCTCTTGACTGTGAGGCGAGCAAATTCTAAGTATTCCCTGAACGTCAAGACTACAGGTGCTGGTTTGGTTCTGCAGTTGGGCAGCTGCAGATTGTGGTTCTGTGAGGGACCAGATCACCTCCAGAGGTGCTGGTGACGAGCAACTGCATTTCAAGTTTGAGATTAAATATACAATTGTTTCATCAGCACTTCTCTGTGTCTGTGCTGAATTGGGTTTGATTGAGAAGCATTTGGGATCAGTCTTGATGGACACAGTTGAAGAAGAGAGTGCAGGTGAGGTGGAGATGCCCTTGAAGTCATTTGTCATTGCAGTGATGCTTGGTTTAGAAACTCAGGAGTCAGATGAGTCAGAGATGAAGATATTGAGGCTGTAATTGTGACTAGAAAGGGCGAGATCAGAAATGACTATAAGAGGGACCTTTGGAGAAGAAGATTGTTGGAGATGATGAAGAAGAAGAAAGTATGCGGTTCATGATTCAATGAGAACAAGACAGGTGATGGGAAATGAGAAAGACCTTTATTAGCTAGGTTACAAACAGGATGTTGAGGTGGTTCCTCATCACAGACTTCCTTGGTCAAGTTGGAGTCTTGCCTCACAGATGTGGTCTTCATGAGAGGGATGTGATGGTTCTTCTCAGAGTCTCCTGCAGTCAGCATTCAGGTTGGAGTGAAACACTCCTCTCCTGCTCTGGGGAAGTCTCCACGCCACCTGGTTCTGAACTAACAAGGTTCTTCGACCCTCAGGAGAGAGCTACGTGTGTGCGTCAGAGAACTTCTACAAGAAGATGGACTACACCAAGAATGTCAACCCTAACTGGTCGGTCAATGTGAAGGCGTCGGCTAACCAGAAGAACCTGCAGTCCTTTGCGGCTCGGGCGGCGCTGGAGGCCAAGGAGACGAAGGACTTCATCCGACCCAAGCTAGTGACGGTGATGCGCAGCGGCGTGAAGCCACGGAAGGCTGTGCGGGTTCTGCTCAACAAGAAGACGGCGCACTCCTTCGAGCAGGTTCTGACCGACATCACCGAGGCCATCAAGCTGGAGAGCGGCGTGGTCAAGCGTATCTACACACTGGACGGGAAGCAGGTATGTGGTGTGCAATCCACCTGACCTGCTCACCCTTTTTGCTGGTTCCATCCTGTTCAGCTCAGAGGGAAAAATCTTGTTCCTGTGACTGAAGACGGTTCTATTGACATGAGCACCACCACTGGTCTGGTTCTGTTAAAGGAGCGGTCTCTTTGTACTGGGCAACAGAACCTTCCTGACCAGATGAAGTCCAAACTAAACTTGAAAAGCCACTTCAAACGGTCCGCAGTTTCACGTCTATGAATCGAGCAGCTCTGGTGTGTTCAGATTGACCGCACTGGGTCGGACTGGCCCGGTAGAATCAAAGCGGGGAGCTCTGGTCTTCATCTTCTTGCTCATTTCATCTTTTTCTTTTCACCTTCAAAACCACCGCAGACGGTGTCTCGGTGCTTCTGTGGTCAGGCGTCTGTGAGAACGACGTGACAGAACAAAGTCAGTGTTCACCTGCCGACCCGCCCGACCTTTTGTCTGACCTCTGGCTTGTTTGCCGAGGTCCAGCCCAGTATTGTGTTGTGTGTCTGAGTCAGACAACACAGACACACTAAAGTCACTGACCTGAACTATTTTGTGCTGTGGGAAGAAACTGGAGTTCCCCGGGCTAACCCCGCCAGAAGACAGAGGGTGACATCTTTTCCCTCCGCCCCTGTCACTAGGTCACAGTCAAGGTCGAAATAAAAGAAAATCACTGACGACAGGGAAGTGAATCTGAGAGTGAAGGTCCACTCCAAGCGTGACCCAGGTTCCTGTGGGCCTGACCTGGTGGGTCAGATGATTTTGAGATTACAACGTTGTCAGTCTGACCTCTGACCTCAGAAGGCTCTCATCCTCTCTTTGTCTCAGAGTCTCTAAAGCAGCTCGCCACGTGCTGATGCTGCGCCTGCCCCTCCCCTCTCTGATCTGGCTGGTTGCTAGGCAACCACATCTCGGCACAAAGACCCACTGAGTTGGGCAGACCTGATCAGAAGCCAAGACTCTCAGCAGCCCCCGGACCACAATGTCCTCTCATCAACTAGAGGTGGTTCTGCTTCCGGACAGAGACGTCTTGGTCTAGACCACAACCCCCCCCACCCACCCACACCTCCTCACCCACCTCCTCACCCACCTCCGCCAAGTGATGTGAGCTTAAGACGAAACGGAAGTGACTTTTGACTACAAAGGTCCACGTTGCTGAAGCTGCTGCATGACAAAAAGAGAGTGGCTCTGCTGCAGATGTGTTGTCATGGCGATAAGCTGCTCATCATGACAATAGCAGGAGGCGCTGAGTCTGCGCTTTACACACGCACACAGTCGGAGGGTGTGGTCATCATGTCGGTTCATATCCATCCTCACCGCTCCTGGTGTCTCTACTGCTGCACCAAACATCAACAGGTCAATGATGATGAGCTGGATCTGTGAGGACCACACACACACACATCCGTGACACAAACTAGCTGGGATGAGCACAGGATGATGGAGGTTGGTGTTGGGATGTGGGAGGACTCGTACTTCTCCGCCGCCAGATCAATAAGAACGCGCGAGTGGGAGTTCTGCCCGCAGCTACCAGACCTCCTTCAGAGCCAGGTTCCCGTGGAAACGGACTCACAAGCAGACTTTCTTTGGTCTTTTCCACAACACACCAAGAGTCAGGCGTCAGAGACGAGTCCCCTACGGTGACAGGTCCAACTCATGACTGCAGGCTGGATGAGGAAATGACATCATGAACTGAACTCTTGGGCAGGAACCTCCCCATCTGCCCCAGCAGAGGCTGGTCCTGGCTGCGACTGGTCATGTGATCCTGACAGCTGGTGAGGCGGATGGGTGTTGCTGAAGAGGGGGTGTATTCAGGAGCTGGGGGAGGATGACTCTGAGAGCTTTGGTGACTCGACAACCTCTGAACGAATATTCTTAGCGACACTGTTGCTGAGTAACGCAGACCTTTCTGTTTCCATGGCAACACCTTGAATATCTCGGCGACCTTTGACCCAGGAGGAGAGCTGTGTTTTTATTGGCGTCACTGAACTGCAGCAGCGCCCCCTGCTGTGATGTCATCATGTCCTTGCTGCGTGTTTGAGAGGTCCAAATCATATTCGGACTGCCTCAGCGGTTTTCTCCTCAGGAGTCTTATACTGCAGTAAATTTGAGATTACAGCGTCCCACTGTGGGATTATCTCTTTATCTACTTTAGCTGCCTTGCTGATTAAGCTATTAAAATGGACGGGATCAGAACCATCCTCCGCAAGGACCCGCCTGAGGAGTCAGCAAGTGCTTTGACTCGAAAGGTGCTACCTATTTCTGATCTCCTGATAACGTCAGAAAGAGCTCCGGCTGAAAAACCCAATTAGGTTTGATCCCCGGAGTGGCACTTCCAGTTCAGCCCGGATCCAGAGCTGCTGGGAATTCTGAGGTTCCAGCTGTTGGATTCCTCGCCAGCGAGTCACCAGAACACTTGTAGCCGTCGAGCGGCGGAGAGATCCACCGTGGCAGCTGTTGGGCCAGTCCCACATTCTCAGCTCTCATTTTGGATCAGAGAAGGTTCTGGCCGGGAGCCCACACTCAGACCATCCCGACTCTTTCCTCTCCTTGGTCCCAAACTCTGCTTCAGTTCAGATCCAGATGGCTGAGCAGGCAGCGCCGTGTAACTCTTGAATCATTGCTAAAACATTGAAGTCCAACTGGAATCATCACGGCAGAACCCAGGAGAAGACCTTTAAAGAGAGTTTTGTTCAATACAAAATTGAATTGTTGTCATTTATCTTGAGTTTTGTTGTGGTGAATGAGAGCATGTTTCAGGAAAGAGTGGAGAGCGTAGCGTTGTTCATGTTCTCTCTCTCTCTCTCTCCGGTAGGTGACCTGTCTGCAGGACTTCTTCGGTGAGGACGACGTCTTTATCGCATGTGGGCCGGAGAAGTTCCGCTACGCTCAGGACGACTTCTCTCTGGACGAGAACGGTCAGTGACCCGGTCCTGGTGTTGAAAATTATTGACAGTGGGAGAAGGACCACTTGTATAGAACTTATTGCGTCATGATCTTTTAGCTCCACTTGACTCCTACAGTTCACCTCTGTTAGCAAGCTAATCCAAGATGGCTTCCCTGAACGTAAACAGGAAGTAGAAATTTTGAATCAGGTGAAGCACCAACAGGAACGAACACATTAGTTTTTGAATTTGTGTTTCTAGTTGAAAACAGAATCAGGAAGTTGTTTATAGCCAAACAAGAAACGCAAGCTTTCAGTGTGTGTTTCCAATGTGCTGAACTTGGCTGTGACAAAATTCCCAGCTGTGACTTCCCCCTTCCGAGGGACCTGTAACACAGCATAACAGCTAATGTGGCTAACAGGGGTTTAAGTCCGAAAACATTGCCACTCTCACGCCGCTGTGGCAGCTAACTGGTTCAAGCTAACCGTGATCTGATCTGTCCCCAGAGTGTCGGGTGATGAAGGGGAACAAGACTCCCCGCGGAAGCATCAAGACCCCGGGTCACATCCGACGCTGCCAGTCTCCAGCTGAATCCAGTGAGTTCTGTTTCAGTCCAAGTTCCTAGGGCAGACATCTGACTCGGGTTCTGATTCAGACTGAAGTCAGACATTACCGTCAGTGACGATGTCAGAGCTGAGTCATGTTATGCAGAGGGAAGAGGGGGTGGACCAGGGGTGAGGATGGGACGAGTCTCAGTCATTGTTGACTTGATCATCGGCTGCACTTATGAAGTGTGAGCCTTTGTCACTCACCAGGTCACAACAGTCTTGTGAAGAGGTTTTTTCAGGAGTTCAAGTCTTCACTATCACAACAGACTTGACTCAATAGAGAATAGCTTAAAATGGCAATGATGATGTCCTTCATCTGGTCAAATCGCTGGATTTAGGAAGGATGCGTCTGTGGTAACAATGTTCTGGTCTTCTCTCAGCCAATGGGACCGGCTCCAGCAGCCAGCTGTCTACCCCAGTGTCCAAACATTCCCCCACCTCCACCCCGACCAGCCCCGGTCCAAATGCCAAGCAGAAGGTACCTCAAGAGTCTCATGTCACTCACTAAAGTGTTACAATTCATGCTGTGGATGAGCGAAAAACATCCCCAACTTCTCCGCCAGAAGATATCAGGGCATCATCTAAAAATGTTTTGTGTCCTGCAGGACTTGTACCTGCCACTCTCTCTGGACGACGAGGACTCTCAGGGCGAGTCCATGTGAAGGCACCACCCATCGACTTCACTACCTTTCTAACGAATCCACTTTCTGTCAAAAAAATTATCTGCTGCTGAAGAAAAAAAAAACCTTTTTTTAAACAATAAACAAACGGCTTCACGACACTCGCACTGGCTCTCCAAACACCGTCGTGACAACACAAACACTTTTGTCAAGTTTTCAATGGATCGCAACATTCTGGGCAGCAAACCAAAATTTGAACTTTTTTTAACTGTAATTTTCTTCTTACTAAAAGTTGTCGCAGGCCGTCCACATAAACACGTAGGATATTTTTAACTTGTAAATATTCTGTATGTCAGGACGTATCCAAAGTTCGTAATATGAAACAAGAAAGCCAAAAAACAAGGCGTCGGAAAGTCCGCAGTAAAAGCTCGCAGCAAGTGAAATCAATCTAAATCGACATCAATTTCCGTCGCACTCTTTTCTTGCTTCTTCCATTTGCTCCATCAACACTTCGTCAACTCCTGCTGTGTGTTCTAGGTACTGCATGTTTGTCGGACAGTGATGCGTCACTGCGCTAACCACTCTGTGGCTAATAAATCGACGTCTTTACATTGTTTTTATACTCTAAAGCAATTACGAGGAAACAAGTGCTCTCTAGGTTCATTAGCGTGTTTGTACGAACCGTTTCATTCATTCTTTCATGTGGATTTTTGTTGCCTGTAGGGGGCAGCAGGTCAGATGATCAGTCGCTCCGTGACCACTAATTTGCGAAATTGCAGGAAACTGATCAGATCGGACAAGTTTGCGATGTTTCGCCACGCTACGTCGGTGAAACCTCGATGGTCTGATCAGAAGTTTATATAGTTTATCTTGATATTCAGAGTTCACGTCTTGTTCACTGCTTCAGAGAAGGGTGGTAGTATTTTGGGTTTTAATTGTGGGTTGCTGGTTCAATTCCCGGCTCTAATTGTGAGAGGAAGTTCTGTACACGCGAGCGTCTCGCCACACCGGGTGTCGGGTGTCAAATTGTTGTCCCGACGCGGTGTTGAGGGGAGCGTCTGCCTAGTGGTGTCGCCGGTTCGACCCCAGCTGTCCCTGCAGTGGGTTCAGTCACATGCTCCGATTCATGGCGTCCTTGAGCAAGGCACTGTTGAAGTCATGCTGAGATGGCGACAGCCTCACTTTTGAAGTGCCACTGGTTCAATTCTTGGCTTCTCTGAAGGTCACCTGAACCTTCACAAGGGGTCACACAAAAACCTTCTCTCAGAGAGGCTGCCTTGCCAGAGTGTAAAGCACCAATGGCAACTATTGCGCAACTAACTTAAGTTCCCAGTCTCCTTCAGCAGTTTTCCTCTCGGATGCGGCGCCTCAATTCACCTGCAGGGGCGCTGTTGCACCAGCCTAGACTCTACCACCAGCAGGGGTCGTCGTGGTCGTTAGTGAGTCAGCACAGCAGCCGGTGCCTTCTTTGTCTAACAATATAAACCAACACTCCATGATCGACCTTTTTTCAGACTGAACCAACTGTTTTTACTGCCTGTCGTGTCACCTGCTTTTCTTTTGCAATTAAACCTCCTGATTCCACAGCCTGCCTCCGACTCTCTTTTGTCCTGGTGACCTGACCTGGTGTTGTCAAGCCAACAGACGAAGCGTTGTGATTGTTCTGCAGCATGTGGACTGTTTCTCCCATAAACTCCACACTTGGCCACCGCTGTGTATTGTTGGTCAGTGTGAGGCCTCAAACCGACATCGTTTGGTATGTGTCGCCACCTGCTGGTAAGGCTCAGAAGCCGAGGAGAGACACACCAGGGTGAGCGTCATCTTTGGGGGTACAAGCTATTCAGCTGCAGAAGGAGGCCACCAGGTGGCAGCAGAGAGACATCTGCCGCAGGTGAGTCTCACCTGACGTCTCCCTGGACTGATGTTCTGCTGCTCGGGTCCTGATTCCCTGACTTTTATAAAGTGTTCTTCCTCCTTCATGCCTGTCCAGCCCAAACATCCCACACGAACAAATTCAGATTAAGCTCCTGCCTGACATTGAACATCTGGTCAAATCTGGAGGGGTCAAGATGCGGCCCATGAACAACTAGTTCAATTGATTTAAGTTGATGTTCTCCACTTTACTTTCACATTGTTATTCCGAGTTTATATATTGTTCAAATTCGGCTACGCTACACGACAGTCTTTGGCTCAGATCTCGACTTGAGTTTGTGGCGGGGGGAGGAGGGGGCCAGCGGTTAGGGGCGGCCCACGGCCCTGCTCGCCCTGCACGCAGCCCTGCCAGGTTCGCAAAGTAACGGAAGGAGAGTTCGAGTCCGGGACGACCGAGAGCCCACCTGGAAGTAGGTTTGTTTGCCTGGTGCCACAGCTGAGGGCTTGAAATATCCACCGGACCTCTCGGTACTTTCCTGTTGGACGGGTCCAAACTCTTATAAGAGGGCGGTAGAACTGCTGTTCTGATTGTATGTAACTGTTTTTCAGAGCATTTTATTCGGTTTGTCTTTAAATGACATGCAGATTAAAGCGAGATGACGTCAATCCAGAATTTTATGAAAATGATATTATACTTGGAACTGTTGACGGAAAGTTCGGGGTAAGTTCAGACGTCTTTTTTTTTTTACCGGACACGTCGGTTTTTTTTGAGAGTTACTAAACGCGTCCGGATGGGATTTCAAAACCGAATTCGGATCGTCCTACACACATCCACATCGTATAACCGTTTTGTTTATTCGACAAGATGCTTTCAATGACTCTATTTTGCTCCCTCGTCCTACTTCCGGGTGATTGAGGTCGGCTTGACCAATAGGAGAGGGTCTGACAAAATAGTTAACCTGTCATTGGTGGAGCGCTTTCTGTCTTCGATAATTTGATTGGTCAACAGCTCGTGAGTGACGCGCCGCATGTTTATGTTTATTATGAATCAGCGGCATATGGAATGTTTGAATCGGTTAAAAATACTGTGCGTAAATTTATAGAAATATTAAAAAAATCGATATTAAACCGTTTCAACAGCCCCACTCTCAGGGTGCGTTTGACGATGAACTTCAAATGTTGACCCTGAGTCACACTAGTGCCTGTTTATGACCAGGTAGTATGTCAGCAGAGTGCAGTTTGATGGTAGATGGCTGAACTGGACTGAGTGCCCTTTGGTCCCGGAAAAGATATGAACCCAACATGCACAAACACAACTGAGAGTGCGGTGGAATGACATTGTGTGTGTGCTTGTAACAGCTTGTTCCTGTGTGTCCTCCTCCAGAATGTAGTGGGACTGACCCATGGACACCAGGCGGCTCAGACCGGAGGTCGAGAAGGGTCGTTCCGCTGAGCTGCTGCGGCGCCTCCGAGGCCTATCGCTGGTCTTCTGTCTGTCTGCTCTGTACAGTTGCAGGCGGAGGGGAGAGACGAGTTTCTCCCAGGACAGGAGTGTCCACTGCTGCAGCCAGGTCAGCTGTGGTGGCGACTGGACAGACCATCCTCCTTTCCACTTCACTACATAGACTCTTCAGGTCCGTTTTTATTGTGTGTCTCAGGTGGAAGCAGTGAGCTTCATCCTCCTCCTCATCACCTTCTTCTTCTCGCTGGTGTTTGTCTTCTTCTGGGGTCAAGCCAAGAATGACTACAATGACTTTGATTGGTGAGTGTGTGTGGGTGAGTGTGTCCTCTCTGGTTGAACAGAAGTGCTTGTCCAGGTTCAACTTCGGGCACATGGGCTTCTGGTTCAGTTGGTCTCTGCTGCTGCTGGCCATCGCAGTTGGACTCTTCATCTACATGAGCATGCTGGTGGTGAGTCGTCTCACTGGTCCGAGACTCAAAAATCACAGCACACTGTTGTGTTTAACCTCTGTGTGTGTGTGTGTGTGCACTTGCTTGCAGCTGCTGGCTGTCTGTTTGCTTGTAGAGCGTCAGAAACTCTTCCTGCACTGGAGTCACAAGGTCTCACACACATTCACGCTCTCTCTTGCCCCATGCTGTGTTGTGGTGTTGTGATCTACTCTGTATCTCCTCCAGGTCGGGCTCCTGGTGACGCTGCTCTTCTCTGTTGTGGCCACTGCTGTTCTGTCTGCACTGTGGAGTCAAGAGTGGACAACGCTGTTACTGTCCTTTCAGGTATAACAAGACGAATGGTCACATGACCAGTCGTTGACCTTTGAAAAAAACTCTTTAATAGTAAACTGAATCACTTCCTGTTGCGTAGGTTACTTGCTGCCGTGTTTCTTTGAGCTAGTTTGTCCTTTTTCACCAGATCACGGCGCCGTTCCTGCATGTGTCCGGAGTCCTCCTGATGACGTCACTGGCCTGGCCGGTTGCCTTGTACTTCTTCTGCCTCAGAACTCCAGGTGACGTCACTAGCGTGCTGCAACCAGGATTGTACACTCATGTTCGTCCAAAATAAGGGTGTAGTGTCCAAGCTGACCTGCAGATGTCACCACAACCGTTCCTATGTGTTTCAGCCAGACGCGCTGCGATACTGAGCGTGTACCTGACGCTCCTGAGCGCCCTCTACCTGCTGCCCCTGGCTTTTCACTCCCCATGCCTCAGAGACAGGGCCACACTCCCTCCTCCGCCGGCGCTGTTCGGCCACCGTGGGGCGCCTATGGTGAGTCAGGTTGAACAACACCAGTTGGTGTTTTATTAATTGTGCGTGTTCATCAGCTGGCACCAGAAAACACAATGATGTCATTCCAAAAAGCGGTGGAAACAGGAAGTGATGGTCTGGAAACGGACGTGACCATCAGGTGAAACATCCGTCATCCGATCTCCTTCGTCCAGCCATCATGTGTCATCTAAACCATCTAACATCACAATACGAACAATACTTAATTTGTTCATCTTTTACTTATGAACATGTTATCAAACCTCCTGCTCTTTCGGTTCTGGTCTCAGTTGGGACGGAGTCCCCTTCCTCATGCACGACCAGACACTGCGTCGAACGACAAATGTCCAGCAGGTGTTTCCCGACCGAACCAACAGCGAGGCTGCAGACTTCACCTGGGAAGAGCTTCAGAATCTGGACGCTGGAAGCTGGTTCTTGAACGTGAGTGTGCTGACCCCAGTTAACTGCCGTCACATGACCGCCATCTGTATTCGCAGGACGACCCGTTTGGCTCAGTCGGATCACTGGGCTCAAGCGAGCGTGTTGAGGTGGCCAACCAGTCTGTCTGCAGCCTGCTGGACTTTCTGCAGCTGGCCGCTCGTACGGGTCAGCTGGTTATCTTTGACCTCTACCGGCCACCCAAAGGTCACCCATACAGAGACTCATGGATCCACCAGATTTTGGAGGTGATCCAAATCCAGTCATCCATCCCGTCGGCGCAGGTCAGTGAGGACTCTTCACCCACTTGGAACTCTTGAAGTGTTGACCATGCAGGTGTCTGCAGGTGCTGTGGCTCCCCTCACACCTGCGTCCGCTGGTCCAGCAGATGGACCCAGACCTGCAGCAGACTACTGGTTCTCTGCTGTCGCCAGAACAGATCCAGGAGAACAACATTGTCAGACTCAACCTGCACTACCGTCACATGTCAGCGTCGCTGGTCAGGTGTGGTGCCACCACGACTGGTACTCAGTGTGTCTCCCAGGCTCTGTGTGAGCTTTGACCTTGTCTGCAGCAACTATTCAGCCCTGAATGTCTCCACCAACTTGTACGTGGTCAGCGAGCCGTGGATCTACTCGCTGGCATGGTGTTCGGGCGTTCATTCCGTCACCACTAATGCTCCTCATCTGCTCCACACGCTGAAGCGCCCGCTGTTCCTCATGGTGAGTCATTTCCTGTCTGCCAGACAGCCGCCACCCACAGCCGTATGCCCACTGTCCTCCAGAGTCCAGCTGAATTCCGGGCGTTGTGGGTTGGTACTGACTTGGTGTCGCTGATACTCATCATCTTAATCTTCCTCTGGCAGCGGTAAGTGGCAGGGCACATATTTATGATCAAACATGAAGCGTTGAGTCAATGTGGGCGTGTCCTCTTGCAGGAGGCGACACACGCGAGAGCAGGACTCAATGAATGGCAGCATTCTGAACATTGGAACCTACCATTGGTCCAGACCGGAGCCTGAGTCCAACCTGGATGATGGTGGACACACGCAAACACAGAGATGATCACTATGGTAACCAGGACTTTCTTCTTTCTCAGACTGGTCACGCTGACATTCAGAGAAGTTACTCTGATGTTCTGGAGAGCAGCAGCGCCCCCTTTGGGATGGATGCTGTTTCCATGGCAACAGAAACAAACCAAATAAAGAACCAAGACGGCGTTCTGCGATTTTGAGATATTTGATCACAGATGTCTGGACCAATCAAGACCCGGTTGACCCAGATCCTCTCGGACTCAGTCACATGATCACACAGATTTTTGTAAAACATATATTTTTGCTCGAGCAAGACGTGACATCACACCAGGAAGTGAAGGCTCCAGAGCCCCTTGTGGTCAGGAACACGCCAGGATCGAGACCATGCACTCACAAGCTCAGGAAGGTGCGTTGAGCTTCACTGTCAGTTGAACGTGATTCAGTGGTGGACGTGCAGCTCAACCTCCACAGCCCCTTCAGTAGAGTCTTAGTGCATTCAGAGAACCCTGTGATCCTCAGTCCAGTGTTGCAGCCGGCAAACATTGTGGTTCCTTGAGTGAATGAGACCCAGAGTGACTGGTGGGGTCACTGGGAGGCTTGAAGGTGTTCAATGCTTTCAACAAGAATTGGTTTTCATCCATTAAAACGACAATTTGAAACTTTGTTCATAGGCAACACCATGGCTGACAGCCACCACCAGGGGGCGCTGAATTGAGATGTTTGCATAGAGACAGGAAGTTAATCTGTATGTTCCCACTTGTGGTGGTTTTGACTGCCTCGTGACATGTGAGTCAACAAGCCGTGAAAGATTCAACGCTTGTGTTTGTTAACTAACATTTCAACAGAAACTAAATCACAAAGTCATCAACGTCGAGTTGATCTGAGAAAGGCAGCAGCGGAAATCTCCGCAAGACTGCCCTCTAGAGTCCAGAGATGTCCACTTGAGCGCCCTCTTGAGTGCTCATGAACAAGTTTTTCAAGTGTCGAGTTACAGCAACAGTAGACAGCTCAGTGAAGGCACCAGGTGAGTTCAGGGTGGCCGCTCATCACTTGCTGTTGCCGCGCGACGCTCGCTGTTTGGTCATCGTGGTCAACATCTGGCTGATGTAGGATGTCAGCAAGTCGTCCATCTTGTAGCCCTGGAGGGAGAGAGAGGTCTGGAGGTCGGCACCACAAACTCTGCTGAATCCTGGTGCTGGACTGAGACTCACCAGTGAGGTCTCGCACAGCAGCTTGGATCCTCGGACCAGGTTCCCGATGGTGATGTGGAAGTATGAGTTCCCGCTGCTCCAGTTGGATATCTTGGTGAAGGGGTGTGTGGTAAGGATCTCCTGTGGCACCAAATCAGAGTGTGACAGCAACTCGCAAAACAATCCAGAGCGTAAACTCTGGATCTGAAGTTGGACCAGGTCAGAGGGCTCACCTTCGTCTTGGGCTCGATCAGGCTCACGCCGTGCTTGTTGATGGCGATCAGCAGAGTCTCTGGGTAGTTTGGGTCTGTGGTTTGCTGTGGACAAATCAACTGGATCAGGATCAGATCTCAAGTGGAGAGGGGGTCCTGGGTCATTACCTTAACCTCAAAGAAGGCAGATCCAAACGTGGGCCACTTGTAGATGATCTTCAGGAAGGAGAGTTTGGCGTCTTCGCGGTTCTTCCCGGCGTGCTTGTTGTACAGGGACATGATGGACTGCAGAAGAGACCGGGATAAGAGAACACTCTACCGCCTCTCACATTCAAGACCCCTGATCTGCTCTTGACCACATGATCACCCTCACCCTCTTCCAGTCATCGGGCGCCAGGTGTCGCATCTGATCCTGAGGTACCAGGTCCTTCAGGATCTTGGGGATGTTCTGAAAGTGGGACTTGTCCTCCTCGAACTTCACGCGGTAGATGAGTGCCCCTAGCTGGTAGACCTCCTCCCTGCTGCACTTGTGGTAGCCACGCAGATATTTGGGGAGTTCCTGCACCCAGAAGGGAGTCAGCTGGTCACGTGACCAGTCTGGACCAGTTCGCTCACCTGATAATAGTGGAAGATGGAGTCTGCCATTGAGTCCTTCCCAGGTGCTGTGTTGGTCCAGAGTTTTTTCATGAAGAACACCTGGTAGGTCAGCGAGGGCAGCACACCTGCAGGTAAACCAGAGGGTCAGCGGCAGATCTGGAGCTGGCACCCCCAGAACGTTCGGTCTCTTACCCTCTTTGACCTGCCGAGCTTTCTTGATCCAGTCAGTCAGGTGACGCACAAAGTCAAAGAAGAAGTCCCCATCCGGAACACTAATGACCTTTGAGTACAAGTGCGACACATCACATGGAGCTAATGCTAATATTGGGCCAGATACCAGGCTTGCGGCCTCACCTTGTCTGTGATCTTGACGAAGAGACTGAAGCCCTCAGATGACTTGAGCAGCAAGCGACCAGAGATGTTGTGACAGAAATCTTTGGCTTTGGTGCTGGATTCCACCTCGAAGACCTGCCAACACAGCAGAACCAGATTGAAACCAGACAATGAGGCTGTCGCCGCAGAAATGCAATCGACACTGACCTCATCTGAATCATCCGGGAAATAGACTTTGTGGAAGATCTGTGTGGTCTTGTGCTGGATGGCCTCCACCTCCACCAGGTGAGGGGGGTACTTCCTGGAGCCGTTCCTGCCCAGAATCAGCGACACAGCAAGTGAGTGAGTGAGTGACTGAGTGAGCGTGCGGACGTCTCACCTGAGGCTCTTCTGCAGTCGTTGCATGCAGTCAGCGGCGAGAGGGAACAGCTTCTTGACCTGCAGGAACTTCTGCACGTGAGGCAGCAGCACATTACTGGGAGGGAAGAGACCCGAGCAGAGCCACAGCAGCTCCCAGCCCTTCTCCTCACTGGACCTGCAAACACACGCAGATAGTGTTACGTTGTGCCAACTAAATCCACAGTGCTTTGTCCAACAAACTTGATATGGTTGTCCGTCAGCTGTTTGAGGATCTGACAGTAGATCTCGTCCTTCAAGGGTTCAGCCTTCAGCGCGCCCTCAAAGATCTGGTCTGTCAGCTCATTGACTGAGCGGGCTCTCTTGGATGGGTAGTCTCCCATGTACTTCATAACTGGTGATACGGACGTCAAGGTCTCCCTCACTAACATCAACACTGAGTTCAAGTTGACCCACTTCGTGTTTCCAATGTCTCCAATACTCCAAAAGGATATCCATGAAAGCCACACAGGCCTCCTGGGCCAGCTCCTCGTGGGCCAGAACCTTCTTTAGCAGCGGTTGCTTGAGCGGTTCTCTGCTGCAGCTCCACAGATGTTCCTTTCCACGGGCTTTGGAGATCATGACCCGGCTCAGGGTGCTCTTGGGAGGAGGTCTGCAGAAAAAGCTGGTCAGTGACAGAAACAAATGCCCGTGCTAGATATTGAAAGGACAGAACCTGAAGTGGTCGTATGAGAACTCTTCCAGGGTGTAGGCCTTGCCCCGGTCTTCCTTCTCACAGAGGTTCATTTGAGACTGACTGATGGACTCCCTCCTTTGGTCTGGGGTCATGGTCACCAATGCCTGGCCCGGGAGAGAAAAGCAGGAGAGTCAGAATAGTGCGGCACCTGTGGTCCTGGTCCAGACCGGATCTACACCGCCAAAATCAACTGAACTCAGATTAAGCCTGCTCTGGACTCACCACAATGTCGTAGGGTGGTCTGCTGACCGAGGGCAGAACATAGACGCAGTCCGCGGGGAAGTCTCCTCGCTGCTTGGTCCGGTCATTGACCCCATGGGCCCAGCCAGAGGTCAGGACGTGCTCGCCGTTGTGCTCGTCCAGGATGATCAGGTCACCCTTGGAGAAGCTCAGGAAGTTGGACGCAGCTCCGACTGCAGGTCATAGGTTCTGATCAGCAGACCCAGCATTACAGACAAAGAAAGGTGACGGAAACTCACCAGGATTCGGGCAGTCCAGCAGACCCACAACATATTTGGACCTCTTCCTAAGACCTTCAAGGAAGGAGACCACCAGGTCTCGGATGTCCTCAGCGTTGTTGGACGTGAAAGTGTACTCATCTCCTTTGATGGTCGCCAGTGTGAAACTCTGGCCCTGAAGCTTTCCTCCTCTGGGCCAACCCAAGGTCAGAATTAGACATTAAGGTCTTATACTCACCCTTAGTGGTGGTCATAATGTAATGGCCTGTATGCGCACAGAAGGTTGATACCCGCTCACCTGCTGCTGGACACAGCGACGATCTCAGGGAAGGAGAGCTCCAGCAGAACCTGCTCCTGCTCGTCCACAAAGTACACGCCGGTCCAATTCACTGCCACGATCACGTCATTCTTGGGAAGACTCGGACCTGCCACGGAGGAAAATCGTCTTTCAATATCCTTGGTTTGGTCACAGATTACCAGATTTCAACAGCTGCTTCTCCTCATCCTTTACCTCCATCCCCGGTTACTTCCATAACTCCCCCACACACTCGACTCACCGGAGAACTTGAAGGCCTCGTAGAAGCGCGAGAAGAGCAGAGGCCACTTGAGCCGAGCGAAGGCCACCACGTCCTCCTTCACCTTCTGCACAGTGGCCCTCCTCTTCAAGTGGACTGCCTGGAACATAAGAGACAGGTCTGTCAGTGGTGATTCAGATAGCTGTGGGCGTCGCTGTTCGCTCTAAATATTCAGGACCTTCTTGTTGGTGCTGGTGATGAGCTGGGCCCACTTCTCTGGGGTCTTGGTGGAGTTGATCTCCCGGTCAGGGATATAGGACGAGATCAGACTGAGCAATCGGTCCTGCAGGATCTCAGAACCGTAGTCCACGTAGTATTGCTGTGATGCCAGTTCTGCCAGGTCCTCCTCCTAGTGGGGGACACAAGAAAGCAGGTTAGATGTTGGACCCGCCGAGAGAGCCCACCTCGTCACAGTCCCAACCGTGGACCGATGGTCTACACTCCTAGGCCACTAACTTAATCCCTTGGAGGTGGTCTCACCCTCTCACAGCGGTACTCCCCGAACTTGACCCCCCTGACAATCTGCTGGTAGATAAGATTGGTTGCCACATGGTCGTCGGCAGGGTTGTGCCAGGGAGTGAAGATCTCCTTCCTGAAGAACAACCTCCAGGGGGCGTTGCGCTCCTGTGCTCCCTGCTCTTTGGCATACTGCTCGCACTGCGACACAGCGTCCATCACATGGTCGCTGCCGCTGCCCAGAGATGACACCTGACCAGAGACAGAGAAGTCATGTGACACAGCTGTGCCTTGACCCAGTACGATGAAGAGAGAGAACACACCTTGTCGAACAGGGCAATGTAGAGTGAGAAACCAAAGCGGTCACGCAGGTTGATCTTGTCGGCCAGAGCATTGCAAAGTTCACTAGATGTTGTTGCCGAGTCAGCCAGGAGAGTCTTGGTGGTCCCATCCATGAAGGTCACTGGCAGCATGATGGGCTTTTTGGACTTTGTGGCCTGAGGGACACAGAGACTTCAATGGTGACTCGATCTCAAGAGGAAAGACTCGGTCACTGTGTGATACCTGCAGTTCCAGCCAGGACGGCGGCTGTGTCCTGGTTCGGTTGACAAAGGTGCGTCGGAGCCGCTCCTCGCAGTAGGGAGCGTAGCCTGGTGGCCCGTTGATCAGGAATGTCCGCAGGTACTGAGGAGAGATGCAGTAAGTCCAAGACTAACTCGTGACGTCGTCACTCAGTTGGGGGTCGGCAGGACTCACTTTGACAAACTTCTCGGAGGGGGCGAAGCAGCCTACACACAACGACAGCAGGATCCATCCACGGGCGTGGCTGCTCTTCGAGGGGTTTTGGGTCAGCTGCTTGCAGATCTGACAGTAGACCTCGTCCCTGACGTCAACAACAGAGGACAGCACTGAGCTCATAAACCTTCTGTGAGGTCCAGTTGTGTTATCCCAGACGGTATGTGTCACCTGAGTGCGGGCCTCAAGATGCCGTTCCCGATGATGAAGTGCAGCTTTTCCAGGTTGGAGGTGGGTCGGTCCTCCAGCATGCTGTTCCCCTGCAGACTGTAGTCGCCCTCCGTCAGTCGCCGAGTCACCTGGTGATGACATCATCAGTTCCCCACAGACCTCCTGGCACTGAACCTGCACTCACCTCCTCTGTGATCTTTGACTTCCTCTTCAGGGTCAGAGACACCAGCTTGTGTCGGACACTGTTCCTCTTCTGAGTCTCTGTGGAGCTGATCTGTGGGGAACCAGAGGAGGACTCGTGAGAACTCACCAGAACATCAAGAGGACTCGAAGGCGAACCCGCCTCCCCCTACCTCCTCCTCCCCCTGCAACTCCTGCAGCTCCCTTCTGTAGCTCCTCTTCCCGAGCGTCTCGTAGATTTTGGTCATCACTGGAATTTTCTCGCTGCCGTCATTGATGAGCAAGGCACACTTGGGCTCAGGAAGGTCGCCCATGAACCTCAGGATGGTGATCCAGACCGCAAGCGCTGCCTGCAGGATGAACATTGCTTGGGTGATTAAACATGTCATGAGAGGCGGTCCCAAGACCAGAGATCCAAATGGCCCACCAGTTGATCTCCTTCATCCTCATGAAACAGCAGCGGTTGCTTGAGAGCTCTTCGGATGTAAGTGTGGGTGGAAACCCCCTGGAAGTACGCGGCCGCAAACTTGGAGAACTTGTAGTCTGACAAATCCTCGTCTTCATCGTCAGGCAGCGGCGGCGCCTCGCTCGCCTCCTCCTCCTCCTCCCCGTCTGCCTGGGACACATTCTCCAGGTCCTGTGAGGAGAAACCACACGTGTCCATCTGGACTGACTACGCCGGCTTCCACATCACAAACCTCAAATCCAGAAGGCCCTCGCCCGTCCTGGTTGGGGAGCGGCCCAGAGTTCCCGAGGAACCCAAACATGCGGTCCACCATGTCTGAGTGGTCCACCGGCTGCTCCTTCTCACGCTCCATCTGCTCCAGCAGCTCTTTCTTCCTGCGTGCCTCCTCCCTCTCCTCGCGCTCTCTCTCCTCCTTCTGCTGGGCCAGTAACACCAGGCGCTCCTGGTGCTTCCTGTCAGCCTCGGCTTTGGCCCGCCGGGCTGTCATCTGGTTCCGCAGTCGCTCCTCCTCAGCCAGACGCTGGTTCTCTGCCTCCCGCCGACGCTCCAGCTATGAGACAGACGACAGGCCATCACGTTACTCTGTAACACCACAACATCATCTGCTCTCCAGCTCACCCAATGACAGACAGAGATTCAATGCTTTTTCAAAGATGTTTATTTATTTGCTGTTTATGACAGTGGATGAGCAACATAAACAAAGTTAGCACCATAAGCAGTGTTGGCAGATTTAGCAACATGAGTTAGCAGCATTAGCATCGTTGAAGGCGAGTGCCAGCGTGTTAGCAAGTAAGAGGTCGACACAGCTGGACTTAACAGAGCACCAAAGCCACATCTATGTTCCGTCCTCAAGAACCTGGTGTAGCTTCAGCACCAGTACTCCGGCCGCTCCGGAGGCATAACCAAGGTCACGTAGCAGAAGTAAACATAGGGAGTCTTTACCTCGGAGCGCAGACGCTGGCAGAGGCGCCGCGCGATCATCCCTCTGGTGAACGCTTGCAGGGTCAACACAGCGTGCAGACGCTTCCAGAACGTCTGCCTCACCAGAAAACCTCGGCACCGGGCCTGGATCAGAGTCACGCGCAGGCGAGTGCTCCGGTAGCTCCGGTAATACTTCCTGGACCTGTATACGGCCTGCAGGCGCAGAAAGCCAGCGATCATCTGAAGGACAGAGATGGACAGAAGGTGAGGGGGCAACTTCCCAGGTCAGGGTGAGAACTTCAGGCTCACCGTCTGGTAGTTCCTCCTGCAGAGGTAGCCTCGCCACAGCTTCTGGATAAAGGTGACAGAGCTGCGGAGTCTCAGGAAGTGGGTTCTGATGAGAGACAGATAGTCAGCCAGTTGATGAAAGATCTGCTCAAACGGTCCTGGTCAGAACCAGGTCCATGTTCTGCTCCAGGTCTTACCTCTCTTTGTGGCCCCGGACGGCCTTTTGGATGAGAATGACCTTGTCAGTGATGGACTTGTCTCTCTCAATCTCCAGCCGCATGTCGTGATGGTCCTGTTGGAAAACAGAGCCGATCTGAGCCTAAGCGGTGACCTCTGACCTGGAGTACTGTCCTCCCAGGAAGAGAGAGAAACAAGAGGAACATCAGATCAAGAGGAGAAGCAGGATCAACCTTCAGGAAAATCTTTGTCTTTCCGATCTGCCAGTCGTCGTGTTGACCCAGTCTGGCGCGGACGATCTGCTCACACGTCCCCCGCAGGTCGTCCTGAACATGCGCAGGTTTGACTCCCGGCAACAAGACCCGGTACCGCTCCACGAACTCGGCAAAGGTGTAGCGGATGGGGTAGCCGGCGCGTCTGATCCTAATAGTTTCCATCATGCCGGAATACCGCAGCTGCCGGACGCACAGTTCTCTGTCGAACAACTGTCACAGCACAGAAGAATCAGTACCACAACTGGATACTGTGCTCCAGTCCTGCACAAACTCTCACCATGGGTCTCTTGAACTCGTTGGGTTTGATGCAGCGCACGAAGAAGGGCTGACACACACTCAGGGTCCTCATCAACATCTCCAGAGAGCGTTTGAACTGACTGCTGAGAGTTGGAGAGCGCTTCCTCGTCTCTACTCCCTGGACACAGAGTCAGAAACAGTACTACGTGAGCGACTGCCATGGTAGTGGGGGTCCATCAGAACCAAGGCTGAGTCTGGGCCAGACACTAATATAAGTCCAACAACCGTCGACTGTGGACCTCTGGTCCGTGACTGAGGAGAACACACAGAGGAGAGAGGAGCAGGACGTAGACAGATGAGATTACCTTGGGTGCTGGAGTGCTGGGCTGCTGGTAGCCGCACAGAAACTGAGGTCAGAGGTTGAGAGCAGAAGAGAAACAGAGAGGACAGAAGAGGAGAGTTAGTGTGTGAAAGAGAGAGGAAACATCTCAGGAGCTGGCCAGATCTTCTCTTGACACTTCTCACTGTTACTTCCTCTCCACGCTTCACCCTGATCTGACTAAATGTGTGGAGGTCCCCTGAAGCTGCCTCACTCTGAGGAACTCTCCTGACTTTGGGTTCCTGCCCTCTAGAAGCTTCCAGAGTTGCAGGTGGAAGTGTCAGAGAGCAGCAGACGTCAGAGCAGATCGTTTAAACAGGATTGACACAATAATCCAGGATCAGGTTCTCACGCTGGTCTGTGGATCTTCATCAGAAGATTGGAGGCTGGAGATCTGTTACTCTTGCCATGAAAACCGAAGAGGTACAAATACATTGTGTTTTTCCAGACCTGGCAGAGACTACATCTCCTGAGATCTCCTAGATCTGACAAGCAGCTGAAGAGTGAGGACCTGAGGATCCACCAAGGGAGGAGGACTCACCATGGCCACATCAGCCTGGAAGATCTGCTTGATGAACTTGTTCTTGGACGAGTGGACCAGCTGGATGATGTCAGTGTGAAGACTGTCACGGTTCTTCTCCAGGAAGCCTGTGGGAGGACGCAAAGATCATGAGACATTATCCCCACACGTGGAGCCCGAAGAACCTGTCGAGATGTTTCAGTTTTCTTATCATGAATGGCAGCTCTACATCAGCTCTCCAGGATGAAGCTTCACACTCAGAGCCCACCTCTGGTCTCGTAGTGGACCACACCGGCAAAGTGCTGGATCCCAAACTGTGTCTGGTAGCTGTTTTTGGGAGGGATGTAGTTGGAGTTGAGCTTGTGCTGTGAGTTGAGCTTGTAGAGCATGGTGGCGTCGGTGCCCTGCAGAGACAGTTTGTGTCAACAACTGTGCCGCTGGCAGGTTGCGGGAGTGACTCCACCTTCGGGAACTTGCTCTCCTCGTCGATGAGTGAGATGATGTTCATGGGCTTGTTGGCGATCATGTCCAGAGCATCCTGGTTGTCGGTGAACTCGATGTGCTGCCAGCTGATGTCCTCCAGGTTGTACTCTTCCTGCTCCAGCTTGAAGACGTGACGCACGAAGAACTGCTGCAGGTGCTCGTTGGCAAAGTTGATGCAGAGCTGCTCGAAGCTGCAGAGACCAAGTTCATGAGCCAACATGCTTCATTCTGACCATCATCTTCAAGCCATCGCCATCTCCCTCAACATTCTTCTGCATCATCATCAGCTTACTCAGCAACATCACCACTCCAATTAGCACAGCACCGACTGAACCAAACCTGTTCACGATGAAGTTCTCAAAGCCGAAGATGTCCAGCAGACCAATGGACCGGCGCACAGTGTTGCTCTCGCAGCTCGGCGGGCGAAAGATGGCAGCGTTGATCTTGTCCACGATCCAGACGAAAAGCCGCCCGTAGATCCCCTGCCGGACCAGGACTAAGTTCAGGTCCCCACCGAGAGAAGGTGGCACCTCAAATGATCTGATGTTCACCGACTATTTCTTCTAGAGGGCGCCCAGTCAAGATTGTGAATCACAAATCAATGTGTTTCCAATGTTGAGAAACTTAATTTAAAGTGGTGTAAACGTGGACATGTGCCTTCTGTTGGGTGAACTGTTACCTTGACAAAGGCGTCTCTGACGTCCAGACCTTGTTCCACACTGAGGGGGGTCACCACACTCTCCCCTCTGGTGATGAGAGTCCTCGTGGTCAGACACCCGCACACGTCTTTGGACTCCACCTGCACACGGCCACCAACAGTGAGGAGGGACACACACACATATATATATATATAAAGACAGAGACACACCTCCATGAGTGTTGCAGCTGTCAGCAAGTCAGGTGACCTCACCACCACACACGCGTCCAAATTGTCATACGTTCGAGCTGAAAAGCATGAAACTTGTTACCTCAGGTGTTTGACCCAAGCCTCCTGTCTGTCTGAAAACAGCTGGGCTCACCCTCGTAGCGCAGGTTGCCCATGTGCAGGATGGCGGCCAGCAGCTTGGAGATCTCCCAGTTCTCTGTCTCGGTGAACATCAGGACCTTCATGGCCGACAGGATGCTGGAGTAGTCGAGCAGGTCGTCACGGCCGTCGCACTCCGTGCAGCTCCCCTGCAGAGCCGGGCACACAAGTGTGAGCAACGGTTGATGAAGGACATGTGGCACATTATGGTTGTGGGCTGACCATGGTCAGGTAGGCATAGTCTTGGGCCAGACCCAGGCCCAGTTTGGACTTCATCTCAGGGGCCATTCCCTGCAGCATGCAGTAGAAGATGTGGTAGTTCCTCTCGTCCGGGGCCTGTGACAGATGCGCAGGTGAATCCGGGGAACCAAACCCTGTTTGTCCCCAGGAGAGATGGCTCACCTGCCGGCAGACGCGCGACTTCTCCAGCAGGTACTGCTCGATCTTGGCGCCCTCGATGGCGCCGCGCTTGTTGAAGTGGATGTCGATGTACTTGCCGAAGCGACTGGAGTTGTCGTTCCTGATGGTCTTGGCGTTCCCGAACGCTGAGGCAGGAGAGGTCACACGATTAGCTTCTGTCTGCGCTGGTCTCCTGGTGCTGCTGACTGACCCTCCAGAATGGGCGTGGCCTCCAGGACCTGCTGCTCGATCCACGAGTGCTGACCACTGATGGCCGCCAAGAACTGTAGGATCAACTTGGTGCTCTCCGTCTTCCCGGCACCGGACTCCCCACTGGAGCAGTGCGCACACGCATGTGTACAAACACACAGACATTTTTAATTCCTCAAGGTTACATCCGAGTATTAAATTCAAAAGAGTCCTCTCTGGCAAATTTCTCCTCTTTGGGACAATCACCTGATGATGCAGCACTGGTCCTTGTTGTTGCGCTGCATGTTGAAGTAGCAGTTGTCGGCGATGGCGAAGATGTGCGGCGGCATCTCCCCGATTTTCTTGTTGGTGTAGAGACGTATCTGTTCGGCCGTGTAGATGGGCAACAGCTGGTACGGGTTCACTGCCACCAGGATGGAGCCGGTGTAGGTCTGCAGGGCCGGAGAGATCCATGGGTCAGAACCAGGACCTCCTTGTCAGGTTCTGATGGTTCTCTGACTGTTCTGACAGTTCCAACCTGACCTCTGTGAGAGCCCGGTTCTCCATACTCTGGTTCACTTGTACTCACATAGATGACACACTCATTGTAGCGGATCAGCAGGTTCCTCAGGATCCCAGCTTCATTCAGGTCTCCGAGGCGGATCATGTCCTCCACGCCGTGGATGGAGGTCGGGTGCATGGGCTTGATGTTGGTGGCGTTCTGAGGAGAGATCCAGTGTTCCTGCGCCAGAGAGAGGTGTTAGCCCTCACACTCATGAACACTGAGGAGCAGAGCGAACTCACTGTTCCTTCATCATCCAGAACCTGGATCTGTCCCGACTCGCACAGCTTGACCACAGCTCCCACCGGGACGTCGAACTCACGACCCGTCTTGAGGTCCAGCCACACATGGTCCCCCTGAGGAGAGAAGACCTGGTCACTGCCGAATCTCTTGTTCTCGCACAGGAGACTGTGACCCACCTGCTGCAGAATGACCATGGTTCAGGGGCAGGAAGACTCCACATCAGAGGTCCAGAGGTGGTTCTGAAACACAACAGGCGCACTAAGAAACCTTGTTTCAGATGCAAGTGTGTTGCAGCAGGCTTAGTGACATTCCTGAGGATAATCCCACGTGTAAGGAACAGCAACGAAGCTGCTGAATCATTTTCATTCCCCTGTTTCCATTCTGACAGCGAAGATGCTTCTCTGACCCTCACGCAGTGACAGTAAACAGGTGTCATCAGGTTGGTGTGGAGCTCTGCTTTGGTTGTTAGCAAGAAATTCAATTTGCTGTTGAGACAGCTCACATCCAGGTGACGTCACGTGAGACACAATCGAACACTCTGAGGAAGCCGTTTCAGCAAGACAGAGGGGGGCATTAATGGCCCATTAGTGTGACAGTAAGAAGATTATCCAGCCGTCCGAGCACATGCTGATGACTCAGGTCACATGACCACAATGGAACTTGAACCCAGAATGTTAAGTGGCCGCAGTCCAGATGAGAAACTGAGTCAACATCTTGTGTCAGATGTATGAACATATAGCTTCTTAGCATCGCTGTGCTTATGGCTACAATCAACAACAAAGGTGATCATGTGACCTGAGAAACATCCGACACACATTTACTTCCTGTTGCAGTGTGCCACCATCTTTGTAGTTTGTTGGAAAGAGAGTGGCAAAGGAAGCACACACCTACACAGACAGACAGGTAGAAGATCTCTCCTCTCTTCCCTGTTAACAGATGATAGAGGTTGAAAGCATCCTCCAGTGTTACCAGATCAACTTCCCCTCAGCTCAGGACCATCAGATGTTTGTCAGCAGCTGTTTACCTCAGCTCGGCCTCGTGGTCATCCACTGACACTCAGTGAGATTATAATCCTGTCTGCAGTGAATATTGGGTCGACAACCAACGTGGAACATTCCTTCGCATGGAGACAGTTGTAATCTGGATTAATGTGATCGTCCAAGATTTGTTGGTCTAAGTTCAACGTCAAAATTGAGCTGTCAATCATAGCTGTTGACTGGATGTTCTCTGCTGTGCTTCCCCTGCTGTCTACAGGGTCGGCCACGCAGTCTGCCGTCTCGACTCTCCGCCTGAATTTCTTCTGACGGCTCTGAAGTCTGGACCAGCCCTTGTCTGGACACTAAACCAGGCTGGGCCTAGAGGTTTTAAGCGGCACCCACATGACATCCCCTGTAAATTCTGGATCATGGGCCGTAAGAGGCTTTTGACTAAAGCTGAAGCCACGGTACCGAGGCCCCGGCGGCAGCTCCTGGACTGAATCGGAAGAGTGGAACAGACCCGACCCGTCTCACTCACCTCTACATAAGACTTTTCTTCTTGGTTCAAATATGATGATTCGATCCATTCACCTGAGAAGATCCAAACAGAGACGCTCGTGAACTCAGGAGCTGGTTCTGTCCACAAATGCCGAAAGATCTGGTCCCTGGTTCTGGTTCTTCTGTCACCTGCCGCTACACCTGGTTCTGTTAGTAGGTCCGAATCAGTGACAGGCCTCAGCGGAGTCGGCGAGCCTCATTCGTGGCTGCTGATCCTGATTAGCAGCAGGGGTGGAGCTGGGCGGGTCATGTGACCATGTTGCGAGTCCTTCCATCTTAATCTGATCCTCACATTAAAGCCTCAGGTTCTGGACACAGACCTGGGCAGCACCCTGACTCACCTGGACACATCAGTGTGTGTGTGTGTGAACAGAGGTTCTGGAGCAGTCACATGGCGACTGGTTTGGAATTTTATTTCAAACTCATGCCACAAGTTGACATCCATAGAAAAGAAAGTTTTGGGGTCGCAGCTAGAAAAGAACACAGTGTCGCCCAGCAGTCCAGCGGCGGCGCCGGAGAACATGACGGAAGCTCAACGGAACACACGGACACGGCACATAACGTACGGCACACAGGTGCTTCGGCGCTCGCCGCAGACACGTGCGGCCTCAAACGTCGCAGCGCATTAGAAAACTAGCGCGGCTAGAAAATACTGAGAAAGTTATCAAGAGTCACATGCAGCAGTCCGGTCATCACGAGACAACACACAAGCTCATTCGGGGGTCAAAGGTCGGGGTTCATCCACGATGCTCCAGGACGCCGTCATGCAGTAACTCGCTCGCAGGCTAACTGTGCTACGTGTGAAAACTCTCCGTCAGTGATACAAAAGTTTTGTCCAGAAACGACTGGGATGCTACGTTTGTTTACAAACCGCAAAGATCGCAAAGATTTTAGAAAAGTGACTCCGCATGCGGCTGTTGACAGGCAGATGATGGAGGACGCAAACGCGGCGGCGTGAAGCTGCTACATGCACCCATTCTCAGAAAAGCCGTCACCAACTCTTCCAAGATTGTAAAAATTGCTTTGGCATGACGCGCGGGAAGAGAACGCACAAACGAACAGTCCTCGCACTCCTGCCACCTCTGCATGGACGGGATGACGTCACCACCTTCCGCCTGTCTGCTCTTCAACGAAAGCACAAGACTTGGGAATGATGTCACGGTGAGTCGAGAAGACCGACAGCTGCAAGTCACGGCAAGAGCAGGATGAAGTGACTGACTCGGCCGAGCATGGGAAACAAGTGCTAGCGACATCTTGACAAGACGCACAGAGAACATGTCTTCACAACGTCTGACTTGGTGGAGAAACTCTGACCTTGCTCCGCCCACGATCCTGATCCAGCACCAAAACGATATGTCAACGAATTTATACCACGCAAACAAAAGTAACTGGGCTGTGAGGTCCAAACTCCAGCATCAGAGAGAATCAGGATTAGGTTGAATGTTTGCCTTTGCAATGACACTCCACTACTGCGGGAGGCTCCTGTGAGAAGTTTGCCTACAAACAAAAGTCAAGCCGGAAAAGCACCATCATCTGTTCAGAGTGACGCTTTCTGAAAAGGGAGTTCCACGAGGATTAACAGCAAAAATGACTTGGAAATGTTATCAGTTCAACTCTTGCGACTCTTGATGTGGGACAGGAAAATGGTTTGGCCCCGCCCACGTTTGGCACAACATCATTTCTCAGCCGCTGACGGCAGCAGAAATGAAGAAAATAAGTTGCAGGTTTGACTTTCACAACCCACCTCCATCTCAGCTTCACCCTATTGCAAACAAAAGAGGCAGCCGACATGAGTCCACGCGAGACGCGACCGGAGCACCGGACTGACGGAGTCGCATGCTCAGAGACGTGAAGAATAAATAGGTGGTTTGATGCAGCAACAAGACGAGGCCGCAGAGGTCTGGAGACAAAAAGCATGCAAAAGACACGTCGAGAAAGACACGGCACAGGAACGCGTCCTCCAGCACGGAGCGACGGTTCGAGTCCCGAAGGCGCTGAAGACAAAGACACAGTCGAGTCCTACATTCAAAGTCCAGAAGCTTTCGGAACAGACAGACGAAGACACCAGAAGGTTCCACAGGACCAGAGGAGACGAGCAATCTCAGAGGTCTGCCGCAAACAGGCCACCTGACTGGGAGCAATGGGACGCTGATGCTGCGTCTCGTAAACATGTCACTGGTCAAAGACGTGGTCGCGCTGATTCAGAACTGCATGGCACCGCTGCTCGAGTGAAACTCCGATTGGATTAAGGAACACACACAGCTGTTCCAGTCCACCCGACGTTCCCGCGACCAGAGACGAGATGATGGCACCAGACTTTTGGCAGCTCGTCCTCTGTCGCCCTCCAGAGGACGCTCCTCTCACGGTCTGATAAAGTGCACGGTGTTTCCTGTGAGTCCGGGTCACACCTGCCCACTGGACACCAGACTCCTCCGCTACATTCACCCAAGCACACACGCAGGCACACACACAAACACACGGGACTTTTGTCGCCCCCAGCAGGCGGTGTGTCTCCTGTAGCACAAGTCTTTGGCCCGAAACGGGACGGACCAGTCCGACGAGCGTCAGGCAGTGGTGTCGCCGGTTAAGATGCTGTGGCACAAGGGGCGGTGGTTCAATGCCAGGACCAGGACCTGGCTCATCTTTGGTCCCATAAAGCACTTGATAAAGTCACAGATTACAGTCCACTGGGCAGGTGGGTGAGGGAGGGAGGAGAAGGGCAGGGGCTGGGCGGCTAGCTACTACTAGAGCAGGTGCAGCACAGTCCGGCAGGTCAAAGGTTGTCCAAAGCAACCGGCAGTTCGGGGGCACTAGCAAAGGACGCGTCTGATCTCGGCAGGGTCGAGGGTCTACAGGTGACCGAGCCATAAGGCGACACGTAGCCCTTAGAGAGGTTGGCACATGCATGCGTGCAGAACGAGTGTGCACGTGAATACTGACGACCAAAATGTTGCGAGGAGGAGACAGGAAACAGAAGTGTATATGGTCGACGAACACTTCGGGACGGAGCGGCGGAGGAAAAGGCGGAGCGTTCCCGGGAAGGTTCGCGGAAGAGCGGGCGCTCAGATGTGGGTCAGTGTGGTGGAGGTGATGAGGCGGACCGTCAGCGTGCCCGGCAGGTCGTCGTCCTGGCGACTGCCTTTGTCCCGCAGGTGGAGCGTGTGCTGCTCCTGGCGCTCGTTCGGGTCGCTGAACATGATCACCTGACCCAGGAAGGAGTCCACGATCATGTTCTTGTTGTAGATCTGAGGAATGAAGGAGAAGACAGACAGTGAGGAGGCAGTCGACGGGTGAGTCTCACATTGATGACATCATAGCAAGGGGACAGGGTGGGGTGCTTATAAGGACCCTCACTTGGACGCATGCTTGTGAGGACCGGAAAAAAAGGTTTTTAGGCCTCAATTTGAGGATGAAAACTTGAAAAATAACTGGGTCATTGTAGCTGAGAGTAAGTTTGTTCCAGAGTCATGGTTACGTTTAGCCATTTGTTTTGCACAGTTGAGGGTGAGAGGCTGGGAAAGCATTATGGCAGTGAAATGGAAATACAAACATTTATGTGCGTGTGTGTTACCTCGATGTGGATTCCCTCTTTGGGCTTCTTGCGGTAGAACAGTCCTTTGATGTCAAAGTTGGGGCAGCGAGAGTCCTTCTGGACTGGAGAGCGAACCTTCTCTCCTTCACAGGTGATGATGACGTATGGATCCACAGCTGAGGACGAGCAGGACAGCGTGAGAAGACCACACAAAACAGGCTTACCACACAAAGGTCGAGAAGATGACGGTGTCTCACCTCCGTTGGAGTCCTGACCCTGCAGACCCTCTGCGTTTAGGACGTGGACTTGAGTGACGAGCTGAGGGTACCCACACATCCCGGTCCAGCAGGTCTGAGGAGGCTCGTCCAGAGTCAGCTCCCTGCAGACAGACACGGTGAGGCAGGAAGTGACCGAGGACCAGACCAGGACTGGGGCTCACTTGCAGTCTGAAGGCACGTCAGTGAAGACCCGCAGCAGGAAGTCTCCCGGCTGGCCAGGGTCGAAGGTGGTTGGGATGATGACGTAGCGACCCTCCTTCAGCTCCTTCCTCAGGAAGACACAGCGGGAGTTGATGTAGATGGACCCTGCCACCTTCTGCTGGGCCGTGTGCATGCGGTACTTCCTGTTGAGCTCCACCTACAGAAGGACAGAGCAGTTAGAAGGACTCGGGAACTGGGTCGGGACTCGTCTGTACCCGGTGGATGTCGAAACCAATGGCCAGGTTCTCCGTCTTCCCCTCCTTGGGAGTCGCCCTCTTCTCCTTCTGCTGCAGGCAAATCAGAACCTCATCCTCGGACTTCTTCACGTCAAAGACGTACTGTGGACCAGACCAGGACCAGGTTAGCTGGGGACACATGCAAGCTGTCAACAGGAACACACCTGAGGGTTCTGCAGGAAGGTGGCTTTATGGTTGATGCAACCTCCAGAGCGGTTCCGAAGCGGGTCCTGTCGGTGGGTCCAGGTCCCTCTCATCACCTCCTCCTCCCAGGTCTTGTGGATGCTCAGGTAGGACGTGTTGATGAGGCGGCACAATATCAGGTCTGTGAAGTACTGGCAGAAGTCATCGAAGGTCATCCTGGGAGAGAGACGCCGCACACTGAGTCGACCTCCATCATGGTGGACCAACTTCAGCGGAGTCAGAAGTGTCTCACCAGAACTCTCCGTCATCCTGCACCGTGACCCCCAGCTTCTCTCTCTCACTCTTGCTCACTTTGTTCCACTCTTCTGAGCTGCAGGACACAGAGTAGACATGAGATCACACACCTCCACTCTACCTGAGGAACATCTCGGCTCTCACAATGGAGCTCATGTGAGATCATTTCAAGTCTTGACCCCTCCTGGATAGTCTGTCTGGTCAGAGTCTTCCAGGACGGATCAAGTCCTCCCGGTCAGACTCGGACTTCTCCCGGTCAGGCTCAGAATTCTTCAGGTAAGACTCGGAATTCTCCTGGTCAGACTCTGGATTCTCCCAGTCAGACTCTGAACTCTCGCAGTCAGAGTCAGACAGATCCTAGTCACAGTGCTTCTGCTCCATCCATGGGCAGCAGACAGTCAGAGCTGGATAAACAATCAAGCATCAATAATAAATGTGAGCTCTCTCGCGGGCGCACTTCTGTTAACGAAGAGCAGTTCGTCAATCACAGAACGTTCAGCAGCTGGAGCTCAGGGGAAGCTGCGCCTTTACTGGATCCATCAGCCGACAAACCACTCGACACCAGTCAGACTCCATTTACAGCTTCAGATCCAAAACATCCCCTCCACTCCACGACAAAATGAACAGGCCAGACTCATCTGTTGCTCCTCCGCTCCAGCAGAGAGCAGCAGTCACTCACCTGTCGCTCCAGGGGCCGCTCCACTCCTTCTCTCCCCATGGGTTCCTCATCCGGATCATGTGCAGCTTCTCGGATTTGAAGAAGGCCAGGAGGCCGTGACCAAGCCGGACTTTCCGCACATCTGTGACAGCGTAAGCGTGACCCTTGACCAACCCACAGTCCAGCCGCGCCTCCATGTCTTCCACCGTGGTGGCCTGGAAAACAATGATCGTAGGACATATGGACCTCCAGTCAGCCAGTAGTACGGGCCATGTGTGAACCATACACTGAACATGAGGTCATGGCTCAGCTCTGGATCGTCCGAACACAGGTGCTCGACTGGTGTTCATAGTGTTATGGCTAACACATAGCAGCTCAACCGAAGTTCTGCACTGAAGCTCTCACCCTGATGGAGCAACTGATGAGCCCGTCCCGGTTGTGGACCTTCAGAACTCTCTCAAACAGCTGGTTCCGGGCCACCTCGTCCGTCGCCATCTGACCCTCCAGCAGGTCCACGGGCTCCGACACGCCGCCGGTGAAGTCCACCAAAGCATCTGCCGTGTTCCCTCCATCCAAAGCCTCATAGCAGCCGTAGACCCTGATGATCAGAGGCGCAAGTGAGAGTCTCGTCCAGTGACAACATGAATGACCAGGCGACCACTCACTTGGCGTAGGCCTTCTCCACCAGAGCGCTCCAGAACTCGTTGCTGTCGTTGGAGTGACAGTAGACCAGCTGGTTGTCCAGCGTCGGCAGCCGATCGTCGATCACCACGTCCACCCACTCGCCAAAACGCCAGAACCGGAAATGGAAGATCCCAGCGTACGAGTCCGGCTTCTCTGTGTCCCACTCCTGTTCCTTCCAGTCTGGGATCACCTGCGGCAGGTGTGTGAAGAGGAGGGAGTGGACGGTGAGAGGAGAAGGAGGAAAGGTGAGAGGAGGAGGAGTTGGAGGGAAGGTGTGAGGAGGTGGAGGGAAGGTGAGAGGAGGAGGAGGAAAGTGAGAGGTGGAGGAGGTGGAGGGAAGGTGAGAGGAGGAGGAAAGGTGAGAGGAGGAGAAGAGGAGAAGAAGGTGAGGGGGGAGGAAGAAAGGTGAAAGGAGGAGGGGAAAGGTGAGAGGAGGAGGAGGAGGAAAGGTGAGGAAGATTAGAGGAGCAGGAGGAGGAGGAGGGAAGGAGAAGAAGGTGAGAGGAGGAGGAGGAAAGGTGAGGAAGGTGAGAGGAGGAGGAGGAAAGGTGAGAGCAGGAGGAGGAGGAAAGGTGAAAGAAGGTGAGAGGGGGAGGAGGAAAGGTGTGAGGAGGAGAACGAGGGAAGGTGAGGAAGGTGAGAGGAGGAGGAGGAAAGGTGAGTGGAGGAAAGGTGAGAGGAGGAGGAGGACAGGAGAAGAAGGTGAGAGGGGGAGGAGGAAAGGTGAGAGGAGGAGGAGAAAAGAAGAAGGTGAGAGGGGAAGGAGGAAAGGTGAGAGGAGGAGGATGAGGGAAGGTGAGAGGAGGAGGAGGAAAGGAGAAGAAGGTGAGAGGGGGAGGAGGAAAGGTGAGGAAGATTAGAGGAGCAGGAGGAGGAGGAGGGAAGGAGAAGAAGGTGAGAGGAGGAGGAGGAAAGGTGAGGAAGGTGAGAGGAGGAGGAGGAAAGGTGAGTGGAGGAAAGGTGAGAGGAGGAGGAGGACAGGAGAAGAAGGTGAGAGGGGGAGGAGGAAGGTGAGAGGAGGAGGAGAAAAGGAAAAGAAGGTGAGAGGGGAAGGAGGAAAGGTGAGAGGAGGAGGACGAGGGAAGGTGAGGAAGGTGGGAGGAGGAGGAAAGGAGAAGAAGGTGAGAGGGGAAGGAGGAAAGGTGAGAGGAGGAGGACGAGGGAAGGTGAGGAAGGTGAGAGGAGGAGGAGGAAAGGAGAAGAAGGTGAGAGGGGAGGAGGAAAGGTGAGGAAGATTAGAGGAGCAGGAGGAGGAGGAGGGAAGGAGAAGAAGGTGAGAGGAGGAGGAGGAAAGGTGAGAGCAGGAGGAGGAGGAAAGGTGAAAGAAGGTGAGAGGGGGAGGAGGAAAGGTGTGAGGAGGAGGACGAGGGAAGGTGAGGAAGGTGAGAGGAGGAGGAGAAAAGGTGAGTGGAGGAAAGGTGAGAGGAGGAGGAGAAAAGAAGAAGGTGAGAGGGGAAGGAGGAAAGGTGAGAGGAGGAGGACGAGGGAAGGTGAGAGGAGGAGGAGGAAAGGAGAAGAAGGTGAGAGGGGGAGGAGGAAAGGTGAGGAAGATTAGAGGAGCAGGAGGAGGAGGAGGGAAGGAGAAGAAGGTGAGAGGAGGAGGAGGAAAGGTGAGGAAGGTGAGAGGAGGAGGAGGAAAGGTGAGAGGAGGAGGAGGACAGGAGAAGAAGGTGAGAGGGGGAGGAGGAAGGTGAGAGGAGGAGGAGAAAAGGAAAAGAAGGTGAGAGGAGGAGGGCGAGGGAAGGTGAGGAAGGTGGGAGGAGGAGGAAAGGAGAAGAAGGTGAGAGGGGAAGGAGGAAAGGTGAGGAAGATTAGAGGAGCAGGAGGAGGAGGAGGGAAGGAGAAGAAGGTGAGGGGAGGAGGAGGAAAGGTGAGGAAGGTGAGAGGTGGAGGAGGAAAGGAGAAGAAGGTGAGAGGTGGTGGTGGAAAGATGAGGAAGGTGAGAGGTGGAGGAGGAAAGGTGAGGAAGGTGAAAGGAGGAGGAGGAAAGGTGAAGAAGGTGAGATGAGCAGGCAAGGTGAGGAAGATTAAAGGAGGAGGAGGGAAGGTGAAGAAGGGAAGGTGGTGGTGGAAAGATGAGGAAGGAGAGAGGAGGAAAGGTGAGAGGAGGAGAAGGTGGAGGAAGTCATGGACACGTCAGTGGTAATTTATGTCAACTGAGGGGAAGTGAATGAAATAAACATTGAATCTTTCAAGACGACTGTAGAGGAGAGGAAAGGAGTGGGAAACCCTTTCGGTCTCCACTGAACTGTCCGCACCACAGCTGCGCACAGAAGTGTCACCTGTGGACCTGGATCGGGGTCCCGGGGGCTCCACGTGGTTTCTAAGACAAACAAGGAGAGCGGGTCCCGCGTGTGTGCGCGCGTGTGTGTGATGTCAATGGACCTGGTTGCCAAGCGCGAGACCGGGGAAGAGAGAGTGCCGTCGCAGCGCGGGAGACAGTCGGAGGACGACACGGGCTGAAGCAGTAGGACGCTACAGGATCTGCGCGCTCATGGCCCAGTTGGAGGTGCCGTTCCGGCCCGATGCTCAGCTGACAGAGGTGATGCGGCTGCGGGTGCAGTCTCTCCAGCAGCGCGGTCACAAGCGTCAGGACGGGGAGCGGCTGCTGCAGCCGCACGAGGCCGTGTATCGACTGGACTTCTCCAAACAGTCGCTGTCTTTCTCCCACTGGAGCGTCCGGCTGGCCAGCAGGGGGCGCCTCACCATCACCGCCACCTCGCAGCTCTGGACTCCGGACCTCACGCACCTGATGACCCGGCAGCTGCTGGAGCCTGCCGGGGTGTTCTGGAGGGCGGCGGGCGGCGACGCGCCGGTCCAGTGCTACGAAGCCGACGCGCACGAGTTCGGCGAGCGGATCGCCGAGCTCGCCAAAGTCCGCAAGGTGATGTACTTCCTGTTCGCGTTTGCAGAAGGCTGCAGCCCCGAGACCGCGGACTGCGCCATCACCTTCAGACCAGAACTCTGAGCTTCTGAGTTACGCCATGCAGAATCTGTACGTTTCATCTGTCCTTGTCGGTTGTGTCGTTTTTCTGTCGGTTTTAATAAAGTTTCAGAGCTGAAGCGACCCGTCTTTGTTTGTTTACACCCTGCCATCGAGTCGAATCAGAAACACGACCCACCACCGCACGGAGAGGCGAGGAGAGGTGTGAGTCTCCAGTGACCTCTAGTGGAGAAGAAACGAAACGTGGTATCCCTCGACAGGACCCTATTGTCATGGCGACATGTGATGTTGCCATCTGAAGGTTCCAGCAGCATCTTAATGATGTGGAGACCATCTGAGAGCGGGAGGTCAGGCTGGAACTCCACAGGACTAACGTGGACCGGAGATGTTCCCCTGAGATATTGTCTGCAGCAGGAAGGGAAGAGGAAGCGATGACGGTTCCGTTGGCTTGACTACCGAGGCTGAAGGAACAGGTGTGAACATGGAGCGGGACTCACAAACCTTCTGCCACAGGGACTCTCGAGATGCCAGGCTGGAACAAGCTGCCACAAACCAGCAGTTCCCCAGCTGACCCTGGTGAAGATCATGAGCGCTGATGCCATCCACGAAGAGATGCGGGTCCTCACAGAGTTCCTGGGTCACATGGAGAGAAGGGGGCAGAGTCATGACCAGAGAGACTATCACATGTCCAAAATCAACACACGGACAACTGAGGTTTCATCAATCCTATTGCTGGTCCAGACCCTGGTCCTTGTTCCTAGAGGGTTCAGACCTGTGAACCTCCACCTCGGCAATGAATGCAGTGGCGTGACGGTGACCCTCCCATGCCTCCATTGCTCTTGCTCTCCTCTGTCTGCATGACTGACATCCCTACACACCAGGAGATCTGTGTGACCCAGTTTCCATGGCGATGCACACAGAGGCAGAAGGAGGTTACTCCGTCCAGAACCAGAGGGGGAGGAGAGTGGAACTGATCTCATACGTTCATTCTAAGATTAAGAGAGTAATCAATGTAATGTAATCTGAGGGTGACAAGCAACACACAGATCTACCAGACGCTATTGTTAATATTATTATATGGAGTAAATTTGATTCAACATTGTTTCTGCTTTAGTCAAACGGTGTTAGACCATTTGAACCTGAGCTCAATGTTATGGTTCTACATTACGTCCTCAGGTGCCACACAATTCAAGGTAGGCTCTCCAGCCCCTTCTGCTGGTCGACCACATTGCTCCCCGAGTTGAAGGTTGAACTCCACGTGGATGTTTCAGACCCACACCGCACGAACTGGAGACTTACCCGCGGCCTCTTCCAGACCACACGTCCGATTCTGTTGCCCTGGTAGAAGAGCGAGTCGTCGATGGCGGGGAAGCGAGGGTCCTCAAAGAGCAGGCCGCTCTGCAGACACTGCCTCTTCAGGGTGGAGTACTGCTGCCCCTCAAACGCCTTCACAGAGGTGAACATCCTGCAGGGACACATCAGAACTCAGAGTTGAGGGTCTGTAATCTGTCGAGATTACGGGCAAAATTTTGGATTAAACAGCAGAGGTTGGACCAGTAGCCCAGCAGGAATCTCAGTCAGACTTCCAGATCACCTGCCGGACACGTCCGCAGCTCAAGGGTTGTGACGGGTCAGCTGAAATCTGGTCCTCCAAACTGTCACCATCTGACTGAGTCTCAGAGAGGCCCTGATGCATCATGTGACCACAAGAGTCTGTGTGCCGCTGATGTCGGCGCTGCTCCTCAACTTCCTCACACAGACAGAAGCACTCGAGTGAGGACATCATCGCGCCGACCAATCACAGAGCAGCTGAACTCTGGCTGGCTGCAGACTCTCCAACCAGAATTACAGGAATGACAGAGTACCTGATCACTCACTTTCACCGCTGCTGGCTAGCCAGGGTGATCAGCACTGACTCCCTGGGTGACCTCAGCAGGAGCAACAGGATTCCCCTCCTCCCTCTGCCTGCCTGAGGATTTCCTGTTCTCCTTCATCCGCCAGCATCAGATGCCATTTCACTCCTCCCTCTGTCCCTTCTCCCCTCTTCACCTCATCTTCCTCCTCAACTTACACACACAGCAGTAACAGGAGGGAACTCCCTTCCCTCCTCCCCCCCAGCTGCATCAGGGAACTCCATCCTGCTCTTCCTCCTGCATCATGGTGACCTCCCTCTGCAGCATCTGCACCTGCTGACTCGCCAGTCTGACAGACGACACCACAACCTTCTCTGGGCCCAGTATGATTCACGTGACAAGTTATTCTTTTATAAATGAAGCTGAATTCAACTAGTTTGGATGACAGCAACAATAACAAGACAAACCTTGAGTTCAGAGTTCATCGGGTGAGTCACTCACAGCTTCCCCTGGACTCCCTTTCCCCAGCCACTTTAGCTTTGACCGACAGATCCGAGATGTTCCAGAGCCAGAGTGGAACACTCACCACTCACTCACAACTCATCGCTACATGAGCGAGCAGCTCTCCTGGTGAGTCCCTGAGGGATGACAAGTCAAACCGGGTCCGGTCCAGCTTCACGGCTTGTCTAGAGTGGAAACTTTCTCGTGATTGGTTCCCTCTCGGAGTCAGAGCTGTTGACTCCTGATCGAGGCCTGGTCCTGGAGGAGCCGGGCCGGCCTCACAGCGAGAGGTCCGCAGACGCAGGACACGACGGCTCACATCGTGAAGGTCCGTGAGAGATCGTTGTTCTTCAGGATCAGCAACTGCGCCGTCTCTTCACGTTCGACGGGGCTTAACAGCAAGAACGCGCATCTTGTCGCAGACAAGCGCGATCCGAACCTGCGAGTCTGGACCGGGACCGTCATCGAGAAGGCATCGGTGAACAGGATCCGGCTGTCCTGAGGTTTCAGCAGCCGCCTGCTTCGACTCAGACCGCCGCCTCTCCATCTCCGCGGCCGCCTCTCCGCACCTGCCCGCGCGCCAGCGACACTCGCGCCTTCCGCTGTCATTACCTGATCCGAGGCCTCTCCCGTGGCAACGCGGTTATCTTTCGGGTTCTCCTCCGGGGGTCCGGTCGTTCCGGGTCTCTCTCCTCTGGCGCGGCTCGGGTCCCTCTCCGCGGTCTCTCTCCTCACCTCACCCGAGCAGCGTCAAGCTGCCGCGGACACCGGCGACCGGAAGCTGTGGTCCTGAGGATGGAGCGAACCGGTCTCAGTGAGGATGAGAGAAAACAGCAGGACTGCACCGACAACCCACCGCTGGCTTTTTATTTGATAAGTTCCAGATGGATCACCACCACATCCTCTGGACCAGATCAGGTGGATACATGCTCTTCTTAGAACTTCAAACCTGGATGAAATCACGAATAGAAGATGATAGATGAAGTCCATTTGGCTGATAATAGGCTGCATAGCAGCCAGCTGCCTGCCTCCAAAAAAGTTTTTTTGGTTTGAAATGTGAGTGCTGAAACTCAAAAGAAGACAAGTCTAAAGAACCTCAAGCATGGAGATGTTCAGACAAGAAGAGCTATTATAACTTAAGTTTCAAGGTGCTCTCTGGGCCTCTTCACAGCCCCTTCAGTCCTTACTTAAGAATCCAGGGGTTCCCAAGTCAGAGCGCAGCAAAGGTGCCTGGAGAACCTCCAAAAGACGATAAAGAGCGGAATCTTCCAAGGTGGCTGCCCACCTCTAATCCGAGTCTGCAGTTGTACGGTTGAGCTCATGACTTCTTTGCCCTCAGGCTCTGGTTCAGTCGATGGACGGGGCCAAGTCAGCGTCCACTGTCGCGTCCCTGTCCAAGAACCTGGAGGAACTGATCCTAATCATGTCTGAAGAATGAGTAGGACCAACAGGTTATCCAGAGAACAGACTAGACACACAACATTTGAAGACTAGTGAGACCTCAAACCTGATCACATGACACACATCCGAACACCGGGTGAGTTGAGGTGCGTAGTTCTCCTGCAGGTGAGACGTTTTATTTTGAAGGGGGACCGGAAGTGCCAAGTGGGGGAGGACGCCAGAGCGCAGGCGCAGATCAAACAGGCCTGCTCTAATCTCTGACAGAGAAATGTGATTAAAACTTGTGATTAGTGAGATCATCGGCTCAGACGACCGAGCGCGGCAGTGAAGTGGATCATGAGCGGAAACCTCGCCCGTCCATTCACGCAGACAAAAACACGCTTGTGCTGCAGCTCGGTGATGACAAGTGGATACAGTTGAATCGTGTGTTCGTTACATGAAGTGTGTGGCGCAAACAGATGACGTCAGGATCGACCTTCCTTTTTTGCCCGACAGCTGCTGTGCAGAAGTTCTGTCAGTGAAACATCCAACGTTAGTAACGAGTGTCTACCTGGACCGATATTCTAGCGCCACCTGCCGGATGACAGCGGGACGTCTCCAACGACAACAACACAAACCGAAACATCATTCGTATTAGTCACTAGAGGGCGCCACAACCCACCAACGGCTTGAGTCAAATTAAGTTTTGGTGAGGACGGAAATATAAACCGGACTTAACCGCGTACAAAAAAGTCTTGATTTAATGCATTTATATGCGTTTTTCAGTTAAAAAAAATATTGACTTGGTTATTAGACGGATGATTCAGACATGTTGACAGTACCAATGATGCATTCGTTTATCAAGGACTGCTGGAACTAGGTCAGACTTGTTCGATCCTTGTGACGCTCACAAACAAGTGTTAACAAAACTGTGTCACCACAGTCAGCCAGTAAGATCACAGAACAAACTTATTCAGATAGATAGATTTGCTGACTGAACTGACGTCACGTGACTCGTGATGATGCATTGAACCGCACTACGCCAGCTACTCTGCCTTTGCAGGTGTTGGACAGAGACTAGGAGGCATTAGAATAAGGTGCCGTTTTATTTTCACGTTTCATTTTCACATCTGACGGTTCGTCCTGTTTTAATACTGACCTCTGACCTCCTCCAGTGACCTCGGACCCCCTCTTACACCTGTAGACGGGTCAGAGTCCGGTCAGCCCGGTGGCTCCTCAATTCATCACAAAGTTTCAGCGTTTGACCTCTGGTGGCCGCTCCGTCCCGTGAAGACGCAGAACCGCGAGGTCCAAAGTTCTGCTGGCTTTCCTTGTCGGGCGGTGAGTGAGTGGCGAGAGGGAGCGCCGGCGTGAAAACGGATGAAGTCCGGACGGCGAGGAAACTCCCTTCGACTAAAAACGGCAACGACCACAAGGATTTCATTTCATTTTTACAACTTTGAAGGCAGGAAGTTTTTCTTAAATAAGTCTGGCGTCTTTGTGCCGTCTGCGCAGACGGGATTGAGTTTAAATAGAGGGACGGGAGCCCGCTAGTGGCAAGCGTCAGTCCAGAGCGTGGGCAGCGCTACGCCATGTAGATGAAGGTGTTGAGATCGCTCTCGTCCCGCTTGATGTACTTGTGGTCGATCAGCCACTCGATCTGCTCCTTGATCATCTTCTTCTGTGGCAGAAACATGTTCTTCAGGATCTCCACGAGCTCCGTCTGTAGCTGTGCGTTGTTGATGCGCTTCCTCATCTTCATGATCTGGATGATGGCCTCCTGAGGGCGAAACACACGTACAGAAAAATAATGTTTAAAACTGAAGCCTGAGTCACAAGTATTAAGAGAATCTGCCTCAACGACACAGACTCTATGTGAGATTACAATAGTACCTGCGTGCGGAGTATCCGGAGCTGCACGATCCCCTCGTTCTCCTCCTCCCTCATCCTCTCGGTGGTCAGCTGCAGCCGGCCGATCAGGTTTATCTTCCCTCGCTTCTGGACCTTAGAGTTTTTTCTAAGAGGCGGAAAACAAAGATATTGTAGCGCCCCCTATGGCAGATCTCAGTGAAACAACTTACATGAGCGAGAACTCCTGGTTGACGAAGAACAACGTTCCCTCAGCAAAGTCTTTAGGCGACGACACGACCGGGTCATAGGACAGAACCTGCCTCTTGAGTTTGGGGAAGGCCACCAGAGACTGGGAGAGCATGAAGGAGAAAGAAGTCAGCGTTGTGGTGCCAGAACTTGCCAGCTCCTCCAGGCGTATGTACCCAGAGTGTACGTCGCAGCTCAGCGTCCGGCAACTCGGTGGCCAACTTCAGGTTCTCGAAGCTGATCCGCTCCCTGGGCCGCTGGTTCCACGCGAACAGAACAGCCAGCTGGAAGGTGGTGACCTCCAGGTCGTACTGACCCACCTCGTTCTTGAAGGTGATCTGATAAAGAGGACACACTCTCACTGATCAACAGATATCATCAACGCTCTCCTGGCTGCCCTGGTCCTTCCTTGTAAAATGTATCTATCAAAGTTCTGCTGACTCAGCTGTATCTTTCAGAAAAAAACTTGACTGTCTTATCAGGTGTGTGAGCCCAGAGACTCACAATGCCGTTGGACATGAGGTGGTGCCAGTGGAGCTTCCTGCCGCTGTGGTTCCTCTTGTAAAAGTCCTCCACCTCTGGGATCAGGTCCTCTAACTCAGTGGGCAGAGACACAAAGACCTTCTCACTGCTCCTGGACCAGGCACCTGCGTTCAGGATCTTGATGTTGACCGAGTCAGCTGTGGGAGGCAAAGACCCTGTTCAACTCGAGAGGCAAACACGCCGACTAGATCCAGTCCAGGACCGAGCCTCCCACCTGGAAGAGCCAGCTTGTTGTGTTTGTGCATCTCCTTGAAGGACTGGTTCAAATCCTCCGACACTTTGATGTCTTGGAACATTCTGGCCAGCTTGTTGACGTAGTCGGCAGGCATTCCCACTTCCTGTTGGGGGACACGGCATCACACGTCGGAAAATGTTGGGACTCCACGAGAGCGAAAATGAGTCTCACCCGCAGCCACTCCACCATGTTCTCCTCGATCTCGCTGTCAGCAGAGATGTCCAGGATGAGGCGGCGGGTCAGGTGAGCCTTGTGGTAGCGCATGAACACGTCCTTGTTCTGGACGTACTTCAGAACCAACAGCTGCACGTACATGGGTCAGTGAGACACTGCTGGTTCTAACCGTAGCTATTGACTAGGTAGTCGCAACTGATACAGTAGTAGATAGGGCTGTGTATTGGAAGGTGTGAATGGTGACACAATACATTGTGATACACTGCGATACTGTGAGTTCAGCAATATATTGTAATAAGAACCATCATTTTAAGAGGGAAATCTGAGAATGCAGTAAAATATCATGTGCATGACAACAACTTCCGACCAGTTAGACTTTCAGTTAAGTCATTAATACATCACATAGTCAAGTATCGCAATATTTGAGAGCATCACAGTTTTCTTACATCCCTAGTGGTAGAACTAGTTCATGTTGTCATATCAGATGATGGAAGCTGTTGGAGTGAATCAAGAGTTGGAGGAGGTTTCAGACTCACCACTTCTTTGAGTTTGGCCTCAATCTCCTCAGACGTGAGCTTTTTGCTGAGCGGCGTTTTCCTCAGTAGCATGTCGCAGTAGTTGGCCAGCAGCTCCGGACATTTGGATTCAGGTTGGGTTTTCAGACCGACCCTGCGAAGGAAAAACCCGTCGAGTCACAGAGACTCTACATTCGAACTTGTGAAGGAAAAGGGTCTCACCCTTTCTGCTTCATCGGCAGTTCTAGCTTGAAGATTGTGGCGTCGTTGACCACGGCCTTGTAGGCCTGCAGAGGGAACGGAAACGTGAGTCTGGGTCACCGGCCCAGACAGAACCAAGACCCTACCTTGTCCCGGGCTGTAAGGAAACGTGGGTCGTCCTGGAAAGCTTCTTTTACCAGTCGACTGAAGCGGTTGAACAAGGTGAGCAGCTGCTCCACGTACTTCTCTGAGTCCTGCACACACAGACCAGCATCTGGATCAGAACCAGTCCTGTGAGTGTGTTTGTATGCGTGTGACTTACAGATGTGATGGTCTCAGCAGACGCCACCATGTCGGCGAGTCCAGCACTCATGATGTGCTCTTCCAGGTCCTTCAGCATGGGTTCGATGCCGCTCGGAACTTTGTCCATGAGTGAGAACATGAGGTGGAGCTCTGGAGCAGGAGGAGACATGAGTGAGTCAAAGGAGACACGGTCCAGTCCCAAAGAGTCATGTCAGGACAGAGACATGGTCTAAAGGAGTCATGACCCATTCCCCGGTGCAGTCGGAGGAGTCACAGCTACTTTCATATCTGGATTATTTAAAGTACTTGTCGGTAAAAACGTTTTTCTGATTTTCTAAGTTCAACGTCACTTCAGTGAGTTTCCCTGCTGACACAATCACATGACAACACAACACCGCAATGGCAATGACATGACGTCAAGTACAATGACATAACGACACGGTGGCTATGACTCGGTGGCGATGGAGGACAGTCAGTTCAGTTCCGGACTGAATCCTGGTGCAAACCTGAGCTAGCCGAGCCTTTGGCGGGCGCAGTCCTGCCGTACTCACTCTCGGTTTCATTCCTCTTGATCATGCCGGGACACTCGGCCAGGATGGTCTCCTTGAAGGATGTGACCAATGCGTTGACGCAGCACTCCATCAGCTGGGAGACGGATCACGGTCAGGGTTTTTCTCATGGTTTCAAAGAGCAGAAAGAATGTTCTTCAGCTCACCGCCTGTACAGAGTTACAGTCCCGTCGCGTCTCCAGGTATCGCAGTGCACGTTTCTCCTCTTCTCTTAGCTTGGAATCGGCCTGAGAAGAAACACATGTCAGTTGAGATCTGAGCTGGATCTGTTTTCCTAACCCCGGCTGCACTGAGGGTGTCAGAGGAGTTCCCCGAGTCCTGTCAGCACGAAGCAGTCTGGAGCTCCAGTGGGAAGAAAGAAGAGGTTCTAGTGTTTCACTATAAACAACACAAACTCTTCTGGTTCCGCGAGAGAAGTGAAAGCACGAGGTCATGAGGCTTCTCAAACCCGGTAAAGCCATCCACTCTTGGTCACTGTGTTTACACATCAATGCGGCTCCACTCACATATTTCATGTAGTTCTGAACGCCGTTCTGCTGCAGGTATGCCGGCGCCTGCGTTCTGTAGAACCTCTCGGTGGAGTCCATGTAGGCCTTCTCAAAGTTATCTCTGTAGATCTGCAGCTTGTCCTCAGGGTTGGAACACAAGTTCACTGCTCACAGGAAAAACAGGTGTCACAAACATGTGGCTATAGAGCCCGGTCTGCAGGCGTCTCACCGTACGACTCTCTGACTCCGATCACCAGCTGGGAGTCGAAGGCCTCCCCCAGCCTTTCCGCATGCACCAGCTTCATCGCGCTGTCCTGTAGCCGGCTCTTGATGTTGGAGAAGATGGACTCGTTCCAGGTGTCCAGCATCAACTGTCATGGCAACAGGAGGCAGTCAGCCACGCCGGCTGGACTGGTGCTCGGATCAGTGGCTCACCTTGCGGACGATGCTGTCCTCCACGTTGGACTTCTTGTTGCTGCCCTGCTTCCCCATCAGAGTGATCTCCAGCTGGCAGAAGGGTTTTGGCAGGATGTCGCACTGCGTGAAGAACTTCCTCCACTCCACGATGTAGGCCTTCAGGAGCGCCGTGTCATCCTGGTGACTCAACACTCGCTGATGACAACAAGAGGACAATATAATGAGGCAACACAAGACTCTGATCAACTGAGACCCTGTTGAGGTGTAGCTCTGCACTTCAGACTTCTTGGTCCCACAAATCTAACCAGCCTAATAACTCACTCTAGCGATCAGAACCCAGAAAAGGTCAGTTTGAACAGTCTCATATTTCGGCAAGAAAGTCATCCACTAGACAATGGAGCTAGCAACCGCTAACATGTAGCAGGATAAAATTGTCATGGCTACGGTGAAGAGGGTAGCAGCTCCGTGCCACCAACAGGTCTTACCGCTTGTGCTTGTTTGATGAAATCTAGAATGTCTTCTTTCAGTGCCTGGTGGATCTTGGCGGGACCTTTGTCATCCCAAAGGCAGACGGCATGGACATCTCTGCGGAGGTGAAGAGCCAGAGTCAAACGCATTTGCAGACAAACCTGGCCTGAGCACCGTGAACTCACGAGAAAAGGTCGAACCACTGCTGTTTGGTGACAGACTCCTGCCGGAGCAGCTTGAGCACGATGGGACGCATCAGGTCCCATTTGTCCTCGAACTGCAGTGAGCCCTTGTTCTGAGGGAGCAGATGTAAGTTAGTGACGACAGGTGAGGCTGAGGTCGCTCTGAGAACAACATCGCAGCAGGAGAAGACTCCTACTGGGTCAGTGACCTTTAGGTAGTCATGTTTGCGTCCACCTGTCCATCACCACTCAAAATCTAACAGTGGTTTTGAACCACCGGAGGAAGCTTTATGATTGAAACCAAACAAGAGTCAAGGAAGAAGCTAAACTCTCAACTCCCTGCAGGTTACACTTGATGAGGATCACCCCAACAGTTGCAGACCCAGCACTCTCAAGAAGGGTGCGTGACACACAGCATGGACACGGAGGGATGCGTCGCTGTCTTTGGCGAAGCGAGCACCCCGATCTCGGACTGTAGACCTCCACAACCTCGCTTCCGTAGCGCATATTATAAAGCGTTTTAATGAAGTGTTTGAACGCAAACGTCTTGGTCCCACTACCGAGTTCAGGTCCACATCAGAGGGACCAGTGAAAACGAAGAGACCGGGGAACCTGAGACTGCAGTGTTGGTAAACTGTCAGTCAGAATCACTCGCTGGTGCTAAAAATACGATCATATTTGCCCACAAACTAATGCGCCACTTTGTCTTTAGCTGGTCAGCTGCAGATCCCCCCACCACCTGACAGACGAGATTCGCAGCGACCCACCAATATGAGTTTAATTTTAGCTTTAGTGGGGCAACAGTCATCGACACTCGTTGAAGTCTGAGTCCGACCGCAGCTTTTATTTATCCGTGCTGTCTCTTCTCCATGTAGCTGCTAAATCACTGATCACTGAGCTAATGGTAGCTCGACCAACTTCCCTGCCCCGGGATTAAGTGGCCGCTGACAGTCGCCGGGGGAACCGCCGGGCCAGACCCGGGACAAATGAAAGAATCGATCCATGTAAATGACACGGGGCCCAGGGAGCGAGAAACAGCGATCTATGAAGTGGAGAGCTCCTACCTTCAGCAGATGAGACGTCGCCATGTTCCCTCAACTTATCTTCTCGCAAAATCTCGCGGTAGCTTGAAGTCGCAGTCTCCCACCAGCAGCTGGTAATAATAATAATAATAACAATAATAATAATAACAACAACAACAATAATAATGTAAGAGCTGTAATATATAATAACAATAACAATAAAATTAAAATCAGTCTATATAACACTTTATTACACATAGTAGCTGAGGTATCAGTAGAAAAAAATGAGGTTCTATGGTGAAGCGGCAGAGTCATGAAACCAGCAGTTTATTTCACATTCATTCAGGCTGTGATTTTGAGAAACTTTTCACTGAGGCGTTCGTCCTTCATTCTGACACATTCCTCTGGTTCTTATCAAGCTGAGAGGAGATGTTTTCCTCTGGCTCAAGGACGCGCTCTGAACGTACCGCCGAACCTTCATTCATAGATAAAAAACTGGCGCATATGAACGTGTTTCAGAACGACTCAGAAGTCGGGCTGCTTTAGGTTTTGTGGCGGAACTCATCTTCCCACAGTCTTGTCAATGAATCCAAGACGTGTTATGCTTCACATGAATATTTAAATAAAGCGATTGCGACGTGTGAAAATAAATAAAATTGATTTAAAAGGTGTGAAATATCTCAATTTTGCGGAGCCGTGAGATTGCAGCAAGTTTGGCTGCACCGCGCTGACGTCATTATGTCACTTCTGACCAATCAGCGCTTAGGGGCGGGTCCGATTATGCCTTTTAGGTTGACTTTCCCGGATTCCTCTGTGAAGTGTGGAGAAGACGCTTCTAACCGCTCGTGAATGACGAAAGAACCCAGATCGCGCTGCTGAAGATGTATCTGCTCGTGTGTGATGGACTTTTGAAGACGTGAGAGTCTCCGTGAAAATTCGAGTGAGTCGAGTGGAGAATGATGAGGATGGAAAGCGTTATTACACATCTGTGAGACACGTTTTAGCCGCCGGCGAAGGTGACGACTGTTGACATGAGGATGTTACCCGGTGTGCGTTGACACGGAAGTTCGCGATCTTTCGAGAGGCCGTCCTTAATTCTGCTGTAGGTTTAATGTGTTTAATTTAATTTACAGTTTCAATAGAAGTGACTGAGGTTGAGTTTAATGTTCGGTGGATGGATGAGTGTTAGTGGAGAAGTATGGAGATTAATGTAGGGAAGCTCGGTGATTTGGACGCGTGTGGAAGAGAGAGAGTGGACCGAGAAGGTCCGAAAGTGTTTGAGACGTCATGAGTTAGTGTGGAGGTGCAGCTCACTGAAGTTATCTTATCATCTTTTTGAACAGTGATACGGAAGGTCGCTTCAGGAAGGGGGTTTGTTGTGACTGAACTGGTTGTGTTTGTGACAAATTGGAGGACACATTCCTGACGTCCACTCCTCAATGCCATCTCTTTCTCCTTATCCTCCTCCAGTTCTTCTTTCCCCCTGCCACCCCACCCCCTCCACTCTCTCTGTAGCTTGGCAGAGAAGACATTAAAAACTGGTCCTCTTTAAAAGTTTTGTCCGGTAATTGGATTTAGAATCATGAGTTGGGTCACATGCTGGCAAAGATTTGGTCCCGTGCTCCGCTCACATGGGGACTGTGGTCTCTTTAGATCTGCTGCAGGTTCTCCCCTGACCAGACTTCTCGTGTGTATTCAGAGGCAGAGGCCATGGAGGTGGATGAATGCGAGGAGGGATTGTGCAGCAAGCTGACGACGAGCTGCAGCCTCAAACGTTACCGCTGCAGGGAGGTCTTCACATGGTGAGTGGACGCCACTGATACATTTATCATGCTGGTGATGTGCGGATCTGAGCGTCCGGTGTCGCCCCGCCAGGCATCTGCTGAAGACCATCCTGATGGGTCAGGTTCTGTCGCTCCTCATCTGCGGGACGGCGGTCAGCTGCGAGTACCTGGCCGAGGCAGGGGTGGAGGCGCCGATGCTCCAGAGCTTCCTGAACTACACTCTGCTGCTGATAGTCTACACCAGCATCCTGGTCAGCCGTGAAGGTTCGAGTCCTCAGGAGAGCCTGTACTTTCTTGTTACGTTCGAGAACCAAACTTTGCCTTCTGGTTTTTCAGGTGACTCCAACATCGTGCAGATCATCAAGAAGAAGTGGGGGCGATACCTGCTGATGGCGGTGGCCGACGTAGAGGCCAACTACACCGTGGTCAAGGCTTACCAGTTCACCACTTTGACCAGTATTCAGGTGAGCGACCTGGTCAGGTCCTGGTTGTGCATTGCGATCAACGTGTCTGTCTCTCTTTCCAGCTGCTGGACTGCTTCGTTATCCCAGTGCTGATGTTGCTCTCCTGGTTCTTCCTCAAGACCCGCTACAGGCCGGTGCACTTTGCTGCAGTGGCTGTCTGTCTGCTGGGGGTGGGGGCCATGGTGGGGGCTGACCTGCTGGCCGGCCGAAAACAAGGAGCGGGTGAGCCTGTCTCTCATGACTGCTGATTCTTCTGAGAAAAGATCTCATGACCGACGTTCATTACTCCATGATAGTCCTAACTCCGCCTTTCTCCCATCAGCCAGCGATGTGGCTCTGGGCGACAGTCTGGTTCTGGTCAGCGCAGTCCTGTACGGCGTCTCCAACGTGGGTCAGGAGTTCACGGTGAAGCAGCTGAGCAGGGTGGAGTATCTGGGCATGATGGGATTCTTCGGGACCATCATCAGTGGCCTGCAGCTGTAAGCTAGTGTTGCCTTCACTGGCCGTCTGGACAAACCTCTTTCTCTGAACCTCTGTTCGTGTGTGTTTGCAGAGCGGCGCTGGAAACATCTGCAGTCTCACGGATCAAGTGGGACGTGTTCACATGTGAGTTTGCGTGTATGAGCTGATTCGTGTGTGTGCACTAACTTGCGCTCTCTCTCTGTGCACGGCAGCGGTGCTCTTTGCCATCTACGCTCTGTGCATGTTCTCCCTGTACAGCCTCATGCCTGTGGTGATAAAGATGACCAGCGCCACGGCAGTCAACCTGTCCCTGCTGACCGCCGACCTCTTCAGCCTCTTCTGCGGACTCTTCCTCTTCCACTACAAGGTGAGTGTCAGCGCACAGCGACATCCAGTGCCATTTGTCAGCATGAACGGACAATAGTTTGACTGGGATTCGTACCACCAAACATGATCAAGTGACCTCCTCGCCACCATGCGACCTCATGACCCCCTGCTCTCTGTCCGCAGTTCTCCACTCTATACATCCTCTCCTTCGTCATCATCACTGTGGGCTTCATCATGTTCAACGCCGTCCCCACGTACTCTTTGCTGCCACCTGACGACGACGCCGCTGAAGGATGCACTGCGGAGTTGACCGTCAGCTCTTCGGATCGCCTGCTTCCTGCCGACCATGTAAGGACCGAGACCGTTGCGGCTGCGTCCACTCTCTGACCCAGACTTGTCCAGGTCCGGCTGTCAGACCAGGCCGTGCTGAAGAACCAGGACCTGACAAAGAAGTGCCTTTATTGACTGACATGTCCGGACTGTGGACGGCACCAGGCTGTTGGATGGAGCTATGAATGTGTTTTACCAAACGGGTTTGAAGTCACCTGCAGCTGTAAGTCAAGCATTCGAGGGGTTCTTGCTCTTGCTTTTGATAATCTATTTGAGTCATAACACTGACTGAATGAACAGTGCAGAGGTGCGTTCAGGGGACCTCGTGAAACTGCAAAGACATTATACTCCTACATGCCTCCTGCGACTTTTTCAAAAAGAGTTACAAGTGTCCTTGAATGCTCCTTGTGAGAGCAACAATGCTGAAGACGACGCTCATTTCCTTTCCTGTCCACTAAGTGGCGCTGTTATTTTGACTTAAAGCCAAAGTGTCTTCCTTCACACTAACTCTCAAGAAGACAGCTGAAACTCTTGTCTTGTTGTTGAGCTGCAGACCAGAACACCGACTGCGATCATGAGGAGAGGAGAGTCACATGACCTCACTTTTTTGTTTACATTCCGGGAGCTGTGTTCACACTTTTGTATCTGCTGAAGAACGTCTACACTTTTAGAGCAAGGCGGTTTATCTTTTTTTTTTTTTTTTTACCTTTATTTGTCAATAAAATTGCCTTTCTGAAACTTTCTGAAAAACAGGTCTGTGACCATCATCTGACTGAGAAACCTCTCGCCAATGTAACGGGTGTTACAGCACCTCGAGATATGAGGGGAAGTGACAGGAGTGACGCCCATGATGGCTTTGTTACATCAGCATCCTGAGGTCTCCCTTCACAGCACCACCAACTGTTTAAATGAAACCATGACCCAGTCGTCCAGGTCTCTAGCCAGATGTGCGAGGAGAGCGGGAGCCTGCGATGGACCCATGGTGCTCCTCTGTCAGAGTCATCCAGCGCCTGGAGTGACTCTGGAGCAGACAGGAAAAGGCTGGTCTCCAATGTTGACACTTATTTATTACAAATGAATGAACAACTGACGACAGCTTCTGTCAGTCAAACATTTGTTTACACGTCATTCTTAGTGTCTTTAAGCACGTAACGTAATCGGAAGAAAATGTAGAACATAAAAAACAGCGGTAGATGGCAGCGGAGAACACTAACGCACAGACTGGCGCCTCGCGTGGTCAGACTTGGTGGTGTGTGTGGCGCAGGACACTTGAAACTCGCACCTGCAGCCCGGCAACAGATCATCCGTAGAAGTTAGTCTCAAGCGCGTTAGCTTTCACAGTCATTTCTCTTTTGTTTCAAACCTACTGAACCGCTGACACAGTTGTGATTAAGATAATATTCTTGAGTTAATGACCGAAGCACGAATTCTCTCGTTCCTCTAAAGTGGACCAGAACCGGGGTCTGCCGACGTCATGGCGCTTCATCGGAGCCACCGCGGGCGGGGTGGGGGGGAGCTCAGCATCCCGTGATGCTTTGCTCGCCGCGGATTTGCAGACTTCAGTTTCGCTTCATGGAGGACACCGAGGTCCAGTGAGGAGGACCCGCCTTCGCTGCGTCCTTCACAACCGGGTAAGCGGGTTCTCTTCGACCTTACTGCGCCTGCGCCGGCACTCGACTCATCGTCGTCCTCGACGTCCCTGCGGCTGGATTATTCCAGCTAAAACCGCTCGCTCGTGTCGAGTGATCGAGCGGTAGCGCAGCTCGAGGGTGAAGCGGGAGGGTTCGGCCCGCGGCTGTAGGTTCAGCACCGCGGACAGCTCCGCAGCGTCGCAGCCTCTCATCGGCCTCCGGCTCGGTTCCTCCTGACCCGCTTTGGCTCTTCTTCCAGGTGATTGCTGCGACACCTGTGGAGACCACCGTCGCCATGAAGCACTTCCTGAGGTAAACACCATCTCTTCTCATCTTCAAGCTCCGAAACATTCAAGTCAAACACACGTTGCTCCTCTGCAGAAGGGCCTCACGGTCTCTTCTGTTATTTAGCGCCTCCAAAATCTGAACTATCTGATGTCCTTCTGGCGGAAGATGATCCGGCCCTCAGTGTCAGTGATGTTAATCTGTAATCTGAGATTATCTGTCTAATTACAATGATGTAAACGACCCCATGGGTCAACACATGATAGAAGGTTTAGAAGGTTCAGATCACCTCCATGCTGGGGTCTGCCAGAGCTCTGAAGGTCTACTGTAGAGAGGCGATGAAGTGTGCAGGAGATAAGATGTCAGCTCTTGGACTCCAGATGTTTCTGTCCCAGTGTTGTGCTTGGCCAGTGTCCAGCGCCCCCTGCTGCCCAGGTTCAACTTCTCTGAGTGACCTTCTCTTCTCCTGCTGCAGGGTGGTGACCCAGTTCTTCTTGTTCCTCTACTGCAAGTGTCTGTGGAGAACCCTCAAGTTTGTGGTGCGGAAGCTGACCGGTCGCTGTGAGCTGCAGAGGATCTGCTATAAGAACAAACCCGGAGCCCGCCGGACCCTCAAGATAGGTGAGTGCACACCCTGTGCTGCACCACTCCAGATCCAGCCCCTCTGATAACAATGCTGCTTCTGTGTTTCCCTCCAGAGTCGTCTCTGAGGTTCTCTAAAAATGAGGTACACCGATCCGACCAGACTCTTGTGGTCCCCACCTGTGCTCACTGAGTGTGTGTGTGTGTTCAGATGCTGCAGTCTGCTCTCAGCGTCCATCCTGACAAGGTGGAGAAGATGATTGACGACATCATGAGTCTGAAGAGGATCATCCATGACACCAACCCTCAGTGAGTCTTGCAAGCTGGACTTGTAGATGCTCAGCTCTGGACTGTGTGTGTGTGTGTGTGGGTGTACAGGCTTAGTGTGTCCCTGCAAGCCAGCCTTCTTCAGATCGTGGGCTACAGAAGTCTTGTGGGCGAAGTGGAGAAGCTGCGCCGGGAAGCGTACGACTCTGAGAACCAGGAACACGAGGACATGCTGGTGAAGGTGAGAGCCAGAATACTTAATCTGGTTGCCATGGCAACTCACTGCCAGTGAGTGACATTTGGCCCTTCAACCTGAGTCACAAACCCTGTGTGTCAGCTGTGGAAGGAGCTGCGGCCCGACTCGCCTCTCAGCAGCAGGATCTCCAAGCAGTGGTGCGAGATCGGCTTCCAAGGCAGCGACCCGAAGACAGACTTCAGAGGGATGGGTCTCCTGGGCCTCCACAACCTGCTGTGAGTCTCCCCTCGCCTCACACTGGCATCGACAGCAGCTCAGTGATGTCCTCCTCTCCTCTGCTCTCCACAGGTACTTTGCTGAACATGACAAGGCGACCGCTCTGCAGATGCTGCAAGACTCTCTGCAACCCAAACACAAGTACGCCACACACACATGCATGAACACACACAATCGTAGTGACACAGCTTCACCACTTTTTCTTACATCACACACATTTTCAGTCAAAATCTGCTCATCCGTCATTTCTACTTCCTTCTCACCTCCGTTTCCACCCACCATCCCTCTGTTCTCTCTCATGCACTGTAGGAGTACCAGGAGAAGTCCCAGGTACTTCATCTTCACCTTCACCTGAGTCTGTGGTCACATGTCTTTGAGAACGTCCAGGGTGTCTGTTAACTTGCATCTTCTCTCCAGTGACAACCTTCCTGACTGGGAGCAGAAGAACCTTGACAAGGCCATTGGGTGAGTGGCTCCTGGACCTCTCGAGCTCCAGGCCTACTGCTCAGTAGACAGCTATCACGAACACAAAAGACCGTAATGTTGCTGTAGCTTCTGAACTCTCCAGTTCCTTCAACCTGAGGTGCCACCTTGTTTGTGTTTGTCCTCTTTTGACTGGCCTTGGTGTTGTCACGGCGACCGTTGCAGATACTCCTTCGCCATCGTGGGCATCAACCTGACCGACCTGACGTACTCGCTGCTGGTGAGCGGCGCCCTAAAGACGCACCTGTACAACGTGGCGCCCGAGCTGCCGACGCTGGAGCACTTCCAGCAGACCTTCTGTGAGTCCACCACTGAGCCACATGTACACACTCATGAACACACATTTAAATTTAGCTTGTTAAGTTGTGAGAACGAAAGAGAAAACACAAGGGTCACCAGAGGTCACCTGGCGTCACGTCTCTCGGCAGGTTTCCTGATGCAGGAGTTCCAGAAGTTCTGGTTGGAGGAGGATCCCAGTGACATCATGGAGTTCAACCGGATCCGATCCAAGTTCCACCGTAGGATCCTGAAGCAGCTGAAGAACCCTGACATGGCTCTGTGCCCCCACTTCTCCGCCTCAGACCTTCACCTGGTCAACCTCTGATCCTCACCTTTGACCTCACCACATGCCGCCCCGCCCGTCGAGTCCCGACGAATGCACCACTGCCATCACACTCACTCACACACACTCTAACAGGTCGATGTTTGTGTGTGAAAAAGCTGCAGCACGGTCGTCGCCTCATCGTTGCTTTAACCAACCATTGATTGTAAATCACTCCACCGATGTTTGTTCTTCTGTTGCCACGATCGTCAAACGTTACATGTCACGCGAAGATCCTGGTGGCGCCCACCTGCTCATTCTTGAGTCTCATACTGGTGACTGTTGCGACACAATGATTAGGAGACCAAACAAGTTGGTTGCAGACCAGCTGGAGTTCCTCCCTCGGCTCCTCCAGACACAAACCTTCTTCATTTCCGAGGCATCACAGATTATTGAACGTGTTTTTGTATCTGATGTCAGTTCTGCCTTTTTGTTGACTGACGTTTCAGTTGAGAATGTTTCTCACGATTGTTTACTTCATTGAATGTTCTTTTGCGGCGAAGACGTCCTCCTCTGGTCGTGTTCGCTGCCGTGCCTGTTTTCAGCTTTTTCACGCACCCGAGGTCGTAGGCCGTTACACGAACAAAAGAAAAGATTGTTGACAAATATGTTGAATTAGCTAGGCAGATAGCTGACACATAGACGTCCTCTCAAGAGGTCCAGTCAGGTTTTCAGTTCACTTTAGATATAGTCGCGCAACCTTGTGGTCAGGTGACCTCAGTGTCTGTCGCTGCACTTCATTTGAATGTCGTCACTATTGTTGTTTCTTCAGTGCTGCTTCTTCTGCTCACTTTTGCGTCCTGCTTTGCACGAATGAAATTTTTAGCTATTATGGTTGTAAAGTGTGGTTCTGCTGCCCCCTGCTGGCCCAATGCTGTATATTCGCCTTCAAGCTGCATGACTTTGATTTGTCGGCTTCAACGTTGTCGCTGAAATACGAAACTGTGAACTCCATGTGTGTGGACACTGAGACACAATAAAGACTCGACATCACAACAAGCGTTTGACTTTATTGTTTGACAGAACAGAGCAAGGGAATGAAACTTTATTGTCACTTTCAAGTTGACAAAATGAGAAATATCTGCGTACGATCATCGAAGAATACACTCACTCAAGAACATGACAAGGCGCTTCTGTGTGACCGCCAGCCTCAGGTTTAAGAGAAGCGAAGGTGCAGGTGTGAATCCACCAGCAGAGGGCGCCAACGATTTGAATTGAAGACATCTTGGAGCTTGTGTTCAAGTTGTGAAGTCAAGCTCCTTTTGAAACTTCACTGAGGTCGCATGATTTTGTTTTGATGTGATAGTGTCACGTGACTGTTTTTTAAAGGGCCATTATGAGCATTCTTTCCAGCAGTGGTCACCGTGTCACTAAACTAAACAAGTAGTGCAACTGACACCGGAAAACGCGGAGGGCGGACCACGTGTTCCAACTTAGGAAGGACTGAAGTTTGAAATAGACGTAAGAAGACGTCCAAACCTCCAGCGTGATGTCAAATATTGTTTTAAACAGTGACAAGGACCACGCTAAACAGAAGGCTTCTAGATGATGCTGGGTCCTGAGAAGTGAGTCCAGACTGATGCGACTCGGGCTCAGATCCGAGTCCAGCTGTGGACCATGAGAGCTCATCATGAGATGATTCACCATTTCTCCTCAACACCTCCCTGCTCCCTCATTAATCCTCTGCATTAATAACCCCCACCTCCCCCCCATCCTCCTCGTGGGATTAGGAGAAGTGCTAATTCCATCTCTGGTCTCAGAGCTTTGAAGTCGACTGGCAGGGAAAACCGGCGTCGTCTTCAATTTAGCTATTAGCATAATCCCGCCGCCGCTCGTCGCAGGATCCGGCTCACGTGCTGGACGTGCCGCCTGGTTAGCGCCTCTCTAATCCACTTCTTTCCAGGCCACTTTGATTGGTCCAGGCTGTGACGCAGTGGTGGCTGGATGGAGCGCAGGAATCCCTCTTCTTACGCAAACAAGCTTCCCTGAATCATGAGCTGAAACAAACACGGACGCTCCAGAAACAGGGATTTCCTTCCTCCTGAGGATGACTCAGCAACACTGAGCTAACATCGTCGGGTTTGAAATCTGTGACCTTTGACCTGTTGCAGATTGCACTAACAAAATAAGAATAATTAATCAAATGAAAGATTGTTTCAAATTACTGATCAGTAAATTAGAATAAAAAACGTTGATACAACATTAGATGAGACGGTTTCTAAATATTTAACTGTATTTCACTACTGGTGTGTCAATGACTTCAATTTGTTCCGCTGCTTCAAGGTGAATGATATATATATATATATAGATATATATATAGATATATATATAGATATATATATAGATATATATATATACAGTGGTGCCTCGGTTCTCAACCACAATCCATTCCAGATGGCCGTTCGAGAAGCGATTTGTTCGAAATCTGAATCGATTTTTCCCCATTACAATGAATGGAAAAAGAGATAATGCATTCCAAGCCTTAAAATGGTCTTTTGTAGGAGTGAGTGAAGAGTGTCTGCTGCAGGTGCGCTGTTCCTCTATGTGTGTGGCCGCTGCATGTGGGAGGGGTTGCCGAGTGAGTGACGTCTCTCCAGAAGTGAAGAGGTGCCCGGTGCGTGTCCAGCTCTGAATGTGCGCTTCTGTGCAGTTTGGCTGTGACAAAGTCATAAACCAAGTCACGCTCTGTCCCAGACTCGCCTCATCCCTGTCCCAGCTCCAGCCCACAACAGGACATCAAACCCTGGAGTGAGCGCTCCAGCACCTCCCCTGTGACACACTACCACGGTCCCGTGCAGAGACAGGAAAGGTTTTACACCTCAGTATGAAGAAAAAACAGTCAGTAAATGGAGCTAACGGGACTTTAGTCATTGACCATCTCACATGTTCTGATGAACTACACGTGCAAGAGCATCACCTGGTTCCCTCTCCACATAGGAGTGAAGTGCAACATTTGATTTGGTGACATCCTTGGTGACGTCTGCTTTTCTTCTGAAGAACTGCTGGTGAAGTGATTCTACTCCCTCCACACATCTTGGTTATCAACAGCACCCTCTGGTACAGTCTGGTCTGGCGGTGATGTCATCACCTTTCACAGCTTCGCCAGCAGAAAACCTTCTGTCACCATCCATCATCTCAACGACGTTCTGAGGACGTCTGGTCTGCGTGGTCTGGTGACATCTGGCTGATATTGGGGCGTCGGCTGACGTCAACAGACGGTCACCTTCCTCAATGCTGTCACCACAAGGGACATTACAACCAGAGGGTCACGTGACCTGAGTGACAACTCTCAGTCTCTCTCTTCCGTGTGTCTCAAACTGACATGAATCTGACTCACTACAGCTGTGAGAGTTCCTCATCTGAGAGCCGACACAACGGTGAAGAACGAAGATCAGAGCAGACCTGTCTCATCTAGCTCCTTGGTAATGAATCAGATTCCAGGACCAGGAGGTCAGGTGAAGCAGCTGATGCGGATCATCGTCACGTCACATGATCAGCTCCCGGTTAGAAGACATGCGGCGCCGCAGCAGCAACATTCAGAGCGATGCTCCACGTTTGAATGTTTCATTTAGCGAGAACTCTTTAGGTCCCAATCTTAATTAGCGGCGCCAAGATAACAAGCTGCTAGCGGCGGACGAGAGTGGTGAGTCACCATCAGGCGCTGTGGAACAATTCTCTTTCATGAGAGGGACATGTTTGACATTCCCGAGGAACCTCGTTCTCATCCTCCTTCCTTGATCACGCGCCACCACTGCGACCCAACAGATACCAGAGCATGTTCTGGTGCAGATGGTCAGGGTCCTCTCCCTTGGTCCCCCTGGTGAAGAGTCCGCTGAGCAGCTGAACCGTACGCAAATCTGTGGAAATACTGAGAGTCGCTCCGGACACAGACCATGAATATCAACCTTAAAGGACAGATGTAAGCAGAGGGCATGAGGGGGACCGTGACGGGTGTAATCCTGTTTTCTACTTGTGCAGCGTCATCCTTGACCTTCAGCTGTGGCGGACAAGTCCTTCCTTTTAATCGACGTGACTAACTAAATTCATATTGCATAGTCTGACATGGTGGCCTGGACTCGCAGCTGCAAACCCACCAAGATGGACCTGTCCTTTGGGAGGACCTCACCTCAGAATCGCCCGCATTAGATGAAAAGAAAGATGCGCATGGATGAAGATCTGAGATTGACTGTCACACTGTCTGAGTCAGTTGATCCACTGAGTCTTCTTCACGTCACGTCCTGACTCGAGTGAACTCAGACCCGCTTCTTCAGCAAACTCCTTTGCTTCACTGCAGAGGTTCCGATCCGAAGACGAGCCGTGTTTGCGTCGATGCCATCTCCAGCGGTTTTATCGACTCTCGTCTCGAAGACCCTCACAACACTCTGCCGTTGTGCGTCTGTGGCGCTCAGATAGTGTGGAGCTCCTCTGGTCTGCTGACTCGCCTCCACGCTGCGGCTCTTATCGTCACCAAACACTCAACTCCTGTGGAACTAATTATGCTGCAGCGCGGCGCCGGTCTTGTTCCTCTGCAGCAACGCCAAGCTGAGAGAGCGTCAAGTCAAGGTTACCGCACCAAGGACGCGCTCTTGGTCACTGCAGTTTTTCGTAAAATGACGCCCCCTGCTGGTCGGCGCAACTAATGTCAGCGAGGAATACATCAACGTCCATCAATGTCAATTACGACACATGTCACCAGTGGAGAGGAGAACCTGCCGGTGTCGGGTCGGGTCCCTGTTGTTTCTGAATCTGTCACACACGCCGGCGACTCTGATGGTTCCGCTCCAACACTCCAGCTAATGAGTTCTCCTGCAGGACCAGTTAAGAGCCGCTGAAGAGATCTGGACTCATCCTGAGCCTGTAGAGGGGTGGAGGAGGATGGAAGGAGGAGTGGGAGGATGACAGGAGGGAGGAAGGAAGGAGGGGAAGGGGAGGAAAAAAGAAGGGAAGGGATGAGGAAGGCAGGAAGGGAGGTAGAGGAAAGGAGGAGAGGGATGAGGGTAAAAGGAGGGGAGGCAGAGGAAAGGAGGAGATGGATGAGGGTGAGAGGAAGGGAGGTAGAGGAATGGAGGAGGAGAGGGGAGGAGAAGGAGGATGATAGGAGGGAGGATAGAAAGAGGAGAAGGACAGGAAACAAGAAGGGAATGGATGATGATGACAGGAAGGGAGGTAGAGGAAAGGAGGAGAGGAATGAGGGTGAGAGGAAGGGAGGTAGAGAAAAAGAGGAGAGGGATGGGTGAGAGGAAGGGAGGTAGAAGAAGAGAGGAGGAGAGGGCAGACGTTGGAGGAGGATGATTGGAGGGGTGGAGGAGGAAAGAACCAAGAGAGGGGAGGGATGGTGAGGTGAGGGGGGCAGTGGAAGGAGAACTCCAGACACAGATCAGGGAAAGTAAAGAGCCAAGTCCAGGTGAGGAGAGTCAGGATGACAGACAGAAGAAGAAGTCTTCTCTCTGTTGACGTCCAGAAGGAAAGAAGCGACCCTGAAAGCAGCGCCAAGTGCCGGCGGGACAACGACGAACGAAGTGGGTCGCCATGAATAAAGCAGCATCAGATGAGATCGCAGCAGTTTATCTGGAGACCACGACTCCTCTCCCGCAATCGTCTGCTCGTCGTTCGCCGCCTCTGATCGAGGGGATCCGGACATCGAGCTGGTATCTGTGGCGATAATTGGCCCAGCAGCCAACAGATGTGCTTTAAAGTGCAAATGCGGGAGTCGTTCCCGGAGCGGCGCGCTGGAGTCAGCACTTCCTCCGCTGATAACAAGTGGAGCAAAGTCAGTTAGAAGTCGATGTTGGGGAGAAACTTGTGACGAAATTGCAGCGAGGACAGCGTCCTCCGAACCTCATCACTTTCAGAAAAAAATCAGGGTGGAGAGATGGTGTTGGCTCTTCAGGTGATAGGCGGGTTTGAAGGAAAGTTCTGTTAGTCCTCTGTTCAACAAGGGGCGCTACTGTATGTTGAAGGATTCCATTTTCAAACTTTGTTTGAACTTGTCTTTTTTCTGTTGGGAAGTTTCTTGTTAAACTCTTGTTAAACATCTATTAGTTTGTTCCAATAAATGTTAGCATCGGGCCTTTAGCCAGATCGGACTCCTAGCTGTTTGCCGTTAGCTCTACTGTCTCCACTTGCGACATCCACTCGCAGGTTGGAGGGAGGTTGAGCAAATTGATCTTAAAAAGATCAGTGTGTTTGGCATCACAGAGAAGATGGCCGCGTCCCTGGGAAGGCGACGGCACTCCTGGTGCTGCCAGATCCGCACTTGCTGCCTCCGACGCTGATGGATGAGTCTCCTACCCTCAGCTCGGCGCTGTAATGGAAGCAGCAGCCGCTGTCACGCTACATGCTCGTGAGTTCCACTACCGGTGCGGCAGCCAGTGGGCCCGGACCTGTCAAACATCGCTGGCTCTTGATGAAGAAGCTATTACTATGACTGGGCCTCCAAACTTCGTAGGCAGCAAAGACAGATGTCCCTAAGCTCAATTTTAACAACACAAAAGGCTAACTTGTCGGCTAAGTGAGCACCAGCAGCTCTGTTTTCAAGGTCACGTTTGACGGTGATGTTTAGGATTTGTATTGTTGAGGTTTGAATTATGAAGAATTATTTTTTGTTTTGTCATCACTCGTGTGTCAGCAAACATGTCTTGACTTTGTCTTCTTTTCCTGCGCTGACCTGATCTCCAGCTGAACCAGAGGGGCCCGTGACGGAATCGCTCTGACACCGCCGGGTACTGGTGCCACCCGCGAGGACGGCTGCTGTCAGAGTGACCACGGCGCCACCGGCCGCGGCGCCGCTAACGTGAAGTGGCTACAGAGTGACAAACGTTCACACTCGCACGAATCATCACTTTCACATGACGCTTGTACATGTTGGCGGGTCACGGTGAGTCAGCGTTTTCTCTTCCGCTGGAGCACCTACTGTAGCGTGGCACCTGCCAATCATCCCTGGATTGGCGTCCATGTTTGTTTAATGGCTTTTGCGGTTAATTGTTTTGTACTGCAGGCGGCTAATCTCATTAGCGACTGAAGTGCCGAGTCATTGTCCGGGTTTATTGTCTGAATCTCAGCGTTTGCCTTTCATCAAATCAGCAGACAATGCAGCACCGGGGCGACCGCGCCGGTTAGTCGGCTTCACAAGACACTTCTGAAACACGCCGACATCTGTGGACGGGTTTTTACGTCAGTTGATAAAGTGACTGACTAATGTGCTGCGTTTGGCGCAACAATGTCGATGAAGCCCTGTTGTGAATTTTGCGTTGCCCTTGTCTGGAGTGTGTTGACGTTCATTCAGATTTGTGGAATTGCGTTTCCAGTGATGCTACCAATGCTAATATTTAATATTGATATGTTATGTTTTGAGCTGACTCACCTCAGTGCCTCATTTCCCTCCATTCTTGTTGAACTGGAACGGGATTATTTATTTAACATTTCAGCTTCCAGAGGATGCGTCATGTTACCGGTGCGAGGGCCCTAAAATTGTCCCCTTTCTAGACAGTAACAGGTATGGATGAATCCACCTGCGTCAGTGTGACGTCGCACGCCCGTTTCACGGTGCTGCTAATTGCAAACGCACACAATCGCGAACAGACTAACCGCATTATCTCGGTTCCCACAATGAGCACAAAGTCACAGGATTGTTGGACGGCGACCAGCGCGGCACCGACACATGATTGGCTCCGCCGAAGAGATGCTGTCACGCCGCATCACGCCGACAATGCTGCGGCGCTGCAGCGGGATTAGAGGCCGTCCTCGTATGTAGAAGGGTGGGGGGGGGGCCCACAGGGGGCGCTTCTATTTCTGGAGTCTTGAAGGAGTCAAACAGCAGCAGCGTTTGTGTTGCCCTTCACTCCCACACAGCAGGTCTGACCCGGTCCAGAGCCACAGAGTTGGACTCGACCTCAGGAGAGCTTGTCTCTCTGCAGCTGGGGGGAGAACATGGTGCAGACCCAGGTGTGAACGGCTGAGCTGCGTCTCATGACTCTTCGGCTGAGGTTCTGACCAGTCGTGAGTCAAGAGTGAGACCTCTCCCACCAGTCACGGCCCTTAAATATTCATGTGTTTGCGTGGCCCGATAAATAAGCTCCTAATAAAATGCATATGAATATTTCATGCGTTCATGCTGCATTATTAAAAACCTTAACGAGTCCGCCGCCACTTTCATTGATTCTGCTAATGAAGCCGTTAATTCAGACTCTTTGTTTGCTCACGAGTCATGTGACCCCCGCGGCTCCCGTTCCTGGCCAGTCACGTGACGGAAGACGTCGCTTTGCTCGCCCTGTCACTTGAGAACAGGACCGCAACATAGTGTGAGTCATACACACAAGGACGACTGTAAACACACACACACACAGAGAAAGAAAACACACTAATGTACGTTGTGCATCTGCCTGCTTGTGTGTGTGAGTCTCCAGCGTATTCATCGCACCAGGACTATTTTCCATTTACAACACAGATCTTTGCCTGAAGCACCATCCGAGATAACAAATACTCCACTGAAGTAGCGCACAGACTTCTCTCATCCACACACACACACACATGCACCAGACACACTCAAGTTGTGACGTGGTGAACTGAAGACAAACTGAGTTGTTCACGGCGAGAATGAATGGATGAGCGGATGGTCGATCCTCCCGGAGCAAAGGTCGGCTCCGTGCTGTTCATGGGGGGCCTGGCTGGGCACACGTGACGCCCACACATCTCCCGACCCCCACTCCACCCCGGATGCCGCCGCGGGAGGTGAGCTTATGTAAGCCCTCTTGATCCAGCGTGTAGTTAGGCCCGCAGGTCTGCAGCCATCGGCGACGAGTCAGCACAGAGACCCTGTTTCTGGTTGCGTGACTAATTTCCCGCTCGGATGGTCACATGACAGAAACTGGAGGCCATTTGCAATTTAGATGACGATGGCGTCCGGCAAGTTTTAATTGGGTGAGTCATGTGGACCTGCCGATGACTCAGAGATGCAGACCCACGCATGAACGTTTTCATTCATTCACCGTGTCACCAGTGCTGAACACGTGAGCGTTTGTAGTCGCCTGTTCAAGTCCTCCAATAAAGAGACGTGGCTGAGGAGCGCCACCGTTCATGAGTGACTCGGTAAAACCTACCAAGTCACTTGAGGTGTCAGGTGTGAGCTGACTCACTTGAAAACTGAGCATGAATGAATGAACGCAGTGCTTCACCTGAAACACAGCTCATTCGATGACACTGACTCGAGGAGTTTGACTTGAAGACATTGACCCGAGGAGACTGACATTAGGAAACTTCCTTGAGGACAGTGACTCAAGGACATTAACTCAAAGACTCGTCTCATCGCAGAGTTTTCATCCCAGACCCTGGACCCTCTGGATACAGCCTCTTCTACACACAGAGACAAATGTTTGCTGACATCAGCGAATGCTGCCTTCTCTGTCAGCGACACGGGTCTGCCCTGCTCCTGCCTCCGGATCAGAACCATGAAGCTGCTGACACAAAGCATCATCTGCTGGTCAGAGGTCGGGTCTGAGACTGTGGTCCCACAAGACCTGGACTCTGGAGGATGTAAGGAAATGCTACAGCTCAGAACAGAGCGAGACTCTCTTCTGGTTCGTCTCTGTTTGCCTTTCTGCATCTCTGTTTCCATGTCCCTCTGTCTGAACTGCAAACCTCCTTCACTCTGGCCTGGGAACATCTCACAGTCAGAGCTGAGGAACATAAGCTGTCAAAGAGGATGAGAAATCTGGGTTCAACCCCCCTATCCTCCAGCCCCAGGTTCCTCTGGATTAAAAGTGTCGTGTCAATAAAACACTTTCTTAAATCTAATTCTGTCATTTCCTGAGCGAAGAACGTGGTTGAGAGATTTAATTTCACTTCCCACCAACCCACCACCCCTGCCTCACTCCCTCCCTCTCTCTCTCTCTCTCACACCAACATGCACCGGGCTTCCCTGACAGCGTTGCCACAACGCTTACAGTCCCTCCTGATGTGAGCAGAAAAATCTCCATCTGTTCTGGACAAGATTTCTGGCCCAGTGACACAGTCACACTCTCACACATATGCAAGCTGGAGAGTCAGATCATCTGTCAGGTTCTGTGCCACTGACTGGGTCCACTTCGCGGCTCTAAAGGACGACTGAGCTCGTGGAGCGGTGAGAGTCCGAGCCCCCACCGGTCCAGACTGTAAAACCTTTTCAGAGCGTCCAGAATTTAGTCCAGTTCTGCTGCCAGGCTTCAGACCTCCCACAGTCACATCCCTCCCCAGATTTATGCTGCTGTCCTCCACAGCGTCTGGCTGCAGACGCTCTGTGATGGATTCACTCTGTTTGAGCCCAGCGGTGATCTGGGACTCAACTGGCACCGCCCCGCTGATCACCTGAGATTTATGAGACAAGATCACAGGACGCTGCCGCCGGACCTCCCTGAATGCCAGACCCTGGACTCAGTTAGTCACTCCTTTACCTCTCTCCTCCGTCACTCTGATCACATCAGGTGTTAAGTCGTTCTGCGCTCATCTCTCTCTGTGATTCCATGAATCCTTCATTACTCCATCACTCGCTCATCGTTCTTCCCAGCTTCATCACTCCTTCACTCTTGTTACCTCTTCACTGCCTCATGGCACCTTCATCACTCCTTCATTCATTCTTCATTCCATCACTCTGTCATCTTTTTTCACGGCTTCATCTCTCCTCCGTCACTCATTCATCACTCCTATTCCTTCTCCCGGTCCTCCCACTGCTCCCTCGCTCTTTCACCCCTTCATCACTCTGTCACCACTCTTCAGCATCTCCAATCCTTCAGGCTCAGTGTCTTCTTCTGCCACTGTCCACTGCTGTGATGACGTGATCACCTCCTGCTGAGAAGCCACGTGTCCTGCCCTGAGATCACTCTGGCAGGAGCGCACCTCGTCTCCGGAGCTGAGGCTGCAGGAGCCCCACCACGGAGCTTCCCTACAGCTCAAGGTGTTTCCGCGGAATTGGCTGCGGTACTCCTGGATGCCCGGGTCTGTGCGAAGAGCAGGGCGCATGTGTGACGTGCACGGAGCCGCTGACCGCCGCCGTCGCTGCTGCTGCTGCTCCCTCCACCCTGCTGCTCCTCCTCTTCCCCCTCCTCCTCTCTGCTGTTGTGCGCAAACCTCCAGCCGCCGGACGGACGCAGTTTGACGGTCCAAACTAGCAGGAGGAGAAGCCAGTGACGGAACCGGGATCTGGACCGGACATGGATACTTGAGCGACAGAATTTCTTCCTCTGCTTTCTTCTTCTTTTCATCCTCTCCTCCTGCGATGTTGCTCTTTCCCCGGCGGTTCTGATCCACCTGCTCGATGTCTGTCATCAGTTCCTAACCCAGACAAGATGAGGCTCTCTGCTCCGGACTCGGTTCTGGTGTTGCTCTGCGGCTTGCTGGGTCCCGTCATGGGAGCTTTTCCCAGCAGCGTCCAGATCGGTGAGTGAAGCTGCAGCTGGACACACACGCACGCACACGCTTGGCTCCTGCAGGAGTGCGTGTAGCGCGCCACTGCAGCAGACGTGTGTGCATGTGCGCGTGTGAAGGACCCGGGACCTCTGTCGGTTCTGAAGCTGCAGCACAAACTGTTTTTCATTCCTGCTGCGTGTGCTCGATGTTAGAGGCTGAAACCTTCAGTGACCTGCAGGTGACGATGATGTTCTCTCCCCCCCCCCCCGCTCCACCACCATCACTTCCCCTCCAGCGAAGCAGGACCCATTCAGGATTTCTCCTGCTCTGAGGAGTTCTGGAGAGCGGAGGCTTCAGAACCACCAGAGGGGACCAGTGACTGGACTTGTCCTTTTTATCATCCAGAACCCAAACCGGTCCATGGCTGACCCCCTCCCCCCAAGGGAGGTGAGAGGTCAGGATGTGCGTGGGGGGGGGAGGTGACGTCACAGCAGCAGAATCTCCTCTCTGCAGTTCCACGTCACAAACTCACATGGTTTCTGTGACTGAGTCGGATCTTCAGATGGTGATCCGGTCCTCTCTTGCGCTCTCTGTCAGGAGGTTGCTGGTTTGATTCCAGTGAGAGTTGCACAGCTGAGACGTTTCAGGGGCTCCACCTCCTGCTGACCCCGGCTTGCTGGGATGGGTAGATGATCTGTCCCATGACGTCCATGCTGAAGCATCTTCACCCTGTCACCGGAGGTGAAGGGGTGTCTGGGTCAGTCTGTGATCTGAGAGAACACATGAACTGACTCAGAGTCACACCGAGAACATCAACCTGGTCCCTCAAACCCTGGTTCTTCTGGTGGCGTCCAATATGTGATCAGGGGTTCTGGCCGTAACACTGCGGAGGTCTTCTCTCCGGACTGGTCCTGAACAGGTCTGTAAGTGTGCTGGGTCAAATGTGGTTCGGGTCTTTGATGCCGGTCAGCTGCTTGAAGCCCACTTTTGAGATCCATCTGAAGCAGAAGGGCTCAGATCTGTCCGTGGTCACGTGACCACAGCTGCAGCGGTCAATGTGTGTCGTCATGTTGCTCGCTGACCCGTGAGAGCAGAATGTGGCACAGCAAGCCGCACACTGGGCCTCTGAGCGGAGGAGAACCGGCGACTCATTTGAGCTGAAGTTGCTGTTGCTGTCTCCTTCAGAAGCTCCAGAGATGATCGTTGGTTCCAGTTGAGTCAGCAGATGACGTCCTTCTGTAGCCTTGGAGAACCTGAGGGAACCTCTGTCGGTGAAGGGGTTGAATCTGTTTATGACCACAATGAGTCCAGTTTGACCTCCAGGGAGTCGTCCACAGCAGAGCAGTGACTCACACGACCTGTTCTGGAACCAGCCACTGCAGAACCCTCCAGCTCCAGAGAGAGTTAGTCCCGGGTTTCGGGTCTCGGGTTCTGCCTCATTATCACAGGACCAGCCCGCTGCACATCTGGACTGGAACTCACGGACCCAGTTGAGCTCCTGTTGTCTCCAGGCCAGATGGTATTTACAGAACTTCAAAGTCTTCACTTCTGGTTCCACCCCTCACCGGGACTGGGCCAGAGCCCTCCTCCTGCTGGTGTCGGAGGAGACGTATCATTCACGAGTGATGATGATTTGACCCAAACTCGACGTCTGACGTTGAATCTAAGTTCTTCACTTGAGTCCCCTTTCCAACATCTGCTGGATTAAAGAACGAATGGGATCAAGCTTTACTGAGCTGAACTGCTGCTCCGACATCATCAGAACCTTCAGCCCTTAGTGAGTGTAGAGACCTGGTCATGGACCTTCTTACCAAGCTCTCCAGAAACAATTCAAGGTTCTACTCAAATTCAGGGTCGCCCATGAAGGTGCAGGATTCACGGTTGATCTCTGTGTGAGAAGGGGCCTCATGGTTCTCATAACTCTCGTAAACTTGACAAGGAGAAGTTCTTCAGGTGTCCACAATCTGACCTGATCCAGGTGAGAATGTTGACCCTGAAACTGACCTCCAAGCTTCAAACAGATTTGTTGATGATGATCCAGAGCATCCTCGGCCCTCACAGTTCCGGACCTCACCAGTTCCTCTCTTGTTCCTGCAGGTGGCCTGTTCATCAGGAACACGGATCAGGAATACACGGCGTTCCGGTTGGCCATTTTCCTGCACAACACGAGTCCCAATGCCTCGGAAGCTCCGTTCAACCTGGTGCCTCACGTGGACAACATCGAGACCGCCAACAGCTTCGCCGTCACCAACGCCTGTGAGTCCACGTCCATTGCTCCTCCGAAGGTCATATGACAGGTCAGGGGAAGGACTGAGGTCCAGAGGATCAGAGAAGAGAATAGGAAACGGAATCGAGATTTATAATCTGAGAAACCTACCTCATGAGTTTCACTCATGAGTTTCATGATCATCTTTGGTGCGTTTTCATATGGTGACACCGACTGTATCAGTTTAATCTGATCCGAACGTCGATTTAATCTGGCTATCCTACTGAGCTAGTCTGGAATACACAGAATTGAAGTTCATTTTGGAGTGTCAACATAGACGTCGTCTGGAAATGGGGTCCAAGGTCACATGATCAACCTTTTCCTTGTTCCGAGCTCCAGATTACAACAGATTACTCATTTTAGTGGCAATTTTGTGTTGAACAAATATTCACGTGAGATAATCTTGGACCCTGATGGTTCTGATCCGTCTGCTGCGCTCCTGGTCTGAACGTTCTGTTCTGACATTGCTGGTCTTCTGCTGCTGTTGCTGCAGTGAGACGGTTCTGATCCTAATCTGAGGTGTCATCTACGCATAAAACAAATTTCTTCACTGTGACGTTTTCATTTCTGCATTAGAAACAAGTGATATTGGTCCAGAGCATTGTGCCGATGCATCTGCGCTGTGCAACGCGTGTCCATCAACCCTCACATCGCTTCAATAATCTGGTAATGATCATGTGAGTGTATTAATCCCTTTATCAGTTCAGTCCAGAAGTCATCTGTGGTCGGATAATTCCTTGTCAACTTGTTTATTTGCTCAGATGGCAAACACACAGCTAATGATGTGACCGTCAGAGCAGGGACGCGTGGCCTCTGCTGGATTAGGATTGAGCTGTGTCATCAGTGAACCTCAGCGTGAGTCTGGATAGCGGTGTGTATCCACAGCGTCTGGTCCCCTGACCTCGCTGGCCAGTGGACAGCATCTGTATCTGAGGGTTGGAGAAGAGCAGGAGGAAGAAGAGGGAGGGTGGATCTGTGAGTGACATGGGTTTCATCATAAAGATACTTTTTTATTAAGCGTTCGCTCAAACTCCTCCACATAAATATGCAAAGGTCTTGAGGTATGAGATTATAAACTTCTGTTTTCTGTCCGTCAACAAATCATTGACATAAACTCTCCTGACATAATCTGCTCCCTTAATTTCCCTTAATGAGATTATCTGCCCATTATGTCATGCAAACTTTCAGAGGGGTGAATTAACTTAATCTGGTGACAACTGGAGTGTTGACTTAATCTGGTTATTACAGGAGTGTTGACTTAATCTGGTGACTACTGGTATGTTAGTTTAATATGGTGACTCCTAGTGTGTTGTCGTAATCTGGAGAAGACTATCCTGTTGACCTAATCTGGTGGTTACTAAAGTGTTGACTTAATCTGGTTATTACAGGAGTGTTGACTTAATCTGGTGACTACTGGTATGTTAGTTTAATATGGCGACTACTAGCATGATGACTTCAATCTGTGGAACATTATCTTAATCTTGTGACCACTAGCATGTTACTTTAATCTGGTGACTCCAAGTGTGTTGTCTTAATCTGGAGAAGACTATCCTGTTGACTTAATCTGGTGCTTACTAAAGTGTTGACTTAATATGGTGACTACTAGTGTGTTAGTTTAATACTACTAGTGTGTTGTCTTAATCTGGTGGTTACTAAAGTGTTGACTTAATCTGGTTATTACAGGAGTGTTGATTTAATCTGGTGACTACTGGTATGTTAGTTTAATATGGTGACTACTTGCATGTTGACTTTAATCTGTGGAACATTATCTTAATCTTCTGACCATTAGCATGTTAGTTTAATCTGTTGACTCCTATTGTGTTGTCTTAATCTGGTGGTTACCAAAGTGTTGACTTAATCTGGTGACTACAAGCATGTTGACTTTAATCCAGGGAACACCATCTTAATCTAGTGACTACTAGTGTGTTTTACTCTGGTGAACACTATCCTGTAGACTTTGTCTGGTGGTTACTAAAGTGTTGACTTAAACTGGTGACTACTGATATGCTAGTTTAAACTGGTAACTTCTAGTGTATTTTCTGAATCTGGTGAACACTATCCTAATCTGGTGACCACTAGCATGTTGACTTAATCTGGCGGTTACTGGACTGTTGACTTAATCAAATGACTAATGGCGTGTTGACTATAATTCGGTGACTACTGAAGATTGAACTTAAAATGGTGACTACTAGAGCGTTGACTTTCATCGAGAGAAGACCCTCTTAACCTAGTGACTACTAGTGTGTTGTCTTAATCTGGTGAACATTATCCTAATATGGTGACCACTAGCATGTTAATTTAATCTGGTGGTTACTAAAGTGTTGATTTAAAAAGGTGACTACTGGTATGTTAATTTAATCTGGTGACGACTAGAGTGTTATCTTAATCTGGTGAACACTATCATAATTTGGTGACAGCTAGCATGTTGACTTAATCTGGTGGTTACTGGACTGTTGTTAATCTGGTGACTACTAAGGTATTAACTTAAAATGGTGAGTACTAGAGTGTTGACTTTAATCTAGGCTCTAAACACCATCTTAATCTAAAGACTATTGGAGTGAGGACTGAGTCCAGTGACTACTGGGTTATAAACAGGCGACAATACTGTTGTTAATCCTCACTAGCCGGTGATGCAGACCAGGCTGGGTGGAGGGGACCAGGCGCAGGAACCATGTGAGCGCTCTGCGCCGCTGATAATGGCTGCACAGGAAGTGAGTCTGCAGCTCATTGATTGGCCGAGCCAGAGCAGAATTACATGAACCAATCAATGAGTGTGACCGCTCAGAGCTGAGGGTGGTGGGGAGGAGGGGGGCGTGAATAGTAGGGTTGGGTTTGATCGACCCGCAGTCACAGTTCTCTCCCCCGCGCTCACTTTTGTCCTCCATCTTTGTTACTTCTGAGAGTCGATGCTGCGAATCTGTGGAGGGAGAAGCCGAGGCTGAGGACGAGCAGGTGACAGGTGTCAAAGGCTAGTTGGGTGCAGCTCTGGCCTTCCACTTTAGTTCTGCTGAGTGAGCAGAACCGATCTTGTCAACGGAACTGAAGTTGGTTCTGGTGAGCGGCTCCGCCCCTGTGCTCCTGTCAGCTGCCGAGTCGGCACATTTGTCGTTCGCAGTGTCGACTCTCACAGTCCTTGAACTCGCTGTGCGTCACCTGCAGCGTCTCCCTCAGGACCGTGAGGCAGCGTCCGGTGCTTCACCTCCACGCCCGAACTTTAGAACAACTTTATCCAGTCTCTTCTGGTGTGCAGCCAAGTCTTTGTTGGTTCGCGGCCAACACAGAGCGACTAGGTCTGACAGTGACATCATCGGTGAGCGTATGCGACAGTCAGTCAGTCAGATGCCTTCACCTCACTCTCTTCTGTCTGCTCCTCTTGTGCTTCTGCCTGAGTAACACTTTTCAGCGCCTCCTACCAGATCTTAAACTGGTATGAACACGGGCTAGTTGAATGGAAATCACCAAAATTCTGAGAGTTCCAAGCGTCCCTGTGCTGTGAAGGCGCCAAGACAGGTTCTTCAGGTGAAGTCTGCTTTGAATGTGCAGCTGCTCCAGGCCTTAAAAGAGAGTCTGATCCAGCACTTCTGCGCCGCCACATCTCCTAAACGGATTTGGCTCTGAGGAGTGGAGAAAACGAAAAAGCCGACCCGTTCTCTTCCGGTTAATACTGGCGTTGATTTCCACGTGTCAGACAGGAAATGCTTAACCACGCAGATGGATAAAGGTCGCAACGAGTCTGACCTCCTGCTGCCTCCGTGGCTCTGACTCGGTTCTCCTGTCTTCTCACTCAGGTGAGCGGAGAGAGGATGACTCCCTCCTTAAACTCAGGAGTGTGAAGACAAATCCAGTCCTGGAACAAGTGAAGTCAGCTGAGCTGCTGTTCCTCCTCTCGCGTCACACTTCAGCTCTCGCACGCCAGTAATCGGTAGCAGCGCGCAGCTGCTATTCAAGTCTATTATCTCTGCAGCGCTAAACGCCGCTGCGGCTACGACGGACGAGGGAGAAGAGGATAGGCCTCGGGGCCAGACTTGGACCAGTAATGGCTGGTGTTGGCAGGAAGAAAGGAAGGGGAGAAAGGAGCGGGGGAGGGGGAGATAATATGAGATTAATGTGGTGGAGCGGGAAGGAAGAGGGGGTGATGGGATTGTGAAAGAAAGGACGCAGCGGCTCGGAAGACGGTGAAGCTGACGTTGCTCAGATGTTCCCTGGAAAGATAGGATCTAGTTTTTTTACATTTTTGGCAGCATGATCCTCCTCCACCTGACTCTCACGTCGTGGTCCAAGTTTTCACTGCCAGGTGGGCGACGGTCCACAGGAGCGACTGGCGCTGCGTCCAGGACTGGGGTCACTCGGTCTGAACGGTCGGTCCTGGTCCAATCGGGTGGCCGGGCTGATCATGTGAATTATGTAAATGTTGCTGCTGGGAGATAATCACCGACGATCCTCTCTGGCTAACAAGCCTTAATTAAATCACACACGCTTTTATTTCAGCTGATAAATTTCGTCCGGAGCAATATTTGGTTTTCTTCAATGAGGTTTCTCCTCCGCTGCTTCGTCTCTCCCCCCAATCAGTGTGTGTGTGTGAGAGAGAGTGCATGTGTGCACAGGCCAGTGTGAGACAGAGTGCATGTGTGTGAGAGAGAGGAAGAGCATGTCCGTGTGTGTGTGTTTGTCTGTGTGTGTAAAAGTGTGTGTGTCAGACAGAGAGAGTGTTGCGTGTGTGCCCATGGGTTTTAGCTTAAATGTACTTGGTGGCGACAAAACACCTGGAAACACACCTACTTGTGGGGACTGTATGCATTTGTGGGAACATTTTACAGGTCCCCACAAGGTTAAGCCCCATATTTCAGGATAAAAACTTTGACCTTGTTTTTGGTTTAGGTCCTGGTTAAGGTTAGCCATGTGTTGTGAATGGTTCGGTGTTGGGTGAGAGGCTGGGGGAAGTCAATGAAATGTCCCCACAATGCATGAAAAAATGACTGTGTGTGTGAGCGTGTGTTGTGGTCATGCTGTCCCGGTCTCTCAGCAGGAAGTCAAGAATAGACTCTGATTTGGTCTTGATTACTGCGCTTGTGTGGATCTGCGCTGTGATTGGTTGGCAGACCGGACGGTGATGATGATGATGATGATGAAGATGATGAGGACAAACCTGGTGAGCTCCTGGTCTTGTTCTGGTTGTTGACGTTTGTGCCACGCCGCCCTCCACCCCGGCTAGCTGGGACACTTCGAACCATCCAGGGAGTGAAGGAAAGGAGCGGACCTGGACGCGGCAGGAGATGCTCCTGCTTATCTTCCTCCCCACCTTCCCTCCGCTCCCCCTCCACCCCCCTCCTCTCACAGTAAATCCGCTGACTCTCCTGATCCGCTGGGATGCATGATGATGCACATTAATGTTCCCCAGAGACAGCAGCCTTCACTTGAATATTGGTGCAGCAGGAGGAGAAGGAGGTGAAGAATTGGAGGAGGGGATGAAGGACGAGGAGAGAAAGACCTTTGATGTTTGGTCTTATCAAAAGAAATGCAAATGACTGCAGCGACGAGCTTCTCTTAAAGGTGCAGGCGTGTTTACTAGCCTGGACCGGACCTGCTGCGGAGGGCTTCTCTGAGGAGCGACCTCCAGCTTGACCTGGGCTTCGTGGTCGGATGAAGCTTTGGTCTTCACCTGAGGAAGAGACAGATGTTTCTCCAGATTGGTCCTGTAGCAGCTGCTCTAACTCAAGATCTGAGGCCTCTCCTTGTCCCTCAGAAGATTCCACATCCTACATCAGTTTCAGGACAATGTTTCTGAAGCTTCACTTTTCCTTTCCAAAGTCCCGCCCTGCAGGTTCGGCGGCTGCAGTCGGGGCGGATAAATCCTGAGCGCGGCGTTTCTGATCAGACCTGTGAGCGGCAGTAATGAGGTCAGGGTTGCTGCTGCGGCGGAGATTTACAGAGGAGTGAGGAGGTCCAGCTGTCTCCTCCACGCCTCGTCGCCATGACCATAGATCTGCTGCGGCGCCACCGAGCGTGACGGGCCGCCGCGGTGATAGTGGATTTGGCCTTGGTAGTTACACACTCGGCAAGAGGAGCAATCTTTTCCATTCTGTATGGCTGTTCCCACACCAAGCAAACTTCCCGTGCTCCAGTTTTGGTCCCGAAAAGCCTCTTCCTGTGTTTGTTTCCTGTTTCAAAATCTTTGGTGTGGAATCAAACACGCTCATTCTGGTCACACACTGAGCTCGCGAGTTAATGGAGCATCTGAATGTTTCCCATGTGACTCGGCGACTTCACCTCCAGGGTCGAGTCCTCAAGTGCTCTGGGTGACACTCCGTCAACTGAAACACCGGGAGGCGTCGGAGTACAACTGCAGCTCTGGATTATTCATCACGCTTGGCGTCAATAATTCACCGTGTTTAGCCTGATATCCACCGCAGACGTGTGCGAGCATGTGCGGCTGTGCGTCCGCAGTCTAAGTGCCGGTCGCTGAGAGACTTTTGTTCTGGAAAGAGAGACAGCTCCAGAGCTGCGGTCGGAACACAGATGGTGTTTGCTTGTGCCGCCGCTTTCAGACTTCCATCTCTCACACACACACGCGCACGCAGTCCCTGGATGCTGTTGTGTGTCGGGACTCTCAGGTGTCGTGTTCCGGCTCGACTCTCTCCTCATTAACCTCCATCTGGACCACTGTCTCTTCATCTTGTCGGCGGTTGCTCTGACAAATCTTCACCTGACACTCAGGACTTCCTCCGGCTCAGGAAGCATCTGTAACACTGTGAGACTCGGACTTGGACGTCAGCAGGAGGAGACCAGGTCCGCTCCAGCAGACAGTGTGAACAGGTGGTCGTAATGTTATGGTTGATCACTGTAGAACCTGATGAAAGTCCTCCTGGATTCCTGGATCCACTTCCTGTTGTGAGTGTGCCCCCTGCAGCGCCTCCTGCAGGCCTCACATCTGCATCACGGAAAAACAAATATTTAGTTATCCGGGAAACCTTCGTCTGATAAGGCACGAGGAGCAGAAGTTCCTTGTGGCGTATTCCGAGTTGACTGAAGTTCCCCCACACCCCGTCTTCCCCTTACCCCCGCTCCCATCTGTATTCCGCCGGCTCGCACTGCAAATACTCCATGATCTTCTCTGTTTTTTTTCTTGTCTGTTTCTGCTCGTCTGGCTGCTTTCAGCGCTTCTAAAAATAGTCCAACATGTCGGAGGTGGGAGGACTTGACCAGCGTCCAGAGAGCAAACGCACAAACATTACCATGTGTTGTGTCTTGGGGCGGGAGAATCGACCGGAGTCGGCAGTCGCAGGGTCGACTCCTCGGCTGAGAACTTGTTTGTTTGTGTTGAGTTCGGTGCGTTGCTGTCGCCGCCGTCGGCTGTTGTGTTTAAGCTGCCAGAACGTTGTGCTTGAACAAAGTCGGGTGTAACAAAGGTCATTAGTTCTACCAAAGTGATTTTCTGCATCACAAATTTTAACGTCTTCCGCCCGGACGAACACACCCAGGCTAAAGATTATGACCAGCGGCCCAGCTGTGTGGTCGACTCTGTGTGGTCGTGGTTTCACGAGACGTCAGAGAAATCCTTCGCAACACTTGTTCAACGGCAGCAGCGGCAGAAGACTGGGCCACTGGAGACAGTCTGAGAGTTCTGCTGAGTCAGCAGGAACAGGACCAGAACAGCTCTTCAGGGAACAGATCAGATGAGGTTCTGATCTGAGAAGTGATAAAGTTTCCGACTGAAGTTGCTCACTGCTGAGTCCTGAAATGATGAGGGGTCCAGACATAGGTCGACAGCATGGCCCTCAACGGTGACATGAGAGACGCTGAGGTCACCAAGAGAATGCGTTTGATTTGAGGTCACTGTCTCACCCCTCATTGTATCACCCTCTCCCTATTCCTCCATCTCATCTTCATGCTATTTTCAACCCCTCACTGTCTCACCCTCTCATTCTTTTACTGTCTTACAACTCACTGTCTCGCGTCATCAGTCTCTTGTTCTCACCCTCACAGTGTTTTCATCCTCTCAGTGCCTCACCCCATCACCGTCTCAACTGCTCACTCTTTTACTGTTACCATCTAACATTCTCACACCTCACTATTTCAACCTCTCAGTCTCATTCTTTTACTGTCTTACCATCTCACTCTTACTACCCACTGTCTCACCCCATCAGAATCTCACCCTCACACTGTTTTAATCCACTCATTGTCTCTACTGTCACCGCCTCATCCAATCACTGTCTCACTTTCTCACTCTTTTGCTGTTACCATCTCACCTTCTCACTCCTCACAATCTCATCCTCAGTCTTATTCTTTTACTGTCTCACCACTTAGCCCATTACAGTCTCATTCTCTCATTGTTTTCACCTTGTCACTGTCTCACCCTCTCATTCTCACACTGTCTCACACTCTCATTCTTTTCCTGCCTCACCCTCTCACTGTCCAAACACTCAACATGCCATCAATATTCATCTGCTTGTTCGCCTCAGTGCAGTAAAGAGAGTGTGTTTATATATGTGTGTGTGTGTGTTTGTGTGAGTGTGTGCGTCCGCTGCCCTCCAAGCTTTTCTGAGACTGAACGGATGTGACAGCATCAGCCGAAAAAGAACTGTTGTCCTCAGACCCACGATCCCGTGTGTAGCTGCGTGCACGACACGTGTGTGTTTGTCCTTTTGAATCTGTGCATGAGTGTGTGAGTGTGTGGGAGGACACGCTGTCTGGAAAATCAGTGAAGCATCGTGTTTCTTCAACCAGAGTGCTTCCTCTTTCTGAACTCGTATCCCATGATGACTCAGTCAGTGTGTGTGCGTGTTTGTTTGTGTGTGTGCACGTGCACTCTCCTGTGACCTAAAACACAAACTATTAGTGCTTATATTCCTGTGTGGGCTGACAGTCGGACCTCCCGGTGCCGCTCTGAGCCGGACCAGCAGCCACCTGACCGAGCGGAGCAGGACGAGACGTGATCCTCCTCCGGGCTCACACTGCTGCTCTGACACACAACCGGGTCACAACGGTCCAGCAGCCCGGAGTTTAAAGCAGACCGTTCATCAGAGAGCAGGCCAGACTCTGCTCAGCGTTTGTGTGATTTAGTTCTCAAGTGAGGGCTGTGTCAGGTGGAGGAGTTGACAAAAATGATTTCGGGAACGTGGTACAAGCGTAAATTTGGTCGAATGATTGTAAGTGTGTGAATTTTGTGAGTGTCTGTCTGGTTTATCCTTAGTTGTGGGGACCAATTCTTGACAAAACACCTCCTTGTAAGGACCTTATGCCTTTGTGTGGACCGTTTTGCAGGACGCTACAAGTCCAAGCCTCAATTTGGGGATGAAGACTTTAGGTTTGGTTCAGAGTCCTGGTTAAGGTTTGGGGTTTTGGATAGTTACGTTTAGGGGGAGAGGCTGGGGAAAGGGTTACGGCAATGAGCGGTCCCCACAAGGATAGCGATACAAATGTGCATGTCACTCATGCATTATGTGCAGCTCTGATGTCCAGTGGGACTCCTCCTCCTCCTCCTCCTCTTCTTCTGTTGCTCCGAGGGGCAGAAGTCATGCGTACAAATGTGAACATACATGCAACCTGCACTTGAATGAACACAAGAACATGGAGCTCATGCTTGATGCATGCTGACACGCACCAGCAGGAGGAGGTGAACATCCTGACCAGATGTGAAGACTGCACTTGAATCAACAGACACGTGTCGAGGTACAGACTTGGAGGAGCTGATCCTCGTCTTCACTCAAGATGGTGCTGCGGTCCACGGAGAATGTGCGATCGGTAGTGCATGGTTTAAGGACACATCAGAGCGTGACCAGACCAGCTGGACTTGAACCTCCGACCTGCTGTGAGGACGGCTGGCGGCTGATGTTGGTGGTTTGTTCTGTGCGGAGCAACTCGATATATTGATGGGTCAGAGGTCAGAGGTCAGTGCTGTGGGCAGAGCCTGTCAGCTGAACGTGAAGGAGGAAAGCGCCTCAGTGACGTTGTTGTCGTGACCAGGCACTTTTCTTTTGGAGTCTGAGGATTTCGAGCACAAATAGGAAGTAGTTGGTTCAAGTGTTTCCTGTTGACACAGACGTCTTCTCTCACTCACCGGAACTCGCTCGCTGGTCTGCATTCTGACTCCTTCACCAACACCACAAGCGTCTTGCCGCCAACGTCTCAGTTTCACCTCTGAGTCTGCGACTGTGTCGGCGTGACGCTGATGTGAAGCGACTTCATGATGGCGGCTCTTACTGTGTCACACACATCGATCAGTGTGTGTGTTCTGACCTGCTTGTGCACTGGAGTGTGAGGCTGGCGGACGCTGTTTCAGGGTCAGTGCTGGTGTGACTAAATGGACCCGTCCAGGAGGCGGGTCCCTGCTGCACATGGAGGAGGTTCTGGAAGTGGACAGGAGTCCAGACTGAGTGGAAGGATTCTTTCTTGCTTCAGTGGAGCTCAACACACAGACGGCATGTTTGTTGCGTTGCTGGAGCTTGTTCATTTACTGACACCTGCAGGCCAGGTGAGGTGTGCCCAACTGTAGATATCGAAGGAGACTCTCACAGATGTCCTGGAATCTGTTTATCTAGACGACAGAGCCGTTGTTTTTGTCTTCATCTCAGTTTGTTTACAGCTTCAGCAACTGTCAGAAATTAAGGACGATGCCCCGCAACATGGAAGCTGCTTGTTATCTTGTCTGCTGTTTAAGACGCCGACTTAACAACGCCGACAGCCACGGCATCTGCTAACAAGTGTGTTTTTGGGACTGTGTGTGACAGAGAAAGAGAAAGAGAGCAGCTAAACATGAACACAACTGTCCTTTCAACCTCAGGAGACAGAAGAACGAAAGTAAGAATGTGAGCGAAGCCAATGAGACATTCAACAGGATCAGGAAATAGGGTCACAGTGGGGTCAAGAGGTCACTGCTCAGAGTTGAAGAACTGCGAGCGGAAAGGTTGAAGCAGGGTAGTCATCAGGACGGAACTTGAACCCGCCTCTCCATGTCCTCCCCAGTCTGCTCCCAGTACTCCCGCGGGGTCTTCGCCATCTTCGGCCTGTATGACAAGCGCTCGGTGCACACGTTGACGTCCTTCTGCAGCGCCCTGCACATCTCCCTCATCACGCCCAGCTTCCCCACCGAGGGCGAGAGCCAGTTCACGCTGCAGCTGAGACCCTCCATCAGGGGGGCGCTGTTGTCCCTGCTGGACCACTACGACTGGAACACCTTCGTCTTTCTCTACGACACCGACAGAGGTGAGTCTCGTGTCTGTGCTGGTGGAGATGCGAGTCAAGTTAAAGTGTGTGTGTACTGAAGTGGTGTGTTGCTTAGTGTGTATTTGAATCTCAGTGGCAAGTCAGTCGTCTGGTTTACAACTCAGACTGTGGTCCCTGACCGGACCCGGGTCAGGTCCACACGGGAATGTCGGTGCACAGATCTGGAAAGGAGCTCAGCTGCTCCTGTTAACCTATCAGCCTGTGACTTCAGCTGTGTGTTCTCAGACAAATGACAGGACTTGCATGTTTCAAAATCTCTTTGTTAGCTATGGACTCGTCAGCAGATCTGGACTCAGCGCTTGTGTGTGTGTGTGTTTAAAAGCTGGAGAGAGTTCAGCGTCATCAGCTGCTGCGCTTTTCTGTCAGTGCTGCTGAAAGAACTGCGTGTGTTGGAGTTGTTCTTATGCTGCTGTGGAAGTGACACAGTGTGTCACTTCGACACAACCATTGTTATTTATCCTTCACCTTCTTGAACAAACACACCAATGTACACACAAACACGCAACTATGTTGGTCCAGTTTATGTGCACACCAACATACACACACGTGTATGTCTATCCTTGTGGGGACATTGTGAGGTTGTGTAATGCTTTTCCCAGCCTATCACCATCCAAAACAAATAGTTAACCTCAACCAGGACTCTGAACCAAACCTAAACCCAATTATAATGACCCAGTTATTTTAAAGTCTTCATCCTCAAATTGAGGCTTAGCCTCATGGGGTCCAGCCAAATGTCCCGAGAAAGTCCTCACAAGGGCAGTGTTTTGGAAAGAGTTGCCAAATACCCTCTAAGTAATATGAACACACACACACACACACAAAGCGTCTCAACGGTTCTGCTCAGTCCAGCTGGTGACCGGGGTGAACCGATCCACTGGTCCACTGCGAGGCCCAGGTGCATGATGGGACCTATCAGAGGGCTGTCAAACCTGCTGTACATCTGACCTCTTCTGACCCTGGTCCCTGCTGCTCCCTTATGACTGTCTTGTTGCCAAGAGAGTGCAGATGAAAACCTGGACGCTCAGTGGCTTCCTGCGGAGTGTTGAGAAGACAGAGCAGAACCTCGGGTGGAGTCGTGCCAGATTCTCTGTCCCGGTCTACCCCGTGTGGACTTCCCTCTAATGGGGCGGGGTCTCAGGATCACAGGTTAACCCACTAATTGGGAGCGAAGGGAGACGCTGTGCCAGATTGTGACGGCCACCAGGAGGAGCCGTTTAAGGAGACATCTGTTCCTGCTGGAGGACACACACACACACACACACACACACCTGTATTTGCTTTACACACATACCTATCAGCCTTCACACACTCGGAGTTCCCCCTCTGGACTGGAAGATCTCGTTGGAAAGAATAAAATAAAGGCTTTTCAGCTTCTCCTCCAACATGATGGGACAGAAACGCTCAAGGACAAATGTAGCTAAACCTGTGTGTGCTTGTGTGCGCAGGCTATGCTATCCTGCAGGCCATCATGGAGAAGGCAGGGCAGAACAACTGGCAGGTGAGTGCCATCTGCGTGGAGAACTTCAACGACGCCAACTATCGCCGCCTGCTGGAGGATCTGGACCGTCGGCAGGAGAAGAAGTTTGTCATCGACCTGGAGGCGGAGCGTCTGTCGAACATGCTGGAGCAGGTAGCTGTGCTCACCGCTGCTGCACTCACTTCATGTGATGGACTCTTCAGTCCATCTGTCCGTCAGAAGCGTCTCCTGAAGGGTCTGACAGATCTTCTGACCACCTCCTCTCTTGCAGATTGTCAGCGTGGGCAAACATGTGAAAGGTTATCACTACATCATGGCCAACCTGGTGAGTTCTTTACTAGTGAGCACAGTCATGGACACATGCTGGTCCTGGTGTGTTCATGTCTTCCTGAGCATGACTCTCCGACTCTCCTCAGGGCTTCAAGGACATCAACCTGGAGCGCTTCATGCACGGTGGCGCCAACGTGACGGGCTTCCAGCTGGTGGACTTCAGCAACCCCATGGTCATCAAGCTGATGCAGCGCTGGAACAAGCTGGACCAGAGGGAGTACCCGGGGTCCGACGCTCCTCCCAAGGTACCTGCTGTAAGACTCCTCGTCGCTGCCTCCTGGACCACCACACCACCTCACCTGTGTTGACGGAGACACTGCTGACACGGAAGCCTCACTCAGTCCTCTTCTGCTACTGGTGTTTGAGTCGTTCCTATCTGAAGGTCGGCAGCAGTAGAGTCCCCCTGGTGGAGGCTTGACACATCATCTGCATACAGCATATTTCAGGCAGCAATCTCAAATGTTCACCCTCAGATGAAGATACGAGTGCGACAGTAAGACAAAGACACAATAGCTCTACTTGTCCTTCCTCATAAAACATCTGGGACTCAGAGAGTTGCAGACATCACATGGTACAAAACAGCATCATGGTTGGCCAGACACAAAAAGGCCTCACTGACAAACTCGGTGTTCTTGTTATCTCCCGTTGTGAGCAGAGCGACAGAGAAGAGCAGAGTCGAACACCAAAGCAATTTATCAACACACACCTGCATGTGCACATGTGAGGTCCAGAGGCAGCACCTGAGGCTCAGCTGCCATTGTCTCTCTGCCTCAGTACACGTCGGCGCTCACCTACGACGGTGTGATGGTGATGGCCGAGGCCTTCAGGAACCTGCGGCGCCAGAAGGTGGACATCTCCAGGAGAGGCAACGCCGGGGACTGTCTGGCCAATCCGGCCGCTCCGTGGAACCAGGGCGTGGACATGGAGAGGACCCTCAAGCAGGTGAGGAACCAGAGCCAGCCTTGACCCTGTGTAGAACCTCCTGTTTACCTGTGTGTGTGTGCAGGTGCGGATGCAGGGCCTGACAGGTAATGTCCAGTTCGACAACTACGGCCGCAGAGTCAACTACACCATGGACGTGTTTGAGCTCAAGAACAACGGACCTCGGCGGGTGAGACTTCCTTCTTCTAGTTCTGGGGTTTTGCCACCCCTCCTCCTCGGTGAGGGACGACTCCATCTCAGCCAATCACAGCGCTCCACGACAGAGACAGGAAGTTCCTGTTGGCCACCACGACAGCTTTACATTTCACTTCCTGTGCGTCGACCGTCTGCTGGGTTTCTGAGCAGACAGGAAAGGTTCTGTCTCTGAAGACACCGCCGCCTGGTGTTTCACCTGAAGTGACCATTTTAGTCGCACAAAATTCCTGGTTAGGTTCTGCTGTACCTGTGCCAGCACCTTCATGACCCTCACTGACCCTAACCCGCTCTCAACCACGTCCTATAGACCCTTATTAACCTCTTATAGCTCCTCATTTCCTTCCTACAAACCCTCGCTATCATGCTAACACATCTCTCATGGTCTGCAGATCGGTTACTGGAACGATGCCGATAAGCTGGTTCTGATCCAGGACTCTCCGTTGCTTCCCAATGACACCACTGGGATGGAGAACCGGACAGTCGTAGTGACCACCATCATGGTAAGAGGCGTGCATGCTCATCCACACACACACACTTATATCCTTGTGGGGACCTCACATCGACATAACCCTTTCCCCAGCCTCTTGCTCTAAACTCAACCACCCAAAACAAATGGCGAACCTTAACCAGGACTCTGGACCAATCTTAAACCCAATTGTAATGTCCCAATTATTTTTTATTTTAATCCTCAAATTGAGGCTTGGACTTGTGGGGACCAGATCGCCCAGATCCCTGACTCACAGTTGTGAATGTTTGGCGGGGGTTCGAGAGCGAATGCTCAGCGCAATCCTCCGTCTTTTCAGCCCCTGATGACCAACCCTTTCTTAAGAAACTGACCGGGAGGCAGACACGAAGAGGACAAGTCACTTGGATAGCAAGGGACCAGGAAGTGGACCAGACGGAGGAATTGTGGAGTTTGTTTCTGACTCACGAAGTGACTTGTGAAGTTACACATTTGTGTGGAGCGGCAAATCTTTCACCTCTTCATTTTAGACCACAGTTTATGTTTGACTTGTGGTCAGAACTTTGTTCAGTTCACTCCTCGCTGGAGGAAGATTTCTCCACTCGGTAGTTCCACAGACGTTTTATGAACTAGTCACACTGTTTGAGGCTCGTGGTCATAGTGTTTGTGCCTTGAAATGATGATGTGGAGTTGGGAAAGAGGAACAATATGACTACATGATTAGAACCAGTCGGCTACAATCTTGACTTGTATCAGTCTGGCGACCTGCTCTCTCCGGCGTCTGTTTACTCTGGGGACCACATCACAACCTGAGTAGGTTCAGATCTTATTCTCTCTTTGCTGATGGACCTGGTCTGACATCCATTCTTGATTCAGTCAAATGACTCTAGTGGGAATTGGACTAGCAGCTCTGTCTCTGGCGTCTGTGCAGGAGGGTCCGTACGTGATGCTGAAGAAGAACTGGGAGATGTACGAGGGGAACGACCAGTACGAGGGTTACTGTGTGGACCTGGCCTCTGAGATCGCAAAACACATCGGCATCAAGTACAAGATCTCCATCGTGCCCGACGGCAAGTACGGCGCCCGAGACCCTGAGACCAAGATCTGGAACGGCATGGTCGGGGAGCTGGTGTACGGGGTGAGTGACCTGTCATTCCACAGTCTTTCATCATAAAAACATGAACACACACCTGTTGAGGACTTCTCTGGATTGATGACTCTTCATCCTCCAACTCGTCCTCCTCCCCTGACAGAAAGCGGAAATCGCTGTGGCCCCTTTGACAATCACGCTGGTCCGGGAGGAGGTGATCGACTTCTCCAAGCCCTTCATGTCTCTGGGCATCTCCATCATGATCAAGAAACCCCAAAAGTCTAAACCCGGGGTCTTCTCCTTCCTGGACCCGCTGGCCTACGAGATCTGGATGTGCATCGTGTTCGCCTACATCGGCGTGAGCGTGGTGCTCTTCCTGGTCAGCCGCTTCAGCCCGTACGAGTGGCACACCGAGGAGCCCGAGGAGGGCACCGACGGTCCGCCCAGCGACCAGCCCCCCAACGAGTTCGGCATCTTCAACTCCCTCTGGTTCTCGCTTGGCGCCTTCATGCAGCAGGGCTGCGACATCTCGCCCAGGTAAGAGCCTCCACACCTGTAGACTCGGACGAGACCCTTTCAACCATGAGACCAACTCAGCTCTCCTCTAGAGCCTGCACTCCTCATCTTCATCTTCATCTTCATCACTCAGCTCGGTCTAAGTCTCTTATCGCCCCGGGGCCCTCGCGGCGCCTCTTCTGAGACTGTGAGGGATTTTAGGAACTGAAGTCCCTCCTCCCCCACCTCTATCTCCAGGCAGAAGATGGACGACGGCGAGCAGCGTGCAAATTCTGGCCTCAGAATTTAGCCCGACTGTGATTGAGCGCCTCATTTAAGAACTCTGCTTTGTTCTCTTGGCTTCATGGTCGGACGTCTGTGCGGCACTGATAAGCACTTCAGTGTCTGAATAGAAACACTTCCTTGCTCTTTGTGGTTTTCTGCTGCTTCCACCTGTCAATGCTTGCCGCCGCTCTGTCAGCGACGAGTTCAGAGAGTCACGTCTTGGCAGAGCAGGCAGGGCGACGGCTCGCCCGCTCCTGTCACGCGGGCGGGAATGTGACGGGCGGTTGGAGGAAAGGTCAGGTCGAGTTCATTCAGCAAGATATTTGTTGCGTCTGTCGTGACTGACAACCACAGTGATACATGGAGTGCACCAGTGTCCCAGGTAGCCAGGGTCACGTGTCCCGCTCTAGGTGCTATGTTGGTGACAAAACATTCCCTCAGCCAGAGTGGAGAGTCTCTTATGGTTGATGTTGACAGTGAAGATGGTGATGAAGATAATGGAGAGAAAGATGGTGATGACCATGAAGATGATCGGCATCAGCATAAAGAACCCGAGGCTCCTCCCAAGGTACCTGCTGTAAGACTCCTCGTCGCTGCCTCCTGGACCACCTCACCTGTGTTGACGGAGACACTGCTGACACGGAAGCCTCACTCAGTCCTCTTCTGCTACTGGTGTTTGAGTCGTTCCTATCTGAAGGTCGGCAGCAGTAGAGTCCCCCTGGTGGAGGCTCGACACATCATCTGCATACAGCATAGTTCAGGCAGCAATCTCAAATGTTCACCTTCAGATGAAGATACGAGTGCGACAGTAAGACAAAGACACAGTAGCTCTACTTGTCCTTCTTCATAAAAAACATCTGTGACTCTAGAGTTGCAGACATCACATGGTACAAAACAGCATCATGGTTGGCCAGAGACAAACAGTGTTCTTGTTATCTCACGTTGTGAGCAGAGTCACAGAGAAGAGCAGAGTTGACGATGACAATGAAGATGGTGATGAAGATAATGGAAAGAAAGTTGGTGATGACCATGAAGATGATTGGCATCAGCAGAAAGGAACCTCCAGTATGAACAGGTCTTTTGACAGTAGAATGTTCTGGTGGTGGTCACACCATCTTAGGAGAGCTCAGTTGCACAGTTGTTTCTTTGCCTCGCTCTGGTTCTGGTAGCGTCCAGTCACTGGACTGGGTCCTGGTATTAACGCTGAGATAAGATTCTTCTGACCTAACATTCTGGCTGCTGGAAAGGTGGACCATTCTGGAACCACAGCTGGAGCTGCTGCTGATGTACAGACTCTCTCTAGCTCACTCCCCGGCTGCCTTTTTTCACGGTCTTCGCCTTCCTTCTTTCATCTCTCACTCTCCTCTCTTTTATTTTCTCTCTTCTTTCCACTCTCCATCTCTCCCTTCACTCTCAATACAGATCACCTCTCTCTTTCCTCCACCCTTCCCTCTCTCTCTGCCTTTTCTTTCCCATCTCTCTCTCCACTCCCCATCACTCTCTTCTCTCACCCTCCACACATTCTCTCTTTTACATTCCTGTCTCACTCCAATCTGCCCATCTCTCCCTCTAGTCTCCCCCTCGCTTTCCCCGGGGTGACGCCTCGTTGTCAGATCTGCAGGGGGAGATCTTGTTTGTCCTCTTCACTGCAGCATTTAGGCGTTAAGATTCTCCTCACGACCTTCAGCAGCTCCTCGCAGATCCTCTCCCTGAGCACTGAACAAAAGAGCAGCACGCACCCCCCACCCCCTTATGTCCCCCCTGCGGCTTTTCTCTCCCCCTCAACAACAAGAGGGATGTGGAGGGAGTGACACATTCTCCTCTTGGAACCTGCTGCCCTTCATCATCTCGCTGTCTCTCAACACAGATGGAAGCCCTGACCCAGCGCCACATAGTGACGCTTTTGTAAAAGCTCATTTCCTCTCCACCCACTCTCCGTCCTGTTCTTCCCCCACCAGGTCTCTGTCTGGGCGAATTGTCGGGGGAGTTTGGTGGTTCTTCACCCTCATCATCATCTCATCCTACACCGCCAACCTGGCCGCCTTCCTCACTGTGGAGCGGATGGTCTCGCCCATCGAGAGTGCTGAGGACCTGGCCAAGCAAACCGACATTGCATATGGGACTCTGGACTCTGGTTCCACTAAGGAGTTCTTCAGGGTGAGTGACGTGTCTGGGACAAGGGTGGGGTCTAACAAATAACCTCTTGGTTGTTGAAGGACCTCCATTTTCAGAAGGTTTCCAGAAGGTGTCACCACTCTCTGTGTCCTCACAGCGGTCAAAGATCGCCGTCTATGAGAAGATGTGGGGCTACATGAAGTCGGCCGAGCCCACAGTCTTCACCAAGACCACCGCCGAGGGCGTGGCACGTGTCCGCAAGTCCAAAGGGAAGTACGCCTTCTTGCTGGAGTCCACCATGAATGAGTACACGGAGCAACGCAAACCCTGCGACACCATGAAAGTGGGAGGAAACCTGGACTCCAAAGGCTACGGAGTTGCCACGCCGAAGGGTTCACAGTTAAGGTGGGTGGAATAGTGTAACAATATGCTCACGTGTTGTTATGGTATTCCACCTTCCCTGGTGTGCCGCCTTCTCACTGCTTCTTTTGTGCTTTCTGTTCGCTGCATGTAAGTCCGGAAGCTGACTTTTCCCTCCACAGGTGACCGCGCGTGCATGTGCAGCGCTGGTGATATCATCAGAACGCGACTCAGGCTAACAGCTGCGTGGCTTGCTAAGCTAATGCTGCTGCAGTTTCCCGCTTTCTGGCCTGAACCGATGTTTTGGGAGCTATTTGGATCTGAGCTCCGGCTCACACTGGATTTACCGACCTGCCAGCGAAGTCACCGCGGTCGCAGTTGGACAGCTGCTGCAGAACCGGATGAACGGTGCGACAGGTGCACCATATTCAAGCTGTCGCTCCCCTGAGCTGTCATATGTTACTGCACGACTGCGTTGGTGAAAACAATGGCAGTTCCATGTCACCACTCCTGCTTCCTGTTGGCTGTTTCCAGTCAGGTTGAAGGTTCTGGTTCTCTTCTCCAAAACCCAATTTGATTTGGGAGGGGGAATAGAGTAGAACCGTGTTTGTACCTCATACCACCCGCCAATGTTTTTTTTTTTTTTTTTATCCTTCCACTCTTTGTTCAAAGAGTCGAGACTGACTTGAGTTCGGGACTCAACACTCAGCAAAGTCTGTTCCCAATACTTATCCCTGCATAAACATGGATCAGAACCGGCCTCAGGTTTGTTTGTCAGTCGGACTGGTGCCAGTTTTCAACAGGACGAGTTTCTGACAGATCACGGTAGTCTGGGTCATCCGGGCGTTCCGGTCTGGGGATTATCGTCTTCTGCCAGTCGCTCGTCCAGATATCGGCAGAAAACACGCCAGCGGAACTGAGGAGTAAAGTCCGAAACTCGGGTCCAGGTGGTTCCCAAAACCTCCCGACGAGCTGACGTGAATCAACCTGCTGCTGCGATGTTTGTGGCTCGTACATGTCTGACTAGTGTGTCTCTGATGGGCCCCGACTCCCTCTGAAATCTCTGAGGTCCAGAACTGACACCAAAGATCACCTGGACAACAGAACAACATAAGAAACACAAATACACAGTGATGAGAAAAACAATCTGTGACAAACACTAAAGTAAAGCAGAAACACCAAGACCAGCCCTGATGGCTGGGATGTGCCGCCCCCTGCTGGTCAGGTGCGGGCTTTTTGTGAAACCTCGAGGCGTCGTTGTTCAGCGTGTGTCCGGGTTGTGTGGATGGAACTTAAACTTGTACCTTCTCCCCCTCCTCCCCCTCCTCCCACGACCGGTAGCGGTCACACACTCACCCTCTCACACTTTGTCTTGAAGAAGTGCAGTCAACCTGGCAGTGCTCAAGCTCAACGAGCAGGGGCTGCTGGACAAACTGAAAAACAAGTGGTGGTACGACAAAGGAGAGTGCGGCAGCGGAGGCGGCGGCGAGAAGGTTAGCCGCTCTGTCGCTCTGCCCATGTGACCTGTGGCACCGGAAACACAGAAACGTGATCGTGTCGTAGCGGGAGCGTCTGCCTGGCCAAGCGGGTCTTGAAGAGGAAATCAGAGTTCTGACACACAGAAGTGTTTGCTCCTGGTTTTGAATTCAAATTTACGTTCATTGCGAAGCAGCTGTTTAAATAAAATAGCTGCTTAAATAGAAATGTTGTGGCCCAGATCCAGCCTTTCGAAAAGCTAATCACAACCGGTGGAATTCACGTCCGCGACTCTGCTCTGGCCTGGATGTCTGCGGTGAGTTTGTTCCGATGCTCGTTGTCTAGTCGTTTCACACAAGCACTTCCGTGCGACAGGACTCCCTCTACTGGTTTCCCGAAGGTCCCGGCAGAGCGTTCCCGCACCTGAGAAGCGACGCAGCTGGACCAACCCACGTGTCCGGGCGCTCTCTCTGGAGGAGCTGAGAGACACGTGGGCGCCTCGGGCTGCGTCCCTTCATACATGTATTGAGGTTGTGACTGAATAACATAAAATAACATGTCCTATGATGTTATTTATGTTATTTCCCCTCCCCTCCCCTGCCCTGTGAAGAACTCCGGTAAACCTTGCTGTTTTGAAACTGAGCGAAGCGGGAGTCTTAGACAAACTGAAAAACAAATGGTGGTACGATAAAGGGGAGTGTGGACCCAAGGACTCGGGAAGTAAGGTCAGTCTCCAGCAGCTCAGGAGCCTCCCCTTCCTCACTTCTGTCTCTGTGCACACACGTCTAACCTTGGCAGGACATTTCTGTTAGCACAGCAGGGGGCACTGGTGAGCCTTAGACTGGTAGGTAGAGACTTGGGGCGTAGCTAGGTGTAGAATAGGGGCCACCAACAGGGACCAGGAGAGTCATTTTTGTATGGCGCCTTAAACACAACAGTCACACTGACACGATGCATACGCCCATCAAGCACCAAGAATTGACGGTGGCCTTTCTGTCGCACTGGACTGACAGCCTGGACTCCATGTAGCTCCACAGTCCATCACACTTCGCCGAGGTTCCGCAGTGAAGGATGGCTGGAGGAGCTCCTGGAGGTCAGCAGACATCAGCCCCAGAGAGACCGATGCATCCGTGTGACTAGTCACATGCTGAATACCAGGGCAATGGACTGCCCACCCACAGACCCTGATGCCCATCACCTGGTGAGGTATTTCCATGGAGTCAGCTGCCTTGATGGGTTGAAGTCATCCTGTTCCTCAGGAACAAGCAGATCCCCGTCAGACAGTTATGTGGAATCAGCTGTCTTGAAGGTCTACAAGGAAGTGGAACATGCCCTTTAGTGAGCCTCCAGACCTGACAACCAACCCCCAACCAGTCTATAAACACCCCCAGTCTCTGTTGAGTCTTTAAACCTTGGCTCTTACTGAAGCACCTACAGAGAGGCGAGATGGTTCTGCTGTCTGCTCCAGTGCAGGTGTGTTGTCTAGCACCTGACACCTCACTGATCGTAGGGGGCATCAACTGATCTGTGGGGGACAATGGTGAGCGGTAGCGCCAATATCTCCTCTTCACAGCAATGACACATTCAACACCATGCACTTCTGCACACTCTAGGTGTCAGACATTACTGTAGTCGGGGTTGTGAGTCAGGTGGGCGGAGCTAGCGGAGAGGTTGCATGACACATGTAGGACAAGTGAAGATGTGTTTGTGTGTCTTGACAAATGTGTGTCGATGTGTTTGTGTTGTTTGTCCGCACCTAGCCAAAGCCCCGGCTCATTTCCTCTCTCTCTCTCTCTCATCATCCGCTACAGGACAAATCGTCGCAGGCCCTCAGCCTGAGCAACGTAGCCGGAGTCTTCTACATCCTGGTGGGGGGTCTGGGTCTGGCCATGCTGGTTGCCCTCATCGAGTTCTGCTACAAGTCGCGCAACGAGGCCAAGAGAATGAAGGTTGAGATTCAGTCCTGTCAGCACCGACACACCTCCCCTCACCCCGTTGACCAGAACCAGAGTCGCACCATCCACAACTTTAGCTTAGCCACACTGCCCTGTAAAGATGTGAAGGTTCTGGATCGGAGGGTTGCCTCTTCACCTGCTGCCTGATGTTGACCAGCGTTGTGTCCAAACGTCATCACTCCACTCCACTTTCACCTTGTCGATGTCTGGGATGGTTCTGGAGCCCAGTTGAAGCATCCCTCGACCACCTGACCTGCCAACTGTTAAAGATGGCGGGAACATTGGGGCGTCACATAGATGTTTTGAAGCGAGATGAACCTTACTCTCACCTTTAAACAAACATTTCATCCTGTTCATGAAACAAAAAGCCCTAATAGTTGCCTTATATTCTCTAGCATTTCAAGAAACGCAGACCTAGAATTTGTAGCACAAGAGCTGAGGAAAAAAATGGCGGTCTAATCATTTTAACATCACAGATACTAACTTGCTCCTGTGGCTGCAAACTTCTGTGACCAATGTTAGCAACTGTTTTTAAAATGTTGATTGTGAATTTTAATATAACAAAGTATGGACACATCTAAAACCTGTCTTCTATTACAAACCTGGATCTTTAATTCTATGCCACAGCACTTCCAAACCTCTTGTAGCTAGAGTTTCACACCTGTAGTTAGTCGCGAGCTCCTGTAGGGTTCCAGTTCAAAGCGTCGGATCTTCAACATGCGTGTTCTGTCTCCTCAGCTGACCTTCACCGAGGCCATGCGGAACAAGGCTCGACTTTCCATCACAGGCAGTGTCGGTGAGAACGGACGGGTTCTGACGCCCGACTGTCCCAAGGCCGTGCACGCTGGACCACCTCTCCGCCAGAGTTCGGGTCTGGCCCTGGTCTCCTCCGAGCTCCCATGAACACCAAATGCCTCTCAAGTGCCTTAAGACAAAACCACCACAGAACCACAAGGATCCAACGACAAGTCTACTTGAAGTCAGAAGACGAGTCATGACAGGTTCAGACTTGTGGGTTAGAGGACGGAGGGGAATCGACAGAGCCGTCTGAGCAGCGGATAAATATCGTAACGTGAGGCAGAACACAGGAGAACTGTGGTCTGACTTGGCTGAACGATCCAGGACGCGGTTGTCCCAAGATATCACCGGTGGGCGGAGCCGCCCAGGACCGGACACGGATACTTTATTACCCTTGAATTTTCGTAGGACACTGTGAAGATAAATGTATATTCAGCACAGAACTATAGGAACCACCCTTGTACATAGCAGATTCAGTAGAGGGTGGGTTTCTACTCATCTTCAGAAATTCTACTCATTGCAATAATTATTTAAATGTAAAGAGGCGTGGCCATAGCGACAGAGGGCGGAGTTCAGAGAATCCACTGCCCGGACACCTGCCGGTCCAGAAGAATGTGCAGGAGCCGCAGTAGAAATCTTTTCTATCCTCTGATCTATTTTTTCTACTTGACTTCACGCTGGTTGAACAACATCCTATCGGAGAATGAAACACTGTGGACGCACTGGGACGTAGCTGGGGAGGGGGGAGGGACGGGAATCGAGATTTGACATCTTCAGTAAACACCAGCCGGTTACTGAAGTGGACCAGATATTTCAGGCTGGCTGTTGTCCTCCGTGCTCGATTCGGAGCCTTCTGAACTTGTACGTCTTTATTCTATCTTTTTTCAAGTAAAATCAACTTCAATTTGCCTCTGATCCTTTTACTCTGTTCTTCAGAGAGACACGAGCAAATAAGAATCACGGTATAATCTGGTAACAGGAAACCGGGCGCCTCCATTGAAACCTGGAAAGAGGGATGAACTTCGGCCTACAGGAGCGACACTAACTCTTCGAAACGGTTGGCCTACGATCGATGGTCTGCGTTCAGTTGACTGACGCCCTCGAGTGGCCCGGAGCTCATATGGCACTCCGCAGGAGACGGGGAAAGAAAAATCCTTCTTTTTCAGATCCAAGTTTATTTTGTTTCCATGCCATGTTTCAGTAAGAAGACACACGTTGGCGACTCTGGCCAGAATATCAATGAGTACAAATTAGACTGGAGATACAGAGAAGACCCAGGAGGAGGAAAGGAAGAGGAGACAAAGAATCCCAACAGCCCAGAGACAAAAGGTACAGCGGTTTCCCAAACCGTTCCTCCAAAAGAGTGTCAGAGAGTGATCGCTGCATCACAGTACAATCAAGAGTGTGGAGCGCCTCCCTGAGGCCCGTGGAGCCGCGTGTTATCTTACGTTAGCGAGGTACGACGGCTAGCCGGTGCCGGGCGAGTGCAGATATGAGACGTTTGGATTTGTGTCCGTTCAAAACGACTTGATGCATGCGAGTTGGTAACTACGAAGAGGGCACTTAGGTCACCAAGCGACTCCCTTTTCGACCCGCCCGCTACACGCCAGCTGTTCTCATCCAAACCCGAGTGAGGCTTTGACGTTCGTGGACGCACAGCTTTTAAATATTTTCTTGTACAGGTGTGTTACAACGAGAGAGCAAACAAAGACATGATCTGGAAGCAGGAACTGGCTCGGGAATGGGGGAGGGAGGGGAACGCATGTCCCTCTGCGTGATGGACCGAGACCCAGTCGGGCCTGGAAGGGACAGGAGGTGATGGGGGCGAGGGGGTGAAGAAAGAAGAGGACAGACAGTGGGCTGCAGTTTATATCCAGATTAAACAGAGACGGAGCTGGATCCGGACTGAGTGGACACATGTGGATCCGTCTCACTGGGGATCTACTGCTTCTTGTGCCACGTCTGTGGTCTGCTCCTGACCTGCGACACAGACGGAAACATCAGCGAGAGCTTTCCCTCAACAAACGTGCTTGACATCTAGCCCGTCCATCGCAGCATGAGGGTCAAAACTTTCAGGCATGAAGTAAAGGAACAGCAGCAAAAAGGGGAAGAGAAGCGGCTCGCTGTGAAAGGGAAGATGAGGAGGAGGCGCAGAGATGACTTACAAAGAACGGCTGCATGATGGGGGGGGTGATGAAAAAATGAAGATCTTAATCTACGGACAGAAGAAAAGGGGAGCAAGTCAGGACAATGAGGAGAGGTTGGAGGAGTGCGGCGATGAAATGACTCAGGTGCTGATTGAATGGCAGTAGCAAAAATCAGGAAACAGCAGAAGCAGACGGAGAGCAGCAGAAAGAAGGTGAAGCACTGACCATCTCCTGCCTGCATGTCTGAGGTCCAGAGCGTGAGGTTGTCACGCAACAGCTGCATGATCAGAGTAGAATCCTTGTAGCTTTCCTCGTTCAGCTGGTCAAGCTCGGCAATGGCGTCGTCAAACGCCGTCTTTGCCAGCCTGAGAAGAGACGCCACCACCTGTCAGTGGCTACACTCGATGGCCGATGGAGAGAAAAAACAAACAGAAACCCACTTGCAGGCCTCTTCAGGAGTGTTGAGAATTTCATAGTAGAAGACGGAGAAGTTAAGGGCCAGTCCCAGGCGGATCGGGTGCGTTGACGGAAGCTCCTCGCCAGCGGTTTCTAGCGCTTGTTTGTACGCCGCCAAACTCTTATCGCTGACGTCCTTCTTCTCCGCATCTGTGGTGAACTCGGCGAGGTACCGGTAGTAGTCTCCCATCCTGAGGGGAACACAAAGACAACGCAACCTCAAGACACAACATGACTGACCACGAGCGACTGAACATCACAGACACTGTGGTGTGTAGCATCAGAATGGACCCAGCGTATCGTCAAAACAATGCGCACTCACATTTTATAGTAGAAAACTTTGGACTCTCCCTGCTTTGCGTTTGGGATCAGGTTGTTTTTCAGAACGCACAGGATTTCGTTGCAGATATCATTCAGCTCTGTCTCCACCTGCACAAAATAACTCAATAAATAAATGGGCTGAACCTGTGACACAGCATCACGTGAACTCATGAAGAACATGGCAAGAATTAAAAGCACATCTGACCCTCTTCTTGTATTCTTTAAGCATTGTGCTCTTGGCGGCGTTGGCACCGTCGTCCTTGTTCTCCATGCTGCTGATGATCCTCCAGGATGCTCTTCTGGCTCCGATCACATTCTTGTAGGCCACTGACAACAGGTTCCGCTCCTCCACGGTGAGTTCGATGCCACACTGGGCCACATCTTTCATAGACTCCACCATTTCTAGAAGGCAAAACACAATGACCTGATGACATCAGCACATTCACACTCAAGAGCTCAACCCCACTGTTTATCCAAACTAGCTGGAGAAAGTCGCTCAACTAATGGCTCCACACATAACACCATGTCCATACCCACTTCATCACCATGGTTCTTGTATTGCTGTGATTCATTCTCAGCTGAAGATGACTTGGGGCTTTCATCCCTCAGTTAGGCTGCACTGTTACAATGTAAAGGTGAACCAGGGCAATTCATTGAAGCAAAAAAGGTGTTGTGCGACCGCATGTATGTCACTAAGGGGATGTCACCAGGTTGGTATGCATGAGAAAGAAGTCGCAGCTCCTCCCCTCAGGTGGATTCAGGTTTGAGTTGTCTCCTGAAGCTGACAGCAGGTTCTTCTGTGGCAGTGCAGGAAACCTGATCCACTCAACCTGCTGTCATCACCTTCGAAGGCCCCTCCCATTTAAAAAAAAAGAAAAATGACTTGCAAACTAACTAGTCAGCACAAAGACAAAAAATGATCTCAGGAAGTTGCACCCAACGTCACTGGGGAGCAGCACCACTGTGGTGCCAGCACCGACAAAGCGAACCGCGTTTGACTGTCTACAGTGGGCATCACAGCTTTTCTTGCTTCACTTGTCCAGTCTTCAAACTCAAACCAGTTGGAGTTGTCCAAACCAGTAGAACAGGTCTGGCCCCTTTCACGTTACGGCGGGTTCTTACCGTTGCCATGGCAAACAGTAAACCCAGGGGCTCAAGCTAAGCAGAAGAGCATGCGCCATGGACAGGTGCATGAGCGTTGGGATGAGGAACTAAACTTTAAGCAGACATTCAGTAGCTTCGTCGCCACTGCCCTGCCCTTTTCTTCTTCTTGAACTGTGTCTTAAGGAAAGGAACACCAGTGGCTCTCGAAGTGAGAAACTCATCTAGAAATACCACCCAGTTTAGTACTTGGGTGTGCTCCAGGTCTGTGACACGGGTCACTGAAGAATAAAAGGGATCTGGTCCAGATACAGACGGCATAGCTGCCGACCAGTCAAGGTGCTCACACCTCAAACTTGCAACTGGATATGAAACAAGCCCTGGACGTGAAGCAGCCTCTGTAACTCCACAGTGAGGGCAGAAAAACATTGTCAGCAATTTTGACAGGGACGGCTTTTCCCACAGGTGGAGCTGCAAATGCTATTTCGTGTCTGTCTTCCTGGCTGGACTGTCTTCACATGTCTGTGCAAGTCGTCTCTGGGCCAGAGCTCCAAGTCCAGGAAGCCAGCCCAGATCACGCCCGTGTTTCAGAAGCTCCCACTAATGTACTTGTGGAGACTTTTCTTCCTCTGCGTCATTTACGATGCATGTGAAGGTGGTTGCTCAACGTCCAGTTGTAAAAATCAAACCACCTGCACACGGTCTTCAATCAAAGCCAGTGCTTTATTACCCTTTTATTGCCAATACTTGTGTCATTGCCAATAATGACACAAACCCATAGGCTGGTTGAACAATGGAAGTCAAATTAATATGCACACAACCCAAATTAAAAAAAGACAAACAAACCAAAAAAACGTTTACTTAATAAAATAAATCGACAGACATGCTTTGAAGTCGAAGATAATCTATCAAATCATAAGAAATGTTTCAAATGTACGTTCTTGGATGATATTCAGATAACTACTGTACAAGCCACTTCTAATCTTTCAACGTGAACGTTTTAGCTCTCCTCATATCATCTTAATCCAACAGGATTCATCAGCAATTTAGATCACTTTCAACTTGATGTTCGTCACCAAACAGACCCACTCAGGCCGTCTGTGACACAACATTTCAACACTCCAGGCAACACGGACCCATCTGAGTGATGTCAGGTCACAATGGAGCAGTCATGTCACAGCACGCCGCTGTTCTCACAGCCACGCCGCTTCCTCTGCTCTTCTCCACTGCCGCTCTCAGATGTTTCGCTTCTATAGTGACTCCAACACCAGCCGGTCGATCGGTGGTCAACGTCCAGCTCCCGGACGCCACAACCGGGAAGATATTGATAGGCGCAAATCATAAGGCTCCTTAATACGACGGGTCGTACTACAACTCCACAGACGTGCATTTGTGACAAAACAGGAAAAAGCCCGCAGTCGCTGGGGTGGGGGCGGTCCAGGAACAGACGACTTTCCGATCGACCGATCAGCTTCAAGAGGATTTAATTGAAGCCGATTGATTGATTGTTGCATACTTGATAATACAGTGAAATATCGGGACGTTACGTTCGACGGGCTAGCTGGGGTGTGGACGTTTGTTCAAACGGCGCTTTTGTTGAATGGAGTTTGGCTTGACGCGTGTCGAGGCTAGTTAGCAACAGGCTAACAAACTGGAAGAACTCGCTCAGCCCTGAGAGGAATGTTAAGCCGCCCTTTTCACTCTCTACACCTGCTTCATCCAGCAATCGATGAATTCACGCTCACAGTTCCCCACAGTCGCGATATTCCCACGGTTACAGCGCGTTTGGGAGACAAGTTTACCTGCAAGTCCCCCGCGGAGGGACACGGCCGGTCGTTCTCTTACCGTCATATCGCTCCGCTTGCTCGGCAAGTTTAGCCCGGAATACGTGGTCTTCCCTGCTCATGGCGCCCGACATTTTCGGTGGATCTGGTGAAGAGGACAGCGACAAGCCTGGCTGGTCGAAGGTGCTCGGTTGCGTCTCGGCTACAGCTCAGTCACTGGCTTCGCACACCCAACCGGTAGCGCTTACGTAAAGATGGCGTCGCCCTATATCCGGGAAACCCGCGCTGACGTCATGCTCGGTGAGAAGGGCCGAGTCGCATTTGAAACCTCCATTTGACTGAAGCTACGACGATGAAGTCCTGTTCTATCGACAAGATGCGCCTCGAACTCAACGGCCAAATCCGGCCGTCAAGGCATTTTAAAGTCCGACTCAGTATACACTTTAAAATGCACCAAAATCTACAAACATCCAGAAAACACAATAGCATCCAAAAATAGCGTAATATTGCTATTTTTTTTGTGAGGTTTCTTATTTATATATATATATATATATATATATATATATATATATATATATATATATATATATATATATATATATATATATATATATTTTTTTTTTTTTTTTTTTTACATTTAATTTAGCCAAAAAGTTTGTTTCACAAAAATGGGTTTACCTCAGCAGCCAAGTGTGAAGTTAGGGGTCTTCAGACACAGAAAATAGACCTTTAATTGAACATAACTGATGGAGCAAAGAGAGACCAAGTGAGGTGGGTCCCGCTGACTTCTTGAACAAAAATACTCAGGATGAAGTCACAAATACCTGCTGAAATGGAAGCTGGAGATTGGGATTCATCAACACTTCAACTATGACTGTGACCCCCACAAGAACCCATGAAAAAGACATACAATCGATGCAGTTCAATATATATATACATATGTATATATTTTTTTTATCAAAACATCCTGGCTGTTCCCTCCAAACATCAGATCCGTCACAGGCACCGATCATGAATCAGACAATCGGAAGACAGACAACAGTAATAGGCAAGAAAAGTACGGATTCAAAGTGTAGCACAAAAAAAACAAAAACAGAAGGTGTAGTGTCGCTTTAAGACCTTCACAGTCGTCAGGCAAAGTTTTTTTTAGGGTCATGTAGCACCCAGAATCTGTTGGGTTTTTCCCTTCTGTGTGCGACTGCAGCAACAGGCAAGGAAGACGAGGAAAACTGGCTTCAGTTCTCGATCAACAAGAGTCAGACTGATACTGGGTTTCGAGTGACAGTGATTGGAAATTGAACGGGTCTTTGGGTTGCGCCAACGCTGGCCATGCAGGAAGACAAGGAAGCCTCAAAGGTTTCACTCAAAGCAGCTCTACTTTGAGTCTCTAGCAGCTGGGCTACCATTTGTCCTTGAGGCTATCACGAATGCGTTACACTGATGGTAGAAATTCAGGTCTATTTTATGATATTAGTCATGAAAATATTTTAATCATGAAGAGAACGGATGCGCCGATGACCAAGGTTGGTTGAGGTGGTGGGAATTAACACCCTGTGTCAGAAAAACACAGATCTTCTGACCATCGACAGTTTTTGTTTTTCCTCTTTTAAAGCCAGCCACTTTAAGTCAACAATATACATAAGGTGGGACATATGCACAGATCTTTCCAGGGTATTTTGGAGCATGTCGGCATGTGTTCCAGGACCGTGGCGTTAAGATGACGAAAGTTGAAGTTATAACATAAACTCATAATGGCTCCCTGGCTTTGAATGGAGCAGGATGGTCTCAATGGTTCAATTCGGCTCAGATTATCTCATTAAAAATGTGTCAAGGTTTTATATCAAGTCATAAAATAGACTTTGTTCTGGAAGTGAGGCGTAAACTTAAAAGAACTTGTCATGTCGGGACGAGCTTGAGGGGAAACCCACATCAGTCGGACATCAGTGTAAACGCTTTGTTCTCATGGCGTCCGCTTAAAGACCTCCAGACAAGTCCATGTTGCCAGGTCCGGAGCACTTGGTGGCTCCTCAGCTCTCGTCGTCTGGCTGGTGCTGCTCCAGCAGACGCACATGAGTGAAGGGGAAGTGGCCTCGCTTGCCCTTGCACTCGCCCTCCCACTGCCCGTTCACGTTGATCTTGGTCACTTTGACCATGTCGCCCACCTGCCGGACCAGAAGAGACACACGTTTAGCATCCAGCTGTGACAGAATCGGTTCAGTAGCGTCAGACGGGTCGATAGACCGCTCCAGGAAGAATTGACGGGGAATCGATTGACCCATCTTTGGTTCTAACGCAAAGCTGGACCAGACCGCAAATAGCTCATCTCACTTTAAAAGCTGCGACATTCAAACATGCTCGATTGTTTAGAAAAAGCACCAAGAGAAACACAACAACAGCGACTGTACAATAAGAAGAAAAAGGGTGCAGTTATTGTGTCGGCTGTCACCAGGAGGCGCTCTTAATGCAAAACAAAATTGAAAGCACGATGAAGAGGATCAACAAATGAAACATTTCAAAGTAATAAAAACCCATTTTTTGATGGATTTCTTGGATCATCACTGAGTCGACTCTGGCCTGGGAATGTCTCATGTCCTCATGTGGATTGTGAACAGCTAAATTATTCAAGCCGAAGGACTGAGTGACGTTGCAAGACTGTTGTCGACCAAGAAAGTGGAGTCTTTTTTTTCTCTGCATTGAACAGAATTTCACTGTGAACAACCAGGGCGAGTGACATCTGCATCAGCTGTCGCCTTTGTGTGTGTCAATGAAGAAATGGCAATTCAGTTGTCACAGACTAAGTTCAACACAACTTGAGTCACAATATTAGTCGTGCATTTTAACATTAAATTCATTGTCTTTTTTAACAGCGACGCAAGAAGCAATGGTTAATTGCCTTCCTCTAACTCTGTTGTGTTATGGCTGTTTTTCATTAAATAACCTCATTGTATGAGTGTTTTTTTGTGTCATAGTTACCTCCAGAGCCAGCGCCGTCTTGTCATAGGCGTTTGGAACCCTTTTCTGAATCGCTCGGGCATAGACCGGCCCGTTCTGCAGGTTTGGAAGCTGGGTGTTGACCACAGGCTGAGCGTACTGGCCTGGGTCACCCAGAGGGTTGCCCTGCAGAGACACCGTTCCGTCTGGCCCTGCGTCGGGCCCTCCGTGTCCAGTCCCAGCACCGGCAGCGCCCATGCTGTTGGCCGTGGGCGAGGCGGGTCGGTACCGCTCCACGTACGGAACAGGAATCATCCCAATTCGGCCCTCCTGGTTCGCGGCGTTCCACCACTGCTCCTCCGGCTTCTCCAGCACTCGCAGCACATCGCCTTTACGGAATGGAAGGTCCTCGTCATCGTTGCCGGGAAAATCAAACAGCGCCCGCACAAATTCCACCTCCTCGGACTTCTGGGGGGCAACAGGCGAGGTGGTGATGACCCCGCCATGTTTGGCTCTGCTGATGGGCTCTATCAGCGTGGTGGTGTCCAGGTAGTGGATCTTGTAGAACTCCAGTAGGGCAGGCAGTGCATCGAATTCCTGGTCCCCGATCCGAAACCGAGGAGGCGCTAAACCTGAAAGGGGAGAGGCGATTTCAGTTGGTGTGCCAAAAGCATCCTCTGTTTGTGACCTCTGGAGGACATCTAAGACTAGGGGTTGCTTGTTTCAGCTGCACGCTTGATCAATTGGAACGAAAACCTGCACCATCCCGGCCCTGTGAGGACCGGTTTGGACAACCTTGTCGTAGACCAACAACAAAAATAATTCTCTACTTAAAGAAGAATGTTTTCACAACATGAGGCACTTAAACAAAGACAAAAACGCAAACCCAATTATATCAATTGTGACGCTGTGCCACAAGGATCACAGACATTCCTCAGACACTGATGTGACCAGTCATCCTCCAGTTGTGACAGGAGCCGGCCCGGTTCCATTCACTCCGCAGAGCAGCGGCCCGGCCCACTTCTACAGCAGAACCCCGTACAACACCACTCTTGTCAGGACAGGAACAAAAGCACGATTCAAGCCCTGCCCCTGAGAAATCATCTGAAAACACGTATCAGTCTTTCCAGTTTGGAAAGCAGATCAATAAAATGAACAGTCCAACAATGAAAGCAAGCCAAACTCAACTCATCCGGAAGCTTAAAAGCAATAAAAAAAAAGAGAGAGATATGCACATTCGTGGCAAATTACAACCGAAGTTATAAGTTTGAATTCCAAATCTTGAAAACGCGTGGTGGGTTTCTCCTCTTCCTCTTCACTAGAAACATTTTTCAGTTCGGTTGAGACGCCGATTGAATGGAGAAACTGGGGGACCACAAACAAACCAACTTCTGCAGATAAAAACGCAGTATTTCCGCCCCGAGAGCTTAAAATACAATTTCCTCAGTGAGGTTTGGCGCTCTGGTGAAAAGGGGGTGTAACGCCTTTGATTTCTCGTAACCCAGTTGCAGAGGTGTTGTACGTTACCTGAGCCCATCTGCCGGTTGTTGCTGATGCTGTTGATGATATAATGGGAGACTTTGGAGTTCTCAGACACGGACAGCACGTAGTCTCCGGGGATGGTGATGGAGTCGCGCACCAGGAACACGCCGTGCCGCTGGCCCTGCAGCCGGGACACCGCTTCCTGGCGGCTCAGCCTCCCCCAGTACCAGCTATCACGGTCCCCAGCATCGAAATTACCGGCCATGGCTGTGGAATCCCGCCCGAGGCTTGAGGCCTCTCCCTATCCGCAACTCATACAAAAAGTTTGGTGCCTGGCGTCGCAGCTGCAGAACCGTGCTAACGTCGTTAGCTGCGGGAGCTAACTCCTCCGCCGCCGGCGCGTCTGCAAGCGACTGCACACCAAACCTGGTTCGGCGTTTCGACAACCCCGGAATATTCCAAAGTAGCGTGCAACTAGACAGTCCAGGACTGAAATGGCGGATCTGAGGAAAAGTTGACCTCATCTACCGGAAGGTGCGTGGTCAGCGCCAGTGACGCCGTCTGTTTCGAACTTTATCTGACTCTTCATACATCAGTCACATCATCCTCTGACCGTCAGTCAGATGTAAAAGAAAATAAATGCCAAAGAGTATTTGAAACCACACAGATGTCACTTCATTTCACCAGATACCAATAATTCCCGTTTAAAATGTAAAACGAAATGCATCCAGGGAGACATTATTCAGGATAGTGGCAACACCAGCATGTCTGAAAACATCTGTTTCCATCATTAAATGAGTGTGTTGCCGTTTCTTGGCTGAATATTAAGGACTACAAACGCTTTTAATGAATTAATCAATGCTCGATATCATACCATATTCAGATTGACATGTTGGGTGAAGTGTGGAGTTGAATGGCTGAACATTTTACTGGTGTTTTTCAGACCTCGTACGGAGACAGATTATACTTCTATATCTAATTGCTATTCAATAATTTTTGTACCATTTCACCCGATCGCTTTGATGTCCGAGCTTATTTCGGCAGGTTCGTGAGAATTAATCACGACTTACTCGCGTGTACGGCGACACCCTTTATTTTTAAGGCGACGTTTTTCGTTTATTTATTTTTTATTTAAGCACGCTACCGCGCATGCCTTACTGGCGTGAAGAACCGGAAGCGGAAGTGAACAGAAAGTAGGCGCTTTTATTCTGTATGGCCTACCGGAACGACAACATATTACACACGCTTGCTCGTTGAGTGTGACGTGGCTCGACATTCTTTTAAGCTCTAACTGCTAAAACGCACCACAGGAGAGTTGTAATACTCTGCGAATACCCTCGAAACCTGAAGAGACATTCAGTGGAAGAGGTTGACCGTCGCTCCAAGTCTGAAAGGTGCGCCATAGTTGGCTTTGTTTACATGTGAGAGCTGTCAGATGCTAACAACAACATCACGTTGACAGTTATTGACCGGCTTTACCAACCTTACGTTTCTTTGACAGCAGTTTGACAGCTATACACGCAGTTTTACGACGTTGATAAATGCTGTGTTAATGGCATGAAGATGCGTCATTACCTCATGTGGCTATCTACAGTACTCTCAGCAGGAATGAACTAAGGAAACCATGTCGGACATTGAAGAAAGCGGCTCTGAGGTGGCTCCTGCTGAGGCGTCCGACACCCAGTCTCCAACCTCCCTGGGCTCTCCCAGCTCCCCAGACGTGGCGACAGATGTGGCCCCCACCAGAAGAGCCAGGAGGAGACCAGAACCTAAACCTGCAGAGGTGGTGGAAGAGAAATCCCCGGAAGAGGAGCAGCCAGCGAAGGCAGGTGTCATCCTTCTGTTGACAAACTTGCTGGTGCGTTTCTTGTCAGTCAGTGGGTCAGAATGACTCCTATTTAGTGGTGTTAGGGACGTTTTTCCATGAATTTGCAACAGCACCTGAACACGTCACCCCTTCATCTCACATCCTTCATCTCTTTCAGACTCCGACTGAGACCACTGTTGCTCAGGGAGGGTGGGGCAGCTGGGGCAGCTGGGGCAAATCCCTGTTGTCCACAGCAACAGCCACCGTCGCAACTGTGGGTGAGTACTGATGAAGTGGTGAGCAGTTCTCTTTTTGCAGGTGGATCCTGATGTTGGAAGTCATCTGTAGCGTTGTGGGTTTTACTGAGAAGACATCAGCTTTCAAACCAAGACAAAACCGAACTGCAAAATGATTAATTTCTGTGTTGGAAGTTATCTGCTTCCTGCTCTGAACGCAACTCTTCTCCAGGTCAGGGACTCAGTCAGGTGATCGAGAAAGCAGAGACCTCACTGGGAATCCCTAGTCCCACGGAGCTGTCGGCCCAAGTGGAGGAGGAGGAGAGAGAACAGATGGGTGAGACATCCTTCATCACGGACGTCCAGAAGTCCTAGTCGGCTCTGAAGACTTGTTTCTGGCTCCAGAGTCCAGCGCAGAAGCAGGCCTGGATGCAGCAGACGGTGCGTCAGCGGTGGAAAGTGCGATGGGAATGCTGACCTCCCTCACCAGCGCGGTCCAGATCACGGTCGGTAGGAACTCAGAGGGGGCAAAATTCGGACTATGGTTTACCAAGAGCCTGAATGTTTTGGGTGCTTTTCAGGGGAAGACCGTGCTTAGCGGAGGTCTGGACGCTCTGGAGTTTATTGGTAAGAAGACCATGGATGTGATCGCTGAGGGAGACCCTGGTTTCAAGAAGACCAAAGGGCTTATGAATAGAAACCTTACGCTGTCTCAGGTCAGTCTTTTTCCTCCTCGTATTCCTGTTCTCAGTGGTTCTCCTTGTCCACTAACTTTCTAATCTCTTCTTCTCTCTCATTCCAAAAACTGCCTTTTGATGTTCCAGGTGTTGCGGGAGGCAAAGGAGCGTGAGGAGCAGCAGACGGAGGACGAGTCCATGTCGGAGAAGAAGCCTTTGGCTCACTACGGCGTCTTGTTTGACCAGTTCCAGGGTCTGTCCCACCTAGAGGCTCTAGAGATCCTGTCCCGGGACAGCGAGTCCAAGGTCAGACACCACACCCGGGTTCGCTGTGGTCCAGAGTGGATCTCTGAAATGTTCTGGTCCGCAGGTGAAGTCGGTGCTGACCACTCTGTCAGGGGACGAGCAGCAGCAGCTGCGTGAGGATCTGAAGCTCATCAAAGACTCGTTCTCCATGATGGACTTCGATGACGACGAGCTGGATGAGAAGCACGGTGAGCAGAAGACTAACATCTCCTCTGGAACCGTGACTCATCACATCATTCTTGTCTCAGACCAGGACGGGTCTGAGTTCCAGAAGGAGCTGGAAGAGGTGCTGGAAGGGATCACTGTTTCGGGCCCTGTGGACAAACTGTGCAAGGTGCGAGTCTTGTTTCTTTAGACTAGAGACACAAGATGGAGTTGGACTTGCTCCTTGGTTTCATAAAAGTCTGACCTCTTTTTGTGCGGTCCAGAGTCAGCTAATTTTAAGTCTCTAGCCAACGACTGGTCTTGAATGCATCCTAAGCTTGAGTCCGAAACATCTACTCATGTTCAGATCTCAACTGACTGGTGTTGTGGTTGTCCTCCACAGGCTTCTAAGGATGCTCGTAACCAGGCCCTGGTCTCCACTGGAGAAGGTGAGGACCAGAGGATGACAACTGTGGAGGTAAGGCGATTGAGCATCTTCAGATGTTTAACTTTGCAACGTGGATCCGACCTGACATGAGACTCAATCACTCTAGGTGTTGAAGATCATGGTCTTAAAAGAAGTGATTTCCAGATAGAACTTTAACAAAGTGGAAGCGCTCTGAAGATAGTGTGATGAAATCCAAGTGTTACTTCAAGCTTCATTCAGCTGTCATCATGTCTCAGACCTCCTCCTGAACTCAGAGTAGATCCATACTTACCTGTTCTGCAGCTACAGTTGCTTCAGTCGAGAAGAGCTATTTCAGTTCTCAGCCACCCTCACTGCTCCCTCAGGACATCCACGCCGCAGGGATCAGGAGTCTGGCTGAGCTCACAGCCGGATCCATCGAGCTCTTCCACAAGCTGGCCGAGATGATTTTAACCTCCAGAGTTGATCCAGCTGCCTCTGTGCTGTCCCAGTAAGAACAAGCGCAGAATCGGATCCGAGTTCGCTCAGATTGACACAAGTTGTGTGTCCTCAGGTTGACCGTCGTCCTGTGTCGGGAGCTGTCACTGCTGTCCAGGAAGTTCACCTCCAGCCTGACATCAGCTGCTGTGAGTTCAACCACCTGCTCAGAACTGAAGCAGAAAGAATGATTCTCAAATTTAAACCTTTCATTTGACTGCAGAATCTGGATTAGAGTCTCTGTTTCTTTGCTCTTGCAGTCCAACGAGAAGGGCGATGTTCTGAACCCGCTTATCACCGGAGTCTTCCTGGAGGTACTTCCTTCTTTTATTGCTTAGTTCTAGTGATGTGGATGATACAGTCCAGGAGAATTTTCCTGCTCTGCTCTGAAAGAAGGTGAGAGTGTGGTGTGTCTCCTCCTGCAGGCCTCCAACAGCGTGTCCTACATCCAGGACGCCTTCCAGCTGCTCCGGCCCATCCTGGAGGTTTCCCACATCCAGAGACGATCACTAACAACCGAGTGACCATTGGCTCGCTGTCACGACGCCATGCAGCCAAACAGTGTTAACGCCCACTCACCTGACATTCAGGTCACATGACAGGGACAGTGTGGTGTAAGGGCAATGGGGGGAGAGGAGGCTGCCGAATTATGACATTATTTACAAACAAAATCTAATAAATGATTTGAAAGTCAGTTCATAAAACAGGCTCAGCCAGGAAAACATTGTAAAAATGTTTTGAAATTGAAATGTGACCTTTTAGAATCAGTCATACATGTTAACATTTGTATTTAAATATTGGGGAAATAATAAAAAAAGTCATATGAGAGGAAGGTAGGTTTAAATGTGTCAAAAACAGAGTGAAAGAAATCTAAAAGAAAGACTGGTGTGTCACCTCTCATGGGCAGGAACACGTCCCTGGACTCCTTCCCCTCTCATGAGTCATGACCTCTCGATGTGAGCTGCCAATCAGCAGCTGAGTGCTTCATCATGTGACCATAGTCGTAAGGGACTCGGGCAATGATCGGCACAACTATACCAAAAGACGGTCTGAACTTTACCATAGTGTGACGTGTGAATTCAAAAATTCACAAAACTGAAGAAGGGTGGCGCTGCTGGACTCTCCTTTTATCTGAAGTATTTTTGATAACAGCTAGTGTTGAAGCTTTAATCTTCCTTTCAGGCCTATCACGCTTTGATTTAATTTCCATTTTTTTGTCTTACAATTATTGTTTTTTCACCTCTTCAGTATGTTTGTCGTGCATGTCATTCAGCTGCTGACAAGTTCACTTCAAACTTGTCCACTATTGATAGAGACGTGTTCTCCCAACACAGATCTGCCTGAATTGGTCTACAACTTCTCAATTCATTCCTGTAACTGACAGATTTTCATTTTTTGTTCCCTCAACTGTCACATGAATAAATAAAAATGTGATCTATTCGGAGATGCATCTTTGTTGCTCATGTTGCTCATGCTTTTATGACATTAATAGCTACATTACTGTTTCCTTTATTTGAATGTTGTTAATAATCATTGATAAAACAAATCAGAAGGCAAAAGTTAAAGGGCTTTGTCAGGCCTGTTTTCCCGCAGTTTGAAAATGCGTATAAGGATCAGTGATATTGGAAGTTTGTTGTTTCAAAAACAGTCAGTTATTCTGTTATTTTATTTTAAAACCTGTTCGCTGATGCAACTCCAAATATGACCGACACGTGTCGCTGCTGTTCGTCTCAACTCCACGCGTCAACACAAAGCAGAAGAAGAAGCAGCGCGGAACGAACACACGAAGAAGAAATTCCATCGCGCTTTCAGCTAGCTTGACAGGTGAACCGGAGGAGAATTTCAGGTGAACCAGCTTCTTGCGTTCATATTCCGACGGTGTTACAGCTATTCTCAAGTTGCTTTTAGAACCGCAGACTCCAGACTTTAATAATTCACCACGGTGACGCTAGCGTTCCAGATGCTAAAGCTATCCCCTTCGCTAGCAGCAGCTAGCAGACCCTTGTAGCATCTCCAGTTGGTTCTAATAAAAAACAAACTCCTCAAAAGCTCTGTTTTTAAAATTGTAGTTGCAGTCTCGTGTATTTCCGGATTAAGCAACTTGGTGTTCGATTGGACATGAGACATGCACATGCAGATGTTTACGTTCAACAACAACCGCGTCGTTGGCTAACGCGCAGCTTTGCCTCGGGATGTTTGTCCCGCAACACCTATCACCGGTACCAGCAGAAGCTTAATCTGTCGAGCTGGTGTTTGTTTGTTTGGAGTTCTTCATGTTAACGCACGGACGGACAAGCTTCCTCTTTGGCTGCAGTTCTTGCGAACACCTCTTTATTCTAGTTGATGACACACGTACTGTTCAACAATGATCAAAGATATGATCTGAACAGTGAAGGATTAAAAGATCCAACGATGAAGGTTGGCTGATCCGCTGTTTGCGAATGTGAACGATAATTACAGACGTTTATTTGAAGAGTAATGACACCGGTCTGCCTTAACTTATGTTTTGATATCCCTCCCAAACATGCGCTTTTTAAATGTCCAGTTGAAGTGAAGGAATGGCTCCATCACTTTGTGTTGACCTGTATATTGTGTGGAGAGCGAAAACTTTGTGATTCAACATGTTGTTGCAGCTGTTTAAATGAGGTGAATCTGCACCATTATTGAAATAAAAAGTCGCTCCCTCTCTGCAGATAGTTTCCCTGGTCTGTCGCCTCCCACCAACGCAGGATAGTCTGATTTTTATCTGGTTCCCTGCCACCATGCCAGCCGCACTTACAGATTCCAGCCAGTTAATCTGTGAGGTCTGGGCCAGCAACATGGAGGACGAGATGAGGAAAATTCGGCAGATCATTCAGAGCTACAATTTCATCGCTATGGTGAGCCTTGGCTGTCACGCCGCTTCACTGACCACAGCAGGCCGATGACCGCCTCCTCTCTCTTTCCAGGACACCGAATTCCCCGGGGTCGTGGTGCGGCCCATTGGCGAATTCCGCAGCACGGTGGATTACCAGTACCAGCTGCTGCGTTGCAACGTGGACCTGCTGAAGATCATCCAGCTAGGCCTCACGTTCATGAACGAGGATGGAGACCACCCCCCCGGCACCACCACATGGCAGTTCAACTTCAAGTTCAACCTCACGTAGGTTTTGTTTCATCACTTTATTGCCTGCCGGTTCAATGGAAACCTGCTACTCAGTGCTGTAAATAATAGAAAATTCATGGTTCAATGATTGATAGGGTTTATCATTTTTGTGGGAAAACTGCAATTCAAATGCACCTAACAAAATAAAAAGTCACAGGGGTAAATTGTGATGAAACAGTAGTGAGGTTGTAACCCTTCATTCATCATGTTCCCTCAGAGAAGACATGTACTCGCAGGACTCCATAGACCTGCTGCAGAACTCCGGCCTGCAGTTTAAGAAGCATGAAGAAGAAGGAATCGACACACTGTACTTTGCCGAACTGCTCATGACGTCCGGTCTGGTTCTGTGTGAGAACGTGAAGTGGCTCTCCTTCCACAGGTGAGACATGGAAGTCAAAGCTAGCTTGGCGAGTTGTCCTCACAATGTGGGAATGAGGCTCTTGATGTGGAATCAAAACATTAAAAACGCATCTTGTGAACCGTAAAGTTGTGACCCGGCCTCACCTGTCATCCCTCCGGTTTCAGCGGCTACGACTTCGGCTACCTGGTGAAGCTGCTGACGGATGCTCGGCTGCCAGAAGAAGAGCACGACTTCTTCCAGATCCTCAACCTCTTCTTCCCGGCCATCTACGACGTCAAGTACCTGATGAAGAGCTGCAAGAACCTCAAGGTACGGAGTGGGCGGCTGGAGCCTGCAGCTCAGGTTCTGAGTGGTCTGTGTTGTGTTCAGGGCGGACTGCAGGAGGTGGCGGACCAGCTGGAGCTGAAGAGGATCGGGAGGCAGCATCAAGCGGGATCTGACTCGCTGCTGACCGGGATGGCCTTTTTCAGGATGAAAGAGGTGAGTTTTTCCCCACTTTTATTGATGCTGAGGAAAAGAAGCGGTGACATGCACAGTGAGAAGAGTGAGTGAGTGAGTCCTGATCCTCAATGTCAGGTCACATTTGTGTTTAGTTCTGTTGAGCACCGGAAGCTCAGACCCCTGATGGTGTCGCCCCTCTTGTCTCCCGCAGCTTTTCTTTGAGGACAACATCGATGACGCCAAGTACTGCGGGAGGCTCTACGGGCTCGGTTCTGGATCCACTCAACCTCAGAACGGCATCTCCAGCTCAAGCCAGGAGGAGACCAATAACAAGCACTGACCCCTGCACTTGTTTTAACTCCGGCCAGCACCGCCCCTCCTCACGCGGACCTCCTAGAGACTCTTACCAGATCCTCCACCAGAACACGATCTCCTTTTAGCGGCTTTTAGTCGACGTTCGTACATTTGGAAGATTTTTAAATCCAGTTTTTGTTGGCGGCATGTGTTGTGACCGCCAGAACTCTGAATATTCTGGTCACAGGGATTCGTTTTTACTGCTGGACGGGCCTGTAAATGAAATGTATAATTTTGTTGAAATAAAAAAAATGTTTTAGCTTTTTCCAGCTCGATGAAACTTTTACCAGCAAGTCCAATTCTGGTTCCGCCTGTTTTTACACGCGAGCTTGTTTTAAATGGCTGTACATTAAATTGTTTTTGTATTTTCACACACCGCAGTTTTAATTCTTCCTTGTGGGACACGCCCAGGACACGCTCAGGACACTCCTCCAGGCCAGGCAGAGCTGCTCACAGCATCTGGTTCTAGTTCCTGACTCAGTCCTGAAGTCCCTCAACTTCTAAAGTGTCATTTTGTGACTGAACTGACTCCAAATAACTTTTCAGTTCAAAGTCGATTTTCTTTTTTAGATGAAATTTTGTTTTATTAAACATGTTTAAATGTGTTTCAGGTGAACTTTTCTACCTGTGAAAAAAAAAACTGTTCTATGAACTGCAGAGCCGATACTTCATCTGGACTTAATCGGGACGTTGCAGACGTCTTTATTTCATAACAAAAGTTGTGGACTATAGAAACATCTGTACAGAGCAAGTGCTTGAGGTCGCAGATCTTCAGTGCAGGAATCTCTTCGCTGCCTTCAGAATTGCCGGGTCGGTGCCGTATCGCTGCAGCAGGTCTTTGGCGCGGTTCTGCAGGGCCTCAGGCACGGAGGGCGAGGTTCTGCTGAGGTGCAGCAGGACCAGGGAACATTCCATAACATCTGGACGAGAGAAGAGCTGCAACACAAGGCAGGGTTTGATCAGTCCCGGCTCCGGTCCGCAACTCACTCGGATTCAATCCGCGCTTTGATGATGGGACAGTGACTGTTGGCACCTTTATGGTGTCGGGCACATCATCCAGCTGCTTCTGAAGTTCAGACATCTTCATGGACAGTGAGAGGAATGACTCGGGCTCATTGGCGCTGCAACAAACAAGTCAACAGGAAGTGACACAGGCAAACAGGAAGCTGGTGGTTTTCTCTTGACTAAAACCACAGTTGCAATTCAACATTGTTTGCAGAGGTGCTGCTATGACGACGCCCTGATCAGAGCTGTTGGTAACAGAGTCATGAAGATCACACCTGAACCACACAGAACATCTGGTCTCTTAAGGATCATCACCACACAGTGCTGCATGAGGATTTAACTGAGCTCTAACACTCACAGCAGCCTATAAAGTCATTTAACAAATAAAATGTCTCACCTCTGTTCTGCAGCGGCACGCTTGTCCTGACTCTCCTTCAGGTCCTCTGGCTGGACCAGGCTGTGCTGCAGAACCATCTGGCCCAACTGCTCTCTGATCCGCGTCATGGACTTGAGGCAGCTCTGACAGGCGGCGTGGGGCTCCGACAGAAGCAGCAACAGGTCAAAGTCCAAGCTGAGTGGCGGTTCTTGAACACCATTCTGGACCTGGTCTTCAGGACATGTGTCCACATCAGAAGCAGGATGTCCGTTCTGGATCCTGGCAGGTCCAGCGGAGCCCGTCCAACAGATCTGGTAGAGTCGATGGTAGTAGACTAGAGCCTGAAGGCTGGAGCTGGCAGCTCCTGCATCTTCAGAAACCTCTGTGACTTGTGGACCAGACCCAACTTGGGTGTTTCCTGTGAGGAGACAAGCACGACAAGGAGTTCAGGTCTGGGCCCAGGACTCTGTAGGGATTGAAAGTGTAGCAACGATGAACAAGTCTGGTAGCACCTGGGAAGAGAATGATGCAGAGCCGAGCACAGTGACCCCAGTGTCCCGAGTCCATCAGCCAGGACACGGCGCGCCATAAATCCTTCACCGACTGTCCCGGGTCATCCAGCAGGCTGGTCAGGATGCTGCGGGATAGGTGCAGCGACACCTGCAGGATGACCTGGTGACCCACAGAGAACATTCATTACAATCTGGTGCATGTCAGCTGAAAGTCCATGGTGAGTCTAGTTCTGACTTCAGAGCCTGGTTCGGGTTAGCCATGTGTTTTGGATGGTTAGGTTTAGGGGGAGAGGCTGGGGAAAGGGTTATGGCAGTGAGAAACCTCAATGTCCCCACAACGACAGAAATACGTGTGTGTGTGTGTGTACCTGTCGGAGTGGAGTGTTGGCGCTGGGTTCTGGACTCTCAACACTCTGGAGCTCCTGCAGCAGAGATTCAACCCCACAGGGTCCATACGAATCCCTAGAGACACCAAAGTGCCGGTCCCATACGTCTTTGATCCGGTCCAAAAATAGACCCGGACCTGGTGCCGCCCAGCAGTGACTGGAGACCCGGGTGGTAGTCGGAGGGTCCAGCTCTATGGTGAGCAGCTCGGCCACGCACAAATGCAAGCGATGTGCCTGGAGATGAGCAGGACCAGAAACTCAGTGACCCGCCGTCAAACAAGCGTCTTTGGTACCAACCAGCATGCCGGGCTGCAAGCTCAACACCTCCTGAGCTTGAACCCAGTCGTGAGAGGCAGCCAGATCTTTGGCACATCGGAGCGCTAGTGACCGGGCCAGAACTTCCTCGCCTGAGATCCGGGCCAGAGCAGCAGCAGCCCTCAGTGAGGCCGGGTCGTTCTTTCGGGCCACCACTTTGGCGGCGTCAAACGTGGAGCCTGTGGCGATGAAGCTGCGAGCAAAGGGAAACATTACATGTCAACAGTGACCCGACCGTCGTGGGTTCCTTTACCATTTAGCTGCAGCCGAGAAATGACCCGACTTCTCCAGGGCCGAGCCCCAGAGGGAGTAGAGCTCTGTCAGAACCGGGTCGTCCGCAGGCAGGCGGGCTCTGGCCAGGGCGACGGCCTCCCGGTACAGCTTGTGGTCTCGCAGCAGTTCGATGGCTTGCTGCACCTTGTTGATGGACAGCAAGTGTGAAGCCGCCTTCAGGTGCTGCTCCTGTAGACACAGCTGCTGCACGTATGAGTCCACCGCCCGAGACCAGATCCTGAATCCAGCTGCGGAGGGAGGACAGACACAGCTGTCATCACACAGTTCAGCAATGAATGAAGTGCAGTGCGAGGACTCACCCATGGGGGCGATAGAGAGCAGATGGTCATTGAGCTCTCCTCTCTCCGTGGCCAGCTGCAGCGCCCCCTCCAGGTCGCCACTCCACAGCCGCAGGTAGACCACAGAGTCCAGGTGTCCAGCGTCCAGGTGACCCTGCTCTGTGGGGGACAGCACCAGGTGAGCAGGTAGCCGACCACCAACATCAGATCCAACGAACCTTCCTCCTGCAGCAGGCGGATCAGAGCCGGACGGTCCGAGAACAGACCCAGGTGGATATGATCCCCTTGGCCGGGTGTGCAGCCAGCAGGAGGCGCTGCAGCGACATGACACAAGTTCATTACTGAGTCACAGCCATGCTGGTTGATAAGACACTGGCTCACCTGGACCATGAGTCACCTGCGCCAGGATGACACAGTCCTGCAGCAGGTCTTCTTTCGGGCGGTTGTCCATGGACGAGGTGATGGGCAGCATGGAGCGAGCCTTCTTCTTCTTCAGCTGGTTTATGTCTGACACAGGCACACGGTTAGCTCGATCTCTGCTCTTGACCGCAGCCACGGGGGGAGGGGCGGAGCTGCTGGCGGAGCTGGCGTCGTCTTCATCAGACGCCTCCGGAGCCACCGGGCCCGAGCCAGCGTTGTTGTCTGCCGCCGGTTCTGACGTCTTCTTGCTCGTCTTTTTCGTGTTCTTCTTCTTGTTCTTCTCCTGCAGCTCCACCATCTTCTTACCTGAGAGGGTGAGAGTGACGGTGAGGGAGAACCACGTCGTGACTCCAGGAAAACAAGTCCTCACCCTTGGGAGGTCTGCTGAACTCCTGCCCAGAGACCCTCCACTCCTGCAGCGTGAAGTCCTTCCCTCCGGTCCAGACCAGATCCGGGTCCACGGGCGACCAGTCCACACACAGCAGGCTGCTCATGTGACCGCGGTAGTTGGCGAGCGGCGCCTCCTGCAGGACGTCCCACACCTAGACAACAAGAGAAGGACCAACATGGAGTCAACAGGTCACGAGTCAAGTGAAGCGCCACGTACCTGAGCCGTCCCGTCGTACGACACGGTGGCGAGCCGGGCGCTGTGGTGAGGACTCCAGGCCATGTTGGTGATCTTGGCTGTGTGACCCGCTAACCTGCGGTGCGGCTCAGTCAGCACCAGCGGAGCCTCAGGAGGGGTCTCTGCACGGAGGAGAGCAGGAGTGAACCGATGCAACCGTCTGCAGAACGTCTCTGCTCACCGATCACCGAGCGCAGGTCGTGCACGTAGACGACGGCATTGCTGGAGCCTGAGGCCAGGAGGCCGTGCAGCTGGTCGTGCTGGTGGTGCCACCGGAGCACGTTGATGATCTTGTGGTGCTGCTGGATGCTGCAGAGCAGCTTCAGGTTGGGAGCCTGGTAGATCTCGATACACCTGCAGGAGCGGGCGATGATGAGATCTGGACACACCAGCCGACCAGAGACTCACCCGTCCTCGTTGCCAATGGCGACGACTTTCCCATCTGGCTTCCAGGTGAGGTCGGTGTGAGGAGACAGTTTGTGCTGTTGAGGAGAAGAACCTTGATGAGGCCTTAAACCAGAACTTCTTCTTGACTCATTCCCTCTGAATGACACATGCCCACCTTGATGTTGTTGGTGTCTCGGATCAGCCTGTCGATGTCGCACGCATCGCCGCTCAGTTTGGTCGGATCGTGTTGCAGGATGACGCCTTCACCGCCGCAGCTGTACAAGCTGAAGGTCGGTTTTCCTCCTGCAGCACCTGAACGCCACACACCACTTAGTTGTTTTTGTTGTTGCCAAGTCAAGAGCGTACTGAAGCTCCTTACCGAAGGACAGTGGGGGAACTGGAGGTCCCCACGCCAGAGTGTAGACCGTCCTCTTGTGGTAGGAGCTGGACACCTGAGGAGGCCTGAGGAGCAGCACGTCGCGCCAGTGAAGATAACACCAAGAGAGAAGCTCTGAAGCGATGAAGACTCACTTGTTAGAGAAGACATCGTAGATCCCCACCTTCCCGTCGTCCGTTCCAAATGACAAGGATCCTTCCTTCAGAGGATGCCATGACAGCTGCCAACAAACATGACCATATGTAGCATCACCCACTGGATCAGAAGTGTTTCATAACACTGACAGGAAGTGACATCATCCAAATCAAATCTACTCACCGCGGTCACTTTGGACTTGAGTCCCTGCCAGAAGGTTCTGGTCTCGTACTGGTTCTGTGTGGCCAGTGTGTTCCAGACCCGGATGCTGTTGTCCCCCACACCCAGCGCCAGGCACCCGGTGGCCACGGGGGCGAAGGTTAGAGCGTAGACGAAGCCGCCCAGCGTGGGCAGCGTCCAGCAGCAGTCCAGACTCTCCAGGTCCCAACACTTGACCTGCAACGTTCAAGAGTCCAGCAGAATTCCAAGTCCTGGGCTTGACTTGGACTCACCTCGCGGTCCATGGAGGTGCTGATGAGCAGATCTTTGTCCTGCAGGTGCACAGAACTCATGTTGAAGACGATCCTGCTGTGGTTCTGACTCTCGCCCGACGTCCCCAGCAGAGTCCACCTCTGTTTCCCCAGCCGGGACAAGTCCCACGTCACCAGCTCGCCTCTGCATGGCAGGTGAAGAGTTGTTGAGGCATAATGTGACATCACGCATGCTAGTACGCACTGACCCGAAGCAGCTGGTGACCAGGGTCATGGGTCGACTGCTGGGCCAGTGGACGTTGAGCCATAGCCTCTCTTTGACCGAGGGGTCGACAGCCGAGCCTCGCTTCTTCAGGAACGGGAGCTTCAAAGTCGTCACAACTGCGCGTGACAAGTTCAAAGAGTCTCAAGGTCATGATGGTACAGGAACACTTGGATCTGACCTTTGCCCTTTGTGGTGCTCCAGATCCTCACTGTCTGGTCTCTGCTTCCAGAAGCCAGGTAGCTGCTCATCTGATCGTCCGAGACTGACACACATACACACTGTCAGACTGCTTCTCCACACAATGGCAACTGACCAACTATCTACCTTCTGTGTTGCTGTAGCCGGGGAACAAGGAGTCTTGGTTCTCCAGCGGACACCAAACCAGCGAGTGGATCTCGTCGTCATGTCCGCGGAGACGGTGCGTCACCTGACCTTTCTTACTGACGTCCACCAACACGATCATGCCATCTTTGTACCTGGAACACAGCGTACCAGGCCACACCAGGTGATCAGCAACACTGATCCAAGTATAACTCAAATCGGTGCGGTCAGTCCAACCAGCCACACCAAAGGCATGAGGTCCAGACTCTCTTCGTACCCGATGGCGACGCAGCTCCATGAATGTGGCGAGCAGGTCAGGCAGAAGATGGTTCTGGGCTCAGGAAAGAAGCTGACAGTGTCTCTAGTGTGAAGCCAGCGACACACCACAATTCCCTTCTCGTCCCCCGACACCACCAGGTTCTTATCCACTGGGGACCAGTGCACTGCCGCCACTGGGTTCTGAAGACAGAACGGTTAAGACTCTGACTCTGTTTGACGCCACAGCTCTTTTAAACTCTCACCTGATGCGCTGCGTGCTCCTCCAGCAGGGTCCTGGAGCCCGCGTCCCAGTAGAGCAGAGTCCCATCAGTGGCAGAGCTGACGCACATGTGACGCTGACCCTCGTGATGGCAGAAGGAAAAGCCGGACACCAGGTTCTTGTGACCGACCAGTTCACCTGAGGAGCACAACCAATGATACGTCTCACAACAAGCACTCTGCAAATGGAAGCAGGAAGTGCCAGGTGAGACCACAGGACTAGTGACGGCCTCCATCGTCTCAGACTCACCCACGACTCTGCAGCAGGTCGCAGAGGCTTCTATCAGGTAAATGACATTTTTAGCTCCGACACCGAACAAACCGCTGCTGTTGACGTCACTGCAGCGGGAGCAGTACCAGTTCGGAGAGGGAGGGAGACACCGTTCGTGCATGGTGCCAGAACCGGATCGATTCTTTTACACATGAAGCAATTGTGAAGTGAAGATGAACTTCTTTCTCACATGTTGCCTCTCATCTGCGGTGAGCGGTTTGCCGCAAAGCCGGCCCAAGTGTCGTAAATACTGACGGAAACTCAGCCGGATCAAAACTGACTCACTCTCCGGACCAGGACAACGCGTTTCTCTGTAACAGAACCAAATCATCCAAACTAAAACTGGATTGGTTTAGTAAATGAAAATTTGTAAATTAATTTATATAATTTGTGATATTTTTTTGGAATTTGCGAATTCACACGGGCGTAGTGGCAGGAACTGCGACATTCCTCCAGGTGGAAGTAGAGGGACGAAACTAAACTATCGTCAAGTGAAGTGAAACGTCGTAAAAACTAAACATGGCCGCCTCGATGACAGGACGTGGTAAGTCAAAAGCAACACCAAACAGTCTTAAAATAACGTTTCATTAGATATAAACACGGCAGTATTTTTCTTGTCAGGAGCCGGCTTGCTCAGACATCTGTCGGGCCTGCTGCATTCGAGGTGAGCAACTATGAACACCGGAGCTAACGTGGTAGCTCAGAGGCTGCAGAAGGACAAACGTGTTTTGTTTTTTAAATCGATCTAATGACACGGGTTCTGCAACCAGTCTTGTTAAAAGTACTGGCAGGCATTTAAATGTGGACCTGAACACCAGTGATGCAGACCATATGTGTGTGTTGCTGTTCTTTTTTCCACCTCCAGTGTGTTAACTGAAGTCATCAAGACGAATTTGTTGTCATCGCTCCCTTTTAAAAGCGATTCTGTGTCGGGTTTAAACATTCGTGTATGTGACCAGGTTCCCGTTTGTGGTGGGGGGCCCCCAGCAGCTGTCATGTCTGCACACTGGGGTGTCGCTGCAGGCGAAATTGTGGGAGCGGAAGAACAGGAAGGTTTACCCTCCTCAGCTGCCGGACGAGCCGCGCAGACCCGCGGTCAGTATCTCTCTCTATCTCCACCGTAGTTCGGCTCCAGAATTCTTTTAAATCTGTCTTTGACTCCAGGAGGTCCATCACTGCAGGAGACAGATCAAATACAGCAAAGACAAGATGTGGTACCTGGCCAAGATGGTGAGAACTGAGGGAATTTAAAATAACTATGCTCACAGCTGTGGTCAAAAGTGTCCTTTTCTTGAACCGAATTCTAAGAACTGAGATATGTATATATATATATATATATATATATATATATATATATATATATATATATATATATATATATATATTACATTTCTCCACATACTACATTCACATATGGAACATAAGAATAATTTAGTGTGTGATCTGAAGTTATTTTCTCCTTATATTGTATTTTAAAAGATTATTTCATTTAAATTGTTATTCTTCATAGTATCATGTGTTTTTCTTGTTTATCTCCAATAAATTATTTAGAATAAATTATTTTGCCATAGTCGACATTGCTCATTGCTTAAGTACCAGGTAAATTTATTGACAATAATGTCACAAATGTGTCAAATATACTGTAAAAGCAATAAATCGAAACACTTTAAAATACTCAAAAAGGAAGTCAAATCAAACGTAAACATCGAATTAGACTTGTAGCGATGATGATGATGATGATGATGATGATGATGATGATGATGATGATGATGATGGTCTTCGTCAGATCCGAGGGCTCAGCATCGATGAGGCCATCGCTCAGCTGCAGTTCAATGACAAGAAGGGAGCCAAGGTCATGCGAGAGGTGATGCCCTGATCGGTTTTTCCTCCGTCGAGAGGCTGACTAACCTTGGTGTTGTGTGGGTGTACCAGGTGCTGCTGGAGGCTCAGGAGATGGCGGTGAGGAATCACAACGTGGAGTACAAATCCAATCTGTATGTCGGTGAGTGACCAATATTTACTTCTGTCCAGACAGTCGACACAACAAAGAAAATCCATGATGAGTCGTGTGCAGTGACTTCTCAGTGGAAAGATTTGCTGATAGGCAAATGGATAACAAATACAGCAAAATAACTTCAAGTGAAGCCGAGAATAAAAAGAGTGTTTAAGGGTGTCTGCTCCTCCCCCTGCAGCGGAGTCCTACTCTGGCAAAGGAATGTACCTGAAACGGATCCGCTACCACGGCAGAGGAATGTTCGGCATCATGGACAAAGTTTACTGTCACTACTTTGTCAAGCTGGTGGAGGGTCCGCCTCCCAAGACGGAAGAGAAGAGCAGTCTGGACCAGGCTCATGAGTACATCCAGGGTCTGAGACGTCGCACCATCATCCACAGCCTGTAGAGGCTTCATCTTGTGGTTTTTTTTTGTAAATAAAAGGATACTAGCTGGTCTCTGGCTGTTCTCTGTCCTATGAAAGAGCGCCGACTGCTGGTCGTTTCTAGACGCGCTCTTAAAAACTGCAATATGATTAAAGATTTGGACCCCTGAAATGTCTTTTAAATACGACTTATTTTCAGTAATTACGGTTTTTATTTTACTCAGTAAATTACAAATCTCTATTTTTAATTTGCAGCCCATGTATTAGAAACACAGACACATTTTTAGAGTTCAATCTTTGAATTGAACAGTATTTAATACTATTGCGAGATCAGAGGACAAGTGGAATTGTTGATTTATTAAAAAGATTTTTTTTGCAGAGAAAATTGAGTTGTAGTCTACCAATATTTTTAGTAAATATCAAGCAAACTCACAACCGAAGCTCCTGGCTGTAGGTGAAAGCTTGTTCTGGACGGAAATAGGGCATAGAGACCGGGTCTGGCCCGGCCCAATGCCGAGTTGCGTTCTCCTTCAACTAAGAGCAAAACCAGCCTCATTGTTCCGTCTGCTGATAAAACTTTCATTTCTCCTCACATTTTAGAAACCGCATGATTAATTGATCCACAGTTGTCTGTAGTTGCAGACCTCAACCACCAGGGAGTCGAGTTTCTGCTCGCCAGCGTCTTCGGCGTGTCGGGTGTTTGGGAGGTTCTTTTATTCATGAGTCCGAGGCTGTTGTTGTAAACTCCCCAGACGTGGCGAGGCCTCTGCGTGTCTCGCCCCTCGGGAGCTCAGATGGGAAACAAATCGGAGGCGGTGGTGCGCGGCGCGCCTCAGGGCCAGATTCATTTTCTCTTAACGTTTCCATCTTATCGCCTCCGTGTTTCTCCGAGCTGCTGTGAGCGAGATGCGACATCATTCCGAATGAAGTGATTCGGCCCTAACACGGCAGACTGGCCGCCGGCTGAGCCGACGCTTCGCTCCGGAGACGCCCGAACATCAAGCCGTTTGTTTGCGCTCCGAAACGATTGCAGGGAAGCGACAGTCACCTCAGTCGCCTCGCCACCGGGAGACGCTCAGAGCGAGGTCACTGCAAGTTGGAGAAGTTCTTCCCCGGTACTTTTCCCCTGGTCCTGTCTCCGAATACGCGCACACCACTCACGCCGGTCCGCTGCATCTGCGCGCAGTGATCCTGTGCTGGCAACTATCCCAACTCTGACGCCATTTGTAGTTCCCTCGTTGTGGGCTGAATCAATCGTTCTCATCTAAATGAAAGTAGTTGCGTGGTAGTATTTTAATGTGTCGTTTACTCGCTGTGTTGTGTGTGAACGCATCATTTATTGTTCTTTGCGAGGCGTACACTTCAGTTGTGCTCTTCAGCCACTGGGTGGCGCTGTTGCCTCAGACTCCCGTCATCTATGGCAGCGCTCACCTGACTCCCTCGTGCGTGCGCGTGGGCGTGTGTCTGCGCTGCAGCAGAAACATCAACTACAGTTACAGTGGAAATTGAAACTGCGTCTGTGTTCAGATGTTTCATTTCAGCCACAGAAAAAAAAAAAAATCATCAAACATCCTCCGGTGACAATTTAATCCCAAACCTGTCCGGATTATTCTGACACTCTAATCTGTCTACACGCACACACGTGCGCACGGTTACCTCAGTAACGGGGAGGACTCACCCGGAGAGTCTCGCTGGTGAGTTTAAAACGTCACAGATTTGAACGGCTGTCAGACGCGCCTTGACTCAGTGTTCGCGTGTATCACGTGACTGTGTGGGAGGTCGTCGACCTGCAGGTGTGGCATCATAAATCACCCGCGGTGTGCACGTGGGAGCGTGCACGCGCGCGTCCCTCATTAACCAGGAACGATGTTCTTTTGTCGAGTTAATTAAATATTGATTTGTAAATTGTGAGTCGAGTCTCTGAAGTGCTTTCACTCCGAATCTTCATCAATTATTATTTTTTAATGATGCGACTTGAATACGACTAGTGTTCCTCCCTCAGGAGGACTCGTGTCTCTGCGTGTCACCTGACCGACGAGTCTGAGTCGATGAGTCTGTCTGCTGGAGTTAAACAAACATGTTCCCTGGACCATCGAGTCGCCGCTCAGTTTTTTCTTTTTTTACTTAAAACACAACATCTGATGTGACACAGGAGTCAAGACTCCCCTGACTCATGCAGACTCACAGGGACTGGACTGACTCACATTGAATCAGAGTGACACACACGCACACACTCTTACATCCCTGTTGTCTGTGTTCAGATTAGGTTGAAAAATAGAAGTTGATATGAGGTCTCGATTTAGACGTCCAGTCTAAATGGAGTTTAACTAAATCTAAACAACACTCTACAATGATCTATGACTCTTTCAACTGTTCTAATCCAACATTATCCCATCAATTATACAATTTACATTGTCATTCAATTAATAATTTATGGATTAGATTATGTCGTTTACATTTAGGCTAAAATATAGACCCATTATAGACGGGTGAAGTTCGGCCTAAACTTACCAGATGTCTAATAGATGTCTAAGGCTTAGTGGGTTTGTTTTGGTGACTAGTCTAGGTAGCTGGAACAGGGACATCTTACATTGGCATTGAAAAACAGAATATTGGCTGAAAAAAAGAATACATTCTTACTTTTAATTTAATACCATTCTAGTTTTCAACCTCAATACAAAAATGTTTCAGCAAATATTCCGTTTTTCAATGCCTATATTCTTTTTTTTTTAGCCAATATTTTTTTTTCAGTGCTAATGTAAGCTGTCCGGGTGTGTTGTTGTCCTCATATGTGTTGTGTATGTCCCGTGAAACTTCATGAGAAACTTGTCGATGGGAGCCAGATTAAGAGTTTAGCTCTAATCCCTCTGATTGTTGCAGAGATTAGAGAGGACTGCGGGCTGAAGCGGAGGAGGAGACCTCTGGCTGAACTGAGCTCTTCAGACTTGGTGATGTGGACAGGCAGGGAGGATGTCCGTGAGGCATGAGGGTCTGATGCTCAGAGGTGTGGGCGACCACAGCTCCCTGCGGACAGCGCCGCCGCAGGACTCAACTAGACGCGTCTTGGTTGAGTCGTATTTCCACCGCTCACCTTCTCCCTGGTAGATCATCGTGGTCCGATCGCAGATGCTCCTCTAATTCAACGATAACTATCACCTGTCCTGGCTCGCCGGCTGAGTAATGGCACCGCGGCCTTCCTTGATTCATCCGTTTGCCGAGCTGCTCCTTCATTAGTTCCCAACATAATAGGTTTGGAAATCTTGCACGCAAGTTCGTTCTTGGCGATGGAGGGGGGGGGATGTTTGTTTGGGAGCGGGCGGAGATAAATTAAACTCATCAGCGTAGCTGTCCGACTCAAGGATGACCCCAGAGAAGATGAGAGTTTAAAGACTGAGCAGGTCCAGATCCGGATCAGTGGGCACAGGAGAGAGGCTCCCTGCCTGTTTGGTAGAGTCTGGCAGAAAAGCTTCAGGTCAAACTGAAGTCCCGGTCGGATGAGTGATGCTTTGATTAATGAGGTGCAGCAGGAGTCTGGTTCCACGTCAAACTCTGACCTTGTTTCTGACAGAGGTTTGTTCGCATGATGGCAGATCAGCGTTGAACACCCCCGTCGGCTGCGAGCCGCTTCAAAATCCCAAACAGACCCTGCTCCTGGCTGGAATATTTCAGAGCTCCTCTCCTCCGTCCGGAGGTTTCCATCATCATAATTCATGAGCAAACTCGTCGCATAAACAGTCTTTGTCCATCAGCGGGTCGACGCCCGAGGTCATCTCCATTGAGTGCCTTGCTCAAGGACAGTCAGTTCGTCTTTTGTTCTCTTCAGGTGCGACTCAAACTAAAAGCAGCAGATGAGATTTAGAGCTTCCGGTGCCGCGGCTCGTCCTCTCACGCGGAAGGCTCCATTCTTTTTGTGCCGATTTGAACGTAAAACCTGACTCGCTCCGATTTTTACTGCTTCATCCCCGTTTTGTGTGTGTGTTTGCCAGTTCCAGCAGTGATGAAGTGGGTGCGAACCCTGATGTCCCGACGATGAGTTCTCATTAAAAAGCCGCAGGATTAATTCACTTAAGAGACCAGGAGCAGCTGTAAACTTTTAATTCACTTAATTTGACAACAAGATGCCGTCGCTTTACTGAGTCACCGTGTGTGTGTGTGTGTGTGTGTGTGTGTGTGTCCCTTCGTTTGGTTGGTCCTTGACTCCAAAAACTTTTCAGACCTGCAGGTCGCTGACGTCACAGTGTTCAAACCTCCGTCGCTCGGAGTTCAAGCTTCTCCTGAACTTGGCGGCGGCTCAAAGCCCGTGCAGGTTCCATCAGCAGCTGTTTGGCTTTCTTTTGAAGCCCAGCTGAAGCGCTACCTCTTTGAATGAAAAGAGCTGCTATTAGCCTCCTCAAAGAGGCAGCAAGAATCTCGGCTCGTCTCTGCTGCTTAAAAGCTCCCACTGATCCTCCCCCACGCAAATTACCGGCTAATTTTGGGAGTTTCAGATGTTACTCTCGGTGACCGGTTCTCCTGGTTCACTGGGCGACGGCTCTCCTGTCGCACTGAGTCCCACAACAGCAGGAAGAGTCAACCTTCCTTGTGTGGGAATAGCATCGTAGCATGTTGGAAAACAAGTCAGTCATGTGTCTCCTCCTGTCTCCTGGAGCTGAGATGGCGAGCTCTGATCTGTTTTCATGGCGCCCAGAAAAGGCGGCAGCGCCTGAAGACCCGCTCCATCACAGTCATTGGAGATTAGAATGAAAGGCGGAGACATGTTTGTTTACCGCTGGTCCTGTCTGAGCCACTTTGGAATGATCCGGATTCGAACCGATGCCTCCTAATAACCTAACTGGTCTGTCGAGGTCCATGTCTTTAATCAGACCGTCTTCTCATCCATCCTTCTTCTCCATCTCATCCGTTTCTACTGTTCCCCACTAACATCCCTCCCGTTCTTCTCCTCCCCCGACAGCCTGATTAAACTCTCTCCTCTGGTGGTTGGATGTCATTCATCTCATTATCTCCTCTTCATCTCTTCATCTGCAAAGTCGTGTCTCGGAGGCTGGTAAAGTGCCGGAACATTCTGTCAGTCTCAGTACGTGAGCAGCGGCGGGCTTCATCTCCTGGAGCCATGAGGAACATGTGTCATCTGAGAGTGTCCTTGCACCGAAGAGCCGAAGCAGATCTATTGGGACCGTTTGCCCTCTTCCTCTTCTTCTTTCTCTTTGGGCTTCTCCCTTCAGGGGTGGCCACAGCGGATCATCTTCCTCCATCGCACCATGTCCTGTGCTTCCTCTTCTCTCAAACCTACAAACCTCATGTCCTCCTTCACCACCTCCATCAATCTCCTCTCTGGCCTTCCTCTCCACCTTCTGCCTGGCAGTTCCAACCTCAACATCTTCCTCCCAATGTACTGCCTCTCTCTCCTCTGTACATGTCCAAACCATCTCCATCTGGCCTCTCTGACTTTGTCTCCTAAACACCTGAGCACATGTCCTGTCCCTCTGATCTACTGCTTCCTGATCCTATCCATTCTGCTCATTCCCAGAGAGAACCTCAGCATCTTCATCTCTGCTACCTCCAGCTCTGCCTCCTGTCTTTTCCTCAGTGTTTCCAAACCATACAACATTGCTGGCCTCACCACCCTTTTGGACACTTTCCCTTTCATCCTTACCGACACATCACACCTGACACTTTTCTCCAATGATTCCATCCTGCCTGCACCCGCTTCTTCACCTCTTTCTCACACTCTCCATCGCCCTGGACAGTTGTGCTGCGACCGTCACAAACCCCTCGATAGCTGTTTGGCGATTTGCTGCACCACCCACTGGTGGACACTGACGTCACTACAGTCACGCGCTGATCAACTTGTGCTGTCGGTGAGTCCTACAGTCTCATGTCTAGCCTTCAGGTCCTGGCAGGACTCAAGTGTCTTCTTACAGACTAAAGTTGTCTTTCCTTCTCTCTCTCCTCAAACCAACGTCCCTCTGGGCTCCAGTTTCAACAGCTTAACTGACTTTAATTTCAGACTGTCAGACTCACTCTGACGGCGTAACAACTTTAATTTAATACCACTTGTTAAGAGAATTTTCCTCAATTTAATGCAACACGGCAGCAGTCGTGTCCAGGCCTCCTCTCATCTCCGCCTCCTCCTCTTTGTCTTATATTTCCAGCTCAGCGGAGGCTCAGAGTCCCAGCGAAGCCGGCGGAAGATCCTGCGCTCTCCGGCTCTCGCCGCCGTCCTGATTTATTCAGACAAATTAAATCTTATCTGCGTGTTTGTTAAAGAAGCGGACAGGAGTTTGGCAGATGAATTTCCCTCATCATCACTTTTTCATGCAGCAAGTTTCTCAGACATGAAAGTCAAATTTAGCAAAGTTCACTTTATCTGCCGCGACATCTGGTGCTTCAATGACTGCGAACAGACGGGTGGCCTGGTTTGACTCCTTCAGGTACGAGGGCCGGAGCACACAAGAGTTAGTTTGGACAGGTCATCTTGGTGTCACGGTACATCAAAGTTTAGGAGGAAGGAGCAACATTGGAGATCGAAGAGAGGAAGGCGACAGATGAGGTTCATGGATGTATGAGGACATGAAGGTGCAGCTAGAGGATGATGATAGGGATTTGAAAGGAGAAGACTGTCTGACAAACTTAACCTTCTGTGTCCACTGGGATGACCATCTCATCCTGTCCTAAACCCTCTGGTTCTGCCGTGATCCCAGTGCTGAGATCTAATAGGTCTAGAGCAAAAAAGTCACATAAAACCAGCATGTTTTTACAAATGTAGCCATTAGCACGGTGGTTCCATTTAGCCGACTCAGCATCAGCACAGTCCTTCCAAATGATCCAGAGAGAAGTGACAGCCTCATCTTGTATTCCAGAGTCGACCTGAAGTTTTCCCTCCAGCTCACATTTAAACATCATCATTCCAGTCAGACAGGTGACATGAACCCGGAGAGCCGCTTCTGTTGCATCCTGGAGGACCTGCGTGGATGTGAAACACAGGTGTGTGCAGATGCTGTCAGCAGGAGGCGCTCTGACCTTTAGCCCACTGACAGTGACACGCTTCATTAACAGTCGACGGCCCGAAGCTGTCGCTCCTCAGAACTGCACAGTCAGAACCGGGCCGCCTGGAGCAGCACCAGCCCAGCATGACAAATCTCTGCCACCAAATGCTCTGTTTGTCTCAGAGGTGGAAAGTTTTTGCCCAACTTTTCTCTCCTTCTGGCCGGTTGCTTTAGAAAAAGAATAGGAGTCCAGAGTGTGGGGGTGCAAATATACAACGAATACTGAGGTTCTCTGCCGACCCTGAGAAGCTGCGCACAAGCACAAGTTGCTCTCGTGTTCGCTCGCTCTCGATGAGAGCAAAGGAAACAAACTGTGAAATGATAAACAAGTTCAGGGCGAGTTCAGGGGTGGCTCTGGTTGAATCTTCTCTGCGTGGTTGTTGCAGCGTTTCATCACCTCCACCTGCGCCGCCGCCGCGCCACCTCGTCGCCTCCAGAACTCTCTGCAGGCGTGTGAACGCTGATGAGAGCTGACAGGAAGTCTGCTCTCTGTGGAGTTCACCCAGTCACAAGGTTCCCGCAGAATCTGGATCACAGCAGTGGCGCCACAGAGCCGGACCTGCTGCTTGTGACTGATAGAAAATAATGAGTCGTTGAAACTGAAACAACATCAGACATCAAGTGCGTCCTTGAACCCAGTCCTCCGAGCTTCATCCCTCACAATGAAATGTAAAATAAACACACAACTTTAAGTTCGATGGTGAGTCATCACTGACGCATTTTAACTCAAGGATAAACCTCTTCTAAGAGACATATTTGTTGTGTAGTGGGAGCAGGGCCTGACTCACTACTGACACCCGCAGGCGACTTGTATGATGCGCTTCAAAATGATGTCCTCCTCATTAATGTCATTCTTCCCTGTTGTTTGTATCTTGATCCTGAATGATCCCTCATTGTAGTTACAGAAAAAAATAATTTATCTACATTGTTGCTGTGTATTTCACTCAAGCTGTTTCCATATTCAGAGTTTGCCTTCACCTTCTGCTGGTCCGCTCTTTCCCTCTCTTCTCTCTGTGCCCTGGTGTGTGTGTGTGTGTTGTTGCCCTCACCCCTCTCAGGCGTCCTTGTTCTGAACTTGACATTCACCTCATGAATCAATCGACTGCAGGGTTATCCAGCTGTAGCATCCTGTGTGTGTGTGTGTGTGTGTGTGTGGCGAGCTCGGCCAGGAATTAACTTGTGATTGATTCATTTGCCTCTAATCCACCTCCCAGCCAGAGGTTCCACTCTGCTTCCTGTTGGTGTGAAACGTTGTCTCACGCGCAAACACACACATTTACACACACTTGTTCTTGTTGACTTTGACTGGTCTGGTTCACGTGCTGAACTTGAGTGCGGTGATCTTCATTTCCTCCAGTGTTGACATGCAGCGTCCTGCTGATCTGATCTTCAGCTCCACAATGCTGTCAAAGTTGATGCTGCTGTGGTGGTGGTCTGGAGGTACATGATACACGTGCTGACCTTTGACCTCGCTGGTGATCCAAATGTGTCTGTTTGCCTTAAATAAATGTACCATGCTTCTCTTTCTTTGTGACACACACACACACGCACATGCTTGACTCTCCACCTGAACACAGATGAAGGGGTGAATAAATCAGCTGGTGAAAAGCTGACCACATCCAGCTCCGGCGTGTCGCTGCCGGGGAGCTTTTCTCATCTGGATGCTCTCTGAAACAACAATTACGAGGGAGGGGGTTATAATTAATTACTGGTGTGTGTGTGTGTAGGAGTGTGTGTGTGTGTGTGACATGAATTAGGTTTCATTGGCGCTGCCTGCTTCCTCTCCAGCAACGGGAGTCCAGTCACGTTCATTTGTACCCAGTTTTTCAGGTGCAAATGAGACCCCGTGGACCACATTCCAGTGGAGGTCAAAGTGGCCCACATTTCTTTTGAAAGTCAAGTTAGCGAACACAAACTGTGGTTGGAATATGTGATGCACCTGGACCTGATCTCCAGTGGCCCCTTGGTCACCCGTCGTCTGTGAAGCCGATGCTCCGAAAACATCTTCCGTCCATCACTTGTTTGGTTTATATTTGCACGAACCATGAGTCTCCATCACTTTCCCCTTTGAATGCCCGTAACTCCAACGCGACTGTGGCGCCTCCCTCGTTTCCTCGCCTCCGACGCGCGCTAATTATTCATTAAGTTCGATAAACGCTCGCGAACTCGCGTCGTTAACTTTTCCCTCTGTCGTTTTCCTGCGCCTCCACTGGCAGAGGAGGATAAACCGCCGCCGCCGAGTCGCTCGCTGGGACGCACGGCAATTAAAGACCAGCTTCCCGCCTCCCGTGAAGTAGGTCGCGGCTAATTGCGTTTGAGGATGAAGGGCGGGGAGCGACCGCGGGCGGATTTACTCGCCGGGACAGTCGCCATGATTAACGTGAAGACGGTTTGCAGGTCGACTGGCTGCTCCAATCTTTGACTTGGATTTAGCGGCTGGATTAAAATGCAAATAAATTGAGAGACAGCCAGAATGACTCACCAGGACTGAGTCAGTCAGGATCGTGGAGTCGAATCGGTGACTTGTGGAATCAGATTTGGCTCAATAATATAAAAAAACAAAAAAAACCCAAAACGTTATACATTGTTAACGAAAAATTTGATGAAAAAATGGAGTTCAAACAAAAAAATATATTGAAGTAGCCCATTACTTCAATGAAAATATACTTTTTTGCTTTTGTGCTGATCATGCTTTTGTTTACAGTTCCCAATTTTCTTCTCGCTGCTCAGACTTTTGCTCTCAATGTCAGATTTGTCTGATTTTTTTTTGGACCCAAACGCCTCGCGTGGGCGGGTCTTGTGAGGAATGCGTCCTCAGTGGCTAGCTAGAGTTTGGGTGACAGCTCAATGTCCCGGATGTTGTTGCACCAAGAAGAAATCCTCCATTGACCAGGCTGCTTGTTCTTCAAGTATCAGATATGTAAAATATATACATATTTTTTGGTTTGAGTTCCGTTTTTTTTCGAAACCAATTTTTTTGTTTGCAATGTAAAACGTTTTGTTTGATTATTATTGACCCAAATCTGATTCCATAGTGACTCTGACCTGAACAGAAGAGAAGAAACCCAAATGTAGCCCGACTCATTCTTCCTCCTAAAATCTTCCAGGTATCGGCGTCTGCGAATGTTTCCGCAGTGTTTCCGCTCATCTCTGTGCGAAACGACAGCCGTGAACTTTCAGACTCGCTGTGTGAATATTTACGAGGATCTTAACACGCGACTCATTAAAGCTGCTCCGAGTCATTTCGTCAGCTGAGCTTCTCTTTATTGCGAGGCAGGAAGCGGAAGATGATCTGTGCTCTCCAGTTTCATCCGAACGATCCCAATAAAGGTTAATAAAACCCCGTAGCCGCCGCAGGCCATAACGAGGTTGGTATTAATGACGTTAGCGTGGACGTGGATAACGAGTAGCGCTAATGAGATTTGACGTAGCGCCAGTTTATTGTGGTGAGACGCTGCGGGAAAGAGAGCCTGCAGGTGACGTGTGGGTCGTGGATTTGAGATGGACAGATATAACCAGGCAGAGAAGGGAGTGACTGTTCCAGCATACACAGCTGGAAACACACAAGTCTGTCTGAGACACACTGGTGTCGCGGGTCAACAAACACGCGTCTGTCAGAACCAAACTTCTGGAGGTGAGCAAGACTCCGCTTGGTTTAGTTTGGTTTATGTCCTGGTTAGTTTTAGCTATTTGTTTGGGATTTTTTTGGATGTTTTGGTTGAGGCTAACAGGTAGAGGAAAGCATGAAGGCCAATGAAATGTCCTCACAGAACAAAAACTTGACGTGTGTGTGTGTCTATGTGGGTGCAGGTGTGTGTGTGTGTGTGTGTGTGTGAGCTTGATTTATTCTACTTTGTCGGGCCCAATTATTGACAAAACACAATTGTTGTGAGGGCCGTATGACTTAGTGGGGACACTTGGCTGGACCCCACAACGTTAAGCCTCAATTTGAAGTTGGAAACGTCAAAATAACTGGGTGATTATTATTGACTTAATGTTTGGTTGTGGTCCTGGTTAAGGATAAACATTTGTTTTGGATATTTTTGGATGTTTCGGTTTCAGGTAAGAGACTGGGGAAAGCATAAAAGTCAATGAAATGCCCCCACGGAACATAAAATCTGTGTAAAATAGTGTGTGTGAGCTTGTTTACCGATCATTGACATGATCCTTGTGAGGACTGTATGACTTAGTGGGGACATTTGGCTGGACCCCACAAGGTTAAGCCTCAATTTGAAGTTGGAAATGTCAAAATAACTGGGTGATTATGATTGACTTAATGTTTGGTTGAGGTCCTGGTTAAGAATAGACATTTGTTTTGGATATTTTTGGATGTTTTGGTTTCAGGTAAGAGACTGGGGAAAGCATAAAAGTCAAAGAAATGCCCCCACGGAACATAAAATCTGTGTAAAATCGTGCGTGTGTATGCATGCGTGGACTTGTTTATCCTACTTTGTGGGTACCAATCATTGACCAAACATGATCCTTGTGAGGACCGTATGACTTAGTGGGGACATTTGGCTGGACCCCACGAGGTGAAGCCTCAATTTGAGGATGAACTTCTGGAGGTGAGCAAGACTCATCTTGGACCTGATCAAACAAGAAGAGATGAAAGAGAAAGTGCTTCCAGACTCTCCACACCTTTTCTCTCGTCTCCACATCGACCGTCTGTCTCATTTAGAATTGATTTAAAGATTCGTTCGGTGCTTTTAAAGCTCCTAACGGCCTCGGCGCCGACCCATTTGTCCGGCCCGCTCTTCCGCTTCCTCTCTTCTCACATTCTTCACCTTTAATTGGGCCAAACGGCTCCGTCAGGACTCATGTTTCGTCTGCGGTGCCACTGTTGATCCAAAAACGGAATCTTCTGACGACCAGGGGACCGGGCCTGACACCGGTCCACTCTTCTTGAAAATGCTGCTCATGGATCCTGACTCACTCCTGATCATCATGCTGCAGCTCAGTGACATCACTTCCTGTGTTTCAAAGGCGTTTATGTGTGTGTGCTAGCTTCTGAGGGACTCACTCAGGTGTGTGGGACTCAGTTGTTCCTGCACCACTGAACAGCAAGACTTTCTGTGCCCACCATCAGAGGAGGTCCGGGTCAGAGTGAACCAGCAGGGACTCGGCGACGAACACTTTTGAGTTGCTGGTTCGAGTATCCTCTCAAAGAGTCTCGGCACGTCGGTTTGAACCATCAACCCTGTCAGATGTTATTTATGTGTTGTTCCAGAGGGGCCACTGTCAAGTCTGAGTTTCAATTAAACTTTGTGTTTGAACGGCATCAGCCGTCTGTCGGATGTAAAAAGCATCAGAGAGGCGGCAATAAATAATCTGCTGCTTGTAGCAACAGCTGTCTGCATCCGCTCACGGTCCTGTTGGACGAGTCATTACCGTTCGAATCACCCGCTCGCTGCATTATTAATCGGCCACACCAGGTGGAGCAAGTGTTTGAGAGCGATGTTTACAAACACCCAAAAAAGTCTACTTCAAATTGAAGATTTTAACACTGATATCAAACATCAAACTGTTATATATATTATAGATATAGACCTCAACCCTGTTCCCATAATCCTTTGCTCCAGAGGCAGCCTGAATCGCTGTAATGTACAAAATTTTAGCATAAAATAGAAGAAAACATCTGTTTTTGATATGGTGAAATACGTGACTGTTTGATGGTGAGCTGTGATATGGCTGTATCTCAGCATGCTTGAACTAAGAGCAATAATAAACACTTAAGTTTTATTTTTATCGATCTAAAATATAATATTTTACCAGTTATTAAGCTCATTTTAAGATGCCCTGTCTATTGTAGACAAAAAAGCAAGGTTATCCTTCAGATGAGATTTTAGTGAAAATTGGAAAACCATAAATAAATCCATGCTTAAAATAAGATTTTAAATTGAAGTTTCTTTTATCTTGTTAAGAAGCATGTTGGAGGCCAACGTCTGGTTGGCGGGCATGAATGGACGACTCAGGAGAAGCAGAAACGCACCAAAATGGACAGTAGGAGGCGCTCCAGTGCAGCAGATTTAGCGGAATTTCAGGGCCGATCTCTGGTCCAGAAGATGGTTCTGAGGATGGTTCTCCAGAAGCCCTCTGAGAAGACGTTTCTGACACTAAAATATTTATCCAGCTAATGTGCGGGAGGCCGGAGGAGTTCCCCCGCGTCACTCCCAAACACCATTAAGGAGCGGATAACTCGCCGTCCCGCCGGTGACGGGGTCCCGGGCTGAAGGTGACTCCATCACATTACAGCTTATTGGCTCATATATCAGAGCTGTGGGCAGCAGAAGAGTCCGGCTGACTGTGAAATTGACTTCTCCCTATCACACACTCATTAGGTCAATCTGTAGAGGAAGTTTAAAACACAGGGGTGCCCCTGACCCGAGAAGCCATCGAGGGCTCATCTGCTCCATATTGATGCTGTGGTGTCCAACCTGAGCTGAGTTTTGAGGTGAGCTCAGACACCAAGTAAACAATGGTTGAGTGAACTCAACAGACACAAAGACAAAGTGTGGGCGAAGCTGCAGGATGTAGAACCGGATCTTCATGAGACGGCTTCAGCTTCAGCTGCAGGTTAGCGTCTCTACTGTCGAGCAGGATTCCCTGCTTTCATCCCTCACACGCTCCGTTATCTCTCCGACCTGCTCACGTCTTAATTAAGTTTCCCCTGTACGTCTGCGACTAATCACAGGTATTTTGCATTATTCAACATCGCAAATGGAGATACAATCATTTAATACACACAAAGTTTAAATTACTTCCGCACAGAAACTTTACTGAATATATTTCCCCCGAGGCTCCGCGGTGCTGCCGGCTGGGCTGCGATGTGTGCGCAGCATAAATCTGGGTTTTGGTGTGAGAGAGCGTGAGACGGGCTGCACCACACCCGGCTGAAGCATCTGGACCACACAGTCGAGGCCGCTGGTGGTCGGTACAATCAAGAACACCAGGGGGCCTCAATGAAAAATAAAGTTCTGAGAACCATTGAAGCACTGTTCATTTTCAGCGCCACCTTTCAGCACCGCCCCACATGGACAGCAGCTGATCCATCTACATCTCATCTCCACCTCGCCACTTCCGCTCCTCTTTTCCCATCATCCACCTGCCACAATGAAAGACACATTTTCTAGGTACTCAGGGACCAGTAGGCCGGTGTAATAAACTGTACCCACATAACCGAAACCCTAACCCTAACCCTAACTTAACCCTAACCCTAATGCTAACCCTAACCCTAACTTAACCCTAACTTAACCCTAACCCTAACCGAATGGTTAGGGTTAGAGGGTTAGGGTTAGGTTAGGGTTAGGGTTAGGGTTAAGTTAGGGTTAGGGTTAGGGTTAGGATTAGGGTTAGGGTTAGGTTAGGGTTAAGTTAGGGTTAGGGTTAGGGTTAGGGTTACGGTAGGGTTAGGGTTAGGGTTAAGTTAGGGTTAGGGTTAGGGCTAAGTTAGGGTTAGGGTTAGGGTGGGGTTAGGGTAGGGTTAGGGTTAGGGTTAGGGTTAGGGTGGGGTTAGGGTAGGGTTAGGGTTAGGGTTAGGGTTAAGTTAGGGTTAGGGTTAGGGTTAGGGTTAAGTTAGGGTTAGGGTTAGGGTTACGGTAGGGTTAGGGTTAGGGATAAGTTAGGGTTAGGGTTAAGGTAGGGTTAGGGTTAGGGATAGGGTTAAGTTAGGGTTAGGGTTAAGGTAGGGTTAGGGTTAAGTTAGGGTTAGGGTTAGGGTTAGGGCTAGTGTGAGGTTAGGGTTAGGGTTAGGGTTAGGGTTACGGTAGGGTTAGGGTTAGGGTTAATTTAGGGTTAGGGTTAGGGTAGGGTTAGGGCTAAGTTAGGGTTAGGGTTAGGGTAGGGTTAGGCTTAGGGTTAAGTTAGGGTTAGGGTTAGGGTTAGGGTTAGGGTAGGGTTAGGGTTAAGTTAGGGTTAGGGTTAGGGTTAGGTTAGGGTTAGAGTTAGGGTAGGGTTAGGGTTAGGGTAGGGTTAGGGTTAGGGTTAGGGTAGGGTTAGGGTTAGGGTTAGGGATAGGGTTAAGTTAGGGTTAGGGTTAGGGGTAGGGTTAGGGTTAGGGTTAAGTTAGGGCTAGGGTTAGGGTTAGGGTTAAGTTAGGGTTAGGGTTAGGGTAGGGTTAGGGTTAGGGTTGGGTTAGGGTTAGGGTTAGGGTTAGGGTTAGGGTTAGGGTAGGGTTAGGGTTAGGGATAGGGTTAAGTTAGGGTTAGGGTTAAGGTAGGGTTAGGGTTAAGTTAGGGTTAGGGTTAGGGTTAAGTTAGGGTTAGGGTTAGTGTTAGTGTGAGGATTAGGGTTTCAGTTCCGGGGGTTCCGTTTGTTGCACGGGCCTACTGGTCCCCGAGCACCTAAAAAATATTTGTTTTATTGCAGCTGGTGGATGATGGAGCGAGAGGAGAGAGAGAGATGGATGAAAACATATGGGGTGGCCAGGTCCAGGTGGCGGTGATGGAGCAGGGATGGCGGGGTGGAGGATGAGACGCTGGTGGATCGGCTGCTGTCCATGTGGGGTGGTGCTGGAAAAAAGCAGTGCTCAAAGGTTTTTAGAGTTTATTTTTCGTTGAGACCCCCTGGTGTTCTTGATTGTAGCCTGTTTATCCATTTTATCTCTTGGTATTTCCTTGTTTTGTTGGTCCAGTTTTTGTTTCCCTCCAGGCCTGTAATAGTGAAGTCTGGAGTCTGGTGGCTGCGGAGGTGGGTGTAGAGGGTGGTGGTCAGTCCACCTTCCCTAGCTCTGTATATGTGTTGTTTTAAGCGGGTGAGTATGGAGTGTTGTGTTTCGCCAATGTAGATATGTTTGCATGTGGAACAGGTTATTGCATAAATCATGTTGGTGGAGTGGATGTTGTATTGGTGTGTGATGACTGCAGATTTTTTGGTATGTATATTATGGATTGTTTTGAGGTGTTTGTATTTGTTGTGTTGTGGTGTTTTGGTTGGGGGTTTGTTTTCTGAAAATTTGGATCTTATGAGCAGTTTATGTAGGTTTGTATTTTTTCTATAGGCTAAAAGTATACGGGAATTTTGTAGTGTATTGTATTGTTGTTGGGTATTGTGAAAATTGGTTTTGATTTTGTGTAAGACGGATGCGTTTTGAAGGGAGAAGGTGGAGATCAAGGGGATTATGGAGGTAGGTCTGTTGTGGGATGTTTGCTGAGGTTGAAGTGGTGAAACGGAGGTGGTGGTGGGGTCCCCGGGACCTACCTGGGAGCCAGAGGGCGTGGATGAGTGGGCGGGAGAGAGGGCCGCTAGTGTGTTGTTTTTGATGGTCCTAAGGTATCTCTTGCTGTATTGTCTGTGTGTTTGTAATGAGTGAAAAAGAGTTTTTATTGCAGTGTCCCTGTCGGATGTTTTGGAGCATATTCTGTGGAATCTTATTATTTGTGATTTGATGATGCCTTTAAAAGTGTGTTTTGGATGGTAGCTGGTTTTATGGAGGAGAGAGTGGGTGTCTGTTTGTTTGAAATAAACTTTAGTGAGGGGTTGTTTTGTGGGGTTATTATGGTTGTCAAAAAAAACAGTGGTGTCTAGGAAGTTGATGTGGTCCTGGGCGATGGTGTGTTTGATTTTTATGGATGGATGGTGATTATTGAGGATGTTGATGAATTCGTGAAAGAGTGTTAAGTTATGGGTCCATGCTCCTATGATGTCATCTAAATATCTGAAATAAAAAAGGGGTTGAAATGGGCATTTTTGTAAGGCACCTCTCTCCCACTCACTCATGTAGATGTTGGCATAAGATGGGGCGAACCTCTGGCCCATGGCGGTCCCGTGGATCTGCAGGTACTGTTTATTATTGAAGGAAAAGTCATTATTGGAGAGGCATATTTCGATGAGTTGGAGGAGTTCTCTGTCAGGGCGGGAGGGGTCAGGGAAGCGGTCAAAACAAGTCCTGAGAGTCTGGAGTCCATGGGTGGTATTGATGTTAGTATATAAACTGTCGATGTCGATGGTGAATAGGTAGGCTGAGGACGGAAGTATTTGGGACTGGATGAGTTCTATGAAGTGGTAGGTGTCTTTAATGTAACTGGGGTGTTTGGTGGAAAGTGGACCGAGGAATTGTTCAATGTATAGGGAGAGGTTGTAAGTGGCACTGGAGCAGTCTGAAATGATGGGTCTTCCTGGGGGAACTTGAAAGGGAACAGTCCAGGTCTGAGGGTCTTTATGTATTTTGGGGAGGAGGTAAAAGTGTCGTTGTCTGGGGGTGTCCGGGCCGAAGAGGAAGTCGCGTTGTTTACCAGTGATGTATTTATTTTCGCAGAGGGATTGGATGATTTGTCGGATTTCTGTTTGTGTTTGGGGCTGGATCGTTTTGGGGATGGGTTGGTAGTATTTTTGGTTGGATAATTGTCTGTTTGCCTCCAGGAGATATTGCTGTCTGTCCATGATTATGATTTTTGAGCCTTTGTCTGCGGGTTTGATTATGATGTTGTTTTGATGGATGAGTTGGTGGAGGGCTTTCCTTTGTTCCGGGGTTAAGTTATCTGGTTGGGGAGTTGGGGTAGGTTTATGTTTATTTAAGGAATTTAGGTCTCTGTTAATTAATTGAAGAATATTTGTGTTTATTTGTGAGGAGTTGGGTGTCCAGGTGGAGGGATAGGTGAGGGTGGTTTTAGTGGTTGATTTGTTTTTGAAATAGTCTTGTAGTTTGAGTCGTCTGTGATAGTTGAGTATATCCCTTTCAAGTTCCCCCCTGTCGAGGGTTGTGGGTGTGGGGATGAAGGTGAGTCCTTTTTCGAGAAGTTGACGTTGTGCTGGGGTGGGTGTGAATAAGGTGGAGAGGTTGAGTACGGTGTTGTCTGAGTAGAAGTCCGGTGGTTGTTGACTGGGGAAAGGGTGGTTGGGGTTAGGGTTAGGGTTAGGGTTAAGTGGGTTAGGGTTAGGGTTGTGGTTAGGGTTAGGTGGGTTAGGGATAGGTGGGTGAGGGTTAGGGTTGGGGTTGGGGTTGGGGTTAAGGTTAGGGTTGGGGTTAGGGTTAGGGTTAAGTGGGTTAGGGTTAGGGTTAGGGTTGGGGTTAAGGTTAGGGTTAGGGTTGGGGTTAGGGTTGGGGTTGGGGTTAGGGTTAGGGTTGGGGTTAAGGTTAGGGTTAAGGTTAGGGTTGGGGTTAGGGTTAAGGTTAGGGTTAGGGTTGGGGTTAAGGTTAGGGTTAGGGTTAGGGTTGGGGTTAGGA